>NC_054887.1:10891376-12276996 GCF_018320785.1 Cheilinus undulatus
CAGCTACGTCTCATGTTTTGTTGCTCTTATTGGCTTGTAGAGATGTGACAGAAAGAACGTTCATCCAATCACACTCCGAGTTTTTTTCAAATCCTCTGCCTTTTCTCAAACGTTTCCTATTGAAGCTTTTCCAGATGGATGTGTGAAACAAATCTATCTGGCGTGTCAGGTTAGAAACATCACAGATTTGGAATGTCTGACAAAAACTACATTTTAGTTTTGTTTTAGTCATCACAGATCTATTTTTGTTAGTCTTAGTCTTGTTTTTGTCATGGAAAAAAAAGCAGTCACCAAACATTTTTAGTCATAGCTTTAGTTGCCGAAATTAACACTGGTTCTTTATGGGTTGATTTTCTGTGTATGACCTGCTCAGTGGTGTGTTTATTTTCATTAGGGCCCATCACAATTGGCCAACAGATTAACCGGACAATTATAGCCAATCAGAAGTAATCGTTAATTGGCCAAGATGCCGATGTTAACTCACAAATAAAGTGCAGGGAATATGACTTGGTTTTACTCATAGGTCTTTCACACTGGCAGGGCTGCAATTCTTGGACTAAATTTGGAACTGGCTGGCACATTCAAACAGGAAAAAAAAAAAGGTTCAGAACCTGAAAAGGTGGTTTACAGTTGGAACCAAAAATAGTTGGGTCTTTCTTGGAAAGCATGACATCACCAGCGGGCGCATCATATTTTAGGTGGTGAAGACGAACAGAAAATGTAGAAAGTGTGGTCTGCTGGGGAGACAAAATGTTTGGTTGTGATCTGGGCGTCGACAGAATTCAAGGTGGAGATGGAGAGTAGAACAAGGAAGAGCAATTATATGTTGAACTTGTTGGAGAGATGGTGAAGGCTGGGTTCACCTGAACATCAGACCAAATGATTTACTGAAGACTCAGGAAACTGAAGAAGGAGTACAGGGACAGCAGGAAAGACTTGAGCAAATGTGAAGCTGGATGTAGTGATACATGTCCATCATGTCCTCCCCTACCACTTTGGTTCTGCTTTAACTGGTGTGAATGCGGGCTGGTTGATAACTAGTTTGTGAAATACACAAACTCCAAAAATTTCCTGTTTCCGTTCAACCTGCTTATCCACGAGTCCTGATGGGCCTCGTTGTGTCGGTCACGCTTATCTGTTTATGTTAGTGAGCTAAAGCTAGGATAACCTAGCTTAACATCATCTAGCTTTAAACTTAAGCTGAGTCAGCAACAACACAATAAACGTAATGGAGCAATACTTATACTGTAAAAATATTACGCTCGCTCAGGTAGCTTGATAATAGGAGTTACACAGGTTTGATTCATAATGATGTCACAGTTCAGAAAGACTGAGGAGAGAAAATGCAAATGCATGTTTAGAAGACATCAGAGAGGAGAACTTCAAATCATGTTTCACCCACAACTTTTATGATAGTACTCATCCACTCACCTATTACCTACACATAATGATAATGTCATCAATGGTAAAAAACACTCACTGACCACTTCAGTGTACATATCTGTGCGATGTAATAAACACCAATAACAACAATTCTAGAACAAATTCTACTTTAATAAATGTCTGACCAGAGAGATGATTCGTTCTTCTTTACTGAGAATATAGTGATTGTTGCTGTTGTTGTGAGGTGTTCCTAATATTTTGACCCTCTGGTGCGTGTGAGAAATATCACACACTCCTCAGTATGATGCTCCTCACACCAATAAAAGTATTTGAAAACAGTAAAATGTTCTGCTTTCAGTTTAGATATTTGTTACACATGTTGGAATTAAATACAAGGGATAAGCAACAGCTATTTGTTAATTAATTAATTCATTAATTAAAAAATATGTAAGAATTTAATCAGTCAATATATATCTTAACTAGATTGCTTATTCCCTAATAATCTATATTGGTGAGGCTCTAATTTTCACTTCTATGAAACAGTTTGATTCTCAGCACAGATAAAGAAGAGCTTTTATTTTTAAAAACTGAGTTTTGTGTTTATTGATGAGTGAAAAGGGAGGAAGATGATGATAACTATATCTAAAGTCTGTCATAGACTGCATGAATTTAGCAGGACTTTGGCCTGATGGAGTCGTCACAGACCACTGTCAAACATCTGGCCTGAACATTAACATCAGGAATGACAGACGCTCCTGTAGTGTGACAAATCAACTTTCCAGGGCCATAACTTTGATTCGACGAGACTGTCAGACCAGATACATGATCAAGGAAAAATTCTGACATGCCACTTTGACCTGAACTCTGAACACGTATCCTGTCTCTGACCAACAGGAGAGGATTTCCCCTTAGTCTGCTGTCACTACTGTCCTTTACCAGAGTGATATTATACAACTCCCCAAACCTAGTTTTAATCCTCTCACTGTTAAACATTTCCCTGTAAAATAACAGCAGATGCCAGCTCTTTACTGTTGTTTTTACAGTATCTGTACTGTTGTCAAATTTACAGTATTTGACTGTAAAATAGAAAAACAGTATAATCCTATGATTCAATGATTTGACAGTAAAGAGCTCTTTACTGTTATTTTACAGTACTCATACCGTAAACCAGAAATACCATATATTACTGTATTTCTACAATTTAAATTCTATTTATAAAAAGAATGATAAGAATGGAATAAATGGACAAAGAAAATGCATTTCCTTGTTATTTTCCACTGAATGAGCAGATGTGGATGATCTTCAAAAGAAACTTCTGAGTCAGCTCATGTCTTAAGTGTTTCCTTCACCAGTACTGTCCTGTATTTTTGGGTCTTCCTGTGTTGATTACTGTGATTCAGTGCTATTCACAGTAAAATGCCGTACTTCATGGAAGACAGCATGATTTTCAAAATTACTTCCCAGAATGCACTGTGTTCTACAGTACCATACTGCTTTAATGGAAAACGGTATAAATAGCCTATATAAAAGCTTCAGGGTCCAGTCTGAAACCATTTCTTCTTTGTTGTTTTCATCTTTTCAGACCACACAAGCCACTTCTCATGTATAACCCAATTCAAAAAAAGCTGGGGTGCTGTGTAAAATGTACAAAAAGAAGTGCAACATTTTGTAAATCTAATAAAACCATGTTTTATTCACAATACAACATCAATAACAAATCAAATATTAAAACTGAGACATTTCACCATTTTGTGAAAAAAATATTACTGATAAAAAAACAGCTAGAGGCACTGGAAATCACTGCGTGGTGCTAATGAACCCTTGCAGTGCTATCCACAAAAGCAAGTTAAAGCTGTATTACAGAAGAAGCCAGATGTGAAGACAATCCAGAAATGCTGATGCCTCCTCTGGGCCAAAATTTATTTAAAATGGACTGAGGTGAAATGGAAAACTGTTCTGTGGTCAGATTTATCAAAACCTTACAATCTTTTTGGAAACCACAGATGTTGTGGCCTGAGGACTAAAGGGGACAGGGACCATCCAGCTTGCTCAGCGCACAGTTCAACAGCTTGCATCTGTGATGGTATGGTGTGGGCAGCTTACACATCTGGAAAGACACTATAAATGCTAAAAAGTATATAGAGGTTTGAAAGCAACATATTCCCCCATCCAGACATCTCTTTCAGAAGGCTTTGCAGCAAGACAAAGCTAAACTACATACCACATCCTTCACAACAGCATGGCTTCACAGTACAGGTGTCCAGGTGCTGAACCGGCCTGCCTGCTGTCCAGAACAGAAAAAATTTGGCGCATTATAAAACGAAAAATCCAGCAAGGGAAATCAAGGACTGTTGAGCAGCTAGAATCGAACATTAGAGAAGAATAGGGACAGCCTTTCTCTTCAAAAACTCCATCAACTGGTCTCCTCACTTCCCAAACGTTTACAGGCTGTTGTTAAAAGCGGCCCTCTTCCTTCTTTTTTGAGATGTGTTGCTGCCATCAAATTTGGTCTAAGGTCTGTTATTAACTCGCACAACCAGAAAACATACCATTTCCTCTTACTGATGTTCAAAATTGAGGTTTTGTTCCCTCATTTTTTCAAAAAAATATTCTCTAATACTATTTTGATGGGGATTTTCTTTTGTGATGAAAAAAATACCATGCAAATCCTCAAGAATCTTGCACAGGCTATTTTTTTTATCCACCAGTATCATCTTAATAATTTTCAGTGTGACAAAATAAAGCATGAATGTGAGGCTAACTTTTAAATTCACTTTCGTCAACTCTTCATTTCCTGACCTCTTGTAGTTGTGGTTGGTTTTATTGTTGCTGACTTCGTGGAGGTTGCATGACGAATGAATCTACTTTTCCTCGTAATTACTTCACGCTTCAAAGTCTTCAAAAACCAGCAGAAGTATCAGGATGTGACACCGTCCCGTAAACTCGACCTCAGAAATGCAAACTTTTATTTCTTAGTAAACCTCCTCAAGGACGGTCTCTTTTGTCTTTGTTTTCGCAGCTCTCACAGCGTGGCACGGCCGACCACCGTTACCCCTCACTGTCCTTTCTCCGACTATCCTCTCGCCTGTACTTTTCCACGGCTGATGGTTTCTATGGCAACAAAAGGGGATGAAGACAAGGCCAGGGCTTGACAGAGCGCCGTCAGACAGGCAGTACTGGGAATCTCATGAGGCAAGAAAAAACCAACAGGGAAGAGTTCAACAGAAATGAAACTGAAAATAAACATTCTCAGCTCTGCAGAGCCGTGGATATCACACCACATACATGTTCTATTAATCACACAGTAACATCCATTTGACTTTTAATATAAGAGCAGTTTCAGCTCCACGTTTATGTGTGAGAAAATCAATTCTTCAGTGGCTCTGCTCTGACTTCAAGAACTCTCTTACTCTGCTGTCATTCATTAATAATCACAGGGAGGCTGAGATTTAGACTACTACACAGCCGACAAGTTAAAAGGTTCATTTTTGATAATGAATGTGCACAAAGTAGTAGTTTTCTCCCATATTAGAAACTGTAGAAGCGGAATTAAATCACAGGGTCCTTGTACTACTCCAGAGAATGGTTTCAAGTTGTTACAGCACAGCGAGGTGAACTCTAAATAGATTTATTCTTACCTTAACTGCCCTCATTTGTTCAGTTAACAGTGTACGGCTATGATTTATTACATTTATCTCAATACTTCAGGCATTTTGCTTTGTCTAAGCTCAATCCCAGCACAGCCTTGCCCCTACAGCTTAGTCCTGCTCCTATGTTTTGCACACCAAACCGAGTGTTAAGAAAAACTCAAAGAATGACTTGCAAACTATTTGCAAGATTTGAAAATTATGAAAACAGTCTAATGTTCAAAGTTAATCTAGTAATATATTATGTTCATTTTAAATTCAAACAAGCATTTAAGACAATTATTTATAGTAGAACTGTCCAGTTGGGATACAGTATAATCAGTAATATCGTATTCCAGGTTATTTGAAATTCTGCCAAGGTTTGCTTTAATCGATATGACGACTTAATCACCACGTAAAGTGCTTATAGCAAATCAGCTGTCATCTTAATTATTCACAAGTTTTATCACCTCCACTTTTGTCATTATTTTCTTTACTTTCACCCTTCATAGTGAACTCTTTCAGTGAAATTTGGCTGTTTTAAATATGCTTTATCATTAAAGCTTGCTTCATTTGAATGAAGTTAGCTGCTGGAAAACCTTTTGATTTTTGATTCCTGTTGTATTATATTGTTTATTTTTAGGTATACAATCATCCAACCCCTCTGGGCCTCCACAGTCGTCAGCCTCTGAGGGGTTTCAACATGAACAGGAAGTGAAGGCAACATGTGAGAGGCAGCGGGCAGCTGTCAGAGAGCAGCGCGGAACTCTTTAGAGTCAGATCAGAGAGCGCCGACACACTCTCACACTCGTGCTGAAACACACACACAAGCACAGAGAAGAAAGGAAGCAGAAGGCCGGTCAGATCATTTCCTCTCTTGCTGAGTGGGCTAATTGGGAAGTGAAGTCGTTAATCTGCTCTGCAGCTCTGGTTTCAGCCTCTATAAACAGTCCGCTGTGAGTTCAACCAAACGTTTTGTATTTCCACAACAGCTGTCTCTGTCCATCAGGCGTTTGGAAGCGTGCTGTTGTGGTGTTTGACAGGTAGAGAGACGGGAGGAAGAGGCAGATCTGAGGAAGCCGTGTGCAGCCTGAACAGTCAGTGAGATTATAACCCCGGGCGCTGGAACACAGCCTATAGCGCTTTGCTAGCAGTCATGAACACAGCCTGATACATCATAGATAAGAGTTAACATCCCCCGGGCTACTGCCGGCACTTAGTTCTGGCTGGAAGACGGTACAGATCTGCTCCAAAGGCTCTCTTCAGGGATCCTATTGAAAGATCTATCATTTAGTTACTGTTATCAGTGCAGTGGTCAGCGAAGGCCGCGCCACGATCAATATTTCACCACAGTCCTCCGTGAAGCAAAGACCCAGGTCCTGTAATAAAGAGGAAGCGTGTTCACTCTTTCCTCTTTGCTTTTGTCAAACGTGATCAGAATCAGTCCTGTGCTCAGTGACGGGATGAAAAGCTGGAGATAAGAGGAAGAGAGCGCAGCGGTATCACCTGGTTTTACCTGCAACATCAAATATTCCAGTAATATGACTATGAGGAAGCTTCCTGTATTTTTTAAACAAAAAAGCTGTCAAAATACTTGGATAAAAAAAGTTAAAGGTTTTAAGAATTACATTTTGGAGTGATGTTGCACGAGCACAGTTGCAAAAATGTTGGGACGTTCTGTAAATCTTTTATTTGAACTCTTATTCAATTGAATACAGCACAACACAAACTCAAATCTTCAACTCAGCCTACACCGATTTGAGTATGCGTCGTCTGTTTCTGATGTAAATCAAATTTTTGCCTGCTGAAAGGCACTATAAACTATTACTATTATTAGAGCTGAGTGATATGGCCTAAAAGTTGTATCCCTGAATCTTTTTGCTCTTTCTGGTAATTGTATTGCATCACAATATTACAAAATAAAAGAGGTAATGCATTCAAATGCATATTTAGGTGCTATGACAATGAGTTGTCACCACTATTCATCTTTTAAATGTGAGAGTTTCATGAACTTATCACGGCTAGACATTATTTCAGTACCATTTCTTTGGCACCAAAAGAGATGGAAAACCACATTTTTCAAATTCTGGAGGAAACAGGAAGTTTCTGATGCTATGGGCCATTGCTGATTGGTTGCCTGGTGTGATGCCACTCTCTGTGGCATTGATTGTTCTCCACTGTGTGGCTGAGAAGAGAGTTGACTGAACTACCCTATATGGTTCCTTGCCACATAAAGGGTTATAGCCCCAGATAGGCCTACAGAGACGCTCTGCGGAGTGAGTACACCCACTGCACGTTGCTGGTATTGCAGACTTCAAACTTGGACTAAACACAGCTAATGTTTTACCTGATTGCTGTTCTTCATGTCAATTACACTAACCCAACCAAGTGGCATTCTGCCCATAACCTTGGTGCTCTGAGCGTTACAGTGAAACATACTATTGTCAGGATTCGCGATTGTCGCTGTTCCTCGCTCTGTGATTGGTAGTTTGAGCCATGCATCTGTTGCATCAGTTATGCTTCTTGTGTGCAAGACGACACATGCATTTAAGCAGTGAGGGCAGTGATGCAAAAATCTATTTCAAGGCAGAAATGATACTGCTGAGTGTACTGATACTTCCCTGCCACTGTTATTATGATAATGATTATTGTTATTTTGACAGCTGTATGTTTTCTAAGGGAACTTGGCTGAGTAAAAAGCAAGTACACAAAGAAATTTAAAACATTCCTGATGGTCACAAAGGAAGAGGAAGTACCACATGCATCTTGTTACCACAGAACAGTAAGCACTGGTGAAGAGTGCTGTAATGTTGAGGTCTTGGGCACAGCCAGTGCAAAAGCAAGCTGTTCATTGGGACAGAGACTTAAGTCTGCCCCAGGCTGGTGGGAAGTGATACGTCATAAGCATGGTGCTAAAGTAGGTCCATGATGCAATGAAAGCTCTAGTTTATGACCTTACTTACCTCCTAATTTTTGTGCATCTAGACATTTTTTTTGCAGAAATATGCAAATATTTTTCATGCAAAATCACTGTAGCTACTACATCTTTAAGTGTGGAGCACTAGAAGAAACATGTATCAAACTGTAATCTGTCTAAATGTGCTCCAACAAATACTGTGCATTTAGAAAGGCTGGTATCTTACTCTACTCTGACATAAAGCTTAATTGTATTCAAAAGAGGCTTTCAGTTACTAAAAAATGCATCAGTGAGCCGTTGTCGTATTATTTTATGTGGTTATCCATTATTGAGAATACTGCACGCTGTAGTTTACCCTGACCCCATCCCACACACACTGCGTTTCAAATACTCACCCAGCACTTTGTATTGATCTGCATCTGAGAATAGATTCCACAGAAAGCTCTCTGTGCAGCTGTTGTAAAGGGGCTGTTGAAAAATATATAAAATAAGGTGCTTTTTAAGACTTATAATTGCACTAGCTTGGTTCTGAGGGCCACATAGGAGAGGAATCAAAAGGATCATAAAGAGACTGACTGAACTTTTTGGATTTTTTTTTTGTGCAAACATGCTACCATACCTTTAGTTCAACTGCTTGGATGTTTTACCCTTTAACAGGTTTTCTAAATCAATCATGGACAATATAATTTGGCTTTTCTGACACAAAAAATACTAGGAAAAAACCCCTCTTATGTCAAAATAAAAACAGATTTGAACAAAGTGGTGTCTACTGAATAAAAACTATTAAATGTAAAATAAGTAATTGCATAAATATTAACCCACTTATAGTAGATCAACTAATTTGGGTCACTGGTTAATCAGTATTCCTGGCTACCATGACACCATGAAGACAAAGGAACACTCCAAGCAACTAAAGTAACTCAAAAGGTTATTGAAAAGTATAAGTCAGGAGATGACTACCAAAAAAAAAAATTCTAAGACACTGAATGTCCCCAGGAGTTTAGTCGACTCCATCATCAAGAAACAGAATTTGGCACGTGTAAATCTGGTCAGGTGGAATTTCTCTGGTCTGATGAGACCAAAATGGTGCTTTTTGGCTATCAGACAAGATGTTATGTTTGGTGGACACCAAACACTGCACATCACCACAAACACTCCATCCCCACTGTGGAGGATGGTGGTGGCAGCATCATGCTGTGGGGATGCTTCTCGGCAGCCAGCCCTGGAAGGCTTGTGAAGTTCAAGTGTAAAATGGATCCAGCAAAATGTATGAAAATCCTGGAGGACAAGCTTTCATTTTCTACAAGAGAACTACACCTTGGGAGAACATGTATTTTCCAGCATGACAATGACCCGAAGCCTACAGCAAAAGCTGCACAGAAATGGTTTAAAGACAACAATGTGATTGTTCTGGAGTGGCCGAGTCAAAGCCTAGACCTCAGTCCAATAGAGATTTTGTGGCTGGACTTGAAAAGGACTGTTCACGACTGATCCCTGTGCAACCTGACAGAGCTTGAGCAGCTTTGCAATTAAGAAATTCACACAGACTCAGTGCTGTTATTGGAGCCCAAGGCCACCCATAAAGAGGGAGCTTTCTGGAGCCCAGCCAGACTGGGGAAGTCAGCAAAATCATGGTCCATTAAGTTAATCTGTGATAACCATATTTTATTTTTCAGCTGAATAATAACCACTCTGATCAAAGCAGCAAATACATTTTTTTATTTGTGCTACAGTATTTAGTCTTCTTAAAGGAAGAAACTGGTTACACTGGCAAAATGGGCATGACAAATAGTGAAATTGGGTTAAAATAGGTGTAAAAAGTGTTTAAAAGTGAAAGTAGAAATGACAAAAATAGGCAGGAATGGTGGTGGAAAGGGGTTAAAAGTAAAAAATGGCTTGAAAGTGGAATACATAGGCAGAAAAGGAAGTGAAATGGGATTAAAATGTGGCAGAAATGGGTTTTAAAAAAGCAAAAATTGATGAATAGTGGCAAATTAGGAGGAAAAGTGGTTAAAGGTAGCACAAATAAATGCTCTTAACGTTAGAATGCAATAATAGTTTGGTACACCTTTCAGCTCCAAAATGAGGTGAGTATAAGCCGGGACACTTGCACCAATGCCACTGATACAACACTTATGCACTTTCCACATTCTCTGGGTTTGGCATGGGCCCTGGTTTAATCTGTGTGCAGGCCTGTTGGAGCCAAAGGTGCATCGACTAAATACTGACTTGACGGGGGTGAATATTTCTGCAGTCACTTAGTTTACATGTCATATTTTTATCTAATTGAGATGACTTTGCAAGGAAAGTAATGTCTAAAGAACACCTGAGCAGTATTTACTAATGAAACTATAAAACAAGAGTTAATAATGGAATTATCAACACAGCTACAGCTGCGTATTTATGATGGCAGATTTGACTATAAATTCCTGCAAACTCCAAACTAAAGCTGCAGGGGTCCTTAGATCAATCTATTATAGGAAGACTAACCAAGCTGCAGAGTTAGAACATTTTACACGAGAAAATATCTGATCATTATCAGCCTGAGATGGCTTTTTGTTGTCAGTTGATCCCAGACTTTTTCTAATTTTATTCATGAACTGAAGATAAGAAGAGCGAGAAGATAATGAGACTGAAACCAAACCTGACTGGTTCTTATTCCCACTCTGTCTCAGACTCCATAAAAACAGCAGCAGAGCATGTTTACTGGTCCTGTCAGCTGGAGTCGTAAAACATGTGGACAGCAGGCGTCCTCTCCCACTGCTAACACTCCCCCACGCCTCACAGGGCGCAGACGGGTGGGTGCCACACTGTCGAAACATGTGTGGACAGTATGTGAGTTTGCACGCTGACCAAAATATGCTCTGAGCTGGACTGAATTAGCCATGTGTTATTGAATATGGAAGATAATCTTAACTTTCGCTTGAAATAACCTGCTTTATTCACTCTAAGTTATTCTAACTCCTTTGTTCTGAGTGCTGTCGCCTCCACAGAGCTTCTTTAATGCAACAAAATTCCCCTCAAATGTGAAAAGCACGGCTGACAGACTCCTGGAAACGCTGAGTGTGCTGCACAGAGAGGATGAAGGCTCCCTCTGACTCACCCAAGCAGTCATCTTTGCCTCCTTTGATCGCTCAGGAAGTACGCAGGCCTACAGTTTCTTTATCACCCTCATTAATTTCTTATCAGACGCACATGTAGCCGCTATAAATCTGCAGCTTTTCCTGCAACAGAATTACAAAGCAGGCAGTGACTTATGAGGAGGATGTGGTTACTGCTGAGCATGTGTGGGGGATTTTCGTGAGATGGACAGACCGGCTCTGGCTATCAGTTTGGCTACAGAGAAGAGCAGGGATCTGGGGCAGCTGAGGGTCAAAAGGCGGCTGTAGAAAAAGAGGAAGTGACACGGACAAATGGTGGTGGAAGGTCATGTGTGATGTGCCGAACAGACGCCAGCTGTGTTTTGGTGCTTTACAAAAGGAAGTGGCAAATTAAGGCTTGAAGAAAATAGAAACATGGAAGAACAGGCTGAGAGACATGCAGGATTTCATCAGTTATATTCTTTAAGGTTTAAAATTTCTAAACTCCATATGTACAGTTCATACAGGGAAATTTTGCATCATCAGCCTTAGTAAGAGAGGTGACCAAGAACCCTGACTGAGCTCCAAAGATCCATCCCAACAGTGAAGCTTGATGGTGGCAGCATCGTGCTGAAGGGGTGTTTCTCAGCAGCAGGGACTGGGAGATTGGCCGAATAGAGCTAAATACAGAGATATCAATGAAAACCTGTTCCACAGTGCTCCGGATCTCAGACTGGGCCAAAGGTTCACCTTCCAACACGACAATGACCCAAGACAACACAGCAGTGCTTTCGGGACACCTCTGTGAATGTCCTCGAGTGGCCAAGCCAAAGCCCTGACTTGAACCCTATCGAACATCTCAGGAGAGACCTGAAAATAGCTGGATGAACTGATGTAACTGCCTGTATGATGGTGATTAGTGATGAGCGTGTGATATGCATGGTGGTTTATTTTGGAATTGACCACATCCTCCAGTGTTTTGATAACTGTTCCAGTCAATCTGCTCTGTTCAGCTTGATGTGAAGTCAAAGCGTCACTGTCCAAAATAGACTTGGAGCATATCTCAAGTTGAGCAGAGTGGAGTTGCATTTTTGGCACACACTGGAGACAGATCGTGGTGCAATGTGAGCATTGACTAGAAAGGGTGGGATCAACTACAGCATGTGTGGCATGAATAGAAGGCTGTGAGACGGACTCTGTGGAGATTGCTAACATGGGTCATAAAGGGGGTCAATACAAACCAGAAATTCCTTACAAGAGCTTCAATATTGGATAAAAGGATTATCTCCTCAGTGACAGGCTTGATGGCAGCTCATATTGTGCCTTTTTTATAGAAGAGACTGAATGTTACAATCTCAGGCAATCTGGGGCAAATGCAACCAGGAAGAACTTTAATGGACGATCTGTATCAGTGTAGTGTTTGGATCTTTAAGACGATCAGTGCATTCACAGTTAAGTTGAGCTACAGTTAGAGCTCGATTAAGCCATTTAGCTGGACTACTGTCCTTCCCAAGTGTACAAGCACAGAGGGAGAATCCATTTATTTGAAAAAGCATGACTGACTATGATACATTAGGTGGTGACATCGCATGCTTAGGCTGCAATCACAGCACTGAGTCTGTGTGGACAAGCCTCAGACAGGCTTGCACATCTGGGCACTGCAATTTTACTCCACTCTTCTTTGCCAAACTGCCCAAGCTCTTTCAGGTTGCCCTTTTCAAGTCCAGTCGCAAATTCGCTATATGCCTGAGGTCTGGGCTTTGACTCAGCCACTCCAGAAATTTCACCTTGTTGACTTTAAACAATTTCCTCTAGGATTTTCTAATATTGCGCCACTTTCAGTTTACCTTCTACCTTTACATACCTGCCAGGGTCAGCTGCTGAGAAACATCCCCACAGCATGATGTTGCCACCACTGTGCCTTACAGCCGGGATGGTGTGTTTGTGGCGACGGGCAGTGTTTGGTGTCCACTAAACAGCATCTTTTCTGATGGACAAAAGGCACCATTTTGGTTCAATTCAATTTAATTTTGGAATTTTCCCTTGTGGGATTAATAAATTTAATCTTTCAATTTGATTTGATTTGATTCAATTTGATTCAAATAGTACATTTCATATAAATAAACTCAATGTGCTTTACAGAAGATAAAAACAGGCACAAAATAAAGAGACAAACAGAAAAAAGTCCAATGAGTCAAGGAAAAAAATCCTGGATGCACCTTGTACCAATCACCATTTGGCATATCCTAATGCTGGGGTCTCCTACAAAGAAGCATACTCAAATCCATGCACAATTCTGCACATAAAAATTAACTAACAGCAAAGACTTTAGAGAAAAGCAGTGCTTTAAGGCCACTTTTGAAAGAACTCAGATGTTTCAACAGCTCTCAGTTCAGCAGGCAGAGGACAGCACCATAGTGAGTAAACGCACCTTCATCAGATTCCGTTTTAAGTTTCAGTATATTCCTGAGGCCCATGCCTGTTGATCTGAGGGGTCTGATTGGATGGTACTCAGTAAGAAGACCAGAACAATGTTGGGATGCCATACCATTCCAGGCTTTATAGACAAGAAGTAATATTTTGAAATAGATTCTGTACTGAACTGGAAGCCAATAAAGATTTTTCAATACAGGGGTAATATGTCCTGTTTTCCTTGCCCTAGTAAGCACTCTGACTCCAGTGTTTTAGATGAGCTGGAGCCTCCAGGGGATGTTCAGTACTTTGTCATTTTTTTTGTATCCGTTCTCTCACTTCTACTTTTCGATAACCCTTTCTCTGAGCTGCTTGGAGTGTTCTTTTGTTTTCATGGTGTAATGGCGGCCATGAATACTGATGAACCGGTGACTGGACGTTCCAGACATAGGTGTTTTTATACTACAGTCACTTCACTCAGGTGACTCAGTAACCTTACATATATTTATTATTTAATTTGCATTACTTTGTAGAAAACAGTTTTCACTTTGACACTTTGAGGTTTTTTTTTTGTCAAAAAAAGCAAAATTGTATGGACCATGATTCATGCATAAAATCAATAAAAGGGTAAAACCTAAGAGGGGGTGAATACTTTATATAGGCACTGTAAGATACTTCAACCAGATGCTTCCTGGCAGTTTGAACTTTCTCATTTTTTGAGCTAATTTGCTCCACTAAAACAAAAACATTTTTCCCAAAGACTAATGTTTATTGTAAAGTAATACTTAATAAAATAGTTTAATACACAGAACATGTTTTGGGTCAATATGTTTTTTTTGCACAAACTTAAAAGACAGGAGCAGTCTTGAAACTTTACTGAAAAAGAGTTTTGGGTCATTCTACCCAGAACAAGACACAAACATTAAAGACACCCATCTGTCTGTTTTAGTGATGTCATTTCCCTCCTTTTTAAAGTCTGTTTACTCCGTGTGTTTTTCTCTTATCCTCTGCCAGCCTTTAATTTTGCTGTCATTTCCAGCTAGCGTGTTGATGTGGACTTCAGTCCTCTTTCTCGGCAGAGAGCAGGAAACAAAAGCCGTCTTTGTGCGTCCCACCGCCGTGCCGCTGCCGCTTTGATGTTGAGGCTGTGTGCGACAGCTGCTGATCTCTGTTTTCAGTCTTTAGGGGGTTAAAATCTCTCTCTCTCCTTTATGACATGTTTCCCAGGCTGATCACCAGTGTTAGATGTCAGGTCCCTGCTTTGGATTTGGCAAATTTTGCATTCACATGAGAAGGCAACTAAGCCGTTAGCATGTAGAAATGTTTCAGTGTTTCAGCTTCCACTGATGGGAAATAGTGGCAGAAATTCTCAGGTCAATGGATGCTGATAGTGACTCACAAAAATGCTTTGATAAGAGACTGCACATCAGAGGAGCTGAGAGGTGAAGTTACAAATGCAGATACTCAGTTGTACATTAAGTAAAGGTTGTACACGTGGGCTGCTGTGGACTGTAGCAGCAAGTGCTTTTTTTTTCTATTTCATCTGAAAGATACTTATGGTCTCATTTCTCACCTGGCAGAGGAGACACCATCTTCATGAAGGTGGTTCAACCATTGCGAGGCCTGGCCTTCGGACTCCAGCCTAGGGTAACCTTTGTAAATTCCCCAAATGTATGAATCTGGGCTTCACTCTTTACTGCATAATCCTAGTAGTGGGGGACTGCATTCACACTCTTCCCTGATTTGGGGGAACAGCAGCCCAGTCTATAAGGACTTGAGCCAGGAACAGAAGGGTCTCCATCTCAAGTCTCAGTTGGAGTCATTTTCAAGGTCTGGTAATTTGTAAACTGTGTAAACAAGAAGGCTGAAAAAGGGTAAAGTTATCTGTCAGGTTTGGTTTCTACTGTCTTGGACTCATGTCAGGTTCAGACAGAAATATGTGGCCCCAGCCCGGCTCCAGACATGGTGTTTGATCAGTGTTTTATTTCCATTAAATGCATGTTATCAGCCAAAAATGGCTCTGAAAAAGCATCCGTGCATTAGTTGTTTGATGTAGTTCGAATTCTGGAGGACTTCCAGTTATAGAGTCTGATGGCAAACAAGTCTCATGTGACGTCTTCCCTAAACAACAATGCCCCCCTACACCATATAAAATCACAGAGCAGTTCATTTCAATAGTTTGTTGTTAGCTTATGTTGCTGCCTTTATTGAAAGTTCATGGCCTGCTACATGCTTTGTTTTTGTTGATTGTAAGGCAAATTTCCCAAATCTATCAACCACGGTGGCCTACAGGTCATTGAAAGTATGATAACTGAGAGATTTGTGCCAGAAAACAGTAAATTTAATCCCCAACTTCTGTCTCTGCTCAGGCACAGAGGCAGGCAGCTGCACTCTAACCAGAGTTCACTGTAAGGTCAGGGGGCAGGCTAAATGCTGGAGTGCTTGTCTAGTTTTCACTTGAACCAGATACAGCAGGAACAAATGCCTTACCTGCTGAAGGTGTGTTTTAATCCATATTTCTCTTGTCTTTAGTCTTTGACGATTACTTTAAGTGGGTTAATGGCTTTGTCTCTCTCAAAGCAGAAACACTTTAATCCCTCATGTCTGTTAGCATAGCAATGCTTAAGTGCAGTAAAGTATCTGAAGGTAGACGCATTCTTTTCCTGTCAGGTCTGTCACAATAAAAGCCCCCATACTGGTTATCAGTAAGGACTTTTATTTTGTGGAGCAACCTCAGGAAAGTGAGTGTTGTTGGCAGCAACTTAACAAAAGAAGTCTCATAATAGAGACATAACTCTGAAAATGAGATATAGGGAATACCTAAAAAGTTAAATGCAGGAGGAGAGAACGAAACTGAGACTTTTTTACTCTAAACTGTCTGCCTGTCATGACATAAATGTGATTGTTTCTCTGGTGGCTTAAAAAGATAGTTGAAACTTAGCAGCAGAGCAGACAGAGGAGTCCTTCTGTCCAGTTTTAGTGTTTTTTTTTTAATTTTAGGAGATCGAATTTCTTGTGACTGGGTGCAGCTTTGGTTCAATTAACTGACACGCCCACACCATCCTAGTGCAGATAATACTGCCTCATTTTTATGATTTTGAAGTTTAAATTTCTAAATGAGAGATAGAGATGTATTTCCTGACTGAAATCTGGTCTGATGGTTCATAACACAGTGGCCTGTCATTCAACAAATCTGAAATACAGATTTTTTAAAATCACTTTATGGGACTTAAGAATAAATTAGATGTTTATTTGGTATTAAAATCAAAAGAGACTGAGCAAGAAATCCTGGGTACGCTGATCTTGTTTTAAAATAGGCAACAGCCTTAAGTTTTGCAAGAAGAGTCAACAACTACAGAGCAATCTTTAAGGTTAACTGCAGTAAAAATAAAGTCAGTGAGTCACTGTAACACAGAGAATCAACTGATCTTAAGCTTTGTATTGACAAAACTCCATGATGGCCCACTTGACTTTTATTTTGAGTTTATTGCAAACTCCAAGCAGTCTGAAAAAGTCAAGACTCTCTGAATGCACTGTAGATGCAGAGCAGCAGCTCTTATGACTTAATCCGAAACTGAAAACTACCCATCTAACTGTCCTTGACTCTTTCGAGTCATTTGTGTAGCTGCTAGTGGAGAAGTGGCCTGTTTTAAAACCCTGGACCCTCATTCTTTGCATTTGACAACTTTCAGTTGAATAAAAGACATAGCTTCTAGTGATAATTTGTAATCAAATTAAAAAAGAGTGCAGAATCTCTTCTAATCTTGTCAGCAAGAGAGTTAAATTTCCCTTCCTCCTCTTAAATGTGGGCTGAGGTTAGCAGAAGGTGGAGGATGTAACTACCGTGTCTACCATCGACTCTAGTGGAGATATTCTGTCAATCTTTATACATAGTTGATAGCTCCATATGGATACAAAGCACCCTCCTTCAGGTTCTTCTACTGTGATAAAAAGTACAAAATGAATAGATATCTTACTGCTAAAGGCCAGAAATGCACTGGAGTAGAATCTGGTTCTTTTTCCAGAGGAACTCATCGCCATATTTTTAGCACACTTTTTTCCTGCAGTATTCAGCCCACATCTAATGATTTCAGCTGAAAAGTCTGCTCATCCTCTTCAAGTTCCATTTCTTCTTTTCTCTTCTTTGTCGCTGCTGAAGTGTTATGACTTCATTACAGCTATGACGAGGTCTCCGTGGATCATTTTAGCCCTGAGCACCAGCCGCTGATGCTAGGGAAATGTTAATTACCTCGCCAGCCACATCCAGACACTCCTCACACATACACACTCGGAGAGCTAGTGTCTTTGCCTCCTTCCTGCTCTGACTGTGGATTTTTGAAGGCAGCGATTTACCAACCAGAGACAGCACGGCTCATCCCACAGGCACAAAGTGTTCTAGAAACTTCCACAGTGTCTCATCAGGCTCCCTGTTAGGAGTGTGGCCATGTTCAGATGGTGGAATAAGCTACAGAAAGTTTGTCTTCTGCATTAGTCATCACCAGTGATAAGTTTAAAAAGGAAGCTCCAATGATAATTTTAATTCTGATGCTCGTCACAGTTGAAACTAACTGTTTCATCCCCTCTTCTTTTGTTTTGGTTAGTCGGGCTCTTCTACTGTGAAGCCATGCTGTTGGCACTGATACGGCTTGTGGTTTAAGATTATCTTGCTGCAAGGCCTTCCTTGAAAGAAACATTGTCTAAAACATTTATATACTTGTCAGCATTGATAGTGTCTTTCCAGATGTGTAAGCTGCCCACACCATAGCTGCTAATTCAACCCCATCAGAGATGTAGGCTTTTAAACTGCGCACTGATAACAAGCTGGTTGGTCCCTCTCCTCTTTAGTCCACGGGACACAGCATCCATGGTGTCCAAAAATTCATCACAGTGTGTACTGGATACAATAAAATAAGGTCAAAAGTAATTAATCCATAGTAGCATGAATCTTAATATGAGAGTTTAACAAGCTTTATGCTATAAAGGAGGATGCTGGGGTGGAGGAGGTTAAGCTTTGCCAGCAGCAGCAGCAGCAGCAGTGCAGTGTATCAGCATTAATGCAAGCAGGGATAAGTGAGAAGAACATAATATTTAAATGGACAGCTGTGTTAAAAGAAAAAGCTGTTATTGGCTATGGGAGCTGGGAGGGGATAATTGGGATCAGCTGGCCGTCAGCTGATCACAGCTGGGCCTATGGCTGCTGTGTCCTGCATGAACTAATGCTCAGCTTCATAAGTTGCAAAATGCTCATCAGGCTGGTTTTTTTTTGGTACTCCTTACTTTTCCAGCCTTTTCTTTGAGATATGTTCTGCAGAACTTTACTGTAACTTTCTTTGGTATGTTGCTGTTTTTAATCACATGCTAACATGCTGAAACCAAAATGGTAAGGCAAAGAATAATATATGGGCATTAAGATGAAGTATTATGATAATGCAGAGAAGAAAAAGAGACAGAAGAGCAGATGAAAAACCCTAATGGAGTGCTGTTCTGTCAATTTTAGCTACCTTGCTCCTTGATGCAGCTCTCATCTGGTCTGTCCACTTGTTGCCAGTTCGGAGGGATGGACGGGTTGTGATTTCATGTTGACGTGGATTGTGGGTATGTTATGCAATTTTTACATGATCTGGCAACTTCGGTCTGTCCTCAGACAAACATACAAAATATATGATTCTGTGTTAAGGAACTAGCGTATTCACAGTAGAGCCATGAAAATTATGGAAATTTCCCATAAGAAACAACAAAACAGGAGGTGGGTGAGAGATGGCCCAAAAATACAGAGTGTTGGCAGGTATGATTGCACGGCAGGTGTTCCTGAGCCCATGCGTTGATTTCTAGTACAGAATCGGGCCTGTTTTTAATGCAGTGTCCCCTGAGGGCCAGATGATCCTAACCAGTCAATGTTAATCTTCGTCCAGATTGGTGAACCTTCACCCATCTGTACTTCTGAGAGACTCTGCATCTCTAAAATGCTCCTTTTATACCCAGTCATGGTACTGACCTTTTGCCAATTAACCTAATTAGTTGCAAAATACACCTCCAGCTGTTTTTCATTAGTCCCACTTACTTTTCCAGCCTTTTGTTGCCTTGTTCCTATTTTTTTTAGATACTTTGCTGCCATCAAATTAAAAATGAGCATATATTTTTATGAAATGGTTAAATGTCTCAGTTTCAACATCTGATATGTTGTTTATGTTCTATTGTCAGTGATATATGGGTGTATGAGATTTTCAAGTCATTGCATTCTGTTTAAAGCTACATCTCACACAGGGCTCCAACTTTTTTAGATTTGGGGTTGTAAATCAGATTTTAGAGTCTTGCTCCAGTGAAAAGTTGGCCTGGATAGGAGTTTTGATTGTTTGCAACAGTTTAAAGATGAAAATCAAAGTTTTTCTTTTTTAATGGCTTTACTACTCTGTTTTCAATAGTAACTCACCCTGAATTGCTGTATAAGCTCTATAAATTAACGTGGATTCCCTTTCCTTAAGCGTCTTAAGATCTGGTCGGTTGAGACTTGCGAAATCAAAGCAATTTCAGAAGTTGTCTCAGACCTTTTTTTCTACAAGATAAAAATTGAAAAGCTCCTAAATTAATACATTTGCTGAGGGGTTATTGATTTGTGGATAGGTTTACAGTGTGCAGAGTTCTGGAAGTAGGATAAAAATACCTTCAAATTAAACAGTCTTACAACAAGAAGCCTTAGTACAGAGCAATATCAGCTTTCTGAATATTGAGGTTTTTCTCCCTCATATTTTTGGTTATTAGATTCATTCCAGTTATCTTGTTTCTCTTTCAGTGAATAATTACTGAACCGACAGAGCGACAGTAATCAGAATGCGTCTGATCCGTCGTCTGACATTTCCCGTTGACTCCAGGCTGTTTATTTGGTGTCGCCACAGAGCTCCGCTTGCGTGTTTTCCCAGTCGTGCCCTGTGATTCCTGATGTCGAGGGCTCACTTTCCCATCCATCATTTTCTGTGATGAATGATTTAGCAGAGCTTAGTTTATCTGAAGGTGACCTCGCCTCACAGTTTCTGCTCTTATCAGCCTGTCAACCCGGGGATCGTTTTTCAGTCTCCGCGCTCGTGGCAACAAAAGATTCTGCCATTTTTCTTCCACTGTTGTTTTTGTAAGATTTCTACCGTTCAAAGAGAATTTCAAAATGATGTTTGATGAGAACACTTTGTTCTCGTGTCAAAATAAAGCTCGACAGGGCCCTGCAGTGGCCCGAGGGGCGGTTTACTTTGCTTAAAAGAAACATTGAGCTTTATAGTGAGCTTTTATTGCTCTACTGCATGGATTGGGATCTTTCGCAATGCTTTCATACTGATGCTTTTGGTTCAGAAGGTTTTAAGCTGACTTTCCTTCTCAGACTGCATCAAACAGACAGAGACACTAAGAGATACCTGGTGAATGTTTAACAGCTGAAGAGTGGAAGCTGGTGGAGACCAAACATGGAGCAAAAAAATGGAGTGGCTATTAGACTAAGACTTAATAGAGTTTTAAGAGCACGCTTGACCCAAGGGTCATCTTGCCAGTGTGAATGTCTGCTTGAGGTGGCCAGTGACACGATTTATGGGTAGTCGAGCATGGGATGTCAACACAGCTGGACCCTACTGGCTGGTCATCAGCAAGCCGAGTTATAGAGGCGATTCCAAATGTCTCCTGAATTTTTCAAAAACTTTCTAACTGCATTGCATTGATCCATTTCCTCATTTGAGCTGCAGAGTGGATGTGGAAGTAAGAAAATGGTCATTTTTGGCATCTCAAAAACATTGAAAACATCCATTGTAGCCTGTAGGGCGGACTCCAGATGTCCAAATGAAGCACATGCAAATGTCAATCTGCATGCTTGACATGGTTGTCTCTTCTTTTTTCTTCTTCTTGGTGGATTTGTAATCTAACTGTTGGGGTTTTGATGCTAGATTCTGCTTTTTTTGGTCAAAATGTTATTGATCATTATGTTTATCAGTAAAAATAAAAAATATTATAATAAGTAACGGGGCACCACCCTGAAGGCTGACTGAAGGCAGGGAATGACAACCATAACCCTAAAAGGGTCAGCCTCAGAATTAAGATTAAAATAATAATATTGCTATTATTTAATATTGGTATCTAAATATATTGAAGGTGGGAAATTGAGCACTGGTCTCCTCCAGCAGAAATATAATCTTGTTATAGCGTGCATTTACCCAATGAGTATCGTAACACCATTTTTCAATAAAACAGCAGAAAAATCAACATTTCTTTTGTTTTTCTACGGAGGTTTATGAACTGGATGTCCAGGTACATTGTGCACATTATGTTTTTGAGCCTCTGTGCTCTTGATGTCCATCTTTCTGTCCATTATTGTGAATGCAGTATCTCATGGTTTCACTGAGGGGCTTTATTTCAAACTTTTCCAAATGTTCACTCTGGCTCGTGTTTTGGCTTGTGTTTATCCATCTTTAAGGGCTTTTCTTGACTTTTCACCGCCCAGTAACTGTACACCTCACGGAGGCATACAACCGCCAGGCTGTTGCTCTGGTTTTATTTACCTCTTTGGTATTGATTTTCCTGAGTGTTGGTGGTTTTTCCATTTATTCTAACATGTCCTCCACACCATACCACCAAAGGGTCATTTGCTCTCCCTCTGTAATACTGCCCACAGGAGCGTGTTCTAAATTGAACCTTTTTCTGTTGGCAGCCAGTACCTTGTCATACTTACACCATGTCCATGTGGTAAACATTGTGGAACATTAGTTTTATGTTTGAGTTGAGGCACAAAACACAATGTGTAAGTGTACAAAAAAAATGTGGTTGCATTAGGGAGGATTTGTATTTCAAATTCAAGGTCAGTGTTTGGGTGGAGGATGATGCAGTGGACAACATGGAAACAAATAAAGCCATTGTTTCTTAATGCATAGAAACTCTATGTGAATTTATAAAACTTAATGCATAATAATTATTACTTTAGCTTAAACATTTTAAGCATATTCTGCTGTGTTTCCAGAAAAAGCTTCAGCATTTTGAGCTTGTTATGTTTTATCATGAGCATTTTCAACATTGTCTTTAGCATTTTTAGCATATTCTGGAGTGTTTTCAGAAATATCTTCAGATTTCTGAGTACTTTATGTAAGTTTTTGTATATTATAATTAACTTTTTTAGCATATTCTTTTGTGTATTTAGATATATATTCAGCTTTTTAAACATTTTATACATCTTCATGATCATTTTCAGCATAATCCTATAGTGTTTAAGAAACATATTCTGCATTTGGCCCTTTAAATGTGTCATCATAAGCATTTTCAGCATTATCTGTAGCATTTTTAAGCATATTCTGCTGTGTATTTAGAGATGAATTCAGCTTTCAAAAACATTTTATATATCATCATGATCATTTTTAGCATATTCTAGTGTTGAAGAAACATATTCAGCATCTGGCCCTCATAATATTTTATCATAAGCATTCTCAACATTATCTGTAGCATTTTTCAGCATATTCTTTTGTGTATTTAGAGATATATTCAGCTTTATAAACATTTTATATATCATCAGGATCATTTTCAGCATATCCTATAGTGTTTAAGAAACATATTCCATATTTGGCCCTTTTAATGTGTTATCATAAGCATTTTCAGGATTATCTGTAGCATTTTCAGCATATTCTGTGGTGTATTTAGACACCTATGGCCTTTTAAGCACTGAATGTGTCATGATTACCATTTTAAGCATATTGATTAGTGTTTTCAGAAACATCTTTACCCTTAGGGTTACACTGTTCGTGTATTATTTTGAGCATTTTCAGCATCATCTCTGCATTTTCATCATATTCTGTGGTATTTTCAGAAACATCTTCAGCTTTTAATACCTTCTACCTATTATCATAAGAATTTTTCCTTCTATTTTAAGCATATGAAACTATAGTGTTTTCAAAAAATATCTTTGGTGTTTTAAAAAAAGATTTACAGCTCTTTAAGCCATCTATGTATTATCATTAAAAAAGCATTATTTCATTTCATTTCAAACCTTTATTTATTCTCGAAAGGACATTGAGGTTTCCCTCATTTCCAATGCCGTCGAGATTACAGACACACTAAAACCACAGCACAATAAAACAAGTACAGTATATAGAACAACAATCTCATCAGTGACAAGACAGATAAAAGTAGATAAAATGAAATCAGGTAAAACAGTTGCAGTGAGGAACACAATGGCTAGAAATCAAAGTCCTGAACTCTGAAAGAGAGGGAAGAACATCAATTTTTAGAGAGTGTTGGAGGATGTTCCATGAGCTTGGAGCATCAAAGGAAAAAGCTGTTTTACCAAGTTCAGTACATGCTCGAGGAACTTTAAGAAGTAACAGATCAGTAGAACGAGTTGTATAATTACCAGCATT
Source organism: Cheilinus undulatus (assembly GCF_018320785.1). Classification (NCBI taxonomy): domain Eukaryota; kingdom Metazoa; phylum Chordata; class Actinopteri; order Labriformes; family Labridae; genus Cheilinus; species Cheilinus undulatus. The sequence continues at coordinate 10,915,168 of NC_054887.1, forward strand.
CCACTCTAACAAGGTTGAGATATAAGGTGGTAATTTTCCAATGAGGGCCTTAAAGATATATAAAAACCAATATTGTTTCGCCTCTCTTCCAGAGAAGGCCAACCAACCTTCTCATACAGAACACAATGAGTTCTGTGCCCATCACCAGTAATAAATCGAATAGCAGAGTGATATACACTGTCCAAAGGCTTTAGAACTGAAGCTGCAGCATGTCTGTAAATCACATCACCATAATCAATGACAGATAACAACACAGCTTCAACAACTCTTTTTCTACAGAATAAAGGAAAGCTGGATTTGTTTCTGTACAAAAAAATCAATCTATTGTCGCATTTTAGTGACAAGGTTGTTTACGTGGTGTTTGAACGTTAAATCCTCGTCAATCCATACGCCAAGATATTTATATTCAGTGACTCTTTCAATTCTAGAGCCTTCTACAGTAAACAAATTCAAAGTTTCATGGTCAATGTTTCTGGCTCTGGAGAACAGCATGTACTTTGTTTTTATTACATTTAAAAGAAGTTTATGATTTAAAAGAGATTCTTGAAGCTCATTAAGAGCAAGTTGCAAATTGTTGATAGCAAGCTGTACCGAGTCTGCAATACAATAAACAATGGTGTCATCTGCGTACAAATGGGCATGGCAACCACTTAAAGAGGACACAATATCATTAATATAAATAGAAAAGAGTACAGGGCCCAAAATGGAACCTTGTGGCACACCCCTGTTTATAAAAAAGAAGTCTGATTTGGTGTCACCTGATTTAATACACTGACGTCTCTCAGACAAATAGTCATGAAACCAGGCACATGCACTTTCAATCAGTCCTATGTTGAACAGATTACTTAACAGTATGTCGCGATCAACTGTATCGAAGGTTTTGGACAGATCTACAAAAACTGCTGCACAGTGTTGCTTCTTGTCCAGTGCTGATATGATGTGATTTGTGACTAATGTAATGGCTGAAATTGTGCTATGATTTCTTCTTAAGTTTTTTTTTTTTTTAAAGCAAATTCTATAGTGTTTTCAGAAACATCTTCAGGGTTTTAGGCTGTTCATCTAATACTATTAACATTTTCAGTATTATCCTAAACTTTTTAACATGTTCTATAGTGTTTTCAAAAATATTTTAAGCTTTGTAAGCATTTTATACATTATTATTAGCATTTTCAGCACATTCAATATTGTTTTCAGAGGCGTCTACATTATTTAGAGCTTTTCACGTGTTATCATAGCATTTTTATCATTGCTCTTAGAATTTTTGCATCTTTTTTGCATTACGACATTATCACTTCAGCACTTTTTTTTTTTTTAGGACTTTCAACATTACCTTTACTGTGATAGAAATTATTTTACTTTGCATAGTTAGCTAACCTTTGGCACCTTCACACTTATGGTTAGTTGATCACCTATCAGACAAAATACATAAAAAGGATTAGAGCAAAGCGTTCATTTAGAGGACGTTTATATTTCAGATTTGCAATCTGCAGTCGTTGATAGAACAGTACCAAACAAGGTGACTTATTTGTTGCTGAAAAGCTCCTGGGAGGATTCAAATTCCTGTGGGAAAAGATGTTTACTGCTGAATGTTCCCCGAAGCACAGTGGATCGAACAGGCACAAAAGAAAAAGAACAGAGAGAGTCTGGTTGTTGTGAAAGTTCTGGATAAAAAACTGTCACTTGAGGATTTGAAAACACCAGTAAACCCCTCAGTGAGCTGGATTTTCACCATATTTCTCCACCGCACAGCCTGGCCTGCCTGCTCACTGCATTTCATACACCTCTGAGCTCTTTAATTAACTGCAACACTGCCTCATCCTGGAATGCAAAACAGCATGACGCTCTGCTACCAGTGAGTGTTTGGCAGCGGCTTGGCCGCAGACTTGCAAGCCCATCCGTCTCCCCTGGGGCCTCGCTGCTGCGTTATCCTGCATCATCGATTGGGCGCGGGGATGAAGCCGTTGAGGGACCACCCATTTGTTTCCCTGCTGCTGCTGTTTACGATCGGTACAATCCCTCACATACACTCACTCCCTCACACAAATGCATCTCCCAGTCCTCTCAAGGAGCTCAGATAAAGGCTTGCTGCAGGATAAGTGACACTGAACGCTGAGTTGAGGTTCCTGAGTGTGCATTAGTCTGAATATATTTGTTTATACACCTCTGTGTGAGCACTGTAAGATCCTGTTGAAGTGGAACTGATATATAATTTCACTTGGGCTCAGAAACGGTTACATTTACAGCATCCTCTGTTTGCTTTGACATCTTTTTCTTTGCATCAGTGTTTTGCAGAATAGTTTTTACCATGATACCATGATTTCCCTGTGTAAATATCTGTTAAGAACTAAAGATGTTTTCCCTTTGCACAGTATAACTCATACAACTGTTACAAAAGTCATCGATTTTTCATGTTGTTTTATCTTAAATTATGGTCTTTTGTCCCTCTGTGCTTCAACAGTGAAGAATTCATTAAAGTCTGTGCCATCACAGAATGAATATTTTTTTTAGCAATATCTTAAGTATTTTCAGCATGATCTTAGGATCATTTTTAGCAACACTTTCAGCTTTTATGCATTATCTCGAGCATTTCATATCATTATATTTAGCATTTTAGTATTTTCTTTTTTATTCTAGCATTGCCATTAGCGTTTTCAGCAGAATTCTTAGCCTTTTTCAACATTAATTTCTGGCAACATCTTTAGCATTGCCACCATTTTTTTTTGGGGGGATTCACACCATCATCATTACAATTTTCTGCATAATCTTTCTGCATAATTTTTTTAATATTATCTTTAGCAATTTAGCAATATATTTCATTTTCAGCAACATTCCTAATATATTACGAAGGAGTTTAGCATTATTACAAGATAAGCATCATTTTCACATTTCAACATTCTTTTTTTGGATTTTTCAGCGTTGTCATCACTCAATAAAAAAGGTTTTCAACATTTTCATAATTTAAACCATATTTATTGTATTTGCGATTTTCAGCATTGTCTTTTAGCAACATATTTAATTTTTCCAATTTTATTGACCAATTCTATTTCAATCTTCAGCATTTTCAGCATTTCCTTTTGTATCTTTGCAACAGCGAAAACATTGCCAGCTTTTTAAGTGATATCACTATTATTATTTTATCACTATCTATAGCATGTTATCATCTTCCTTTATGATTTAAACACTGTCATTAGCTCTTTCAGCAGCATTCTTGTTTTTTTTTTTAATTACATTAATTTCTTAATTTTCAGCAACATCTTTATTTATTGGCAGCATTTTCTTTTGGACCCACAGCATTGTCATTAGAATTTTCAGCACAGTCTTTACTAATTTGGGTATTATCTTTAGCAAATTCACCAACATCTTTATTTTCAGCGACATTCTCAACATTGTAAGCATGTTTAAGGATTTCAGCTCTATCACATCATTCGGTTATTTTTAGAATTTTCACCATCGCCATCACTATGATTAGCATATATACTTTATTCAGCATCATTTTCAGCATTGTCCTTATCTTTACCATATCTATAATAATTTGGGTTTTCAGTGTTGTCTTTCTAGCAACACCTTTAGATTTTTTGAATTGTCTTTACTACATATTCCACTATCACTTTTGGCATTGTTCATATTATCTTTAGTATTTTTAGCACATGATAATTTTCAGCATCAGGTTTGTATTATCAAAAAAACAGAAATAGGATTTACATGATCTGTAACATTTTCAGCATCATCCGTTGAATTGTAAGCAGTGCCAGTACCTACAACTAAAACAATAAAACATCGCTCCTATAATTTCAGCATTATCTTTAGCATTTTAAGCATCACCTGATCATTTTTTGGATCATCTTAAGCATTTTCAGCGTCAACTATTGGATTTTTAGAAGTATCTTTAGCTTTTTTTTGCATCATCTATTGTGTTTTCTGCAATATCTTCAGCATCTACAACTTCAGCATCTTAAGCATGTTGTTTTGCATTTTCAGCATTATCTTTGGATTTTTACTTCATCGTTATAACAGTCACAATTAAAGTTTAGATTTTTGAATTAGTATATTTGTCTGCGTCTATAGGTGCGTGTTTGTATATCAGCCCTGTAGGGTACATACCTATGGATAGTTGGACAGTTTTTATGCAGTTTCCTCATTATTGTGTGTCCATCTGAGTACCTTATTATAGATACAGTATTTTGTGTTTTTGTGTTATGTGTTTGTAAGCCCGGGGCCTGTTTATGCATGCATTTGTTGTTTTAACCGTATGACATGGGTCTGTGACTGCCTCTGCATATCCGTGACTGTTCATATGGATTCAGTGTATTCAGTGAGAGTGTCTTTTCTTGTGTGCGTCTCAGAGGACTGACAGCAGAGCCCGGACTGAATTTAAATGCAGGTCATTGTGCAGAGATAGATCCAGGTTCTGTCTCTCTGCTGCTCTGTGCTCAGGATGGAAATCCCTCCAACATGGCACACATACCGATAAAATCTAATAACCTCCTCCTCCCACTGCGATCGAAGCCCGTCAGCATCATGGGGACTGATGGTGCACCCAAAGGACTCGTCAGGTGATCCTGCACGGTGCCAGTTCCCACACTTTGATGTGTTTCTGAGGGAGTGGGTTCAATTTGTTTTGTCCATCCCCACAGGGACAAAACTGACAAGGACACTGGGATAATTGGATTGATGTTGGAATGTGTGCGGCCATCAGCTTCTTATTTAATTCCTCTGACTCACTCATTAGACTTGGAAGCAGGTCTTTAATTAATTTCAGCGCAGGCTAATTAAGGATGGGAGTGTGGTGTGAATGAAAATAAATGAAAGGTGGGCATCAGTTTGAGCTTGTTGATGGCACCATAAATTTTCCATTTCAAAAAGATGACCTGAGATGAAGCTTCTTTAATTAGGCAGAGAAGTAACAACTATGGGAAACTTTGAGCTGTCTTTATCCTTTCAACATCATCTTCACCTTAAGCTTCAACTTCAGGAGTTTCAGCACTGTGGTTACACACCTTTAGCATCTTTTTCAGCATCATTTCAGCATTATTGTTAGCAGTTTAAAAGGTAATCTCACATTTTTAATTTTATCTCCAGTATTTTCAGCTTAACTTGATCATTTTATCATCACATTTGGCTTTTTCACATAATCTTTAGAGTTTTCACCTTTATCGCAAGCATTGCCAGCATTATTTTAGCATTATGTGGCATTTTGAGCATTATCTTTAACATTTTCAGCAGCATCTATAGCCTTTTTAGTATTTTCATACTTAATTATATTTTTCAGCAACAACTTTTGCTTATTCAGTATCATTTTGTTTCACCAGTCAGCATAATTTAAACATGTTAAGCATTGGTTTTCAGCATTTTCAGAATTATTTTAACTAGTCACAGCATTGTTGTTATTATTGTTATTGTTATTATTATCATGATAATCATTATTAGCATTATTATTAACATTCTGGCATCATTTTTAGCCTTCTTACATTGTCTCACTTCATTTAAGGATTATCTTCATAATTTCAGCTCACCTTGATCATCTCAACATCACATTTTGTATTTCTACATCATCAATAGTGTTTTATTTTCATTTTAGTTTTTCGGCATCATACTTGGAATTTTTAGCATTATCGTTTAGAATTTCTTTACCATCTATAGAACTTTGAGTATTTTCATAATCAGCATCCCCATTAATTATATAATTTTCAGCAACAATATTGTTTTCTACATAATTTTGTGTTTTCACCATTTTCAGCATTATTAAGCATTCATATTGGCGTTTTCAGTATTATCTTAGCAATTCTCAGCATTCTTGTTGTTGTCAGCACTATTGTTAGCATTTTGGCATCATCTTCAGCATCTTCATTCAAATATCATCTTCTTAATTTTAGCTCATCTGGTTCATTTCAACATCACCTGTGGCTTTTTCTACAAAATCTTAAGTATTTTCACCTTTATCCTAAGCATTGCCGGCATTATTTTAGCTTTTCTGCATTATAGTTGGCATTTTTAGCATTATCCTTAACACGTTCAGCATTGCCTGCAGCACGTTCGTTTTGCATAATCGAACTGCACATTAATTTTGTAATTTTCAGAACCCATTTAAGCTTTTTCAGTATTATTTTGTTTTCACTACTCTCAGCTTAATTTTAGCATTTCAAGCTTTCTTTTTAGCATTTTCAGCATTATTATATTTTAGCATTACTATTAGCATTTTCGGCATAATCTTCAGCATTTTAACATTCTCTTAGTTCTTTCAAGCACCATCTCCCTGATTTCAGTTCATCGTGACCACTTCAACATTACCTTTGGCTTTTCTGCATCATCTTTATTGGTCATTTCCACAAGGTGGTGTGGTTCCCTTTGATTCATGTTTGTTTTTTTATGTCAATTATCAAAGGTTGGAAAAGGTTCCAAAAAACTGGCCCATACTTTTCTTATCACCCATAGGTGCCAAGCATACCTATCTGTCCCAAAAAGGTGGATCTTCTGAAATACAGAGAATAAAATCTGTATTATTTTAGTGATTCACTTAATTCCTTTTACTTTAGGTCACCTGTGAAAAGATCTTTGTGTTTGTTAAATCTGTTTGCTAAACTTCTGCTGTAGCCTATTTTATAAATGCAACTTTAGTGTTCTCACCTAAAGCTTGACATTGCCAGCATAATGTAAGCATTTCAGCATTATATTTTTACATTTTAGCGTATCTTTAGAATTTTCTGTACCATCTTTAGAATCTTTGTATTTTTATAAATAGCTTCCAAATTAATTCTATACTCTTCAGCATCTTTTCAGCGTTTATCCTTTTTTGTACAATGTTTAGTGTTTTAACAACAACACTATTTTAGAATTTTTAAGCTTTATTTCCTTTTTGATAGCATTTTCAGCGTTATCTTTCATTCTCGGGCTTCATCATTAGCATTACCAACATAATCTTAAACATTTTAAGCATACTTTTTCAGCATCCCTTTTAGCATTTTTAGTATTAGCTTAAACATTTTTCCACATCGTTCATTGTCATTATTATTTTAAGAATTTGGGCATCATTTTCACCATTTTCAGCATCATCTGTAGGAGTTTTAGTATCATTGTAAGCACTCTTAGAATCTTTGTGCACTTTTTGCATTATCCTTAGCACTTATCACATTTATCTCAAAATTTTCACATATCTGTTGATAATTTTACAGCATTCTCACTGTTTTCATGTTGGATAGAATCACATATTATATCTAAACTCATATGCCTGCTTGGAGGACTACCACTAGTCCACCAGCACCACCTTTATGTCAATTCTAGCATTATCTTTATCATTTCCACATAATTTTCTGTGTTTCAGTATTATCTTCAGTATTCATCCTATCAACCACTAATAGAATTCAAAATGAGCCAGACTCTTCTCTCCAGTATTACCAGCATGGCAGACAGCAGGAGTCCATGGATCAGATATTTAATTTGTCATTATCAGCAGGACAGAAAGTCAGCAAACATTAGCGCCAACTTCAAAGAACACTGGAGAACAAGATGAATACAGAGGGAGCCAAGTGATAATGATTAAATGGCTTTCTTAAAACTGATGGACTATAATTTAAATATGTATTATTCCTGACATCTGTCTCGTTGTTTTGTTTAACACTTTACAATAAGTCACACAATTATTAGCGACATTAATGAGCGATAAATGAGTTGCCAAATGGAGGTTGAAAGGTAAAAGGAAAAACATACTGCTGGTCTATTGTCACTAAAACTGGCCTGGATACTGGGTAAAGAATGCAAAAGGAATCGCTAGTTCACAAGGCAATGAATGAAGAATTGCTATTTACCCTTCTCTAAATGTGGCATAGTTACTTGAAAAGATTGAGTAACTAATTGAAATATAACCAGTGGTTGAATGAGTAACACGCTGCTGGTTAACTTGGCATAGTTACTAGGTAAACAACCCAACTCCCCCCATTCAGCATAAAAATACCTGAATTAAAACACTTAGTAACTAAGCGTTTGATATCCAGGTAACGACTGATACGAAGGGAATGAGTACCTAACTGCTGGCTAACAAGGGCATACCTGCTTGTTAACCCACACTAAATTTGGCTCAGTTACTTGGTAGTAAATGAGTAACTAATTGCTTATTTACCAAGGAACTGATGATTAACTAACTACTGGTTAACCAAGGAAGAAACCCATAACTACAGTGCCTATAAGAAGTATTCCCACTTGAATGTTTTACTCTTTTATAAATCAATTATGATCTCTACAATTTGTGACAAAAAAATTAAAAAGATCTTTAATGTCAAAGTGAAAAGATATTTCTACAAAGTACTGTCAATTTAAGAAAAAAAAGTCATGTAAAATAAGTCACTTGCAGAAATATCTTTTTACCCTCTACCTTTACAAGCCTGCTGAGAAGCATCCCCACAACATGATGCTGCCACCACCATGCTTCACAGTGTGGACGGTGTGTGTGGTGTCAGCCAAACATAGTGTCTATTTGATGGCCAAAGAGGACCATTTCGGTCTGATTAGATCAAGGAGCTTTCTTCCACTTGACCATGGAGTCTTCCATGGTCAAGTGGGCAAACTCTAGTCCACATTTAATCTGAGTTGAGTGGTGTTCTCTTTGAAACTCTCCCATAAAGCTTTGACTGTTAAAGAACCTGGGCAACAGTTCTTGTACACCCAGTCTCTCTCATCTCAGCTGCTGAAGCTTGTAACTTCTTCAGAGCAGTCACAGGTGTCTTGGTGGCCTCTCTCACAAGTCTCCCTCTTGCACGGTCTCTAAGTTTGTGAGGACGGCCTGATCTGGGCAGTTTACACATGTGCCATATTACTTCCATTTTTCAACGATGGATTTAACTGAACTGTGATAGGGTCCAGTGCCTTGGAATTTTTTTGTATTTATCTCCTGACTTATGCTTTTCAGTAACATTTCCTCTGAGTTGCTTGGAGTGTTCTTTTGTCTTCTTGGTGTAATGGTAGCCAGGAATACTAATTAGCTGATAAACCAGTTAGTAATTTGTACCCTGGAGACAATATTTCATTTACCTTCTTGTAAAGTGTTTAACCTTTCATATCTACATTCTTTCTCATGTCTCCATGTGACTCTGTGATCTCAGGTGTCAGAAACTTTGATGCTTCCTTTCTTACAAAGAAAAAGAACCCTCGCTGCAGATACCCCCCCCCCCACACACACACACACGCAAACACACACACACCTACACACACAATCTGCTCACGCTGAGCATAAATCCACTGACTGACACCCTCAAATCCCTTTTGATGTGATATTCACATCTGCTAAGAGTAATCCTCTGAACAGTATCAGCACAATCTCTTCTCCACAGATGTGCCTTTATCCAATCCGGTGTTTGCAGCAAAACCTTCGCTTTGGGCCCCCAATTAGGCGGCTTAACTGGCTTGTGGCAAACAAAACACAAATTACCTTCCATGGTCTGAATGGATTTTAATTTCTCACTGTGCCTCGGTGGTTTTCAGCACAGCAGAGGCCTCACAGATTAAGTTCTGCTGCATTAAACTGATGAATAATGGAGGCTGTTTACCGATCAGTTTGTTTACTTTAACCCCCAAACGCCTCTGTGAATATATCGCTGTTTGTTCTGACCCAGCAGCCCGCTCAGCAGACAGATTTTATTTTTTTCTACTAAGACTCCAAAAATGTAATTTATGTTTGGTCAGGGTCGCAACATGAGGGCGCACGCTGACTAGTGCAAGGTCAAACCGCGGAGGTGTTTGTGTGTGCTCAGGCTTTAATTTGAAGTTTGTGAATTATAGCTCTGTTTGGTCAGATTTGAACATTCAGGCAGATGGTCTTTCTTCTTTAACTGTGTTCAGCAGCTGTCCTTCATTTGAAGTGGTACACAGAGTGAGTCTCACTTTTAAACCCATCTGCTGGTGATGTTGATCAAGCTGACAAGAGGGGCGTCATGATCCTGTCAGAAGTGCTTCTTTATAAAGGCTGCTTCTGCAGAAAACTTTAACTACATCAATGTGAGGGTTAATGCCACATTAGGAGGATGGTTTGTTGAAGAATAATTTTTGGATGCACAAATAATCACTCAGTATCAGTTTGCATGCACAGCAATGTAAAGCTACAGTTATAATACAGAAATGTTGACCCATATACAGTGCTCAACAAATTTATTAGACCACCACCCAAAGTAAGGTTTATGCCACAGCTGCCCTAAATTGGTACTGGTAATTACTAAAATCATTTTTATGTTTCTGCAATGGTTAATACACCAATATGTAGAAGCTCTTTAACTGAAATGATATTTTTAATGCTAAAATATAATTATTATTGTTTTCCATGAATTTTCAAATTTACTGATTTACAAATGAACAGGAAAAAATAGTAAAGCACATTAATATTTCTTGATTAATCTGTCAAATTACAGTTATTTACTTGCATTCCTGAACAAAAAAAAATAGTTTTAGTGGTTGAATGTTATGTTTGATTAATTTCTGACTTCTCAGAGAATCCCAGCGAGCCGGCTCAAATTTGGGTATAAAAAGGTGAATTCAGTTTGAAATTCCTCATTCCTGTTCAAAATGGTAAAATGTGGAGAGCTCACTAAATATGTAAGAGTCTGCATTAAAGCACTTCATGATGCTGGATGGTCTCTGAGACTAATAGGGAAAGACATAAAGTGTTCTCACAGTGTGGTCAAGTATGCTTTGAGTCAATTGCTGAGGCTAGTACTTACAAAATGCGCCAAGGAAGAGGCAGGAAATGAAAGTTAACTGAAGCAGATGTCAGACACCTCAAGATTTTAAGTACTAGAGACAGAAGGAAGACCACTGCTGATCTTCAGGCAGAGATGAATGCTTCTAGATCAGAGTCTGAGAAAGTCTCCAGAATGACCATAAGTAGACGACTGATGGAACAAGGCTTAAAGGGAAGAACAGCTGCTAAGAAGCCATTATTAAGGCCTGCAAACATCCAGACATGCCTCAGATTTACCAGGGAGCACAAACACTGGACTGTTGATGACTGGAAGAAGGTACTCTGGAAGGACGAGTCCAAGTTTGAACTCTTCAGTCAGCATCGCCGTGTTTATGTCTGCAGAAAAGCTGGAGAACGTTTTGATGCCAGATGCATTGCACCCACAGTGAAACACGGTGGAGATTCCATTATGGTATGGGGTTCCATTTGTGGATACCCCGTGGGAAAATGAGTGAAAATAGACAGTATCATGAACAAGAACATCTACCACAACATCTTAGTGCATCATGGAATCCCTTCTGGACTGAATCTGATTGGTTGTGGGTTCATATACCAACAAGACAATGACCCCAAGCATACTTCAAAGTTGTACAGAGACTATCTGACCAAGAAAAAGGAATCTGGAGTACTGGAGCTGATGGACTGGACAAGTAAAAGTCTGGATTTGAATCCTATTGAACAAATTTGGGATTTAGTAAATTCAAAGATTGATCACACAAAAATTTAATCTAAAGCAAGTCTGTGGGAACAGCTAGAAACTATTTGAAACTCAATAACAAAAGAGACTGTGGAAAAGTGCATAAAAACAATGCCAGCAAGAATGCCAGCTGTTATCAAGGCCAAAGGAGGCCTTACAAAATATGAAGTTTTTGGTTATTATGTGTGAAAAAGGACTATTTAGTTGTTTCAGTTTGTTGTTGCCAAATAAATAAATACAACATTTTTAGTTTTAAACACGTTTTTGAAAGATTTCTAAAATATTTATGTTTTCTTGTTTTTACGACAGGTGGTCTCATAAATTTGTTAAGCACTGTATATTCACTCAGTACTTGGTTGGGGCTCCTTTTGTACAATTACTGCATCTATGTGAAGGGGCATGGAGCAATCAGCCTGTGGCACTGCTATGGTGTTATGAAGCCCAGGTTGCTTTGTTAGCAGTTTGTAGTCTGTGTTGTTGAGTCTGGTGTCTCTCATCATCCTTTTAGACATACCATTAAGATTTTCATTGGGGTTCAGGTCAGGCCAGGTGGCTTTCCAGTCAAGCACAGTAACACCACGGTCAGCACACCAGTTTCTGGTAGTTTTGGCTTCACTGTGGGAAGGTGCCAAGTCCTGCTGGAAAAGTAAATCAGTATCTCCATAAAGCTTCTCAGCATTTGGAAACATGAAGTGCTCTTAAATCTCCTGGTAGACAGCCGACAGCAATGAGTCTGGACTTGATAAAACTCAGTGGACCAACACCAGTAGATGACATGGCACCCCAACCATGACTGACTGTGTGATTGTAATCTCCTCCGTCCCGGTTTAATCAGATGACCCACGGGAAAATATCCCTTTATTGCAAAGTGTGAGAATCATAGCCAATGCACGTAGAAAGACACCTATGTCTGGAAGGTCAAATCAATGGCTAATTGGTATTCCTGGCTATCATTACACCATGAAGATAAAAGAACACCCCAAACAACTCAGAGGGGTTATTGTGAAGTTTTGGATGCAAAACATCTCCCTGGGGTTCAGTTAAATCCATCATCAAGAAATGGAAGTACAAATCTGTAAATCTGCCTAAATCAGACCGTCCTCACAAACCTAGAGACCATGCAAGAAGGAGACTTGTGAGAGAGGCCACCAAGACACCTGTGACTTCTCTGTAGAATTTACAAGCTTCAGCAGCTGAGATGGGAGAAAGTCTGCATACATCAACTGTCGACTGGGTTCTTCACCAGTCAAAGCTTTATGGGAGAGTGGCAAAGAGAAAGCCACTCAACTGTCGTTCAAAGGCCTGTGTGAGACTCCATGGTCAAGTGGAAGATATTCTTCAGTTGGATGAAACCAAATGGTGCTTTTTGGCCATGGGACAAGATGCTATCACCACAAACATACCATCCTCACTGTGAAGCACAGTGGTGGCAGCATCATGCCCTGGGGATGCTTCTTGACAGCTAGCCCTGGAAGGCTAGTAAAGGTAAAAGTTAGAGTTTTTTTTTTATTTTAACAACAAAGCCAACTTATATTGACCATGACTGGCTGATAAAATTATTTATTTATTTATTTTTTATTAAACCTTAATTTAACCAGGAGAACAACCTCATTGAGATTAAAAATCTCTTTATCAAGAGTGTCCTGGCCAAGATAGCAGCAGCACAGTCAAAGTTACAGACAAACAACAAGTAAAAATACAAGTAAAATGTCAAACAACAGTACACTGAAAGAGAAAACAGCAAGTAATTGTTAAAACCAGCTATGATCAAACATCATTCAAAATATTTGCAGACAGATCTGACTGCCTCCAAGTCAACCAGACTCCTCTTAAAAGCTTCCAATGAGACCAGTTCACTAAGTTTTAGATCTTTCTGTAAGTCAAAATCAATGAAATGGTAAAACATCCATGGGGGTGAATACTTTTTAAAGGCACTGTACTAACTCCCCTCTATTCCCATTGATTCTGAACTGGTGCGCTTCATTTCCTGCCCCTCATCTGACTTTTGTGCCTCGTCTAAGTCACATGACTGCAAAAAAGTATTTATATGTGGGGACTTTTCATTATGTTGTGACTCGAATATGAGCGAGTTTTCCTTGCTGATGGTTGGTTATTTGTCGTTGTAAAATATGTTTCTTTACCAGCTAAATCTGCTTTAAAAACAGAGAAGGATTTTACGCTGCTGTTTGCCTGAAGCCTCCAAAACCACCCCTGCCTCTAGTAAGCCCAAGATGGCTGACCCCAGAAGAAGAAATAAGCATGCTTTACTTTAGATCAGTCTTACCAGTTTGCTTATTTCAGCATAAATATCTCTTATGGATGACCTGACTGAATAGCATTTCTGTCAGTAGAAATTAAACCCTTCTGGATTCATCTTCTTCCAAAGATAAGAACCTCCTTTAACACATTACTCTCAGGGAAACAGCTTTTCATTTGTGCATTTCTATTAACAGTGTCTATTATTAGCCTTCTCCATCTCCCTTCTGTCTAAATGCCAAATCTTGTTAAACTGTGCCAAGTCAGCAGGGACAGAACAATCTAATAAATAATCCATCATATATCAAAGATAATTATAGCTGCACATCTGATGAAAACACTCACATTATATTCTCAGCCGATATTTAAAGAAGAAGAAGAAGCTGAGACAAAGATGGTGCTTTAGCTGTTAGTTCTCCAACCAGTGTGTGATTGATGCTCATATTATTTTAATTATTTCAAATGTATTCCCCTCTTTGGCAGAATCCCATTAAACGCTGATGTTAACAGCTCCACTAAATCATATTTGGACTTGAAAGCAGCTTGTGTTTTTGCCACTGCATGGAATAAAAGGCACGATAAAGCTACTGTTTCACATCTACCTTCAGGCTATGTCTCAACAAGAGGCCATTGAGCGGGAGTGTTTCTATAAGCGTTCGTCCCTGGGGTGGTGGTGTGCGTGCATGATCGTTGTGACGTCAGAGCCCACAGCTGTGGTGCAACAGAGCAGGAATCAGCAGAAAATCCTCCGCTGGCTTTAAAACCTCAGTAAAGGACGGAGAGGAGTCAGTTAAACACCCACGGGTGAGGATGTAACCTCTGTTTCTGCATGTCCAGCTTAGGCGACCTTATGAAGAACTTCTGGAGTCAGTTATGCATATTTTATCAAAGATTTATCTCACTTCTTTTTAAGGACGAGTAGTTCTCTTAAATTCTGAAGATGGATTGATGCTGTGTAGTTCTTCAGAAGAAAGTTTAAGACTAGAGATATACTTGCTTTTAACTAGATGTATGCTACATGTATGACGGCTGATGAGCAACACAAGACTGCCGCATCAGCTTCACTCGAGAGAAACTTCTTTATTATTGTTTTATTCTCTAGCAGTGCCATCAGGTTCATATTATTATATAGACTTGTGAGAGTATGTACCAAAAAGTGAAAGGGCCTGATCTCACACTGTGAAGAGTACACTGCAGTGCACTACAGTGTACTACAGTGTATAGCCTTAAGTTTAGAGATGGTACTAGAGCTCACTCCAAATAATGCTGTATCTTGGATTTGCAGAACAGTGGCTTGAAGTTGCCGTACTGCATGGGCCCCATCAAGATCAGTCAAACCTGGCATGCTATTTCTTGTAGCAGACACCTACTAACCACTGTAGCAGGGCCCATGCTCACAGGTGATGAGAATCAGGCCCCTGATTCATCTGAAGCTCATAGCAAGAATAAGTGGCATCGGCAGAATAAGCTATTTGGCAAAGAAGATCTGGAAAAATATTTTATGGGCACAACCCACATACTCAGCTCTGCTGCTCATCCCACAAATGCATGCTCCTTACAGATGTGGCACCATTTAAAAGGGAAGCAAACAGGCTTTCTAAGGGTATACCAAACACAAATTTCCTTACTTTTTGTGTCACAGAGGTCCAAATACTTTACATGGATGTTTGAGAGTGTCTCCATAGATCATCTTTAATAACAAGCAGTAAATCTAGCAGATTCTAGCTGAACAGTTCCTATCAGCCAGGTTCTGTCCGTCCCATAGATTGTTGTTTGTGTAAGAGTGAATGTAGTCCTGAATGTATGACTACATGTTTTATTTAGCAGTTGTTCGAGATGAGTCACTAGTTGTTAGACTATGTAGGAGCTCCTGGAAATCCTCAGGCAGCTAATACCAGCACCACACTCCCTCCTTGCAAATCTTTTGTGCCTAATATTTAATTTGTTGCTGCTTATCAAAAGTCTCCCCACTGTAGCCATTCAGCTAGGCTAAATTATGGCTCTGTGCTCCCTCCAGAAGACTGACAGAGCTGACAGCTTGTTGGTTGATCCCTAAAAGACGTCTCTGAGGATGCAGCTTAATTATAACCTCTTTTGATCCACAAACTCTGGCAGAGTCGGGCTCTCTGTGGAGGAAGAGTCATCCGTCTTTCTGCCCACGGTTTGACTCTCATTTGCATGGCAGATTTTTTTTCTTCGACTAGTGGGATGTTAAAATGTGTAAACAGCTCACAAGAGGTCCTGGACTGGGTTACTAGAGAAACAAACAGCTTGTATACACAGTAATATTAATACTACATGGAAAAGCACTTATAAAAACTTACCCTTGCATCTCTTGCGGAGGAAGTCAAGCAATTAGTGCTTTAGTAGTCTTAATGGCTCCATATGATGCTATTTTCTACCGTTATAGCATGTCCTACCTAAGCAAAATTTTTAATTAATTTTCAAAAAAAGATTTTTTTTTTTTAAATTTTTTAAAGTATTTTCACTGATCCTAGTTGCTAAAAAAAAGTCTAAGGTGAAGTGGTCAGCACAAACACATCTAGCCCATCTGCAGCCTTCATGGTGTATATGAAAATTAAAATGACCACTGTTTCTTTGTTCTTCACATGTTGTGAATGAATATTGACACTTCTGTTGGGTTTTGCTACCAACATGAAAAAAACAGGATGCTTGGCTCTAGTATTTGACATTTTCACACCCAAGCACCACCACAATGGCCAGGAAGTGAGCCGAACAGTTCGAATAGTGGGAGTGTGGATGGTTTTTGTATTGCCTCTTCAACAGAAGCCATTCAAAATCTGCTCACTTTCCAAGTACAGGAAAAAAATTAGAGTTTTTGCTTCAGATATTAGAATATTCAAAAGCTGCAAGGGTTATCACTATAGGTCTGCCAAGCTATTAAGATATTTAATTGTGATTAGTCTTGGAATCTCTGTAGTTATTCTTTATTCATTTATCCTAACTAAAATATGCCTTCAAAAACTGTTTTTGTTTGATTTGGAATTTTTTTGTACTTGCTTAAAGTGCTAAAACGACCTGCTTTGGTTTCGAAAGAGAACAAGGAATGTTAAGTAGATCAATGATTATGACTTGAACTTACCACAGAAAAAGGAACTTGTTACAGATTGCAAAGGAAATAAGGGAACAGTGAGAAGTAGTGCTGTCAGAGTTAATGTATTAATCACAGTTAATACAGGTCCATAATTATTGCATGAAATTTTTGGAATTGTGATCAATCACATGCTTTAGTCTCTCTTTAAGCCCACTTTGGTTGATCAATTGCATTCACTGCAACTCATTGACAGCTCATTAGAAAACTCAAAAGTCATCTGCACCTGTGATATCAAATTTTTACCGTTCCCTTATTTACTTTGAGACCCAAAACTAGTGGGTGGAGGGGAGACTAAAGCACTTTGTGATACATTGCATTGTATGAAAAGTGTTATACAAATAAAGATTGGTTGATTGAGATTGAACATGATTAGAACAACATGAGATTGATTTTCTTTTCTGACGTCTGAAAAATTTGGACAAAGAAAACAGAGTCAGTGTGCAAAGGCCTTTAATGTCTAATCATCAATCTACTCAAAATTCCATTTTTTTTCTTTCAAAATAAAAGCATAGATAAATAAAAGCAAGAATTTTAAAAAGGGGAGATTAACTGCAATTAAGAGCAGAAATAACCTAATTTTGAGCAAAAATGTTTATCTTTTGACAGCCGAGTAAAGAGTAACCTTGTGAAGCAGATGAACTGTCCAGACTGCATGTCTGTCAGACAAATCCATCTTGAAAGGCTCCAGTCTACAATGTTTCAGCGTCAGAGTCATTTGGGGAGAGCAAGGCAGTAGCCACAAGCGGGGGTTAGTTGTACTGAAAGCCAGTAGCAATGGCTGCTGCAAATGTAGCACTTAGCTTGGATGTAGCTATAGTATAGCGGCAGCAGTTTTTGTCATGGTGGAAAAAAATGTTTCCACCGTGACGGTCACTCTCACAAACCGTTCAACTTTACTCTGGGGTTAAGTTGTTCTTTTAACCTGTGTTTACAGTGGCTGCTACCACTGTAGCTTTAAGCTCAGATGTAGAAAAGCAGCAGCTAAATCAGGCCTTGACCACATTTCTTTACAATAACAACAGCAAAGAGCTACACAAAAGCTTCTCATGGCAGAGAAGAGGTTTTTACAGATGTTTTTGACTCCAAATAGGTTTTTTAAAAGCCACCAACAATATTGCTTTCATAAACTGGCACGCTGACAGAGCTTGAGTGGTTTTGCAAAGATCAACCTAATAGCAAAATCAAAGATGTGATAACTTGTGCTGTCAGCATTAACGCATCAAAAATGATTAAGGATCGTAACCAGTGCAACACCCTTTTGTGATCACACTCAATCATGTGCTTTATCATCCTTTGGTAAAGCAACATCAGCATCTCCTTGCAGCTATAATATCTGGAATATAAGTTGCTCCAGTAAGATGCAGTCTTTTTTCCTCCCTCAGAGGTAAAAAGGTTTAAAATGTCTTTCTGTATGATGACTCTTATAACCATCTGTTTTGCACGTCTCCTCGCTATAATAAGGTAGATAAGCTCAAAGCCTACTGTGATAGTTGGGAAGCACAGACCCACAGCCCATGATTCATGCTGCCCACTTCATTTGATGTGTAAATGAGGGGTCTTTTAAATCAATCCACAAGGTTTATTTACTTAACAATATAGCACAGTTTAAATGAAGGATTATGATCTGACAAAGAAGAAAATATGTTAAAAAGTGGTTCTGCCTGCCCAATTTGCTGTGAAATATGAACGTATCAAGATATTTCAAAGAACAGCACAATACAGCTTATTTTATTTTATGGGGCTAATGGCCAGTAGGGGGCACTACCTAGAAGGTACAGCCAACATATTTGATCCACCACTGATATTTCCCTGTATACAGAGGTGTCTTTTATCTCTTTTTTCGTTAAAACAAACCTTGATGAAGTAGTCCTGGTTGTTTTTTTGGCTCCAGACAGCAGGAACAGTCTGCAGTAGAGATTTCACTTTCCTCCATCTCAGTCTCAGGTCTGTTTTCAGAGTTTGGGGCCTTTACCTTTCGCTGTGCCCGCCATCTTCCAGAGACATGGAAGCAGCAACGATGCGTGAAATTGTGAAATCGCTAATGACATTTTCCTTGCATAATGGCGTCCCTCGAAATGGTGCTTACAGCTGCCGGTGCTTTGATTGAGGAGGACAGAGTACATTTGTGTGTATTGGAGGGGTATGCCTGAGGACACACGTCCCCCATTTTTCAATTTCTACATCCCAGACCGCCAAATGTGCTTAATGCAGGTTATAAATTTAATTGGATGGTTAACTGTGCCCTTTCCTAACGTCACCTTTTGCCATGTCCTTGACTTTCACACACTATTTCTCTGTCTATCTGTCATCTGTCTGTCTGCCTTTCCAAATCAAATGCAGGTTAATTACAACAGCTTATTTACATGCAAACATTTAAAATCAACATGCATGCTTTTTCCCCTCATATAAGCTCCCTTTACATATGAAAAAGATCCATAAATCTTACACAATACACCTGTCAGTACCCATATACTCACACAAGCCCTTTACATTGTGGTGGATGTTAAATTCAGAGGAGGGTGCAGTCACACACAGACACAGACCTACCTCTTCTGTTATTTTCCTCCAAAAGTTCTGTTACTTTTCCAAATATGAATGAAGAATGCAGAGCACAGACAGAAGGCTCTATCTAGATCTGTACATATTAAACATTGTGTTGGAAAATAAAGCTGAAGTGGAAATAACATAATTTCCTTGTGTGTCCAGTTGAGGCTTGCTCTGAAAGTAGTTGCAGTTAACTACGCATACACAGATGCATTAAGGCGTCCTCAGGAACAAATGTAGTCCAGATGCAAGATGCAGAATACACATGTGCAGTAGATGAGGTGTGGAGGCAGAGTGGTTAAAGCAGTCAACACGTTAGCAGAGTCAACACACAGCTGAAAGTTTTAAAGACAAATTGATGCCCTGAGTCCACAATTCTCTTCATCTTTATGACGTGTTATTGTCACTACACTTACACAAACACGTTTCTCAAAACAGCTTGGACAGATAAATATTTTTTTTAATAGTTGATGATTACATTCATAAAATTAAGGGAAATGAGATCAGTGTTTCAGTATCTGTAGTTTCTAAAAAGAATAGAAGATTTTGATTCATGTGACCACAGAACAGTTTTCCTTTTTGCCTCAGTCCGTCATAAATGATCTCTGGCCCAGAGAAGACGTGTTCACATTTGGCTTCTTTGCATGATGCAGCTTTAACTTGCATTTGTGGAATCAGAATCAAGCCTGGTTTTATTGAAGTGCAACCTGAGGGCCCGACGATCATGAGCATCCAACATTGACCCTCAGCATTGTCCCTTGTGCACCAAAATTTTTCAGATTATCTGAATCTTTTGATGATATTATGTACTGCAGACAGTGGGGAATTTAACGTTTTCACAATTTTACATTTAGGAACATTTGCCAAAGATAGATAGATAGATAGATGGATGGATAGATAGATAGATAGATAGATAGATAGATAGATAGATAGATAGATAGATAGATAGATAGATAGATAGATAGATAGATAGATAGATAGATAGATAGATAGATAGATAGATAGATAGATAGATAGATATATGATAGATAGATAGATAGATAGATAGATAGATAGATAGATAGATAGATAGATAGATAGATAGATAGATAGATAGATAGATAGATAGATAGATAGATAGATAGATAGATAGATAGATAGATAGATAGATAGATAGATAGATAGATGATAGATAGATAGATAGATAGATAGATAGATAGATAGATAGATAGATAGATAGATAGATAGATAGATAGATAGATGATAGATAGATAGATAGATAGATAGATAGATAGATAGATAGATAGATAGATAGATAGATAGATAGATAGATAGATAGATAGATAGATGATAGATAGATAGATAGATAGATAGATAGATAGATTATTAATCCCGGAGGGAATTCGAGGTATCCAGTAGCAGTATAAATCAAGACTTAAATATGCACAAGTACTAAGTCTTTGTTCACTGATAGTAAGGTGCCTGTTCAATGAAAGTTCTGTTTTCTGCTACTGGTGACTCTATGACTGTTGAGTGGTCACCAGAGTAACTCTGTTGAGTGGTCTTTAGAGTAATTCCATGACTTTTGAGTGGCCATTAGAGTAACTCTTACTGTTTAGAGGGTCATCAGTAGTAACTGTGTGACTGTTCAGTGGTCATCAGAGTAACTCTGTGACTATTGAGTGGTCACTAGGGTAACTCCATGACTGTTGATTGGTCACCGAGGTAACTCCATGACTGTTGATTGGTCACTGACATAACTCCATGACTGTTGATTGGTCACTGAGGTAACTCCATGACTGTTGAGTGGTCACTAGGGTAACTGTGACTGCTGATTGGTCACCAAGGTAACTCTGTGACTATTGAGTGGTCACTAGGGTAACTCTGTGACTGTTGAGTGGTCACTAGGGTAACTCGATGACTGTTGATTGGTCACCGAGGTAACTCCGTGACTGTTGAGTGGTCACTAGGGTAACTCTGTGACTGTTGAGTGGTCACTAGGGTAACTCTGTGACTGTTGAGTGGTCACTAGGGTAACTCTGTGACTGTTGAGTGGTCACTAGGGTAACTCTGACTATTGAGTGGTCATCAGAGCAATCCTTATACAATTTTTAGACAGTTTTGCACAGATTGGTGAACCTCTGCCCATCCTCTGCTTTTTATATCCAGTCATGTTACAGACCTATTGCCAATAAAACTAATTAGTTGCAATATGCTCCTCCAGCTGTTTTTTCCACAAGTTCTACTCACTTTTTTCAGCCTTCTGTTGCCCCGTCCCTACTTTTTTTAGATGAATTGCTGCCATCAAACGCAACACGATAATATTTTTCATGAAATGGTAAAATGTCTCAGTTTAAACATCTGTAAACCTGTGTTATTAGTTCTGTCTTTTTTGGAAACCTTGTAAAACAGAGTCATAGTGAACTTCTGCTTATCTAGATGTATGTGGGAGCATGAATTGTGTCAGATATAGTAAATATTTAGTGTAACACACAGCCCATCATTCTGTCCTGTATTGCGTGTTTCCATCATAGCTCAAACACTGCGGTCTTTGTCATCTAAACAGCGT
This sequence comes from Cheilinus undulatus, assembly GCF_018320785.1. Lineage (NCBI taxonomy): Eukaryota > Metazoa > Chordata > Actinopteri > Labriformes > Labridae > Cheilinus > Cheilinus undulatus. The sequence goes on from NC_054887.1 coordinate 10,937,048, forward strand.
CGTGTAAATGGACAAAGACACTAAAGAGCTCCACAGTCAACACCATAAAAAGATAGTGGAGTATAAAAGTTTCATTCACTCACATGTTAAGTGTTGCTATTTCAGTCTCAGCATGTGACTGTGTGTTTAATGTGTAGGAGGGTGGCTGTTTGTCTATTAATTTGTGTTGGTGTATGTTTAGGAGCGTTTCTGCATGCAAATTCAACCAGAAGACGTAAGAGGCAGACGCTTGTATCTTTAAGCAGAGTCAATGCTGCTGATGTTCCTTTCTCTTAAATTAATCTTGATGATCAGGCCACTAAACTTTAGTGTGTTTCTCTCTCTGTGTATCCCCAGCAGGGAGAATTGTTCTGTTGTTTCCACTGTTTTCGGGGTCAGTCTTGGCCTCGCCTCGGGCCACGTTGGCCAAAGCGATCAGACTCAAAGAGGAGCCTCTCTTCACACGAATAATAATTAGGATACTCAGTGCCAGTTCACAAAGAAACAGGCCATCTGGGTTTGATCCTTCCAGCCACTCAGTCCCTGCTGTCCAGTCTGTGTCCGTCTGATGTGCCGCGGACGCCGACCATGTGGCTCTATCTCACTTTTTGTCGAGAACAGAGCTGGCATCCGGCTGCAGAGTATTATACTGTGAAGAGAGCTAAACATGAAGAGGAATGCTTGTCTTGGAATGAAAAAAGAATCACAGTCTATGTGCATACAGCAAAATTATTTTGGATGCAGTTTATGTTATTTTTACTAGACTTCACTGTAGACTAGTGCCCTAATTACAAGTCATTAGTATTAACTTGAGATCTGGTAATTTGTTTTAGCTGAGGAGAATGCCTGCTATTCTTATGTTGCAGCCTGATAATACAGTCGGAAAAAAAAAATCCCTAATTAATCGACAGTAGATTATTTGACAAAGTGAAAATAGAATTTTAGAAATTGTTGCAAATCTATGAAAAATTAAAAACTGAAATCATTTCTTAGTGTGAAGCACCTTTGGCATCATTTACAGCCTCAAGTCTTTCGGAATATGATGCAACAAACTTTGCACACCTGGATTGGGGGATTTTCTGCCATTATTCTCCATGAATCCTCACAAGCTCAGTCACATTTTGATTTTGATTTTGATTTGATTTGATAATACTTTATTGTCAGAAGCAAGATCTGAAATTTGTTTTGCATTAAAACAGCAGCTCTGTCATTAGATGGGAATGATCAGTGGACAGCCACTGCCAGGTGTCAACCAAGTCAGGGCTTGGTTGTGCCGCTCAAGGACATTCTCATTTACCCCTAAGCCACTCCTGTTTTGCCTTGGCTAAACCACTGGCCCGGTCTGAGGGCTGTAGAACAGGTTTTCAATTGAGGATACTTCTGTACTTTTCTCCATTATGCTTTTCCTCAACCCTGACCAGTCTCCTAGTCCCTGCTGCTGAAAAACACCCCCACAGCATGATGCTGCCACCACCATGCTTCACTTTTGGGATGGTATTAGGCAGGTGATAAGCCATGCCTGGTTTCCTCCAGACGTAACATTTAGAATTGAGGCCAAACTGTTCAAATGTGGTTTAATTAGACCAGAAAATCTTGTTTTAAAGTCTGAGAGTCCAGATGCTTTATTGCAAACTCCAAGTGGAATTTCATGTATCTTACACTGAGGAATGGCCCACATCTAGCCACTCTGCTATCAAGCCCAGATCAGTCAAGGACTAGAGCGATGATTATCCTTCTGGAACTTTGTTCCATCCCCACACAGGATCTCTGGAGCTCAGTCAGTGTGCCCCCTCTTTACCAAGGTCCTTCTCCCCCTATTGCTCAGATAGGCCAGAGGACCAGCTCTTGGTTGTGCTAAAGTTCTCCCATTTGAGAATTTTGGAGGTCACTGGGCTTGTGGTTGTCTTCAGTGCAGCAGAACTTTTTTAGTAGCCTTCTCCAAATCGGCGCCTTAGAACAAACCTGTCTCAGAGGTCTGCAAGCAGTTCCTTTGACCTGATGGCTTGGTTTATGCTCTGATATGCATAAGACTATTTTATTTGTGCAGTATACTTGTGGCGGACCACAATTACTCTTTAGCATGGGTTGAGAGTTAAATCAGTCAAGCTCACCCCTTACTGTTTTGCGCTGCAAGCGATCCTGAATCTTTGTCCTTTTCTGCACACTTGTATTATAACTCATTTCCCCCAATACTATATAGTGGTAGTAAAGTCATATTAAAAAGTGTTGGTTCGTTCCTCTTTATGCTTCACTTCAAATGCCAAAGCTATAAATCAGACAGCCTTTGACTGTTTCACCTACAGAAAAAGTTGAATGAGAACACAAAGTGATTTTTTTAGATAATGTCATCTCCTTACCAAAGAACTGCTGCTCATCTTCTCCTGTTAGATAAATTCTCAGTGTCTTCTCTCACCTTGTCACACTGCCTGCTGGCACAAGCACCAATAAATGAGCAGAGTCTAAGCCCGTCTTCTGTATTCCTGCCATGCATCTCCTCATTTAGTTCCCGTAAAGAGAATTCCCCGCTGAAATCTCGACCCTTTCTCTCAGAGAGATCTTGGCTGTAGATGCTGAGGTGGAAAAATTAAACTACATCCCAACCTCGTTCATATTCATATGCTCACATTACAGAATCGGCCATTTATCAGCGGTCAGGCCTATCTTCAGTACCTGCTCTATACTGTGGTTCCACTATGAAAAAGTGGTGTGAGGAATCCTGCACAGTGCACCATGTATAATCTCTATAATTTATTAATAAAGCTCAGCCGTGGGGCTTCTGCAGGCATGCAAGCAAAACAGATTGAACAAACACATTTATATACAATATGCATTTCTCTGTGACCTGACCTTTAGCAGAGATCCTCACACAGCTTCACAGGCTCAATACTGAGGGAAAAGAGAGTAAATATTCATATAAATGACCTGCAGCATACTGGAGATTTCCACCTTTCTTCTTGACTATATCCCTGTTTCAGATAGTGGGCAGTCCTCAGTTGTCACAAGGAGATTTCAACATAGAAATACTAAGGATACCCTGATTATTTTTATCTGTTGTGTTGCTGCCAATCATACTTTGCTTTATTAAAGCAGCTGGTGTTTCTCAGTTTACTCAGCTTTGTAGTGCACTGAGACCTACAGGTGGTACTGTAATCTGATAAAAGATGCAAAGAAGTCATCCTTTCTCAGTCAACAACCTCAGAAAGTATTGAGACCCCCTTAACCTTTTTCCCATTTTCTTACAGTTGAAATATTTCACTTTTCTTCTCATCAATCTACACTCAGTACCCCATCATACCCCCATCCACGATTCTCAAATGGAAGAAGTTTGGCCCAACCAGGACTCTTCCAAGAGCTGGTCTTCAAACAGCTGATTACATCTTTCCCACATGTTAACTTAATGTAACACATTTATCCAATCTATTATGTCAGTAAACAGTTATTTATAATTTCTAACATTAAATGGGTGTCTATTCTTATGTAAATATGATGCTTTAAAGAATGAAACTGGCCAAAATGATCTACAATGAGACCAGGAAAGAGTTGGATCTCTTATAATGGACTGATAACAAAAGTATTGAAGCATGGGAACAGAGCATGTGTTTTGTCTCATCCCAGATGTTAAAACTTTTTGCCTTTTTATATGAAACTGCAAACTTTGTCAATGTCTGCTTTCACCTGAGGACAAATGCTTTTAAGTTTACATTTCAAAGGATTGTAAATCAAGTTCAAGTCAGTTTTAGCATGCTATAGTCAACCTTGATTGTATTAAGCAGGATTTCCAGACATCAAAATTGTGGCTAACTAAAAGTGTGAGTGGTTTGTGAATAAATGAATGACATTCACAACTTGAAATGTGATTATTAATCATGATAGTCACTTGTATTGATATTTGGGGTTGGAAAGGTGATGCCATGGGGCTGCCATGTGGATGTACCATACACATCAGATGTTGCCCACAGTTGATGAAGTAGGTGCTCAGGGGAGTCAAATGTCTGCTCTGGAGTTCTGAAAATTAGAGGAAACATTGGTCCCCATCCAACCTGACTGAGCTTGAGAGGATTTGTTGAGATGGATGGCAGAAAATCCCCCAATCCAGGTGCAAAGCCTGTTGTTTCCTATTGAAAAAGACTTGAGGCTGTAGTTGATGCCAAAGGTGCTTGAACTAAGTACTGATTAAGAAATCTGACTACCTACATCAATGTGATATTTCATTTTTTTCTTTATAATAAATTTGCAAAGTCTGTTTTCACTGTCATAATGGGGTACTGAGTGTAAATAAATGAGAAAAGTAAAACAAAGTGAAGGAGTCTGAATACTTTCTGAATGCACTGTGCTGTGTTCAGCAAAGCAGAAATAAACCTCCCAAGGAGAAATGACATAATTAACCTGTAGTAGGGAAAAAACTGAATTTCACAATGTGAGGATATATTCATGACACTTGTTCATTCAGGGAAATTAGTTTACATAGTTAGTAGCAGTCTGAAAAATATATCAAGTCTATTTAACAAGCAAAACAGTGCAAATAGGCTTGTGAATAAAATAGGGCATCATTGTATCAAAAAAGCCCCCCCCCAAAAAAGTACTGCTAAGCATGTCAAAAACAACATGTAGAGACCTTGAGAGCAGCAGGCTTGTCCTATGAAAAAAGGGAATATCAGAAATGCTAAGCATAATTTTGCCACCCAAGTATGTTGTGCACATCTATTGGATTTAAGTTCAATTCAGTTAGATTTCACATGGCTTTATTATCTTTTTTCCTGATGTATATGAGTAAGTAACGTAAAGAGAAGATCCCCTTCCCAAAGTGCAGAAACCCTCAGAGCTGCAGTTATCTTAGGTCAGAGAGGGGAATGAAAATAAGGAGGAATCAAAAATGCAAGGAGAGAGGATGACAGTGGACCGATTAAAAAGGCTATGCATTTTAAACCGCTCTGGACTGCGGGAAATTGAGGTAAAGCCGTTCCACGGTTTAACCGCAGGACCCCAGTTAGAAATTTGACATGGCTACGGCCTAACGGTGTGTGAGAAAGTTAATTTTTTGCACTGTTTGTTATCAGCCTTCTATGGCACCCCGCAGAGAATCTCAGACAGACGAATATCAGAAACTTAATAGAAATGCATAATGAGGAAAACACTTTATGAGTATTTTTGGACATATATTTAGATATCTGGATTATCTAACACAACGATGTAGGAGTTGCTGGCAAATGCCTCCTGAAAGACGTGTCAGTGGCAAATCTACTGACAAAGGAATTGTATTGTAAAATATCAGATTTTTTGAGACGGGTCTTGCTGCAGTCAGTAAATTTCTAACAGCCACTCACAGACTGTTCACCCAGACACCGTATATCTCAGAAAGGAAGTACCACAATTTGCTGATACAATGTATTTCCAGTTAAAGATTTTTTTGTTTAATTAAACTTTACTCATAAACAAAGTCTGGCAGTTACATTCATGAAATAAACTAGACATAGCTTACACAACTATTTTATGAGCTTAGCTTTAGCTACATAAGCTACATTCAATGTATAGCTCCATTTTGTATAACTAAACTCTAGAAACATGAGCTTAAGCAAATGTAGCTAAATTTAACAAAACTACGTAGATAACACAGATATGTAGCTTAAATAGCTGCTTTGTGAGCCAAGCTTTAGCTCTGTTAACTATGTAGCCCTGTTATCTATAGCTAGGTTAGCTAAAGCAATGTAAGCTATAGCAGACTTAGCTCAAGCTGATTTAGCAGTTCAGATAATGTAGATACACAGCTTAAGTGGCTGCTTTGTGAGCATAGCTTTAGCTCTGTTAACTATGTAGCTCTGTCATCTATAGCTAGGTGAGCTTTGGCAAATGTAGCTAAAGCTAACATAGCTATGTAGATGATGTACCCACAAATCTCAGAGCTTAGCTTTAGTTACGATAGCTACATTAGCGATGTAGCTGCTCTATCCATAGATAAGTTAGCCTTACTAACGTGAGCTTTAGCAAATATAGCTACACAGATAACATAGATATGTAGCTTCTTTGTGAACTTATATTTAGCTTTGTCAGCTACATAGATCTGATAGCTACATAGATCCATTATCTATGTAGCTAACACAACTTACGGAGATACATAAACTATGCTAGCTGCATTGGAATTTTGAAATGTTTCTAACCCTAACCCTTATCTTAACCCTAAAATGTCCAAAGTAAACCTGAAAGTACAGGACTCTTCAGCTATGGAATCAGCAGAGCGTTGGAGATTTCACACACCACTGACCCCACTCTGTGATTTTATGTGTTCTTCCACTTCATAGCTGAGTTGCTGTTGTTCCTAAATGCTTCCACTTTCTAATTACTTATCTACTCAACTACAGTTGGCTGTGGGATATCCTGCAGGAATTAATTTTCAAAAAACTGTCTTTTTGCAAAGGTTGCATCCATCACAGTACCATGCTTGAAGTCACTGAGCTCTTCAGAATGACCCATTTTATATCACAAATCTTTGCAAATGTTTAACTGCATGGCTAGGTGCTTGATTTTATATACCTGTGGCAACAGGTCTGATTGAAACACCTGAGTTTAATAATTAACAGGTGTGGCTAAATACTTTTGCCCACATGGTGCATGGTTGATTCAACGTGGCTTTGTTTTAAAGATGGAAAAGGGTTATAAAATGCCCCCTTTTAAACTTTAACAAAGCAGGGATGCTCTTTAAACAGAAGTTAGGGTAGCGGAGCGGGCATGAAACAGACGTCCGCTGAAAAGCTGCCGAGCGAGACGTTAAAGCCGAGACACACCGCTGGAGCTGCAGTGGAGCGTGTGAGCAACTCCCCGCTGTGGAAGCAAAGCGGTAAAAGAGCATACATTAACGGCTAACCTTCAGCAGAAAAATAGATATTAGAAGACTATCATTCTCAGTGAACATCTGCTGCCAAAGGCTGCACTCTGTTAACTTGGCAAATGAAGATGAAAACATTTGAATGCATCTTTTCCGGCGCGGGGCCGACCTCTCTGCAGCCCAGGCTCTCTGATTGATGAAGGCTGCTGGTGCCTGGACCAGTCAGCCAGTGGATAAAAGTGGATCAATGTGACAGTGATGGTGTTTTATGGTACCAATAAGCTGCTCCCTGCATCTCTCCGTGCCATAAACGTTGACACTCAGAGGCCGGGTAATGGACTGGGCTGGTACTTGTAAAGCCCGAACACGCTCGCTCTTAAGAAATGGGATTCTAGTGTCTCTCTCTGTGCAGAGACAAGTGGGATTCAAGTATTTTGCTGCTTTTTGTGATTCTACATGCTGAGAATGGATTCCACATGCTGACCTAAAAACATAGCTCTTTTTTCTCCCTGCTACATCTCTCAGATACATCATAAATAATGGATCGCATTTATATCTTGCTTGACTATTTCCATCTCCCACAGGCTTTATGTGTGCATGCTAGTGTGTAGGATGTGTGTGAAGGCCTTTCATGGTACACAGTGAAAAAAAGATTCAGACAACATTGTACTTCAGTTCTGTGATGTAAAGTACATTAGCTGTCCGCACAGTGAAGTTGACCGACGAGCCCCTGATTTTGAGATCGAAGCATCAACAGGCTTACCTTATTCAACACAGGAAATCTGACTCAATATTGCATTTACATCCTAACACCTATAGATTTGCCACCTATGCACACAATCCTTGAATATTTATAAAAGATAGAAATCTTTATCTTTTCCTTAAACACTTAAAAAACTACTTCTGTCAACATCTTCTTTAAACATATCTATCCTTTCTTTTGCATATTTGAGATTTGCAGTTTAACAAAAACAGCTTAAAAAGTGTCCGACTCTAAATTTTACAGTGATGACACATGGACACAAAAAAATTGGTTACACTTTATTTTGGTGGGCCCTAATTACCTAGTAATTTTGTAGTAATAAGCAGTAATTATCTAGTTATTTCTTAGGAATAAGGTGACTTAGAAGAACAAAAAGATGATGAAGAAAAAGACAAAGAAGACAATAATGATGAAGATAAAGATGAAGACAAAGGAGACAAAGTTGATGACTGAGAAGAACAAAGTCAAAAGTAAAAAAAGATGACGAAAAAAGACAAAAAAGATGACAAAAGGATGAAAAAGATGACGACAAGGATGAAAAGACGATGACAAAAAGAAAAACTCAATGACTGAGAGGAAAAAGTCATCAATAAAGAAAAAACCTCAACAGTCAGGTAGAAAAAGATGATGAAAAAGATGAAGAAGCTGAAGACAAAGATGAAAAAGATGACAACAAAGACAAAAAGAAAAATGAAAAAGACGACAAAGATGAAAAAGACGATGACAAAGACGGAAAACATGACAACTAAAGAAAAAGACGGTTACAAGAAGAAAAAGTCCAAGAGAAAGAAGAAAAAGTTGACAATGAAGATGAAAAGATGACAAAGATGAAAAAAATGAAGACAAAAAAGAAAAAGACGACAAAAAGAGTCTATGACTGAGAAGAAAAGTCGACAATAAAGAAGAAATAAACAATGATAGTGAAGAAAAGATGACGAAAAAAGACATAAAAGATGATGACAAAGATGAAAAGGATGATGACCAAGATGACAAAGATGACAACAAGGGCGAAAAAGATATGAAAATGATGAATAAGAAGAAAAAGACGAAAAAGACGTTGACAAAGAAAAGTCGATGAAAAAGTCGATGGGAAGAAAAAGTCAAAAATGAAGAAAAACAACCCAGTAAAGTAGAAAAGATGAAGAAAGATGGAGAAAGATGACAACTGAGAAAAAAAAGGCTAAAGGACAAAAGAAAAAATTGAAGATAAAGAAGAAAAACGACCTTAGTGAAGAAGAAAAGATGATGACTCTGAAGAAAAGGAAGACGACAAAAACAAATATCTTTTTAAATCATTTGTATTGCACAGAGCCTTCATAAAAATGTAAATCCCTTTTGTTAAAAAGAATGTAAACATGTTTAAAATTCCAAAAATGGCTTAATAATGGCGTAAAATGGTGGAAAAGGAGGTGAAACTGGATTTTAAAAAGTAGAAGAAATGGGTTAGAAGTGGCAAAAATGAAATTAAAATTGCAAAACAAATAAATAAATAAATAAGTAAAATAAAAAAGGCAAAATCGTCATAAATATTGGTATAAGGGAGTTAAAAAGTGGCTGAAAAGGCTTCAAATGGGCAAAAAAATTGGTAGAAATTTGGTGAAATGGGATGAAAAATTGACATAAACTGTCAAAAATGTGTTAACAGAGAAAGGAAAAAAGGCAGATATTGGCAGAAATTGGTTAAACTGGCCAAATTGGGCATATTTGATAGTGAAATGGAATGATTTGGAATTTCTTATATTAACCTCAGTGTGGCTAAAATGGGAAGAATTGGGTGTAAAAAGTGGTAAAATGGGGTTAAAAGTGGCAATAATGGATTAACAGAGGTAACATTAGGCATAAGTGGCGAGAATAGGTTTAGACGGGGCAAAAACAGGAAGAAAATGGGCAAAACTAGGTTTTTAACTAGCAAAAACCTGTTAAAATTGGTGGGAAAAAATGATGAAAATGGGTTACAAATTGGCTAAATTTGTGTAAAGTAGCAACAGTGTAATTTAAAGAAATATTCTTTGTTTTTGTTTTTTTTTAGGGAATCTGGAGACCCCCTCTCAGTGTCTCACAACCCCAAAGGGGGTCCTGACCCCAAGGTTGAGAACCACTGTCCTAGAGTAAGAGCAGTCAGATTCCCTTATCACCATGGTTCTCCTTACCTATCCTCTTACTCCCACCTTTCCTTGACCCTGTAGCGTTTTTCACTGGGGTTAAGGTAAAGTGGATCGGACCCATAATTCGATGAGCTTAGTGTGGAAGAACTTGATTGGCCCACACAGAGCCCTGACCTCAACCCCATGGAGCACCGTTGGATTGAACTGGAACGGAGATTGCGAGCCATGCCTTCCCGTCCAGCATCAGCGCCTGACCTCAAAAATGCTCTCCAGAAGGAATGGGCACAAATTCCAACAGAAAAACTCCTTTAATCTTGTGGAAAGCCTTCCAGAAGAATGGAGGCTGTTATAGCTGCAAACTATGGGCCAACTGCATATTAATGTACATGCATTTAATGTCGTTACAGTGCCAGCTGGTGTGATGGTCAGGCGGCTAAATACTTTTCTCCAGATAGAGTAAGTCCAGTTATGATGGGAGAAGGAAAGAAAAATCACCCCATCCTGCTGACCTTACAGCTTAGCTTAGTGTTAAACAGACTACATCTTTATTTCCAGGTGGTCTGACCTATTCACACTGGAGGCCTTCAAGTGAACCACTCAAACCCATTCATGTTGTGTTTGTTGTCTGAAGGAGAATTTTCCTTTCTGTTCAACTATCAATACACCAGAGAAGAAAAAAGCAAACTCAATGCTGTAAAATGGCGAGACTGTGAGCAGAAATACGTCTCCTACTTGTAAGAGAAATCCCTTGTTACCCTGAGAGCAGCGGAGGACTATTCCCCCATTACAGCCCGACTGTGTTTGGAGATTAAATATTCTCTTTGCATAAAAGAGAATACTTCAAATGTTTAGGACTTTATGGACACTGCTGGGTACATTATAGCTTCTCAGGCTTCTTTTTATGCTCGAGGTTTGATTAAAGATTAAAAAAAAAAAAACACACAGAACCTCCATCTTTGTATCACTATGGTCTTTTCCTTCTCTTTGTGGGTTATTCTCTCCACACAGTCCTCAGCCCAGTGAGATTAAAGGCCCGGTCTATGACTTGGCAGAGCGTGCCCAGAGTGTGTCAGGAGGTATTGGTGATTCAGAGGACCTTCAATCTGCAAGCTTATGCTTGCTGCTGAGAAAACAGAGCCAGGGGCCTCTGGGGAAATAACACGGCATCAACAAATCCCACGTAGTATCAATAGTCTCTCACCATTACATTCATTTGTGTGCCGGCTGCAGAGCTTGCTGCAGAGTTGAGAAAGCGACACCTGTCAAAACATCCCGACAAGGTAATGGAAACAGCCAGTGTGTTACCTTCAACAGCGATAATTACAACCTAAAGTGATCTGCAATAAGAAGGCCGCCTGGTGAGGTAACAGAGCCTTTTAGCAGTCTCTTTAACTGTGTAGAGGCCGTCTGAACAGCTGGTTATGTTCCTCTGTGAACATACAGGGGTCTTCAGGCTGCTGCTTGATAATGTAACTGCACCAACCAGAGCATCTGATGTTGTAAACAGTGTTTTGTTTCGTCAAACTTCAAGCAGATGTGGATGACAGATGTTTCATTGGTGCTTGGTAATGTTTAGATTTATTGTCATAATCATGGCAAAAGCTGCTTTTGTCACTGGAAAATCATTGGAAAAAACACTGCTATGGCCTAATATAGCCATTTCAGCAAAAAACAAAACAAAACAAAACAAAAACAACCAAAAAACCCCCTGCAAAATCAGAGACAATGACAATTAAAAAAAACCACAAAAGTTAAAAAAAAAAAAAAAACAGAAAAAAATCACAATGTTGAAAGACACAAAAAAACCCAAAAAAACAATAAAGTCCCAAAACACATGAAAACAGATGAAAGATAAAGAATTGTTACAGGCCTTAGAGAGACAGCGTTTAAAATTAGGGGTTAAGGTTTTTCACCCTGCAAAGTTGGTGGATTGGCCAGATTCAATGTCTGATTAGATGGATCTGTGTCACAAATCTTCAACTTTCGTCCATGGTCTGACAATGACCACATCAAACAGCAAAGAAAGAGCCGGTAGCTGTGCATGTGGTTTAGTTGTAATGCAAGCCTGTAAGAAAATTAACTATATAACGCGCTGTTTTATCCTTTATTAAAGTCAGTCATGGTCAATTTATTTTGACTTTTGTATTTAAAAAAAAAAAAAGGAAGGTCTGGAAGGTCCACTCACTGGTCAATCAGTATTCCAGGCTACCATTACACCATGAAGACAAAAAACAGGCCAAGCAACACAGAGAAATGGCATTAAAAAAGTTTAAGTCAGGGGATAGATACTAATAATATCCAAGACACTGAACATCCCACGGAGTTCAGTTAAATCCATCATCAAGAAATGGAAGGAATATGGCAATCTGCCAAGATCAGGCCTTCCTCTTAAACTTAGCGACTGTGCGAGAAGTAGACTTGTGAGAAAGGCCACCAAGACACCTATGACTACTCTGAGGGAGTTAAAAGCTTCAGCAGCTGAGATGGGAGAGACTCAACAAGGGTTTTTCTTTAGTTGAAGCTTTATGGGAGATTGGCAAAGAGAAAGCCACTGTTGAGGAAAACTCATATTAAATCAAACACATCGTAACCCCTGTGAAGCAAAGTGGTGGCAGCATCATGCCGTGGGGGATGCTTCTCAGCAACTGGCCCTTGAAGGCTTCTAAAGGTAGAGAGTAAAATGAATGCAGCGAAATATAGGAAAATGCTGAGTTCTTCCTAACTTTGACATTAGTGAGTTTTTTGTTCATTTTTTTGTCTAAAAGCTCGATTATACTGAATGTGTTTAATTTAAGAAATCAATAAAAGGGTAAAACATCCAAGGAAGTGATATTTTTTATCAGAACTGTACATATGTAATGTATAAAATTTCAATTTTGTTTTAAAATTTCCTTCTGAAGAAAAATGCACCACCCCCTACTGTTAACTACAGATTTATACAGGTATGTGTTTATAGATATCAGTCAATCACTGCTGTTTCCATGGCTGATACATAACTGGTCCATACAGCTCAGACTACAGATGGTAACCAGTACACTCGACATGCTGACAGTCCAGACCGCATGAACAGCGTAATATAACATAAACTCCAGGACTGACAGAAGTCGGTTCTTTAAGTCAGCACAGAAAAAAACACCAGAAGAGAGAGTACAACATGTTGGAAACATTAAATTCCTGCAGCTCTAGTCGACATCCCTGGTGTTCTGTTCTTTGCTTACTTCTCTGCACTTTCTCACCGCCTCCTGAGGAGAAAACTCTTCAGGTTTGTTACCTTAAAACTTGTTTAGACCCTTCTCTCCATTGCCTGGTTTCATGGAAAAATAAGGTATTTACCAGGCTGAAGCAGTCGATGATAATCTGGATGTCTGAAACTACAGTGTGAATGGACAACAGCAGTTAGAATTGCAGATGTATACATTTGAGCCACAAAAACAGATTAATTAGGGTTAGGGTTAGGGTTTGCATTGGCTTTTCCTCCTAAGTTTATGAAGGTCTATCTCATATACCCAGCTAAAAATAGAAGAATCTCTTCTTGGGTTGGCTTCACAGACGACATGTATTATTTAAATCCCGGCCTGCTTCTGGTCAGACATGGCTGGAGTGCTACACTCTACATTTTGTAGTGAATCTCTTCACTTCCTGGTGATTTTTGGAGGAGACTGCTCGCTATGGACTTGTTTGAAACATCCTGTTCCTCTCAGTGGAGTACAAACCCAAAAACCAAACAGACTGAAAATGTGGCGACACAGCTCATCAGGAAGAGTAAAGGAAGACTTTGAAAGAAGCAGATGTTGAATGCTGTTTGTTTTTTACTTTGACTAATGGTCCCGGGTGCTGAGGTCTTCATATCAACTGAACCACACTTCACAGACTCCCTCAGAGAAACCCTGAACCGTGGCAGATTATTCCCTGTTATTCCTCTAAGATGTCAGTGTCTTGCTTCTTTCACAGGGTAAAGTCCAGTTTGTTAGTCAAAGCTCTCTGTGTTTGCTCTAATTTGTGTGCCACAGGTCCTCTTTTAATTGCGTCCTCTGGTCCTGATGCTGCCTGCGGGGTAATGAGAGGAAATAGACGGGTCTGCTGCTTTCCTTTTGAAACAGCTGACTCATCCACAGATTCTGCATTCACTGGTTTTAAAGATTTTTTTTTTCCCCTACTCTCATGCAACAGGGCTACTGTCATTTTCAGTCTGCTGTGCTCTCTGCATAATGAGAAATGATTCAGAATTTATATTTAGAGCAGGGGTCACAGATTAAAATTCAACAAGGTCAAAAATATTCTGAAACGAAAATCCAGAATATCAAAGCATCAGACTTGTAATATGATTCAGTCAAGGTCATAATAAACATCAAATAACAACAATACTGGCCAAGACACAGGCCCTAATCCACCCTTACTTGACAGTTAGTTTGAGCGACAAATATTATAACGAGTTTTTAATGTGTTTTTCTAACTCTGCTAGCAATCAAAAAAATTTAATTTAACCAACAAGCACAAGTTGAAGTCAGTTTAACAATTAAAAGATGGGATTTATTAATCAGTCACTGATTAATCAGTATACATGGCTACCATTACACCATGAAGGCAAAAGAACACTCCAAGCAACTCAGAAAAAGTGCTGTTGAAAGATATGTCAGGGGATGGGTACAAAAAAAAATAAAAAATTCCAAAGTTTTCCAAAAAGGCATGTGGGAGACTCCATGGTCATGTGGAAGAAAATTCTCATACCGATGAGACCAAACGGTGCTTTGTGGCCATCAGACAAGACAGTATGATTGGCAACACTAAACACTGCACATAATCATAAACACACCATCCCCACAGTGAAGCACAGTGGTGGCAGCATCATGCTGTAGGGATGCTTCTCAGCGGCCAGCCCTGGTAGGTTTGTCAAAGTAGAGGGTTAAATTAATGTAGCAAAATACTGTATATGAAAATCCTGGAGGGCAATCTTATTCAGTCTGTAAGTGAACTTCGGCGTGGAAGAAGATTCTATCTTTTTTAACCTGGGCCATACAGCGAAAGCCTAAAAAAAAAATGGTTAAAGACAATGAGGTCAATGTTCTGAAGTGGCCGAGTCAAAGACCAGACATCAATCCAATAAAGAATTTATGGCTGGACTTGAAAATTTTGTTTACCCCAGATCCTTGTGCAACCTATTTTTACTCATTACTAGTAAGAAAGTTGTGTTTACTTGACATTAAAGAGTTTTTTGTATGTTTTTTGGTCAAAAAGTACAGGGTACAAAGGGTACAACATCCAACAGTGTGAATAGGCACTTTACCAAATATCCCCTTCCAACCATTTTTGTTACATTTTTACCGATCCAGGGTTCCACCGACCAATTCACCCAGATCTTTGATGTAAACTAGACTGTAGACTGACATTAGGGTCAACTCATTTAAAGGTAGATGTGTAGTCAGCAACATACCATCTCAATGGTGTGTAATGAGCCGTAAATGGTTTTCATTTTTCTTAACATAAAAGTAGTCTAATATGTTAAGTACCTCAGTATATAATGCAGCAACCAGCTACTTTTAATGGCACAATTTTGCAACGTAATGAGTGACTTTAAAAGTAGCACTGGCTAGTGCAGCACAGGCAGTCTGTGAACTAAAAACATTCAGCACAGTTATTTAGCTGGGAGGGACTTCAATGTGATACTGGAGCCTGAAGTTGCATTAAGAATATCAGAAGCCGAGAATCTTCACAGTCTTCATAACATCTTGAGGGTGAAACAGCTGACAGGGTTTTATTTAATGCTGACTTGCTGTGACTTTGGCTCTGAGGTCTGCCTGCTGGTCCTTTATGAGTAAGCACTGTCTGTTGTATTTAAAGTCATGGATGCATTACTTTTAACAGCTCTGTGGGTTGATTTAGAACTTCTTCGGGCTTAACCTTACACTATTTGTGATTTGAGGGGCACTAAAGTGAAATGGAATTGTAGCTACTGAATGCTAAGTCAGTTTACAGCATGCCTATACTAACCATAAAGAAATCACTTCTTTTTAATCAGAGAAATTCTTGCCGGAAATATAAAACATAAATGTAACACATTTCAATACTGCATTTGTATTAGGCCCAGCTGCTCATAATCAAATGTAATAACTGGAGAGCAGTTATCAAAATTTCTGTTACATTTGCCAGCTAATCACTGACTTTTAATCATCTTTATTCAAGGAAATGCCAGCAACTTTCATTTCATAACTTTGCTTGAAAAGACCATCCAAAAGGCTCCATCTCATTGGTTCTTAACTGCTGGAATGGGACCCAAAAGTGGGTCAGAGAAATGATTTTGGTGGGTCACAAATGTGTGCCTTGAAAAACAAATACACAATCAGGTTCCTGATTGCCAGAACCTGTGAGCATGGCCCCTCCTACAGTAGTCAGTACGTGTCTGCTCCAAGAACTGGCATGCCATGTTTGACTGATCTGGATAGGTCCTGTGCGACAGGGCAACCTCAAGCTGATGTCCCGTAAAACAAAGTTGCAACATTATTTGGGGTGAGCCCTAGTACCATCTCCAAACTGAGGGCCAAGTTCCATGTAGTGTGGCATGTCAGAGACAGGCTGCAAAGTGGGCATCCCAAGAAGGCAACACCCCAAGATCGTTCCCTCACCCTGTCAGCACTTGGGAACTGTAGGCTGTCTTCTACAGATTTGCAGTCAAGGTTTGCAGACGACATGGCGGACAATTCACAGGCTGTGTGATGGTGTGGGCTGGCATCTCCCTCACTGGAAACATTAGGCTTGTCAGCTTTGGAGGCAATCTCAATGCATAGAGATATCAGGATGAGATTTTGCAACCAGTGGCAAACCCATATCTCTACAGTCTTGGATCAAACTCTTTCCTTAAAGATGAAAACACTTGTCCCCACAGAGCGGGGTTTATCAAAGACTACCTCCAGAATTTGGGAGTGGAGAGGATGGAATGGCCTGCCAGCAGTCCTGGCTTCAATCCCCAACTTTTTCCTAATTAAAGGGACATTTAACTGCTTTTATATCCACCTTATGCACACGTTTCCCTCCACAGCTTACAGCAGCCATGTTTTTTTAGGCCTATATTATAAATCAATTAAACTTCACCACAGACTGCAGCTGAAGAAACTCTTTTAAACATCAATTAACAAAAGCGTCATAACAGGCTGCTTTTTTTCCAACAAAGAGCAGTATTCAGAGGCCTTTCTCTGCCACGGTGCAGATAACGTGAAAACAAACGTTAAGCTACAGAACAAAAGCATTTGCTCTCTTTATATTCAGCACAGAAGACAAAGAGTTATTGACAGACTGAGATGAACGGTCGGGGTTTTACTGTTGCACACATGGCTACGTTTTAAACCAAACGGCAGGCTGGAAGCCGGTGGCAGCCATCTGCCTTTTCATGAATTTATCTAATATAGCAGGATTCAGAGGTAATGAAAGCCCCGGCTGTGTCCGTGAAAAGGACACGCTCTGGGGAGGGAATACACAAAAAGCTCATTCTGAGCAATTTGTCTCCATTTAAAAAAAGAAATTGTCTCAACAGGAGCCTCTGTGAATAAATCAAACATTGAGCCAACATCCTTTATGCCAGACGCCCACGTGCGTTTTGTCATTCCTTGAAGCCATTTAATAAAACAAAGGCTTCTCTGCAACCTTTGAGTGTCACCATTTCCATGGCAACCACATGTACCGTGGCCATAGGGTTTCTGAATGCAGCCCAGATTTTCAGATTTTCACTGAGGGGCCACAGTGCAGAGGAGCAGAGGATGACACATGTAACAAAACAACACACTTCATTGAAGTGGAAGGAAAGAATTGGGAGCAATTAGGATCAAGGAAAAAAAATCTTTGACAATCATATTTTCTGTTCATTCTGTTCATTAATATCAATTAAAAAAGATGTTAGGTAAAATATGACTGACCTAATTCAACAGAGGTCCAGCCAACTGGTGCTAGTAGTCTCACAATTAGTGAGACAGGATCACCTGAGTGCAGTGAATGTGTCTCAGGTGATTGTACTATAAAGACACCTGTGTCTGGAAGGTTAACTCACTGGTTGATCACTATTCCTGGCTACCATTACACCATAAAGACAACAGAACACTCCAAGCAACTCAGAGAAAAGGTTATTGAAAAGTATGAGTCAGGGGATGGATACAAAAAACATTCCAAGGCACCGGACAAAAAATCATTGTCATCATTAAGAAATGGAAGGAATATGGCATGTAAATGTGGATCTGATCTAGATCAGGCCCTCCTCCCAAACTGAGTGACCGTGCAAGAAGGAGACTAGTGAGAGAGGCCACCAAGACACCTATGACTACTCTGAAGGAGTTATAAGCTTCAGCAGCTGAGATGGGAAAGAGGCAAAGAGAAAGACATTGTTGAGAAAAACTTAACATCAAATCTCACCCAGAGCTCACCAAGAGGCATGTGGGAGACTCCAGGGTCAAGAGAAATAAAGTTACTTCATCTAATGAGACCAAAATGGTGCTTTTTGGCCATCAGAAAAGATGCCAAACACTGAACATTGCCACAAACACACCATCCCCTCTGTGAGGCACATTGGTGGCAGCATCATGGTGTGGGGGTGCTTCTCTGCAGCCGGCCCTGGAAGGCTTGTAAAGGTAGATGGTGAAATAAATGTGGCAAAATGTAATCCTGGAGGACAATCTTAATATGTGTGAATATGTAGCCACACTTATAAAGGGCTATTTACTAAATAAATACTTTATTTATTAATAGGCACTGTATCCTGGTGAGTTGAACTGGTGTGAACCGTTAAGTTGAGATTTAGTGAAGCATTGCAAAGACTGTGAGTTTCTTAATCAGATTGATTTGTTTGATCTCAAATGTTCCCTGCGCTGCAGTATTCTTTAAATATTCAGTGACTTAATCCTCCCTGCACATGTGGCTGCTTTGTGTCAAAGTGAAATAGAGTGGACTGTTAAACAGCTAGGCGACTATCTGGGCCCAGAAGTCATTTCAGAGAGTAAACGTCATGCATGAGGCGTCTGACCATCAGAATCATTACCATATTTATCTCTGTGTCAGAAAACTTTGATTAATAAAAACACAGATGTCCCATGTGAAGGAAGCAGAGTGATTGGATTACTATGGATTAGTAGATTGCTGAATTTAAGCACTCATGAATGTAGTTCCAAAGAGGCAGACTTCAATCAATATTCAGGGAATGGAAATGCTTTTTTAAATTGATTATATCCACAGAGGAGGAAAGCGGGGGCAAAGACCTGCTCTCAGTAAACTGATTATACACATCAGTCAGAGGAGACACAGGATTCACTGTGGCCACAAATACAATCAGACATCGGAAATCTGAAAACAAAAAAACAACCTCATTGTTTATGGCCAATGTAGTGATGCCAGAGCTGCAGATACTATTTTGTTTTGCTTGAAAGCACAATATGTGCAATTTGCACTCTGAAATATTTGTTTAACAAAGTAATTAAACTCCAGAGTTTAAACTGAGGTCCATCTACCCTGCCAGCCAGCCTATACTGCATTTAAAACAGGCATGAGTCTGTACGGTAAATTAGGGATGTAACGCTATCAAATTCTCACGGTACGGTATTTATTGCGGTATAAAAAATACAACTCAGAACAACAGATTAAGACTTAGAAAAAAATGACATTGGCATTTGTTACACAACAGTTGCACTGCGTGAAAAAAGAGTCGTAGTTGTCAACAGTCTTAAAAATGATGGAACATTTTCAAACCTCTGTGAACAAATAGGAGATAAAGGAAATAGGATAAAATATAGGATAAGGGAGACCTAAAAGTTCTTTTTATTAAAAAAAAAAAAAAAAATTACACTTTCTGCCTGAAGACATACCATTTGAAACCATCAAATATCCAGGACAGGATTTAGATGCTTCTGATGCCACAGTACCGTGGAATAACTGATACCGTTACACCCCTACTTGAAATCACTGCATAGGCTCAGGAATACTTATGGAAAGTCAGTGTCTGTTCACACAGTTCACCATGTCATCCTCAAATGCAAGTTAAAAGCGCTATCATGCAAAGAAGAGAGAAATATGTAAACACAGTCCAGAAACTACATCGTCTTCTCTGGGCCCAAGCTCATTCAAAATGGGCTGAGGCAAACTGGAAAACTGTTCTGTGGTCAGATGAATCAAAATTTCAAATTGTTTTGGAAACCACAGCTGCTGTGTCCTGCAGACTAAAGAGGAGAGGGTTCATCCAGCTTGATATCAGCTCACAGTTCAAAATCCTGCATCTCTAAAGGTATGGGGTTGCATTATTGCCTATGGTGGTCAATGCTGAAAAGTATATAGAGGTTTAAGAGCAATATATGGTCAAAGTGCCCCTGAGCAAGGCACTGAACCCCCAACAGATCCCAGCAGTTCTTAAGTGAGAGCAGCAAGGCCAGCACTGACATCTCTCCATCAGCGCATGTCCAAGGGGATCCTGTTTGTGCTTGTGGCATGTTCAACAACACTATGAATTTCCCTTTAGGAATTAATGAAGTTTATCTTCTTCTTCTTCAGCCAGACAACATCTGTTTCAGGAAAAGCCTTGCAAATTTTAGCAAGATGATGCTAACCACATACCACATCCATCAAAATATCATGGCTTCACAGTCCAAGAGTCCCAGTGCTGAACTGGCCTGCCCGCAGTCTAGACCTCTTGCCAATGGAAAAGATTTGGAGCATCAAAACAAAAAATCTGGTACAGAAGACCCAGGGCTGTTGAGCAGCTAGAATTCTACATCAGACTAACCTGGCAAAGCAGATGGATTTGCCCGTTTCTGTTTCTTACTGGTGAATCCATCTTGCAAAGCTCACGTCTGAACCGTTTGGGCCCAGTTAGAAAGTGACAGGACCAATGAGGGCCAGAACTTTCAGGCACGGCAGAGTCATGATGTAAGCAAGCAGCGACAAGAGGCCAGTGCAATTATGAAGACATTGGCGTGGATGCTGCTACAGCGCCAGTTTTATCAGAACTTGACAACATTTCTTCGTGAAAAGAAGAAGAAATAACAGCATTGAGTTGTTTTCTTTTCAAAAACTACCCTACTCCTTTGGTAGGGGTGCAGCCTGGTAGCGGCTACGTCATGTGTTTTGTTGCTCTGATTGGCCCGTAAAGACAGAAAATTCATCCAATCACCCTCCGAGTGTTTTTTTCAAAGCCTCTGCCCTTTCCCAAACACTATCTATGAGTGGCTTTCCAGATAGATGTGTGAAACAAATCCATCTGGCGGTTCAGGTAAACATCAGTCAAGAATGGGACAATATTCCTCTTCCAAAACTCCAGCAGCTGGTCCCCTCACCTCCCAGATGTTTACAGACTGTTATATTAAGCCGAAGGGATGCTACACAATGGTTGTGTTGCTGCCATCATATTAAAAATGAGCTAATATTTTTCATGAAATAGTGAAATGTCTCAATTTCGATGTGTGATATGCTCTTTATGTTGTATTGTGAATAAAATATGGATTTTGTGAGATTTGCAAATCATTGCATTCTGTATTTATTTACATTTAACACAGCGCCCCAACTTTATTGGAGTTGGGGTTGAATGTCAATATGGACTTTAAGAATGATTGGGTTTTAAATTTACACTTTAAATGTTATTAATCAGAATTAATGTTAAAAAAAAATCATCCGACAGCTGCATCTCAGTTGCAACAGCAGTTTGAATTGTATAATTCTACATATCAAATAAGGCATTGTCTTTGTCTGAAGTATATCATTGAAGTCTTTATGAACTTCAACTTGTGAAGTTTTTGTAAATTGTTAAAATGGCTCTAACCTTCTCTTCTCTGTGCTGAGAGCAGAAATAGAATATTCCTTTAAAAAGTCAGTGGGTTCATTCTGTATGGACTGATTTTATCACCACTGTAACACAATGAAACCTGATTACAGAGGAAAGAACATCATACAGATAGTCTGAAGAGGGTTTTTTTTCTGACCTCTTTACTGCTAATGTCTGCCTCACTGAAATACCATAATGACTCTAAAGAATAACCTCCACATAATCTAGCACCACCATTAACCATCATTTCTTTCAACAACCAAAGGGAATTATAAACGGCATCAACTCATAGAGAACAACCATAGAAACTGATGCAAGAAATACCAAAAG
Source organism: Cheilinus undulatus (assembly GCF_018320785.1). Lineage (NCBI taxonomy): Eukaryota > Metazoa > Chordata > Actinopteri > Labriformes > Labridae > Cheilinus > Cheilinus undulatus. The sequence goes on from NC_054887.1 coordinate 10,958,827, forward strand.
TGTTTCTCTTTGTTCCAGGTAACTATAGGATATAATTTCATGTTTAATACATAAAAGCGGTTTCACTGTTTCAGCAGAGGGGGAATTATGAAAGTTAAGTGAGGCCCACTCTAATTACAAAATCAGTCTATACAGAGCATTCAGAAAGTATTCAGAGCCCCCTTCACTTTTTTCTATTTGGTTATGTTGCAGCCTGATAATACAACCATTTAAGTTCAATTTTCTCTCATTAATCTACACTCAGGACCCCATCATGACAAAGTGAAAAGAGAATTTTAGAAACTTTTGCAGATTTATGAAAAAGACAAAACTGAAATGTCACATTGACATCGGTGTTCAGATCCTTTATTCTAGACTTACTTGAACCCCTGATTTTGGTGCAGAACCTGTCTTGGGACAAGGTCCACGTGTGATTTATGAAATGTGTATCTGGCCAATAACAGTGTCTGACTGAACAGGTGTTGACAAAAAAAAAAAAAAATCAGTGAGGAAATATTCATTCAGCAGTGATAAATAACGAGGCAATCAACTGAAAGCTCGTGCTGCTTAACATCATTTGAAAAGCAATGTTGCTGACAGAGATTGTCAGAGGTGATGATTTTTCAAAGGCATATGTGATCTTACACGGCAAAATATAAGCTACACAGAAAGTGCACAAGGAGTTAAAAAGTACACAAGCTCAGACCTTGCATGGGATTGATCAATGCCAATCTGTGCTTGGAAATGACTGTACACCCAAATTTCTGTCGTACGCATGTTTGATAAATGAGGGTCACTGTCACCTTGGAAGGTGATGCTTCGGCCCAGTCTGAGGTCCTGTAGAACAGGTTTTCACTGAGGATATCGCTGTACTTTTCTCCATTCAACTTTCCCTCAACCCTGATTAGTCTCCCAGTCCCTGCTACTGAAAACACCCCCACAGCATGATGCTGCCACCACCATGCTTCACTGCTGGGATTGTACTGGGCAGGTGACGAGCGCCTACAGACATCACGCTTAGAATGAGGACAAACATTTTCCATCAGTCCATAGAATCTTGTTTCTCAATGTCTGAGAGTCCCTCAGATGCTTTCATGTGTTTTGCACTGAGAGGAGTCTTCCGTCCAGCCACTCTGCCATAAAGCTCAGATCCCTGGAGCTCAGTCAGAGTGACCATGGGGTCCTTGGTCACCTCTCTTAGTAAGGCCCCTCTGCCCTGATTGCTCAGTTTGGCTGGGCCACCAGCTCTTGGAAAAGTCCTGGTTGTACTAGACTTCTACCATTTGAGAATTATGGAAACCAATTACGGGCAGCAGAATTTTCTGTAGCTTTCCCCAGATCTGCGCCTTGCAGCAATCCTGTCTCTGAGTTCTGCAGGTAGTTTATTTTACTTGGCTTTTACTCTGATATGCATTGTCGGCTGGGAGGCCCTCTACAGTGACAGTCAACATTATTCAACCTCCATTGCAAATCAGGTTTATGGTGAAAATGTACAGACTTTCTGCTTTTTGCAATGAAAAAAAATCAAACAAAAGTAACTGAAATAGCTCAACACAATGAATTCTTAAAGGGGGTTTCCCAAAATTCTACTGAAAATGCAGCTTATAATGACTTCTCCAGGCTTAAACTTATTCAAACCATTCATGACAAGCATCTTAAATTCTTAGTAGAGCACCCTTTTGCTTCTATGACCCGCTGCAAACGAGATGCAGATCCAGACACCAGCTCCTGGCAACATTCCTGAGGAATCTTAGCCTATTCCTCATGTGCAATGGCCTCCAGTTCAGTAATATTCTTTGGTCAGCATGCTGCAACCACCTTCTTCAAATCCCATTTTCTATGGGGTTCAAGACAGGTGACTGTGATGGCCATTGTAGAATCTTCCAGGACTTCTGCAACCAAGCCTCGGTGGAATCTGAGGTATGCTTGGGATCATGGTCCAATGGAAGGTCCAATGATGCCCAATTGGCAGTTCCCTCACAGATGGCATGACGTTTCTTCCTAGATTTCAAGATACTTCGATGAATCCGTCTTGCCTTCCACAAGCTGCAGGTTTCCAGTGCCAGAGGATGCAAAGCAGCCCCAGAGCATCACTGAGCCGCCGCCATGCTTATCTCTGGGCACAGTGTTCTTTTCAGCTTATGCTTCTTTCTTCTTCCTTCAGACATACCGCTGATTCAAAGAGTGCCAAAAAGTTCCAGTTTTGTCTACAAACCACTTGAAGCATGTGTTGTGATTTGCAATGGGGGTTGAATAATTTTGATTGCAACTGTAGTGACCTGTGCAACCCAACACTGAAAAAAGTGAAGGGGGTCTGAGTAGTTTCTGAATGCACTATATCTATTCATTTTTAATAAAGGTATAAAGACCTGATGGAGTAAAAAAATGATCCCCAGTCTCATCAGAACAGTGGCAGAAATAGTTTATAATTTAACATTAGCATTGGTACCCACAGATACCAAGAATCAAGATAATGGCAATCGTAGAGTTGGTTTAGTCCATTACTACTTTTGACGGGCAGCATGGGGACCAGAGAAAACCAAGAACTCTTTAAAATGTCTGTGTTCATGGGAAATTTCTCTGAGCAACATCATCAAGTTATCAGATGTTGATACATTTCCTTTGGATGCGGTAAGAGGAGTGTGAAGTTGTCTCAGTTATTTACCATCAGAGGATAATTAAATATTAGGAGTCGCTGACTTCTCTTCAGCTAGGATCTTCATCATGCAGGGATGAAGTAATTTAATTCAAAGCTGTCTGTTTTTATGAGAAGCTAAGGCAGGCTGAATTTAATAATTCTGCAAACGTCAACAAAACTCAATCATCTGAAGTCAAACTTAAAGTGTAACTTTCTCTGTATTGGTTTTTAAAATGACAGTTGACTGGGGCTTATATATTAAAAAGTTTTAGTCTCAGGTTCTCAGCTCCAAAACATTCGACTGATGTGAAACTTTAAAAACAGATTTGACATCTCGAAACTTACTTCAATCAAATGAATCAGAATTACTTTGAAAGTCATTTGTCTTGCCACCATTTCCTTTAAGTACAATGTCTCAACAACTAATGATAAGATGTCTGGAAATCAGTTGCAGTAATTAACATCCTTATCTGGAAGAACAGCCATAAATTGTATAACCACTCAACAGTCTGAGAGCACCATCATCTTCATAATCAACCATTGTTATGAAGGACATTTGTATTGTTCTTAAAAACCATAGTACCGTCACTTTTCTTTACATGAATTTTTTTTATAAACACACATTAATAAGCTGATAAAGAAACAGGAAAAAGAGGAAGAAAAGGGGGTGAAGTGGCAATAGGAGAGGAAAAAGTAATGGTCACACCTGTTAATTATTGAATTCAAGTGTTTCAATCAGATCTGTTTCCATAGGTGTTTAAAATCAAGCACCTAGCCATGCAGACTCCATTTGCACACATCTGTGATACAAAATGGGTCGATCTGAGAGCTCAGTGACTGTAAGTGTGGTACCATGATGGATGCCATCTTTGCAATAAGACAGTTCGTGGAATTACATCCCTGCTTGGATATTCCACCGTCAACAGTAAGTGTTCACATTATTAAGGGGAAGGAACAATGGCCACTCAGCAATTAAGAACATCACCTCAAATCACAGAGTGGGGTCAACTCAAGGGGCACAAAATGAAAAAGTTGCAACGCTGACAGTTTAGTTGAGAGCTCTAAGCCAAAACGGAACCTACTGCCATTGTTCTCCGAAAAAAACCCCGCCCTATACTGCCTTTATTTCTCAGGTATGTTTTGTTTGTTTTTTTGATTGTCGTTTGTGTTTACTCTTTATCAAAATGGCATCCAAACGTTGTAAAATTTTGTTTAAAAAATGGGTTTTATCAAACACGTTTGATGTTATCGTAAGTCTTAAATCTGGTCGTATGCAAATTTTGTAACTCCGTGATGCACCTATGGTCCACGACCAATGGGAGCCAGTGTTGTGCATAAGCACATTAATTCACTTCATTCTTCAAAACATGAATGTGAGCATAGATCAGTCTAGAGCTGCTGAAATCTGCTCATAACACAAGAGATTGAAAAACTTTTCCGCTCAGAGCTGCAGTCAGATCTCCGCACTTGTGTGTTTGTGTGCCTTGTCTGTCAATTCATTCCAGGCTGACGTGACAGTTACGGTAAACCGCCTGATTGGTTTGTTTCTGTGGTGAGACGACTCACATTTTCATACAGTACTTTTATTCTGAAGTATTTCCGGGATAGTTCCTTGTTTGTTGTAACCTTGCAAAGCAGATATATACGCCTGTTTCCTTGTTTTTCACTGGCTAATCTATCTTGCAAAGCTCCCATCTGAACGGTTTGGGCCCAGTTACGAAGTGACAGGACCAATCAGTGACCAGCAGTGAGTTGTTTTCTTTTCAAAAACAACAAAAGTCGAGTACTTACATGTCTATAGTTGCTAAGTTTCGCGTCATTCCTCAGTAGCTGCGCATGCCGCAGCTTGTTAGCGGCTACGTCATGTGCTTTGCCATCTGGCGTGTCAGGTTATGGTTGTTGCAGAAACAAGCAAAGCTTCCCTTTTGTTTCTACTTGATGTAAATGATTTTTAAAAACAACAGATTATAAGAGATATTAACTCTCCATCTCCTTCTACATCTGGTTCTTCTTTGCACAAAAATTGTTGTGAATTTCCACCAGAGGCATGATGGGAAATAATCTCAAAAGGAATTGTATCCTAGTCTTGTAGTTAGTGACCCATAGTTTTTGCAAAATGCTCGGCTGAGACTAAAAACTGAATGACAAATTGTTTTTAGATGGGAGAGGGTCTCAGATGTCAATCATTTAAAAGTTTTAGTAAAATCTTCAGGTGTAAGGCCGGCATTCGTAATTCTAACTTAAGATCAAGCACTTGTTTAAAGAAGCTGTAGGAGGAAGAGCAGAAGGGCTGTGCATATTTAGAGAGCAGGCGTGCATGTGCACATTAAATAAAAAGGTAAAATAAAGTCATTTCTGAACATTAGATGATTTTGACTGCCAGAAAAGCACTTTTATTGACACATCTGAAAATTTTTACATCTTATTGCCAATCTCCTATGCAGTCTCTACTGCTTTATTCAATCAAAAAAAGTCCATGATAATCTGTAAAAAGGGATGAATTGTATTAAACACGTAATCACCACCATAAATTACAGTGATGCTGATTCGCATGGGATTAGTTTTACCTGAGGGCCTCTGTGGGTGCTGAAATAGGGCAGGTATTTCACTTTTAAGTTTTTACTCCACAAATTACTGACTTGAACTCTCTTCACATGAGACTAGGGACCTCTGGTAATTTGTAATAATTGCACTGGATGTCTGTGTTTTTAATCCCATATGAGTGCACCATGTCTAATTTGTAGGCCAAAAATTCCAGAGTTAAATTACTGATCATATTTCTGGAACAAGTTATTTATGAGATTGTTAAAGTTTTGACACATATAGGTTATAAATAGTGCTTCTCTTTCAGTTAATTTCAGTTCATGTGTAAAAACGGCTAGTCCCATGCAAATAGTACTAAGGTTGATTCACACAGGATTAATTACACAGATGTCCCGCATGATTATTATAATTACCAGCAGTCTCTAGATAATACTGATCCTTGCAAGGGCTTATTACTGAAATTTCACAGCTTCTAAACTTTCCACAGTCTAAGTGTTTTCTACAAAGATTACCATGTGGACAAAAGTATTTATTCAGCACTGATATCCAATTAGTAAGCCTTGTTCTATTCAGGTGGGGGCAGGACTAAGCAGGAGAGATTGTGTGGTGGTAGATGGTCTATAGTTGTTAGTATAGATATGAAAAGATAACTGCAATTTAACCACTGGTGAACGGGTATAAAGTGAGTAACTCATCAAGTTATTGATAACTTCTGTTTTTGTGAACATCACTTGTGCTTAGTGTCAATGTTCAGTCTTGTATGTTAAAATCCCTGAGATGGGTCTGAAGAGAAAAAATTCCTCTATCAATACTAGGATCAATATCTAGTTCATATTCCATGCTGAATGTGTCATTTAACTTGGAGGAGGATGCTCAGCTGAAGAAGCAAACAAACATCTTTAATGCACTTTCTTTAATGAGATTTTAGAGAGTAAATGCGATTGGTTTGTGGCTCAGGGAAAACTGCTGTATCTCCCTCTAAACACAAACATTCACTCAGTTTATCTTCTCCCTCTCTGAGGAAGCACTTGCTGTGGACAAAATGATGCTGAAACATAAACATTCGAGCGTGTTCACCATATTTACTCAAGACGAGGAGAACACAGGCAATTAGCAGAGTCCCCGTGTGTGAGGTTAGAGGTGAAAATATGGCAGAGAAAAGTAAACAGCTCGATGAAAACTCCTCCTGTGCTGGGCTTTCGGTGAGGGCCAGCGCTGAGGTGACGCATTGCTATGCACACAACGCCCCTTGGTTTTTAATTAAGAGAAACTGCATTGGAACGCGGTGAGCATCCAAACCCCGGCTGGACTGCATCCCTTCGCCTTCTCTGTCATTGGGGCAAGAATGATGCAATTTGTGCAATTTTATGATCCACTGAATGCAATTACTGGACCTGTCAGTGTTTTTGGTGTCTTTTGTCTGTGATGTATGCAGCGTGCAGACTCAGCCTCTGTTTACACCCACCCTCTCTCTGCCACACACACAGACACTTCAGCATATGGTGATGAATACACTGTAGTGATTCGTAGTATGGTCAATAGTAGCTCTTTCAGTGTATTACATGCACTGTGCAAAGCGATTTTATGTTTGAATGACCATGGCGTGTTTTTTTTTTTAATATTTCTCATTTGCTTCTATTTTATTTTCATGTTTTCAATCCAATCCCTTTATTTATCTAGCACATACTAAAAACATTACATGTACCAAAGTGCTGCAGACTGACTATAAAACTTAAATAAAACAAAAAAAACCCACAGAAGACATATTCTTATTATGACATAATCTTATTTAATGCATACTTTAAAATTAGTTTTTGTTATATAAAATAAAGGAAACAAACAGAAAATATCATATTGTTTTCAATAATTTTTTTTTTACAACCTGACCTGCAGAGTTATTTTTACGAAGTATGGCTATTAAATAATGAGACTGCACTAATGAGGATAAAGCCACTTAGTACGAGTGTTAAAGTCCCAAAAAAGTGAAATCTAAAATTTGTGTCCTAACACTCTTGAAGTGTTGGAATAAGGTTGCTGTAAATGTGAAAACACTGAGCTCTATATATGACTGAATTTTGGCTGTAGACCACCCCGTAACACTACATCTAAAATTACAGAGCAATTCATTTCAATACAGTCTGTTGTTGATGCCATCGAAAGTTAAAAGCTTGCTACATGCTGTGTTTTTGTTCTAGGGAGGTAAATTTCCCAAATCTATCAGCCACAGTGGCCCTTGGTTAATTAATAATATAACAGAGAGATTGGTGCCAGAAAACAGTAAATTCAGTCAACTTCTGTCTCTCTGCTCTGGCGCAGAGCCAGGGAGCTGCAATCTAGCCAGAGTTCACCGGAAGGTCTGGGGGCAGGCTAAACGCTGGAGTGCTTGTCTGTTTCTCACTTGAACCAGATGCAGCAGGTACAAACATCTTACCTGCTGAAAGTGTGTTTTGATCCATATTTCACTTACCTTTAATCCTGGATGATTAAAAGAAGCAGACAGTGGCTTTGTCTCTCTCAAAGCAGCATTACTTCAATCTCTTCTGTCTGTTAGCATCAAGATGCTAAAGTTTAGTAAAGCATCTGATGATAGAGATGTTCTATTCCTGCCAGGTGTGTCACAATAAAATTCTCCAATGCTAATCATTGTAGGAGACTTTTATTTTGAAGTGCAACATCAGGAAATAGAGTGTTTTCAGCAGCAACTTAACAACAAAGATGTCTCATAAACAGTTAAGAAACATACCTAAACATAACTCAGAAAATGAGATTTAAGGAATACTTGAAGAGTTAAATACAGGACAAGAAAATGAAACTTTTTAGCTCCAAACTATCTGCCTGCCATGACATAAATGTGACTGTTTCTCTGGTGGCTTAAAAAAGAAGCTTGTAACACAGCAGCATAGCAGACAGGCTCCATTCAGGCAGTAGCATTTTGTAAATTTGAGAGGATCATATTTCTCGTGATTGGGTGTGGCTTCCGCTCAAGAGATGTTTTTCATTACTGAAATTTGGCCTGGTGGTTCATAACAGAGTGGCCCGACATACAACAAAACTAAATACTTTAAAAAAATATCACTTATTTAAAGGTTGGGTATTCACGCAAAACCGCAGTAAGTTTCCCATAAGTCTTTAGTTATCTACAAGCTACTGACTGAAATGCATGTCAAAGCAGGCACAAATTCAAGGCCATGTTGATTGTTTTCTTTGACATTAAGACTATAATTTTGGAGGATTGTGTTCTAAAAGGGTCAACGCTGAATCAATACTATTACAAACAGGTTCTGACAACTGTCCGAAGAAGACCTACTGCACTGCTTTGATCAGTGGAAGACCTGAAAGCAGCAGTGTGTTGATGCATAAGGTGAGTATATTGAAGGAGAAAGCCCCTGTTCTGTGGGGCTGTGCTTTCATGCTGTCAAATAAAAGATCTAAATTACGAGACCATGCACAGTTTTTGTTTAACTAGAGGTAATGCAAACCTTGAGCTGCACCTATGATTCTGGTATTTCATCTGACTTAGCCATATGATAATAATAACAATTGAGGTAATAACGATGGCCATGTATTATTAGTACTAATGGCCATACACAATTATAGTTTAGTGGTTCTTAATCAGGACGTATTTGTTATTAATCACTTATTTTATGTCAAACTTTTTTGTTTTTATCTTCCTCACACACACCACAAGTTAAAGTTTCCATGGTAACCTTCTCCACATGTACTGGCGTGAATTTCCATTTCATCCAGAGGAAAATCCTTTTGACAAATCGAACAGGCAGCCTAAATGCAAACAAATAAATACATAAAGATGATTTCTTAAATAATTGACATTGACTGCATAACAACTGAACCCTTGTAGGATTGGTTTTTCTGTAGGTTGGCATAAAATGTTTTTCCATACCATATCTGGCAGTATTGCTCACCCCTGATATTGAGTCATCTGAAACAACATTGCTCACATAAGGGGAACACTAAAAAAGAAGGGTTTTTTTACCTGCAAAATCTCTAACTGAAATGATTCAAATGATCAGGAAGTCTGACCAACACTAGATGGTTTTCAAACTTTAAATTAGGTTTTAAAGGGTGAGCGATCACTCACATCTCATCAGTTTCAAGTGATTTTTGTTAATCCTATAATCCTCTGAAATCATACATAAAGACTCAGCCAGCTGCTGACCTGCCAGCAACCTCACTGTGAGCATTTCCCATAGACACAGGATTTCAAAGAATTTCCCTTGATCAAATGTGACTTAAAAAAGAAAAACAAGGACTATTAAAATCCTTGACTGCCTGTCCTGGCCTGTGTTACAATTGTAGTAAAACTAATTTGGGTAAAATATTGGCTGGATTTAAGGTGTTTTGGTATGTTTTTGAGTCACAGAAGTACGTAACATCCAGTTGGTGATGCAACCCTGCTGCTGGCTGCTTATTGGTTGCTGGGGATATACCATCAGATGTGCTATGTATTTTCAATTTGAGGTTGGCTCTGACACAAATTTGAGCAATAAAATCATCACTTGAGGATTATTCCAACAAATGTCTGACTCAGGATATAATTTTTGTGGAGGCCAATCTAGCCTTATCAGTTGAAGACTAATAAGAGAAAGATTAAGGAAAGAAAAGAAACAAAGCATGACAGCTTTAAGCTTCTGTCATTGAAGATATACTTACATCATTGTTGGATGTGGAACTGTCATCATTTGATGATTTATATACTGACACATATTCAACATCAGTGTTAAGACACTGAGTCTGTGACTTTTGGATCTGTAACCCAAAAAATATCGCTCGAACTTTGCACATTAAGTCTGTTGTGCTTTATTTGTATTATCAAAAAATTTTTTAGAACTGTTTCGTACTTGGACGAATAAAAGCATCGACGATGAGACAGTGGCTCCGGACCTCTTAAAAACACACTGAATCCATCCATCCTGATAGAGCCTGATATGGTGCCAGCGTACGACAAGACAAGACGACAAGAAGTGACACAGTTTATCAAAGTTAAATAACTTTTGAACCATAAATCGTTGCCTCTTACCTGTTTTTCCTCTTGAAGCTAGCTGTTGTGTTGTTCCATTGATGCTATTGATGCCTTTGAATCCTGTGGGCAATATTTTTAGCGAGCCTGGAACTCGTGTTACTTTTGGGGACTTTAATGATTAAATCCACACCAGTAAACCCGATATTGAATGTCTTTTTAAAAAAAAAATCCATTTTAATCAAGTTACGATCATTTATTACTGCTAGTTTGAATGCTAACCGCCATATTGTTTCCCTTTTGTGAGGGTCTGTCAGCCAGTTGCAGGCTGTTCCCGTAATCACGTGATGATTGTCTGTCTGCACAGTCAGTCCAGAAAGTTCACACTGAAATCGGATCAGTACTCGGTATCAGCCAATACCCAACACCTTGGTATCGGAAAATCCTTAGTATTTAACCAGAGTAGTTGAAGTCACAGCTAATAGTTTAGTGAGTGCAAATACGTATATGACGCAAGGCCTTTACCACAGTGAGCTTTCTCTCACTATTTGAGATACAGAAACAGTAAGAGGCACAGCAGGAAATTTTACATGAAGGATAAGGTGCTTGTTAAATGAAATTTCTATTTTCGGACACTCTGTTACTGTTGATTGGTCATCAGATATGATTAAATAAATGCACATGTATTGAAGTGTTTTTTGTATCTGGGTTTATTATTGTGTGTATGACTTTGATATGCACTCAATTAATGATGATTTGTGAATATTTTGAAATTTATTTTTGAGAGAAAGAAATGCAGAACACCTGGTGATGAGTCCTTTTTAATAAAGGAGGTTTTCAACATCAGACAGAACTGTTTAAAATGGTGGTTCCAGCATGTGTTTCTTTTTGGTGAGAAGTCTGTTATGCTATGTACTTTAACTGGAACTCAACATACATTATAGAAGCAGCTGTCATGAAATACTTTAGTCACTCATCTCATCATGAGCTGTATCCTGTGGCAATGAGGTCAATCTCAAGCCCAGTCCTGGCTGGCACAATCTCAATTCCTCTTCTCCTTTCGGAGTCACAGTCGCTGGAGAGGGAAGACGATCAAACTGAAAACCAAGCAGTTTCTGGCTAACTAGACACGTGTTCATGAATCTCCTTCCTCTGAAAAAAACTGGAAAAGATCAGTAACAAACAGGAAAGCTTCAAACTAAGATTTTGACTCAAAGAGGGGGTATTATACTTTTCTGATTTTTAAAACATAAATATAAAGTCACAATGTTGGGTGTCCATACTCCATGTATGCAAATTTTCAAACCGCAAGATAAACATATGTGGCAGTAATCTTGGAATTTGCGTGTAAACTGATGAAAACGGTTTGTTGAAAATCTCTCAGAGATTCTCCTGAGACGGGATTTCGATGGAGCAAACTGATGAGGTCATCGCAATAGGATCTCCTGACTGGTTTGTGGTTCGTCCATGCTGTCAGCAAAACGGAACAGACCGCCCCCACAAGGCCTTTTAGCCATTTAGCAACACAGTAATTAAACACTTACCAAACAGATATGTCCCACTCTATCCTTCGTGCCCAACCGGGTAGACACAGAGGGCACGGCTGAGCTCATGAGCTCTGATCACGCACACACATGGAGCGTTCCAATAAAGCAGCCCATTTAAGCAATGATTTAACAAGATGGTGAGACTCTGGGTGGCTTCTCATCCACATACAGTCCCCCATAAAGTCTTTGGCGACGTCAGTCGCCAAAGACAGCCACACATATATCCCATATGAAGTGAATGGGAGAGATGGTGCATTTGTGTGTGTGTTAGCGTGCAAAGCGCGCATGAGTGTGTGTTTGTGTTTCTTACAGATGCAGGTTTTTTGAACATTACAGTAAGCTTACTGTGCAGCTGGTCATGTGACTCACTGAAGGCAGGAAAATGGAATGTGTAATACACACCCATTATAATGTCTGAGGCTCCTGACAGAGTTGCAGACACACACCTCAGTCTAACTTTGAGCAGGTCAAAGGGTCAAAAGTGGAGGTCAAACGGGCATGAGGGACATGCGACAGAGTGAGGACCCGTCCAATGCTGCTTGCAGCTTTAATAACATTGGTATTGTCTTCCAGAGACCATTTGGTAAGGGCTACTTGTGTGTTTGTAGGTCTCAGCATTGTATGTGTAGAGCTGACACAGTCTTTACACTCACCATATGCACAGATTTTGGATTTGGGATTGCACATTGTTGCATCTACCATCTCCTCAAGATTTTTTGTTGCTGACAGGCCTTGGCTGTGTACAGTGTTGGCTATGAACTGTAAGTTCTCATGGGTTCTGCACTGACAGGTTTCACGATCAGCCTCTGTGGGTACCACAACCCAAAATGGTCTTAAGGTACAAAAAGAAGAGTAAGAGACCCGGTTTTCATTTTCTGAGAGGAACTTCTGTTGCAGATTCTTCATTGTGTCAGTTAGCAAACGTTTCTGCTTTTTTTCCCTTCTTTTGAGTTACAGTTTGTTTTCGCCCTGTTGTCATCCGACTAACATCATCTCTTAAAAAGAAGGCCTTTACTTTCTCTTTGCATTCAGGAGGTAATCTGTTGCTCTTCTTTCTTTCATAGGTCATGAGCCCTCCATCAGGTCTTTGACCTCACTTCTTTGAAATTCCAAAATTGCCTGTGCAGCCCTCTGCAGCCTGTATTTCTTCATAATTTTTCCCATTGTTGTTTTTGCAATAATTTGCCTCTCCCATTCCTTCTCAGTGTTTTTGTATTTATTTCTTATTTCTTCAACAATTGATTCCCGCAACAACAATCGTGTTCTGATAGTGTTGCTAACTTTTTGATAGTGCAGCAGTGCATTCACTGTAGAACATGGTGATTTTTTCCCCCCTGCCAAGCGCTGGCATCTCTTTTTGTATTTTTCTTTTTTTCTCTTTTCCCTCTTCAACAAGGCCTTTAGATTTTCAATCTCCTTCTTGAATGTCCTTCTCCCTTGTCTTACATCCCTCCATCCAACAACATATTTCCTAAAAAAGAGAAAGCATTTTTGTCAAAATGCACAAGTACTCTAATGGATAAATGTTCTGTACACAACAATTCTAGGATAATAGCTTACATTAAAATGAGTTGCTGTTCTAATAGCATTCCTTTATTAGTGTACACAATGTTTTTGTATTTAGTAATATCAGTCATTTTAAAGGTTTCTATGTTTCCTAGTTTTAGAGCACGTATGTACACATACATACACACACAGGTGCACAGGAGCACACACAATGTAAGGGCGAAATCATTTAAAATAATTCAATTGCATATTCTGCCTAATTAACAAAGCATTCAACTGTCAACTGTCTTCTAACCTTGAGGGCCCTGGTTGAGGGGCATTTTCTGCCTCTACGGGAGTGTCTGGACTTGTGGGAGGAGTGGTCATTGCTAGATGGGTGGTCCTGGCTCTGGCACTATCTCTCTGCTTTCTTTTTTCTCGCCATTTCTTTCTTTGTGCTCTCTTCTCCCTTTCACTAAGGTCTGATGCTTTCTTTTTCCTTCCTTCCTCTCTGTCCCTTTGCCACCTCTCTTTTTCTTTATAGAGGTATTCCCTCCTTCTTTCAGGGTCTGCATCCCGACGAGCCCTGTAGCACCGCTGCTTTTCTGCAGCAGACAACACCATTCCCTGACAAATAGATTCATAGTCATATCAAACTTTTTTAAAAGTAAAGGACAAACAATCCATAATAAATCAGTAGTAATTAAGAATTCATGGTGGAAACACTAATTCATCTAGCCCTCTTATGTCCACCCTGTTACTATGTGTCCTCCCTGTTACTATGCAAAACAGTAACAGGGTGGACAGTAACGGGGGGGGGGGGGGCATTTTAAGCTAACATCAGACATTACTAGGCCTGTGATGAACAACAAGCAAGCACATTGTGACCACAGAGAAAGATTTTTTTATGTATTTACAAATGATGTTTTTGAAAATTACACCATTCTAAAACACTGAAAAAAAGGTTAATTTAAGAGTGATACTTACCCTGCTTCTTGTAGACGTTTTCCCTCCAAAAATGTCTGCTACTTTTTGTGTGTCATGCCACTAGGGGAGGGGCGGGACTCTCAGAGTAAGAGGGTGGACACTTGACTCAGGGACACAACTTATTTTTAAGAATTTAATCATTAAAAATGTTTTGATAACAAAAAAAAAACATTGGGTGGGTACGGTGGCCGAGAATGCAAATTCAAAACGCTTTGCAAAAAGAAAACAACACGACGACATTTGAGAAAAACACAAATACAAAAACTTGCTTCAGCGCATGAATACAAACACTCAGCGCCGCGCAAGGATACATAAACTCGGCACAGCACGGAAGCAAACAGATTCCACAACAGCACAAAAATACAACAACTTGGTGCCCAGATGCAAATAAAAACTCACAACACAACAGAAGTGGGGCCGTTATTAGGGTCGGACCTGATAGTCTGCTAACGGCTCCGTTAGCAAGAAAGTTACGCACCACAACTCAAACTTACTGAAGACACGCTTGGATCGAGTAATTAAAGTAAGTAAACGCTGCTCGTTTGTCCGTTAGCTTCACTTTGTGCACATTTTATTTTGTAATCGATAAGTTTTAGAAGTAATTTTTAACCGGCAAACAGCGCGGACAGCTACGTTTGGGTTCCGATGGACCCGATCAATTTGATTTAGATAGTTGTTTACATACATATTAAACTGTACAGGAGGTTACAGTCATTAAAAATCACAAAAAACACACTACAAATTACATACTGTGAGTACAGAAATTATTTTGAGTAGCGGTGTTGTACGTAATTTTATTGCTAGTGGAGCCGTTAGCAGGCTTAGCAGGTCCGTCCCTAATAACGGCCCCACTTCCGTTGTGTTGTGAGTTTATATTTGCACCTGCTGCACCAAGATGTTGTATTTTTGTGCTGTTGTGGAATCTGGTTGCCTCTGCGCTGTGCCGAGTTTATGTATCCTTGCGTGGCGCTGAGTGTTTGTATTCATGCGCTGCAGCAAGTTTTTGTATTTGTGTTTTCCTCAAATGTCGTCGTGTTTTTTTCTCTTTGCAAAGCGTTTTGAATTTGCATTCATGTGAGACTTCTTGGCCACCGTAAGTGGGAACCATTATAAATCAGACTATAAGGAAATAATTTAAAAAATAGACTTTATTTGATTTTTGTCACTTCTAATTGTAACTTAGTTTGAGCAAACATGAGTGGGGACATGGCAGTACACCCTACTTGCAGTTAAAGTCTGATTAATAATTTTAAATTAATTCATCTTGTGTACATATGGTTGTGTTTTATGGTAGAAGGGAGTTAACCATGTAAGATGAGATTTTAAAAATAAATATTAGCCCACTTTTACACAAAATATACCACATTATGGCATGGGGACTCAAATGGCACTCAATACTAGGATTGACCCTTGCTCAACCGAAAGCTCGGATTTAAAATAAAAACTATCCGGGCCCAGGGCTACTTAAATTATTTTCAATATTAATAACAACAAGCTGTGACATTCATTCACATCTGTCTCAACTTTTTGATGAATGGTAACCTTTTTGGCTATCACAGTGGGACGCCTAGCTAGCAATGTAAAGGGACAATGACATTTTCAACCCTACTAGCCAATTACTTTGATCACCATGCAAGTGAACTTTCTGTATGAGTTTGGTGCTGAACAAAGCGTAAACTCAAGCTTTTCGCTTTACATCGTTATTTTTCTTGTAATTTTGTTTTCTATTCATGAAGAGAGACAAACCTCTACAAAAACCAAACTCAAAGACACAAACTGTACTTACAGCAAGTGATGTGCTCTCATCGGTTGTCTCCTCTAACTCTAATTGGCGGCACTGCAACCTGTTGCTGTCCAGCTTGGCAACTCCCTCCTCACTCACTGAGCGCTTACGCCGACTGATGGTGCGACTGGTGTATAGCTGCTGAGGCACAGTGCAAACAAAGCAGTACGCAGACTAGTGGTCTTGCCTGTGAGCCTGCACTAAAGGCAACAAAACTCAGTGCTCTTACACTTACAAATCTGAGTACACATTTGCAGATCCTGCACAGCTGAAGTTTTGCAAAAGTCACGTGTGTTTGAACAGCCAATTGAGAGGCAGACTTCAGTTGTAACTGCGAGTACTTTGACATATAAAAGCAAAAAAAGAGTACCTTTTCTGAACTAAAATAAACTTAAGGACACAATTACAAATTGGTCTGGATCTGTGAATGCATTTGCTAATAGTTCTGCTAATAGTTCTGTTTTTTGTCATATTGGTGTTTCATCCATACAGAAACGGCGTTTCGGGTGACCATAAACAATACTTTTTGAAAACGGGTCCCAGAGTGCATAAATCCGTAAACGACTACCTTTTCATTTCTGTGTAGACGGCTATCCGCATCTTTCTTGAAACGATTACGTCACACATGGTGTAGCTCTCTTACGGCACCTGTGCGGGTCCGGCCAAAACTAAACTGCATACGGCACAAAACCTTTATACACACGCTCCGTAATCTTCCTCTCTCTTTTGGTGTGTTTCCATGGCAGCGTGACAGCGCTACTTACATGCTTGGCATATGCACTACATCGTTTTCAGTCGTTTTCAGTGATTCTGTGCTTACACGGATATTTCCTGAAACGATCCCGTCTTTATGGAAAACTTTTTCAAAACGGCAATACAACGTTTTCGTCTCCGTGTGGACAGGGCCTGAATGAATAATTATCAAACCTACACTGGCCCACCATCACTACCTGATCAAATCTTCACCAAACCTGCATATATCTCTGGTTAAGCAGCACCAAACTTGCATCAATCCTTGAATAAACCTCCGCCAAACCTGCAGTGATCCCTGATAAAACATCCACTGATGTGATGATCTTTTTCTTCCTGCCTTGGGTTCCCTCCACCTTGATTGCGCCTATAAGTTTCACCTATGTCTAATCACTCCCAGTGTATTTCTTCATAATGTTTCTCTCCATCCTTTGTCAGGTGTTCATGGATGTCATCCATCTCCCCTCATGAGCTTTCTTGTTTCTAATGAAAGTTTTCTGGTAAGCTTTTGTTTCTAAGATTGATTCTGTTTCTTGAAAGTTTCGTTACAGATTTTTTGCTTTTTGGTCATATAAATTTTATGTAGCTGTGTGATTGGGTCCTCTTTTTTTCATTTTTTACAAAACATCACAGCATAACCTGACCTTCATCACCCAAGCACTTTAGTAGATAAGGAGCTTTTTGAGATTATCAAAATTTTGGTACATCTTTATGGGCTTTGGAAGGACCAGAGTGGCCATGAATGATACAAAGCTGCTGTTCAAAAAGAGCGAAGAAAAAGGTTTTTTAAAAGAAAACTCTGGCTAGGGCATGCTTTACCTGATTGGCTTTTAGATTATTTTTTTTTGTCCCAGTGCCTCTCTTCATTTCCAGGACCAGTGTTCATTTTGACAGCTATTTCTAATTTTAGTCTTAGTCTTTTGATTACATGTCTTTTAGTTTTAGGCACATTTTAGTCTAGTTTTAGTCAACGAAAACTCCAAAACATTTTAATGTAGTTTTAGTCCATAAAAAGTCCTCACATTTTGGTCTTTACTTTGAGTCCAAGCATTTATTCCCTTGCCTAAATTTGGTACCAAGTCATGGTAGTGTGTTCTCTGCACCCTGCCAAACCTGGGGTCCCTGCTTTCCTCTGCGAAGAGGCAAAAGAGATACAAATGCATTGATTTTTGACAGATTTACCCACAGTGGAGAAATATCATGGATTTTTAATGTCTGACATATCTAGATTACATTTTAGTCCAGTTTTAGTCCTCTTGACAAAAACTAAACTTACCTTTTGTCAGTTTTAGTCATCACAGATTTATCTTTGGGTAGTCTTAGTCTAGTTTTTGTCATGGAAAAAAAGGCTGTCAACGAACATTTTCAGTCATAGTTTTAGTTGACGAAATTAACACTGCCCAGCACCAAAGAGCCTCACGCCACCTTAGCCCTGGAGCCTCAGTCTCTGCCAGAGCATGAGCCCATGCCCCGGCATCCAGCCTCCCAAACCTTGCCCTAGCTTTCAGTGCTCAAGAACCTCAGCACCTCCTGCCTCAGGTTGCAGGTTGGAGGGTCCAACATGGTTCCCTGTCAGCAACCTGACAAACACCAGCTCCTGGTTCCCTGGCGGCGGCCCAAATGAATCCCTACTCCTGCTTCCCAGTTTAGCAGCCAGGCTGATGCCTGCACCTGGTTTCCCATTGATGGCCCGTGACTTACGGACTTGGAACCCCAAACTTCCAGCTGCATTGGTCCCACTCACTTGGTTGGCCCCCTAGCTGCGCTCTTAACCTGTCTGTCTTGTCTGGTTGGCCTCCTGGTCACTCTCCTGAACTATTGCCCTGACCAAACCATTAATCCCTAAATAATCCTCCACCAAACCTGCAACATCTCTCATCAAACCTCCGTCAGACCTCCATCAGTCTTTGGTTTAAACCTTTATCAGAGCTCCACCAAAGCTTCATCAAGGTTGAGTCAAACCTCCACCAGGCTGATCCGACTCAGGCTTTGATGGCTACTTTGCTCTAAGTCCATAGGGGAACAGCTTCCCCAAGACTTGGCGTCCCCCTGCCTGCAACACTCAGCTTAGGTGTTGCTATGGAAACTGTTTTATAGGCAGGGGCGCTGGAGGATGCCCTTTTTCCACACACCTACTCCCACGCATGCTCATGTCACTCTGTCCCAGGAGAGGAGTGAGGTGATCGCATATGGGAGGAAACTTTCTGAGCTGAATCCAATATCAGCAGAGCGGGAGGAGGAGGAGGAGGAGGGGGAAGAAGAAGAGGAGGATGAAGGGTGAATGCTGTGTTTTCTATCTTTCCCCATTCTCCGGTTTTCACACAATCAGAGGTGTGAACGCACTTGGAAACAGAGTGGGCCGAGAAAGCTGCCAAAAGCTCTCGCCATTTCATTTCAACACATCTTTCTCTCTCTCTTTCTCTGGGAGAGTGGAAACCAGCCAAGGTGAGAGAGAAAAGTGGATAATGAGGAGGTGGGAAGTGGAAATAGCCTGTTACCGTCCATTAGGGAAACTGAGAGAAGAGAGATAAAAGAAGAGAAGACCTAGAGAGAGTGAAAGCTGAGAAAGACCCTGAGATTAATCTAAAGAGATGAGTTGTAGCTGGATTCTATTTATTCTATATGCCTTATTATGTCTGTCAACATGTCTGCATCCTTTTACAGTCACAGAAAATACCTCGCCTTGTTTCTTGGCCTTTAATCACCAATCAATCATGACTAGTGTGTTCTTATATGAGCTTTCTGTGTGATTGGTATGACTGCTCTATTTGCGCCTTGTTTTTAAGCTTTAATGTGCCATGTTGTGTCCACTTTGGAAACATGTTAAATGACTGTATGCCTGCTAAATCATTTCTTGTAATGATGAAATAAACCTTGACCTATAGTCCTACTATTCAGGGCAGTATTCTGCACAGATAAAGCACATATTTATAACAGCAGCTATAAAACATACGTTACTAATTTTACATGGCACTTTATGATCAACTTCCAAATAAATTTCTGACTACAATAATAAAAATTCTCTATTGGATAAGGTCTTCACCTTGTTGTCTTTAAACCATTTCTGTGCAGCTTTTGCTCTACGCTTCTGGTCATTGTCTTAATTCTCTCGCAGACTGAATAGGACTGTCCTTCAGGATTTTCCTATTTTGCCACATTCATTTTACCCTCTACCTCAGGGGTATCAAACTCAATCACAGAGGGGCTGGATTCTGGATTCAGGGTCACCTTTTTAACCATAAAGTGTCAACCTCATTTCACCAGTAAAAAAATCTAAAATAAAAATTTAGCACTGATGATAAATGATTTTGACATTTAAAAAGTTAAAAAGATAAGTTTAACGGCTCACAATCTGAGAAAAGTAAATTTATTAGTTCAAAAAGGTCAAAACATGAAATTTGAATTGAAAAATGATGTTTTTTTTTTAAATGGCAAATATATTAGAAAGAAAGTCAAAATCATGAGTTTAAAAGGACAAAATATAAAATAAAATGTGTCATCATGAAATTAAAAGTCAAAATATTCAAAATTTTAAATTGTGGGTCTAAAAGGTTAAACTATGGGATTATGAAGTCAAATTTTGTAGTTGAAAATATGAGATAAAATGCAAAATAATTGGTTAATAAGGTCAAAATATCACTTGAAAATGAGAATTATGAATCTTTAAGCTCATAATATGATATGGGAAGTCCAAATTATAAACACTCAAAGTATGAAATTAAAAGTCAAAATCCTAAGATTGAGTCCTAATTGTGAGATGCTAAATTGAAAATGTGAAATTAACACAAATTAATTTCTTTTCCCACATTACTGACTTCTTATTTAAATATTTTTAATTCTTTTTCAGATTTTGTGACTTAACGAGGATTTCTTAAATCATCAAGGATAAGTTTACGTTTTTATACTTGAGGAAATCTGCAGACCTCATACTGATGGGCCAGTTACAACAGAAATAAGAGATCATCTTGCCGAATTTGACTGTTCTACCTTTACAAACCTTCCAGGGCCAACTGTGAGAAGCATCCCCACAGCATGATGCTGCCATCACTGTGCTTCACCATGGGGACGGTGTGGTTGATGTCCGCCTAAAGTAGCGTCTTGTCTGATGGCTAAATAGCACTATTTTAGTCTCATCAGACCAAAGAATTGTCTCTTGCTTGACCATGGAGTCTTCCACATGCCTTTTGGCTAACTCTGGTACAGATTTGATTTGAGTTCTCTTCAACAGTGGCTTTCTCTTTGACACTCTCCCATACTGACTTATACTTTTCAATAACCTTTTCTCTGAGTTGCTTGGAGTGTTCTTTTCATGGTGTAATGGTAGCCAGGAATACAGATTAACCAGTGACTGGACATTCCAGACACAGGTGTCTTTATACTACAGTCACCTGAGACACATTCACTCAGGTGATCCCCTTTTCACTACTAGCACCAGCTGGCTGGACCTTTGTTGGATTAGGTCAGTCACTTTAAACCTTACATGTTTTTTATATAATTGGCACTACTTTGTAAAAAAATGTTCTTATTTTAAAAAGTAGAGGTTTTCATCTGGATTTTTTTCAAATGACTGCAACATTTTAAGGTGTTGTTCCTGTTGCTTTCCAGTGCGCTCCTATCAACATGCCCAAACACTGTTGAGTTCAATAAACTGCAACAAAAGCCTCAGAAGGAGGATTAAATTTCCACTTCTAAGAGTTTCTTTTTCATGCCAACAATATCGTCTCCACTCAGCGTCCCATATCTCCTCCTACACCTCCTGACTCACAGAGTAGCGTCCCCCGGGGGAAACAGGAAGCCACCAGCTGCACGCCACTGTCTTTACATCCTGTGAACATCTCTGTTACCTGATCGCTACCTTCATTTATGGCTTCTCAGAAAAGACCCATTACTGTGATTCAGAGCTGTTCTATTCTGTGAATGAACACCCACACAAAATGTTTTACTGAGAACATCCAAGCTTCATTTTCAAACAACTTCTTATATCAAAGTTTAGAGCGTGAAGGCGAGATTCTGACAGTCACTCATCATGTTTGTGTCTTATAATGGAGGCATTTAGGTGTCTTAAATAGGCTGATTCTCACCGTGACTAACAGCTACTGCTCTGTTGAAAATATGACATTTAATGACTTTTATCTTCTCACTTTTGAAGCCTATACTGTACTCTAGCACAAAACCACAGAGGATAATGATTCCAGCTAAAGTCACCAGTGCTTCTATACTCTCCACCCACTCAATTACAACTTGTTACTTAATACCTCCATCTTCACACATGCTGCTGGGAACTGAGACATTATACTGGTGGGAAACCAGTAAAACAACAGAGGAACCGACACAACAGTACAAGCCTGTGGTCTGGTCTTTGAAGGTTTTGCACCTTTGAGGTCAGTCAAACTTTAAAAGGCAGTGTGATCTTTAAAGATCCTGCTGACTGATTTTAAAATAAGCCGGTGAATTTATGGCTTAAACAGAGAGGTAAAACCCTGATAACTGCAGTGATCTGGCTTTAGTCAAGTTCTCCTATGGAAACAAATATCTCTCCTGAATTTAAAATGTCCAAACACTGCCGAAGACTGTAGAAAGCACAGTAGGCTGGTAGCCTGACAGCATAGTCTGTACGCCTGTGTTGTTTTACTATGAGGCAAAGGGAGGAAATTGCCAGAGGCAGAGAGAAGAATCTCTCAGAAGTAAACATGGGCAGAAGTTGGGCAATCTGTGAAAAACTGCATCCAAATAAATGCAGAACAATTTCTGAAAATGTTCTTCAGTGTAAAATTGTGACAACTTTAAGCTTACTTTAAGCTTCATCATACAAAGGATGTATGACTACATCCATGTATATGAATACGATCCTGAAACGTCGCTGTCTTCTCTGTGCCAAAGCTCATTAAAATTGGATTGAGACAAAATGAAAAACTTTTCTGTGGTCAGATGAATCATTGAACTTGCAGACTAAAGTGGAGAGGGACCATCCAGCTTGTTTTAAACGCACAATCAAAAAGCCTGTATCTCTGTTGTTTTGGAGGACTCTTTTCCAGTGCATGCCGTCCACTCCTGCTTGCACCTGCAACAGGTGTGTCCTATCCTGCCATCCTGCATGGATTCTGACAATCATATTAAATATCCAGAATAACAGTGCTTTAATGAAAGGAATAGTAACCAGTAGGGGTGTAAAGGTACCTGTATTCGTACCGATTTAGTACAGTACACGATTCAGACGTGTACTGAATGAATACATGTGGAACGAAGCTCATACACAGAAAACCAGAGCGTAACTCACTGTCACACTGTCCTGGCAACCACACAAGCACAGCAAATGACAGCAACAGCCTGAATATTCCCAGATAACAGTGTCCTGTTTAGGAACAATTTGTTTCCCAGTAAAATACAACAGTGGACAAAGCCAACAACAGTAGCGCTGACATTATTCAGCAGGTGTGTCACTGACAGCATGTCGTCCAGCGGACCAGTCAAAGCATTTTAAAAAGGTTCCACTCAAACAAGAACGTCACTGTAACGAGGAGGAACAACAAAACGTCTCACCAGGCAGTTATGAATTTCCTATTCTTTAAGATAGTTTTATTATAGCACTGGTGCTCTGGCTCTGTGAATAAAATTAATTCTCCCTTCAACTTTCAGCTTCAGAGTAGGGGGAGAGGAGACTCCTTCATGTCTGCAGCTGTGTCATATAGGTAAAGTTATCCTCAGATTTCACACGGCTGTAACCTCTTTATCCACCAAGATGGGCTGTGAAAAGTTCTCCCAAACTTTGTAGTAGGTCCCATTGGTTAAAAAAGTAATCCAGTTCTGAAGTCCTGGTGAATTCGGCAGGAAAGACGCTAATTTACACACTTAACGAGCTAACACACAGTTGTATGATGATGTGTTCAAGTTGGCTGGGAAATTTTAGTGTTTAAAGAATGGGTATAAACATGTCACTATATCAATTAAAAAAGCATAGTAATTCAAAAATATATTTATTTATTAATATTTTTAATCACTGAAGAAGTTTTCTAAGGAGGTTGCAGCATTATTAATAATTTAAATGTAATTTATTCAGCCTATTTATTTTAATACAATTTATTAAAAAAAAAAAAAAGAAAAAAGTATTCCCTTTGATTACCGTACCGAAAACATACCAAACTGTGACTTCAAGACTGAGGTATGTACCTAACTGAAATTTTTCTGTACCGTTTCACCCCTAGTAACCAGTGTTAAATTTGTTGACTAAAAATGTTTTTCGACAGCCGTTTTTCCCACTGAGAAAGACTAGACTAAGACTTGCCAAAAACAGATCTGTGATGACTAAAACTGACTAAGAGGGTTAAGTTTTTGTCAAGATGACTAAAACTAGAATAAAATGTGATTTCGTTTTTGTCAGACATTCAAAATCCATGATATTTCTCCACTGTGGGTAAATCTATCAAAATACCATTTATCTGTAGCTATTCTGCCTCTCAGCTGTAGAAATCAGGGACTCCAGGATACCAGGGAGCATAGAACACTACCGTGATTTGGTACCAGATTTAGACAAGAGAATGAATGTTTGACTAAAATGTAAGGACTTTCTATGTACTTAACTAGCCTAAAATGTTTGAGTTTTTGTCAACCAGACTAAAACTATGAAGGGTAGAAATGACTAAAGTGTGATTAAAACTTAAAGGCGTTTCATCTCAAGACTAAGACTGACGCTTAAATTAGAGACAGCTGTCAAAATTAACACTGATGGTAACATTAATGTGTTCACTTAAGCACCACCTTGACAAAGACTCTTCACTGAATAAAGGAAAACTCTCATTTAACTCCTGGTTATGTCTTAGTAATAGCAATATTTACCAACCTTATTAACATAACATATATCATCATATATTTTAAAGTTATACAGAGGTGGAATTGTTTCCTGATCTCTGGAAAGCTTGTGCATCATAAAAACTACAGCAAACTTCCATCAGCTCTCACAGACAGGCTACTCTTAACTCTATTTATGCCAGGCTATGACCGTTCTCATCATTGGATGCTTAATGCAATAAGCCCAGTTTGCTTTAAAAGGGGTGTTGTTCCACAGATAATCACATCACTGTTTGCAGTGATAGGCTGGCAACACGATAAAGAGAGCATGAAAGCCGTGCCTTTTGACTTATTTACAAAGTTTTAGTGTGCACAATTTTCTGTCTTTAACAAAGCATCACACCATGTGGTTGCGCAAGGAAAGATAAATATCCAAATATGCTAACACAGATCCGCCAGCAATAACTGCAAAATAACAGCAAATAAACCGTGTTTTCTCAGTGAATGATTCGAACAGCAATGTGTGACACATCTCCTGTGTTGTATCCTTTAATAGAGAGATTACTTTGAAAGTGGATCATGGAGCAGGTGTATCATCTCATCCAAATGCATTCCCTTGTGGGCATGTTTCAACAAAGTCTAGATGTTTCCAGCTCTGTCACTTACTCTTATGAAAAATTAATCCACTGGCATTGCTGTGTTTGTGTTGTAAAAGAACAGTGTACTGTAAATCCTGCAAGACAATGCTAAACCACATCCATCACAACAGCATAGCTCCACAGTTGAAGAGTCTGGTTTCACCAAAATAAAGTTGCTTTTCTACATAAAATCTCTTCAGACATGTAGATGGAGAGGTTTGCATGTATTTCATCAGGCTTGCTCATCAAGAAGACAAATCACATTTTCACTGGTTTGACTATAAAGGGAATTCCCTTAATGATCGTTGGCTCGTTATAATTAACAACCAGTGATCAAAGCAATTATTTAAAAACCCTATCCCTTAATAACATGTTGGAATTAATGAGCTAATGATTTATTGATGATACAATGCAACATGTTACTGCTCTGAGGGATAATCGGAGATTCATTAGGAAGTGAGGAAATCTAGACACAGATACTCCACACCGAGGACGAAACGAGTTCAGATAAGGTTTAAAACCTGAAATAGAATCTGTGGAAATGGTGAAAAACGTTTGCTGGAGAATTCCCACATCAGCTTACGGCTCAGAGTTATTACAAATCTGGAGTGTGGAAATGCAACAAAATACATGGTGTGACCTTGGAGGTGGAATTTTAATTTGACACAAATAAGCTAAGAAATTAGCATTTTTGTCTACGTGAGGAGAAGAGTCTTGACTTACATGGCAGCCAACAGTTGTCAAAACTAACACTTATAAGTGATGTGGACACATTGAAATTTCCTTTTCACTAAACTGACTATAAAGCCTGAGTTAGAATAACAATAACTTATGGCATCAAATTAAAATAAGATAACTCATGATGTTTAGGAGGCTGCACGGCGGCGCAGGGGTTAGCACTGTTGTCTCACGGTCAGAAGGTCCCTGGTTGGCCTTCTGGTCAGGACCTTTCTATGTTCTCCCCCTGCATATGTAGGTTCTCTCTGAGTACTCCAGCTTTCTCCCACCACCAAAGATGATGATTCTAAATTGGCCATAGGTGTGAGCGTGAGCGTGCCTGGTTGTCTGTTTATCCATGTCAGCCCTGCGATTGACTGGCGACCAGTCCAGGGTGTACGCCATTTCTCGTCCAATGACAGCTGGGATAGGCTCCAGCCCCCCGCGACCCCCAACAGGATAAGCGGTATAGAAAATGGATGGATGATGTTTAGGTCTGGTCAGGTCAGGTATGGATGCATATGCTGGTTCAGCAATTTGCCGCATCAACCCCCGGCACATCACCCCCGGCATCTGGACCAGCCCACTGGGTCCTGGGCACCCAGTATGCAGTGATCTGTATCAGGCCTGGGAAAGCGTGCCAGGTGCTCATAAAAGCACACCTGCCATGCCCGCATCAGGCAGCTGACCCCTCCCATCTTTGTTCTGGGCGATAAATGTCCAAATGGGTTGTGGAGTGGCACAAAGGGAGACAAACTTGCAGAAAAAGTGGTAAAAAGAGGTTAAAATGCGGCAGACCATTAGTATGTCAGCAGTAGATACACGGTGCTGCCAACAATACTCAAAGATGCACAGAAGAGAAGCTGTCGTAAAAGAGTCCAGTTGGCACTTTTGGCCATCAGCCAACACCCAGGCCTCACAAGAGTTTATAGTAAGACTGGAGGGAACAAGGACCAAAAAACTAACTTTTGTTCAAGTATGTGGTTAAGCTCAGCCTCACAGTCAGTGGAGAGATGGGTTATGCTGCCAAGGTTGGTGAACTGCTCTGCAACTTCTACACTCTCCCCATTCATAGACACAGATTCAATGGCAGCATCCAGAGCATACCCAAATGCCTGGATCTTTGTTGTGGCCCAGGAGACGTGCGTTTCCAACACCTCAGCTGCCTCACTCATGTTAATAACCCACTCAAGGACCACAGCATCATCAGCAAAGTCCTGATCAATGATTTAGACATCACCAAATGATACTCTACATCACTGATCATGAACTGGCGGCCCGGGGGCCAAATCAGGCCCCCAAAGCTTCCTGTCTGGCCCCCAGAAGAGCATTAAATTCAGAAAAGCAGGAAAAGAAAATGTTGTGGTTTTAACAGTATCTTTTGGCTTTAAATGTCTACAGCTGTTAAATCCACCCCAAAAACAATTAATATTCAAATAGTTTTACAAAAATTCACTTGTCAGCCATTATTAGTAAATATTAAAAAGTCTTAAAATGCGCAACAATGGCCAGATAATGTGGTGAAAAGGAGCTAAAGACTGGCAAAAATGGGGGATAAATGTCCAAATGGGTTGTGGAGTGGCGCAAAGGGACAAAAACTTGCAGGAAAAAAGGTGAAAAGAGGTTAAAATGTGGCAGACCATTAGTATAAAAGGAAAAGAGAGGCAAAAGGTATATCAAAAATGGGTCAAAAGTGGCAAAAATGGATTGAGGAGTGGCACAAAAAGGATAAGACAGGCAAGAAAAGTTGTTTAAAGGAGTTAAAGAATGGCAAAATAATGGGGTTAAAGAGGCAAAGAATATCAAAATGGGTTAAAAGTGGCAAAATGGTGCAAAAATAGCCAATGGCAAAGTAGTAAAAAGGCAGGAAAGTGATAAAATAGCAAATAGTGGCAAAATGGGTTAAAGGTGGCACAAAATGTTGCAGAAATGGCAGAATGAAGCAGTGAAGTAGTGAAAAGTGTGAAAAACAGGAGCCCAGCCAATTCTGTGGCTCTCTCCTTGTAGTCTTGGATAGATCTCACTGGTAGTGCCTAAAAAGGTCCTGCATTTGGAAAGAAAATACAAATACTAATAAAATAACATGTTAATCAGAACAAAATATTGATTTAATTTTTCTTTATTTGGAAGTCCGGCCCCCGGAGACTCTGTAAAGACTAAATCTGGTCCTTTTGCAAAGGTACTTGATGACCTCTGCTCTACATTTTGCTGCCCTGTTACTCACCCCATTATCTAGTCCATACAGGTACCAAAGAGAGTAGGGGCTAGGATGCACCCCTGTCTCACCCCAGAATCAACTGTGAGGAAGTCAAAATTGGAGCCACTTCATAGCACTCTCTTGAGGGCAGACATCAGCTGGATGAGCAAACATGGGATCCAGCAGAGCTCCAGAATTCTCTAGAGAGCATCTCTACTAGCCTGGAAGTCAACATAGGCAACAAGCAACCCTCTATTGAATTCCTGAAAGCGCTCAGTGAGGTCCTAAAGTGCCAGGATGCAGTCTATCGTATGTCCTGCATATCCTACCTCAGGCAGCAGATATGACACTGTATAAATCATGTTCAATGAGCTGTTACAGCTGTGGCTCCTGGATCCATATCTGATGAACTCAAGCCTGACTACGAAAACTTTTTTTGACATAATACCATCACTGTACACATCGCCATTCATGTCGTAACATTATGGCACCATGACCCCACCCACAACATTTACATTGCAAAAATGACACTAATGCCATTTTATCAAAAAACAATTACGCACCTCTATACATAACTAATGTGCTGTTCTATACCTGTCATATGAAGTCAAGCACTACTGAAATAGTGTTCAAGCCCTTAGCAATCCCTGGTGTGTTTACTTTTCAAGGGGTTTGGCTATTTTTTCTATTTGACATGACCAGTGTCTACAATACATTTTAGTACTTTTCCTTTTAGAATACTTGCCACACTTGAAAATCAGATGCACATCTGGGCACACCTTAATAAAGATATTGTTCATTTTCATCATGTTGATAGTTGCTTGTGAATTAGAGGTGGAAAAGTTCACAACTAAACTAAAAGTACAGTTACCCTGGTTAAAATTTAAGTACAAATAAAAGAACTGCTCAAGTAAAGTAAAAAGTGTTTCATACAAAGTTTACTTTAGGCACTGACTGGGTTTTACAGTAAAATATATTCTTTCCTTATTTGCAAGAACAACAAGAGAAAAGATCTCCAACCAGGTTGTTCAGGAAAAGTCACACCTCTATAACAAAGTAAAATACGGAGAAAAATTTACATTACTAATCAAACTCATACAGGGTTAATTTTAACACTTTAAAAGTGTCTGTACTGGACCACACACATATAGTTACACACATTTTAAAAATGTTAAATATTTTACAAGAACACCTAAAGTCAAAGGTGAGAGCACTGATAACTTCACTCATGGTGCCAATGTGTTCTATAAAAGAAAACAACAATCAACCACAAACATAAGTTAAAGAACCCCAGCAGGATCACTGTTCAACATAAAACATCCAAACACTACAAAATACATCGAAACACTATGCCCAAGGGCATGATGGGAAACTATGTAGTCAACAGAGGTGGAAGTACAAGTCCACAAAAAAAACTACTAAAAATTACAGTAAATCTGTAAATTGAGTAAATCTAAATAATTTCTGTCCACCCCTGTTGTGAATTAAATGATTAAACTTCAAGGTGATACTAAAAACACCATTTAGCCTTTAAGGGCCGTCTATTTTGAGCTCCTTTATAGGAGCCAGAATCCCCATCCCTCCTCTCTGTTCAATACAGAGGGTGTTATGGGTCAGCAGCCTTGGAGGCTTTCTGGTCTCAGCCATCGCTCATAGACAGTTGGAGAGAGTCTAAATAAACTTAGACCCACCCTGAGGACACACTCACAGTGTCCATGATGCCCAGAGCGAGGGCACCACAACAAACAGGCGCAGGCCGGCCCAGCAGCGCTGACACGTGGGAATGTGATGTGTTTTGAAGGACACTCATGGGGAAACAGGAAAGAAAGGCTAGCTGTTGGAGGGAAACTCTCAGATTGTTGGGTGGTTTTTGAATAACAGCTGTCGATTTGGCCTTTTGTCAATGTAACCGAGCCTACACGCATCCCAGCAGTCCCATTTCAGGGTTTTAAACAGCTGAAAGCAGCTTGACATATTTACTGACCCGACACTAGGAATGGCTGATATATATCAGGAGGGTGACCGCAGTAATAATCAATACTTCACCTCCAGGAGGCAAATAATTTATGTGTGCTGGTGGGAACCTGCAAAATCCAATGCTATCTATAAGGCAGAGGCAAACACGGACCTTTAGCAATCAAGAAAACTCACTTATTTACTCTGGATTTTGTTTGGATTATCCACTGATTAAATATTTTTCGTGTGGGTTTTGTTGATGGATTTCAGTCTCACATGTCTGAGCAACACAAGCAATTTTTGAAAACATCCATGCTTAAAAATCTGACTGAGACAATGTTCTCTGCCCCGTCTTAGTCTCTGCATTGATTCTTTGCTGTAATAAAGAGAATGGAGAACAATGGTGTTAGACAGAGATATAAAACGTATTCTCTTTTAGATATTTCAAAAACAAGCAAAACAGCATACACATTAAAGATAATGATGCTGATTTTGACTCAGATCCCTCCTTTCTGACCAGAGCCAGTAAAGGCCTGATCCATTCCAACGATCATTCGAGCCCCCATGAGATTGTGAATATTAAACATGTTTAATATTTATGATCAGAAATCTTGTCCTGAGGGGGAGACTCTGAGGAAAGCAAGCCAACCTAAGGAGGAAGCACAACAAACACAGCCATGAGAACCATAGTAAACGAGGTATTAAGCTTGATGGACACCACAGATGGAGGGGCAACTTCTTTATTTGTGGCATCAACATGAGTGTTTATCCAACGTGTCCTGGCTAACAGTGGTGCCCCACCTTTTTTTCCTTTGGGGTCCCCCTACTTGATTCAAATAGCGCATTCACACCAGAGCTGTCTGGTCCGCTTTAAACAAACTCTCGTCCGTTTTTGGGGATAGACTGGTTCGTTTGGAGAGGTGTGAAAGCTCACATGAACTCTCGTGTGGACCAAACAAGCTGGTCTGCTTAAAAGCGGGGTGTCTCGGTTCACTTCCAATCGAACCCTGGTGCTGTTTGTTTGAGGTGTGAAAGCACAGTGGGCCAACTTGTGAACTAAACACATGGAGTAGCATAAAGTGAAATGATTTATGCATTTATAAATGTGATTTAATACACTCAAATACACATGGCTACACTCACCTGGCATCTGTGTAGCCATAGCAACACGTCATGGTCTCTTGCTCCCATGTTGGCTTGCCTTTTTCTTCGATACTGATTTATTCGTCTCATGTAAAGAAAGGCAGATATGGATTTCTGGTTTTGTCTTCTTCTTTGTTTCCTTTTCCTCTTTACCGGTCTTTATTTGGAAGGCAACGCTACAAACTTATGGTGTGGTTCATTCGACCAGGGGTAATGTGAATTTGAACCAAACCAACTCCCCCAGGACTATCAGGTGCGAAAACGACCTAAGATTGCTTTCACATAGGGGGACCAGGCTGGGATCCAAGCACACTTGAGCCTGAAGTCTGGTTTGTTTTTGTCAGAGTGAATGCAAACATACTTTGCTCAGGCAGAGGTGGTCTCGGGTGTGATCCCAGTGGACAGAGCACATTTATAAACATGGACATGTAAGTGTGCCAGATTGTACCCATGTAAGTCCCTGGCAAGTCCAGTCCAGAAGACTCACCTCGTTGTCTTTATACCACTTCTGTGCAGCTTTGGCTGTATGCTTTAGGCCATTAGGTCAAATAAATATTCTACCTAGCTGTAGTTCCCCTGCAGACTGAATAAGATTGTCGTCCAGGGTCTTCCTATATTTTGCTGGAGTCATTGTACACTCTACCTTTACAAGCCTTGAGAAGCATCCCCACAGCATTATGCTGCCATCACCATGCTTCACAGTGGGGATGGTGTGTTTGTGCTTCAAAGTGGAAATCAGACCGAAAAACTTTCTTCTACCTGATCAGATTTAATATGAGTTCTCTTTATCAGTGACTTTCTCTTTGCCGCTCTCCCATAAAGCTTTGACTTCAGTCACTTAAAAAGGAGTGAATATTTTTGCAGTCACGTATTTTACATTACTTTTTAAAATTTAATTGACAAAACCATGTAGAAATCATTTTCACTTTGACATTAAGAGGCTTTTTGGTGTGTTTTTGTAAGAAAAAAAAAAGCCAAACAAATTGACCATGATTGGTTTATAAAACCAATAAAAGGGTGAAACATTCAAGGGGGTGAAAACTTTTTGAAGGCACTTTAGCTGATATCATTGGGCCAGATTATCAGGGGTCCAGTGATCACATGACAAACTTGAGGTTAAAGGAAATTAAAAACATGAAATTAGGGTAGAAATCAAACTTTGTCATTAGCAAGTCGAAAAATGTTCAGGTTTGAAATTGTTGTTTGAAATAGCTGGAGCAAATTTGTGTTATGAAGCTCGATACTCTCTCCTTTTTCTCTTCCCTTCCTCTCTCAAACACACAAACATTTCCTCCTGGGAGTGAGGGTGGTTTCATCTCACAGCAGCGTCCCTCCTGCTGTGATGGAAGTAATTAGACGACCTTCCCCAAGGCCGGAGCTGTAAAACATGAAAACAACTGCAGAATAAAAACTGGAGGTTGCACACAGACATGTTTTTAAGGACTAAACCAAGCTCCGTGGTCGCTGCAGCGCCCTGTTCTTAGAGTCCACAGAGTTATAAAAGTTTCTCATCTTAAAATAAGCTGTCATGAGACAAAGTTAAGAATCCCCCTCGGCTAATTGGACAGCGTCTGTCCAGCTGACGTTCTGCTTTTATTCAGACATCAATCACTCCTTTATGTGCTGCTGCAGCACTGAGGGGGGAGGACGGACACTGTCAGTCACTTCAAAACAATGCTGGAGCTAAAATTAATGTTTGTGCTTCATTAGAAAGGCCTCATTATCCTTAAACAAGCTAACAGTCTTCAGCCTGAAGGTTTTTAAGCTTCCTCTGACAGCAGAAGCTTCTGGCAAGGACACCCATCTGACTAATTAGCAACATTTTTTTTAAATGGGTTTGTTTTGTTACATTTTTGTATAAAAAAAGTCAGATTTGAAATCTCATAAACCCAAATTTTATTCACAGTAGAACATAAACAGCATATCAGATGTTGAAACTAAGGTATTTACCATTTCAAGCAAAATATATCAGCTCAGTTTGAATCTGATGGCAGCAACTCATCTCAAAAAAGTAGGGACAGGGCCATGTTTACCATTATGTGGCATCCCCTCTTCTTTAAACAACAGTCAGTAAACATGTGGGAAGTGAGGAGAGCAGTTGCTGGAGTTTTAGGAGAGGAATGTTGTCCCATTCTTGTCTGATGTAGAATTCTAGCTGATCAACACTCCTTGGTCTTTTTTGCCAGATACTCTGTGTTGTGATTTTCTCTACTGGTGAAAGGTCTGGACTGAAGGTGGGCCAGTTCAGCACCTGGACTCTTCTACTGTGGATGCTGCTGTGACGGATGTGGTTTAGCACGGGCTGCTCAAATATGCAAGGCTTTCCCTGAAGGAGACGTCTTGATGGGAGAATTTGTTCCTCTAAAACTTCTGCTTTTCAGCATTGATTGTAGCTTTCTAGATGTGTAAGCTGCCCACGCCATGAGTATCAAGGCACCCCCATTAGAACTCAAGCTCCTTTCAGTGGTCCAGAACTTTAGGCTCGGCTCAGCAAGAAGAGCCAGCTCTTCTGATTCCCACAACATAAAAAAACAACCTACTGAACCTGAATTTAACAACTAAAATAGACCAATGATTTGGGTAAATATCTCCATAAAATGCGAAATTGATTTTACAACTTATAAATTATTAAAAATGAATAATAGTTGTTTTTCAGCAAAATAAGGGACCTTTCATCTGATATGTTTCTGACTCATTAGCTTTACAAAGTCATATGGATGTATTTTCCACCTAAATGAGGTGTAGCCATGATATTGAGGTAAACCTAATTTGCTTATTGTGACTAAAGACAGATATGGGCTCCTAAATTGAAGTTACCACACCTGTCTTGCTAAAGTCACACCTAGCGCCACAGGCAGAAGGTCACTAACTGAGAAGAAAACTTCACTCATGGTGCAAAAGTGTCTGACCACAAAAGCGACTCTAACACCAGGAACATATGCAAAAGAACCCTCAGTGATTACTTCAAAACAGACATCAGAACACATTTAGACCAAGCGGGAACCTCCAGTCCTGAAAAATGAAGCCAATGTGGAAGTGCAAAAAAATTGCAATACAACGAGTGTCCACTTGAGACTGGCTGCAGGAACACACGAAGTCCCATCTGTGCACCTGTTAAACAGCTGGTTTCTGTCAACCACAATGCTAGCTAGCTAGCTGACAAGAAGTCGAGCTTAGTGGGCGGGTCATTACGTTGATCCAAAGTTTGGTTGAGACGGCGATTTCAATATGGAAGGCGCCACAGATTGGCTTCAAGAGCAGTTTGAGTCCGCCTATTGAAAGCAGACGGCTGACGTCACATCGGGTTTGTCCAATTCTTTCTACAGTCTATGATTTAGACAGTTTCTTTAACTGTTTAGTCCAAAAGTATGATACCCAAGGGCATGTTGGGGGGTAAAAAAACTACCAATGCAGTCTTTTCTCAATGACAACGTCTGTATTCGGAATAACTGATTGATAGATAATGTGTTGCCATTTATTTTGATAATTAACCACTTAGGTTATTTTTAAAATGAGTCTTCTGGAGTACTTTCAGTGTATACGTTACACACGTTAACCGTGCACATGCTGATGCAATGTTTCCAACGTTGCACAGAACTTCAGCGCCCTTGATCTGCAATCTGGAGATGAAATGGCATCCCTTTGCTCAACACAGACACTGAAGATATCAAGGATTACTTGGGAAATCTCCCTGTTATGCTGCAGTATGCATCAGAATTTTTGGTGTAAAACTCTGATTCCTGAGAATATTGCTAAAGTGTTAAATTTAGAATATCCATGTATAAAGGCTCACCATGTCTGATGTCACACCAGTTAACAGCCTTAGGACAAGAACGAGCACTTCTTGTAGTATATAGCACCAAATAGTTTTAAAATATACAGCCTAGCTCAAAATATAATAATATTATGTATTTCTCAAAATACACTGCCTCCCCTGATAACCTTTGCAGGTCAGATGAAATCTGCTCACGAGCCGGGCTGTATGACACACCTGATATAAAACAGTCCTCAATGTGTGGCCATACAACACACAGACACAAATAACATTTATGATAATGATAACAATGATAGGAAATGGGTCTCAGACGAGATCGGATCTTCATGCAAAATGGCCAACTCTTTGAATCGGCTCGTTCATGAATGACCCATCACTAAACCCCATACCATCAGAGATGCAGGCCGTTGAACTGTGCGTTGATAACAACCTGGATTGCCCCTCTCCTCCTTAGTCTGCAGGACACAAAGTCCATAGTTTCCAAAGAGAATTTCAAATTATGATTCATCTGACCACAGAACAGTTTTCCGTTCCAACTAAGTTCATTTTAAATGAGCTGATGATGTTGTTTCTGGATCGTATTGACATATGGCTTCTTCTTTGCATGATACAGCTTTAACTTGCATTTGTGGATGGCAGGGTCAACTGTGTTGACCGACAATGATTTCTGGAAATGTTCCTGAGCCCACGCAGTGATTTCCAGTACAGAATCATGCCTGCTTTTAATGCACTGCCCCCTTGAATTCCTGCTGTTGACGCCAACATGTTGCTCAGAGGATAAATTGAGCTGTGTTGTGTGGATACTGATTAAGAATTGGCTCTACATCTCTACTTGCTCTGGAGTACCTGAGTATGGTTGCATTCACATCTCCATGGACCCCGCTCAAGTGCAAATGAATAATACCTGACAGCCCCTTGAAGCAGACCACTGTGGTACCCTTGTGTTTAGACTTAACTGATGACTGGATTTGGGGTCAAGTGTGCTCAGATCTAGGCCAGGATCCCTGATGTGCAACCACTTTAAGTACACTTTATATTGGCTCTTGCTCAGTGCCATCACAACACTCATATTTGCCACACATTCTCCTCTAAAAGTAGATTGTACATAATTATGGGGTTCATCCTAGTAAATAAATCAAGATGAAGCTTTCTAGTGTAGAAGATGAACCTGATCAGGGTTTTTTAGCCTGCATGTAGGCTCTTTTTTGTTTAAGTGCTTATCTGTATGGAGGTGGTGACTTAGTGAAGGAGGAGAAAACATTTGTTATGGCTTTAAATGAATTACTCCGATAGCGGCCTGCCTGTGAAAGCTTTTCTCTACCCATCTTGAATATAAATGTTAACGTAGCCGTACTATTCTGACTCCTGCTCTCTTGATGAGTCACTGGTGCTCTCGGGGAGGACTCGCCTGTGTGGTCTGCAGGATGATAAGCTAACGCTGGCTGACAGACGTGAGCGTCTGCAGGTCAATTTCATTCACCCTCACGGAGCAGACTGCAGCTGTTCACACCATGTATTAAAATTCAGTGCTGCTGCGAGTGCTTACTGACACGATTATTCCACATAAAGAGAAAACGGCCTCATAAACTAACTTTATTTCAGGCTCCATAAAGGCGCTGGCCTGTGGGACTGTGTCTGATGAGCACAGCAGTTAACTAAAGGAGCAGACAGGTGCACCTTGAACTGTCTCGCTCATCAGCGAGGCAGCTCTAGGCTCACGGACGGAGCCATAAATTTACCCAACACAGCTGCCTTCACGGCTGCGTGCATCCACTGGAGGCTGAGACTGTGCTCTGTTTGTCCCTGTGCTAAAGCTTAATTAGCAGCTAATGACAGCGATTGAAACAGAGCTAACCTCTGGGCCATGGCAGAGACCTGAACACTCGTCCTTGTATCTCTTACTTTCTCTTAAAGCAGCAAAACAGCAACACGAGGTTATAACTATTTCTGGTTCTTTAAGCTGGGTTTAGGGGCAGTAATCACCCTTACTGGTGCCTGATGTTTGAAAAGCACAGAGGAAGGGCCATTTTGGATGCCTTAATGTTAGATAAACAAACCCTCTAAATGGACAAAATATGACAAAGTTCCTCTTTTGATGCCCTGAATGTAGCCATAATTTGAGAAAGTACCCTCCTTGGTGTCTGTCAGTAGATAAACCTTACAAAGATCCCTCTTTGTTGCCCTGTAAGACGACAAAATTTTGCATCAGAGGACTTTTTTGTGTTGGCTAATTGGGCAAAAATTGGCAATGTGCACTCTTTGATGTCCTGTTGGCATAACAAGTTCATCAATGTGCGCTCTTTAGCACCCTCTACATGGACAAAATTGAACAAAGTGCCCACTTTGGTGCCCCATTAGTGGACAAAACTCGACAGTGCCCTTCTGTTGTTCTCTAAGTTGACAAAACTTGGCAAACTGCTCTCTTTGCTCTCCTAAGAGCAGATCCGTTTCTAGTTTTGTGGGGGTCCTATGCAAGATGCTGTTTGCAGGCCCCTATTGCCAAACTCCTCCTAATCCATTAGATGATCCATGAACAGTCTACAACACTTGAATTATTTATGGTGTGCTGTTACACAGTTAACTTATCTATTTTAAGTTCTGATTTAGACAGTGTCTAAGTTTAGTTTCTGTTTTGCACTGTTGCTTTAAGAAGCTCAGGGAATCAGCCAGTGTGATGTCATGTGACTAAACCAGGAAATAGAGAGAAAAATGACAGCACTGAGGTGTATCATGGCATGTGACTCATGTGAGAGAATCCTGTAACATCTGCCATACGTCTTAAGCCTTTGATAGCATCGTGGGTATGTATGGTTCATTTGTTCGTAATCTTTATCCTCAGTCGAGTATTTTTAGGAGAAATGTTTAGTTTTGTGAAGTTTGATATCATGTTTGTTTAAGATGCATTAGATCCATTAGCTGTCAGGAATACACAAAAATATATAGAAATTGAAAATTTAGTTCATTATGAGAAAGAAGGTTAAAAACAGATGTAATTCATATAATTTTGCATATTTTGATGTGCTTGTGTGCCTAAAACTGATTTGTGCTTTTTGTTTGTTTTAGTTTCACACTTTTTCAGAGTCTTAAAGTTAGGAAAGAGTTTAGCTGTCTGTCAAGATATATACAGCACATGTATTGAGGACAGAACATATGGTCTTAACTTTTTTTTTTTTTCCTGTGGACAGACCTAACAGTCATATGTAGCTTATAAAATAAACACTCAATAAATTAATCAGAATCAATCCTAAAGTAATGTTTAGTTGCAAATATCTGAGAAACAACTTCCACTGGACGATAACAAAGCAGACATCTGCACAACAACACAGCTTATCATTGCAGCTTATTTTATTCTTGTATCTTACATTTATTTTTAAGCATATAAGGGATAAAAACATTTTAATTCTCCTTGGATGAAGCTGAACATTCAGCTTTGGTGCCCCCTAGTGGCTTGGGGGGCCCTGCCTAAGAGTGAAAAAAATAGACAAAGTGCCCTTTTCAGTTCTGTGCAGGTGAACAGAAGTTGACAAAGCGCTCTCAAAGTGGATAAAGTGTGGAAAAAAAATTCTTTGTTGCCCTGTTGTTGGAAAAAAAAACTTGATAAAGATTCTTTTTGCAAACCTGTTAATGGTAACCTTGCAAAGCAGGTGGATACGCCTGTTTCGGTGTTTCTCACTTGCGAATCCATCTTGCAAAACTCCCGCCTGAACCATTAGGGCCCAATTAGAAAGTGACAGGACCAATCAGCGACAAGGGGCAGTACTTTCGGGCACAGGGGAGTCGTGACATAAGCAAGCAGCATCAAGAGACGAGTGCAATTATGGCGCAAGACATTAGCATGGATGCTGCTTAAGTGCCAGTTTTATCAGAACTTGACATCATTTCTTCGTTAAAAGAAGAACAAAGAACAGCACTGAGTTGTTTTCTTTTCAAAAATGACAAAAGTTGTGTACCTACATGTCTACAGTCGCCATGATTCTCGTTATTCCTCGGTAGCTGGGCACATGCACCTCGGTCGCTGCTACATCACGTGTTTTGTTGCTCTGATTGGCCCGTAAAGATGTGACAGACAGAACGTTCATCCAGTCACACTCCGAGTTTTTTTCAAAGCCTCTGACCTTTCCCAAACACTTAGTATTGAAGGTTTTCCAGATGGATTTTGTCCTCCTAAAGGAGGACAAAATGTGAGAAAGTGCCCTCATAGTGGACACATTTAGATAACATGTAGTTCTGGTGGCCTCTAAGTGGACAA
Organism: Cheilinus undulatus; assembly: GCF_018320785.1. Classification (NCBI taxonomy): domain Eukaryota; kingdom Metazoa; phylum Chordata; class Actinopteri; order Labriformes; family Labridae; genus Cheilinus; species Cheilinus undulatus. The sequence goes on from NC_054887.1 coordinate 10,997,978, forward strand.
AAATCAACAAAGTGCCCTCTTTTGCACATGTCCAGTCATTAAAAAAATGCAATAAAGTGCCATAAATTTCTCAGTATTAGGTTAATTTCCAGAAGCATACACTTTGTGATATTAATAGTTAAATAATACCTCCTTTTCTTTTTTAATACAGTTGTGTTGTAGATTTAATCAGATAACAAAAAGTGTTTTATTTTAAGCAGGGATTTAGTATGTCACAATAAATATTTATTACACCCTCTGCAATGCAGGCGCTCTTTAATTATTTTCAACCCTGATCCTTAAACTTCAAATGGTTTAATGACAACAAGCTGAATGTTCTGGAGTGGCTGAGTCAAATTTTTTACTTAATTTTTGTGAAAAAGGCAAATTATATTGGTTATGATTGTTTTATAAAATCAATGAAAGTGTAAACATCTAAGGGGCTGAATACTTCTCATAGGCAATGTAGTTGCTATTTTTTTTCGTTTACTTTTCTCATCATTGTGCTCTCCAGCAGCCTGATCCCAATCTGAGTCTTTATCTTCTCTTACTATCCGCATTTTTTCAAACACTTCTGCTCCTGTCAGATCAAACCAGGTCAAAAATGCTCTGCGGCTGTTATCCACACGAGAGTCTTATCGTCAGAGCTGTGTTGATGCTGTAGGTGTTTGGCTCGGTACAGTAAAAATACTCCCTCAAATATTATTGCTACAGTAAACTGGAGCCTCAGTGGTCGCCTATCTCTCCCCTCCCTCCCACATATTCAGCCCACATAAGCCTCCACTCAGAATTACAGCACTTTGTGTGATTTATGGGCAAAATCGTGCCGTAGTCTACCTCATGAGTTTACGCTGATAGCTCATGGGAGTCATTCAGTTCAGGTTAGGGAGGGGAACAAAAAACGCCGGGCTGCTGCTTTCCTATTTCATGGTAAATCTCCAGAGAATGAGACAGAGGCGTGCGAGTCAGCAGAAGCCCTGTTCCTCTGAAAGCAGCAATTTATATGCACATGCTTTTTGTATCACCCAGTAATAAAACAGCTGATTAGGAGACTTTTTCACTTTTAATTGCCACTTGAACAGTGCTGTGTGCCTGTAGGCCCGCTGTGCGTGTGCCACTGTTGTTCAGAGCCTATGGAGGAGCACCACTTTGATTATATAGACCTATAGAGAGAGCCCTGCAGTGTGTGAATAATAGGACAATTTCAACCAAAAGCAAAAAACATAACCTGATGGAAATTATTCTTAAGTTAGTTTCTTATCTAGTTGAAGTTCAATTTGCAGCAAAAATATTTGACACATGGATTTTTGTAGATAAAAACATTTTGTCAGTACTTTCCTCAGCTTGATATTTGATTGATTAGAAGCTGCATATTGATTCTGTCCAGTTTCATCATTCTGTCATCAAGATAAATGTTAGACGTCAACCTAGGTAAGCTAAGAACATGGGTGAAGCCTGCTAATGGAGTTGCAACTGCATAATGATCCAACCTATGTTCCTCCCAATACATTTATTTGATAAAAGCATGCTAAAGTTCATAGCTGACAAGCTAGTGCTACAGTTCCCAAAAAAGTACTCACACCCTTGGATGTTTTACCCTTTTATTGAGCTTATAAATCAATCATGGTGAGTATAATTTGGCTTCTTTTGACCAAAAACATTACAAAAAAAGCTCTTCAATGACAAAGTGAAAAGAGATTTCTACGAAGTAATGCCTATTAGATTAAAAATGGAATGTAAAATAAGTGATAGCATACATATTTATTCTGTTCAAATCAGTATTTAGTGTCTGCACACTGACTAAGATTGCCCTCCAGGATTTTCCTATTTTACCGCACTCATTTTGCCCTGTTCCTGTATAAGCCCTCAAGGCCAAGCTGCCCAGAAGCATCCCCACAGTATGATGCTGCTTCACAGTGGGGATGACGTGTTTGTGGTGATGTGCAAAAAAGTGTGTGTGTTTGGTAGCTAATGGGCAAAAAAGCACCATTTTGGTCTCATCATACCAAAGAACTTTCTTCTACTTGATCATGGAGTCTCCCACATGCCTTTTGGTGAACACTTGTCCAGATTTATTTTGAGATTTTTTCGACCGTGTCTCTTGCAAAAAATTGCAATACAGCGAGTGTCCGCTTGAGGCTGGCTGCAGAAACACTGGAAGTGATGTACACAACACATGTTAAAAAGCCGTTTTTACACTAGAAATGAACTGGTTTACTACTTATCTGTCAATCAGAAGGCTTGCTTTAAGGCCCCATGCATACGGAGACGAATTCAGGCGTTTGCTCAAAAGTTTTTTGTCGTATCGGCATTTCATCCACACGGAAACAGCGTTTTGGGTGACTGTAAACGATACTTTTTGAAAACGGGTCCCAGAGTGCATAAATCCGTAAACAACTACCGTTTCGTCTCCGTGTGGACGGCTACCTGCATCTTTCTTGAAACGATTACGTCTCACACAGTGTAGCTTCCTTAAGGCGCCTGCGCTGGTCCGGCCAAAACAATAATAGCGGACTACACAGTTGTGTTCGTGCAGCAGAAGCTACTGAGCTTGTTATGGCTTTTACAGAAAAATCTGATGCTCCTTTACCACCACCGCAAAACGCATACACCATATGTTCTTAAATCCAACGCGGAGAACAACCAGAAGGGCAACTAGAAGAAAGTTTGTGTCAGTTTTCTGTGATGTTCTTCTCTTTTGGTGCATTTCTGGGGCAGCAACACAGCGCCATGTACAGGCTTGGCATATGCACTACAGCGTTTTCAGTCGTTTCCAGTGGTTTCATGCTTACATGGATATTTCCTGAAACGATCCTGTCTTTACGGAAAACTTTTTCAAAACGAAATGGAAATATATCATCTCCATTTGGACAGGGCCTTAGTGATAGCTTAGCTGACAGGAAGTCGATCTCAGAGGGTGGGCTCTTGTCTGCTATTAGGTTGATCCAAAGTTCGGTTGAGACAGAAATTTCAATATTGAAGTTGTCACGGATTGGCTTCTAAAGCTGTTTGAGTCTGTCTATTGCAATCAAATGGCTGAGTCTCTCCCATCTCAGCTGCTGAAACTTGTAACTCCTTCAGAGTAGCCATAGGTGCCCTGGTGGCCTCTCTAACTAGTCTCCTTATTGCATGGTCACTCAGATTGTGAGGACAGCCTGATCTAGGCAGATGTACACATGCACCATATTCCTTTCATTTTTTTTTAATTTTTTTTTTTTTGATGATGGATTTACTAGACTCTGGGAGATGTTCAGTGCCTTGGAAATTTTTTGTATTGATCCCATGACTTAAACATTTCAATAATCTTTTCTCTGAGTTGCTTGGAGTGTTCTTTTGTCTTCATGGTGGAATAGTAGCCAGGAATACTTATTAACCAGTGACTGGACTTTCCAGACACAGGTGTCTTTATATACTAGGTCTACATACTATACCTCAGGACACCGCGTCTGTCATTTCCAAAGAGAATTTCGAATTTTGATTAATCTGACCACAGAACAGTTTTTCATTTTTCCTTCAGCCTATTTTAAACAAACATTGGCTCAGAGAAGATGCCAGAATCTCTAGATTGTGTTCACAAAAGGCTTCTTCTTTGCACAATTCAGCTTTTTTCTAAAATTGTTCCACAATTTTTCAAAAAAAAGTCTTAAAAAAAAAGTAAAGTCTTTTCTAAATGTCTCCTTTCTCCTCAAAAGCAGTCATACCTGCAGCACTGGTACATTTTATCCATCATGTATCAAAAAACCTTGTTGAACTTCACAGGTTACTCTTTGAAGATGCGATTCAGTGTCATTAATTTTCACATTCCAGTACCTATTATTAAAATAGCTTCTTAACCAAAGCTGTGTTACACTGCGAACACCATTTGCAAAGGTTATAAATCCATAACCTTTATAGACCATTTACCTCACTGAATCACTTTAAAGCTGTTTTCATAACATTTTGTTCCACAGAGGGAAGAGTCTGCACTTGTCCAGGTTTACGTGGCTCTTGTAAAATGTTGGCTAAATTTGCTGCACCACAATGTGAAAGATGATACTGCGCAGCTGAAGATGAAGTAGATTCAATTACAGTTAGTGGTGTGGCCTTGAGCAATGCTGTCCTGAATGATATCCACCTGCAGCAGTTAATTGTAACATAAGTGAAAGTCTTTGTTTGGGCACATCGGAAGCTAAACCATAAGTGAGAACATAGTGTGATGTTTTTCTGCCAAAGGCCCTTCTGCTCTGTTTTTTAAACTCAGAAATAAACAACAGCAGTCCTAATCTCATCTCGGCTCTCATATCTGCCCCTGAGCCCTCGCCATGTTGAGACAAATCTCAGCATATGTGCTGCTGCTGGTTTTCATTCATGCAGCCACAAGCTAAGGTAGGAAAAATAGCTTAATTAAGAGCAAAAACAGCAGCATTTGTCTTTAAATGCAGTGTTGTTTTTGTTCTATTCAGGAAATAATATCAGTGAGCAATTTTTTTGGAATTGAGTTTGAAAATTAAAAAAGAAAATGTTGTTTGCCACAATTTCATGACCCTTTTAAACCGACTTTATGTCAGTGATCTAACAAGAGCAGACATAAATGCAGAATGAAAAAGATCATTTTCCTCTGCATGCAGCTGTAGATGGAGTCAGACATATCAAACCCTTACATTTAGTTTATTTCCGTGGATTTAACAAAATTAATATAGCATTTTAAAGCTCCTATGAGGACTTTTTGGCCGGCTACAGAGTGCAATCAATAGATCGTTTCCAGTCGTGTGATGCAGATGAATGTCAGATGGTCAGAGAACATAATTAGAATGGAGGAAAATTAGTAATCAACAGAAAATGTCTACATAAACTGGCAATGATGTCTCCACTTCAAAACAGGGATTTTTCCTACAGGTTAACTAATTTACCTGGTGTATAGGTGATACATATCCCCAATGACCTAGTCCTGCAGTTCTCCTACTACAAGTCTAGCCAGATGAAGGGAGACAAGAGTCTTGAGGAGTCTTGTTCTGAGCTAAGAGGGTGGCTGCACCTCTTTAACAGCTTTTCTCCCTCATTAGAATGCTTTTAATGGAAATGATTGGCTCTATTTAAAAGACACAGATTTCCCGTCACATTAAGAAAAGCTTCATCGACTGTGGAAACAGAGGCAAGATCAAGATTCATGTGATGGGCAGCTGGACCTGAATGTGCTGCGACAAATTGTACTGAACCAAAGTGAAGAAGACGTGTGAGGATCTGGAATAGATGCTGATGAACTGAATGGAGGTGGCTGGGGTGGAGGAGGGTTACAGTGTCCACACTGAAACAAATGGCTGGTCATATAGCCAGACAAGCTAATCATGCCAGCCATTGTCTGGACATGAAACCCAAAAAGACAGATTAGCCTCTTTTACTCTAATGAGGCCAATTCAGATTCAAACAGTGATGCGCAGTGGACAAAAGCACCGCTCCCTGCAGGATTCATACCAGGGCAGCAAGCCACAACATGGAGCTGTCATCTGAATTTTAATTGCAGCTGCAGCAGCCATAATCAGATTTTATTAGAATTCAGCCATGCAAAGCCAGCAGCCGTGATTCAGAGCCAGAGAGTGACATCCAGACATTGATTTTATACCCTTTCCTAAATTATCCAGGCAGCAGCACCGAGGGTTGTGTCTCTGTTCCCTTACTCAGTCTCACTCTTATCAGTTGTCATTATAACAAGCAGCAGGACTGCAGGGGGAGAAAGGGACCCTCTGTGAGCGTCCAGCAGTGGGCACGGAGCAGCGATGAACAGAAATTGATTAGCTGTGCGGCCGTCTCAGACAGCTCGGCTGTGTTTGATAGCTGATGACAGCAAAGCGAATGTCTGCAGAGATAATGAGGTGGTCTCCGCACGCTCAACATGTCAGCCTCCACCAATCAATGGGAGTGTGTAAACAGTCAATAAAAGCGTTCCTGCACGTGTGGATTTGGCACATTTAAACCTGCTGGTAGACACAGGACAGCTCTTATTGGACTGAGGCCTTTTCTAAAGAAAAATGGGGTTCTGGAATTCAGACAAACGAGCAGTGAATGGACTGCTACCAGAACTCCCAGTTTAACTGAAAAAAAACAACAGCTGAAGAAATTAATTCTACAGATTTATATCCTAAAGACATGTTTGAAGTAAATTCAGTGCTAGAGATGCTCTGAATGACCAGGAGCTGATCACTTTCGGATGATTTTAATCAAAAATGTGTGCTGAGTAGATCAGTAGTAAGCACTGTTAATCTAATTAAATCAAAATACAATACTTTTGACTAGAAATTCAAGACAACAACACCACCAATTCATCTGCTACTGCAGTGAGTCAGTCACTGCATTATAACATTACATTCTGGTGTGGTCAGTGTTGGTGAGGAAACCCCATACCATCAGAGATTCAGAGTATCAAGCTTGATGGTCCCTCTCCTCTTTAGTCCACAGGACACTGTCTGTGGTTTCCAAAAAGAAATTTAAATTTAAATTCATCTGGCCACAGAACAGTTTTCTATTTTGCCTCAGTCCATTTTAAATGAGCTATGGCCGAGAAAAGACGGTATATGGCTTCTTATTTGCATGCTACATGTCTAACTTGCATTTGTGGATGGCACTGCCGACTGTGTAGACAGACAAGGATTTCTGAAAGTGTCCCTGAGCCCATGCAGTGATTTCCAGTACAAAATCAAGCCTGATTTTAATTCAGTGCCGCCTGAGGGCCTTAAGATCTCAACTGTCCCCTTTTTAACTTTCTATGCCCATTTTTGCGATTTTTGACCCATTTTCACTTTTTTTTAACCAAATCTTGCCACTTTCAATGTGTTTTAGCTACTTTTCAACCCATTTCCACTACCTTAGACTTCCTCTTTTTAACTTTTCTTTTCACTCTTAGCCCATGTTTGCCACTTCTTAACTGCTTTTCATCTTTTCTGCATGTTTTTCCCTTTATGCCTTTCTTAGCCTATTTTCCCACTGTTATCCCATTTTTGCCACTTTGAACTCATTTATGTCACTCTGTAACTACTTTCCACCACTTTTTCTGCCAATTTTTGCAATGTTTTTGCCACCATTAACCCATGTATCCCATTTTTTGACTACTTTTCATCTTATTTTGCACATTTTTCCTTTTTTTGCTATTCTTAGCCCATGTTTGTCCCTATTATCCCATTTTTGCCACTTTTGACCAATATGTCCTTTTTTAACCAGTCTTGTCACTTTCAACCTGTTTTTGCCTCTTTTTAACTTCTTTTCATCAATTAAGATGTCCATTTTTTTTCAACATTTTGCCACTTTAAACTCGCGCTTGCCACTTTTTAGCTGCTTTCCATCCCTTTCTGCATGTGTTTCATCTTTTTGTCTTTCTTAGCTAATTTTTGCCACTGTTATCCTATTTTTCACTTTAAAGCCATTTTTGCCTTTTTTGATGAAGAAATGCCACTTTTAATATGTTTTTGGTACTTCTGAACTCCTTTCCACTATTCTAGACATCCACTTTTTCAACTTTTTGCCATGTTCAGCCCATGTTTGCCTCTTTTTTTTAAACTGCTTTTCATCTATTTCTGCATGTTTTTCCCTTTTTTTCTTTCTTATCACATTTTTGCCCGTTATCCTATTTTTGCCACTTTACCAGTATTTCCTTTTCTTTAAATCAAATCTTGCCACTTTTAACCTGTTTCTGCTTCTTTTTAACCCCTTTTTATCACTTCAGATGTTTATTTTTTCAACATTTTTCCAGGCTCAGCTCATGTTTGCAACTTTTTAATGGCCTTTCACCTTTTTTCTGCATGTTTTTCCTCTTTTTGACTTTCTTATCCTATTTTTGCCATTATAGTCCAATTTTTTGCAACTTTGAAACAATTTTTGCCGTTCTTGTCTCTTTCATAACTATTAATTCAAGTTTCCCTTAAAGTTATTTCAGTTCATTCTACTTTATTCTCTAGCATCCTGACGTTTGTGCACATAAGCTTAGCCATGAAGTCTGACATAACTTTTCTAATGGCTGATATCAATGTGACCATCGATATTGTTAACAAGGCAATTTTTTTTTTTTTAAATAAAAGGGCTTTACATTTGAAACACAGGCTTTACTGTGATACAGCTAAATAAATAGATAAATAAATGTTTTTTGTTGCTTTGACTGGTTATTATTTTATGTGAAAAATAAAATGTGGTTGTCACAAATGAACTTTACAATAGATGAGCTGACCTTCATGGGCCCCCATTTGGCTGTGCCCCAGAAAGCTCTCCCCTTTATCCCCCCTTATGGGTGGCCTTGGAAACAGGACGGGTGGAGTTAGTTTGGAGGCAAAAGTGAAAAGGGATGTAGGAGATTTGTCCAAAGAGCTTTTGTCTTGGTGTGAGAATCTGCTTTGACAGTAGGGTGTTGCGCCTTAAAGATAGCGACCTCACCATGCTGCTGCAGAAGCCTCTTTCTCGATAATCCATGCAGTCGTTGTTGTGCTGTTTGGACGTAAGTGCTGCACCTAGACACCAGTATAACATACACAGATGTCTGTAGCATCTGCTTAGCTTCAGATGGTAAAACAAACTCTGTCTGTGTGTTTTTATTTATTTCCACTTGGTATAATCTTCTCCCACACAGGCACGGCTGTGGTTTCTTTGTATATAAGAAAATAAAAGGACAGTTGGCACGAACAGCATGGCAAACTTCATCAACAGAAAGATCCAGGGTAAACAAACCAGCGCAGTGACTCAGAGGGAGACATATTCAAACTAAACATGATGTCTACAGGGTGGAAAAACTCAAATCCACTTTACAGCGATCACAAACCCTTGAAATGCGAGGTGAGATATGACTGGAGAGCGTAGCAGTCATAGGTGTTCTTCTGTTTTCTTTTAGCTTTGTTGCTACGCTACATGAACAACACTTTGTTTAGATGGAGTACTCCAGAAGGACCACCAACAAATATTCATATTATTCTTCTTTATATTACACAGCTATAACCAGAGACTCTTTATTCACTGTTAACTCGAAGGATAAATGTACCACATTAACTACAACTGCAGAGACAGATTTTTATTGTTTAACACCGAGAAAGATTTGGCCTTTCCTTTTCAGGGTTAATATCCATCGAGGGGATAATTCAGCGTTACATCACTTTTATTTAGTGCTTCATTTCTTTTTTGTGTTGCCAGATAAAGGAATGAAGGGGCCATTGAAGACTTAAGTGTTTTGTTGCATTTAACCCCCGACCTTCAAATGTACTCTGAGTAAAAGGACAAAAACATATGATGTAAGCTGCCTGCAGGGAGAACATCACATTGTAGTTATTCTTATTAAACTGAAAAAAGATCTGTGTAATGCTGCGGCTTTAGTACATGATGATCAAGTAGAACATGGAGAGAATGAAGCTGAAATACATTAACTGCTACTAAAAATACAAACTACATAATTACATTTTTGCAGGAGGACAAAAGAACACTCCAAGCAACTCAAAGAAAAAGTTATTGAACAGTATGTCAGGGGATGAACACAGAAAAAATCCAAGGCACTTAACATCCTCTTGAGTTCTGTTAAATCAATCATCAAGAAATGGAAGGAATATGGCACATGTGTAAAGCGGCCTTGATCAAGGTTTGTGGCAAGAAAAGCCACTGTTAAAGGAATCTCATATTAAATCCCAACTAAAGTAAAAACAAAGCCATGTGGGGGCGCACAGATGATTGAGTGGTTTAAGGCGCTACCCATGTACGTGGGCGGCCTGGATTCGAATCCAGCCTATGGCCCCCTTCCCCATGTCTCTCCCCACTCTCATTCCTGTTTCCAAGTCTATCCACTGTCCTCCTCTATCAAACAAAGGCATGAAAAGGCCCAAAAATAAATCTTAAAAAAAAAAAAAACAAAACAAAACAAAAAGCCATCTGGGAGACTCCATCAAGTTGAAGAAAGTTCTTTGGGCTGATTTGCTTTTTGGCTGTCAGACATGACACTGTGTTTGGCAGACACCAAACACCTCACATCCCCATAAACACACCATCCCCACTGTGAAGCACAGTGGTGGCAGCATCATGCTGTTGGGATGCTTCTCAGCAGCCGGACTCCTGAAGGCTCATAAAGGTAGAGGGTAAAAAAGTCCTTGAGGACAATCTTATCTTGCTGAAGGTAAAACATCCAAAGGGTGCCAAAGATGGTAGGGGGGTGCAAGGCTTTGTCTACTTTGAGGCTGCCAAAATTAGCAAATATTGATTAAAACCGTGATAAAACAGTTATTATAGTTGTTTATACAAAGGTCTTTTGACAAGAAAAACATGCATAGGCCTTTTTCTGGGTTTTTATCAGTGAATCAATTAAAAGCCATGTGGGTTTTTGACAACATTGTGTCACTTTTTCTTCTCTCTTGGATCTTCAGGTGGCTCTGCTTTTCTTAGGTACAAGTAGGGGGGACTCCTGCTAAGGCAGCTACATCTGCAGCTTTTGAAAGTGATTCAAAAATTAAACAAAGAAATAGAGACCTGCCCATATTTGACCTCTAAAGATAAATTACTAAAGGACAAAATCTAATTTATAAAGAAAAAACTTTTGGACCAAGTAAAATAAAATCTGAATGGTAGTGATTTCTAAAAGGTCATATTTACTACTGATGAAGTAAACAACTTAGCTTTGTGCTTGTTCCCAAGAACAAAGAGAACAGTAGTGATTTTACTTTAAGACAAAGCAACAAAACACCCCCATCCTATCGTCTCTTTCCCTCTCTAATAGATCCCCAGCTTGTCCCAGAAATCACAAAAGTGGTTCCTGGTCCCCACTTGTGCATGTGAGTGAACTGTCAGGTTCATCATCAGCCAGCCGCTGGTGTCAGAATAACGTGGCCAGGGTGGAAGACGCTGCTCGCGGCAGAAAGTCGTCTGATGGACTCTTGAGGACGGGTCACCGTTGTGAGCGAAGGCACCCCAGTAACACAGCATCCGATTGGACAGCAGCTTCTCGGGAGGCGACAGAGTGAAGTTGGCCACAGAGGCAGAGTTGAAGAGAAAAGGCAGCTCGGCGCCGTGGCAAACGTGCTGGTAGCAGAAGGTCAGACCTGACCAGACACGATGGTCTGATGCAACATGGTCGAAGACGTACATCCAAACCTCGCTGCCTGCTGCTGTGCCTGCACGTGACGACCTGCGGGCTGGACACAGGAAGACGTAATCTGTGACAATCTGAAGAAAGAAGAGAAAGATAATGTTAGGCACCAAGCTGAGCAGGATAGGTTGCAGATACATAAGCTCCTAATATTGTCTCCTGGTCAGCTGTTAATAACTCCAACAAGTTCAACACAAAGTTTATAAAACTAGGCTGTGTAGAATGAAATCAGCTTTATTGGCCAAGTATGTTTACAAGTCAAAGAATCTGACTCCAGTTTGCTTTGCTCTCAATGTACAAAAATTCAAAAAAAAAAAAAAAAAACAAAAAATGAAAAAAGTATTAGAAATTAAATCACTGTTGAATGACCATAACAGTAACTCCTTGAGTGTTGAGTGGTCATCAGAGTGACTCTGTGACTGTTGAGTGGTCATCAGAGTGACTCTGTGACTGTTGAATGTCATCAAAGTGACTCTGTGACTGTTGAGTGGCCATCAGAGTGACTCTGTGACTGTTGAGTGGTCATCAGAGTGACTCTGTGACTGTTGAGTGGTCATCAGAGTGTCTCTGTCACTGTTGAGTGGACATGAGAGTGACTGTGTGACTGTTTAGTGGTAGTCACAGTGACTCTGTGACTGTTGAGTGGTCATCAGAGTGACTGTGTGACTGTTGAGTGGCCATCAGAGTGACTCTGTGACTGTTGAGTGGCCACCAGAGTGACTCTGTGACTGTTGAGTGGAAATCAGAGAAACTCTGTTACCGTTGAGTGGACATCAGAGTGACTCTGTGAGTGTTGAGTGGACATCAGAGTGACTTTGTGACTGTTGAGTGGAAATTAGAGTGACTGTGTGACCGTTGAGTGGCCATCAGAGGGACTCTGCACAGTTGAGTGGCCATCAGAGTGACTCTGTGACTGTTGAGTGGTCATCAGAGTGACTCTGTGACTGTTGAGTGGCCATCAGAGTGACTCTGTGACTGTTGAGTGGTCATCAGAGTGACTTTGTGACTGTTGAGTGGTCATCAGAGTGACTCTGTGACTGTTGAGTGGTCATCAGAGTGACTCTGTGACTGTTGAGTGGTCATCAGAGTGACTCTGTGACTGTTGAGTGGTCATCAGAAAGATAGTCAGGAGAAAGAACAGGTTTTGTTACATGTTGTTTTAGCTTGCATTGCTCTGTAAGGGATTTAAACAGTTTTGGTCCTGGAGCTGATTGAGCTGGGTGTACAAAATTAATAGAGGCATTCATGTAAACTATTTCTGCAAGTGCCTTCCCAGCACTTGCACTGGTTTTAAATTAAAGGTACCTCAAACACATCATGAACTGTTAAAATGTTGCACCAAACATACACCAAATATTGCATTGCCTCTAGCCTGTCATCAAACCAAGGCTCACTGAGTTCCTTGTGACAGACTGGGGGCTTATTTAGGCCTGATACATCTTTGTTGTTATTTGTTATCTCTGTCCTTCATACACTGATGTGACTCACAGCATTCAAATAGTGATCACTGTCTTACAAAAGATGTTCTTTTTCTTGTGCTGTTCTTCCTACAAATACATTTCCTCGTCTCCTCATCACACGCACATGTTCCTTCTTCAGTCTTGGAGGAAAACAAAAAAACACTCCCACACCAAATCTTTTTAATATCTGTCATGTGTTTAGCTGTTTTAGCGTCAGGATATTTTTGTGTGCTTTTGGTTTTTATTATCTCATATTCCATTGGTATTTTCAAGACTAAAAGGATAAAACACCCAATGGGGTGAATACCTTTTATAGGCACTGTACACATGTTCTACAACCAGAAAGCAGGACATTTTCCTCAACTAAAGTTGTGTTTTCTAACATTTTCCTGGACTTCACTTTGCCCTTGGCCTTAGCATTGATGAATTACATTTTGGAGCTGTCCAAGCTTCAGTGCTCTGAGCCAAAGCTTTTATTTTGTTGGTAGGTCGGGAGAAAGAAGACTGCATTTGCTTATTCTTTAGGACAGTGGATCCTAGAATACAAGCTGCTGTGCAAGGTGAAAAACCATAAAGCATTGTTGAAGGATTATGCTTTCCATTGTCTCCTCTTGTTCTGTGCGTTCACAGAAAAGAAAAATAAACCTAATTAGCGTGATATCTACAAAGACACTGGCCAGGGCTAAACAAAAAAGATTGCTCCCTCTCGGCTAAAAAGAAGCAAAAAGAAAAATGAAGGCAGAACGTCTTCTTCTGCCTGTTACCTGGAAACCGGCGTGTCTTTTTCAGCAGTACACAACCTGCGCCCACACACAGCCGCAGATCTGACACCTGAACACAAACAGACACTGGCTGGAGGAAGCAGAGGCACACAAAGACTATTCTACTCATCCTTACTCACATATATTTGCCCGTTTCATGATTAATAAACAGGCACATGCTGTTCTGATGCTCATACATTTATCAGTGGGTAGAAACAAAGTTATATAACAAGCACCATGTTTTCAGTGTTCTGAAATTAAACTTTTCTTCCAGTTTCTCTTCCTCATCCTTAAACCTTTCAACCAATTTTTATCTTGCTTTTTCACTCTTATTCTCCTGTTATCTCGATTAAGCTAATGGCTATGAGGAAAGCCTGATTCAGTCTGAGAACTGCGTCTGACCACATCACAATTTGATTTTCATTTTGGTGCATGTTAATAAGTCAGAGCTTTCAGACAGCATGCATGCATGCTGCATCTTAAATGCCTGATATGAACAAGAATCTAAAGAATAGAGGGCTTGCCTTTTTTTCCTCTAGCCGCTGAAAGGAGCCAGGAGATGCACACTAGCCGCATGCATCTCCTGGCCAGGAAAACGATAAACAGAGAGCCGCATTTACCTTGTTTTAGTAGATATGTGCAACCGCAGTTCCAGAAATGGTCCCTCTTGCCTTTAGTCCACAGGACATGGCATCCGGGGTTTCCAACAAAAAATTTCGAATTTCGATTCTTCTGACCACAGAACACTTTTCCATTTTGCCTCAGTAATTTCCAAAGAGCTTTGGCCCAGAGGAGATGGCAACATATCAGGATTTTATTCACATACAGCTCCATCTTGGTATAACTTTTATTTGCATTTGTGGATGGCACGGCCAACTGTGTTGACAGACAATAATTTCCAGTGAAAATTCATGCCTGTTTTTAATGAAGTACCACCTGAGGGCCAAAGATCACAGGCATTCCATACTGAACTCTGTTCTTGTCTGTTCAGCACAGAGATTTTTCCTGATTCACAGAATCGTTTGATGATATTGTGTACTGTAGATGGTGGGATATTCAAAGTAGTTGCAGTTTTACATTGGGGAACATTCTTCTGAAATTGTTCTGCAATTTTTAGATGCACATCTTAGCTTCTGAATTACTTATCCATTCTTCTGACCTGTATCAAATCAACACCAACATAGTACACTATATTGGGATAAAGGATATTGTCATACCCTATTTCCCATTTTAAAATATATTGAATAATTCAATATATTGCCCAGCCCTGATAAAGCTATATCTTGGTGTGATCTGACAGAAAGATCCTGGGTTTGTGAAGGAGGAAATACACCCCACAAACCTATAAATGTTACAAAAGGCTCGACACTGAGCTCTCCACATCAGCTTCCTCTCTGACGGTCTGTTTGACATTTCTGCTGACCCCCTCCATCCTCTGGAGGGATGCCCTTTATGAAGAGATGCAGGAGGAGAGTGTATGTGGGGGAGGTTATGCTCCGGTTGTGACTCCAAAGTCTCCCTGCTGCTCCATGAACTGTGACTGAATACTAAATATGTCCAGGAGAGTCACCTCCTGACCCCCTGCAGCTCCCTGAGGTCTCCACCTCTGCATCAACAATCCTGAAGAAAAAAGAAGTATGATGGATAGTTTGTCCTTTTTCTGAGTGATGATGAACTATTTCACCACCAAAGCTACAAACTCACTGTTCATAACTATAAGCAGATAGAAACTAGTAAGGTCAGTTGACTATTTTAAACTGCTGGGTAGCTGGTGGTTTACCCCGCACAATCAAGTCTATCTTGATTAAATATTTGTTTTATAATTAGTTTGAAATAAAATCAAAGTTGCTGTTAAGTCCTCTTTTGTCATTTTAAAAATATGTAAGGAAATAATTTGTGTAGAAAGAGTTTCTAGCAGTTTTTATCACATTTTGGATTCTAACAGCATGCAAGCATCAGATGTCACTTCTTATCAAATGCTCACAATCCACACTGTACCCATTAAAACTGAATGCCTCCTGTAAATTTCAGTTTCCCTTGTTGAAAATATGACATGCGGCCCTTTTATATGGAATGTGGAGAAATGGAGGCATGGCCCTTTGAGCTGTGTGTTGCATGGTTTTGCCTCTGACACAAGTCAGAGCACAACTTTCAATCATGGATGTACATATTATTAATGCACAACTATCTCTACTTTGTACAGCAAGCTGACAAGCTCCGTTAAGAGAGGTATAGAACAAAACATCAAATCAAGGAAATGTTTCTGTCAGACAGTCCTGAATTTTGTCATCCCCCTGCTGTTCCTCGCCCATCTTATCCTGGGCAACAGAGAGGAAAACAGGGAGAAAATGTTACACACTGCATCACACTGCATCATGTCACTGCAGGTTGTCAGGATACTACACAGAGACCATTATGTCACTGACATCACATCTAGTCTACAGTGGATGGGAAAAATGCAAAAGTTGACATTGGGCCACGATGAAATTTATTCTATGATTACAGTCTATCTGTATTTCAGAGCCATAGAAGCAACGTCAGACATCCTGAGAGGGGTCTGGCTGCAGACCGCAGCTCTAAAAAAAAAAACCCCAAACCACTACGATGAGACGCCAACTCCATCAGGTTGGAAGTGACATTATATGCCAGTTGCTAAAGCAGTTTTGATTAAGCTACATCCCCAAATCTAAAGTACCTACGATAGTTACCTAGTTAATGTTATCAGGTAAGCTAATGTAGCTATGTTCGATTCACAGGTACTTTAGCTACGTTGGCTTTAACAACAATAGATAACATAACTATGATAGTTTTAGCAAACATAGAATAAGCTAACATAGCTTTATGAGCATTAGCTAAATCACTCAAGCTATGTCGCTGAAGCTACATCGCTACAGCTGTGTTGCTTAAGCTACGTCACTAAAGCTACATCCCTACAACTACATCCCTACTGCTCAGTTGCTGATGCTTATGTTGCTAAAGCTAAGATGGCTTAGGGTAAAGCAGCTGCTCTAGTTGAGGAGTTGATGTTGTTGGCTATGCAACCCAATGTAGCTACGTTAGATTTGTAGGTAATGTAGCTACATTAGCTTTAGCAACAACAGTTTAAGCATGCATTAGCTTTACAGCACCAAGCTACATAGCAAAAGCTGCATCACTGAAGCTATGTAGCTTGGTGCTGTCACTGAAGTTACGTTGCAAAAGCTGTGTTTCTAAAGCTGTGTAACGATAGCCTTGAAGCTAAAGCTGCACCACTAAGACTATGACAACAAAGCTACGCCATTAAATCCACATTGCTAAAGCTTAAGAAGTTACTCTAGCTGTGCTGTTAATGTAGGCCTGTGAAGCCATGGTAGATTCATAAGTAATGTAGCTAAATAAGCTTAAGCAAGGAAAGCTTTTGCTAATGTAGCACGAGCTAACATAGCTTTGTTAGCCTTAGCTACATCAGTAATGCAATGTCTGAAGCTATATTGCTATAGTGACAACACTTAAGCTGTGTTAAAAAACTTAACACAGCTTAAGCATGACTTTTCTCCCTGACTTTTTCTGTCCTGATCCTCACCTTAACTCTCGCCCTATCCCTAACTGGAAGTTTCATACAGTTTTATTTGTCAAGTTTTTGTTGTGCACCCTGCTTTAGGTTACAGATCATCATAGTTTTGTTTGTGAGCCTTAAGTTACCGGAGGCAGCAGTGAACACAACCACATCATCAGTTAGTGTTTCAGCAGTGTCAATAAACACAAAAATCTCCTTTTTATTAAGTTTGCGAATGCAATAAGGTGGTCTGAATGGACCTTCAGGGATTCAACTTTAGAAATTTTGCTCACACCCTTAAGATGTGTAACAAATATCAAAATGGAAGCAAATGGAAGCATAACAAATTTTACATTAAGATCAGTCATTGGACTCTTTTTTTGGTCAATAAGATTGTTTAAAATTAACTGGTACACTTCACTGAAAACATGCATCTTAATTCAACAGGCCAGCTTGAAATTCTATGTTCAGCTGCCTGACTTCTCTCCCTGACTTTTTCTGCAAAGGCTGCATCTTAAACAGTTGGGCTCTGGTCTTCATGCTTCAAAAATCTAAATGATGGTGGAGTAATGAGAAACTGTGGATTTGTTGGAGACTGTAAAGAAAAACTGGAGTTACAGCTCCCTCTGTAGGCTGATAATGGGAGCTGTTTAAAGCTCATAAAGTCTGCTGAATGTTGGAGATAATCTTCCTTAACTTCTCTGATTTAATTGCTGTGAAAGTGAACAATTGTTTGAAAGGCTCATTAGACGTGGAGAAGCAGAGGGAGTACAGGAGACAGCTGAGTCCTCGCTTCACACTGAGCTCTGACTGGGTGGCACATCGATCCGTGCATGGCTCCCTCCCTCGCTAAGCTGCTGAATGGGTGGTTATTGATGCATGTGTGTGTTTGGGTGTGAAAAGGCTTTGTGTGTCTACTTTCAGTCCAGAATAACACAGAAACCTCCTTAAATGCAGATTATAGTGATTATTTCTTTGCTCACTTATTGAAACACAGACAAATGCTCAAATATTAGATATTATAATCTAAATTTAGGCCTGCTGACAGTTTCCTGACAGCCACCAAAGAGCCTGTAATGTACAGACAAAGCCATATCAAGTGAAACAATATTAATTATATATTATTTGCTGATCAAAAGCAGCTCACTTCACTAACTTCTCTGTCATAAACAGATCATTTTTCTATGAAAGTTTTGTCTCTGATGCTTTAATTAGAGCTTCCTGTTGCTGAAAAAAGGGCATGCTCCTAATCCATTTTGCTAATTCCAATTTAGTCTTTTGAAAACACTTTTTGTTTTAAATCACTGTTTTTCACTGTTTTTCTTTATATCTGTGAAAGGAAAAACTGACCCTTCAGAACAAAAGAAGCAGGTTTGAGTTACAGATTGAGATTGAGAAAACTTAAAACTGTTCAGGTTGATATTAGTGCTCCCCCCCCCCCAGGACATGTGCATGAATGTGACTGGATGAATGTGAAAGGATGGCTGTGGTAGTGAGCTCCACTGTCTCTCCAAGCTCTGTCAGCTGTGTCGGAATACTAAATAGGTCCTGGAGTGTCACCTTTCAACCGTCTGAAGCTCCCTGAACTTATTTCACATCAACAATTCTGTCAGAAAAATGCTGAAAGGTTGTCTTTTCCTTTTGTTTTATTGATTGCAATTTGACACAATGTTTTTACAGCTTGAACCTAGAGATGCTCCGAGTGATCGGCAATTTTTGTAACCTTGCATAGCAGATGGATTGGTCAGATCCCATGTCTGCCATTGGTGGACCCATCTTGCAAAGCTCCATTCTGAAGCATTTGTTCCCAGTCTGAGATGGACCAGACCAATCAGCATCATTTGAGGGGACCAACACGGTAGCTACAGAAGGTTCAGTTGTACTGAAAATCTGGTTTGTACAGTGCCTATAAGAAAGTATTTTCTTCAAACTAATTTAAACGTGTTATGACCCGGGTGTCTGAACTTTTTACACTCCAATATCCATAAGATAAAGTATATGAAAGTTTATAAATCAAATACAATGTAAATAAGGATGTGCTCAGTGATTGAGTATGTACCAAGGCAGAGAGAGAAGCAGCAAAATCCCCAGAGCAGAACAGGCCATCAGTGACAACTGAATGATTAAGTCAGAAGCAGAATGAAGGAGGAGCTGGGGTGGAGGAGGGCTGCAAGAGGAATTTGTTGAAAAAGAGACAGAGCTTCACCGGCCAAGAGCAGTTTAAATAAGGCAGCATGAGCGCGATTAGCCAATAGCATGCTTAGAGCAAATCAGCTGGCTGTCAGATGATGAGGGCTTGCATGAGGTCAGCTGATTTCAAATATGGCAGCACTTGACTCCCAAGCCTGCCTGAACTAATGCTATAGGCTCAATTTAATGGCTGACAAGGAAAATAAACAATCATTTGCAGGTTTTTGTAACCTTGCAAAGCAGATGGATATGCCTTTTTCCTTGTTTCTCACTGGCGAATCCATCTTGCAAAGCTCCTGTCTGAACCGTTTGGACCCAGTTAGAAAGTGACAAGACCAATCAGCAACTAGGGGGAGTACTTTCGGGCACGGCAAAGTTGTGATGTAAGCAGGCAGCAACAAGTGGCCAGTGCAATTATGGTGGAAGAGCTTAGCCTGGATGCCGCTAAAGCACCAGTTCTATCAGAACTTGATGATATTTCTTCATTAAAAGAAGAACAAAGAACAGCAATGAGTTGTTTTCTTTTCAGAAACGACAAAAGTCGTGTACTGACATGTCCACAGTCGCCATGGTTTGCGTTTTGCAGTTCTATATGGAGTTTATTCCTCGATAGCTGTGCACACGCATCTTGGTAGCGGCAACGTCTTGTGTTTTGTTGCTCTGATTGGTCCATAAAGATGTGACAGAACGTTCATCCAATCACCCTCCAAGTTTATTTCAAAGGCTCTGCCCTTTCCCAAACCATGTATATTGCAGCTTTTGGCATGTCAGGTTTAGGTTTTTGGGGATACCAATCGAATTTCAGGGGACGCTGTTTTGCCCTGTCTACCACGGTACTGCTGTTTGCTGCTATAGCCTATCAGGGAGTTAGAAAACAAGTTGCTGTTATTAATATGGCTGCCAATATGTTAACAATGTGC
Organism: Cheilinus undulatus; assembly: GCF_018320785.1. NCBI lineage: Eukaryota > Metazoa > Chordata > Actinopteri > Labriformes > Labridae > Cheilinus > Cheilinus undulatus. The sequence continues at coordinate 11,017,897 of NC_054887.1, forward strand.
AGAGTTGTCTCAATTTAGTCACAAAGATCACATGAATAAATTCTTCAAGTCAAGATGTTTGTTTACAGAATTAGCATGGCAGCACCGCCTTGTGCTGAAACTGTGAAGTACAGTACAGTCAGGCCAGAGCTTCATGTTAAATGTTGGTCATATTTCTTTTTATTTCTAGAATTTACTGTGCGACAATCTAAATTTGGACACCCCTGCTTTATGAGGACTAATATTTTGATATTATGGGGAATTTGCTTGGAAATTTTTGAGATTTTCATGAACATTTTTGGAATCTGTTTATGTATTAAAGAGACCTTCATTGGAAGTTTTGGGGGGAATTTGCTATGAATTTTGTTTCCATTTTCACAGGAATTTAGAACATTAATTTGGACGTTTTGGAGAATTTATTTGGACATTCTTGGGCACTTTTGTGTGAATTAGGAGATATGTTGTCATTTTTGGCAATTTTATTCTTTTTTGGGGGGGTGTTGTATTGTCATGGAAAATGTATTTATTTTACATTTATTTGTACATTTCTTGGGAATATGGCTGTGAATGGGTGGGTCCTTTTGAAATATTTGTACATTTTTATGTAATTTGGTAAATATATTCACATATTTTTGAAAATAAAATAAGACATTTTAAGGGAGTTTGCTTGAGAATATCAGGAATTAGCATGCATTTTTAGGGATTTTTTTATTTCAGTGTTTAGGCTTTATGAAAATGTTTTACAGAAACATTTGGGGAATAATTGAAGACATTTTGGGGTACTTTTGATGATATACTTTTAAAAATATGGTTAAGAATTTTTGGTAACTTCTATGAAATTTTGGGAATTCATGGATTTTGGTATAGAAATGTGTGAAATCAAGAACTTCTAGTGGAACTTTTGTTCATTCTTGGGCTTAACAAGTCCTTGCTGTCCATTTATGAAAATAATTATTTGGCAACAACTAATTCCTGTTCAAAGATAAGTCTGAGCTTTTAAACTTTTCTCTAATAAGAGGGAGAACTAAAAATGCATTCCAAACAAAAGCTCAGATCTCGGGAGGTTAATGTATGACATGGTGAGGAAATGAAAAACCAGAGGAAATTCAAAATAACACGTGGAGACGAGTGATTATCTACTCAGTGAGAAAGTGGAAACTGGTAGCACAGCTAGCAACTGAGCTACACATGGACATGTAGGTTATCCAAGCTAACATCATTTCCAAAATACTGGCTGTTTGAAACTACTGGACAACTGAGGCTTGAACTACCACAGTTTAGAGGAGAAACTAACTAGAAGCTAAAAGGCATTGTTACCAACTTTAAAGAAATAACTGACCAAGTTTGGACAGATGGAGCAGAGAATAAATGATGTGCAGGAGTAGAGCGCCAGTGCTAAAGATTTATACAGAGAAGCCTTGAACCTTCATGAAGACTTACAATCTAATCGAACCGACTGTTGGTATTTCAGTCTTACCAGTGCCCCACAAGATTTATTAGCAAGAATGTAGATCCTTTAAAAGAACATGAGGAAGAATGAAACCAGGTTTCACAACTTAAAGAGTCACCCCCCTGCTGGTCAATAGAACAAAAGCAGGTTCTCCTGTTCTCCACTTACCTGGGCGAGCATGTTCCTGCGGTCGATGTCCTTATACAGAGGCAGGTATTTGTGCAGGATCCTCAAAGCGTGTTGTTTGAAGATGGCTGTGATGTACACTGTGCTCTCTATTGCAGACACAGGCTTACTAAATACTCCATACACAAAGATCACACCTTCCTCTGAGGTCGTACCTGTGGGAAAGAAAAAAAAAAAAACAGCCTCAGTCTGTAGACCTGATCTTGCCTGAAGCTTTCTTGTAACATCCTTTGTTTTACCGTCTTTAATTCCTCCTCTGCATGTTTATTTCATGTTATGCCTTCAGGCAGTTTTATAACCCAAAATGATCAGGCTCCAGTTTTAATCTTTCTAAGCTGCTTGTTTTCCTTAAAAGCTGTATTAACCAGAGTTTGTAACTACATCAATCTTCCACTAAGAGCAGTACTAGAGTAAATACACTCAGTTATAATTCATCAGCAGGATTTGAGACTGCTTCATAATACATAATAAGGTATTGTATTATTAGAACCCACGGTCAACTACAGTGCCTATAAAAAGTAGCCATTTTAAAGTCTAGGCACAACTTCTCTATTGGATTAAAGTCTGAGCTTTGACACAGCCACTCAGAAACATTCACCTTGTTATCTTCAAACCATTTCTGTGTAGCTTTTGCTGTATGCTTTGGGTCATTGTCCCGCCGGGAAATAAATCTTCTCCGTGCCATAGTTCTCTTGCAGACTATAAGATTGTCCTCCAAGATTTTTCTATATTTTTCCACATTCAGTTTAGCCTCTACCTTTACAAGCCTTCCACTCCAGCAGCTAAGAAGCATCCCCACAGCATGATGCTGCCACCATAGTGCTTCAAAGTGGGGATGGTGTGTTTGTATTAGTATGCAGAGTTTCTTAAAGCACTTTGCAAACATCTATTTCATAAAAGATGATGTATAAAAGTTAGCATTATTGTACTGTTAATGAAACTGTATGTATTGTTTTCTATGCCTGTTTTGTCCCCTTACCCAGCAGCACTTGCTTCTCCTTCTGCCAGTGCCCCTTCAGGAAGGCTGTGACTGCTTGTTCCTTAATCAACTCTCCATCGATGTGTGGACCCCATGTCTCAAAAACCTCCAGGAACCTGAACGGGTTCACAATCTTTGAACCTGAGATCAGAAACGTGCCGCATTAGATGGTAAATGAAAATTTCCACATTAAAGAGCTGAGAACTTTATTATAAAGACCATAGCTATAAAGAAAAAGTGTAAGAGCAACAATATGTCAGAATTTTGCACTCAAGTTTTTCTTTGATATTCCTTTTTTTCCTGGGAAAGATCACCAAAACAAAAAAACTGTAAAGGAATTCTATTATGACGTAGGCAGCTGCTGTACACCTGGAATATTTACTCTCAAAAAGACAAGTCAGGTTGGTTTCATTGCTGTTGACAAAAGAAGTACCATAAGTCTTGCCCCTTCTTGTTTATGATTGGCCTGTAAGGGGGAAATGATATACAGTACTATCCACACTAAGCAAAGCATAATTATGCCATAACTAATGTGAAAGAACTTCCCTATTTACTATGAATATGCAGTAATAAGGAGGTTGTTTAGGGAAAACTCTTAGTTAACGGCCTATAAATTATGGTGTAGTAGAACAAGGTACTATCAAGCTCTTAATATTGACTAATGAGCAGTTAGTATGCTACTAATTAGCATGCTAATAAGCAGCTAATTAACATGAATATTGTACCCCAAAGTGTTCATTTTATAAGCGGATCCTGGACAGACTCTTGCATGCTATAAGGACGCAGTATTAGCCTCAGCCAAAGAGTACTGAGAACAGCTAACTGGCTTCTTTTAAACTGAAGGCTGGTGAGTGAACTAACAACATAAAGCATTGAACATAGAGCTCTGCGGCCAAAGTCACATCCTGCTAAAGGCAGGCATCCATGGAAGTCAATATAAATTAGATAAACATAATTTTCCTGTTGAAAGTTCTTGTTCTGTTTGATTGACTTTACTGCTCTAAGGTGGAAAAGTTGCATATTGTTGCTTTAAACACACAAAAAATAAAAAATAAGCCTGCTTCTGTTTTTCAAATCATTTTCTCAGCAAGTAAAGATGAAATTTTGTCTCCAGTGTCTTCCATATTTTTCCTGTGAGCTCAGACAGAAAGCTGCAGCTGCGGCGTAATCATGAGTCAGCGATGCTGATCAATAACACCGTCACCCCTGCTGATATATTACAGTCATTTTGCACTGTGAGGCAATAAAACCCCTTTAATTACCCCCTCAGGACCATCATCCTCAGTGTTTATGATTTTGCTTTCCTTTGAGTCATAGCTCAGGGTAGAAATGATGTCTTTCATCATCTTTTTGGGATAAACATACGATATCTGCCTTCTTATGTAAGTGTGTGGGAAGCCCTGAGCGCTGCTCTAAATTTGGTGAGAGTGGGCTGCTGGTGTTCGCGGCGCCCTACTTGTTTTCATCTGGGCGGCCAGGACGGCCTGTGGAGAGAGATTCAGCAGGCAGACGATGTCGCTCACAGAACAATTGGTCTGTTTGGCAAAGTCTTTCCCCAGCTTCAGGGCATCATGTCTGGGACAGAGGCAGATAAAAACAGAAAAACATTTCAGACTGAGGGTGTCTGTAACTGTAAGCACGCTGGAGACAGTCCCATGAGGTTAGAATACAAGAAAACACTTCCTTCCAATTCTTAGAAAATAACACTGATTGTTGCTTTTGACAGCTCATGCATTCAACTATATATTGCATCCTCTGCATAGGCACAGATCCGTATCCTAACCTGGTCTTGAGAGGGATGGAGAAGGGCAGACTCTGCAGGACGGCCTGTTTAAAGAGAGGCTTGCTGCTCTGGATCATCAGTTGGAGACTCACTGACTGGGCACCTGCACTCTCACCAAAGATGGTCACCTAGGCAGAGAAATAGAACACAGCAGCACAGCGTTAAAATCACCAAATAAACTTAGGAGGAATTTCTTTGTTGTAACGATGCTTCATGGCAATCAATCTTACATTATTTGGAAAGCCTGTTTAGTTCCCTTTTAAATGGTGCCACATTTGTAAGGAACAGGCATTTGTGGGATGAGCAGCAGAGCTGAGTATGTGGGTTGCACCCATGAAAAATTTGCCAAACAGCTTATTTTGCTGTTGACTCTTGTTTTGAGTTTCTGGTATCCCCAGGTGACACCTGTGAGCATGGGCCCTGCTGCAGTGGTTAGTAGGTGTCTATTCATTGCTATACAGACTTTACAGTTATGTGGAGGATTAATTATTTACGCTCCATTGCTTTTGACCCACTTTCACACAATTCTTTTGGTTTATAACACAAGACTCTGATTTAATTTTCCTATGTGAGTCTGAAATGTTGATTAAAATTTATCATTAAAGTTTTGGTTGGCCTAAGAATATTTTCTTATTATTTTATTTTTTGTGTTTCAGTTATGATTTTTGCATATACAGTGCCTATTAAATTATTCATCCCCTTGGAAGTTTTACCCATTTATTGATTTTATAAATCAATTTTGGTCAATAAATCTTTCTTCTCCTGTTTTTTTTAAACAAACAACCTCTTGAAAGTGAGAGTGAAAACAGACTTCTACATAGTAACGTCAATTTAATAGAAATATGTCATGTAAAATAAGTGACTGCACAAATATTCACTCCCTTCAAATCAGTTTTTAGTAGATGCACCTCTGGCTGCAATCACAGCACTGAGTCTGTGTGGGTAGATCTCAATCAGTCTTACAGATCTGGACACTGTGATTTTATTCCATTCTTCTTTTCAAAACTGCTCAAGCTCCGTCAGGTTGCACGGGGATCGATGCATAAACAGCCCTTTTAAAGACTCATCTATTGGACTGAGGTCTGGGCTTTAACTTAGCCACTCAGAAACATTCACCTTAATGTCTTTAAACCATTTCTGTTAGCTTTTACTGTATGCTTCGGTTTATTGTCTTGCTGGAAAACAAATCTTCTCCCAAGTCGTAGTTCTCTTACGGATTGCTGGAAAACATATAATCTTACAAGCCTTACAGCACCAGCTGCCAAGAAGCATCCCCACAGCATAATGCTGCCACTACTGTGCTTCACAGTGGGGATGGTGTGTTTGTGTGGATGTGCAGTGTTTGGTTTCCACCAAACATAGCATCTTGTCTCATGGCCAAAAAGCAACATTTTGGTCTCATCAGACCAAAAAACTTTCTTCCACTTGACTATGGAGTCTCCTACATGCCTTTTGGTGAAATCTAGTCCGAATTTATTTGAGTTTTCTTCAGCAGTGGCTCTCCCATAAAGCTTTGACCGGCAACAGTTGTTGTATGCTGAGTCTCCCAACTCAGCTGCTGAAGCTTAGGTGTCTTGGTGGCCACTCTCACTAGTCTCCTTCTTGCATGGTCACTGAGTTTGTGAGGATGGCCTGATCTAGGCTGATTTACACATGTGCCATATTCCTTCCATTACTTGCTGATGGATTTAACTGATCTCTGGGGGATGTTCAGTGCCTTGGAAATGATTTGTAACCATCCCTTGACTTATACTTTTCAGTAACATTTTCTCTTAGCGGCTTTGAGTGTTCTTTTGTCTTCATGGTGTAATGGTAGCCAGGCACACTGATTAACCAGTGACTGGAACTTTCAGATACAGGAGTCTTTATACTACTTTTTTAGTCAAAAAAGCCTAATTATAGTGACCATGACTGCTATATAATATCATTAAAAGGGTAAAATATCCAAGATGGTGAATACTTTTTATAGTGAACATTTGAGAATGTGTCCACCAGCTTACCTTACCAGGATCACCTCCAAACACTGCGATGTTCTGCTGCACCCATAGAAGAGCCGCCTGCTGGTCCAAGACCCCATAGTTTCCCACAGCTGAGGTGTGCGGGTCTTTCCCTGACACCAGGAACCCAAAGGCACCTTGAATCACGCACGAATTCACATGATCAGAGATTCCTAATTGACTCCAACCAGACAGTCATTTCCACAGTGCTGCTGTTCTCAGCTGAGCAGGAAGGCAGAGTAATTACCAACAGACTCAGTCATTTAAAATAATGGCACACACACATTGTCAAGCCTCATATACACACACAACACGCTCCACAACAAAGACACTGTTATTGTAAGTGAGTGATTAATGACTTCAACAAGATGCCTAATTATTGCCTCTACCACAGATGCTGGATTCACCATATCTCTCAGTGCAGTTAACATTATGACATAAATAAACAAAATTATGGTAAAAGCTTTGTTCTTTTTCTCTATAATATTCTTTAGAAAAACTAACTTCCTTACCCAGTCTGTACTCTATACTAACAACAACAGTGTCTGTAAAGTTGCTGATGAAGCGTCCATCGTACAGAGGCTTGGAGGCAGAGCCAACGATGAAATCCCCGCCATGGATCCACACCATGACAGGCAGCGTGCTTTTCAGAGGGGAGCTGAAGTTCACATCAAGAGGGACGAAGATGTTCAGGTAGAGACAGTCCTCACTCACCTTTGGGGGCAAAAGAGAAAGTATTTTCTACATTAAAATTCTTGTTCAGACACTGAAATGCTGTTTTGTCAAGATACAAGCTTTAGCTATGATGTTGATTTACCAAATTAAGTTTACACATTAAAATTTCTTTAGCCTGGTGACACTGCAGCTCTTTGTCACTGACCAAGCTGAGTCAGCTGTTTAGCTGTAGCTTATTGTGCCTTTAAATGGGGTCTTTTTCTATTGTGTTCATGAAAAGAGACCATATTAATGCCCCCCTTACAGAAGGCCTCACAGCTGATAAAACCAAGCCATGAGGTCAAGGGATCTGCCTGCAGAGCTCAGAGACAGGATTGTTGCAAGGCACCGATCTGAGGAGGGCTACACAAGAAATTCTGCTGCACCCAGAGGCCTCCATAATTCTCATTGATGAAGTTTGGCACAGCCTGGACTCTTGCAGGAGCTGGACAAATCAAGCAATCGGGGAGAAGGGCTTAGGTAAGAGCGGTGACTAAGGTCACTCTAACTGAGTTTCAGAGATCCTGTTTGGAGATGGGACTAAGTTCCAGAAGGGTAACAGTAACTGTAGCCCTCCACTGATCTGGGCTATGGCAGAGTAGCTTGCAAAAAGCAGCTGGTGGCCTGTTAGACTGTGAAAAACAAAATTCTCTGATGAGATCAAACCACATTGAACTGTTTGGCCTCAATTCTAGATGTTATTTCAGGAGGAAACCAGACACTGCTTATCAATACCATCCCAACAGTGAAGCATGGTGGTGGCAGCATCATGCTGTGGGAGTGTTTCTCAGCAAGGACTAGGAGACTGGTCAGGGTTGCAGGAAAGCTGAATGGAGTAAAGGGCAAACATATCCTCAATGAAAATCAGCACTCAGGACCTCAGGCTGGGCCAACGGTTCCAGGTTCAACATGGCAATGGCCCCAAGCACACAGCCAAGACATGACCCCAGGCTTAGGGAGTGTAAAATAGACTAATTACAGAGCTTATAGAAGAAATGTTTAATGTTTCTTTAATGTAACATTAACTATATTAGTTTAAATTGTACAGTCTTACCATCTCTTGTTTAAAAATTACATGATATATCTTAACAGATAAGGAACAGCTTTGTTCACAGGGGGTGCCAACATCAAAACAAAGCTGTTTCTTTCATTTTAAAAAATGTTATTTTCAGGGTTTGGGGCCCTTTTCTGCCACACACGTATAACTTGACTGTTGCATTCACTTTAATTCACCTTTTTACGTGAATTGTTAAGAAAGAAGTTTTCCCTTACTGTTCGGGGACATTCCTCTGTGATGGGGCCACTGCAGGCCTGCACGCATGCCGCCCTGGGAAAGGAGGCATCATAAATCCCCGGCCAAGGACTTGCAGGTCTGGGAGGCTTCCAGCGATATGCCCCAACAGGAGGGTCTGCATACGGGACTCCATAGAAAACATGGGCCTTATCCACTGTTACCCCCTTGATCTGTCCATTTTTAGTTAACACCACCGGTCCAGGAGCGGCATTTGTCTCCCGGCTGACTGTTTTATCCTTGGTTTGCTCTGTGATGGAGAGGTCTGCAGGGCGTCCCAACTCCTTTAGGGATTTTATCTCAAAGTCTCTGTTGATGATGAACGGCTCGTCTCTCACCAGCTGCCCGGAGTAGATACTTCTCAGAAAGCTGACAAGGTCGATTTCATCATCATTTTTTGTCTCATCTCCAGAGGCGAGAGTTAAACTTACTGTGCAGAGCAGCAGCAAACAGAGCCAGCTCTCCATATTGTGATAGAATAGTCTCCCTTTAGACTCTGCTGCTCCGATCATGTGCCATATAAAGTAAAACTGAAGCAGACGAGAAGCAGCTTGAAACTGTCCACACACTGTGCACACTGGTGACTCCAATTTGGCTCATTTCTTTAATTTATCAGACAAAAGGTGCTCTGTGTGACTGCTGAGAGCCATCCAGTAGACCCTGAAATGACACTGTGATGCGTGACAGCTAATAGAAGACAGGTCGTCTTTCCTTACCCTAATGTAATCATAGTGTCACACAGAGAGAGTAAGAGACGAAAAGTAGTACAGCAAGCTAAAGGAAGGAGGAAAACTTGTTCAATTTGATCCTTTTTTGTGTTTCTGATGGTAGGTGTCATTTGTCAGTTAGTGGTGTTTCACTGTCAATGATATCCGCCCAGCTTTAAAGCATTACATCAAGGTTTACATCACCACCTACAGGGCTTCTGCAGCAAAGCATGCAGCAGTGACTCCCATGGGGTCCTAAAATCATTATAAGGAGTCATGGCTGTGCAAGATGTGCAGAAGACAAAAATGCATAAGACGAAGTTGCCCTTTTTCCTTCCATACCATCTAACGAGATAAACATATATGAGATAAATATATGCATAGCACATAAATGTCACCACTAGGGGGCTCTCAATCAAAACAATAACAAAAGATTACACCCAAGGTCGTAGGCCCAAGTCAAGATGGGTTGATGCTGGGTGTCAAAGGCAACCTGTCAGACATAGAAGAAAAGCAAATGGCCTTTTGTTCTTACAACCCCTGTTCCAAAAAAGTTGGGACATTGTGTTAGATGTAAATTAAAACAGATTGATGATGATTAATGATTTGCAAACCCATTTTTATTACAAAATAGAACACAACAAATCAGATGTTGAAACTTACATTTGAGCATTTCATGAAAAATATTTAATCTGATGGTAGCGATACATCTAAAAAAAAGTAAGAACAAATGACTGGGAAGAGAGGAGACCATTTGCTGGAGAGGAATGTTGTCCCATTCTCGTCTGATGTACGATTCTAGCTGCTCATCAGTTCTTGGTGCTTACTTCCTGGGTTTATGATGCTCTAAATGTTGTCTATTTGTGAAAGCTCTGGACTGCAGGCAGGCCAGTTCAGCACCTGGACTCTTCTAATGTTAAGCCATACTGTTGTGACTGATGCAGCATGTGATTAAGCATTTTCTTGCTGAAATATTCAAGGCCTTCCCTGAAAGAGATGTTGTCTGGATTGGAGCATATGTTGCTCTTTAACCTTTTCTGATAGTTTTAACATTTATTTCCATCTCTTAAACCAGCACCGGAGCGGAGTCCCTCCTTTCCCTCATGGAGGTTTAAATTATTTATTCATCCAGATCATCATAAGAGGGATTCAAAAAGGGTGTGAACTCCTCTTTAACCTCTAAAAGATTTACTGTATTTAAAAATATGCTAACATTGGTAGAATTACCTTAGGGGACAATGCCTTTATTAAATTAGGCAATAAAAATAAGTTTATAAAACCCTTCTTCACGCATTACACTTGAGTTTTGGAAGTGAAAATATTTTCCAGATCTTTTAAGCGATTAAGCTGTTCTCTTTGGTCACTATTCTCAATCTTACTTTATCTTAAATTCATTTTTGATAATACATTAGTTTTGAGGTACAGTAAAAACCTAACAATCACAGTACAGCTGAAAAAAACGGCAGGATTATACAACAAAATTTACCAGTACATGTGCTGCAGAGAAGTGTGTGATGGTTGTACAAAAATATGAATTATCTAACTTATTATTTAAAAACTTACCTCGCCAAAAACTCACTTCCTAGAGAAGCAGGCCTATCCGTGTTACTGTTACAGAGTACATGTGCTGCCATGATTGTTTCCCATCAGTACAGATAAAAGGGGGGATTTCCTGACTCTGATCAGGTACCTGAACGCAGCGCACACCTGTCTCTCATTAGGACTCAGTCACCGCCGGCCTAGCATCGATGCTAATAAACACAACATGCTTTCATTTGACGGAATTACAAAGAAAATGTGAGAAAATAAGAACTTCCAGTCAGTGTTATGTTCCCTACTTTGATCATATTCTGCCTATTAATCAGGTTTTATGATTTCAGGAGCTCCTTAGAGTTTTCGTTCATCTTTTTATTACTGAGTCATCTTTTGATTTCGTTTGGTGAGTAGCGCTTAGCACCGACATGTTAGCCTCCATAATAGCAATTTTGATATAACGATGTTAAAATGTGTTTTTTTCTGCAGGACGCAGTGATGATATTTCCTTCTCAATATGCTGGATGGCCAAAGACGATATTTTGGAGCGGTAAGCATGAGAAAGACAAGTTTTTCAAGTCTACAGTAGTCACTTTATGTTTGCTGCATACTGCTGGTCCGTTTATTATTCAATATTTGAATTTATTTTACTGAAAGAAAATATTAAATAATTTTAAAAAGTGTTAACTTCTTTTAAAGTAAAAAAAAAAAAATGAAATACAAGGTGATTTTGTTTTTCATGATCAGAAATATAAGAGCAAGAGTTTAGAAATGGTTCAGTTCAAATTTCCCTTTAGATTTAGAAAATATACAATAACTGGACAACAGAAGCTATTTTTTAAAAATATTTTTTGAGAGACTTTAGTCATTGTTAAAGCAGGAGAGTTGTATTCTGTGTTGTTTTTCCTTAAGCAATCCTTTATAGACAATCACTAGAGGTACATGGAAAAAACATCAGAATCAGTTTTATTGGCCACGTATGTTACTCAAGGGATTTGAATCCTCAGCCTCAACTGTCATAGGTCTGTTGTTTCAGCCTAAAACTCCACTAATTCATTAGTATATGGACAAAATTAGATTCAATCCAAATATGGCCTGTTGAAATTTTCAAATCACAGCATATGCAATATTTCTTTAACCTGAAATGTGTGTCAAAATACCAGATTCAGTTTTTTTTTTTTTTTTGCAGCAGCAGCAGCAGAGACATTATGCATAGATATCATGCACTTTAGTGCCATTTTTTTAGAATAGTCTGCAAAAATCCTGTCTTCATTTTTGTATGTTTTTTTTGTAGACAATATGAAAATTATCACTTGCCTCAATACAAAAATTGAGGGGAGTGATAACTTTTTGTCAGTATTGTTCAGCTGTTCTTTAATATAATATTGTGTTGGTTTAAATATAGAATTATTTAATGCTTGTGTTTGTTGTAAAAACATAAGATGAGGAAATAAAAATAATCACGTATCAAATTACAATTGCTATACTGGGGAAAAAAATTGCTATTAGATTATTTTCCCAAATCGTTCAGCCCTAGTTGATATGCTGATATTCACAACCAAAATATTGGATCTTTGTCTGCTTTGGGCTTCCCTTCATAATTTTGAAGCCTTATGATAAGACTGAAAGTCCCAGACAGTACACAACTAAAAGTTTTAATCACATATTTCTGTCATTTATAGTACTTCAGACAGGCTGCCATGTATTAAATCAGTATCTAAAAAAGAAGAATATTGATATTAAGATTAAATATGGAATGATCTTTGATATAAGGGGCAATGTTGGGTTGACCAAAGTGTCATTGTTTTCTATCCTTGTAGTCAAAACGGGAACATATGGCTGAATGAAACATCTGTAAAATCCATCAACAAGGTGGGTAAATTAACCTCACTGACAGTGTCTCCAGCTGTGGAAACGAAGCTAACAGTTCAGTATGGAGGCGCAGTTCAGGCATGGACCTTCAGTATCAACCCAAGTGAGCATGTTTAACTTTTAGTACGTGTGTCCTCCTCGTTAGCATCAATAGGTATAAAATACGAGATGTTTTACTCGCTTTAAGGTACACATTTCACTAAAGTTCGAGGCCTGCGGGAACCAGAAACCAACCCAGCAAGTTTCACTAAGGTGATTATGATATTCAAGACACAGTTTAATGCAGATGGATGCATATTGCATTTTTTAAAGCAGCTGTTCTTGCTTTTGTTCACCTGTCAAGGGCGTCCTGGATACATTGAGCTCAGACGAGGTGTTTGCGTGTGAAGACGGTACCATATTTTTTCTCCAGGATGAACACTTCTTCCTTGCAATCGGTAATTTGTTGCAGTATCAAACTTCTGTCCCTTTTTTCCACAAACTGAAAGACATCTCAATGACTGACTGTGATTCTGAGCATGTTTATGCAATGTGGGAAGTGTTTCAATGGTTGTTCCAGTCATTTTTAGCACCTTATGACTGAAACTACAATTTTCTAAATCTAGGTCACACTCGCCGTCTCCCCCTGAAGCTGGCATCCAGGACCCCATCCTCACTGGATGTGTCCTGGGTGGAGAGCCAACAAGGTTTCGGCAGCAGCCACACTTTGACCCTGTACCACACTGAACAGGGTTCCTATAAGATTCTAAGCACGGACATGACCACCAGCAGCAACTACCACTTCACAGCTTTGGACTCCTGCAGCCTGTATATGGCCTGCGTGGAGATCACAGGAACACAGTCCTTCACCTGTCTCTCCACTATTACAGGTATGATTTAAAGGTTAAAGATGACCATGTCTATGTAGCTTTTTAGAATGATTTTAATCAGATCTGAAATCTGGCCAGAAATTGGGCTGAAAATCGTTCTGTGTGAAGCCAGCCTAACCTATGCTCTAAAATGACTTCATTGTACGCTTTGTCCACATGGGGTGCCGAAATCCACAAAAAAGGAAAATTCTTCACAACTGTTTGGAAAAAATGTTTCCTTAGCTATTTTGGTGAATTTTATAAGGACAGAGTCCCTTGTTTTTTTTTCTCTAATTCTGTCTCTGCCATCAGACCCTGACGTTCCCAAAGACTTGAAAGTCTCATCGTGGAACAGCCGCAGCATAACTTTATTGTGGGACTTTCCTAAGAACCACAAGTTCTCCCTCTTCTTCCTCACTGCCTTCTACTTGAATGGTACAAACCACATCATCCAGAAGGTGCGTCACTGGCACAAAGAGGACGACTTTGTGTTCACCTTGTCAGACCAAGAGCCCTGCAGCAGGGTTACGTTTGGCCTGCAGACAGTCTGTCAGGCAGGGATGGAAACACGCTACAGCAAGATGGTCTTTAACGATGGAAACTCTGGTGAGTCCTTTTTTCCAGTTTAATTCAATTTTTAAAGGCTTTTTGTCCTCACAAGCAATTCAAGGCACTTAGAGCAGCAGCATTACAAAAATAAAAATGGGAGTTGAACAGAAAATCACAATTGCAAATATAAAAAAAATCTATAAAGAATAGAGACGTTTGTAGAAACCTATGTACACAGTATATATGTTTTTATACAAAAATTGAACACTATAAAGAGTCAATTTTAAACAAAGGTGTCATATATGACAGCATTCATATATTTGAGCCGAGCTGTACAAGAACAGTAAGACATTGAAAGCCATGAATGGTTGTAGCACAAAGAGACAATGATTTCAACTGTAAATAAAAATATATAAACAGGATATTGTGAAATGGGCAAATACTGAGTAAACAGAGTGGTTGTGGTACAGTCAAATATAAATATATGAATATACAAGATAAAAAATGTAAACAGCAGCAAGACTGGGTAAACTGGGTAAAAAAGGTCAACATTACAGGAGTGACTTTTTAGTGGTCATCAGGGTACTGTAGTTCAGGTGACTGAAATCCTTTGTCCATTTACATAACATTAGACCACTGTATTCCTTAAATGCAGGATTAAGGCCCAAATGAGGGAGAAAAGCTGTTAAAAAGTGCCACCAACCCCTGCTGTCTGGTCAGCTTTACTGTGTATCCTCTCAAATTTAATAGACTAGCAGCTGTTTATAATACACAATGAATATCAGCAAATTATGTGTCAGATTGTGTGTAATGTGTGATAGTGGCAGTTTCAATCATGGTCATGTGTGGGTCTTGATATTTTCATACTGTTATATTAGTAGTATCATTATATTAGATCAACCCAACTATTCGGCTAAAAGTAATGGGTATTAAAAGTGCATTTTATGCTCTGGATATTTCAGTTAATGACAACTAAACCAGTGAGCAAATGTTGTCAAAAAGTGTTCCCAAAATAACACATTTTAACTTAAGCCTTTGTATTTGCATTATGCACTTTGCATATGAGATCGTACTTGTTGTCACCACAAGGTATAAATATTGTTTGTCAAGATATCACTTATTTAACTCTTATTTTTTTTAAATAATTAAGTTTGTGTTCCCAAGATGATGAGAAAAAATCTTTGAGATGACCAAATATTCAAGCTGTCTCAAAAACAAAAAAAGAAAGAAATTAAGAAAAATAAAATGTATGTGGACTTGTCTTTCTGCAATGATGTTCTTTTATTACTTTTATTTATTTTGTCCTATTAAATTATATTTTGTTCCACTTAGGGTCCAGATGGCAAAATTTTTACTGAATAAGTTTGAGTGGTTGGACATTTTTAAATTTGAGTGATGATTTCGCTTCAGGAGGTAGAGATGGGTCCTGATCCCTAACCAGGTTAGAACCACTGCCTTACAGTGTGTGGCATTCTTGCTGAGCTAGAATATTGGCATGAAAATGTGTTTAAGGACAGACCACGACCATCAGTGTGAGACCTGAAACATATAAAACATTATATTTCCAATTTACGACAACTTCCTGCTTTATGGCGTGACATCAGAGTTCATATTGACAGGAATTATAAAGTTATTAGACATTTCTGTCTGCATCTGAACTTGATATGTACAAAAGGATTGGAGGCATAAACACATTTCTAAATTGTGTCACTTCTAGTTGCCAGTAGGAGGCGCTCTGATGAGTGTTGTGCATGTAGGCTTGTTCAATCTGAGCCTAGAGTCTTGCTTGCCAAATTAAATTACACAGAATAACACTAAAAGTTTAAAAGATTTTCCTGTTGCACAAAACTAAGCTTTACTTTAAAATTCAAATCAAAGTTGAGGACTTCCTGTTGGGATTTCATCCAATAGACTTTTTTTGTTGCTCTCATCATGATGCATTGTCTATGCAGAAATCATAAGTCTAGGTTGAATGCTCTCTGGGGACTGAATGTTTAGAATTTTAAAAATTATACTTCAATGGAAGAGACTTCCTGTTGTCCCAAGGGGGCGCTGTTACAAAATGAACAAATTCCAAGCATGAATTGATTCATGCTGGGAGTGTTATCATACCTGTGACGTTTGCTGATGATTGATGAAGGCACTGCAGATTTATAAGGAATGTATTTTTATGCACTGCTGACAAGTTCTCAAACTTTGAGCCCTGATTACGGCTCTGCCCTACAGTGGAAATTCAGGTTTTTATAACTTTTGTTGTCCAGATGGTCTAAAATGAGCACCTAAAATCTGAAGTTAATCAGACGATGTCTCTTGATGGAGTTTGTTAAAATGTGAAACATAAAAGTTGGTAAAAGTTTGAAACTTTGACCTTAGACTGTGAAATACTCCATCTACATTTTTTGCCATAAAGACATTTTGTTTGGACATGATTTATATGCGTCCTGATTTCCTTGCAAATGGTTTAATCCCAGTCCTGGGGTTACATTTCTGAAGTTTTATGGAGCTGTTCAGTGATGCAAATTTTGGTGGGATTTTGGACATGCTGAAGCCTTCAAATTAGCTATTAATTTGGTAGGAGAATAATGATTCTCTAGTTTGAAAGGGCTCTTGTGCCTGTTGGTGCTGTGGCCCTGGTAAACACAGTTACAGAGATTAAAAACGTAGAACTTTTAAGTAAAATCCTTTCTGTACTCCCAGTTCACTCCAGCATCCAGGCCTTGCGTCAGTCATCGTTTGGCCCGGACAACTACACCCTGAGCTGGCAGGTGAGGAACACCTCGTCCATCTCCATGTTCAGAGTTTACCATGAGGGGGAGCTGCAGGGAACTACATTCCTTAATGACTACACTGTGGAGGGTCTGAAGCCATGTCAGCAGTACCAGGCCAAAGTGGAGGCGCTGTGTGGAGACAGCGTTATCATGAGCACCAAGACCATTGAAACACACACAGGTAATGTAAACAGTACTGATGATATGGCTGAATTTTCTTGTTGGAGGTGGTGGGGGTCTTTTTTTGCCTTTATTTGTAAGGGATAGCTGAAGACAGGGAATACGGGGAGAGAGAATGGGTGGCAAGACATGCACCAAACAGCGCCACGTTTGTGAATCGATTCCGCAACCAGTGCATGGAGGACTCTGTATATGGACATCTAATCTGCCCTCTGTGCTAAACAGATGTCTATTGTTTGTTTATTTAACCTTTATTTACCCTCCTGAGACCTGAACTTTTGTTTAGAAGACCTTTTAAGTTTCTCTCACTTATTTTGCATAAGTAGGAACTGATGAGTTTAAAAGCCCAGCCTTGAATTTGAACAGGAATTGGTTTTGACCAAAAATTATGTAAAAATCTCCTGAAATTCTTGTTTCTGCAGAAAATGCTGCACTGGTTATAATTTTGAGCATATGTTTTGGCTCCATGTCCATCAGTTGTTGGATGTCTTCAGACAGTAAGAATTGGTGTCAGCCATTGAGAGAGGCACGGTGGAGTCATTTTTATGTTTATTTTGATGATGCACATCAAGGACTTCTTAAGCCAATTTGTTGTAATATTTCAAAAGTATCCAATAAAAAGTGCCCAAGAATTTTGTCAAATATTTCCATATGTAGTTTTACTGAAACGCTACATTCCAACAAAAAAAAATCTGTAAATTCTTTAAAAAATTCAAGCAAATTCCCCAGATTCTAAAGAAAATAACAACTATAGTCTCTCATCAAATATGTTTCCCAAAATCCCATGAAAATGTCAAAAATATCGAAGCAGATTTCCCCGGAAACTTCCAGTTAAACACTCCAAAATATACAAACATATCCCTTCAATGTCCAAAAAATTTCTGGTAAAATCCCTAAAAATTTCCATTAAAATTCCTAAAAATGTCAAATCAAATTCTCCCAACATTTTAAGCAGATTGATTTAACTTCTACTGATATTCTGGACAATTATCCAAAAAAATTCTTACTGCATCAATTATAACTTTTTAGTAGGACCCGACGGTATAAAGTCCTCATATGCACATGCAGGGTCTTGGATTTGAAATCTCTTTCTTAGGGGTATTTTAGTCAAGACGACAGCAGTTAACAGAGCTACTGTAAAGTGAATAGTATGTTGCTGTCAAATACAGAATTTCTTCTGATTGCAATTCATCAATTCAATTACTTTGTTTCAAAACAGTGTTCAAGTCCATGTTGATGATATGAGGCAATTCCTACTAGTGTGTTCATTTTCCAATCAAATGAAGTCAAAGAGATGATTTTCTCCCTCCTCCTCTCTCTGGCTCACTTGCCACCATAATCAAGCATGTGCCTGTAGGAACAAATAAGGACTGACATGATTCATGTGCATATTATGAAATTTAATCCTGGCGTCACCACCGTTCATGTGTACCTTATTTCCATCCATCTGTAAAACAGAGGAACTTGCTGTTCTGTTTTGTATTATCTTTTATTGAAAGTGAAGTGATCGGAGGTAAAATTAACTGAAATTACTCCTGTGTGACTTTGATTAAATAAAGGATGATGGATCATCAGGTCAAGGAGTTTATTCTGAAGTGGTTTGTGTGGGAGTTTAAATTTGAGAGAAAAGCGTGTAATTCAGTTATTTACATGAAATGAATTAGATCTTTTGTCCAGTGCAGTTTAGACCAGTCATGCTGTAATGTGCTGTCTATACTATGTCTCCTTATAGAATTAAATAGCAGACAAGACCAACAGCACAAGAGACATTGTGTTTGTAAATAGCTATTTAAAAGTCTGAAACAACTTCAGGTGTTACTAATTGAAAACCTGCAGCTTACTACAAAAATCAAAGATAGAATCAGCAAAGATTAAGTGGTACTGCTCTGTCTACAGGGTCACAAAATTAAACACAAAGTTCCATGAGTAATGAGTATTAATACTGGTGTTGTATGTGTGTGCATATCCAGGACCTCGTGGCATATCAGAGCTCAGCTATCGCTCCAATGACTCCACTGCCATTTGGATATCCAACACCATGAACCAGCGAGCTGTGGCCTTCCTGTATGAGCTGTCTTTGGAGAATGGCCCAACCATCAAAAACAGCAGAGTGTTCGACACAGAGCTCCATCTCCCTGCGCTGGAAGAAGGGAAGACCTATGTCCTGGACGTGTGGGAGGAATGTGATGGACAGTGGGAGTCTGAACGCTCTCATTTGTGTTTTGAAGGAACAAATTCGTCCTCTGGGCTCCTTGTGAGGGCGGCTGAATCTGCTCTGGACCTAGGTCAGCACTGTGGCTCTAAAGGGGAATTTAAGTACTTTATTTGACTAAAATATAAGAGTAACACTAACCATTTTTGACAGCAACAGTGTTAAATTTGTCAACAAAAAATATGACAAAGTGTTTGTTAATTTCCTTTTTCCATGAGGAAGATGAGACAATGATGAGCTGAAAATAGATCTTTTAATGATAAAATCTCAGAAAGGAAAAAAGAAAACAGAAAAAAAACAAGACATTAACACTTCAATGTGTGAGGGGCACAACCCTATCATACCTGCTAAATTTGAAGCCAATCAGATGTTTGATATGAGTTACACCAACTTCCTGTGAAATTGGCGACATATAAAAATGGTCACTTTGACCAGTGAGGCATCTTTCAATAAAACGTGTCAGTTTTGTAGCAAAATATTGAGGACTTTCCATCCAAATCCAAGCTTGATAGGTTCAGCTCAGGAAAGGAAAACACAAATGGATCATACGTGTTGCTTCCTGTGGACAGCAGGGGGTGCTATTGTGGTCTTTCTATTGGGATTTGGGCATGGCTCCAAGGGGCTTTTTGTAGGTGTCATGATGACCTAACCTGACACATCAGATGGATGTGTGAAACACATCCATCTGGGAAAGCTTCAATGGGAAACGTTTGAGAAAAGGCAGAGGCTTTGAAAAAAACTCGGAGTGTGATTGGATGAACTTTCTGTCTGTCACATTTCTACGGGCCAATCAGAGCAACAGAACACATGACGTAGCCGCTATCAAGCTGCGTATGCGCAGCTACTGAGAAATAATGCGAAACATGGCGACTATAGACATGTCAGTACACGAATTTTGTCGTTTTTGAAAAGAAGACAACTCACTGCTGTTCTTCGTTCTTCTCTAACGAAGAAATGTCCTCAAGTTCTGATAAAACTGGCGCTTTAGCAGCATCCACGCTAATGTCTTCTGCCATAACTGCACCAGCTCTTGCTGCTGCTTGTTAACGTCACAACTCTGTTGAGCATGAAAGTACTGCCCCTCATCACTGATTGGTCCTGTCACTTTCTAACCAGCCCAAACGGTTCAGATGGGAACTTTGCAAGATGGATTTGCCAGTGAAAAACAAGGAAATGGGTGTATCCATCTGCTTTGCAAGATTAATGATGGCCCATATGCAGACATAAAATCATAAGCCTACATTGAATGGTGTTTGGGGGAATTAATGTTTAAAGTGAGATAAAGTTTCAGAGGATGAAATGTTCAATTGGCAGAAGGGGGCTGTGACAAAGTAATGGTATTGATGATTGATGTATTGACGATCAGTTTATGATCATGACTGTGAAGTTTGGTGACGATTGATTAAAACAATCTAGATTTTCTTGGAATTACTGAGCTGAACTCACTGAAAAAAGTACTGAAAAATAGCCCAAATTTGAGACCATGTGACGACCCCTGCTCTTTGGCGAAAACTCAGAATTGTATACCAAAAAAATTCTGGTGTCAATCAGTTAAAATCTCTTGGAGTAGTTCGTTGAAATGTGCGACCTGTCCATCAGTGAAACATAAAAATTTGGCCCTTAGATGTTTGTCTTGTGCTTCCTGTACATTTTAGAGGATTGTCTCAGAGACTTGTTTTGTCTAGGCCTGATTCATATATGTACAGATTTTCATGCTTGTAGCTCTTACCAATTTTCCTCATCTCATGTTTGGGATTTGCAAAATTCCACTGTCAAACTTTCCAGAAAATTGTCCCCAAAACAAGCTGCTATGGGCCAAAAAATGAATACAAATAAAAAGTAGGCCTAAATTTGAGTGTGATTGACATTTCTTTGACAACTGTTTATTTTCTAATAGCTCTAATCATCAATATTTCCATTTTTGTGTCCAATTAGAACTACAGATCGATATTTCAGGGATGGGTCTCACCATTGTCCTGCCCTGGTCTCTGCCTGAGGATCTGCAGGATGACGCGTCTGAACCAAGAGCCAAAATGGGGGAGATTTTCAAAGATAGGGTAAGGAAAATGCCTTTCAAAAACACTTAACCACAGACTGCTGATCTTCACTTGACTCATGGCTTTAAACGTTACTTATGTCTGTCTCTACTTAAAGAACTAGGTGTTTTTTGTACAGCTAGCATATATTCTTGAAGCATTTTGTCTGTTTTGTGTTTGTCTTCAGCTTCAGGAGCTTTTGCAGGACTTCAGTCATCCAGCTCGTGTTGAGATCACCACCTTTGAACCTGCAGACAAGCCAGACCAAATGGAGGTTCTGTTTATGTCATTTAATGCATCCAAAAGTGATGAGGATGTTCCTCTGTCTGTGGAGGATCAGCTGGAGTACATTCACTCTTTAAATACAACAAACTTCTCTGTCACAGACGGGGTCATTCACTGGGACGGTAGGTTGATTGATCCAAGTCATCAGCTGTTTGCAAAATCTGTATTTATAGCACTCTCTTATTTTCCTTGGCTAATTTGTACT
Organism: Cheilinus undulatus; assembly: GCF_018320785.1. Lineage (NCBI taxonomy): Eukaryota > Metazoa > Chordata > Actinopteri > Labriformes > Labridae > Cheilinus > Cheilinus undulatus. Next base: position 11,039,471 of record NC_054887.1, read on the forward strand.
TGTTTTAGGTCCTGATCTTTGTGCCTCCTCCAAACACAAGTTGTGTCCTCATCACTCTCTGTGCATCAACACTTTGGGCTCCTTCATTTGCATTTGCCAACACGGTTTCTATGATGTGAGCTCTGTCATCAAACCTCGTGCTGGTTTACATCCACAGTGCAATGGTATATTCTTATTTTATATATCCAATGAAAAGCTTTTAAGAATCTGTTCTAAAAAGCAATGAAAGAGATCTGATCAGGTTTTGAGTGAAAACTTCACTTCTCACCCAGCATTTAGAAGGAACTAGGCCAGAAAAAGTAGAGGCCAGTATTATGTTTGTCCTTTTAAGCTACTGTAGAAGCATGGCAAATTTGATGAACCCTCTTTTCCAATGACATCTTTATTCTATAGAGCACCTTTAAAAACACATTTACAGACTGCAAGGGCAGGGACTTGATTCACTTAAGAATGGCTTTCTGTATTTAGAATCTGCCTCAAGAGTAACCAATTATTCCTGTACTCTTGTTTTGAAACAGAGAAAGGCCTTTTCAGCCAGTGTCTGGATAAACTGGTGACTGGAGGAATTGCAAAACCTTACCTGACATCTCACCTGGGCGGAAAGGTGGATGTGAAGCTGAACGATGGGCGGTGCTCAGTAAAGGAAAGCGAGACCTTTTACTACTTCAACACGTCACGGAAATTCTCTGAATGTGGAACAGAAAGACGAGTGAGTTGCAAAGAGATTAAAATGTATTAAATAATTTTGTTCTAAGTGATGGAAACACTGTGCAGTTCAACAAAAATGTTATCTAAGAATGTAGGTACAGGTATATTTTCTGATGCAATAGATGTATAAATTTGTCTTACATGTGAGGATCCAGTCAAGCTTACCCACATGACCATTTTAATGGTTGAAAACAGGGTTTCTGCAGATCCTTAAAACACCCACTGATCTGGGCTTTATGGCAGAGTGACTAAATGGAAACCTCTTCTCAGTGCAAAACACATGAGAACACACAGAGAAGAGCAGATTCCCAAAATACAGGTAGGCCTTGTACTGTAAAGAGAGGCCTACAGTTTCCAGCATGTGGATAATCAGACAGCCGACACTTAGCATGTTAATGAAGTGTGACCCCACTGCTGTGTCGTACCGTGTTTGTGTTGATTTCAATCATAGACTCACCACTCTGATAAAAGTTAAACACAGTGACACACCAGACACATCGTAAATTGACCTCATTGCTGAGCTATAGCTCGGAAGATAAATGCATCTTGCACATTGCAGAACACTCCTTTCTCGAGGTTTTCTTGTGAGTTCTGAACATTTTCAATAAACCGAGATCTTCTCCTGTAAGATGTGAGTCTGCTCATTGATGCTGCTGATTCTGTTCCACCTTGTCAAACACACTATGCATAGCACAGATGTTAAATACAGGCTCACTCATTTTGGAAAAAAATCTGAAACAGCAAAAGATAACTTGTTTGTCATTTGAAACAAATTGATGTGCGTATAATTTAACATTGACTAGTGCTGTAATTTAAAACACTTTTGTCTGACATGAATCACGAAGAATTAAAAGGTGATCTTGTCACATGGTGTAGCCTGGTTAGACTCATTATGTTTTTGTTGAAGTGTTAAGCTGTAGAAGACGGTCAGATTTTGTTTTTGCATTATTTAGTCCAACCTGATTGACTTTGATCATGTGGAAACATTAACCCTTTCATCTCTAGGCCCTTTAAGTGTTCAAGCTTGAAACGTAGCACAAAAACTGACTTAGCTATGTAGCTGCTTTGTGAGCTTATCTTTAGCTACATTATCTCTGTAGTATTGCTAAGTTAGCTTTAGCAACATGAGCTTTAGCAAATGTAGCTACAGCTTACTTAGCTTCACAGATAACATAAATACATAACTCACGTTGCTCCTTTGTGAGCTTAGTTTTAGCCATGTAGCTCTGTTTTTACATAGCTTACGCAGCTAACGGGGCTATGTTTGCTGCATTAGAATGTTTTCATAGAGGATGAGGTTTTTTCTTCCTATAAGACCGATTACTCTACTTTTTAAACATTTTGTTTTAAGGTTTTGCAGGTCAGGATTTTAATTTTTGAAATACTAAGCATTACGCTAACCCTTACCCTACATGGAAGCTTAATCCAATTTTTTTTTTCAAAAGTTTTAGCATGTATTTCCATTCTCAGATATACAGCATCACAGATGGACTCAAAAGTGTATTCTTACTCATTTTAATGGCAAGATTTGTGCTGGAAAAGCACACTGAGATTTTCTGGGATGGACTCAATGTGATTTTGCTAGTCTTCAGAAAAACTAATAGTATACTAAATAACATGAAGTGAGGATAACCCATAAATGTTACTACTGACTACCATCTGCAGTTACTGAATTTTTTTGGCTCGAAGTGTCAGTAGACACCACCATATATCATAATTTGCTGTAATCTCAGACTATATGAGATGTGTTACTTTATTTTGCACGTTTAGGTTAATAAAACCCACATTGAGTACCAAAACAGCCTGGCTGTATCGCTGACTACAGAGCACATCATCAGCCGAAGGGATCTCAAAGTTGTCTGGAAGTGCGTCTACCCTCGACATTATATTCGCAACGCTCAAGTCGGTGTGGATATGGAGTGGTGAGATTAAAAACATAGGTTGTTTTTTCTCTTTGCATGAATTAGACATCAAAGCATCGCTCTTGAGAAAGAACACGAACATATCTGTCTTTGCAGGCTCTCCTCTCATGCCCTGGTAGAGTTTAACTCATCGCTGCAGCTCGGCCTGACCATGGGCCTCTTCACTGATCTGTCGTACACCAACAACTATACGGATGCCATCAGCCTGGAGCCCGAGGACACGCTGTTCTTTCAGGTGGAGCTGCAGACACACAACACTTTTGCCTCAGACGTCCTGCTGCAGGTCGACTCATGCTGGGCCACTGAGAGCACTGACCCGCAGGACATGGTGCAGGGTCTTCTTCTTCAGGATGGGTAGGAGAAATTGTGAAAAAAAAAAAATGTTTAGAATCTGCATTTATTGCTTTAAAAGTGAAGTGTTCTCCAGCCACATTTTTAACTGACAGAAAATAGAGAACCAGTTAAGTTATTATGGACAAATGAATAAAACAGATTGTTTTCTGTGGTTTCTCTCTGCCTTTTGGTGTCTCATTCAGGTGCACAACATTGTAAAAGTACATAACATCCAGTTGGTGAAATATAAACAAAACATTTGTTTTTATAAATTTATGGAATGCTTGTTTTCATGCACTTTGAATGTATTTTATGTGTTTGAGCCACGTCAAAGAAGAAACTCTGTCACATCTTGGACAAAGTCTGTCTGTCTTTCTGTGTGTCTGTCCATCCGCCTTACTGGTCTGCTCTCTGATTGAATGTTGTTGGTTTTCCTCTGGAGGCAGTCTGACCTCACCTCCTAAATTTAAAACATTTATGCTCACAGTTTTTTGTTCGTGGAGGCTCGGATGCAGTAGGGAGCAGTAAAGTAATTGTGTTGACACCACACACTTGAGGATTATTTGGAGCAAAAACTGTTTTCTTGACAAATCTCAACTCAGTAAACAAACCCTGATCATCTGACGGGGCTTATCTTGTCTGAAGTTGGGCTTAAACTCATATAGTGTGTAGCCAGCCTAAGGCCTTGCCCACATGTAGGCAAATATTTTCAAAACTGATGTTTTAAACATTTAAAAGCAATAATGACTATTATTGTCATCCCCAGCTGTCCTGTTGACCACACCCTGCACTGGCTCTCTGTAAACGGTGCAGCCCAGCAGAGCAGATTTTCTGTCCAGATGTTCTCCATGCCTCAGCGGCTGCCGATCTACATCCACTGCCTGGCCAACATATGTGGACACCATGAGGACTGTACAAAGGTAAAATAAAAGGTTTCTATTTGACTGATTAACAACTGAAATTTTTTGGGGTTCAACTAGAAAACCAAGGAAGGCAGAGAAAACCCACATCATAAAAAGCCTTAACAATCCAATTTGTGCCTAAAATTATTGAAATATGCTGGTTGTCAAACAAGAAGATGATTAATTTTCTTCGTGCTGTTTAATTTATTGTTACTGCTCTATAAAAGTTCCCTCTTTTCTTGTAGAATTGCACCAAGGAGCAGCGCAGAAAAAGATCAGTGAGTTGGATAGACAGAACGGGGAAACAAGCCGCTGTCGTGTCTGCTGGACCTCTGCTGATCAACAGGAGGCTAAAAACACAAGTGTCACCATCTTACTGTGAGTTTATGTCATGGAGAGTTAGCAGATCACAAACTTTCTGTCTTTCAAGACTGTCAAGAGCTTCTGGTAAAATATAAAACTACTTCCTTAGCTCTACATCTTGAAATGAGTTTCTTACTTTTGATTTTAGTTAAGGTTTGGAGTTATCTATTTCATCCCTCCATGATACCTCGCGTAAATTCTGGGTGTGACTAACTCTTTTAAAATGTGTTTTTTCTGATATCCATGATTCACTTGTCACTTCTTCAGGTCAGTAATAATTCCAGGTTGATTTTGGAAGAGATGAATCCAGATGCAGAGGGACATTTATTGATGATGGGTTTAACTGAACCCCAGGGGATGTTCAGTGCCTTGGAGTTTTTTGTTGTCTATCCCCTGACTTGTACTTTTCACTAACATTTTCTCAGAGTTTCTTGAAGTGTTCTTTTGTTTTCATGGTATGATGGTAGCCAGGCATACTGATTAACCAGTGACTGGACCTTCCAGAAACAGGCATCTTTACTCTGCAATCACCTGAGACACATTTACTGCACTCTGGTGATCCCCATTTCACTAATTGAGACTTGTATACTTTTTATAAGCACTGTATATCACTAGAAATTCCACCAAGATTCACATCTACAGTAGCGTCTCCAGAATTAAGTCGCAACTTCTTTGAGATTTTTTTATGTCCAGTTCATTTGCAGTTGAATGAAAGCACTGTTTTTTATTTTTTTGCAGGGGAAGAGCACATGACGATGATCTTCATCATGGCTGGATCAATCGGCTTTTTGGGAGTTACTGTACTCTCAGTGATTGCAACCAAAGCAATCATGACCTACTATGAAAGATTATGACTACAATAAAGTGTTTTTTACACCCTCTAACTGTGTGTTTTGTGTCTAATCTGGATAATTCACTGTAATGATGCAGCACAATGTTCAAACGAGTAAAAATGAAAACCTATAGAAGTTATAAATTCGAACACAGCATAGCGAAGATACTCAGGGACTCATTTTATGAGTCGGTATTACTGTTTTTTTATACTAATTATCCCTTTTTTAAAGAGATGATTGTCTAGTAAAACAATTTCTTTGGCCAGTGGATCTTCGGCCCTGCAGTAAGCATGGTGAAGTGTTGTAATATAGCAAATGAGCAAGTTCACACTGCAGTTGCTTCAAGCTAAAACATTCTTTCAAAGGTGGACATACTCTTAAACAATGCCTCAAATGGCCAGTTTTTATATGGTAAAAATTTCCAAGAGAAGTTCATCATTGTATGTCTTGGAACAGCCATGATCTCTATTTAAAATCATACCAGTAATTTAAATTTGCATCAACATGATGGCTTTCCTATTGGCCTTTGTGATTCCAAGCACCAACTGAAGGAATACTGATGTTTAATATATCAACATAGTGACACCTGAAAGTCACAAATGACACAAAGCTTTCCAAAGTGGTGAAATCTGACAGCACAGCCACAGGCTGCAGAAGAGCTCTGCTGTACCCATCATCATGGAAATGGGGAGTCCAGCACCAGAGAGGGAAAATGTTTGTGCTTTTGACTGACTACGAAGATACAGAGTCCCATGTACAAAGAAAATAATGATAAAATTGGTCCGTCCCAGTCACTATCAAATATCTGAAACGGGACACTGCAAATATTTTTTAAGGTTCCAACTCTTCATAGAACAATTGACCAAAAAAGTGGTGGACTCAGGATGCTTAAAGAGCAGGGGCAAAAGTTGTCAATACATTTAAAGTAAAATAGTTTGAAACCACGATTGTTATTAAATGTTATTATGATGATTATACCTACTGCACCTCTAATAATGCAGAAAGAAATTAACCATTTGTTTGGTTTACAAAAATACACAAAGAGGGATTGCGTTTTCTCCACTATTGGACATTTGCCCTACAACGCACTTTTCAGGTTTTAGCCTCCTAGTAGGCACCCTAGATGGCACTTCATCATATGGGCTACTGGTCACTAGAAAGGAACAATGGAGGACACCAATCATGTTTTGTCTGCTTATAAGGTACCAAGGAGGGCAACTGCTAAATTCTGTTCCCGTAAGATGGCACCAAAGATGATGCCTTGTCACATTTTGTTCACAGAGACCAGCATAGAGAGTACTTCATCAAATTTTGTTTTACTGAAGGACACTCAAATATTATTACAGAAGAGTATTAGGGCCACTGAAAAAAAAATTGAGACAATTTTTTTTTTTTCCACTTGTGAGAAAAAAGTCAGAATTCTGAAATTAAAGTCAGAATTCTGAAAAAAATGAGACTTTTTTTTGCATTTGAAGAATAAAGTCAGAATTCTGACTTTATTCTCAGAATTCTGACTTTTTCTCACAAGTGAAAAAAAAAATTTCGTCTCAATTTTTTTTTCAGTGGCCCTAATACTCTTCCGTAAAATGTTATCTATCTTGTCTACAAGATTTTGGTCGCGTAGACTGACATAGTGCCATCGTGAACGACCACAAAAATCGTGTAGTCCGGCTTTTAGAGGACACCAAGTCAGATTTTGTCCACTTTGAGCATCAATGAGTTGGTCAAATTTGATCAGAGTAGAAGTACAACAGTACTTTAATAAAAGTTTTAAAGAAATAAAACTGGTTAAAGGGTGGCTGTGGAAGAACAGAAGGCTTTATCTAAACAAAAATTAAAAGGAGGCGTTGACATGATCATCAGTGGAATCATAAATACACTAGGTAGCGATATCTCCGCAGTCTTTTTTTTTTTTTTTTTTAGCCCGAAACGGATGCAAACAGGAAATACATGAAGAAGAAATTCATCGTCACTACCGTTTCTAAGCAAAGATGGCGTCCTTCGCTGCTGGAGACGGCATGAGTGATGCACAAACAGGGAAAAAATCAAAAAAGACCAAAAACCAGGGTAAGTTATGAATTATATCAAGGTAGTTGCTTTATGTCCGTCAAAGACATCCCGTTTCCCTTTGGGAAGATATAAATTTGGACGGTTTAATGACGTGTTAGCTGTGAGCTAGCAGGTTAGCGTTCATGTGCCGTAAACATGCGGGACGTTGAAAAATACTTGTTAAACGCGTCGATTTCACACGAAGAGAAAAAATAGAGAGGACGTTTTTCTATGTATTTTTTACTTCTTTAAGTAGAGAATAAAATGCACTTTGTTTTAAAATATGCCGTGTTATTATAGGATCCAGCTGCTGTCTTTAACGTAAAGATTTCCCTCTGAACCCTTCATCTGTCCAACTTTCCCTGTGTAATTTTTTTAAGTAACCTGCCCTGCGCAATATCACAAAATACATATAAACATGCTGGCAGACGGGGTTACTTCACATATTAAAAAATACAGCACAAGTTTTCCAAAACCTTTCACCTGTTGAATTTGATAAATGTTAACCCAGTTCCGTGATTCCTTTGAACTTTTTACCAAAGCGAAAGTCGTATGAGAAAAGAAGCAGATCCATTACTGTCATTGTTCTGGTGTCTGTGTTTTACAGTGGATGAGTCTGAACTCTTGACTGTTCCTGATGGATGGAAAGAGCCGGTGTTTACCAGAGAGGATAACCCCAGAGGTCTGCTGGAGGAGAGCAGCTTTGCCACACTGTTTCCTAAATACAGAGAAGCCTATCTGAAAGAGTGCTGGCCGCTGGTGGAGAAGGCGTTAGGAGAGGCTGTGAGTTCACTGAATCATTACAGTGTTTTCTTTGACTCAAGAGACCACATAAATTATGTTGTGTGATATAATTAGGTTTTCAGCATTTGATGCATGAACAGCAATTAGTTAACATCCATAATTGGTGCATTAATATTTTGTTTTTAACTGCAATTCATTGGCTGCTTTGTTGTTGGGATGCATCATATTAAAAGGGTTTTCTGGGCTCAGATATAAAGGCAGAGGTGGTACCATTCTGCTCCTGCACTCTGAAATTTCTTAGGGGTTTGGAGGCATGTTCCCCTGGCAGAAAAATAAAAACATGTTAAAGTTAATAACATCAATCTAGGGCACTTTGAGAGCAAAATTAAGAAGCTAAATCTGAATGTTAATGCTAGACTACTGGACAATCAAACCCATATTACTCTGCTATGTATTCAAGGCAGGTTGTTATTTTCATCAGTGTATTTTAAATCAATTGACATATAAATAGTGCAGTAATATGCATTCGTTCCGTTCATACAGTTTTACAATTTGCCTGATTAATTTGCTTCAAAGAAAATAAATTCCTTGAATTAAAGTAAAGACATACATTCAAGGACTTTTTATTGACTAATAGTGAACTAAAATGTTTTTGACTTTTGTGTTGAATAACACTAGGCTAAAACTTTAAAGGCTAAATTGTGACCTAAACTTAAATTCATATTAATCTGAAGACTTAGACTCTATTTAAAATAGCAGCAAAAATTAACACTGAATTATACAGCTGTACCGTCAGGTAAACGTAGTTTTCTTGGGTGCTGCACATTCAAAGTGGTCTATCACGAGCTCTGAACAGTTTGAATGAAGCCCCAAATGTATAAACCAACTACCCAACTTGTCTACTTCCCTGCTCCTGTCTCAGCTTCACTTGATTCAACCTTTCTTTACACAAGAGACACTTGTTGTTCTTTATAATAAAATATGTGTACATCAGCATCAGTGTAGGTGTTGGCTTACCGAACATCTGCAGATATCCAGTATTGTGCATCCTTACTTTATTGTCCTTTTGGTTTTGTCACACTAGTGTATCTGTGCAGCCACAGTTATGTAAAATAAGTCCACCATTGCTCCTTTATGTCTGATTTCTCTTCAGAAGTCTCATGGACAGCTCAGTGGACAACTCAGTAGTCACGACAGGGATCACGACAGCAGCCATTGAATCTGATGCACTGACTATCCTTATCAGTCGCTCAACTGGAGAGAGAAGTGCGATAAACTTTTCAAACTAACTGCTGTTCAGTTAAAATTGCGGGAAGTTGTAGTTGAAGGCACATGTGTCGAGCATTTGTTTATGTTCAAGGTACTATTCCACTGGGTGGCGATGGCCTGCTCCAGTTGTTTTTTCCATCGTTCTGGTGCGAATTTTTTTTTTGACTTATTGCAACCACATCAGAGATACCACGTGCTGGCAGACTTGGCTGATCCAGACAGCCAACTGGAGGGTGTGCGCTGCAAAAAGTTGTCATACCGCTGTCTATCATTGCTTTTGTCATATTTCAGCATCATCTTCTACAGAAGAATGCACTTTGGATTCGTCAATTTTACATGCTTGGAAAACATCGGCAACTGTCACTGGTGCATGTCATGTTTTTTTGCTGATGGGTCAATGGTTATTAACATGGTGACCATTGGCTGTTTCCAATGTTGGATAATGAATTGGTGCTTCATTACTTTTTACTGATCCCTCATTTCCTTTTCAGTCCATAACAGATTCCTTTGCTATGGTTAAGTTCATGCTATAATCTTTGATCTGTTGGATGTGCTTTATGTTCTTTCAAAATAAAAACCGGTCTGTATCCAAACAGGAAGTCAGTTGCTCTTACGACAAAAAAATCCAAAGCAAAACAAGAAGTTTCAAATGTAAAATAGTAGAATTTCAAAATGCCAAAAAATGTGATTAACTACACTAATTTTAATATTAATTGCAATTTGAAAAAAAGTGATCACTAGATAGCCCACTCATAATATGATTAAGAATCATCAGACTTGTGTGATTACTTCAATGCTGTCTTTCTGGTATTTTTGACTTGCAACATCATTTAAAGAGAAGATGAAAGGTTTACTAGAAAAAAATCTGTGTAATCATTCACAAAAACTGAATACCGACTTAACAATGCACCCCCCTCAGAGATGTCATGATACCAGAATTTTGATACATTGCTTGTCAAAACTAAATGCTGTTGATGCCTGTTTTGACACTACTGCAACAAAAATGCTCTCCTGGATGCCCAAAATGGCATTATCTAGTTTTTTTTATTTCCATAAAAGGACATTCAGCAAGCTCTGGTCCTTAAATCTAACCTTTGCCTACAGAATGAAATGAATGTGTCATCACACACTCAGTACAGTCCTTTTCTTGTGTAATTTGGATTTCTATTTATTCTTTCAGCACATTAAAGCCTCCCTGGACCTGATAGAGGGAAGCATCACAGTTTGCACCACTAAGAAAACTTTTGATCCCTACGCGATTGTGAGAGCGAGAGACCTCATCAAGCTACTGGCCAGGAGTGTCCCGTTTGAACAGGTTACCACTACATGAAGGACACTGCCTCAGTGGTTGTGTTTTTTTTGTTTTCTATCTACAAACTGTATCTTGATATTTTGCAGCACATACATTGTGTTGAATGTGTGACTAGAGAATGTAGCTGAGTGTTTTGGTCCTCTGTTTTTGTTTTTTTGTTTAATGCCTCCAGGCTGTGAGGATTTTACAGGATGACATGGCGTGTGACATCATCAAAATTGGGACTCTGGTGAGGAACAGGGAGCGGTTTGTGAAGCGAAGGCAGCGCCTAATTGGTCCCAAGGGCTCCACCCTTAAAGTGAGTCCAAATCTAAAATACACAAACGGGATCAGCTCATACCTGCTAGGATGCAGCACACGCACCTCAGGGAGTTAAAACACTCCCAGAACAATCAGGAGCACCCTGGACGCTCTCATGTGTGTTTTTAGAAAGAAACGAACAGACTTAAACTTTGTTCAGAAGGAAACCAACAAAACCATCTGGAGCCTAGAACACCATCTGATTGGATGTCTGGGTGTAATGTAACGTCTGGCTCTAAGCTGAAATCTCCAACCATCTTAAAGTTAAGTCTTGTACACCAGCTGGACTTAAGCCCAGCAAGACTTCAAAGGAAACCACATTGGTAGTACGGACTGATTGATAAGAGGTCTGAAGATGAGAGAGAGAGAGCCTGCCATCATTAGTTAACAAATCCATTTGTAGTGTACTAAGACAAAGCTCAGAAAGGTTTGTTTAAGTTGACGAGCCTTGTTTAGATAATCTGCATGATTTCCCTATAACACCAGCGTGTGCCAAACAAAAACATGGAGCTCCTCACCACAGCAGAGGAGCTGATTGCAGAGAGTGTGTGCCCACTTAAAGGACTCTAAAAAAGACAGCAAAGAATCACAAATGTGATGGGCTGTTAAAAACACCCCAGGAAGCATTTGTTTTGTTCATGGCTTCAGTGTGAACAAATCATAGTTTTTTGGCAGATCTGACTTGGTCTGTGTCTGAGGTGTCTTTGTGGATACACAGCACTAGGTGGCAGCATTGCAGTATGTGTATTAACAGGTAATTTCTATGAAGACTATATGAAAATATTTACATTTTCCCTCTCTCTCTCTCTCTTCTCTGCAGGCATTGGAGTTATTGACTAACTGTTACGTGATGGTGCAGGGCAACACGGTGTCGGCTGTCGGGCCCTTTAGCGGCCTCAAAGAGGTGAGGCCTGTGTGTTCCTGTGCTACCTGAGCTGGAGCGCATCAAAAACTCCCTGCAGGTTTAATTAGGTTCAGTTCAGCTCAGGTGGTGATAAAAACAATCCCAATATGATAGGATCAAGCAATTAAAAAGAAGACATCGTGGAGCTTGATATTAAGGGAACAAATGATGGAGTATTGGGTGCACAGTTGATAACTTAACTAATTGATACAACAAATTATATTGAGTTTCTTAAATTATGTAAGCTACAAACCAAGTAAACATATAGATTTAAGTTAACATTTTTGGGGGGCTCAACTTAAACAGTTGGCACAACCTTTTTAGTTCAGCTAACTTATAAAGATACAGTATCTATAAAAATCTTCACCCCTTGGATTTTTCATCTATGTCTGCAAGGTCCAGTCATTGGTTAATCCTGACCACCATGACATCATGAAGACAAAAGGTTGATACTGATGTTGGCCGATGCATTGGTGCATCCCTTAAAAATAATTACATCTGAATTTTATCTGCTAAGCCTTAAAAACTGTAAGTGCTGATTTCTTTGCTGGCTAACTTTTCATCTGCAGTTTCATGATTCAGAACAAAAAAAAGTGTTACATGCAAGAAACATATACACTACTGTAGTTCACAGTTATCAGCAAATGTCAGTCCTCTGCCTCAATTTCCTAGTATCGCTGCTATTCCAACTTAATTATGTTGCATGGCTCAAAATGATTTCACTAAAATCGGGGCAAAAAGACTGGGCACTGGAAGACCGGAAGAAGGTGTTTTGCATGGATGAGTCCAAGTTTGAGATCTTTGGATCAAACAGAAGAACATTTATGAGATGCAGAACAAATGCAAAGATGCAAGAACAATGCTTAAAACCATCAGTCAAGTGAGGTGGAGGCAGCGTGATGGTCTGAGGTGCTTTGGAGGTGGTAGAAAAGGAGATTTGTAAAGAGTGGAAGGGACCTTCAGGAAAAGCTATCACGAGATTTTGCAATGCCATGCCATTCCCTTAGGACAGCACAACAGGATTTCATCCTACAACAGGATAATGACCCAAAACACACTTCCAAAAGGTCTGCAAGATATTTAAAGAATAAGCAGCCTGCCAGGATTCTGACTTTAGTGGACTGGTCAGCACAGTCTTCAGATCTGAACCCTATTAAACTGTTGTGGGAGCAGCTTAACCGTATACGAAGGAAGACTCCATCAAGCCAATCCATCTTGTGGAAGATGCTTCAGGAAGCGTGGGGTGAAATCTCATCAGATTACAATGAAAAACTGACAGCTAGAATTCCTAAGGTCTGTAATTGCTCCAAAAGGTGTTTTTTTCTATGAAGGCAAAGTTTAAAGAACATTTTTAATTAAGATCTTTATTTCTTACTCTGACAATGTCAGTGTGTCCACTTCGTTTGCTGAGTTTTTCCATAGAAAAGAGAAAAAATTCCAAGTGATCCCAAACTTTTGAGCTGTAGTGTATATATTTTAGTATTTTTTTCCACAGAAAAGTTGAAAATTTTGTGGTGAAAACCCATGGTCAGGTTTATAACACATGAATATTAAAAGTAAAAAAAGGAGCTTTGAATTTATCATGACCCTTTATTCTGTCGTTCAGGTCCGTAAAGTCGTGATGGACACTATGAAGAATATTCACCCCATCTACAACATAAAGGTAAGTTCATGCTGCGGACAGAAACCTGATCAGCTCAGCCTGGCTGCAATTGATAGAGAAACATGTTTGGACAGAAGGTGTTTTTGCCCAATGGAGATGTTTTCCATCCTTGTTCTTGATTTCCCGACAGAGAAAAATTCTCTCTGGGTTTGTTGCCAAGGCTGGCTCAGACCCGAGCTGAGGGCACGATAGAGCCACAAACATGCTGTTAGTCGGGGTTTTAAATGCTCCTGTCTCTACCAGTCACAAATGATGAAAACGGCCCAGGTTCAGGAAAACTAATCCAGACGGTTATTGCGGCTACTCCACAAAAAGTAACACGGGCAGCCTTGCAGTCTTTTTGGTAGTCTTTGGAAATAAAAGCGGCACAGTATCCAAACAGGAAGTCACCCATAGTTTAAGAAAGTACAAAAATCCAAAGCAAAACAGAGTTTTAAATGTAAAATAGTGGAGTTTCAAAATGCAAGCAGAAAGATTAATCGCAGTTTAATAATAAAAGATAATTTGGCAGCTGTCGTCTGGACATAGATGTCTTACCAACATGCAAGCACATTTTACCTGCCTGTCTTTGCAACACCTTTCTCCCTGTGAGTTTTCTGTTTGCAAAGGAAAATGTTTCAGACTTGCAGAAAACTTTTGCTACAAACACATCTGACTGTCACCACTACATCAGTGTGAGTCTGTAATTATAGACAGTAGAAGAAGCTGCAGTAAAACTGCCATTTTTCTGTTGATTGCCACTACAACATCAAACAAGCATCAAAGTTTTAATTATTTCCCCCGTCCATCCCCACCACCCTGTATCACCTTCCCCCTTGGTCATCAGACTCTGATGATCAAACGAGAGCTCTCCAAAGACCCCGACCTGCGGATGCAGAGCTGGGAACGCTTCCTGCCCAAGTTCCGCCACAAGAATCTGGCCAAGCGCAGAGAACCAAAGAGGAAGAGCGTGAAGAAGGAGTACACACCGTTCCCCCCATCACAGCCAGAGAGCAAGGTCAGCTTAAATACGCACCTAAAAGTGCCTCTATTTATCTATGAAATTAATAACACTCCTCACAGTAAGACCTAGTATAGAACATCACATGTAATTAAACACGATAACAAAGAGGAAAATTCAAACTATTCACCTATTCATACCAATCTACTTTAAAAGATGTTGTTGACTGTGTTTGAAGGTTGACAGGGAGCTGGCCACTGGAGAGTTCTTCCTGCGTGAAAGTGTGAAAAAGAGAAAGAAGATGGAAGAAATTAAGGTGAGACTGATGGGCTTCATGACCTGTTGGGCTGCAGGGTCTGCTCGTGGGTTATATCCACATTAGGACTGGGCAGTATTTGTTTTTTTAATAGTTAAACCTTTCCGAAATTTTAACGTGGAATACCGTATTATCACATTTGAAGAGTTGCTTGAATAGGTCAGGTTAGGAAGCTGTGGCTGCCATTTGGAATGAATAAGAACAGAGAAAAGTTTTTCTTAACAGCTTTAAATGGACTTCTACTCTGCAGTTTCCAACAGAACAATTCTACATACACTTAAAACTATTTTAGCATATTTGCAGCATTTTTTAATTTTGCTCATTACAAAGAAGAAAGTAATTTGTGCTTAAATTGCAAAATATTTTGATATGAATAAAGTGCATGGGCTCAGTCAGGAAATATATTTAACAGAAATTTAGTGGAAAAAAAGATTAAAGGAATATTTTGGGATTTTTGAAGTTGGGTCTGCAGGCTTCTACAGGGATAATAACACCACACCAAGCTAAAACAAAGACAATATTAGCGATTTCGGCTCAAGTGATGATGGTGGGGCATTTACTGTGGATACCAGAGGATATTTGTATGAGCCGGGGTACACCGAAGAAGAACTTCGACAGATAGAGAGTTAGCGGGCTGAAAGAGCGGAGAAACTTCATTCGAAAGTTTTGAGAGATCCTGGGTTACCTGGTGGTGTAGGTGTGGAAAATGGGAACCAATGCCCGGGATCTCGGGAGCCCGCAGACCCACATAGCTGATCAGAGGATAACAGTGTGTAGCGGAAGGAGACAAAGTGCTGAAGCTGCATCATAAATCAGTGCCTGATAAAGAGGGTTTTTTTTTTTTTTTTTTGAGAAATGAAGTGCTTTTTCAACACAGTGTACAGGCAAGCCAACATATTTTCTTGGCCTATTTTTATGTAAAACTCAAACTATGTGGATAAAACATTCCCATCTACAGCCATTATGCCGCGGATCTCTGAGCTTGTAATAACCACAGGATCAGCCTTCACAGAAATCACTAGAAGCTAACGCCGCTGCTATAGCCAAGCACCTCATGCGACCCAAGTTAAAAAATCCAAAAATATCCAAGGTCTTCACTGTAAACAATGCTGTAGGAGAGAAGGTGTTAGGATTTAACAAGGGGCCGTGCTAACTGGTGACTTTCCAGCTGAGAGTGACGGTTGTTGTCAAAACAGTGTTAAAACAGTGAACATTTTCCCATTATTTCTAATAAATGTTTTGAAGAATAATTGAAAATTAAAAAACAAAAGGACTCTTTTAACTTTTGATATCCATTATTTCCCAGATGCATTTGATGTGTAGTCACCAGATAACATGGTCACTCATTCAACTGTGACACCAGCCTTTGAAGTGAAACAGACAATAGATCCAGTTGTTTTTATTGTCCATGCTGGTTAGCAGTTGTTGGCTAATTATGCAGGCTACATTACTTACACGTATGTACATATGGTCAGGCTTCCTCTTACCTGGGATTGTAGAATCCAAAGTGAGTCTTAAAACTTGTCTTTTGGGAAAAGAGGATGGGCTGAGTATTTCAAGGCTCCATTTAGAGTGCAGGCAGTACGTAACTGTCAGACACAGCAGTGTAAACTTTACTGACAGTAAGAGCTAGCGCTGCTAATGCTAATGAGCCACACACCGCCTGCGGCATCTGTGTCTGAGACAGCACACGTAGGAAAAAAACTTGTCTGCGGTTGAAAATACACTTGAGGATATAATGAAGTACATTTGAAAATATGGATTCTTGGAAATTTTGAACTGATTAAGATTCGTCAATATATGCAATTCTGTTTGTTTTTGAAGTTGAGCCGTGTGAGGTATGTAGCAGTAGCAGCTGTATTAGTCTCCAGTAATTTCAGTGAGCATTGCTCCTTTAAGAAGGACTCGCTGGTTGTACCAAACATGAAGTGAGGCTACACAGTATAACAGACGGGTACAGTTTCTCCTTGGAATTTTGGTAAAAGTGGGACACAAAACAATGTTGGCACAAACATGTGCACTGTTGAAAACTGTGAAGCATTTTATTTTATACCCAGAAAGCATGTTTTTGTGTTTTTGTCACTGTTTTGCAATGCGTAACTGGGAGCCAACGCCTACATTTCAAATACACAGAGGCTTTCTGGGTAAAAACAAATGCTTCAAAAGTTTTCATTGGTGCATTTGTTTTTAAATTAACACCATGAAGGATGAAACAACCTGACTACAACAGGACCCACCCCAGCCCTCAATAAGTGGCACAACATGATTAAAACAACAAAAAGATATCAAGGTAAGAAATCAAAGTGCACAGGGTTCCATTAATCAGGGCTTAAAAGGAGAATAAAATACCAATAAAATCAACTAAAAATTCACAATTAAATAGATCTGAATTAGGCCAGGGTAAAAACAAGTTTAGGACCCAAGTGTAGGAATAAATAGAAGAATACACAAGTAAGTGTGCAAAGTATTTTTGTACACTTATGTATATGATGCTTATGTATCTACAGCTGAATCTTGTGATGAAAAAGCAGAACAAAGGGTTGTTTCATCACATCTGGCCATTCTGTGACTTGTTCTTCTTTTTTAAGATTAAACAAGCAGAAGCTCTGACCAAAAAGCAAGAAGAGCGAAACAAAGCGTTCATTCCTCCTAAGGAGAAGCCGTTGATGAAGAAATCAACTAAAGGTAAAAACAGAAACAAACCTTAGTTGAAGAACAATGCAGAACCCATTAATGCTGTATTTTGTTATGCTCATGTTCCCTTTTTTCTGTGCCAGCCCCGACAGAAGGGAAGCTGGACATCGATGCCATCAAGGAGAAAGTGAAAAAAGCCAAAACAAAGAAACTGGGAGCCCCAACAGTGAACGCAGCAGCTCCTACAAACACAACCAGCAAAAAGAAGAAGCACAAAGGCTAGCGTCAGATTTAAACCACCACTGAACTGAGCCAGCCTGTACCATGACTCATGGTATCTATTAGACTTTAAGAGGACACAGAAAGACGGGACTTGTGCTTGGGTCACAAACTCTTGGACTTTTTATTAAAGACATTTAAGGACTTTTTTCCATATTTACATTTATGATGAGACCAGCTCTCTCAAATGAGATGAACCAACACTGATAATATTTCCCTCTTACTAACTGTGTGGTCAATATTTTTATGTTTTAAAGATAGATGTCTCTGTTATTAAGAGTTATGTGTGTTGAAAAGAAGTAAAATTTAAAGATTAACTAGTTGGATCTCTCTTTAGTAGGTTTCTCTCATAAACTGGAGGAAAGATTTTAGGCCGTCGTCCACAGCTGCAGGGTTTTTTGTGTTTGCAGCAGTCATTTTTGAATAGTTTCCCCATCATCAGTATTTTTTCTGGGGGAAACTATGGAACAACGTTGTGCCCATAAATGTCACTTCTTAACTTATCAGCGCACAGAGCATTTTGAAAGCGACTTTACAGAAACCAGGGGAAAGTGGGAGCCAACTCGGGTGTCATTTGCTGAACAAATCAGGCCTGTCAAACTGCTTGTTTAACGTCTGCTACTGCTTGTGTGTAAAAGATCAGGTGTGCCACTGTCAATTTTTGCGTGCCAGCTAGAAATACTAGGCATATATACACTGCTTTTTTTACATTCATGTGCACATTTGAACCACCTTCATGGGACTTTAAAGCAATCTAAGGACAGAGAAAATCAAGGAAAACACTGCAGTCATTGAATTGGTTAAATGCTAGTCCATGTCATTTTAGGTGGTCTATTCATAGCAGAAGATGTCGGGATAAAAGTGTCGGACTACGTGCGCTGCCACAAAAGTGAGGATGAGGGCGATGGGCCGGGTCACCAGAACTGCCAGGTAGTTGGATCCACTGCTTCCTGGAGTCAGCAAAAAAAAGAAAGAATAAAGAATGAGCTGGATCCTTATCTGTACAATGTAGCAGCTTATGTAAGGCTAGCTACACACAAGGCAGTTTTAAAACCAGTGTTATATACCAGGAGACCAGCTTGGGCTATGTAGCTTCTGGGTGATATACTACAACATATGGGCTGTTGCTGATTGGCCCGCATTGAATACAGCTACTAGAGCATTCCTCCAATCACACTCCGAGTTCATCATTGAAAGGTTCTACCTTTTTCAAACACTGTTTTGCCGAGATGGATGTCAAATTTATCATGGATATATGAAACAGTCTCAAGTGTCAGGTTAATCCTTGAGCTGTTTTTCTTTTCTAATATTCCACTTTGGCTCTTGCTGCAGTTGTGTTTCTGTTTGCTGCCATGTTGGTTATGCTACCCAGCTCTCGTTGGCTCTTTCTTAGGCAGCCCAAACTGGAATTATGATCTAAAACATATTTAAAGCCCCCACAGAATGCGTTTGGGAAGGGCAGAACTTTTCAAAAGATTCTCAGAAGGTGATTGGATGAACGATCTGTCACATTCATGAAGGGCCAATCAGAGTGGAAATACAAAATGAGGTTGTTTGCATGCACAACTGACACGAAATGCTGCCAGAGTGCCTGATGTGGATAAATCTCTGGTCGAGAAGAATGGAAAACCTCTTCTTTGCCAAGAGAAGCTTTCAGTGTGACACTTTGCTTTTGTTTTCATGAAGTAATGTGGAACAATTCTGGTAAAACTGCCGCTATACTAAATCTAAGTCTGAGGGAATCTCTTGTGGTAGCAGCCACCATACACAACGGCTTTCAGTACAACTCAGCCAACCAGTAACAATCGTAAACTCATGCTGAGACCAGTCAGGAGAAGAGCAAAACATCTTTTCAGTCATGAAAAGATTTAAGTGTTGTTCTTTGCTCTTTATTTAATAAAGAAAAGTGGTCAACTTCTGATAAAACTGATTATATAATAAAGTTACATCTGAGCTAACTGCTGCACCTAAACTCACCTGTAGCTAATGCCTCTCCCTCAAATGATGCTGATTGGTCCAAGCCGTGTTCAGTATGGCACAGATCTTGTGGATTGGAGCTTTTAAAGATCGATTAGCCCAATGAAAGATGTTGACTCTGCCCAATCCATCAGCTTTGCAAAGTAAGGGAAGCTCACCCCATGCTGAAGGATTATTTGGACAGTCCCTCCGGTTTGATTGGCAACAGATCAGGCCTGGAATTGTCTGATGTGTAGCAAGCCTAACCAGTCTTGTATGGCTAAGATATAGAACAGAGTCTGAACAACATTTTGCAGACATAGCTAAGCGTAATCCTTTTTTAATCATTTTTGAGATGCCAATGACAACATTTTGTCTACCTACCCATCTACTTTGCACAGATACAGTGGTTTTTGTAGAGACATTAGATGTTTAGAGTTGCTTTGGCAATTCTACTTGTGATTATCCAGAAGGTGAGTCATAACGGACCATTTATGAACTAGATTCTGATGACTTCCACTGAAGTGTTCATATCTCATGAGCCAGAGTCAACCTGAATCCTGACTCAGGCCCTGTGCTCAAGCATGGTACATTTACATTCACACTTGACTTTGAGCTCAAGAGTACTCTGATCCAGGCCCCTAGTTTGAAAGCCCCTTTAACTTGATTCAGGATCAGCACATGAAGGACTTATTGTAACACCAGTATAACCCATGGCCGAGACTGTTCATATAGGCACCTTCACATCCAGGACAGGTTGCTCCATTAGATTCATACGGTTTGCGTCCCCTCACATTGCCCCTGCACAGAGAATCAAAGTTATTTCTCAAGTCTTTATCATTGTTTGTAGATACTGAAGATACAGCCAGTGCTGATTCTGGTTTTGAGTTTGTAATGTTTTTAACAAAGCTGACGTGTTGCATGATGTGTATAACAGCAAGAACATCTCCAGCCTAAATGTGAATGAATTCACTAACTGAAATGAAGAAGAATAGTGTAAAACTTACGCTGGTGCATAGTTGCAAACAAAAATGACCCCTTCTCTACGACCAAAACCAGATTCTTTGACACCATTTGGGCACAGATTGGCAGCGCAACCAACCTTGTAGCTGCTGGCCCAAACAACCTGGAGACAATAACAGGGTTAAATGATGCTGGCAGGACACACTCTTTCTCTTTAAGTCATTTAACACACAAATAAACATAAAGTCCTTGTTCAAATGTTGGCAGAGAAAGCGCTCAGACCTGCGTGTAGTGGCCGCAGACTTTGGTGCACGCTTGGCTGTTGAAGTCATAGTATTGCTTTTCATTCACCCAGCTTTGAATGGCACCGGCCACATCAAAAGATGACGGTGGGACACCTGTCCAGATGTTTTCTCCTACAGAGGTGAAGTTAGGGTGTGCACGGCGGGGGTTGTGGTCAAACAAACATTGCTGTGCCCACCCTTTAGCAGTAATGGCCAATTCATCGTCCCATGTCTGGACAAGGAGAGAATGAACAAGCAGAAATCTTTAAAACAAACCCCTCTTTGTTTTTCAGAGGGTTGGTTCATCCAAACAGGTTCCAGTACTTCCTTTTTGTGCTTTTTTCTCAGTTGTGAACAATCACAAATTGATCTGAAGTACAGGATATAGCTTTCAAACTTTGACCTTGATTTCATTGTTGTATACGTACATGCTAGTTGTTGCTGATTTCTCCTGCGAGCAACTGAAAATGGGCACCTCCAGTGTTTGGAAAAACGCAGCATATTTATTGACTTGGACTTATTGAAGTGGGCTGTTTCACAAAACCATTAAATGGGTACTAAAGAGGATGAATGTCAATGAAAATATTGTTCTGAGACAACTTCTTTCTTTAAATTCTGAGAACTCTTGTTTCTTTTTACTAAACATTTTTTCAGATTCTGAGAAAAAAAACAGAATTCTGATAAAAAGTCAGAATCCTGAGGAAAACGTCAGAATTGTGAAAAATGTTCAAACTCTAAAATAAAAGTTACATTTCTGATTAATATTTTTAAACAACTTTTTTTTTCAAATTCTGAGGAAAAAAGTCACAATTCTGGGAAAATGTCCAAATTTTGAGGTTAATTTTAGAATTTGGGCAGATTATTTTTAAGCAAGACTTCTGAGGAAAAGTCAAATTCTGAGCCTTCCAACTTTTAAAAATTCTTTAAATAAAGCCAGAAGTCTAAGAAAATGTCCAAATTCAGAGACCAATGTAAGAAGCTGGACTGATTTTTTTTTTAAATAACCTTTTTCTATTCTGAGAAAAAAGTCACACTAAAGAAGAAAAGTTGAATTCTGTCAGATTTTTGTGATTTAGTCAAATTTTTAGATTATTTTTTAAACTGTTTTTCATATTCTGCAAGAATGTGAAAAATCTGAGAAAATGCCAAAGTTATGTGATTTTTTTCACATTTGGACTGAATATTTTTAAACACAGTCCAAGTCTTAGTCTTTCAATTTAAAAAACATTTTTGAGAATAAAGCCAGTATTCTGTAAAAAAGTAAACTAAGTCAGAATCCATAAGGTCTGTGAGAAAGAAGGGTATAAAGTCTGATATTAAAGTCAGATTTCTGATTATATTTCTTGAACAACTTTTTTCAAATTCTAAGAAAAAGTTGAAATTCTGAGATTAAAGTCAGAATCCGGAGGAACATGTCAGAATTTTAAGAAAAGATAAAAAAAATATTAAGATTAAAGACAGATTTCAGGGGGAGAAAAACATTTATTTTTTTCACTTTTTTTTTTCTTGGCAAAGTAGTATGTTACAATTGGGACTTTTTTTTTTTTAAATTACTGCAATAATGTCAAAATCCTGAGTATTTCTCAAGTGCTGTTTAACAGAACAAGGCAGAGACTTGTTAGGAAATAAGTGTCGGAATAATTATGAGAATAGAGTCAGAATTCTGACTGCCTTTTAAGTCTTCTGACTTTTTTCCCTAAATTTGAAAAAAGGTTGTATCTAATAAAATCCGTAAAAACAGTGGCCCTCATTGTCTTACATACATCAGATAAACAGATGCATAAAAAATAGAACATCATCAAAACTGTATTTTTTTCCTGTAATTTATTTAAAACTGGGATAATTAATTATATCATAGATTTATCATAAACAAAGAGAGACATTTCAAAGGATTTTGGTTTTACTTTTGCTCATTGAGGCTTACAGTTCACATAAATAATAATAATAAAAAGATATCAAAATATTCGGGATAACTTGTCAGTTATTGCATTCCTGAAAAGAGCTCTAATAGTGAATTAACAGACCATGAGATGTCTGCCTACAACAGAATGTCATAGATGAAAACCGGGATGAATATCAATCTAATCTTTCTGACAATGTAAGATAAGGAGTATAATAGGCTTTGTTTTGTGCACGTGTGAGTCAACCCTTTAAACATCCACCTTTCTTAACAGACAAGCTCACAGTATTCATGAGCATTTCTAGATTTCTAGATCTATGGATCAACCTTTCAGTCTCAGCCTGTCTCCTGTACACTCCTTAAACATCAGAAGGCTGACAAAAGAATCACTTATTTGAGCCTTACTCATTTTTTATTCACAGGTGTTGAAGAGGTTTATCTTTCTCTCCACTTCCTTCCTCCATTTCCTCACAAAAGAAGAAGATATAATCAGATATAAAAATACCCATCATACCTACCATTTCCTTCATGTTACTTGCAGGTGGACTGACGGACGACCTCGCCCTGTTGTGCTCCTTCACATTTTCATCGATGAACTTCCTGTCTGTTATTTTTGGCAGTGTTATTGAACACACGCCAGAGTTCAGGAAAATCAAAGCCCACATTATCAGCTTTAAAATGCACGCCATGCTTCATAAAATGAATCCCCTCCAGTGACAAGCACCAGAGAGTCTGTGGTTTTTGAAACTCACTTTGTTCTAAAGCGGAAGTAACACTCTAAAGAGGAACAGGATATATATGCTGCTTTTCAGAGGGTAGCTCAGGTCTAAACATGCCTGAAACCTCACACTAAGCACAGTATTTGCTATCACTGAAGGAGTGTGATGTTCAAAAGTGTAAAAGTTTGATCAGTTTGACTTGGTTGCTTCAAACCGCAAAATAAAAGTGCAGTCCTTCATTTTTTTGTCCTCAATGTAACACTTTTATTCATAAGACTGGCCAGTTGGTCAGCTTTGCAGCATTTTGACTCCCTGTATTTATTTCAAACCATGTTATATGGAGATTTAAATATTTATGGAATTTGTCAGGCCTGCCCACAGAATTTACTAGGCCCCTGAAAACCCCCATCATATGGGCCCTCCCCTGTTGTGACGCCAGTGTCCTGGCTAACAGTTTTTTCACCATTTTTCCCACCAATTTTTGCCCCTCTTTCTTGCTCAGCTCACTTTTGCTCCTGCTACCCCATTTTTGTCTTTTTTAAACCAATTTTTGCCCCTTTTTGCCAATTTTTGCCACTCTTAACCATTTTCCCAACCATTGTTGCCCCTTTTCACCATCATTCTGCCCAGTTTTACCCTTTTTGCCATTTTTTCCACCTTTTCCACTTTTTGACAGCTTTTCACAATTCTTTCTGCCTGTATCTTCCTTTTTTGCCTTTCTTGGCCCAATTTTTGTTGCTATCATCCATTTTGTTGCCACTTTTTAACCAGTTTTCACCATTATTTTCCCACCCATTTTGTCCCTCTCAGCTTGCACAACCCATTTTTTTCTGCTGCTATCCCTTTTTTCTTTGAACCAATTTTTGCCACTTTTTAACTCCTTATAATAATAATAATAAAAACTTTATTTATAGAGCACTTTTAAAAACAAGGGGTTACAAAGTGCTTTGACATGGTTTGTAACAGTAACAAAGAAACTAACAAAAGACAGAGACAACAGAACAATGACACCCAGAAACATCAACAGAACCCAACAGTTCAAGAACAGAAAACATGATCAAGATAATAAACTAATAGCATCAGTAAGTAGATGTCACAGACACCAAGTAAACCATGATATCATAACATCATTAGTGTACAGGCAGTGTAACCATACAGCTAAGACATCAATGATCAGTAGAGCAGGCCTCATAGGTACCATAAAAACAATAAAAACATAGGAATCCAGGCAACACAGGAATCTTTGATAAATGCAGAGGCTGCAGTAGCGAAACCAAGAATCAAGAAACGTTCAGCATAGACGACACCAGATGGTCAAAATACACTGCTTTCCACATTATTATGCAAATGACATTTTTCTCTTGTTTTCCTAAATACTAATGCAATTGACAGTCCTCAAAGACAGACCTAAAAACCTCAAAATGCACAGTCCCACATTATGAAGCAGGCCACAGGTTTCAAGCAATATGGGAACGAAAAGGGTCTCTCTGCTGCTGAAAAGTGTCAAATAGTGTAATGACAAGGAATGAAAACATTCGATATTTCATGAAAAATTAATTGTGATCAACGTACTGTGAAGAAATTTGTGGCTGATTCAGAGCACAGATGGGTTCGTGCAGATAAAGGCATAATGAGGAAGGTTTCTGCCAGACAAATTCATCAGGTTAAGAGAGCAGATGCTAAAATGTCATTACAAACCAGCAAACAGGGATTTGAAGCTGCTGGTGCCTCTGGAGTCCCACCAACCTGAAGGTGTAGGATCCTCCACAGGCTTGCAGTCATGTATAAACCTACTATTCAGCCCCCCTAACCAATGCTCACAAGCAGAAACAGTTGCAGTGGGCCCAGAAATACATGAAGACTCATTTTCAAACAGTCTTGTTTACTGATGAGTGCCGTGCAACCCTGGCTGGTCCCGATGGAGGAGTAGTGGATGGTTGGTGGATGGTCACCATATCCCAACAAGGCTGTGACGTCAGCAAGGAGGTGGCGGAGTCATGTTCTGTGCTGGATTCATGAGGAGAGAGCTGGTAGGCCCCTTTAGAGTCCCCAGAGGTGTGAAAATGACCTTGACAAAGTATATAGAGTTTTTGACTGACCACTCTCTTTCATGGTACAAAAAGAAGAACTGTGTCTTCCGTAGCAAAATTTTCTTCATGCATGACAATGCACAATCTCATGCTGCAAAGAATACCTCTGTGTCATTGGCTGCTATGGGCATAAAAGGAGAGAAACTCATGGTGTGGCCCCCATCCTCTCCTGACCTCAACCCTATTGAGCATCCTCAAGCTAAAGATCTATGAGGGTGGGAGGCAGTTCACATCAAAACTGCAGCTCTGGGAGGCTATTCTGACATCTTGCAAAGAAATTTCAGCAGAAACTCTCCAAAAACTCTCAAGTTTAATGGATGCAAGAATAGTGAAGGTGATATTAAAGAAGGGCTCCCATGTTAACATGTAACTTGGCCTGTTAAGATGTTTTTGATTGAAATAGCTTTTGATTGAAACAACTATGACCTCCTTATGCTGCAAACTCAATAAATGACCATTTTCAGTTCTTTACAACCTAAAAAAATATTTTAAAACTATGTTGTGCATAATAATGTGGAACAGTGCATTTTGAGGTTTTTATAAAAAAAAAAAAAAGGTTATCATTTATAAGTTTGTTCAAAAAAATTTAAATCATACTCTAACGGCTGATGACTTGAAAAATATCCTGTCATTTGCATTAATATTTCGGGGGGAAAAAAAAGAAAAATGTCATTTGCATAGTAATGAAGAATGCGGTGTAAAGTATGATTTCGAGGACAGACAACGTTAATTCAGCCGGGCTCACAGCCCGTTCTGGTCGTGTCTGCTTGTGTCTGAGCCGTTTCAGTCACAGACACATGAATCAGTTAGATTATGGAGCTATAACTGAGTAAATAAATATGCATCCTCCACATTTGAGACAACACTCCTTTCTTCAAGTTTTCCTTGGAGTTCTGAACATATTTGATACACAATGATCTGATTCTGTCAGCTGTGATGCTGCTGACCCTGGGTCAGTCTGTCACACACACACTGAGCATGGCAGAGATGTTAAATACAGTCATAACTCTCTCTATCTCAAAAATCAAACAGACAAAAAAGATAACTTGTCATTTTGAACAAAACTCTTAGCATATACTTTAACATTTTATTTCAGTTGTGGTTAAAAAACTTTAGTCAGACATGAACCATGTAGCCTAGAATAAAAGATGATCTTAAAGAGGGGAGATTAAAGTTCTGCTTATGATTTAGCCTGAGTCGACTCTTTACTATGTTTCTGTTGAAGTGTGAGCTGACTGTAGACTGGAGAGGTTAAATTCAGATCGAAAACACTAACTTTTTCACTCTTTAAATGTTGGCTATTATGAAAGTCTGACAGGATTTGATGTCTAATTTACAGTGCTTAAGAAATTTATTAGACTACCTGTCATATTTGTCTCAAAGACCATCCAGCGTCATGAAGTGCTTTAATGCAGACTCTTTCATTTTCAGTGAGCTCTCCACGTTTGACCATTTTGAACAGGAATGAGGGATTTCAAACTGAATTCACCCAAATTTGAGCCGGCTCACTGGGCTTCTCTGAGAAGTCAGAAATTAATCAAGCATAACATTCAACCACTAAAACTCATTTTTCTCTTCAGGAATGCAAGTAAATAACTATAATCTGACATATTAATCAAGAAATATTAATGTGCTTTACTGTTTTTAAAGATTTTTTGTAAATCAGTAAATTTGAAAAATTATGGATAACAATAATAATTATATTTTAGCATTAAAAATATCATTTGGGTTAAAGAGCCTCTACATATTGGTGTATTAACTATTGCAGAAACATAATAAATGATTTTGATAATTACCAATGCTGTTTATTTAGGGCAGCTGTGACATAAACCTTACTTTGGTTAGGGTTAGGGTGGTCTAATAAATTTGTTAAACACTGTATCTTGGATCTTGTACAGAAAATATTATGTGTCTTCTAGAATCTAGAAGATGGTTTAATTTTGTCTTAGTATGAATTAGTCTGACTTTATAGACTCCAATCATGTGGAAACAGTCAACTTGAGAATTTTTCCTCAATTCACAGTTAATTAAGCCACTTCATTTTTAGTAAAAACTAGTGCAAAATACACTTGACTATAGGAAATCAAGCTTTTGAAGCTCAAAGATTTCTAGGGGAGGACCCGCAGACTCCCCACACACGTCTGAAGTAACTCTACATGCCTCGCTAACTACAGGTACATTGTGGTTTACTTTTTGGTAGTTTTAAGTTTCATTGTATCATCATCATCATCATTAAGAAAATATAAGGAAAGGACAGATATACCCTTACAGAAGAAGATTCTCCAGGAAGGAGTGAAACAACAGACATCAGGAAAAAAAAATGGGAGGAAATGTGTGATGAGCCAAGAGAGGAGAAGAGGAGAATTATTACAGAAAAGGCTGAGGTTGGATTCAGATTTGAGGAATCATAAAATATGAAGTAAATGAAAAAATAAAAAGAGAGAGAGGAAAGAGAAGAGGACATGAAGACACTACTGGTTTTAAGAGCAGGTGCCAAGAGTTGACGTGACAAAGATACATATAAAACTTGATCTTTTAATAAGGTCATAAATCTAAAACTTTTATATTTTCTTCTTTCAGTGCAGCAAACTTCCATCCAGGAGTAAATGAGTGAAGCAGAGAGAGAAAGGGAGAGAGTTAAAGATTAGAGGAGGAAGAGAGAGCAGAAAACAGAGTGAGTTAGAAAGGAAGTGATCAGATCGTTCCTATTTATTAGTTATTCTGTGCCTCATATAGGTATTTATATTATATTTAGCATTTTTAGTCATAGAGCAGTTGATAATAGTTTGTTGTTTAAGTATTGCCAGAATGGGCCTTTAATAGAAAAAGAGTGATTTCATACTGGTTTGCAGTGAACACTGCCCTCTGTTGGCTGTTTATGGTAAGCAGCAGCTTATTTTAAAAAACTAGTCATTTTCTGCAAGCTCGTGGAGTGGGCAGTTGTGTTCTGTGTTTCTGTAGATCCCTGCTTCTCATCCCCTTAAAGAGGTATAATCTGTAAGTCTTCCTTAATGTTGATGCACATTAGAGCTTTATTAAATGAAGTGAAAGCTTTCTTTGTGTCTATGAACACATTTTAGTTCTTTAGTGATGGAAGCTAGCTGTTAGCTTGTTGTAGTGTTAGCTAGAATGGAATATGTTACAGCTTTTGCCTTTTACTTTATACACATGCTGTGTCCAACTATTGCTAATATTAAGATTTTGGATTTACTGTTTACATGGAATATATTTTGAATGTTTATTTTATGCATTTGTATAGGGACTGAATGCCCTGCATTGTTTTTCTGTATTACAGTTTTACAAATAAGAAATGTGGCTCATCAGTAAAAGCTCTGAAGAATGGACACGCTTCCTGAATGCTGACTGAAGCCGTAAGTGTTTAGCTCGCTGCATAGGCTGAATAGACATATTTAGCTGAGAGCAGAAGATAAGTTGTTAATTCTGTTATGCTATTTGCCCTTGGGAATTTTAAAAACATACGTAATGGGGTTACAGGTGTAAACTCAACACTTATGTGTTTATTGTAAGATAAAGTGTACCTGATTCAATCAAAAGAAATTGTTTTTAATGGGTATGTTAAGTTTTCCCAAATAAAATATGTGCATTCTATGAATACAAATGGCGTAAATCAATGAAAATGGCATCTGTAAAGCAGGAAAAATCTCACCGGGAGAACTCCCCTAGTCTTGGGCTAAGCCCCTGATGTTGGCAACACCTAGCGCCGCCCCTGGTAGCCAGTGTAAAGACGCTAAAATCGAGGTGAAATGATGTTGTCTGTTAAAACCAGTTAGAATCCTATCTGCTGCATTTTGAACCAGTTGAAGGCGAGAGAGGGATTTTTGGCTGACACCTGACAGGAGAGAGTTGCAATAGTCCAGACGTGAAAAAAATGAGAGCGTGGATTACCTTTTCCACATCTGACTGGTGGAGAATTGGTTTTATTTTGGCAATTGTGCGTAAATGAAAAAAAAAAAAAGGACTGTATAACTTTTGGCTGTGAAGCTGTGTAGAAACCACATTTTCTGAAACTTTAGATAAAAATGGAAGCTTTGAAATAGGTCTAAAACTGTTAAAATCAGAGGGGTCAAGGTTGGGTTTCTTTAAAAGAGGTTGGACCACAGCATGTTAAAAAACAGAGGGGACTACACCTTTTATTAAAAACTATTGATTATTGATAAAATACTGGGCCCAACCATGCTTAAAACCTCTTTGAGAACTTTGGTGGGAATAACATTGAGACTAACCTTGCAAAGCAGATGCATACGCCCATTTCCTTATTTTTCACTGGTGAATCCATCTTGCAAAGCTCCCATCTGAACCGTTTGGGTCTGGTTAGAAAGTGACAGGACAAATTGGCGAAGAGGGGCAGGACTTTCGGGCGCGGCGGAGTCGTGACGTATGCAAGGAGCAACAAGTAGACATGCCATGTTTCGCGTTATTCCTGTGTGGCTGAGCACGCGCACCTCGATAACGGCTACGTCATGTGTTTTGTTGCTCTGATTACCCCGTAGAGATGTGACAGACACATTGTTCATACGATCACACTCCAAGTTTCTTTTAAATCCTCTGCCCTCTACCAAACGCTTAGAATGAAGATGTCAGGTTACATAAAGGCTGCGCGTAGCTGTTTTCATCTGGGCTAAAATTTCAGCTAAAAAGGACAGGGACACTGGCTCAAAACTGCTAAAATAATTAAGAATTTCCCTACTTGCGTTTAAAATACAGGCTGGGGGTCTAATATTATTCCTGATGTCCTTGACTTTGTAATTAAAGACAACTAAAAACTTCTCACATCTCATTAGAAGTATCAGTAAAAAGGGAAGGGGAAGGTGTGGTGATAGATTCTAAAACCTTAAATAAAACTCGGGGGTTAGAATGACTAAAATTAAAGTAGAATAAAATGTTGCCCTTGTGTCTTCAACTGCCTTTTGATAGCTCTTCATCAATAAAAACTTGCAAACGTGTTTTTTCCACTTCCTTTCTTTTCTTCTACAGTCTCTTTTCAATTCATTTATGGACTCTGTTAGCCATGGCTGTGGAGCTATGAAATAATCGTGGAACATTACTAGATGTAGATGTTTTAAAGTTAAATGCAAAGCCTGAACTACACTCCAGACATGGCTGCTGCACTGTGTTTCTCCTCCCAGTGGTTCACTCAAGAAATAGTTCCCAGTATTTGCTTCATGTGTCGTAATGTTACATAATTATACTTTATTATTTCATAGTGTGGTGAATGTGCAGGTCACAACTTGTCCACGAGAGCGTTTTGAAGTTGTTGGATTGTGTATTTGATGAGTTTGATGAGGGAAAGCAAAAAATTCCATCTGCTTCCATAGCGTTAACTGTGCAGCTGGTATATCGGTCCCCCCAGATCTAAAAAAAAGCTTGCACGGACAACTAAAGGAAACGAACCTATTACTAAGACTGCAGGAATTATGGCAATGGGCGAATTTGCCAAAATGTTGAAGTATCCCTTTAAGTTTAGTAAAGTATAGCTAATAAATCAGCAAGTGACATTTCCCCGACAATAATTACAATCACAGATATTTACCAAACCATGCAGCACTAACATAAACTGAGTAAATACACACACCACAAGCTTTCATTAGAATCTGTGTTTAATTACAAATAGTAAGAGTGGTAGTCAGTACATGCATCAATCAAACATTCAGTGCTTGGGACAGAAAAATCTAGTGTGCAATCACGCAGGGAACTGATCCATTCAACAGCATTGTAGCTTACATGCCAGGCCAGTAGTTGGTAGTTTGTCCTTGTGACAAAACAACACAAATCTTACTCACACATGGCTTAAAAAACCTACCATGCTTTGCATACATATTATTACATTTAACAAGTAATTTATACAAAGGTGGTTTAGTTAGAAGGCCTAGACCTGTTTTAGAGCTTTATCAATAAAAGTAGATTTTTTTAGTGTACTGTGTGTCTTGGGGCTGGCTTAGCCTATCTTAAATAAAATCAGAAGAGGCTTCAGCAACAAAAACACCAGAGAAAAAAAAGACTAAAATGAGCAGTATTTGGTTAACTTTGTAAAGTGCATCAAACACAAATGAAATCTTTTTAATACTATTATATTATTAATATAGAATTTAACAAACTTCAATCGGCAGAACAAAATAAATATCTTTCACAAGAATTTACACAAGCTTTAATAACTTCACAATCACTATGTCCCTGATTTGAATAAACATCACTTTCACATCACTTTGAATTTTTCTCTTCATTCGCAACCTTTTTGAACAGTCATTTTTAAGTATTCAGCATAAACATGGTTAGAGTACAACTTCACCTATACACCCTGTTTTGTTAAATATTGAAGTGGCTTCTCAAAGTTGGCCCCAGTGGACATAAATTACTGTTAAAGCCCTCTGAAGTCCTTACATTCACTATTTTTATGATGGTGATAAGAGAAGTAAAGTTTGTCGTGACCTTTAGATATCAGTGCTGTAATGGCAACTTGTAAACTTCTGTTTTTTCTTCAGATTTGTCTCTGCAGAGACAGCCCACATAGAAGTCTGACACGCCTCGACAGGAGAGAAATGAAACTTAAAACTACAGGTGCAGTAACAAAGAAGTGAACACAAAGAATGACTTATAAAACCATTTTTTCAGACATGAGTTGAGTGCGCTATCACAGGTTTGTTTGAGGGGGGGAGGTTCTTACATGTAAATATGTTTATAAATGTGTATCTCTTTTAATTTTGTAATACCAAGATTTAATACTGCTACCAAAAAGGGCAAGAAAACCAGGGATCTTATTTTAAGGCCATATTGCCAATGCTGATATCAAGTCACCTGTGCGTACCTGCAGCTCATCAGATAGAAAGGAAGAGGGAGAAGAAGAAATCAAGGATCCCTTCTATCTATGAGGGGGTAAAGACGTCTTGTATTAAATATGAACCTTTTCTGTCATTTTAAGTTTTATGCAGTTAAGGCTGTTGATATTACTCTGCACTCTATAATTTTGGATTTTCAGACCTAACAACAACCCTCCTTGTGCAGATCAGCTGTTTGCAAATTACAGGAATTAAAAATGCAGACGTCCTGCGCGATAATTACAAATTACCAAAGGGTAATCCCATGCAAATAGGGCTTAAGTCTGATGTCTGTTAAAACAGTAATATGCAGCGAGTGTACTCACTTTGCAAAGCATCTCTGTTTGCTTGTCTGTGGTTTTAATACATGCTGTAGCAACTTGCATTACAACCTCCTCAACAACTGATTCCACCCTAAATTACAGAGATGCCGATTAGCATGGGATTACCTGTGGACCTATGTGTGCAGAAACATGACAGGTAATCTTCCCTGGAATTTTTACTCTGCAAATTTCATGGTTGATTCACAGGGCATTATAAACTCAAATGTTGTGTGCAATTATTACAAATTATCAGAAGTTCGTGAATAAAAAATAATCCAGTGCGAATAGGTCTTAAGTCTGATGTCTGTAATAACAGCAACATGCAGCGAGTGTACTTGCTTTGCAAAGCATCTCTTTTAGCCTGTCTTTGGCTTGAATACAAACTTCAATGACTCATAAAACAATGGCCTAAACAACTGATTTCACCCTAAATTACAAAAATGCAAATTCACAAAAGGATAAGTATTACCTGTGGACCTACAGGTGCTGAAATATGTTAGGTAGTTTGCCCTGGAAGTTTCCCTCTTCAAATTACCTACATGATCAATTTGCACAAATTATAAAAGCAGATGTCCTGAAGAATTTTTACAAATTACCAGAAGCCCCTGACTAATACTAATCCCATGTGAATAAGGCTTAAGTCTGTTGTCTGTAATAACAGCAACATGCAGCGAGTGCACTAGCTTTGCACAGCATCTTTTTTAGCCTGTCTTTGACTTTAATCCAAGCTGCAGCGACTCATTATACAACCGCCTAAACAACTGTTTAAAGGTGTGTTGAAACTCATGCCTTGCTTGTTTTGAGTCCATGATAATTCAGAGTGGGCTGTGACATTTAATGAAGTTGTTGAAGCAGCTGTAAAATATGACAGCACTGTTGGATCACAACTGAAAAATGCGTTTGGTATCTCATTGTTGTTAAGACAAACACAGGGACGTGGCTCTTATCACACAATCTTAGGGACTATATGTTATCATATCACCCCAAAGAAGTCTGGTTTATTTTAAATTCGTCTGGAGAAAGAAAAGGAAAAGGTAACGACAGTGCAACACAGATAAAATATGTAAAAAATATAAGATTTGACAGAGAATCTACATAGTTAAGGTCTTGAAAATGTTTGGTTTAATCTGAGTAATACCAGCAAGTTTAACTCAGTTATGGAGGCATATTGGTTGCTACTGACACAGCTTGAACGGTTTGATTTGTGGGAGGCATAAAACTTTTCTAAATCAGTGATTTTGATTTAGTGAAAATAGTCCACTCCCTTTACATCAGCTCTTACTTTATAACATATACTTAGCATAACATATACTTTTTTTTTTTTATCTCACATTGTTTTCATGTCAACATCACCTCTTTTCTCAGGTCACAGTCTTATCAGAGGAGCTTGATTGCCTTGCTGGCATGGATGTTATCATGAACTAAAAATAAAAGCTGGCACTTTGTCTCAGATGTGATTCATCCAGTTCATGACAGTGTACAGTAACTCTGTGTGTCTGGATCCTTGATTGCAGGAACCTGCTGCAGGAACTGGTCCCAGTTTGGTTTTTGAAGTGGTAGCTCTATCTGGAAGTGGTTCCAGAATCTGAAGAAATGATAGGAAAGAAAAATATCCAGGCATGAGCAACACATTGGAGACATTTTGACACTTGTGCAAATTGTTAGTTAGTTAGTTAGTTTGTTAGCAACATAACTCAAAAAGTTAAGGACGGATTTTTATGAAATTTTCAGGAAATGTCAGAAATGGCATAAGGAAGAAGTGATTAGATTTTGGGAGTGATCTGAATCACCATCTGGATCCAAGAACTTTTTAAAGGATTCTGTACTATTGGGAGATAGGGCTAATGGCGGAGGTCTGTGCTCTCCGAGTGCTTTTCTAGTTATTTTTAAATTTTATTTCAGTTTGTGTTCACAATTACTTTAATTTGCATAATAAACTTCACTTAAACTCTAATATCTAAATGCACTTTTAAATTTTTAAACATCTTTTGCCTGTCACTATTTGTAATCTATCAGTAAAACAGAAACATTTGTTAACTGTTTAGTAAATATTAGGGCTGTCAAGATTAACTGCATTTATCCTGGTTAATTAAGCTCCCAAAGTTTTAAAATCGTGATTAATCACATGATTTATTGTCCTTTTCAACACACTTTGGTTAAGCTACTGTGACATCTTCCTGCAGCCACAGTCATGTAAAGTAAGTCCCCCACTGCTCCTTTAAAAACTCACAGACGCCTCAGTAGACAAGTCAGAAGTCATCTTCTTCTGGTTAAGCTCATGTTAAGTAGGAAAAAAGGCTGTGCAAACATTCAGTTTTCACATAAATAATGAAATTCTGTAGTTGTGGTTACAGGAAAATGTCTTATTTCCCTTATTTTAACTGTAAACTCTGTAATGTTTGAGATAAATTGTGTGTACTTGTGGTGGTAGATGTCCGGCTCTCGACTTATGCGGTTCTGGAATCCGATGTAGAGGTCGTCCCAGAGCTGGCCGTGCAGCACCAGCGATCTCATCACCCCGATTCTGTTTTTGACCTGTGAAAAACAAAGAAACATTAGGGTTACTGCTCTGTAAAAGGGAGATACAGTGCCAGTAAAAGATGCCAACCCCTTGGATGTTTAACTCTTTTATTGATTTAATAAATCAATTATGGTCAACATAATTTGACATTTTTTATATCTCTTTATTTAAAAGTGAAAACAGTTTTCTTCTACAAAAAAAGCAAATTAAATAAAAACATGTAATGCAAAATAAGTGAATGCATAAATATTCACCTCCTTCAAGTCAGTATTAGTAGAGTCACCTTTGGCAGCAATCACAGCACTGAGTCTGTGTGGATAGGTCTCTGCACATCTGGACACTGCAATTTTACTCCATGCTTCTATGCTAAACTGCTTAAACTCTGTCAGGCTGCTCTAATATTTTGCCACATTTATTTTGTCTTCTACCTTTACAAGCCTTCCAGCATCGGCTGCGGAGAAGCATCCCAACACCATGGTGCTGCCACCACCATGCTTTGAAGTAGAGATGGTGTGTTTGCGGCGATCGTGTCCATCAAATGTCTTGTCTGATGGCCAAAAAGCACCATTATGGTCTCATCAGACAACAGAAATTTCTTCCACTCTACCATGGAGTCTATCACAGACCTTTCTATCTCTAGACAAGATTAATGTGAGTTTTCTTCAAGAGTGGGAACTTTTATACTTGTCAATAACATTTTCTCTGAGACACTTGGAGTGTTCTTTTGTCTTCATGGTGCAATGGTAGCCAGGAATACTGATTAACCAGTGACATTCCAGACACAAGTGTCTTTATACTACAGTCATTTGAGACACATTCACTGCACTTGGGGATCCCCATTTTAGTAATTGTGAGACTACTAGCATCAATTGGCTGGACCTCTGTTAAATTAGGTCAGGCACTTTAAAGGGGGTATAAATTTGTGCAGTCATTAACTTATATATCTGTTTATAATTTGACATTAAGGTTTTTTTGTTGCCTTTTTGGGGGGGTCAAAAAAGGTCAAATCATATTGACCGTGACTGATTTATAAAATGAATAAAAGGAGGTGAGCACCTTTAATAAGCACTGTGATTCTGTTTTAGCCATTCTTAAACACATCTCAGTAAATATTTTCAGGATTTTCATCACCCTGCCGTGTCTTACCTCCAGGTAGGAGTGCTCTCTGTCAGGCCTCTTGGTGGGGAAGGACAGATCCAAAAAGTCCACCAGGTAGTCATAGCCTTCACGGATGGGTTCAAAGTTATCGTCTGTCTCAATCACCTTGAATAAACGATAGTGAATAATGGGTATTTGCATTTATTTAACAAAATTATATGCTGTAGACCAGACTCCCAGGACAGCCATGTTCCTGAAACACCACGTTGAGGGTGGAAAGCTCAAAAATTGTGCCTCATATTCTAATATTACAAGTTGTGACAACTCTTGTTGTTATATTTCTTTTACGAGTTATAAAGGACTAAAGTATTACAACTATTGATTTTGAAAATCCACAGGAGTCTTGGACCACATTTCAAGTTGGAAAGCACTTGTATTCAACTTGTATAAACTTCAAATAGATTGAAGCTTTAGCCCATGTCTGAATTATCATTTATGTTAGACTGTTTCAACCTGTAGAGGGCAGTCACTATGCATGTTTTGGTGTCTACAAAATGTAGATTTAAATATTTTTAATACAAATACAAATGTCAAGATTTGGACCCTAAATGGTCAACAGTACTACTAAAATTTACATTGGTCTTTATTTAAAAAGAGGTCTGAGGGTTTAGTTTCTCTTTCAGAACAGTTGTGAAAGTCTTTATCTTTTAGGTATTTGACAGTAAAACACGATGATAATTTTTGAGCTTCACAACCTGAGCATGATGGTGTCAAAGGCGCATGGTCTCAACAGGATTATGGCCTACTTGTCTGGTCAGTTTATTTACAGCAAACATTTTAACAGTAATTTGGAAACATGCTGTTTCCAAATTACTGTTAAAAAAAGGGAAAGCAAAACATGGGAAAAATGTGCCGTCGGCTCTCTAAGGTAGTTCACTGTTGAATTACTAATCAAAAAATGATAACTCTAGAGAGAATAAAGAAAATACCCTTTTTGCAATTTAAAGGGCCTAAAATCATAAAGAAAAAACTAGGAATGTATGGTTTGAAAAGGAAAAAATATATATATAAAAATGTAGTTTAAAAAGTCAAGAATTTACAAGGAACTTGAAATTTTCGAAATTGAAAGTTGTCATTTATGTGAATTGATAGGACATTTTTAGTTTAAAAGTTGTTAATTTACAAAAAAAATAAAAACCTAAAACTCTGGAATTTAGAAAGTTTTAATTTACTAGAAATAATTTCAAATCTTGAGTTTAAAAAATGGTTGATTTATGAGAACCAAAACTTAAAACTTGTAAGAACTTAAGTCACTGACATTAAAGGTAAAACATTTCTAACACAAAAATCTTAGGGTTATGAGTAATGAACTTAAATTTTCACATTAAAAAAGTAATTTACAGGAACAATGACATAGAATTTATGTAAAATAAAAGTTGCAAATTTACCATAAACTCAAAATTTATAAGTTTAAAG
The DNA here is from genome assembly GCF_018320785.1 of Cheilinus undulatus. NCBI lineage: Eukaryota > Metazoa > Chordata > Actinopteri > Labriformes > Labridae > Cheilinus > Cheilinus undulatus. The sequence goes on from NC_054887.1 coordinate 11,077,105, forward strand.
AGTCCAGTATGCATTCAAAAAGTAATTTCCAAAAAATTATCGCAACATTTTTGAGTGCAGAAAGCAGTAAAATTAAAAGAACACAAACTTAGAAATTTTGTGAATATGTTTTGAGTATTAGAAAAAATAACTAAAAAATTATGTTTTGAAAGTTGTACATTTCACAAATTAATACTAAAAAATTTCAAGTTTTGAGTCATAAATTTACAGGTATCAAAACTTGGAATTTTTTGCATTTAAATTTTTTTAATTTATGCTAGATGAACTGCATTTTTTTTTGTTTAAATGTTTATTAATTTCCCCTTCAAAAAAAATTTGAGGATTAGAAATTAAGAAATGAATAAGAAAAAATATATTAAAAAATAGTTAAAGAACTGGTTAATTTATGAAAACCAAAACTTAATACATTCTGAATTTACAAGGGAAAAATATTTTAGAAATTTACATTTAAGACAGTTGTGAATTGACCAGAAATAATTTCAAATTTTTTTATGTGAAATGTCACAAATTTACAGGAGCCTAAACTTTTGTTTGTGAAATTATTAAAATTATATTTTAATTCAATTGATTAATAAGTAAAAAACTTGTTATTTTAGATCAGAATCATCACATTATCATGATCATATGGTCTTGAAGAGACATTGCTGTAAACTGTCCCAATTCAGAGGAAAACAACAACAACATTAGGGAGACAACTGTTCAATCTGTTTTATTTCTTGACAATTTATGACTTTATAAATTTGACATTTTTTAGTTTATAAAGTCAAAATTATTTTCTTTTAAAGTGAAGTTTGGTTTCTTGTTATTTTAAGACTGGATGATCCCAGAGGTTTTTCCTTCTAGAAAACGAACGGATTGTTTTTATTTTTTTTATTCATGAGAGTTACTCATATTTTCCTATTTGTCTTCCTGATTAGGTCACACTAATGGGAAAATGAATGTTACAGCACAGTGATCTATGTTTATTTATTTATTTATGTTTTTTTTATTTTACTGTTTTCTTTTTTCTTTTTTCAAAAACATAAAATGAGACAGAAAAAAAAACAAAACATTTTTTCAATTATCTTTTTCTTATAATATGTCAACTCACCTGAGAAGGCTAAGGGCACATTTCTCCTGTGTTTGGCTCTCCTATTTTAAATGCTAAATTGTTCTTTGTCACTGACTGGACATTCAGGCTAAAAGAAGATAGTCACTACTTTTCCATGTTATAAGCTCACAGTGAAACAGTTTCAGCTTTAGAAAGAGCAGCAAAGAGGAAAGAGAGGATAAAGCATTGGAGCAGAGCAGATTGAAAGCTGAGCTACATTTCTCTCTGCCTCATGATGTTGGCTTGAGCACATTTCTAATATTGTGTTTGAATGGTGAGAGTCAGCACAGAAGACTTTTAGACTACTGAGTATGATATTCAATCATGTTCATTATCGCTGTTGTATGAAACCTTGTGTGGGGTGGGGGTGTCCAGGATGCCCTTATTTTACTCCATGCAAATTTAGTTTTGTTGACTTCCTATGCACAATTTTCTCACACATAGTATTTGCATTTTTAGTATAGTGCATTTGCTTTGTGTTTTGTTCCTGGTATGGTATGTCACGACTCCATGTAGGCTGGATCATTGATGCTTGTCCCTGGGCATGCTCTGCCACTTACAGATGTCCTTATTCACTTGTTTTTCTGTAACATAAAACTGTTTGGATCATCTGTTGGGCCACTTCTTTGTTTCATTACAATCATGATTAATTCATACGATCCTTTTGTAAACCCACTGAGTCACCCAAATCTTCATTCACAATGGTGTTGAGGTAACCTGATGTGCCAGGAAAGCTTTTTCACATATCAATGGCATGGAATACATTTCACACCCATTACCTCATAGAAGGTGTGAAAAGGAACCCTGCATGGCCGGATAAATTCACCATGTCGGATAGATATTTTTATCTTTTATATGTCTAATGACAAAAAAAAACTTAATAGATATCTACATTTTAAAAAAGTTTTAATTAAAATGTAAATTAACTCCATCAAAACTTGATGGAAACTATGGCTGCCTTACAGAGCCAGAACACTGACTGACAGCTGGCAGTGATCCTCGAAAGTGAGGCAACCAGAGGGCATCCGGTCAAGTTCCTTCAATGAATTAAAGCAGTGGCTCTACCCCAATCTCATAACCCTAACCCTAGGTCTTTACACACTCAGTTTGTTATTTTTGGATGTATTTTTTTAGATCCCTAATTAAAAAAAAAAAAAAGTCACATACTTGAACCTTTCACACTGAGTTGTGTTTTATTTGAATTCACTGCGAAAATACATAGAATGTGGCAAAGTGTTTTGTAATGTGACAAAAAATAAGCCGTAAGGATGAGTCTGTAGCTTTGTCGCTCCTTAAAAATCACTCTGGATAAACCCATCCTGACAGAGAACTTCGTACGGCACTAGCTGGTACGCCACAGCTGTGCCACGTAAAATAGATGGAGAGTAGCTTTTTAATTCAGTCTTTATTAGGGTGGTTTTAAATTAGGAACAAGCGCTGCCAGCCCTAAAAAGGCCGGCTCTGGACACAGGCCCTAATGGTGAAGAATTTCTTGCCTTTCACTTCCCAAAACTTATCGCCATGCAGTTCTAAAAGGTAGCTGATGCTGTCCTAGGCATCGTCCACATAACTGAAAGCTATAACATGACTAGTAAATCAAAGCTTTTTGCTTTGCCTTCTAAACAAATCTAAGAGAAGAAAACTTTGGTGAATTTCTGAATCTTTTTGAGAAGAGCCTAAAGGGATTTAAAGGGATACTTCAACATTTTGGCTTTCCCTCATCATACTCATCAAATACACAATCCAACAACTCCAAAACGCTGGTGAATGTGCAGGTCACAACTAGTCCACGAGAGTGTTTTGGAGTTGTTGGATTGGGTATTTGATGAGGGAAAGCCGGAATACTGTCTGCTTACATTGAGTTGGCACAGCAGGTCCGAACTCGACAGCAGCCGATCTAAAAACAGCTTGCACCGACAACTAAGGGTAATGAACCTATTACTAAGACTATAGGGATTATGTCTCAAAAATGTTCATCATGTCCAGTGTTGCCAGATACAGCTGATAGTTTCCAGTCCAAAACTTGTCCAAAAACCGCCAGAATGCACAAAAAAACACCCAGTAATCAATATTTAGTGCTTTTTCTTTTTACGAACGTACAAAACTCCATAAAAGTCCAGTGACAGCTTAAGTACACCAAAAATAACTCCTATAACGACAAGCAACAACAGCCAACCATCACAACATACTGATTTCAGGTGCATGACCACCTTCTGCATCACTATTCCTCAAAAAACAGCAGATCTTATGAAGCTCAACAAGGTAACAGAATTAATCTGTATATTTCATATCATCGATACAGCAACTGGTTAGGATTATACACACACTCTACCTTCAGAGAGATAAATAGACTTATCACAATTATTATAATTAACAGGTGACAGACATGATTGTATTATTTCACCTTTAGATGCTGGGGGTTGCTCCTTTAACACACGAAACATCTGATCATAACAGCTGTCTACATCAGCGTATGTGGCAGATGGGTGTGCATTACAATAACATGAGGCTAATTCATAACTCCTCTCACCAGAATGTTTTGCTAGCTATAATGTATAAAACTGAAGCGTTCAACTGTTTATTTTATCAGGACCCCCACTCTTCCTATACAACAGGACACTTTCCAGCTTTGTATAAGCTTTCGCTAACTCAGTACAGGCTACTGAGGGCCGTAGCCAACGCCAAAAACAACAAAATTTGCTGTCTTTATCTGTCTCCGAGAGTTTAGCTCTCTTGCAGACACATAAAAACACACATGGCCCGACGTGCACACAACCATTTCTCGCTCGCGTGCGCTTTCTCCCAAATCCCATCACGGCTTCCTACATTGAACTCTACAGGATACTCAGAGTGACTGACAGGCTTTAGAAGCGCTGCAGTAAGTTTGATACGTTCACTGACATCAAGGAGAACTCACTTACAGCATAACTCATTTTACTTAACTAAACAAAACAATTAAGAATGTAAACCAGTCTGTTAAGACGCAGTTAAAAACCCGCCTAACTTAAGGAAAACCAGCCCAAATTATATCAACCCGCCCAAGCCCATTTTTAACCGCAAAAGTGGCCGTAAAACTGCCCAATTGGGCAGAAAACCGCCCCCTCTGGCAACACCGATAGGGATTATGGCAATGGACGAATTTGCCAAAATGTTGAAGTATCCCTTTAAGAACAAATTTCTTCCAAAGATCAGATTGTTAATGTGGCCTATTAGATCTTATAACACTAACTATGCAACATGTGTCATGCCTAAAGGTTGATGATGCATCCTATAGTATGAACGTCACAAAAAGGCCTCAAAATAATATATGAATGTCTTACCATTGGCCCTGATAGAGTTTTAGAGAATCAAACCTGTCATTGGTTTTCTTTTGAATTGTTCCTGAAAGACAGTTTGTGTGGAAAAGTTCACAATAACTGCTAATACTTAAAGCAGTTGCCATTCAAGTACCTGTCATCACTTTAGGGTTAGGGAGTTCGAGTTGCCCTCATAAACAAAGGCTCTGATGAAAAGATTTGTAACACCCTTTGGCCTCTTATTGACAGAGGGAACAAAAAAGTAGGTAAAAGAGCAATGCATGGGAGAGAGAAAAAAAAACAGACAAGACAGCATGCAACAAAGATTTCTGGGTGGGGTTGAACTTAGGTTGAAGTCAGAACTCCTCCTCACCACCTTCACAAAGCTACAGATTGATTTGTTCCCCAGGAGTGTGCACAGATTTTGAGTGCCCTTTTTGCTGTTTTTTAAGGATTCAAGCCAATGGAATGAAATAGCTCCATCTTTACTTGGATCCCCAAAATGTCTGTGCACTGCCCTGATTATACCAAAGAGTAGAAAAAAGGAAGGGAAGCCAAAAAGTCTGCTGAGTAGCAGAGAGAATCCTGCTTTTCCTGTTTATTTACCCGCACAACAAGGTTGTAGTTTTGAAAGCCTGCCCAGGTGTAATAAAACTGGATCCAGCTTCGATGCCTAAATATCTCACTGCTGATGGCACTGTTCAGCTCATCCACATACAAGCGGAAATCCCAGTCGTCCTTGTAGATTTTTGCACTGGCTGGGGGATTGATGATGGCCTCACTGTTTGATAGTGTAGGGAAGGAAATTAACATTTTACTGTCACATTTACTGCTAAGAGGTCTTAAGATGAGAAAAAGGAGATTAGATTAACTCTAGATCATTACAGATTTTAAACTTTTTGTTGTTTTGGCCTTTTTTTAACAAACCCCAATTCCAAAAAGGTTAGGATATTAAAATCATAATAAAAACAGAATATAGTGATTTGAAAAACCTTTTCAACCTATATTCAGTTGAATACAGCAAAGATATGTCCTGCTCCGAAAGATACACTGTGTGTGTTTTTTTTACATACACACATATTCTGAATTTGATGCCTGCAACATGCTCCCAAAAAGCTGGGACAGGGGCATGTCTTCTTTTTAACTCTCCAAATATCTGGGGACTGAAGACACAAGCTATTTAAGTATTGAAAGTGGAACTGCAGGGTTGTATTCTGTGCTTCATAGAACAGCATACGTTTTAAATGGGAATCAGGTCTAGGCCCAGTGTAGGCCCCGCCCCCTATTCCCGTGAAGCCAGACTGCTGTCATACGGAATTTCATACTACTCATATGGAATTTGTCTCGCTGAAATAGACTTCTCTGAAAAAGATGTCGCCTGAATGCAAGCCTATGTAGCTCCAACACCTCAATGTACCCTCCAGTATTTATGAAGTCTGCACGGCTGTGCCAGTTACCCATGCCATTGGCACTAATACATCCTGATTTGCTAATTGCTCTCATGCTGCCTTATTCAAACTGCTCTTGTCTGGCTATGCTCTGCCACGCTCTCTGCAACCCTCCTCCACCCCAGCTCCTCCTTTATTCTGCTTCTGACTTAATCAGTGTTATTCTGTTGATGCCTGCTTTGCTCTGGGTTTTTCGCTGCTGCTCTCCTTGCCTTATGCTTTCCTGATCGGCACAATCACCCTTTGGTTTATCCTGATTTTTTGTGTGATTTTCATCCAGCATGCTGGATAAATGCCCAATCTCAGCTGTTCGAATGCTGCTTTTTCCTGGCTGGAGTACACAGAGTTTGGGATTTATTTCCTCAATTCAAACTATTTCCTTCCACCACAGGCAGATTTGGGAATGAACACACATAGACACACAGATAGATTGATTTTGACCTGTCATTGGGGTCTTTGAGAGCGAGGGCAAGGTCCAGGACAGCACCTGGCTTGGGCGTCCATGTCTTGATATTTGGTGCAACCTTATTGATGAGTGCATTGAGGTCCTCTGCCTTGTTTTTAGTGTTGGTATCCTTGATGTATCTGTGCACACAAATCAACACCAGTCGAACAAAATATGATATTGGACAAAGATAACATGAGTAAATACAAAATGCCATTTTTGAATGATAATTTATTGACCTAGCTGTGATTAACCACATTTTTTTCTGAAAAGCTGAGTTCAATTTCACTAGTCACACCCTGTGACAAAGTGACATCTAATAGTCTGGAAAGGGTTACAAAGCCATTTCTAAGGCTTTGAGACACCAGCAAACCATGGTGAGAGCCATTACCCACAAATGAAGAAAACTTTGACCAGTGGTAAACCTTCCCAGGAGTGGTCGGCCTACTAAAATTACTCCAAGAGTGCACCAACGACTCATCCAGGAAGCCACAAAAAAAGACAGAACATCTAAAGACCTGCGGGCCTCACTAGCCTCAGTTAAGGTCAGTGTTCATGATTCAACAATAAGAAAGAGACTGGGCAAATATGACATTCACAGTAGAATTCCAAGGCCAAAACCACTGCTGACCAACAGCTGACCAAAAACATCTTGATGATCCCCAAGACTTTTGAGAAAATATTCTATGGATTGACGAGTCAAAAGCTGAACCTTTTTGAAAGGTGTGTGTCCTTTTGCATCTGGAGTAAAACTAACACAGCAATTCATAATACGCACATCATACATCACAGTCTGAGGTTACTTTGCTGCTTCAGGACCTGGACCACTTGCCATAACTGATGGAACCATGAATTCTGCTCTCTACCAGAAAATCCTGAAGGAGAACATCTGGCCATCAGTTTGTGACCTCAAGCTCAGGAACAATTGGGTTATGTAACAGAACAATGATCCAAAACACACCAGCAAGTCCACCTCTGAATGGCTTAAAGAACAAAATGAAAGATTTGGAGTGGCCTAGTCAAAGTCCAGACTTAAATCTGATTGAGATGCTGCTAGTGTGGTTGAATTAAAACAATTCAACAAAGAAGAGTGGGCCAAAATTCCTCCACAGCAATGTAAAGACTCACTGCCAGTTATCTCAAACCCTTGCTTGCAGTTGTTGCCTCCAAAGTTGGAACAACCAGTTCTTAGGTTAACCGACTACTTTTCCACACAGTGCCAGGATGGCTTTTGGATGGCTTTTTTCCCTTCATAAATGAAATCATCATTTAAAAACTGGAATTTGTATTACCTCTGGTTATCTTTGTCTAATATTAAAATTTGTTCGATAATCTGAAACATTTAAGTGTGACAAATATGCAAAAAATTAGTTGCAAATATGTCACTATATTCACTCCAACCCTCTCTTCTTGGATCATTACTCTCTGTCCATCCTGCTTTACAAACTTACCGGTCTGATGGATGAGCCTCCACAAAGTAGCCAGCAAACGGGCAGTAGATCCTGGGCTCCAAAGTCTTTACCAGATCAGCTTTGTAATTCAGCAGCTTCTTCCTTTCGTTCTTGATGAACCCTTCCTTCCAGGTGTCTGAAAACAAGCAGACAGTTACTTACTGCAGAACTCAATAATATGAAACACAATATGACTTCAGAAATGACTGATTTGACCATCATCTAGATTCTTGGCAGAGGTCACCAAGGTAGTCAAAAAGCTCCCTTATAGTAAGGCCCCAGGTATAGATGGGATCCTGAAGGCTTTGGATGTTGTTGGGCTGTCAAGGCTGACGTGCCTCTTCAGTGTCTTCAGCGAATTTGTCTAATGATGCTGTAACGTGTTAAAAGAGGCAACTTTGCATGGCTATGAATGTGGTGTGCCTTGTAATTTTGGCTTGATCTTACGTGTCCCTTGGTTTTAACAGTTTGAAAAACACTTATCTAAGAGACATTGTTGCAGTAAGGTAAAGCAGCTAAAGGGCACAGTTACCAGTGTATTTCCCTCCAGAAAAGGTCATGGGGAATCCAGACGCTCCTCCAGCAAAGTCAGACATCATCAGATCCACTTTCTCCGGGAGTTTGCCCCCATTTGGCCTGGTGCAGTCCACGGTGTTCAAGATCATGTGACCTAAAATGACAAGACAGTTAAACACAGTTTAACAGACATAAATTGATACACTTTACAACTTTATACGGGATACAAAATAAGGTGGCAATTTAACTGTTTTTATTTTAATTAACATTATCAGTATACATTTACAGAGCTCTGTGTTTCTGCACAAGTATGACACCTTTGATCATCAATTTACAATTTGTAATTGCAATTAATCTCAGAATTTGTACAGTTACTCGCGATTAAATGCATCCTTTTTATGGCACCCTAAAATTCCAGTATTTTGCATTTAAAACAGTTTTTGTGTCATTTTGGATTTCTCTACTCTCTTAAACCGGCTTTCTTTTTGGATACAGACCTGCTTTAGGTAGATGCAAGACTATAAGAGCTTAACTATGGAAAAAAGAACCTGCGATGGAGTGAAAAGGAAATAACGGCTCTGTAAAAAGGGGGTGTAGATGATGTTTGAATTGTCCACTGAGGTGTTTGTGACTGTTTAAAAATAAATGAGACATTAAGGAGCAGAGGTGGACTTATTTTACATCACTATGGCTGCAGTGGCTCAACCAAAGCGTGTTAAATGGGTTGATAGAGCATGGGATTAATGTAATGAAAGAAATCAAACCTGGGGGTGGGGCTAACCCCCCACATGACATCATGAAGGAAAAATCTGAAAACAGCTTGTTTTAGCACACATTTTCTGAGTGACTATATTCTATATAGTTTTGGAGTGTTCTTTTGACTTCATGGTGTAACGGTAGCCAGAAATACTGATTTAAAACTATGCTTAAGTTTTTGTTAATATTTTTTCACATCCATTTTAACCCATGCAAAAAAATGTTTATATCGATCACAATGCAACTTGTTAAAAGCATGCACCTTTATAGTCAACGATGATGCAGGTGTCCATTTCAGGATGTACACCGTCCATCAGGATCATAAATCTCAGGTGTTCATCAACCTGATGGAAACAAAGAAATACGTTACAGATCAGAGTGTTTTAGCTGTTACATGGCAGTTTTCTAATTAGATATTGTTCTTTAAAATATATACGCTGAATCATGACATCATGCTGTCCCTTTTAAGGCACTACATGTGTGCAGCATCGACTCACATTTTGCCAGACACCAAAAGGGACCACATTGATGTTGGTCAGCTTTACTTGGCTTTGCTCCAAATACCTTTTACATTCAGACACAGAGAACAACATAAAAATTTAAAGATTGGATACTTAAAGCACTTTAAAATACTTTAATTTAACCAAACCATCACTGTACTCACCAAAAGACAGGTCTGGATGTGTCACCAACATAAATGGGGAGATCTGGCCTCCTTTCTGATAAGACCTTCAGGGTCGGGTAACTAGAAAAAATGAAGGAAAGTTTAGGTGCATGAAAACCCAGCTAATTCAACAAGCAATGATAGAGAAAAGAAACATCCCTACGTTTTGCACGAAAACAGACAAGAACGCCATAATGAAACTTAACTCCTAACACCTGTGCTGTTTTCATGTAAACGTATAGCTACTTTAAACATACTTTCATTCGTTTTGCACTGAGGAGAGGCTTAAATAAATAAATAAATAAAGTAAAAAAATAATGCACATTAGCGTATTAGGGTCAACCTACAGATTAAAAAAAAACAAAAAAACAAAGAGATATGTTATTTCTTTTGGCAATAAGAATGTACATTTTTGGGGGAAAGAACCCACAATTATTGAGATTATAAAGTTAAATATTTACAAGAAAACAAAGAATTTCAAAGTTTAACCCTTAAAGCCTATTACTTCATATTGGATACACAATTTTGTCAGACCTCTGTCTAATTAACATGACCAATAATTTCCTTAGAAACCTCCTGAATACAATCAGATAATTGATAAAAATGTCCTCCAGTGGATTATCATTTGCCAAAAGAATAAATAGAATAGAATAGCCTAATGTCTAATGTATATAAAGTGTATAAAATGTGATAAAAAAAATTGTGAGATTTTATTGCAATTTGTATTTTTTTGAAATATAAGAGAGAAAACTCAAAATTTCTAAGTTCAAAAAGTCTTTAATTTTGACATAAGAAATTCAACAATTTCAAGGTTGTAAAATCATCAGTTCACATCAGTATAAAGTCAAGATTAAACAAACAAAAAAACCCTGAAAACAGACTTTAAAATCTCAACAATTGTAATTTTTGGTTTGCATACATTTACAACATTTAGAGTTTAAAAAAATGTTTTTTTCTCATACATTATTGATTTTTTAAACCTGACAATTACTTTAAAAAGTTTTTTGAAAATTAATAGATCCTATTTTTTTTCAGAGTGGCCCTAACACACTCATAATAATGGATAGTTTTAGCGTAGATATTTTGTCAAGAACAAGGGCATGTAGGCCTATTTCAATGGTATTCTGTCAGTGAAAACTGTTAAAATTGACGTGTACTTTTCCAGTTGGGTCCTGGGGGGACCCAACTTTGCTCTGATATGCATCATCAGCTGTGATGCCTTCTATAGAGAGGTGTGTGCATTTCCAAATCATGTCCAATCAATCTAATTTACCACAGATTGACTCCAATTAAGGTGTAGAAACATCTCAGCAAAGAGAAATGGGAGGAACCTGAACTCAATTTCAAGTGTGTTTGTAAAGGGTTTGGATACTTATGTAAATGTGATATATCAGTTTTCTATTTTTAACTGAGTCGCAAAATTTTCTGAATTTCTGTTTTCAATTGTCATGACGAGGTACTGAGTGTAGATTAATGAGAATAAAAAGATTGTTTTTTCAACTGTACTCTGTATATTGGAAACGATTTTTGACTTCCTGTAAGAAAAGTCATTTAGAGGCCTTTTTGCATTTGGAAGTCAAATGAATATTTGAATATGAATTTCCAAGCATTTGCATCTCTTGTTCTACCTTGACTCTGCAGGAAGAAAAACTGGAAAAGTAACTCCCCAGGCCTTTTGAGCATTAGCTTGTCTCATGCTGCATGGTTGCTGATGTCAAGTTGTGCTGGTTATATTTATACACTGACTCTGAAACTGTCGTCCATCGTCTGTTACTTTTTATCATATTCAAATTTTATTTGCTTGCTTCTGTCCAAGGCATTTTCAGCCCAAATTCCAAAAAAAGTTGTGGCACTGTGTAAAATGTGAAACAAGCAGAATGCATGATTCACAAATCTCATAACATGAACAACATATCAGGTGTTGAAACTGAGACTTTTTCATGAAAATAAATCAGCTCAGTTTGAATTTGATGGCAGCAACACATCTAAAAACAGTAGGGACAAGGCAACAAAAGGCCGGAAAAAGTTTGTGGTACTGATGAAAGACAGCTGGAAGAGAATTTTGCAACTAATTAGGTTGATTGGCAACAGGTCAGTAACATGACTGGATATAAAAGCAGCAGTTTAGAGAGGCAGAGTCTCTCAGATGTAAAGATGTTGAAAAACTCTGTTGTGGAACAATATATTTCAGAAAAATATCCCATCATCTACAGCTCATATGATGAGGCTAAGATTCAGAGAATCTGGAGAAATCTCCCCAAACAAGGGACAAGGCCAAAAGTCTGTACTGGATGCTTGTGATCTCCTGGCCCTCAGGCAGCACTGCATTAAAAACAGGCATGATTCTGTACTGGAAATCCCTGCATGGCTCAGGAACACTTCCAGGAATCACTGTTTGTCAACACAACTGGCCATGCCATCCACAAATGCAAGTTAAAGCTGTGTCAAGCAAAGAAGAAGCCATATGTGAACATAATAGAAAACTGTTCTGTGGTCAGATGATTTAAAATTTGAAATTGTTTTTGGAAACCACAGATGCCGTGTCCTCTGGATTGAACAGTAGAGGGACGATCCAGCTTGTTATCAGCGCACAGTTCAAAAGCCTGCATCTATGATGGTATAGCGTTGCATTAGTGACTATGACGGCTTAGCCTCCAGCTTACACATCCGGAATGACCTTATCAACGCTGAGAAGTATATAGAGGTTTTAGAACAACGTAATCTCCCATACAGACAACGTCTCTTTCAGGTAATGCATTGCATATTCAACAAGACAATGCTAAACCACATATTGCATCCATCACAACAGCATGGCTTCACAGTAGAGGAGTCCATGTGTTGAACTGTCCTGCCTGCAGTCCAGACCTTTCACCAATAGAAAACATTTGGAGAAACATGAAAGGAAAAATACGGCAATGAAGAGCCGGGACTGTTGAGCAGCTAGAACCATACATCTGACAAGAATGGGACAACATTCCTCTCCCAAAACTCCAGCAACTGGTCTCCTCACTTCCTAGACATTTATAGACTGTTGTTAAAAGGAGAGGGTATGCTACACAATGGTAAACACAGCCCTGTCCATACTTTTTTGACATGTGTTGCCATCAGGTTCAAAATGAGCTCATGTTTTTTCACAAAATGGTAAAAGTTCAGTGCATTCTCTTTTATTTACATTTTGCTCAGCGCCCCAACTTTTTAGAAATTGGGGTTGTACACTGCACATATAAGGTATGTCAGTATTTTCATCAGCATAATTTATATCATGTTAATAGTGCATTAATATGGGTTTATAGGCAGACTGAAGTGGGCCACCTAAACAATAATAAAGCTCCCATATATTTTACCTGAGGTGGTCTGAGTGCATGTGGCTGATGTAGACGAGGTCTGCTGCACACAGTCTGTCCATGCAGTCAGCTGGAGGCTCATGCAGAAGCCACCAACCTCGGGCGAAAGCAGGACCCTTCAGCCACGGGTCGAACATGAAGCGCTTCTCGCCAAGCTTCAGCTCCATGCAGGCGTGGGTCATGTATGTCACCTAGGCATCATCATAAAAATGCATGTAAAAACAGCCAAAATAGGACAGCTGTACTCAGCACACTGGTGGACAAAGGACAACAAAACATACACAGAGAGCATATTTCACCCTCTGTTCTGTAAAAGATATGTGCGATTCATGTGGTGATAAAAGTAGACGATGTGGGGGGCAGGATCCGCACCTTCACTTCTCCTTCCTGGAGCTCCTGACACACTCGAGGGTCTGCAAGCCAGGGATCCACCGGGGTCAATTCAACCAGCTGAAGCCCTCCATCCTCCATAAGCTCCACCTCTGTGAGTGACACAACAAATACATTTCTAATGATGAAATATGTCTGCAAATGCATCTAAAAGATAAGCACAACTCTCGTTTTTTATAAGCTTTACTTAAAAAAAAAAAAAGATTTAATTGTGAATGATTGCTGATTGATGTCATCATGTATTTTTCTCTGGAGTTGAGGTTGATGAGGAGTGAGCCATCTGACAGCAGCAGAAACTTCGCAGCAGCAGTGGAGAGTACTATTTCATCATGAAATTAACTTCTAGGAATTTTGGTGGGGAGGAAATTGATGTCGATGTTGATGATTGTTAATATTCATTTTAAGCAGAGCTCCTTGTCTGCTACTGTCTCAGCCAGTTATTGTTGTGTTCTTGAGTTGTTTTGGACAAATGCAAATGTTGTAAAGCCAAAGAGGCAAAGCTAGATAAGCAACTTTTGTGTTTAACAAGGAGAAATGATCACATCTATCAGAGGAATGTGTGGACTACCTGTAGCTACTGAAACAGACAAGAAGTATCTATAAATAACCTACAAACCAGATGATTAGTGACAAGATTGATTGTTTCCACATAGTTGTTTTTGTTGCCTGTTATGGGGCTTTTACTGTTGCAAAACGATTTGTATTTTAAAAAGATCTGCAAAATGCATACTAATGCATGCAAAGGTCCACAAATGCACACCAGAAACTGCAATAGGAAGACTAATTTGCAGGGCGTTCTAAAACTGTCTGTACACTTTCTAATAGTATCACTCACAGTTAACTGTGGAATATCCAGCAGGGATTAAATTTCAGGAACCATTTTATTGCAAAGGTGGCATCCATCACAGTACCATCCATTTGCAAATGGTGACTGCAAGGCTAGAGCGCAAGTCAGAGCTCTAATCATCTACCGAGGAAAATAATAAGTTAAAAAACACTGAAATGGTTAAGAAAAAAGAAAGAAAACAGCCATTAAGACATTAAAATTTTTTGTTTCCTAATTTCTCTGATGTTATCATCTCCTTTGACTGTTTTTGTTTTCACTTTTGAATGGATATCCAGTTCTGTGAAGCCGTCTCTGTTGAATAAATCAACCCTAACAACAGGATCTTTACCTTTTGACTATTTGCACAGCCATCTGGTTGTTTTATCTGTTGTGGGTTTAATTGAAACAATCTGCAAACATTTGCCATGAACACATCCTTGTTGTCATCCCTCTGTGTGAACACATGCAGGTTAAGGGAGTTGGTATCTCGAATAAATGGTTTGTGCGCTCTCCTTTGGCTGTTCAAATATTACTGTATATCATCTTCACAAAGTCATTAACGTTTGCTTTTGTGCCATGATTCAGCTTATCAACAGTGTAATAAGTTAGATGCAGGTAGGCTTGCCAACAACTCTGTTTGAATTTAGATGGTTTGTTACCAGCAAAGTGAGGTCTAACGTAAAGAAAAATCCATTCATAAAACCCAAAGATGATTAAACCCTCAGACCACTCTTCGATGAAAACATATGTACACGTGCATTTAATTGTACCATTAATCATCTAGGGTCCAAGTGTAAAGTATATAACTTCTACATTTTGTGTTAAAAATACACCTGGTGACTACCCTCTACAGGTTGAAATCATATACTGCAAATTAACCGTCTGGAAAATTTTCTACCGGCTTATCTGGTCCTCTCTGATGCCACTTTTTTCCCCAACCATGAACTTCCACTCCACTCGCACTCCACCAAAGCTCCTCCATTGCCTATCATACACCATATGTGAACACAATCCAGAAACACAGACAACAAACAAAGTTAATTTAAAATTAGATTTACAGATCACTGTTTTCATTCACATTTTACACAATGCCCCAACTTTTTTGGAATTATATGCACCTAACTTAGCACAAAGAAAGCATCACTAATCAACAACAGAAACAAACAATAGAGGCATGGGTTGTTACATGTGGTAGATTGGTTGATAATAAAATGACATTTGTCCCAATTCATCAGCCTGATGGTTTGGCAGTCGAGCTCATCATGAATAGAGTCATAAATGGAGGTATGTAAATGAACTCATTGAACTTGGTCACCCCCCCCACCCCACCCTTTCTCTTTTGTTTGATAAGTTTGCATGCAGGTGAGGCAGTGTAACAGCTGACTGTTACATGATAAATGTCCAGGAGTAGTTCGCTGGACTCCATTCTTCTATGTTTTTTTTTCTTTCTTTTAACTTGTCATGTGAATGGGCAACTAGTAGAAAAAGGATTATCTCTTTCAAAGTCAGAGAATGTGTACAGGAAACATGAGTCATAAGAGGGGCTGTGCTCTTAAGAGGCCTGTCACCATTTAAAGGGCCTATAACAAGTATTCACCCCCTTGGGTGTTTTATAAATCATTCATGATCAATTTAATTTGACTTTTCTGCCAAAAAAAAAAACAAAAAAAAAAACTCTTTGGTCAAAAATGAAACAACGGAATAACAAGTTTCTCCTGTTTTTCAGTCTGGTTTCAACCAGGAAATGATCTGAAAGTACACTGACCAAGCAGTTTTTAAAGTGAAATGAGACATTCAGGATCAGTCGTGGACTTATTTCACTAGGCCTGTAGTACCAGAGATCAGGGCAAAAAAAACAGCTGTGGCTGCTTGAGGTGCTTAGGTGTCGGCCTTATACAGTTACAGTTAACTTGAGCCTCTCCCAAACTGTTGGGGTCTTCAGGTACCAGGTTTAAATCGCTGCTTTTGTAAAGATTTGATGCAGACTTTACAGCAGACAGTGAAGCACATGCATAGCACATTGTCTCACTCCCTTTTTCCTCTCCTGTGAGCACGCCCGATCATTCAGGTTTATGACCTTGATTGGGGTTAAGTGTGCCAAAGGAGAGTCCTTACAGAGAAGCGACACTGAACTCACCAAGCTCATCCTGTAGGAAGCTGTCAGGAGGGTTCACGTACTTCATCAATGACACATTCAGCTTCCAGTTGTGTTTGGTGCATTTGACAGTCCTGTTGGAGCAGATGACAGACATTTCACTTATGGTCCGTGTGTTAAACAGATCAGACCAGCAGCCTTGTGATGAGTGGATAAAACAGCTGCACCCGGATTAGTACTCATAAGTTACACTTACTGGATGATGTGGGGTCTTTGCACATATTTTATAAAATATTTATCGAGCTTTCAGGGCTGTTGGGTGGTTGAAATTGATCAGAGACTCTAAGATGAAATAATTAAATAATACTCTGATTAACATAGGTAGATATTCTGTCTGCATTTTGCTTTATTTCTGGGCTCTTCATTCTCATCTAATCATCTGCTGTTGTTTGAAGAGAAGTTCCTGTGGGTAAAAATGACATACGGTAAAAATTAGGCACTTTTCTTGTATTGCGCTGGCAATATAACAGGCTTTTAAGGGATCAAAATAATCAAGGTATGCTTGTAAGACAAGGTAGGTTTATGTACAGGGCACAACAGAGCAATTCAAAGGGCTTTATAGTGTTTAAAACAGAACAGAAAGGGTATTTAAAGACAGCAGAAAGACACTAAAAATGCAGTGGAATAAAATAAATGTTGGACTGTTAATTCTGATCAATCTCTGATTTTCTGTCATTAATTTCCTTTTTCTTGTCACGATTTAAAATTCTACTGCTAGCATTTAAAATGGTCTCTTTTATTTTGGGCTTTTGTCCCAAACTAAGGGGCATCGACTCCCTGTTAGGACATAGACCTGCTTTATTTTGAAAGACAAGTTTATGATGTAAATTCAATGACGGAAAAGGGAGCTTGTCATGGATTTGAAAGGGAAATAAGGAAACAGCAATAAAGAAGGGGTGGGTGAGTGCTACGTGGGGTCAAAGTATCCAACACTGTGTCGCAGGATCAGGTGCTCTTCAGGAAATGGACGAAGATATCGCATTCAAAGAAGGGGGAAACAGGGACTTGCCTTTTGTTTGTTAATAGAAGTCCACAGTGTAGGAGGCAGTCAGAACTGAAAGTCCGAGGCACTCTGATATACTGTAACTAAAATCCTTTATTCAAACAGGGATGTCAACGCGTTCTGACTTCAGATAGTCTTCATCAGGACATAATGAGCAGATGAGACACATGTGCTTAAATAAAAAAGGGTCATCATATGACAAAATCCCGTGACAAAAGCGTCACCACAACATATAAAAACATGCAAAGATACTGCATAAAGCTCTTATTGGAATAGTGGTATAAATAGTTCATAATGACATATCACATAAGGGCTTTGCAAGTTTAAATGAGGAAAAGTCCCCACAAAATGGATTCACTGCAAAATATGTCAAAATTACACCCAACATGGACTCAGTAAAATTTTACTGAGTCCATGTTGGGTGTAATTTTGACACATTTTTGTTATATCAAACTTTCTTTTTATATTTTTTAAATTAAAAAAATGCAGTCTGAAGCTTTAGCAAAACCTCTCTGAAATTCTGTGCTTAACATTCAAGCACACACTACATAAGGCAAATTATTACCATTAAGTTCAACTTTGTCTTCTGCTAACAGAAAAAACCCACAACACTTAAAACTAAGTGGTAGTCTTAGTATAACTAAAGATGCACGACATTTTCAAATTACTCATGATAAACTTAAGCTGCCATCTCTCAAGATTTTGAGAACAGAATTTAATTTACAGCATTCTAAAAATATATATACTTCTCTTTGTATTTTGGAAAGAAAAGGTGCAAAACTTGGATGCTCTAGCTTAGCACCCTTTAAATGCCAATTTTGAAGTATAACACACATGAAACTTTGCACATCATTAACATTTAGTGGTTCGGGCTTTGTAGTTTGTTTGTAGAAGTCTTTTAAATGTTCGTAGTTTCTGTCTTCTGTCGTACCGGATGATCTACTGCCAAAGTCACAAGCTACTCCGTTAGCCATACCTAGCGTATGGTGCGTGCTGTAAACCTGACTCAGCTGCTGTAACTTCAGCTACTGGAAATCACACTTAAGCCTTCATAAAACAAAGACCTCAGCAATTCTCGGTACCCTTCGACATATGAGCAGTTGCTTTGCTTCCCAAGTGGACTGCACTCATGTTTTTAGTTCATGAATTGAAAATTGAACAGTACAGCTTACTGTTCAACAAGGAAACGAATGCTGTCATTTTAATGCGTTTGAACACAATAGTGGAGTTCATCGTTCACCAAAAATATGAGTGCAGTCATGGAACCCACTTATTTGAACTCGTTTAAGCACAACACTGATTACATTATCCGCTTCTCCAAAACCCAGCACCATTTTTATTATCTCACTGGACTACTCTGAGCAGCTGCTCATTCCTGTCTTTCCCTATATTGAGCTTTCTTTTACACAAAGATGTTAAGGATGCACGATATCACTTTATTGAGGCCAAATATCCTGATCAAAGTCCTCCTCAGTAACCAATGGATAAGGGGAAAAGAATGGCCCTTATGCCCTTTTCAAACACTGAACAACTGTCTTTTATTCATCTGCAAGTTTTCTTTCTTTCTTTTTTTTTTTTTACTTAGTTTCAGTTATTCTATATTTAACTGCTTTATTGAGGCATGAAGGTCGATATCTTCAGATAATATTGCCCACCTGCCCTGTCAAAGGGTTCATTCAGCCTAGCATATGGAGGAGGAAGAGTTTTACTGCTTAATGCCACGCTTGTCTTGCTGTATAACCTGGAGTAAATAACTATCTGGTTGATCATCTACCGAGGCCTGAACTTCTAAATCAATACACCATGTGATTACATGATTATGACAGTAAAACTTTAACAAATGCGTGCAAGGGCACAGCCGCTTGGTTTTCTGGCTGATGCAGACAACCCATGGAGAAAACCTTTGTTCTAATCAAAACAAACAAATCTAGTTTAAAAAGGGTGTAGAGTTATGGATCCATCTGTCCTGCCAGAGATCTTTGTACATCACAGCTGGATCAGTTCCCTCTTAATTCTGACACTATGAAATGGCAAACTAAAAAATTATATTATGCAATGATCATCAGGTTGTTGGAAAAAATAAATAAAAAATGGATTTAACTTGCAAACACAGTATTTGTGCATTTAAAAAAGTATATGAGAAATAAGTTGGGTTCGTTAATCAGCTCATAAAAAAAAAAATCATATGATCTTTATTTATATATCATCCACCAGTAATGTGTCACTACTTTTAGGACTTGAAAGAAAGCTCTTTTTCCTCTTTCAGAGCATAAAACTTTGGAAACTGACAGTGTTTCTTTATGCAGAAGTAACTTCCTGCACCCCATCTGGAGTTTTCTGCGGCAGCATATCATCTACAAACAACCAGTACATCAAAGTCTGCTGATATGCGACTGCAGAAGACTTAAAATATAAACTACAACTTGAAGTTTTTCAGGTTAAGGTGAGGCCAGAAGATGCCAGAAGGCACAAATGCATAGCTACAGAATCTGCTATGAAGCATTCCCTTCTCTTAAGATCAATACTAGTTTGTCTCCGATACAAAAACATGATTAATGTAATGAGAAGCAGGCCAGTTCTTCACAGTTAAATGTGTTACCATTAGGCTGTTACCATTAGGCTGTTATCATTACAGGTATGGTGCACAGCCTTGATGTATTTTTAGCGTTTGGTCTGCAGTCAAAGCTTACCTTCCATCCAAGTCTTCAATGTCTTTGATGAATAACCCTGCTTGGTGTTTGCACTGGTTCTTGCATGCTTTAAAGCCATCGTTGCTCTTGTATATGATGTAACATTTCCCGTCTTCTGGGCTTTTCTTGAAGTTGATTCCGTCTTTGAGCGTGCTGACCGCTTCAGCATCCAGTGAGAGCAATGTCTTCGCAGTTTGAGAAGTCATTTTACCTAAAGATGGAAGATTGGTTTAACTTTTTATCACAGAAAAAGGCAGTTTGATTTAGTCTCTACCACAAAACAGACTTGACTGTGACCTCTGAAGAAGAAAAGTCTGGTTTAGGGTCTGCTGTGGGGGTGTGGGCGTTATTTAAGTATGCAGGTCAACTGGTCAGGCGACAAGGCAAGTAAAACAAAGCACAAGTTTCTGTACTATGGAACAGGAATCTGTAATGTGACACAAAAAGCAATGACAGCGAGGGGCCTCTGAATTCAGACATGAATAATAGGAGGAACAAAAACAGGTCCGGAGGCATCATTTGAATAAAGAGCTAAGGACTGGCAACACCTGAATGTCTATATGGTCCAGTTCTTCCAGTTATCCTGCTTCACAGCTACAGCACAACTAGACTGGAAACTTTAAAATGACATTAAACAACTTTCATGAAATGTTAATGTTCAAGTACAGAGTATTGGATTCGCTTCACTCTTAAACTAAGGTTGAATGAGTTCCTGTTTGGATACAGAACTGTTTTTTTTTTTTTTTTTTTATCGATCCACAATTAGTGAAATAGGGATCACTTGAGTGCAGTGAATGTGTCTCAAGTGATTGTAGTGCAGAGACACCTGTGTCTGGAAGGTCCAGTCACTGGTTCATCAGCATTCCTGGCTACCATTGCACCATGAAGACAAAAGAACACTCAAAGCCACTCAGAGAAAAGGTTAAGTTCAGATAAATCCATCATCAAGAAACGGAAGGAATACAGCACATGTGTAAATCTGCCTTGATCAGGCCGTCCTCACAAACTGAGTGACCGTGCCAGAAGGAGACTAGTGAGAGAGGCCACCAAGACACCTATGACTACTCTGAAGGACGTTCAAGCTTATGCTGCTGAGATGGGAGAGACTCTGCAGACAATAACTGTTTCTCAGGTTCCTCACCAGTCAAAGCTTTATGGGAGAGTGGCAAGAGAGAGACATTTTTGAGGAAAACTCAGATTTGATCTGAGTTCGCCTAAAGGCACGTGGGAGACTCCATGATCAAGTGGAAGAAAGTTCCTTGGTCAGCTAAGACCAAAATGGTGCTTTCTGGCCATTAGACAAGATGATATGTTTGCACTGCACATCATGACAAATACACCGTCCCAACTGTGAAGCACGGTGGTGGCAGCATCATGCTGTGGGGATACTTCTTAGCAGATGGCTCTGGAAGGCCTCTAAAGATAGAGGGTAAAACTAATGTGGCAAAACATGAGAAAGTGAAGGAGGGGAATAATTATGTAGTCACTTATTTTTCATAAAATATTTGTTTAACTTAAATTATTGTATTGTTTGTTTTTTTTGTCTCTTAAAGAGCATTGATCTCAACACCACCTCAGAAAGAGCCTCCATCTGCTTTCTAACCACACATTATCATAATGACATCTGTTTATTGAGTACATTTTGAGGATCTGATGGGAAATAATCATCATCCAGTGCTGACATTGTAATAAAATATGTAGTGGCTGTTTCAGTGATTTGAAGGGCCCAGGCAAAGATTAAAAGAAGGCTCTTCTCCATTTTTGCAAAGAGAAACCAAAGCTAACGAACATTTTAAGGGAATTCTTTTTTCTCCTCAATTACATTCTCAAAAACCCACCGGTATTACTCATTTCCTCTCGGATGAGTAACAGTAGAACTAAAGTCACCATGATGGCTGCAATGCCATCCTTTGTCACATTTAAATACAGGGCAAACTTTTCTCTCCATGCACTGCTTGCATACACCCACAAAGCTAACTGATTTTATCCTTTCGCATAATTGTTAAACTTTTATTGCCATAAAAGCATAATATTGACTAGACAGTTTCAGGCTTCAGTAGATGATTTACTGGAGACTCTGACTCATATGTGAAAGAAGGATTCAAATATGCAGCAATTAAACTTTTCTTCCTTGATATTGTCACTTATTAACTCACCAGAACCCTCTGATGTGCCATCTGGTCAGTATCATCCCTGAATATAGATATGTAACCCCAATTCCAAAAAAGTTAGGGTGCTGTGTAAGATATCAATAGAAAGAGAATGCAATCTTCCAAATGTGGGTTCTCATAAACCCACATTTTATTCACAATAAAACACAGACTACATATCAGATGTTGAAAATTAGACAGTTTGCCATTTCATGAAAAATATCATCTCATTTTGAATTGGATGGCAGCAAAACTTCTAAAAATAAACTAGAGACAGGGCATCAAAAGTGGTACTAGTAAAAAACAGCTAGAGGGGCATTA
Organism: Cheilinus undulatus; assembly: GCF_018320785.1. Lineage (NCBI taxonomy): Eukaryota > Metazoa > Chordata > Actinopteri > Labriformes > Labridae > Cheilinus > Cheilinus undulatus. The sequence goes on from NC_054887.1 coordinate 11,099,650, forward strand.
TGCAACTGATCAGGTTAACTGGCAACAGCTCAGTAACATGACTGGGTATAAAAGGAGCATTTTAGTCTCAGAATCAAAGATGTGAAGAGCTTCATCAATCTGCAAAATGACAGGACCTTAAGTAACCCATAAAAGTGTTTTGACTTGTCATATGTCGCTCTGGATGCCATCTTGAACAGTTTTTGTGCAGACATTCTCACACAAAACAGCTCGGCCATTGTGCTGCAAAAGAACTCAAAGAAAACATATTTTCCAGATATTTCTGAGGCTGTAAAAAATGTGTACATAATGATTAGTGGGTAAAGTTTAATTTCTAGTAGTTAAATGTTGCATTTTTGATGAATAAATAATGGAAAATTATTAAAAATATACATGTTGCCTTGAGGCAACACCGCACCATTATGGAATACTGCCAACACTGTACTGTGATGGAGTGCACAATGATACCATTACATTTTGGTATTGTGCATTTCAATATAAATCTGTGATTACTGAATTAAAAACAAGGACAAGGACAGTGAGATTGATCACGATGAGAATGAGGAAAGTGAAAAGTGATGTGGACCAGGATGAGGACAGTGAGGGTAAATGTACAGCAATGAATATTACCAGAATACAGTAAGATAGATATTAAAAATAATTATTTTCAAGTTAAAGTTCAAATAACATGAATTGCAACCTGTTGCAGCTACTTTGCAGTTCCAATATGCTTTAAAAAACTTTTTGTTCAAATTTTAAATCATGTTTTTCTTGTTCATTCCATTCCATAATGGTGCAGGGTTGCCTTGAGGTAACGTGACCCAAAAAGGACCCTTCAAAATAAATTTTCATTTTTTTTTTCTTAGATTATGTTTATTTAGTCTATTGTATGACAAAAAAACACCACAAATATTTTTTTTTCCACCTGGCATCATATTGTGCACCATAGAGGGTTAAAACAGGCATGATTCTGTACTAGCATGGGCTCAGGAATTACTGTCTGTAAACACAGTTCATCATGCAGTCCAAAAAAATTCAAGTTAAAGCTGTGTCATGTAAAGAAGAATCCATATATGGACCCAGTCCAGAGATTCTGCCTTCTTCTTTGAGGCAAAGCTCATTTGTAATGGACTGAGGCAAAATGGAAAACTGTTCTGTGGTTACATTAATCAAAAATTGAAACTACAGAGGCCTTGTCCTACAGACTAAAGAGGAGAGAGACTATTCAGCTTGTTATCAGCACACAGTTCAAAATCTCTGATGGTATAAAGTCGCATTAGTGCCTATGGAGTGGGCAGCACACATCTGGAAAGACTCTATCAATGCTGAAGAGGTTTTAGAGCAACATATGCTCCCATCCAGACGCCTCTCTCTGGAAAGCCCTTGCCCTTCTTCACTAAGACAATGCTAAACCACATATTGCATCCATCACAACCACATGGCTTCACAGAGGTAGAGTAGATTGAGAGTGTCCAGACCTTTCACCGACAGGAAAGATTTTGAGCATCACAACACGGAAAATCTTGTAAGAAGACAAAGGACTTTTGAGCAGCTAGAATCCTACATCAGACATAATGGGACAACATTCCTCTTCTAAAACACCAGCTCACTTTCAAGACATTTACAGAAAGAAGAGGAGATGCTACACAATGATAAAAAAATCTAATCAGACATGAACTAATATTTAGCATGAAATGACAATGTTGCATTTTATTTGTATTAACATTTTATGTGGCGCCCCAATTTTTGGGGGGAATGGAGTTGAACATAGATCTTGCCTGATATGAAATGATTAGGAATAGCATTTTCAGAACTTGAGATAAAATGCCTTGCGATGTTATGAACACATTTAAAAAGGCTCTTATTTAAATCAAGGAAATCATTTCGGGGCAGGGAGAGGCCCCTGCCTTTCTAAAACTCTGTGTCTCATGGCTGTGACACGTAAGTTATATCGCACTGCAAGAAGCTTTAATTAAATATTTAAAGTCTACCAGGAAATTGAGGGTGTTTCTGTGAGTTTAGCATGAGTCAAGTATCTGAAAATATAAACACAGAAGAGAAACTTAACCACACAGATTAAATCAGCTCTAAAATATAAAGAACTGAAAACATGGTCACTAAAAGCATCAAGAATAGAAATAACTACAGGACACGGTGTTACACTAAAAGAGAGAAGATGCAAAAAGAGGAACATTCAAGAGAGCTAAAGCAGATTGTACAGTCAAGCTGAGGAAAAATTCATGAAGAAGAATGTTTTTTTCCTCTTTTCATATGTGGCAGATTGGTAAGAAGCTTTCAGAAAATAAGACTTCAGGAAGATTTTTAAAGGGGTAGCTAAATATTAGACGCACAGTATATAAATATCACCTCTGCTGCTCTTTAAAACCTCCTCCTCATAAGGTCTATTTACTAAACAGTAAACCATCATTTTCATTTCATGGATGAATATCACACAATGAGGGTTTAACCTCTGCAGAGCATCTATGAGTGTGTAACCACCCCACATGTTTCACGTTATTCTATTTGTAGACAGAACCACTGATGCACTGTCCTGGACTCCTCTATTTAGCCTCGGATGATTTTATAAATGGGACCTTTGTGAAATTAAACCAAATGCAGAGTTTCAGATGAGGTGCATCTACCCTGGCGTTTCAGAAATGACTGGATGATGCCTGTCTCTAATCAGCCACAACTTCCTTCAAGCCTATGCTGCTTTGTAGATGTCATTATTATCCATGATGTCATAACCATTCAATTTAGACTTAGCACGAGCTGCTTCAACGTGAAACAATGATATATGATCATGTAGGAGACGTTTAAGACCTTGTTTTGCGAAAAGCATGCTGTATGTACTACATTACCCACAATCCTAGTGTCACAGAAGTGTGTCTAATTATCTAATGAATGAAACTAATGCGTTCTGTCTGTCAGTCTGCAAGAGAACTAGGGTATTGCAATTAGACCTGCTGCAATTTTCAAATCTCAGAAGGTGCAATGTTTCTTTAACCCTTCGAAGTCCACTGGCTAGTTTGCCATTTTGTTAATTTTCTTTTGACAAAATAAAACACTCAGAAAAATGTATACCATGCTCATGTTTGGTATAATCTTTTTCAGCACTACCTCAACTTTATAAAATGAAAACTATACTTTTCTAAGTTTAATTTACTATACCAGATATAGGGCCTCCAAAAATAATTCTGAAAAAATACCGGTGCCAGTCCTGTACAGCATGGTCCACTGTCCCCTTTGTGTAACATAAATTTCTATATCAGATTAAAATGATCATATTTCCTGTTTTACTTGGCCTATTGACATCAAACAAAAACTGACAGAAAGCTTAAAGATCATGTTTTCCACACGAAGTGATTGCAATGCAAAATGTGGCTTTATTATCATGCTACATGTGACAAAATAGTGCATGATGAAATCACGCTGGCGGGATTGCGGACCCCTAAGAGCTACCCTGAAAGTTACAGTTTATTTTTTAATTTTTTGCAGAGATATTACGCATTACATATCTGTACTGTATTTCTGTGTTTTTCATTGCACAAAGCTTGGTTTTAAAATACTACTCATTGTTAATTTTAGGAGTTGTACTGCGTGAAGTTTCACTGTAGAAGAAAATGAGAGACAGAGACAGATTGTTGGAAGAAAAAATCAAATAATTACTTATAAATACATGAGTTAACAGGGCAATTTTTAGCAGTATCTCTCCTTTAGTGCAGCAGAATTGTCCTTTTGTTAGGGCTTTTTATGTGACCACAGCCACTGTGAGTTCCTTTTTCAAAGTGTCAAATGCAGTGTTAAACGGCCACTTAAATGTGAGTCACACGGTCTGAAGTACAAAAGTGTGAATCAACTGAGACAGTTCATATCTGGCCTCATGGTGCTCAGTACCTCCAGGTACACTTACAGTATCTAGTCATAATCACACAAACAAAAGCACATCAGTTATGCTACTGTCCACTGACATGAGTTTAAGCTATTTTCAATCAAAGTTTTACTCTCCTATTGTCAAAAAATATATATAGTATTTAGATCATAGAAATAAAAAATGTATCGTAGCGCATGCCTCCAACACAGCTCTAGGAAGAGATCTGTGACTTGCAACAACCCTGTCTCTGAGCTCTGCAGGCAGTTTTTTTGACCTCATGGCTTGGCTTTTGGTCTGATATGCACTGTCAACTGTGAAGCCTTCTATAGAGAGGTGTGTGCCTTTCCAAATCATGTCCAATCAATCTAATTTACCACAGGTGGACTCCAATCAAGGTGTAGAAACACCTCAGCAGAATGAAGAGAAATGGGAGGAACCTGAGATAAAGTTCAAGTATTTTTTACAAAGTTTCTGAATACTTAGGGTCAATGCGATATTTTAATCTATTAAACTGAAATCTAAATGTAGCCTGGACCATGGCCACCTTGGCCACTCCCAGGGGTGAAGCGGAGCAGGTGCCGGATTCTTTTGGTTACCTTGACACTGTGAACATACTTCCACATGCTCCTCCAAGGCATTGTCCATTTCAGGCCACCACACAAATGACCTGGCCAGGCTTTTCATATGGGAAACTCCAGGGTGGCCCACATGTAGCTCTTCCATGATCTGCTCTTTGAGTTGGGACAACCACCCTAGATCCCCAAAGGATACAGCCATCATGGATGCTCAGCTCTTGCTGGCACTTTGCAAAGACCTTGAGCTCCTCCTGTTCAACTGCATCAAGAATCTCCATAACTGTGCAAAAACTGTGTCTCTCTCTGTCCATACTTTTATTTCTTTGCAGTTACGGGAGAGTATTTCTTTGCAGTTACGGGAGAGTTAGCCAGCCTGTATAGAAAAAACACATTTCTGGGGGGAAATCAGTGTAAGCTGGAAACTCTGGGAGGGAGAGGTGGCTGAAAGAATCTGCATTTGTATTGTCACTTCCTGCTTTGTACATAATACTGTACTGGTATACTGAGAGAGTTAATGTCCAGCGTTGCACTCTTGCTGAGGCCATGGGTGAAATTCCTTTTGACTTACCAAACATTCACTCACCATTCGCAGTTTGTGGTCTGTAAAAATAGTAAAAGGGCGACCATACAGGTACAGGTGGAAATGCTTTTAAGCAAAAACTACAGCAAGCCCCTCCTTCTCTAGCTGTGAGTACCCCTTTTCTGCTGCTATGAGAGTGCGTGGCAAATACCCTGTGGGCTTTTCCACTCCATCCTCCTTGTGATGTGAGAGTACCGCCCCTACTCCATAGGGCAATGCACCGCAGGAAAAAACAATGGCCTTGTGGGGATCAAAATGCACCAGCAGTGGTGCTGAATGTTGCAGTCTTTTCACCTTTTTGAAAGCTGTCTCTTGAGCGTGCTGCCAGTGCCATTAACTTTCTTTGTGCAGGAGCTGATACAGTGGAGACAGGACAGTAGAGAGGTCTGGTAAAAACTCCCCGTAGTAGTTCAAAAAGCCGAAGAATGATCTGAGCTCTGCAACATTCTTTGGACTTGGTGCCTTTATTGCTCTGACTTTTCCCTCTATTGCTGAAACTCCCTGAGCTGAAATCTTGTGACCCAAGACACTCAAAGCTTGAAAAAACACATCTGCTAAGTTGCACATCAACTTGTACATCTTTGCACCGCACACCGAGGAGAACTGACGTTTTTTTTTTTTTTTTTGCCTCCTCAATGATTTCTTGCGGAGAAAAAGTGTTCATGTCATTCCACATACTCTATCCAGTCTCCGTCCGTTTTGCCACAATCCATGTAGCCATGGTGCTAACTCTGCGCTAACTTCTTCTTCATGACTTAATCTACAAAGTGGCATCTTTTTTGCAGTCCTTGTCGCCAGTTGTTCAAAACTTTGCTTAATAATGCATGCACACTTGGTCACGATTCAAGGAACTTTAGTGAGAAACTTGGTGCAATTTACAGCAGCAATGACAACACAACATTCTGAAGGAGCATCAACATAAAAGAACTTCAGTTTCTCCCTGAAGGTCAGTGGCGGCTGATCAATAAGGGGCGCTAGGCCACTGCCCCCATCACTCTCTCCACCAAGAGAGGACAGGATGAATATAGATAAACTCTACCGTGCACTGTATAAATATGATTTATTAAGAGATTAAAATGTGTAATCTGCAATATCAGTGGAACACAAACGTCCTACGAGTTTGCTTTTACTCCCTGTTCAATCATTTCCTCCCTGGGTCGCTTGGCTCAAGCGCCCACAGCCTTCTATAGAATGTACTGTATATAAACTGTTTGCAACAGACAATTTTAGTTACTTCGACATTTATCACCATGCAATGTTTAATACTTCAACCTTTGCAAAAGGCTATTTTTTCTATATTTATAGTTGCAACTTTTCGATTTTGTTAATTTGACAAACATTGTTTTGCAACAGGCATTGTTGTTGCAGTGACCTTCAATGTGTGCAACACAATGTTTTTTTTTTAACTTTGACATCTATAGGTTTAAAGTGGTAAAAATGGGCAGAAGGCATAGATAACTGGGATTGTAAAAGTAGCAGAAATGGGTTAAAAAGCGCCAACATGTGTTTAAAGTGGCAACGATTGATAAATAGTGGCAAAAATGTGCATAAAATGAAAAAGGGTTTCAAAGTGGAAGAAATGCATGGAAAAGGTGGTTAAATGGGGTTAAAAAAGTGATAAAAAAGGGTTTAAAGTTGCAACAATGAGTGGAACGGGAGGTAAAATGTTACCTTACAAGTAGCAGAAATGGGTTAAAAGTGGCAAAAACTTGTCCAAAGTGTAAAAACTGGATTAGCAGAGGCAAAACATAAGCAAAGAGCTGCTAAAATGTGTTAAAGATGGAGAATTGTGCAGGGAGAGAGGTGTAAAGGGGTTACAAATGGAAGAATTGTTTTCAAGTGGCAAAAGTGGGCAAAAAATAGTGAAATGTGGTTAAAATTAGCAAAAAAAAAAAAAAAAAAAGGACAAAGGGAGTAATGAAAAGGGGTTAATAGTGGCAGTGGTCAACTGAGGCAACAATAGATGGAAAGAGGGAAAAACAGGCAGGTAAAATTATATTTTAAAAGTAGCAGAAACGGGTTAAAGTGGCAAAAATTGATTAACAGAGGCAAAAAATTGAAGGAAAGTCATTAAAATGGGTGAAAGTGGCAAAAGCAGGCAGAGAGATGGCTAAAAGAGGTTATAAAGGCTCTCTGGACTATTCCCTTCTTTTTGCAAAGCCACTTCACATCTTTTATTTAATTTTACTTTTTTTTTGCACACTTTAATAGACTGAATTTGAAAAAGAAGGCTGTTAATCTGTATAAGTTTGCTTTGTATTAGTAAATTATTTGGCTTTGCATTTCAGCTGTTGCTATCACCATCTCCCTACAGAAATCTGGTTATCAGTAATAATAAATACTAACAACACCTATGCACCCAGTGCCACCAGTTTAGTTTCAGTTTCTATTCTTACAAATATGTGTTTTTTTAAATACATCTTTTGATTCTACTAGTGACCAAAATGCAAAGTAAAAACAGTTTAATACTTTCTTCTTGATGAGGTTCTTAAAGGGTTAAAAAAAAATCCAATTTCTTTGTGTAACAAACTCTTTCCATTCTTGAAGCTGCAACACAAGCCTTCAGTAAAAGTGGTGGTAATAGTGACTGTACACCTTTATTTTATGAGAAAAAAACATTTATTTATTTATCTGTTCTGACATGCAGGTAAAAACATAGTTATTGTTATTTTTTATAAATATTTTTTCAGCTAGTTATTATTTTCATTATTGTTTGTATTTTTTAACACTTAATTTTTATTCTTATTATTTAATCATTACTATTTTATTTTCCTCTTTATCATTATTATCATGTAATGTCACTGCGTTTATATATTATTTGGTCTCAACTGCTCATCTAAAATCAACATCACACATATGTTACTGTAATGTGTCATTGTCTTGCACTAATAGAATAAAAAAATATAAGATGGAAAGTAACTCCATGGAAAATAAATAGTCACAAGAGTGACTGTTTTTTTTTCTAGTATTTTAAAAAAAAAATTTTTATTTTATTTTATTTCATCATTCTTACCTAACTGCCTTTGTTTCCTGCAGGGATGGAAAATACCACCTATGCATCCCTGTCAACTTGTGTGCTTTTTTTACTTCACCTAGGGACCACCTAGGGGTATATATGTGGTTATATATATATATATACACACATTTTAGTTTATGAAAAAAAATAGCATTATGCCATTTGCTGCTCATGGTACTAAAACTGTCAGATGACCGTTAAATCACGATAAATATAAGACGGTAAAGGAAGGTAGACGTTTAAGTTAGCATTAATAAAAAATCAGAGTACGGTTTAAACGTTTGAAGCTCTTTAAGCTCCATTAAGTTTCACGTTGAGCAGACGTGAGTGTAATGATTACTCATGCCAAAGAAAGACGCCGATAAGGAGCTTAAAAGAAATAAAACCGTAGATTTTCTCCGTTATGTGACCAAAACCATTCAATGAGATATAAATATATCAATTTTACAATCCTAATGAAGCTAAAGCCACCAGAGCCCCTGTTAACATCTCATTTAGTATGTATGAAAGCAGACTCACCTCTCAGCTCTTCAGCCACTTGCGTTGAACTGTCGCAGACTTCAACGATGGAAAGTCACATAAAGACTATTGCTGTTTCTGCGCGCCTCCGTGTCACTCATGACAAATAACGAACGTGCAACGACGACCTGAGAGCTGAGGTTAATGGCAGAGGAATAGAGGATGAGATTTGATCTTATGTGAATGATGCAGAGCTACTGGTATAACTGGTTAGGCGCTGTTAGAGCATGTTTTATTTGGACTGCGAGCGTGCGCGTGTGCAACGTCACAGAGCATCAAGCAGGTTACAGAAATAAAAACGAGTTATTCAGCTTTACAAAACCGTAAGTCCAAAAAAGCTAGGACAGGAGCACGTTTGCAACTTTATTGCATCACTCGTTTTGCTATCTCAGCGTCTGAGGACACAAATCTGAATAAATTGATAAACATTTAAGAGTGAGAATGTAATTCCAAAAAAAGGGGCACTGTGTAAATGTAAATAAAACTGAGTGCTGTGATCAAATCTCATAAATCTTTATTTTATTCACAATAGAACATAAACAAGGCTGTTCACAAGTGAGGGATAAAGGGGAAAGCTTTCTTGAGCCCAGGCAAACGAGGAGCCCATGGAGGTCAGCCAAATCCTGGTCCACTGTAAAGGTATGCTGTGAAAACCCTTATTTACCTTGACAATAACAAAGCAGAAGAAATATTTATTTATTTATTTATTATATATACAACAATCTTTACGGGGTAAATCTCTTCACTTAAAAATGGGTTAAAAGTGGCTTTAATTGGCAGAAAAGGTGATGTACTGGGATTTAGCAGAAATGGGGTAAAAATTGATAAATGGCTAAAAAATAGTCTGAAAATTGCTAAAATGGGTTTCGAGTGGCAAAAGTGGGCATAACAAATGGTGAAGTGTGGATAAAATTGGCAAAAAATAGGAAAATGGGGCATTGAACGGGATAAAAGTGGCAAAAATGATGAATAGAGAAAAACAATAGAAGGAAAGTCACTAAAATGGGTCAAAAGCTGCAAAACCAGGCAGAAAGAGAGGTGAAAAGGGGTATAAATGGCAAAAATGGAGATGACATCAAAATGCAGTTTGAAATGGGCAAAAATAGGCAAAGGAAGAGTTAGGGGTTAAAAGTAGCAAGAATAGACAAATAAAAGCAAAAAAAAAAAATAGGCCTAAAGTTGATAAAATGGGTTCAAGAGTGGCAAAAACAGGCAGAAAGAGTGGTTAAAGTGGTTTAGATGGCAAAAATGGGCAGAAGTGGTGGTGAAACTGGATGAAAAAAGTGCCAAAAATGGGTTTGAAGAGGCAAAATGGGCTGAACAAAAAATGAAATGCAGTCAAAAAAATTGAGTAATGCAATGGGTCAAAAGTGGCAGAAAATGGGTGAAAAAAGTGATGAAGATAACTTCAAATATGACTTAAATTAGTAATAAGAGGCAAATTGTGCACAAGTTGTGCGAAAGTGATGAAAAGTGTATAACAGAATGCAAAGATGAAAATAATAAGAGTAAAATAGGCAGAAAAATGGTTCAGAAGTGACAGAGATGTATGGTAACATCAGAACCCAGAAATAGTTTCAGCTCCAAAATAAGGTTACTGTTAGCCAAGATGCTAGCACCAATACTACTAATCCAACATACAGTTACACAATCAGTAAATCACAACTGGTATGGGCCTGTTCTCTGGTCTTTCCTGGGGCAGTGCATGTGTGTTGGATCAGTAGCATTGATGCTAGCGTCCTGGATAACAGTTAATTCATTATGGAGCTGAAAGTGTGTGAAGCTTTTATTGGGTTCTGACACCCAAATTACTTTCATGGCCATTTTTGACTCCTTTTTGTCACTGTTTCCACCCATCTTAGCCTTTCTTAACCAAATTTGCCATTTTTAACTGCTTTTCACCATCTTCTGCCCCTTTTTTTGCCTCATTAACCCCATCTTTGCTTCTGTTACCACTTTATTTTTTGGAATTTATTTGCAATAATTTGAAAAAGTTATTTCAGTTTTCAGTTTTAGTCAGTGTACCCATCCACATTATTAACAATCTGTCCATCTTTTATTATCATTGTATATATGTTTAGATTTATATTTATATTTCTTAATTCTCTGTTTAATATCCAACTTCCTGAAAAGTCCAAGGGCATGTTTTTCTGTGTTTTGCTATCCTATTTTTAGAACATGATTTAAAACAGCTTTTTTCTTGATTTCGGATTTTTTGTTCAAAAATGAAAGTTCATTGGCCTTAAAATACCCCCTATTCATTCTTACCACCAGCAGCTTTAAGCCAGAGTGAGAGAGCCAGAAATGATATATGGGCTGTTGTTTATGTAAGAGGCTTGCAGGTGAGTTCTGTAATCAGGTCACACAGAGGAAGTTAGTGCACAGCATGGACAGCAAGTAAACAAGGCTTTTGTCTTCTACAACATATTTGATATCCTAACTGAAATGTCCGTCTTAAAAACTCGACATATTGCCCTGGCACATAGTACACTTTTGAAACGTGCAATCTGATGTGTCCTTCATGTGCTTGCAATAACAAGACGAGGCTGTGTTGTGTTGTTAATGCCCCACCTTTAAGACAAAACGCAGGAATGTGGAATCACTCTCCTGCCATGTGCTGCCAACCGCCAAGTTTGAGCGTCAGCCAAAAAGCTGCCATGTTTCTGTATTTACACGAGGCTCCGGTTTCATTTGGTTGTCTTGTTAGTTTATGACTTAGAAGCAGCTGCAGAGCCACCTCTGATCTAAGTGAAGCTTCACACAGACTCTGACAAAATGTAGTTGTTAACTGATGTTTTCATTTTTAAGCAGTACTCGAGTTGAGGGGGGATGAGGAGGGATGGCATCCCCCCCCAAAATAAAAATGGTCAAAACCATGATAAATATAATCGAGGTAATGTAGATACAATGTTGACCGAACAAAAACTTCACTTGGTCGTTACGTTAGTAAATCAACCCCTCACAATATCTGTTTTTGGAAATCAGCACCATCCGTGATCAATGAGGTGCGTGCTGAGTGCGCTCGCTCTCCCATTCTCTCTCTCTCTCTCTCTCCTGAGCAGCACAGAAACTCTAATCACGTGTGGCCTGTATATTCACCTGTTATTCTGCAACCTCTCTTGTCAAAAGTCAGCTCATACTATCCTTTAGTTTGTGAATTTATGGTAAAACTCTGTAAAGCTCCCGCAACAGCTGACCGGCAGATGTGTGACGTAAACAGTGAGCGGAGGCGGAAAGATACAAAATGGCGAAAGCTGCATCGTAAGTTAGTGCCTGACACAGAGGGGGTTTTAAGGAGAAATAAAGTGCTGTGTACGTTTTTGACACAGCGCACAGGCGAGCCAACATATTTTCTTGGGCCATTTTTTCGTAAAACTCGTTAATTTACATGGACAACATGTTTCCATCTACAGCCGCTATGCGCTGGCTCTTTCTGAGCTCGTAATAACAACAGGATCAAATTACACGGAAATCACTGGAGGCTAATGCTACCACTATAGCCAAGCACCTCATACGACCCAACTTCAAAAATCCTGAAATATCCCTTTAAATGGGCAAAAATGAGAGAAAAAGGTCAAAAAGCAGGCAAAAACAACAAAAAATAAGTGTAAACGTGACTAAAATGGGCAAAACTGTGAGAAAAATGGTCAAAAAGCAGGAAAAAACATGGCAAAAGTAAGTGTAAAGGTAACTTTAATGGGCAAAACTGAGAGAAAAAAGCCTAAAGGCAGGAAAAACAGCAAAAAAAATAGTATAAAAGTAACTTAAATGGGCAAAAATGGGAGAAAAAGAGTCAGAAAGCAGCAAAAACATGGCAAAAAAATCAGTGTAAAAGTGACTAAAATGGGCAAAACTGTGAGAAAAATGGTCAAAAAGCAGCAAAACCAGCGAAAAATCAGTGTAAAAGTGACTAAAATTGGCACCCGTGAGAAAAATGGTCAAAAAGCACCAAAAATATGGCAAGACAAATACAAAATACATATGTATTAATTCACTAATTTTGAAAACCTGGCCACAGCCCTGACCACCCCCCCTGATTTTTTTTTTTACAACTCGACTACTGTTTTTAAGGGAAAAAACTATACAAACCTACAGATGAGGACAGAATTATCAGCCCACCAATGAAAATTTAAGTGTTTCCCAAGTATTTCTTAAGTGCTGTTAAACAGAGTAAGACATTTTGAACACAGCTTTATTAAAGATCGTACTTCTATTTCCAATGGGATTCAAGTCAGGCTTTTGTGCAGGCCAACCAATAACGTTCACTTTGGTCTTCTGGAGGTAGTTCTTCACACTGAGCCATGTACATTTTGGGTTGTTGTCGTGTTGGATAACAAAGCGACAACCCAGACCCAGTTTTTTGCTAACTGCTTGAATCTTTCATGATCTTTTTCCATGTAGAGCTCTAGTGATTGTCTCTATCTAATACAGGTTCCAGTTCTCTACTATCACTAAAAAAAACACTGCTAAACAGAGAGCCAAAGTGGAATGGTGACCATGGGTACACTTACATTTTACTGCACACCCACATGTATGAGCTCATGACACATAAGGGCATCATTTAATTCCATGGGAGGAGCTTAAGAAGATGAAGATCATGTCTGCCAAGATCAATCCAAACCTGATGTGATAAAAATGATTATAAAACACCACTAAACACCATACCAAACGATCTGCCTTGACATACTCATTCATCAGACTGAGACCGGTGTCTTGCCCTGTGACACATTCTTTGCCAGATTTTATTCCTCAAACATTATGAGGTAGTCTCATCTCTTCTCTTTGCAGATGATGTGGTTCTGTTGGCTTCTTCAGCTGGGGCCCTCCAGCAGGTATTGGGGTGGTTTGTAGCTTGTAGTTTGAGGGTCAGCACCTCCAAGCTAAAAGCCATGTTTCTCTGGTGGCACACAGTGGACTACACCCTCCAGGTGGGGAGTGAGTCTTTGCCCCTAGTGAAGGACTTCAAGTATCTTGAGTCTTGTTCACAAGTGAGCATAGAATGGAATGAGATTGGTGGATTGGTGCAGTGTCGGAGGCAGTGCAGACATCAGAGAGAGCTCTCAATTCACCGGTCAATCTTTGTGTCAACCCTTACCTATGGTCATGAACTCTGGGTAATAACCAAAAGAATGCAATCAATGCCTTAAGCTCAGCTGCCTCAGAGATAGAGTGAGAAGCTCGGACACCTGGAGGGATCTTGAAGTGGATCTGGTGCTCCTTCACCTTGACAGCAGCCAGTTGAATTGGTTCACGCATCTGATTAGGGTCCTGGACGCCTACCTGTGGAGGTCTTCCTGGTACGCCCAACTGGGAGGAGACCCCAGGTAGATCCAGGACTTGCTGGAGGGATTATACTGTACATCTCATCTTGCCTTTGAATTCTGAGGAAAAACTAATTCTGACTTTAATCTTAGAATTTTATTTTTTTCTCAGAATTCAACAATAGAAAGTTGGACCTCAAAACAGAAACATTCAGTGGCCCTTATGGTATTTGTGACAATCTCTCCATATAGCAGCTTTAGAAGTCAGGCTTTACACCTCTGAGGTCTATGGTAGACCGCATCTTGGCACTCTGAGTCTTCATTGAGTCCTTTGGGAATCCAGTAGATGGCTGGCTGCAGCTTATGTTGACTTCTGGAAGGCGTTCGACTCAGTGAGTAGCAATGCTCTCTTGAGGATTCTGGAGCTCCACAGGATCCCACATTTACATTCATTCCTGCCCTATATCATATTACAGAGAGTGCTGTGAGGTGTCATGGCTCCACCTTGAACATCTTCACACTTTATTCTGGGGTGAGGCAGGGATGCATCTTAGCTCCTACGCTCTTCAGTACTTGAATGAACTGGATAATGGGGTTAGTGACAGGGGCGGTGAACTGTGGTGTGTCATTTGGCAATGTCCAGATCACAGATCTGTGATCCTTGCAGAGGCTGTAGATGACCTTGTGGAGGATCTTGACTTGCTGAGTGAGGAGGCTGAAACATTGAGACTGCACCTCTCCAAGGCCAAAACAAAGAACCTGGCACTTTGGGATGCTTTGGATGCTGCCCTCAAATCTGTGTCTGTGAATGGGGAAAGTGTGGAAATTGTAGAGTGTTTCACCTGCCTTGGCAACATAATCCATTGATCTACTAACACTGAGGCTGAGATGAACCGCAGACTTAGACTTGCACATGGGGTAATGGTTTCGCTGAGAGAGACAACGTGGCGTTATCTGAGCATGTGGACGGAGTCTATCGGTCCTTGGTCCTCCTATACTCTTGTGAAGCTTGGCAGATGGACTCCTGGATGGCTCAGCTCCTTTGTGAGGACTTTTCTTGGGTGCTGACATGCTCAGGACAGCAAGAATGGGAAGGGTAGCAACTGGATACAGGAGTTGCAGCTGCACCTCTGGATTGCTTTCCCGGGCCCATCACCTGGTGGGCTGGAACAGACGTCCAGACACTGCGTGCGTCATGGAGGGGTCAGCTGGGTGTATACCTGGAGAGATTGGGCATGCTTGGCACAGGTCTAGACGATGGTGGTTCTGGCGTAGGGGTTTCATTCATTCACGAAACTAGTTCAGCTGTTTAATAATGGAGCTGAAGCTCAAGGACAACACCTCACTGTTTCAGTCTCAAATATCTACAGTAATAAGTCTTTCATTCATTGAATTGATGCTACACACGCATTAGTAGTGTTATTTTTCCCAACGCTGCAATAAAAGATATCACTCATGAGGATTAAATGACTTTCTCAGGACAGAAAAAAACAATCAGTGAATAGGCGCTCTACTAGGTTTACAAGACATGGGCTTTGTGTCATTTTTAATGTCTGAAATCTGAGGAGATACTTCTATAGACTTTTTGGAAAAAAATATCTGCTGTGCCAGGCTATCTCATCTCTTTTACTGGCTGGTGATTTCCCCAGCCACGAAAGGAAAAACATTTTGAGCACCAAACCTGGTTCATGTGATCAGATAAAAATGCCACAAAATGTAATGCTGTTTTTCAGCATACATAAAAAAAAATCTCCACTTGCAAAACCAAAAACTGTTCAGTTTTACTGAAGTGTCATATACAGGCACTTCTATTCTCCATTAGTGATTTACTTCAGAAAGTTAACTTTCCATTTGTTTAAGATTCATCTCATACAAAGTGAACAAGACTTTTTTGTTTTAATCTTGATGATTACAACATACAGCACAAAAATCCACAGTCTCACAATATTAGAATATTGTGGAAAAGTCCAATTTGTTTCCTGATTCTGATATTCTGGTTCAGTACACACAACAATAATCATGGGGAAGACTGCTGACTTCACTCTTGTCCAGAAGACACTCACCGACATGAATTCATAGCAACCCATGATGTGCACAAACGTCAGGATGCCTGGGAATAAAGTAGAAGAGATTGAAACAGCATCAAGGAAAAAGAAATGCAAAATAAAGGCAGAAATTGGCAAAGAAGTGGCAAGAAATGGCAAAAAATAAGGTGAAAACCAGTAAAAGAGTGGCAAAAATAGATTAAAGAGGAATAAAGCGGGTGAAAACCAGCAAATATGGTTAACTAAAAGCAAAAAAGGGTAACATTTCAGTAAAATGTTGAAAAATTGGTTAGACATGGCATAAATGGATTAACAGTGCCACAAATGGGATACGTGGTAAAAATGGTTGGCTTTTTATAAAAAAAAGAAAAAAGGGTTAAAAAGTTACAAACGTTGGTTGAAAGTGGCAAAAATGACTTTAGTGGGTAAGCAAATTTGGCAAAAATGAGTAGAAACAGTGATGAAAAGGAGTTTAAAAATAGCATTAATAAATAATTTGAACTTCACCATCATGCTGGTAGTCGAGTGGTTAAGGCGTGCGCCATATACACAGGCGACCCGCTTTCAAATCCGGCCCGTGGCACTATTTCCTGCATGTCTCTCCCTGCTCTCTTCCCTGTTTCCGACTCTATCCAATGTCCTATCAAATAAAGGCAAAAATAAATCTTTAAAAAATAATAATAATGATAATAATTTGAACTTCATAACCTAATAATAGCTTGATACTCTTTTGAGCTCTTAAATGAAGTAACCGTTAGCCAGGACAAGAGCACCAATTCTACTGATCAAACACACATGCATCAATATCATCAATAAATCCCAACTGGAGAGTGCCAAGTTTTAACCCCTTAAAGCCTGAAAATACAAATTATAGCCAGAAAATTCTAGTTTTTTTGGAAATGGAATGTTTATTTCACTTTGTACTGAAATCCAAAAAAATCAAAATTTCCATAAAATTTAAAATATATTTTTTTGTATATCATTTGATACTTTAGGTGTTTTTGGTAACTGATAATCCACTTGAGGGCATTTTTTATCATTTTTCAAATTGTATTCATAAGTTTTTTTTAGTAATTTATGATGATATTGACTGGATAAAGGTATCATAAAGGTATGTATCAAATATGTGACAACAGGCTTTAAGGGGTTAAACTCTTTTCACCGATTTTCTTGCCAATTTTTGAGCCTTTGTGCCACGCCACAACCCATTTTGACACTTATCTCTCTAACCCCTATTCCCCTAACCTGGCATGTCAGATGTATGTGTTTCACACATCCATCTGGAAAACCTCTCATACACACATTTGGGTAAGGGCAGAGGCTTTCAAAAAATACTTGGAGGGTGACTGGATCAACGTTCTGTCTGTCACATCTTTATGGGCCAATCAGAGCAACAAAACACGTGACGTAGCCGCTACCGAGGGGTAAACTCCATACAGAACTGCATAAAGCGAAACATGGCGACTGTAGACATGTCAGAACATGACTTTTTTCGTTTTTGAAAAGAAAACAACTCACTGCTGTTCTTTGTTCTTCTTTTAATGAAGAAATGTCATCAATTTCTGATAAAACTCATGTTTTAGAAGCATCCACGTTAATCTCTTCCGCCATATCTGCACCGGCCTCTCGTTGCTGCTTGCTTACGTCATGGCTTCGCCACGCCCGAAAGTACTGTCCCTCGTCGCTGATTGGTCCTGTCACTTTCTAACCGGGCCCAAATGGTTCAGACGGGAGCTTTGCAAGATGGATCCACCAGTGAGAAACACAGAAACGGGCGTATCCATCTGAAAAACAGATTAAATGTTAAGTTATCCTAAAACTATTTCAGTATTAATCTTTTTTTTTTTTTTTTTCCTTTTTTTGAGTGGGTTTAATAGCTGCAGACATTTAATGCCAAAAGATATCCTTAAAACCACGACATCTTTTCTTAATGATCTTCTGGGCCCGCATAGGAAGCTTTGGGGGGCCTGATGTGGCCCTCAGGCTGCCAGTTGAGGATCAGAGCTGTAAATCAATCAAGTGTTGGTAATGCATTCATATGGGTGTTTTACATTTATATTAATTTTACAGTTTGGCTGATTACATTAGTTCAAGAAAAACTGATGTAGTGACTAAAAGTAAAGACTAAAATAAAAGGACTTTTTATTCATTAACACGAGATTAAAATGTTTAGAAATATTTAAATAGCAGGGCTCTTCAGGGCTGCACTCCACGGCTTCCTGTCCCAGTTTTTTTTGGAACCTATGGCAGGCATCAAAATCAGAATGTGTCTTTCCAAAAGAACAATAAGTTTATCAGTGCCGCACCCCAACTATTTGAAGTTGTGCTTTTTTCCCCCATCCTTATGGCCAGTGGTTCTCAACTGGTGGGTTGCGACCCTTCGCTCTTTGAGAACCACTGCTTTACGCCCGTTTCAGAACGGGAGTGTGATGCGCGCATCTTGACCATGACACACGTGGATTTTCAGTTTGATTGCATGTTAACAAGTCACGGCTTTCAGACTGCCAGCATGAGCGTCGCAGCTCACGTGGCTCGGGCGCGGAGAGTTCAGAGATTCGAAGTCTTGCCTATTTTTTCCCGCACCGCGAGGCGGCTGGTGACCATATTAGACAGGAAAATGATAAATAGAGAGCCGTATTTACATCATTGTGGCAAATATGCACATAGAATATGTTTACAATGTGTTTCTTGATAACTCTGAGGAAGGCCACAAGCTTAAATGCGCCTGTTTGATAAAGTTGTTCTCTAAAGATCTACTATTAGTGAAACTTTCTGTCTCCACATTGGTAGAATATGTCACGGGAAAGATAAACACCAGATGAGTGCTTTTCTGGTTTGTGCTTTTCAAAGTAAAAGCCCGGTTTAGTATTTCTGTAGAGAAACTCCGTTCACTTGTACAAAATGCTTTTATTTTGAATAGTTCCTGACAAACTTCCTCAATATGCTAAATCAATAAGCATGTAGGGGGTTTATTCAGGTAAAACTCGTGAGGAAGGACAGGGCTTTGAGAGCAGGAAAATGCGGCTGACACGTAGCAAACTCGCGCCCTGTGTGAAAGCCGCACCGGGAAGCAGCGCAAAACACACTCCCAGTCTGAAACGGGCGTTAGGCTTTGAAACGTCCATTTTCAGTCCACTCACCAAGGATTGAACTGCCTTTATTCAACACGTGAACTTGTAGCAGAAGTGACGCACGGCAATTAAAGCTGTCTTTATCAGGGTGTGCTGGTAGACTGGTAGAGGTTCAGGAAAGGAAACACGTTTCTCCTTATCAGTCATTCTCTACCTTGTGTTTGTGTTGGGATAAGGCTGGGCAAATATGGAGGGTCTGTGATTTATTAAGCTGAAATGGGGTTGTCAGAGAAATGGGATTGGGCTGAAGGAAAGAGACAAAGGAGCCTTTTGTTGTAGAAAAATCTTAGAAACACTAAAAAAGCAATATTGACATTTTTATTATTGTCAGGTACTTTTACTTTTCAAGCATGAGTTAGGAACAATAAGAGTTTTAAATTCTTCACTTCTTTGAAACATACAAAGGGAATTTATTTTATCAATGCTCACAAATGGCAGATCCACTAGAGCAGACATTATGCAGCCCTCTCATGCAAACCTTTGTTTCTTTTTAGAGTCAGAGATGATCATTTCATTAAACACAACACTTTAGTTAGAAGAATTAGATAAAAAATGGTATCTCTCAGCAACATTAAGTTTTGTATGACTGTGCTCAAAAGAAACAGGAAGTTCTTTGAGGTTGTATAGTCAAGACCAGTGACCTGACTAAACAAGCTCTTGGTGAGAATGGCTTTTAAATGTGGTTCGAAAATAGGTGTGATGTGCAGATACTTTGTTTGCTGTGTTTCAGGTTTGCTTTGAGGGGCATTGTAAGACTTGTTGTCACTGAGAAGTTCCTTTAATTCCCACCCTCTGCCTGTTGTTTGTTACTTTGTATTTTCTTCATGATACTATTTCTAACAAATAACTAAACCCTGTTACTGGAACTAAAAACCCATGTCTGGAAGGCCCTGTCACTGGTTAATCAGTATTCCTGGCTACCATTACACCATGAAGACAAAAAAACACTCCAAGCAACTCAGAGAAAAGGTAACTGAAAACAAAAAGTCAGGGAATGGATATAAAAAAAATGCAATGCACCAACCATATCTCAGATTTCAGTTAAATCCATCATCAAGAAATGGAAGGAATATGGCACACGTATAGGCCACCAAGACACATTTGACTACTCTGAAGGAGTTACAGGCTTCAGCAACTGAGATGGGAGCGACTCTGCATACAACAACTGTTGCTCAGGTTCTTCACCAGTCAAAGATTTATGTGAGAGTGGCAAAGAGAAATAACCTGACATGCCAGATGGATGTGTTTCTCACATCCATCTGGGAAAGCTTTAATAGGAAACGTTTGAGAAAAGGCAGAGGCTTTGAAAAAAACTCGGAGTGTGATTGGGTGAATGTTCTGTCCGTCTCATCTCTACAGGCCAATCAGAGCAACAAATCATGTGACGTAGCCGCTATCGAGCTGCGCGTGCGCAGCTACTGAGGAATAACGCAAACATGGCGACTACAGATATGTAAATTCTCAACTTTTTTCGTTTTTGAAAAGAAAACATCCCACTGCTATTCTTTGTTCTTCTTTTAATGAAGAAATGTTGTCAAGTTCTGATAAAACCAGTGCTTTAGCATTATCCACGCTAATCTCTTCCTCCAAAACTGCACCAGCTCTTGCTGCTGCTTGTTTACGTCACGACTCTGCTGCGCCTGGAAGTACTGCCCCTCATTGCTGATTGGTCCTGTCACTTTCTAACCGGGCCCAAACAGTTCAGATGGGAGCTTTGCAAGATGGATTTGCCAGTGAGAAACCTCTGCTTTGCAAGATTAAAAGAGAAAGCCACTGTTGAAAAAACTGAGATTAAATCTTGACTAAGGTGGGAGTCTCCATGGTCAAGTGGGACAAAGTTCTTTGATCTGATGAGACCAAAATACTGCACATCAGTACAAACACACCATTCCCTTGTGTGAAACACAGTGGTGGCAGCATCATACTGTGGGGATGCTTCTTGACTCCCATCCCTGGAAGGCATGTAAAGGTAGAGGGCCAAATGAATGCGGCAAAATCATGGAGGACAATCTCATTCAGTCTGCAAGAGAACTATAGCTTGGGAGAAGATTTATTTTCCAGCAAGTCAAAGCATACAGGGAAAGCTACACAGAAATAGTTTAAAGAAAGGTGACTGTTCTTGAGCAGCCGAGTCAAAGCCAAGACCTCAACCCAACAGAGAATTATTGGCTGGACTTGAAAAGGGCTGTTCATGCCTTAACCCCATGCGACCTGACAGAGCTTGAGTAGTTTCAAAAAGAAGAATACATTTAAAGTACATGTCAAAGTTTACACTGATGGGAAATAATCTTAAAGGATTTTAAACTATTTCAAAATGAGTGGTTTCTTAATCATTTGTACAGAGGACTGTGAGGTTAATCAGTCCTGCAGTGTTACTCATAACCTACTTCTATCTTTGTTTTCCTCATCATCTTTCACTTGCTTCCTGGGAGAAGCTGAGACACAAGGATTCTGTAGGAGTCTCCCCTCTTCTCGGGCTGAATCCATGGGCTAGCAGGTGGTGGTTAGATAAGATACTCTGTCCCAAAACAGCTAAGGTTGTCTCCCTTAGTTTGCACATTTTCAGCTCATTATATCTGTAGACCTTTCACATAGACTGACTGACACCAGACTGAGGTCAACACTTGGTGCATCAGTCTGGGTAAGCATCTCAAGGTCTGATATTTTACTTTGTTTAGTCAAGGTTAAGGTTGCTCTGATTTCATAAAAGACTGAACTTCAACTCTAATTCCACAAAAGTTGGGGCATTGTGTGACTCAAAACAGAATGCAATAATTTTTAAAATCTCGTTAACCCATATATTATTCACAATAGAACATAAACATCAGATGTTGAAACTGAGACATTTTACCATTTCATGAAAAATATTAGCTCTGTTTGAATTTGATTGCAGCAGCACATCTAAAAAAACAGATGTTACAGTTTTAGTGACTGATAGGTTTTTTATTATCTATTGTGAATGAAATATGAGTTTATGAGATTTGCAAATAATTGCAATCTGTTTTAATTTACATTGAACACACAATCCAATTTTTTTGCTATCAAGGTTTTACTTTGTGCTTCGTCAAAAATCAAATTTGAACACCGCAATCACAGTTGATGTCACTTTTCTGAAGAGGCCATAAGTAGCTCACCCTATTGTGCCATCGGGGTAACCTTAACCTTGACGCATGGTGTTAACCCCGCTCTGGCGTCAGACAGTCTTTGAGAAAGAGCTACAGATAGGAAGAGCCACATATTGTATGCAAACTGAGGGAGATAACCTTGACTGTTCTGGAACAAACAGAGCATCCAATCTACACAACACCTGCTAGCCTGCTGATTCACAACTTTCAGTCCAATGAGACTTTCATGAGTCCCCACTCATGACCTCTATGCATGAACTCAGGCCTTGAAGTAAGCATTCATGAGAATATTTGTGGAGACACAGAAATATGAAAGAGACAGAAATAAAATTTCTTTGTCAAAAATTACATTTTATTTCACCTTAATTACTCACCATTCTTACCAAATCAATGAAAATACAGAGTGTATTTCAGAAAATGTTGCGTGAAATTTTAAATAGTTTAAATACACCACCATCTACAGTTAGGCCTGCCTACAAAATTAGCTGAGCCCCTCAAAACCCAGAGAATGGGCCCTCCCAAGTTGTGATTACCTCCGCCGAGGAGGTTATGTGATGAGCAGGGTTTGTTAGTTTGTTAGTTAGTTGTTTGTTAGTTTGTTAGCAACATAACTCAAAAAGTTGTGGACGGATTTTGATAAAAAATTTTCAGGAAATGTCAGAAATGGCATAAGGGAGAACTGAATAGATTTTGGGACTGATCCAGATCACCGTCTGGATCCAGGATTTTTAAAGGATTCTGTACTATTGGGTGATAGGGCTAATGGCAGAGGTCTGCAATCTCCGAGTGCTTTTCTAGTTTATTGATGGAGTCAGTGCATGTGTGTTGGATCAGTAGCATTGGTGCTTGCACCCTGGGTAACAGCTACTTCATTTTGGAGCTGAAAGAATGTTGAGCCGTTTTTTGGATTCTGATGTTCAAATTACTTATTATGCCATTTTTAACCACTTTTCATCACTATTTCTGCCCATTTCTGCCACATTTTCCCCCTTTTTTATCCATTTAAGATTCTGAGGTCATTTTAGTGGCTCTTCGAGTAGAATACTCGAAGTAGTGCATTTTTTTTTTATTTATTATATTTATGCGATGATTTGTCACATTAATTCCCTGAATTATTTGTCCCAGGATTCCTACCTCATGGTGCTCCTTGTTTGCACAAATCTTCTCATTCCTGCCTAAAACATGCGCTGCTCTCCTCCACTGTCTCAGTGCACACATATCCACACCTGTGTTCATGCTCTTGCTTAGCATGTAAGCCACACAAAATTTCTCTCTCTACTCAAAACAAAAAGACAAAAAGCAGATGTAGAGAAAAAATACTTCAACTACACATAGATGGAGAAGTATGCTTTTATATCTGTTTGTGCAAGAGCTGTGCTCACTCTGCAATAAGTGCATGCTGGTGTGCAAGAATTTTCAGAAAGCATTTCAGAACAACTGGTGCTAACTTTGACACTGCATTTTTTCACTTAGCATCAGTCTGCTGTGTGAAGATTTTGGGACAACCTCATGTTATGAGCAAAGATTCCCATTTTACATGCTTGCACAGAATAAGAAAGCATTAAATTAGCATCACTAGCAGTGGCATTAATTTTAGACAAAACGAAGAAGACAAAAAAATCCTAAACACTTTGATTGAATATTTAAAAATCACCATGCATATGTTGTGCAAAATCTGTCTGGCAGAGCGTTTCTTCTTATATGCGGACTATGCAAATGCATAGGGCCCCCCACAAGCCCATAGGGGGCCTCAAAGTTGAACGTTCAGCCTCATCTGAGAAGAATTAAAATTGCCTGTCTTTATCCTTAATATGCAGTGGTGGGTAGAGTACACAGTTACAGTACTCAAGTAAAAGTACTGTTACCTAAAAATGATAATTACTCAAGTAGAAGTAAAAGTACTCATAAAAATAAGTACTTGAGTAAGAGTAAATAAGTACCTTTTAACAAGACTACTCAAGTAGTGAGTAACTTCATGAGTAACTTCATTTTGTGTAGTTTATAAAACATATTACATTTCTACATGCCATTCAGGGGTAGCAACATAAACTGTACATTACCATAAATAAAGTAGCGTAACTTGCCAAAAATTAAAGAAATTAAAAACTTAATAAATAATGCAGCAGTCAAATTATGTTTGTTAATCACAATTATGAGATGAAAAATTCAATACAATGAAATAAAACAGACTCTTTCTCTCACAATAGTTATCTTATTTCTACATGATGATTTCAATCTCACATACATGAATTTATACCCTGCAGTTCTTACCTTTTTATCACATAATATTCATTGTATCATGTGCTAATGATTTTTGGCTCATATTTGTGAAATTAATCTTATGAACTGGCCTAATTTCTGACTTTTTGCCCTTTTTAATTTAATTTTTACTTTTTAGCTCCAATTTATGAACTTTTATCCTGATTACCACTCAACAAATTTGGCAAGCCAAACTGAAACTGAATAAACCAAAGACAACTCTGGCCCACCAGCCCCACGTTATAACCATGTTAGGTATAATCAGTTTGCATTAAATAATGCTGTGTAAAATCACATTTGTGGCAGAGTTGCAGAGGTGGTTGGTTTAAAAAAAAAAAAACTGCTCAAGTACATGTAACGGAGTAAACGTAATGCGTTACGACCCACCTCTGCTTATGTGCCGCTTTTCAACTGTCATACTGGAAGACAACCGAGGAAGACTCCACTGTCGCAAACCAAATCATAAAAAAAGCAAGACTGGAATTTGCCACAATACATATGGACAAGCCACAAAGCTTCTGGGACAATGTCCTTTGGACAGATGAGACAAAACTGAAGCTTTTTGGCAAGTCACATCAGCTTTATGTTTACAGATGCAAAATGAAACATACAAAGAAAAGAACACTGTAGCTACTGTGAAACATGGAAGAGGCTTGATTATGTTCTTGGGCTGCTTTGCTGCATCTGGCACAGGGTGTCATGAATCTGAGCAGGGTACAATGAAATCTCAAGACAATCAAATATGCTACCCAATGTCAGATAGCAGTATATACTTAAAAAAAAAAAAGATTTCAAAAACGACTCTGCTCTTGGGCCTGAGAGTAACTGTTCCGTTGGTGTAGTTGGTGACCGCCCGAGACGCCTTCCTACAGAAGGTGAGTAAGGTGCAACCCAAATTTCATCCACACCATTCCACACCCATGCCAGTATTCTCAGCCACTCAGACAAATGCAGTTAGAAAATTTAACCCTAGTCTTCGGTTATGGAATACTCAGGTAGGTGAGTAAGGTGCAACCAAAATGCCACCAGTGTGATTTGTTTTCAACAGTGGAGTCTTCCTCGGTTGTCTTCCAGTATGGCAGTTGAAAAGTGGCAATGGGCCAAAGTGGGTTAAGAAAGGCAAAAATGGGGCAAAAAAAGGTTGGAAGGATGGTGAAAAGCTGTTAAATAATTGGAAAAAATGGGTTAAAAGTGGCAAAATTGGTTGAAATTGGTAAAATGAGTTAAGAAATGCAAACAAACGTTGGCAAAATGGTAAAAAGCAGTTTAAAAGGGGGCAAGAGAGGGGCAGAAAAGGGTGGAGGAATGGAGAAAAGTGCTCAAAAAGAAACGAAACTTCTATTTTCCCTCATCAACCTGACCAATTTAAGCTCTCCTCTTCATAAATCACTTCTACCCGTACATCTGTAAAAGCTCACTATAGAGACATGTGTCATACTTCAGTGATAGAGACCATCGCTGAGACACTGGAGATAAAATGACCCTGTTATTTGTCAGAAAGAGGCAGTTTAAATTTTGTGATCTTCTACATTTGTCCTGGTCTGACCTGCTGATGAGACTTTTTTGCCTATAATGATTCTAATTATTTGAAGTACTAAAACTGACAGCAAAAACACATGATTCTTGTTTTCTCTATGGATATTAAGTTTAAACTAAAAATAAAACACTGATTGTTAACTGTTAAATAAACCTTTAAGGTTTCATAAATATCTCTAATTGTAAATCTGATAAATCTCCAGCATGTTGAGTGTCAAACCTCTGGACTTTATTCTCTTTTAAACTTCTGTCATCATTTATGGTCCAAGTATCTTTAAACGTGTAAAATAAAGCTTTAAATTTTATCTTAAAATATTAGATGATTTAGATTTGCTGCATTGAGTTCAAATTAGTAAAAGTTGTCAACATCTGTTCAGCACTCTCAGTTTTCATTTACAGACTCTTATCATCTGCATTTTTAATCAAACAGTTTAGTAAACCTCATTTAAAGTTTCATTGTTCCTATTGTCTTGATATCCGTTATTATAAATTAAAAGGAAATCTATAATATTTCAAGCAAATATATACATGCCAAATGTTTCAGTAACGTTTAAAACACATATATGTATGACTTAAATTATTTTCCCTCTGTTTTTTAGCAGTTAAAAATAACTGTAATGTATGAGCCTTAACTTTTGAAAACCTCTCTTTTTCATTAACAAATTCATTTATGCCTAATTAGAAATCAGCAATCATACAACCATCATTAGTTAGTTTAAGCATTGCTTTAATTTATGATTAATAACTATATATTTGTCCATCATGTCCCCCCTTTAACAGCTGGATATCAGCAAGTTTTTCCCTTTATCTCCTCTGTGGGTGCCATGGCCTCTCAGAAGGTATCTTCTGGAAACAATGTAAGAACAAATATTTAAATAACTAAATCTTCACATATTCCACACAAAACCATGTGATTAGGTACAAAACCAACCATTTAGTGAGTATGTAAACATTAACATCAAGTTTCATATCATCAAACGCACCGTGCTTCATAATGTGTGAGAGGAAAGAGGGGAGTTATCAGTCCTATACTGACCCCCTTTGGTGACTGAATGCAAAAACATATAAACATGTAGTCAAGAATACATCTGGTTGAAAATTACAATGACAAAATAAATCTGTGATGTAATCTTAAGTCAATATAAGTGAACATTCAGAGAAATCTGCTCTAAGTAAGGAATAAAACCCTTTGTAATTTCTGCATCAGAGGCCTCCTACAGCTGACCGTGTTTTTTTTCCTCCTGTTTGGACCTCTACAGATTTAATTATCATACAAATAATATGAAAACTTTCAGATGAAGAAGAAGAAGAAAGAAGTTGGAAACCAAAATGGGTCATCATCGCATCTTTGAAAAAAATGTAGGGTTGTCCTGAAAACACCAGGGGGCAGTGTCGCTCCTTTCTTGCTGGGTTACAAAACGGAAGTCATCCTATACGCTACTGCAGCTTTGAGCTTTCAAATTAAAAGCCTTAAACACATTTAGCGAGGATAATCCGGAAGGTTGTCTTCATTTAAACATGACATGAACAAATTCCTAAATGACTGATGATATAAATGAAAAAAAAAAAAAAAAAAAAAAAAAAAAAAATATATATATATATATATATATATATATACATATTGTCTGTTCTCCCTCAAACGTATGGATATAACGGAAGAGATGTAGCTGGAGCTTTAGAGAAAGAGCACACAATATTTTGATTGGTCTCAACATTTTTACAAGGCTTGGTGACTAACAATCAAGCCCTAAATGTTTATTTATAAAGCCCTGACTATTATAGGTTATTTATCAAATTTTAGCCCAGACACTATCATTATAAATGCTCCTCTGAATCAATGGGAACAAATTCCTACTGATATAGGCTACTCTAAAATCTTGTGGAAAGCCTTCCAAGAAGAGCGGAGGCTGTTATAGCAGCAAAACTCCATATTAAAGTTCATATATTTGAATAAAACACTACAGTCACTGTTGGTTTAATGGTCAGATGGTCCAAAATTTTTTTGTTACTTTTGTCATATAGTGTACACTTTGCTAGCCCTCAACACCAGAATCCATTATGGATTTTTTGATGCACAAAACCACATAACCACCATGCCCTCATCGTCAGAGATGAGATGGAAAGTGTTCCCATGTTTTCTCTCCTGTGTTTTGATTTATTTGGAGTTCATGTGGTCTTTTAGTGCTCATTAACATGGTATTTTAATGTTCACACTGGTAAGAACTTCCCCTCCTGACATGACAGAGGAAACCATAATCACATCAACTGTTAGCATTGTTTGCAATTATTCTAATCAATATGATGAAACCAATGGATGTCTCGAGCATTAACGCAGAGATGTCAGAACCACTTCACCACAATCTCCAACATTAGATGACATTAACTGATGCTGGAAATACACTTATAGCTCCAAATGAATCCACAACAAAAAAGCTACATGTTGATATTTGAGCCAAGAAATACATAAATGGCACAGGTTGTCTCTCAGTGATATCTGTGTGCCCCACCCTTGTACAGATGCTGTTACTCTGTCTGGGATAAACCAATCCTGTTGCTCCTTTCTCTCTCTCTCCCCAGTGTCTGTCCATTTACCATTTAGAATTAATGATGTTTTCTGATACCAAGTGACTGCACTTTTGTGCGTGCATCCATACTTTGCAATAATAGATGGAAGTTAAGAGGAAGTCATCATGGTGTCTGGGGAAGAGTCGATTCCTCTTTCAGTGACAGGTGGCAATGGCAGTAACACTCAGAATTCAAAGGATGGATGAATGGATGTACATATTTTATTGATCCCAAACTTGGAAAATTTGGTCTCACAGCAGCGGGTTATCGATCAATATGGAAATCATGGAAGAATAAATACACTGGAAATAAACTCTAACAAATAGAGAAAAAATAAATATGTATTCAGAAATTTAACATAGCAACCTCTACTCAAAAATGACTTATCCTAACTGTACTTGTATATAGTTTTGTTTATTTATATTTCACCCCTGCATATGCCCATTAACACCTAACAAACTTCTTACTAAGCACTTTATTTAAAGTAAAAATAGGCGAAAAACCACGAAGCCGTTTGATCCTTTTATTCTGAAAACGCCCATACCGGAAATCCTGTGACGCAATCGCAGCACAGCTGTTTTCAGGAGGAGAGGCTGATTTTAAGAGTCTTAAACCATATTTTCTCTGTTTTACTGGCTAAAACCGAGACGTTTTCTCCACGCATTTCGTCTCTTTAGTTTTATCTTCTGTCAAAATTCGGTTTTCAGTTGTTTATCTTTTCCGGTGCGCAGTTTTTGAGCCCAGCAGAGGACAGGATGGTTCTGTCAACATCACAACAAGTCGCCTTGGCTTTCACGGCCGTGCTCTTCACGTTTGTCGTCCTGCCCAGGATGTTTGGAGTCGGAGGAGGGTCTGGGACGAAGGAGACCAGATTTGACCCTCGTTACACCCGAAAAGGTTACTAATTTAACTGTAGGCTCGAAGAAACATGTCATGTAGCAGCATGCTAGGCTCTGCGCCTGCTCGTTTTGCCTCGAGCGTTTGTCTGCTGTACGTCAGCTGTCGCGTGCACTTAATGCTGTTTATTAAAACAGCGCTTGCAATGTAAAACGACGATAATGTATATTATTGGGCTTTTCGATATAAATGGGGTCGTCAGCAACTAATTAGTCTAACTATGATTACTTACTTAGTAGAATGAACCATTTATTCGTATTATTTGCTTTAGAAACGGACAAAACAAGGCAAACATGATTCTTCCATAGATAATAGACGTTTTCTTGATCAAATAAAGACATTAAGTAATGAAAAAGTGAAGGTAATTTTTCATGTACATTACATGTATTTTATCAGCAGTCACACCAAGCCTCTTGAGTTATGGACAGCACAGTTAGAACCTGCTGACAGTAAGCAAGAGGACCAAGTAAAAGATGTTAAGCTTCTAAACTTAGCACAAAATGTAAGCAAATTTATGTTTGGTCGATCATTTCAACATAACAATGCTTCCCAGCAATAAATCTGGTGCTGTTAAGAAGCTGGTTTATTTCCCTTTCAAATTGTACCACGCTAACAAGGATCATGCACTGGTGGGATGAGCAGCAGAGCTAAACAAAGAGCTAGACATTACATTTTGATTCTGTTTCCATGTGACTTTGGGTTGAGCCAGTGCAAAAAAATATATAATACTCTACACTCTGTTGCTTCAAATCTCTCCTATGTATTGCCTTGCTGCTGAATCTAGCAGGGAAACCGTCATGCTTTGTGGGCAGGATGTTCAGAAATTGTTGAGAAATTTTCAAGAATGAAAAACAGCTTATGATACATCATCTGGGATGGCTTGCATTTAGGCATAGTTTTTCCTCTGACTTGTTATGATAGTGTTTTGATGAACCACAGGTCCAGGCCCAGGCGCAGTGCGAGGCCAGCCCATCAATATGAACGCCCCGGGATCTCCTCAGAGCCATGAGAATGTGCAGCAGATGAAGAAGCTGATGGAGCAGGAGATGAAGAACGACAAGTACAAATCCAACAACAACAAAGGCTACGTGTTCACTCTCATGCCTCTTTATGCTATTGGAGTGGGCGTGTTTGCAGCTTACAAGTTTCTGAAGGTATTAAAAGATACATTAAACAGTAAATTAAAGCAGGAAGTTGTTCATTTTTACGGTTAACGATGAGTGTAAAATGTGTGTTTGTTTTTGCTCAGATCAATTATTCAGATGATCAGGCACAAAAGGATAAATTTGTCAAAGGAGCCAAAAAGTCAGTGGAGGCAGGTGTGTATCGCATGCAACAGGTGTTTTTTTTGTTTGTTTGCATATGTGTTTTCTTTGGTCAAATAGATTTGGTTACCACAAATAATTCAGATGAGGGTTTTTTTGTTTTATCTTGGTGTATTTGTTTTTGGTGCAGAAAACCAGTTGAACGAGCTGGAACAAAGGCTAGCACAAACAGAGAGGATGCTCAACTCCATCCTCACACAGCTGGACCCGCTTACTAACTGGTGAGTCATGACGGCGGTCACACACTGTCGACTTCATGTTTGATTAAAGGCTTTAACTCATAGTTTCTGTAAATAATCCTGGAACATGAACCTCTCAGTCTTGTTTTTATCATGTCACCTTTGAATGCAGAGTCAATAAAATTACTATCAGGTGATTTGACTACAGTGCAGGTCTCTTTGCAATGTTGTTAAAGTTCAATTCTGCACTTTTTGGTAAGTTTCCTTTTTCATTCATTTTTGTAGTTTTATTTCCAGATTCCTTACAAGGTTTGTAATAGCATGATTTTAAACCTATGATATTTGTGAAGACCAAGCAATATTGATATCTTTTTTAATACCCAAGCACAAAATGACAGAAGCCCAGGCCACTGGGTTTTGGGTAATTTCTTGTTTTAAATGGTCAAAATTTGCAAGCAAACTCCTGCAGGCTGTCTCTATTACACAGATATGTTGCATTTTTCATGGATTCTTCTCCCAACACACCTGTCCTATGAAATGCAAATTTTTTTTTTTTTTTTTTTTTTTTTTTTTAAGCTTTGGCACTTGTTAAACTAAATGATCTGATTTATTGATCAATACTTACTCATCTGACTACTTAAATTAAAGAATGAATTCACCAAAAATTTAAATATGACAAAAACACTGGTAACATTCCCAGCATTTATGTGGAATTAAAGCAATGTGCAGGATTATTTATTTATTTAGCAGTGTGTATTGATTAACATGTCAGTAGATATGCCAGCGTTAGCCAATAAGCCACAATGCCTATAAAAAGTATTCAACCCCTTGGATAGATGCTCTTTTGGCTGCAATCACAGCACTGAGTTTGTGTGGATAGATCTCAATCAGGTTTACATATCTGGACACTGCCATTTTGCTCCATTCTTCTTTGTAAAACTACTCTCTGTCAGGTTGCACAGGGCTTGGGTGTGATCAGTCCATTTCAAGTCCTGCCTCAGGTCTGAGCTTGACTTGGCCACTCCAGAACATTCACCTTGTTGTCTTTAAACCCCTTCTGTGTAGCTTTCGCTGTATGCATTGGATAATTGTGCTACTTACAAGCAATAGTTCTCTTGCAGAACCCTCTACCTTTACATGCCTTCCAGGGCTAGCTGCCAAGAAGCATCCCCCCAGCATGATGCTGCCACCACCATGCTTCACAGTGGGGATGGTGTGTTTATGATGCTGTGCTAACATAATGTCTTTTCTGATGGTCAGAAAGCACCATTTTGGTCTCATTAGACCAAAGGACTTTCTTTCACTTGACCATGGAGTCTCCAACATGGGAGCCTTTTGGCAAATTCTAGCGCAGATTTAATCTGAGTTTTCTTCATCAGTGTCCTTCTCTTTGCCATAAAGCTTTTATCGGTGAAGAACCCCAGCAACAGCTTTTGTATGCAGAGTCTCTCCCATCTCAGCTGCTGAAGCTTCTAACTCCTTCAGAGTAGTCATAGGTGTCTTGGTGACCTCTCTCACTAGTCTCCTTGTTGCAAGGTCCCTCAGATTGCAAAGATAACCTGATCTAGGCAGATTAACACATGAACCATATTCTTTTCATTTATTGATGATGGATTTAACTGAACTCCCCTGACATTATACTTTTCAATATCCTTTTCTCTGAGTTTCTTGGAGTGTTCTTTTGTTTTCATGGTGTAACAGTTGCCAGGAATACTGATTAACCATTGACTGGACCTTCCAGAGACAGATGTCTTTATATGAATCACTTAAAAGATCACTAGCACCGACTGGCTGGACCTCTGTTAAATTGGTTGAATTAGGTCATCACTTTAAAGGGTGTGAATATTTATACATTCACTTATTTTACTTTAAATATTTCTATTTAATCAACATTACTTTGTAGAAATCTGTTTCCACTTTGACATTTGAAAAGAATTCTTTTTTTTTTTTTTTTGGTCAAAAAAGCCAAATTATATCGACCATGATTTATGTTAAAAAAAAAAAATCAATAAAATGGTAAAACATCCAAGAGGTGAAAACTTTTTATAGGCACTGTAGTTTCTATCTGCAGTTTCTGGCTAGATGCTTGAATAAGCTCCCCAAAAAGAACAAAATGATACAAGAAAAGGTGTAAGGAAAGAAAAACGAAGGAAAGGAAAGTAAAGGCCCCTTTTTAAGTTGAGCAACAACTAAAATATACTGAGCAAAATTTGGTAGAGGACTTGTCGAGTTTGAATTACATTCCTCAAAAGTCTAATGGGCCTAACAGTCTGAAACCAACACTGGTTAAAAGGCAGTGTTATCACTGCATTATCAGAGTGTTTTCCTTTCTTATCAACACTCATCTCATGTTGTCTCTTAAGTGTGAAGTCAGTGGCTCAGGAGCAGAAGAACGAGATCATGTCACAGCTTCAGACGATTCGAATCCTGATGAAGAAGAGAGGAATGGACTGTCCGCCCCTGAACATCAATGGTGAGCTGACTGATTGTCTTAAAGTCTGTTTCTAATACAGTCTGCTTTTTTCCCCTCAAATCTTATTCATGCGATAACCAATCACACTGGTTTTTGCCTATGGTGGACACACAAGCTCAGGGATCACAATTCATAACTCACAAATGTCGTTTGCAAGCTGATGGTCAGTGGTTGAGTCTGCAGAATACAAGCTAGAAAATCAGACTGAAAATGCGGTCATGTTTCATGTTGCAGTTACAGCTTGGAAATGTGTCAGCGTATTATCAGTGTTGCATGTTGTGTTGTGATAACAAATATTTGAATTTTACCAATGCAACCACATCTTTAGGCAGTGTTTTGCATCTAACCTATGCATGTGGTGGAAGTTTGATTTTGCAAAAAGAAAAAAAGGTGAGCATGAAAACCTTGAAGCCGTGTCAATGATTGCATGTTCCTTCCTTGTACAAGACGTTCCAGTACTCTAATTTCATGAGCACAAGAACATTTTCTCCCAACACACACCAGACCACTCATTATTTCCTGTTTTAATGGAGTGTGGTGTGGTTTTCTAATGAACTTCCTGCCTCATGCTTTACTTTAAAAGCTATCTAGTGGTTCAAACAACAGAATTCATAAGCATGCAAAGCATTACATTTTATTCATAGTTATCCTACTGGAGAAGCAGAATGGAAGTCAGTGAAATTAACTTGTATAACAGAAAAAACTCAATTATTTTTGACTTTATTCCATTTTCTGATTTTCAGAGGCATCCTGCGGCCGTAATCTGGACGATCTTATCGAGTCAATCGGAGCCAAAGACACCTCAGCAGCGGGAACTTCTCCACTGAACAAAGAAACTTCTGCAGAAACAGCTGAGGCTTCTGGAAAAGTCTATGAAAAGCATGTCAAAGCTGAAGATGATGCTGCCACAGAAGGAGAGGAGATGAAGGAACTCAGCACAGAGAAATCTGGAGGGGAGGAGGATGAAGGAGACGAGGATGTAGGAGAGGAGCAAGATGAGGAGGAAGAAGGAGTGGAGGACTCAGACCTGATGCCTTCACTAGAGAGCCCGTACGAGACAAACATTGAGGAGGTCGGAGCGGAGCAGGTGGGGTCAGGCCTTCGGAGACGCAACAGGCCTGAATAAACTGACTGCAGGACTTCTGCACTGTATAGACATGTGACAGATTATTACGATTATTTATTAACTGAAAGGCTTTCATTCCCAAAGGCTGTTAGCATTTTCATCGACAGGTACGCTCATTGATCACTTTAATAGGTATACCTGTTCAAATGCTCATTAACACTAGTATCTTAGCCAATGACATTGCTGCAACTAGTGCTAGTAAGATAAATCTGGTACAAGGCATCTTTCTCTTTTTGAGACTAATTTTATTTTGTACCTTGTCTCTGATACAGATAAACTTGACACACTTAACTAAATAAGCGGAATCTATTTGGGCATTCATATATACATAAGGTGCTTTTCGGGCAAACAAACTTCGTAGGAACTAGGAACCTTTTGGGCAATTTGTGCCTTTTGACCTCAGGAACCAGGGCCTATATCTGGTTATGGGGTAGATAACCTACCCCTTCAAGCATCCCTTTCCAAAGGTCCAGGAGCTGTGGTGAAAGGTGATAAACCTCTGCCACTCACTGATCTCCTTTCTTTTTTTCTTTTCTTTTCTTTTCATTTCTTTTCTCTGTAAAACCCTAGAGATGATGATGACGATGATGTAAAAATCCCAGTAGATCAGCAATTCGTGGAATACTAAGAGTAGACTGTCTGGCACCAACAACCACAGCATACTTAAAGAGGCGTAAAGCACCTAAAAGCACCAGAATGGAAAAGCCACTCTTTTCCATTCTGGTGCTTGTTTTGTACTTCTGCACATCGTCATGGTTTTCAGCTGACATAGAGTCAAAACTACCACCTCTTTATCAACCACTAGCAAACCAAATGTCTGAACAATTTTCAATCAAAATCAAGTGTTTCATTTAAAATGTGGCACTTTTTGGACTAGAAATGGAACAAAAGATGTGATGAAACACCATGGCGATGTTCTTCAAAAGCATATCATAGATTTTGCCACATATTTTTTCCTGCTAGGTACACATCCAAGGCCCCACTGGAAATGGCTTACGGGTCCTGACCATGTCTGCATGCCTAAATGCATTAATTGTTGCCATCTGATTAGATACTTGCATTAATAGGAAGCTGAACAGTTGTACCTAAAAAGTGATTGTTAAGAGTATATTGCGTTTAGATGACACTAACATCACAAGAAAGCTCTCTAACACTTAAGGCTCTATTTCCTGCAGCTTCTCTGTCTGCTTTTATAGAGAAAATGTGCTGCTGTTTTTGCATCTTGAGCCTGCACCACCTTGCATCACTACCCATTTCTTTCACTAGAAGAAACTGTGAAGAAGGACACTTTCACAGCAAGATTCATAAAAGTCTTAAATGATGCTTTGTTGTTTTTCTTACACTAATTTTTTATATTTATTATACCTAAAGGGGATGCCACTAAAGCTGCTGGATGTAGATAGCCTGCAGAATATAGAAGTGTATGTAGACGTTTGAACCTATGGCATGATTATACATCCAAACATAACTATGCATGTATAATTTACTTTTTCTTTAACTCCACTGTGTGATTGCATGAGGTTTATTTATTCAAGGAAAATGACAATCATTCTATCAACCAGAAACACACTCTTCTGTTACTTTAACATATTTTTGCATGTTGTTGGAAGGTATCAGTTTATACTTTGCCTTAATTTTAAGCCACTTTTTAAGATTTGAAATGTGAGCAGATACAGAAGGCGTCGCCTTGACTTCTGTCAAAACAAAACCAGAAACCAAAACCAGATGACTTTTACAGCACAGTAGTGATAAAACAGTCATGAACAGTCATTAAGGTGAGCCTGCAGTTATTATGACATCATACTTCTGTGATAGATTGGCACCGAAAGTTAAATTCTTTTATTCACTTTCCACTGAATATTTGTGACCCACCTTTAAATGTACCAAAATGTGGTTTAAGGGTTGAGTTTGCAGTGCCTATAAAAATAATTCGTCCCTTCAGATGTTTAACCCTTTAATTGATTTTATAAATTAATCATAGTCAATACAATTTGGCCTTTTTGACAAAAAAAAACCTCTTTAATTTCAAAGTGAAAATAGAGTTCTGCAAAGTAATGTCAGTAAAAAAAAAAAAAAAAACTAGAAAAGCACCGCAAAGCACCGCAGACCTCCGCCATTAGCCCTATCTCCTAATAGTAAAGAATCCTTTAAAAATTCCTGGATCCAGACGGTGATCTGGATTACTCCCAAAATCTGATCAGTTCTTCTTTATGCCATGTCTGACATTTCCTGAAAATTTATCAAAATCCATCCATGACTTTTTGAGTTATGTTGCTAACAAACAAACAAACAAACAAACCCTGCCTATCACGTAACCTCCTTGGCGGAGGTAAAAATTATGTAATGGTACCAGTTAATCAGTATCCCTGGCTACCATTACACAATGAAGACAAGAGAACACGCCAAGCAACTCAGAGAAAAGGTTATTGAAAAGTATGATAAGTAAAATAATTTCCAAGGCACTGAACATCCTCTGAAGATTGGCAAACAGAGAGACACTGTTGAAGAAATTCAGATTAAACCTCAACAAGAGTTTGCAATAAAGCATGTGGGAGACTCCATGGTCGAGTGGAAGAAAGTTCTTTGGTTTATGATGTTTTATGGACAGACAAGATGCTATGTTTGGTGGACAAGCCAAATTGTATTGATTGATTTATAAAATCAATAAACAGGTGAAACATCCAGTGGGATGAATACCTTTTATAGGCACTGCAGGTACAAAGTTGGAAAAAAAGCCTGATGTGTTGCATTTGTGTGTCAAATTAGAAATTTAAAGGATGCCCATGAATCATTGCCTTATCAGTGCTAGTATTTGGTCTGTAGACTCTACAGGATATTTGAGTTGGTGTCATATTTTCACTGTTTTCTGGTGTTCTGATACACGGATTTTTGCCACATGTTTGAAAACCACAAACCTTTGCCTTAATGTACTTTGTAAATGTTTTTATATCAGTTCTTACCCTTTATGTGTTGGATGTTGTGTGTTTCATGTGGAGGTTGAGTGAGAAAACTCAGCTTGCCTTAGTGGAAAATAAAACAAAAAAAGTGAGTCTGTGTCTGCATGATGTTTGAAGAAAGGTGTGCAGCAGAACTAAAGCCTAATTCTTCAGCTGCTGCTTCTCCTCCAGATGTTTTATACCGATGTGCCTTAATTTGAAAATCTCAGCTTTGTTTCTCTGCTGACATTTGTTCCTACCAGAGATGCCACAAAAGCTACAAGAGGGTTACACGAACATTGACACTCAGCACTAGTATTACACTTGGTAAAAGCTGCACTGCAAAGCTGCTTTTTATTTGCTATTACAACCACTTCTCAGAAATACTGCATTTCCTTTTCATTTACATGCATACATCACGTGATCACATATCTTGCTAGTTGGAGAAAGTGGAGCTTTAAGGATGCACTGATAGCTCAAAGGGCCAGGACATAAATGGATCTGGTGGAGTTCCTCCAGAATCTTGTATGAGGCTGAGTTTCCATGCAAGTAAGCTTTGTTTCCAATTTAACTGTATTTGCAAATATTGCCCTGATTAGAAGGAGCAGTCCTAACAACCTGGTTGTATTGTCATTTTATTTTTCAGAGCGAAACCTCAGTGATGGCTGGCCTGATCCCCTTCCAAGCATCTAGTGAGTTATTATTTAAAATGTTTGATTTCTGACAAAAATACTAACTGATAAGCTCTCACTATTTGAAGCAATATTTTTGTATTTTTATTGCAAGAATAAACTTTAAAAATCAAGATTCTTATTGATGTGACTTCTTTCACTTTAATAAGAAACATTAATAGTTTCAGAAATTGATTTAAAAAGATAAGCAGAAAAAATGAAATAACACCTCAAATCAGCCAGCTCAAAAGCTTGAATTATAAAATACCCCCACATTAGATGTACTTATCTTTTCACATAGCAGCATAGCAGTATATAACACAGTTAACTCATAGACGTAGAAGAGTGCACTACCATCCAAAAGTGTTGGTACAGTGAAGCTAGTTCCTTTATTTTTGCTGTAGCCAGAAAACATTTGGGTTTGACATCAAAAGATGACTATGAGACAAAAGAAAACATTTTTAGTTTTTATATCTAGGTATTTACATCTATTACAAAAACAGTCAAAGGTATATTTTTTATGTATTTTTAGGTTTTCATTTATTCACTTTTTCATGTTTAAATTCATGAACCTGATTGTTGGAACAATGCACACTGATTCTAGTGTACTGGTACAAATGACAGTCGATATCAGTTAAATTCAGTTCATTTATATGGAAAACACACTGTGACTTCATTGGACACCACTGTGAAGATTTCAAGTCAATCAAGGAATGTAAAGTCAGAACAGGTAGATGTAGATTTGCTTGTAGCCCCATCTTGTGGACTTAAATTGAACTGCAGGAGAAAAGTGGTGTGGATGATTGCAAAAGCTAATTTTCACAGCAAATCAGTGTGTGTATATATATAGCCTATATATATGTATGTGTGTGTGTGTATATGTAAAGTTGCAAGAAAAAGTATGTGAACCCTTTGGGATTTCTTGGATTTCTGCATAAATTGGTCATAAAATGTGTTCTGATCTTCATTAAAGTCACAACAGTAGACAAACACAGTCTACTTAAACTCATACCGCACATAAAATGATATGCTTTCATGTTTTTATTGAACAAAACATGTAAACATTCACAGTGCAGGGTGGGAAAAGTATGTTAACCCCTAGGCTAATGACTTCTCCAAGAGCAAATTGGAGCCAGGAGTCAGCCAACCTGGAGTACAAACAATGTGATGAGATTGGATGTGTTGGTTAAAGCTGCCCTGCCCTATAAAAAACACACACCAGTTTTGTATTTGCTGTTCTCAAGAAGCAATGCCTGATGTGAACCATGCCTGGCACAAAAGAGCTCTCAGAAGACCTATGATCAAGAATTGTTGACTTGCATGAAGCTGGAAAGGATTACAAAAGTATCTCTAAAAGTCTTGATGTTCATGTGTCCATGGTAAGACAGACTGTCTACAAATGGAGAAAGTTCAGTACTGTTGCTACTCTCCCTAGCAGTGGTCATCCTGTAAAGATGACTCAAGAGCACAGCGCAGAATGCTCAATGAGGTGACGAAGAATCATAGAGTGTCAGCTAAAGACTTAGAGAAGTCTCTGGCACATGCTAACATTTGTGTTGACAAATCTACAATAAGTAAAACATTAAACAAGAATGGAGTTCATGGGAGGACACCAAGGAGGAAGCCACTGCTGTCCAAAAAAAAAAAAAAACATTGCTGCATGTTTGAAGTTTGCAAAAGAGCACCTGGATGTTCCACAGCACTACTGGCAAAATATTCTGTCCATAGCTGAAACCAAAACTGAGTTGTTTAGAAGGAACACACAACGCTATGTGTGGAGAAAAAAAGGCACAGCACACCAACATCAAAACCTCATCCCAACTGTGAAATATGGTGGAGGGGCCATCAGGGTTTGGGGCTGCTTTGCTGCTCAGGGCCTAGATGGATTGCTATCATTGACAGAAAAATGAATTCCCAAGTTTATCAAGACATTTTACAGGAAAACTTAAGACCATCTGTCCGCCAACTGAAGCTCAACAGAGGATGGGTGATGCAACAGGACAACAACCCAAAGCATAGAAGTAAATCAACAACAGAATGGCTTCAACAGAAGAAAATACACCTTCTGGAGTGGCCCAGTCAGAGTCCTGACCTCAACCCGATTGAGATGCTGTGACATGACCTCAAGAGAGCGAGAATATTGCTGCACTGAAACAGTTTTGTAAAGAGTAATGGTCCAAAATTCCTCCTGACTGTTGTGCAGGTTTGATCTGCAACTAGAGGAAATGTTTAGTTGAGGTTATTGCTGCCAAAGGAGGGTCAACCAGTTATTAAATCAAAGGGGTTCACATACTTTTTCCACATTGTACTGTGAATGTTTACATGGTTTGTTCAATAAAAACATGAAAACATATCATTTTTTGTGCAGTATTAGTTTAAGCAGACTGTGTTTGTCTATTGTTGTGACCTTGATGAAGATCAGAACACATTTTATGACCAATTTATGCAGAAATCCAAGAAATCCCAAAGGGTTCACATACTTTTTCTTGCAACTATATATGAAAAGAGAAGTGTTATGATTTTGTTTAGCTTCTCAGTTTGGTGTTTCCTGTTGCCCTTGTGTTTCTATGGTTTGTGTGCTCTTTGTTGTATCGTGTTTCTATTTTTGTTTAGTTGATTACCATTTGTGTTCCATTATTTCTTGTATAGTTGTAGTGTGTTTTGTAAAGCCTTGGTCCTCCCTGTGTTTGAGTTTCCCTCCTTGCGTTGTGTTCTTTGTATTCCCTTTGGTTGTTAGTTTGTTGCTTTTGTATCCTTCTGTGTTTGCAGTATTTCCTTAGTTAAGTTTCTAGTGTACCGTTTAGTTGTCTTTCAGTCCTTGTGTGTTTCATTGTAACTCTCTTGTGAAGTGTTCCATGTTTCCTGTTTTATTTTGTAGTTGCCCTTTCTTGTGTGTGATTTCACTTTTTCTTCCTGCCTCAGTTTCCCTCCACTGTGATTACCCACACTAGTTACACCTGGGTCTTGTTAGTCACACCTGTCTCTCTTTCTGCAATCACTCCTTGTATATTAAGGTTCTGTGTTTCTCCCTGTCAGTTGTCAGATCATCACATGTCTTCATCTGTGGTACTCCTCCTGATTTCCCTGTGCCTCCTGTGCAATTTACCTTTTGTTTGACTTTGTTTAAAGTAAGTTTTGTTTAGTAGATTTCCCCCTTGTGGTTCCTTAGTTTAGTTTTTCCTTGTGTTGGACTATAATCATTTTTTGGATTTGCCTTCTTTTGTTTGAATTAAATAATTTTTTGAGTTCTGCATTTGGGTCCTCTTTTTGAGATTTTTTGCAAAACCTGACAAGAAGATTTTAAACAATATAAACAGAAAATTTTAAATATTGTACCCAGGCACTGACAGTAATGACATTTAAATATATGAACCAAGCTGTATAGAAGTAAAAAAAAATGAAAACCAAGAATGGTTGTAGCGCAAAGAAACCAAGATTTCAACTTAAAATGAATATAAAAACAGGGCAATGTGAAATGTACCAAAACTGAGTACCAAAACAAAGTAGTTGCAGTGCGAAAAAATAAAATATAAATATATCAAAAAATACATACAGAGGTATATGAAGTAGACTAGGTAGAAAAGGTTAATAGTTGCAATAAAAGGACAAAGTTACAGTAGTTAGTGTTGCAGCATCATGCTGTGGGGATGCTTCTTAGCAGACAACCCTGGAAGGCTTGTAAAAGCAGTAAAATATAGGAAAATCCTGGAGGACAATCTTATTCAGTCTGTGGCAGACCAGTGGCTTTGAAGAACATTTATTTTACAGCAACACAATGACCTAAAACATAC
The DNA here is from genome assembly GCF_018320785.1 of Cheilinus undulatus. Taxonomy (NCBI): domain Eukaryota; kingdom Metazoa; phylum Chordata; class Actinopteri; order Labriformes; family Labridae; genus Cheilinus; species Cheilinus undulatus. Next base: position 11,141,513 of record NC_054887.1, read on the forward strand.
AGAGAAGGCGGCACAGAAATGGTTTGAAGACTACAAGATGAATGTTCTAGAGTGGCTGAGTCAAAGCCCAGACCTCAAGAGAATTTGTGGCTGGACTTGAGAAGGTATGTTCACACCAGATCCCCATGTCACCTGAGCTATTAAAAACTAAATCTGTGTTTTCAATTATAAGTGGTATCAGAAAGTAACAAAGCTGTACTATACCAGAAAGCAGGTGCATCAGAGAAAAATAAATCCTTTCAAAATTGCAAACAAACTCCTGCATGTTGTCGAAGTTGGCATCAGGGCATTCTTACTTGAAACTCACACAAATGGTTCCATCTACAGATTTGTGATCAGCTGTGACCACTGCCCCAGGAGCCCAGCTAGGTGAAGTGTTGAAGTTCCCTTTATGTCCTGCAGAGGGCGCCGCAGGAGCATATTTACAGCACCTGTAACAAGGTAAAAGAGGTAATTTTGTGTATACTGTGGACATATGGCTTCATACAGCAGTAAATACTCAGTTTTTCCTTAATATTATTAATACATGAATAAAGAATTATGCAGAAGATTTCTTTTTAGGGATTAAAGTGTAGAAAAGGCCCCCCTATTTCCAACAAAATGTAAGTACATATGGGAACTTCTCCAGAGTTTGCGGTAAAAATAAACCAGCCCCTCTTGTCATGCCTTATAATTAGACATCCAGAGTTTATTAATGACTTCCTCTCATGCAGCAGCAGGAAAAGATCTGGGATTCATCATAAATTGGCTCGCCTCTCTCAATTAGGACAGCAACATTTAATCAGCTCCCTTTGCTTCCACTGGGACTTCTGCCTAATTCCATCCAAGGGCCCCTGGTTACTAGGATAATGTGTTTTTGATTGTACTCCATGGCTGGGGATAGTGTTAAAAGCTTTTGCAGAAGAGCTTGCGTGCACTGTTTAAAAAAATAATTCCTCCAGCGCTCCCTGCAGAGCTCCACTGGTCCTCTAATCACACACAGTGAAAAAAACACTCTCAAGGGTGTTAAAGTGTTTATAAAGTGTTCTTATGTGAAAGGCTGGATGTTTAAAGGCTGCTCAGTGGGGTTTCATTAACAGCTCAGATGACTTAGTCTGCATTGTTAACTGCAGTGACTGTTTCTATACACTTGTGACATAATTTCTTATAATCACCATGATAACCTTGATTCTGGATGGCATACATTGAAGGGATCCATCCATTTTTGCTCTAAATTGTCAGAAAAATATCCTTTGTTATGATAAATTGTTGCCCTCTTACTGGGTTAGGAACAAACATCTCCACATGTAAGCATTTCTTTTAGTCATTATTTGAAGCAGCAGAGTTTCTATTTTAGTTTTCAGACAAAGAGCTGTCCTTTTGGATCGCCGTGTGTCTTCAAAGTTAGCTGGATTGTGTTGTCAGACCTCAGAGAGGGAGGCAGAGGCATTGTGCTTCATCAGATATAAAGCCGGCAGACACTGTGAGCAGGACGGGCTGAAAGTTCAGACTGAAAGGGCAGGAGAATCTCCCTGCGTCTGTCAGACAAGGTCGCTGCTCTGTAGTTCACTGAAAGGAATAATAGTATTAATCATCATCCAATTAATTCCTCTGAAAACCAAGCTATGATCCAATCATCCTCTTTTTATCTTTAGTGAACCAAAGTTTCTTTCCTTTTTTTACTTTATTAATTCAAGCTTTCATAGTGAAACTAAAGGATCCTTTCATCTACTGAGCCAGGGATTGGATTCTCTTTTATTTGGCTGCTTTTATCCTATGATAATAAAGTAGCGATGCCCTGATCAGATCAGATATTTTCTGATGATACCAATCCAAGGATGCAACCAAAAACAACTATCATTGTCAACTAGTCATGTGACTTTTCCGTGAGTCTTACAACTATAACTGGCGGTGTGTCTGTCTTGATTTGCAAGCCAAACCATTGCTCCAGTGGCCTTAATACCTCTCAGAAGACTTCTTGAATATACTGGTTTGAAATTGGTGCCATCCAAAACGCATAAAATATGTAGTGATTTTCAATAAAATCCCAAAATGTTGCATTGAGTCATCATTCGGGGACTTCAGCTCTGTTCCATTAACCTCAGAAGTCAGATGTCAGGACATAGGAACAACGTCACTTGAGATGAACGTGTTCCATGTGCTACAAGCTCATAATAACAAGTGACAGAGCCGACAGTTGTTTTGTCGATTTGTGCTACCTGCCGACATGTGCTACTTTGCTTTTGTGCGCATTGGGAAAATGGTTAGAGTTAGGGATAGACTCTGCTGTTGTTAGGGTTAGGGTTAAGGTTAGGGATAGACTCTGCTATCATTAGGTGTTGCTGTAGCAATTTTTTAACAAAGCTGCAGAAATAGTCAAAACAGCTTAACTTTGTTGAAACACGTCCACAAGGAAACGTAATTGGGTGTGTTGATACACCTGCTCTACAATCCAGTCAAAGTCTCTTTAAAGCCCTTCTCCATGCCCATATTAAACAGGATAACCCAGATCAAAATGTTGCTGTCACAATCATTCACTGAGGAATCACAGTTTAATTGCTTTTCAATAAAGTGCACACTCTAAAACTTTATAAGTAAGTCGAAAGGTGAAGCTTTAATGCTCCCCTAATTACACTATATTGCCATAAGTATTCACTCACCCATCCAAATAATTAAAATCAGGAGTTCCAATCACTTCCATGGCCACAGGTGTATAAAATCAAGCACCTAGGCATGCAGACCATTTCTACAAACATTTGTGAATGAATGGGTCGCTCTCAGGAGCTCAGTGAATTCCAGCGTTGTACTGTGACAGGATGCCACTTATGCAACAAGTCCAGTCATGAAATTTCCTTGCCCCTAATTACTCCACACTCAACTATTAGTGGCAATATAACAAAGTGGAAGCGATGGAGAACGACAGCAACTCAGCCACGAAATGGTAGGCCTAGTAAAATGAAGGAGCGGGGTCATGCTGAGACACATTGTGTGCCATGGTCGCCGACTTTCTGCAGAGTCAATCGCTACGGACCAACTTCAGATTAGCTCAAGAACAGTGCGTAGAGAGCTTTATGGAATTGGTTTTCATGGCTGAGCAGCTGCATCCAAGCCATACATCACCAAGTGCAATGCAAAGTGTCGGATGCTTTGCATCGGAGACCAATCTCTGGAGTGACGAATCGCACTTCTTCATCTGGCAATCTGATGGACCAGTCTGGGGTTGGTGATTGCCAGGAGAACGGTACTTGTCTGACTGCATTGTGCCAAGTGTAAAGTTTGGTGGAGGGGGGATTATGGTGTAGGGTTGTTTTTCAGGAGCTGGGCTTGGCCCCTTGGTTCCAGTGTGAGTCTCCTCTGTGATTTCTGGCTTTCATCAGGACTTTGCAGCAGAAGTTTAACATCTTTATTAGAAGTGTTGAGCTTAAATGCTTATGATACATTTTGGGGCATGGCGGTGTTGCATCGGCCCCCACGTAACAATATCTTGTTTCCATGTTGCGTCATGGTCACTGACTTGCAAAGCAAAGATTGTAAGGACGTAAGATGACTCACTCCTCATTGATCTCAGTGCTGGAAAACAGTGCAACATAAGTGTTTAGTACAAAGACACACATCTGACAATTCAACTTGTTTGTGACAAATTATGGCATAGAGTTTTGTCGGCAACGTCGACAAACCATTCTATCTCTACCAACAATATTTTTCTCGACCAATCATATTTTGTATATTTATGTAATAGCTTGTTTATTAGTTGGCCAATAGTTTTCTAATGTACTGGGGCATCCTACAGGTGGCGGTGTAACCTGATTAAAGGGGCCCAAAAGTCATCCTTTTTTAGTCAACATACTTTTACCTCCTTTATTCAACAGAGCAGAACAAAAACCTCTAAAGTAGCAAGGCAAAAATAATTCCACTGTGAAAAACTACCAACACAATGTTATGATTCATTCATTCATTCATTCATTCATGTGTAGAAAAAAACAAGCCTATTAAAAGGGCAAAACAGGGCAAATAATGTCAGAACATTAAGTCAGCTGTATTTTGCTTTTGATGCAGTTATCTTATATCTTATATATTAAAACAAAAAAGTCACCTCCAGATTTATGTATTTATAGTTTGTTGGCAATCATGTGTTCATGAATGTCCATTGGGGGTTAAGGAGTGAGGGACAGCCCTTAGGAATGAATAGGAAAGAAGGAAAGTTAGTACTTAACACCTCTTAATGGAATAATTCCATCACCTTCATTTGATTAATATTTATAACTTGCTGGACTTACACATGCATCTCAAAAAGTTTGAATATCATGTAAAAGTATTTTTTCCCTGTTATTTACTTTAAAAATTTAAACTTCTATAAATCTAATCCATCAGTCATGTATTTTCAATAAAAATCATCTGATAACGACCCCTTCCCAATCTATCTGGCCATCCCAGGTTTTAAAAAGGTTTTTGAAGTGGCTTTTTTTCCTTGTAAGAAAACATTGAACATGATCGTATCACAGTGTCTTCACCTATTGACTGATCCTGAATTGAAACCCGCCAAGGCCGCCTGTCTGGCCTGCAGCCCCTCTGGGACTGATCCTGTGACTCTACTTGGGGAAGATGGACCGGCCAAGGACCTCTGCTTTCCATACACTTTTCCTTTTTTTTCCTATACTCTCCAGTTCCCGATAAAGATCAGCAATCTGGCTGCTCTATTTTTAGTGAAGATATTACAGCAAGGGAGGAGGGGGGGAAGAGACTCTGAATGCTGTTTGCTTCCTGTATCATTCAGTGCAAGGATGCCTGTTTGTAGGCAAGGACCATCCTGACCCACAGAAGTCCTCAATACTTCATCCTCTGTGATGAATGGCATCATTAGGAAAACATTAAAAGACCTCAACACCCCAATTTCAAAATTCACCAGCTGGTTCATTTTACACTGAAATTGGAAGCAGCAGGTCGTGGAAAATGAATAATTGCTCCCAAAGTCGATGTTTTTCAAAGAGTTTGTGTACTGTATGACCCAAATTGACCTCAGTTAGAGACCATTAAATTTTAAAGTTGTGGAGATGACCCTGTTTTCGAGCTTCACTGAAAATGTAATTGATATAGAATGATTTATTCTCTGCAGGGAATCTACACCAGGTCAACCAGGTGAACTCTCAATCGTACAGCTGCGCTCTGTCATCTGAGGCAGATTTCAGCACCATGGACAGCGAACAGAGGTAGGACTGTGGGCAATCGTTTGTGCTTAACTCAACAGAAGTTAAAGAGACATACTTTTTCCAAATGTTGTAATCCTACAAAAGTGATGTTAAATTTGACCCCAAACAGGCAACTGTTAGTAGGTACAACAAATACGAGTACTTCATGATACCTTTACAGTCCTTCAAATTATTTTGAAGTTTGTTTGATTTTCATCAGTTGTTCCTGACTTTTCCCTTTAAGGTTTAACAATTAAGGAGGAGAAAAAGAAGAAAGCAGAGACAGAGGACAAGTATAGGATAATGGAGGAGAAGAAAGTGGGGATAGAGACCAAGATGAAGATGATGGAGGAGAAGAAAGCAGGGATACAGATCAGGTTGTGCTCAGCAGTCTAAGGTAAGAAACACTAGTTCCTCCTGGTGTTACACACTGGATTTTGTCATATTCTAAGGGGTGTTAATGCCATTAGTTTTAAAACTTTTTTAGAATCCCATAGGGCATTTTTTGCAATCAATTAATAACAAAAATAGTCTCAAAAGAAGCAGCTCTTTAGACTTTTTAGGTCTGACGTTTATCACTTCATTTACAGTCAAATCTGTGAGCTGGTGACACAAGTGAACAGCACTGTAAATGGAAATCTCTGTCTCTGAAGTTCAAGGCAATTAAAAGATGGAAGAATTAATTAACTTTAAATCAGCTGGGATTGCAGTCCAGTTCCCTCTGCTTGTATTTGCTCATACATTCGGTTTAAATGCTTCTGAGCTTTTAGAGTCAGAGAGTTAGACATCATGTCATTGTAGTTCATACTGAAATGATTGTTTCATAAACAATAAGAAACAACCAAATAAATAAATATCTAAATGTTTAAAGCCAGATTTCACTTGCAGGGACAGAAAGGTTTCTCTGTAGATGTGATCAAGACAAGAATTGGATAATTAGGTTACTCGGAGGTTGCAGATTTACAAAGACTCTTACATCAGGGAATAATGATGCATGTAATTATAGCTGAGCTGCCTGCAGTGTCTCCTCTATGATTGAGTTGTGCTCAGATTCCCCTAAGATGTCACTCTTTCCTCCTCTTACTCTGGAGAGTGCAGGCAGCTGCTCACTTCTCTTATACACAAAAACCTTTCAGCACGAAGAAAGTTTTTACCGTGTTTCTGACTTTCCCACTCGAGTGAAAACTAATGCATGTGTTAGGAGGATAAATACATGGATAATGCTTGAACCAATCCAAAATAGTGTAATGCACAAATACCCCCCCTCCCTTCAAGTCAGTAGATGCACCTTGGCTGCAATCACAGCTCTGAGTCTGTGTGGATAGGTCTCTATCAGGCTTGCACATCGTGAGAATGCGATTTTACTCCATTCTTCTTTGAAAAACTGCTCAAGCTCTGTCAGGTTTCATTGGGATTGGGCATGAACAGCCCTTTTCAAGTCCAGCCACAAATTCTTTATTGGATTGAAGTCTGGGCTTTGACTATGCCGCGCCAGAACATTCAGCTCGTTGTCATAAAACCATTTCTGTGTAGCTTTCACTGCATGCTTCGGGTCATTTCCTCGCTGGAAAGAAAATCTTCTCTCTCAAGCCATAGCCTAGATCTTTTGCAGACTGGATAAGATCCCCAGCCAGGATTTTCTTATGTTTTGCTGAATTTCTTTCACCCTCTACCTTTATAAGCCTTCCAGGACTGGCTGCAGAGAAGCATCCCCACAGCATGATGCTGCCACCACTGTGCTTCACAGTGGGTATGGTATTCTTGTGGTTATGTGCAGTGTTTTGTGGCCCATCTCAGCTGCTGAAGCTTGTCACTCCTTTGGTGTCTCTTTTCCTCTCTCACTAGTCTCCTTCTTGCACGGTCACTCAGTTTGTGAGGACATGATTCAGGCAGATTCCTTCTATTTCTTGATGACGGATTGAACTGAACTCTGGGGAATGTTCAGTGCCTTGGACATTATTTTGTATCTGTCCCATGACGTTTACTCCTCAATAACCTTTTCTTTGAGTTGCTTGGAGTGTTCTTTTGTTTCATGGTGTAATGGTAGCCAGGAATACTGATTCACCACTGACTGGACCTTCCAGACACCGATGTCTTTATACTACAATACCTTGAGAAACATTAACTACACTCAGGTTTTCCTCATTCACTCTTATCACCAGTAGCTTCACTGCTCACAGCATGAAGGGGTATGAAGCCACAGTAAGAGAACCACAGAAATGATGTCTGGGCTGTTGTTTGATGTGCAAGTCAGTCCTGATATCAGGTTCTCACTAAAGGCAATCTTGTTTGGCTGAAAGTTAAATTCTGTTAGCCTCTTGTGTTTTGTAGTGAGCTGTACTGAGTTGTGTGATCTTCCTCTACACTTTAGCCAGAGGCAAATTTCCCAGCTTAGAAAAATAAAATATATGTATGTTTTCTTTTTTGACATGGTAGAAATACAACATTTTGGTCAAAATATGACTGCTGAGAAATTAGAGGCTAAGAAAACTTGTGTTCTTTGTGTCCCTGGATTTAATTTTTTAGGTTGGTTAATATTTAATTGAGCCATTCAGATCAAATGAGTCTTAATATTTTTAACACTCTTTTAATTAGCTGTTGTGGTTTACCAAACAGCTTCGTACAAGAAAAATATTCAATTACCACCCCTCGAGTTTGTTTTATGTTGTTTTTATGAGCCAACCTATGACTACAGCAGTGTATGATTTCCCTAGAGCCGACTTTTCCAGATTTTTTAAAGTTAACAAACATTCTAAGAGTTTCAGTGCCACGGTGAATAATGAGTGCCTTTTTCAGCACAGAACAGACAGGGTGTTGTTTTAAAGCAGCAGTCAGGTGAAGTCTGGGTGACTGCTACATAAGGCAGAGTGACACAGTTTAATAAAAGAAGGTTTATTTTCTCACCTTATCCATAAGAATAAAACCTTTTCTCAAGCGCTTTCTGAGATACCATATTAAAAAAATTATATGCCTTCATTGATTTTTTGTCATATAGGTGAGCGGGTCAAACTTCGAACTGGATGTTTGAGGTGAAGGTAAGGCCAGAAGCTTTAGACATGTTCCTGTTGTGTGTTGGCTACCACCAGGGCTGCCCCTTGTCTCTGATACTGCTAGTAATTTTCACGGACAGGATCTCAAGGCTCTTGAGAAATGACCAACTTTGCAATAGAAAACCTTTTTGTGCACAGTGATTTCTACCCTGAAATGCATCCTTATCCCTGTTCAACCATAAATACAGATGCATCTCAACATTTAGGAGATCATGTAAAAGTTTGTTTTTTCTCTGGGATTTACTTCAGAAAGTTAACTTTCCATAAATTCTAGGTTCATCTCACGCAAAGTGAAATATTTCAAGCTTTACTTTGTTTTAATTTGGATTATTACGGCTTACAACTCCCCAAAATCAAAAGTCCACTATCTCAAAATATTCAGATTTTTTATGTCCAGTTTGAAAAGCTTTCATTCTGCAGCTACTACTGCAATCATGGGAAAGACTGCAGACTTGACTCTTGTCCAGGAGACAATAATTGACTCCCTCCATAAGGAGGGTAAGCCACAGAAAGTCACTGCTTTTTCATGGAAAGTTGACAAAGGAGAAAAAGAACTGGACTGTTGCTCAGTAGCCCAAAGCCCTGCTTAAGATGAAACTAAATTTGGAAATCAAGGTCCCAGAGTCTGGAGGAAGATCAGAGAGCCACAGAATCCAAAATGCTTGACGTCCAGTGTTTTCAGTTTCCACAGTCAGTGATGGTTTGAGGTGCCATGTCATCTGCTGCTGTGGGTCCAGTGTGCTTTATCAAGTCCAGAGCCAGCGCTGTCAGCTATCTCCCTGGAGATCTTAGAGCACTTTATTCTTTCATCTGCTGAGAAGCTTTATGGAGATACTGATTTACTTTTCCAGCAGGACTTGGCACTTGCCCACAGTGAAGCCAAAACTACCAGAAACTGGTTTGCTGACCATGATATTGCTGTGATTAAATGTGGTTGATTGGCAGCAAACTGAACTGACCTGAACCCCATAGAGAACCTCTGGGGAAATGTCAAAATGAAGATGAGATCCATCAGACTCAACAATAAAGGCAAGCTGAAGGCTGCTATCAGATCATAACACCACTAGAACCCACTGGTTCTAGAAGTTTCATTTCTCTTCTTTGTTATAATAGTCTATTTTTTGGATGCATGATATCCTAGATGGGCTGCACGGCGAAGCAGGGGTTAGTGCTGTCCCGGGTTCGCTTCCTGGTCAGGGCCTTTCTGTGCGGAGTTTGCATGTTTGCACGTGTGGGCTCTCTCCGGGTACTCCGGCTTTCTCCCACCATCAAAGACATACTCATTAGGTTAACTGGTGACTCTAAATTGGCCATTAGTGTGAATGTGAGCGTGCCTGGTTGTCTGTCTCTATATGTTAACCCTGCGATTCACTGGTGACCAGTCCAGGGTGTACCCCGCCCTTCGCCCAATGACAGCTGGGATAGGCTCCATTCCACCATGACCCTGAATGGGATAAGTGATATAGAAAAAGGATGGATGGATGGATATCCTAGATTTTGATCATTTTTTGCCTCTGGCTGCTGCTAGCCAGCAAACATTGCCAGCTTGTCCATTTAAAACTCATACTGTATCCTAGACTAGCATCAGTTGTAAAGGTTTACCAGCACTGATTTTTCAGGGCCAACACTGATGTCAATTTTTCAACAATTATGAGACCGGTGCCTGCTAATTAGTAATGATAGGTTTTTACCGTAAAAATGACTTTTTAGTAAGTTTCTGTATTTTAAATTTAATATTGACAGCATTTCATTAAATGAATCTAGGTTACTTCATTACTAATTGCTGGGGCTGTCAAAGGTTTACACTTGAATATCCATTAATCTCTGAATCTTCTTTGTTAATCTCAGTTAATCTTCTTTTTTGTGTCACATTTTTCAAATTCCACTGTTTTGCATTTTAAACTGTTTTTTGTTTCATTTAGGATTTTTCTGCTGTCTTATACTCTAAGGCAGGGGTCATCAAGAACATTCACACAAGGGCCAGATCTAGTCCCAACAGAAACTCTGGGGGCCGGACTTTCAAATACACAAAAATCAAAATACATATTTTGGGTTTGACTGAAATATTATTGTAGTAGTATTTGTATTTTCTTTCAAAAGGCAGGACATTTTAGGAATTAGCAGTGAGATTTAACTCTATTATTTATAATGCAGCAGACACCAAAGAGCCTGACAACAGAACTGGCTGGACCTCTGAAAATCCCAGAGAATGGGCCCTCCACAATTGTGATTTAGTACTAGTATTAACTCATTTTTGACACTTTTAACCCCTTTTCGCCTCTTTCACCAAATTATTGCAAGATTTTAACCCCTTTTGAAACCAGTGTTCTCGCATGTTTTATCCCCTCTGTGCCAATTTTATCCATTTTTGCCACTTTTGAACCCCTTTTCGTTACATTTTTTTTTTTTACCAGTTTTTGCCACTTTAAGCACATTTTTGCTACTTTTTGCCTCTAAAATACATTTGTTGCCATTTTTTTTAACCCATTAAACCAATTTTCCTGCATGTTTTATCCCCTTTGTGCCACTCTTTTATCCACTTGGCCACTTTTTAACCCCTTTTCATTACTTTTACTTTTTTTGCACTATTTTTTGTCATTTGTAACCAATTTTTGATAATCTTTGCCACTTTTTTCTCTTTTAGCAAATTTTGCCACACTTCTACCACATTTTAACCTCTTTTTACCACTTTTCCTGAAAATTTTTGTTCCTTTTTGCCACTTCAAAACCCATTTCACCACTTATCACCTATTTTAATACTCTCTAACCCACATTTTAGCAACACTTCTGCCAACTTTAACCCTTTAAGAAAAAAATCTACCAATTATGACAGTAAATTTCAGTAAAACAGATCAAATGTTAGGTCATTCTAGTTATTTCAATATTAATTGTTTGTGGGATTGATTTGACAGCTGCAGACATTTAGAGCCAAGGGATACTTTTAAAACCACAACATCTTCTTTTCCTCCTTTTCTGAATCTAATGATCTTCTGGGAGCCGGACAGGAAGCTTTGGGGGGCCTGATACGGCCCCCGGGGCTGCCAATTGATGATCAGTGCTATAAGGGTAGTTGACTTCCATTCTAGTCCAGTTTAAGTCAACAAAAAGACCTTACATTTGAGTCAAAATCTTAAGTCCAAATGTTTATTCTTTTGGCTTGAATCTGGTGCCAAATCATACTGGTGAGTTCTATGTACACTGAAAAACCTGCAATCCTGCTTTCTACAGCAGAGAGGCAGAAGAGCTAAAGACTACCATTCGTATTCATGGTTTAATCCAGGGGTTCTGGTTCCAGAGACCGGGGACCCCCACTGTACCTGAAGGTGGCTGAACACCACCATGCACATTAAAATAAGAATTAAAATATGCCAAAAATAGCTCAAATTGGTTAATAATGGCAAAAAATGGTGGGAAAGGTGGTGAAATTAGATTTTAAAAGAAGCAGAAATGGGTTAAAAATGCCAAATAAGATAAAAGTGGCAAAAAAATAACCCAAAAATTGCAAAAATGGTTTAAAGTGGCAAAAATGGGCATATTAAGTGGTAAAAGGGGATTCAAAAGTGGCTAAATGGTGTTGAAGTGGCAGAAATAGGTGGAAATTTGGTGAAATGGGATGAAAATTGATATAAACTGGCAAGAAAGGGTTAGCTGAGGCAGAAATAGTCAGAAACTGCAAAATGGGCTTGTAAAATGTGGCATAAAAAGTGGTAAAAGGGGTTAATATTGGCACCAGTGTGTCAACAGAACCAACGATAGGCAGAGACTTGCAAGACTTTGTTTAAAAGTGGCAAAAACAGGCAGGAAAAAAAAGTGGTGGAAAGGGTTTAAAATGGACAAAAATGGGATTTAAGTTGAAAAAATGTCTTAAAATTGTAAAAAAAAAAATGGTGGGAAAAAGTGATAAAAATGTGTTAAAATTTGGCAAATTTGGTGTAAAGTGGCAACAGTGTAATTCAAAAATGTTCTTAGTTTTTTTAAAGGCATCTGGAGACCCCCCTCAGTGTACTCGCGACCCCAAATGGGTTCCCGACCCTTAGGATGAGAACCCCTGTTTGATCAAATAAAAATAACAGTCATCCAAATGTTACCAGAAGAATGCCAGCTTAAAACAAAAGTGTCATTCCTTCTTGATGCAAATGATGAAACATTTTCCCTGAATTAGATCGGTAACATCTCCACTGTTACAGAAATGTGTGATATGTTCTACATTTTCTTTACATTCATGGCAGGAAAGCTATCAGAACCTAGACATTCATAAATCCTCTCAGTATCCCTGATTTCACCCTTTGTTTTATTTCCCTGAAGGAAGCCAGCCTCTCCTGATAATTCACCAGCAAACAAACAATCACCAGTGAAACCGAGAGTGTGTTAGTGTGTCTTTTCTGAGAAGGTAATGAGCGAGGAATAGACGCTGCTGATTTGAAAGGAGCGTTTCAGATTTTGGAGAAACGCGCTCGACGCTGACGGCTGCTTGTGCGTCTTGGAGAGGGCAGGGACGCTGGAGACGCGCAACGGCGGCAGCAGCGAGCGGAGCGCAGTCTGTTTGGAGCCATTCAACACTCGGAGCGCTGACTGTCTGAGCGGATTGAGGATTACAAACCGACCACCTCCACCTCCCCAAAATCCAGACAGCCGAGATGGACATCCTGGTCGGGTGTGTGATCAGCAGAGGAAGCGTCGGATGAGTGAGAGTGGAGATGTTTCTTTGAACACGGACTGTGGGTGTGTGCGCGTGAGGCTCGCCGTTACCTTCGGACTGCACTCGCCAACTTCCCCCTCTTTTCATCGCGTCATGTCTGTAACAGAGCGATGGGCAAGTTTGACGACAACGAGAGGATAATCCTCAACGTCGGGGGCACCAGGCACGAGACCTACAAGAGCACCCTGAAGACCCTGCCGGGGACGCGCCTGGCTCTGCTCGCCTCCGACTCGGACATCGACTCGGTGCTGGATCAGCTGCAACAAGTCCCGGGCTTCATCGAGTACAACGCGCGGACCAACGAGTACTTCTTCGACCGCCACCCGGGAGTCTTCGCCTACGTGCTCAACTATTACCGAACCGGGAAGCTGCACTGCCCGGCGGATGTGTGCGGGCCGCTGTTCGAGGAGGAGCTCTCCTTCTGGGGCATCGATGAGACGGACGTGGAGCCGTGCTGCTGGATGACTTACCGCCAGCACCGGGACGCGGAAGAAGCTCTGGACGTGTTTGAGCTCAACGTGGACACCGGGGACGATGATGACGAGATAGGGAAGAGGCTCGGGATTGAGGATGTGGCTGCAGACGGGAATGTGAGCCAGTGGAGGAAGTGGCAACCTGTGGTCTGGAATCTATTCGAGGATCCGTACTCCTCCAGGGCGGCGCGGGTAAGAGCGCAGCGCTGCGTCTGGAGCTCTCCAAACACGCACAATAACCCCACTCTATACCTCACATCCCAGCTCCCCTCCATTCACAGGAACACACTCTGCAACATACATTTATCAGCAACATGTCTGAGCCCCACATCTTCTTTAATGGGGAAAGAAAGTCATTGATAAGTTGGTATAAAGTTGCAAACATCTGATTTCCTTTACAACAGATTCCACTGCCAGTTGATCACTTTCCGCCCACCATCGTATTCGATATTATATCCTATCTTTTAAGTCTCTACTGGAGACTAATTTTGACTCATTTCATTACCTAGCACTTGTGTAAGAGCAGAATGAATACACACATGCTGTCACCATGAAATAACAGTACATAAGAACATAGGTGTTAGCTAGGGCTGGACCTAAAACCATGTCTTGGGATTCTAAGCTTGTATGGCGTCACATGCTATAGCCCTGCATCCTTATAGTTCTACAAAGAAACGGCAATGGTTGTCAAAATAAGAGAACTGTAACCTCTTTTATGATTCTAATAAAAATCAACCCATAATGGCACAAAAATAGGAACCCTAGACACCAAATGTCAGGCAAGTTTTACATTTAAAACTTCAAAAAATAAAGTTAAGTGGTTGTACACTTTATAAATGTTACAAATATGCTGCCAATACAAATTGTTTTCAAGATAAAATTGATGTGTGTCCATGTAAGTTAGGGGTTAAGATGATGGTATAGTTAAGCCTATATTGTATAAGTTAATGTCAGCAATTCACAGGTTAACTGTTGCATATCAGCATCATAGCACTGTAAGCAGATGTTAGCTTAAACTATCAGAATTGCAAGATACTAGCAGGATTGGCAGATAATAGCTTAAATGATCAGTATTTGGAGATATTAGCTTAGACTATCAGCATTGCTAGATACAAGCTTAAACTATCAGTAGCCTACTGGCAGATATTAGCTGATGCTTTACCTATCAGCTTTGAAAGATACTAGCCTAAACCATCAGTGTTGGTAGATTTTAGCTTAAACTGTCAGTACTGGAAGATGCTAGCCTTAGCGATCAGTATTAGCAAATATTGACCGAAACTGTCAGTATCAGAAGATACTAGCTTAAACTATCAATACTGGTAGATATTGACCTAAACTGTCAGTATTGGAAGATACTAGCCTTAACTATCAATATTGGCAGATACTGGCAAAAACTATTGTTCTTGGTAGATATTAACTTAAACTAGTGCTATTTTGGTATTGGCTGATACTGGCTTAAACTACCTGTAATAGCAAATATTAGCTTCAACTAGCTATTGGTTATGGCCAATGTGCGAAATACCCGGCCTTAATCGGGGGGTCCACCCTAACTAGTGCTCCAGTTTCAGGCTGAAGTCTTACACAACATGCAGTATACAGGACCACAAGTAATGCATACATGCACATTAAACACACATCACCCAGTCTAGCATCATTATCAATAAAGCTGCACACAGCTGCAGGACCACAGAACAACTCTGCTCTGTGACCAAATAGGACACTGGCGTGTCCCTCTCGTGCGGGCGCATGCTCACACATACACACACATACGTGCACATATGAACCCAGCCAACCGACGTATGGTGAAATATATATTTTAATATGAAGCACAGCAGGTCTATCACAATCAGTTAATTAAGTCTGGGTTTAATAAATGCTTTTTTGGAGACCCCAACTCACTGGTAGATGTGCTAGCGGCTGCCTCGCCAGAATTAGCTCGGGATGTCTCTGCTCCATCTTCATCACTGTTTCAGTTTAGTCTTTTAGATGTGAATCCAAAGTTTTCAAGCAAAGAACTTTGCTTTCTCTTTGACATATTACGCTGAATTTAAGCACACTGAGTCCACAATTTCAGGAGAGTAACCAAAGCGGTAAGAAATACACAAGCTGTATGGCAGGGTTACGCGAGGTCATTGTTGCTGAGCATTTGAAACAGCGCCCCCCATGTTTGGAAGCTTTATTAGGGACATTATTCTTCCGTATTCTTATATGTGAATAAATTCTTTACAATAAACTTAATTAAAACAAACATAACGTGCTTTCAAATGGCATTTGTAGTGACAATAGCAAGTGAAAAAATGACATTATAAATACTTCTCAAGAGACCCCCCAAAAATTTTGCAGTTGAGGGTTTCAAAGGGTCTCTTGTGTCAATTAAGGGGTCCCAGACCCCCCTAGACCCCCCATATTTCGCACAGTGGTTATGGCAGATATTAGCCTAATTTTTTTTTTTTGGTAAACATAGGCTTAAACTATCAGTACTTACAGAAATTGGCTAAAATGATTGATGTTGTCAGATATTAGCTTCAGCTATTGGAATTGGCAGATATTAGCTTGACTCATTGGCATCTGCATAAGCTTGAAATATCAGTATTGGAAGATACAAACTTAAACTATCATTATTGGCAAATACTAGCTAAAACTATTGGTAATAGTTAATATTCGCTTATAACTATGGACATCGTTATATACAAGTCTGAACCACCTGTTTTTGCAAATATTAGTTTGAATTATTAGTATTGGCAGATATTGGCTTAGACTCTTGGAATTGGCAGATATTGGCTTAGACTCTTGGTATTGGCAGATCTTGTCGTAGACTCTTGGTATTGGCGGATATTGACTTAGACTCTCAGTATTAGCAAATATTGGCTTAGACTCTCAGTATTAGCAAATATTGGCTTAGACTCTCAGTATTAGCAAATATTGGCTTAGACTCTTGGTACTGGCAGATACCGGCTTAGACTCTCAGTATTAGTAAATATTGGCTTAGACTCTTGGCATTGGCAGATATTGGCTTAGACTCTTGGTATTGGCAGATATTGGCTTAGACTCCTGGTATTGGCAAATATTGGCTTAGACTCTTGGTATTGGCAGATATTGGCTTAGACTCTTGGTATTGGCAGATATTGGCTTAGACTCCTGGTATTGGCAGATATTGGCTTAGACTCTTGGCATTGGCAGATATTGGCTTAGACTCTTGGTATTGGCAGATATTGGCTTAGACTCCTGGTATTGGCAGATATTGGCTTAGACTCTTGGTATTGGCAGATATTGGCCTAGACTCTTGGTATTGGCAGATATTGGCTTAGACTCTCGGTATTGGCAGATATTGGCCTAGACTCTTGGTATTGGCAGATATTGGCTTAGACTCTCGGTATTGGCAGATAGTGCCATAGACTCTAGGTATTGGCAGATATTGGCTTAGACTCTTGGTATTGGCAGATATTGGCTTAGACTCCTGGTATTGGCAGATATTGGCTTAGACTCTTGGTATTGGCAGATATTGGCCTAGACTCTTGGTATTGGCAGATATTGGCCTAGACTCTTGGTATTGGCAGATATTGGCTTAGACTCTCGGTATTGGCAGATATTGGCTTAGACTCTTGGTATTGGCAGATATTGGCTTAGACTCTTGGTATTGGCAGATATTGGCCTAGACTCTTGGTATTGGCAGATATTGGCCTAGACTCTTGGTATTGGCAGATACTGGCTTAAACTCTCGGTTTTGGCAGATACTGGCCTAAACTTTAAGATTATATCATAAATCAAACCATAGTTAAACTTCCATCCTCTGCTTCTTATAAGGCTTGAATTAAGTTTGAAGGGTTTTAGCCATAACTTTGTTTATATATTGGTATCAATACTGGCAAAAACAGTCAGGGAATATCAGATATCAGAAAGAATAGTTTCTCTTCATTCCTGTTTAACTAAAAAATAGCTCACTATTGGGTGTTTAGGGCTTCTTATTCTCCTGCTGTGACAACCATGTGTTATTTCTTTACAGTTAGAAATATGGAGGTGTGCATCTTGCATTTGAATTCTGCTTGAAACCTTCAAGATATGACTTTTGGTCCATTTTTCCCTTCCGGTATATGTAAATAATAATTTCTGTGACTAATTTCAACACCAAGCATTTTTTTATTGCCTTATTTGGAAACACATCACCCTGAAAAAATAGCACATTATTCCACTTGTCACAAGCAAACAAGGTGTTAACACTCAGCCAGGATGGATATTCATAGCAGCAGTGTATTTTAGGTGTGTAGGCCTGTGCCAAACAGAGGCTCTATCCTACATTTGTTGCACTCTGACGTGGTTTATTTTAGATGTGCTTCCTATACGTCTGTGTTACTCTGGCTTTCCAGTAAAAAGGGATTTTTTTCTTAATGGGTTCCAGCTCCAAGAATGATGTTTTCAACAGTCACAGCATGCTTGTCATCCAATTAGTTCTCATTTAAGGCTCCTTTCTCCTCTAAACTGCATTGCAGAATCTTTCTATTCTATATTTAACACAACGGAGATGAATTGGACTCTTGGGAATATGTTTAGAGACTGGTAGGCTTTTCTTTTTCACACTTTTGTTAAACACCTAGACACAGGGATGATAAATATGTTAGAAAGTGCAGGTCATATAAATGCATGAAGACCTGGCGCTTTTGGTTGGATTTAGAAAAGTTAATGTCATATGTACACGTCAAAGAATTCTTCATAAAATCATCTTTCTTTTTCCATCCTGGCTGTCAGTCAAGGACAGACTCTGCAAAGCTTCCCCACGGCTGCTGTTGAATTCTGGGTAATATTTGAACAGAAGCAGCTCCTTTTTCAAAGAATCTATATCTTCCATGACGTCGAACTCCTCCTTCAGCGTCATTTTCTTTGAATTCTGATTAACTGACAGGGAACTGATCCCTCAGTGACAGGCTGAAGTGTTACTGAGTAAATGGCTGCTGGCTGTGTTAATATGTTGTATAAATGGAGAGTAATGGTCATGCATATTTCTTCTCACTTCAGCTTAAATGTTTCATTAGGAAATCTAGAAAAGTCAGATGATGAACTTTGAAATTTTAGCTGGCAGTAAGTCAAGTAAATGCTGTGGCAATGCTGATTGGGTGTGGTCAGATATGACATCACATCTAAGTTTCCACCACTAGAGGGCGGTGTTATTTGATTAGATTTATACTGTGTCTGAAACCACACACACTGCCTGGCCAAAAAAAAGTCACCACCTGGATTTAACTAAGCAAATAGGTACGAGCCTCCTATTGGATAATTACTGCATGGGCGATTATCTTTCAGCTGGCAACAAGTTATTTAAGCCCAGCTGATGCAATGAGTAACTTCTCATTTCTTAAACAACCATGTCAAAAGACACATCCTGTGGTCGTGGAAAAGATGTTAGTCTGTTTAAGAAGGGTCAAATCATTGGCATGCATCAAGCAGAGAAAACGTCTATGGAGATTGCAGAAACTACTAAAATTGGGTTAAGAACTGTCCAGTGCATTATTAAAAACTGGAAGGATAGTGGGGAACCATCGTCTTCCAGGAAGAAATGTGGTCAGAAAACAATCCTAAATGATTGTGATCGGTGATCACTTAAACATTTGGTCAAATCAAATCAAAGAAAAACAACAGTAGAACTCAGGGACATGTTTAATAGTGAAAGTAAGAGCATTTCCACACGCACAATGTGAAGGGAACTCAAGGGATTGGGACTGAACAGCTGTGTAGCCTTAAGAAAACCACTAACTGGAAAAAAAGGCTTCAGTTTGCTAGGGAGCATAAAGATTGGACTCTGGAGAAATGGAAGAAGGTCATGTGGTCTGATGAGTCCAGATTTACCCTGTTCTAGAGTGATGGGTGCATCAGGGTAAGAAGAGAGGCAGGTGAAGTGATGCACCCACCATGCCTAGTGCCTACTGTACAAGCCTGTGGGGGCAGTGCTATGATCTGGGGTTGCTGCAGTTGGTCAGGTCTAGGTTCAGCAACATTATGTGTCCAAAGAATGAGGTCAGCTGACTACCTGAATATACTGAATGACCAGGTTATTCCATCAATGGAGACCACAGAGTCCAGACCTTAACCCCATTGAGAATCTTTGGGATGTGCTGGAGAAGGCTTTGCGCAGTGGCCAGACTCTCCCATCATCAATACAAGATCTTGGTGAAAAATTATTGCATATTGGATGGAAATAAATCTTGTGACATTGCAGAAGCTTATCGAAACAATGCCACAGCGAATGCGTGCTGTAATCAAAGCTAAAGGCGATCCAACGAAATATTAGAGTGAGTGACCTTTTTTGGTGGCAACTTTTTTTTTCTTTTTTTGGCCAGTGTAGTTTGACACTAGGGGTGTAATGGTATCTTTATTCATTCTGGACCTTCAGTTGGGACGTCACAATTCAATGCACAGAGTTACATGACAAATACGTCTAAATGGTGAAAAAAATGCAAACACAGCCTCCACAAGGTATCCACACCCTAATCCAGGTGGCAATAATGCCCATAACTGTTTTCGAAGTAATGCAGGCCTTACTCCCAGTGACTTTTCATGCAACTTCAAAGTCGCAGACAAAATTCAGAAGTGGAATGAAATCAAGAGAGTCTTGCTAAAGTTGCAGCATGCTTCCTTGATCTCAGTGTTAGGTGTTCATAAAACTCTGACCGGGCAGTTTTAAGACAGCCTTTCTTCAATCTTGTGTTTAGAAATAAAACCCGTCTTTTTCTAAGCCTGATTTATGATTCTACATCATAGTTGGAGTGCCTATAAAAAGCCCCCCCCCAGCCCCCACCCTTGAATGTTTTATCATTTTACTGATGTTGTAAATAATTCAGCTTTTTTGACCAAAAAAAAAAACTCTTTACTGTCAAAAACTGATTCCTACAAAGTGATGTCAATTGAGCATAAATATGTTAGGTCAAATAAGTTACTGCATAAATTTTCACCCCCTTCAAGTCAGTATTTAGTAGATGCACCTCTGGCTGCAATCACAGCACTGAGTCTGTGTGGATAGGTCTTGATCAGGCTTGCACATCTGGAAACTGCAGTTTTACTCCATTCTTCTTTGCAAAACTGCTCAAGCTCTGCCAGGTTGCATGGGGATCAGGCCTCAACAGCCCTTTTTAAGTCCAGCCACAAATTCTCTATTTGATCGAGTTCTGGGCTTTGACTCGGCTACTTCTCTACCATTTCTCTGTATTATTTGCTGTGTGCAAATAAAGGGTCATTGCCTTACTGGGAAATAAATCTTCTCCCGAGCCATAGATCTCTTGCAGACTAAATAAGATTGTCCTATATGATTTTCCTATATTCTATTACGTTCATTTTACTCTCTACCTTTACAAGCCTTCCAGGACTGGCTTCTGAGAAGCACCCCCACAGCATGATGCTGCTACCAGCATGATTCACAGTGGGGGTGGTGTATTTGTGGTGATGTGCAGTGTTTGGTGTCCACCGAACATCGCGTCTTGTCTGATGGCCAAAAAGCACCATTTTTGACTACAAAACTTTCTTCCCCTTGACCATGGAGTCAGCCACATGCCTGCTGGTGATCTTCAGTCGAGATTTGATAGGAGTTTTCTTCAGTAGTGGCTAGCACCAATTATCTGGACCTATGTTGAATCAGGCCAGTCACTTTAAAGGGGGTGGATATGTATGCATTGATTTGTTTTACATTACATATTTTTATTCAGTTGATCTTACTTTGAAGAAATCTGTTGACCATGACCGGTTTATGAAATCAACAGAATGGTAAAACTTCCAAGGGGCTGAATACGCTTTGCAGGCACTGTGCTCCAGAGGATCATGTAGCCCTGGACCTGATGCAGCTACTAGACTCCATGCAGAAGCATAAACCTCTGAGTTAGAACACGGTATGCTGATGATAAAGGGTTTGTAGGCCATGTGATAGTGTGTGGTTTCGGACACAGCCTTAGTTTGACTCTGATGCTATTAATGCGTCAAACCAGTGATCTATTTTATGCAGTTATTGACCATTAATCTACTTAATCTTCTCTAATACTACTGTAAGCAGCACAGGTTCCCTTCATTCACTGATTTGGCATTTCTCCTACATTACTGCACTCATAGCGGGCAAACATTAGTTACTGCTATGGTTTATCAGGTAAGATCATTCTTACTCAAAGTCTTTTTCTAAGCTGTGAAATCCAGCAGACCTTTTTTCATACCACCCTCAGCAAGAAAGAGAGCAAAGTATTATTGGCAACAGAAACAACACGAGGTTCATTTCTGCTGTGGTTACATCATTCCTCCTCTTCATTGTCTACAGGTCGCTGTTTGAACATAACTACGTGGACTTTTATATGAGATTTAGATGTTTGAGGAAGGGAAGCAGTGTTCAGAGATTATGACTCCACATCTTATGGTTTATTTTTGTGAGGTTGATGGGATTTGAGACACATATTCACAGCTACAGTGCAGTAAATTTGTCCAATAGCGGTTGGTTAAAAAGCTGTAAATATCAGTGTAGAGAAGCATGAATTTCCCCTTTTATTGCACTTATTCAATCAGCATGATTTCAAATGAATGAATTTCATGTTGAAACACATTTGATGTCTGGAACACAAAACATTTAGGAAGAAAAGAGGCGATGTTGAGCCACTCAGAGGACAAGATTCAAGGTTTTGGTTGTCTTAATTAGTACTCATGGAGGTCGATTTGTTGTGCACCCTGAGATTGAATGCTCAAGAGATAAACCAACTCATTACAGCAAGATAAGTATTAAGTTTAAAGGAAATTCAGACAAAATACATTGAAACAAAATGACATGTTTTCATTGTAGGTCATGAAAAAGTGATTACGCTGGCACAGACTTAGAGACATGTGCCCAAGAGACTTCAATTTGAATACTCAACTTTGTATATTCGTATACATTCAAGTTCAGTGGCACAAGTAACATCAGTTACTAACTAAGACGGATGACCTTATCTTCTAACAAAGTTCCTGTGTTGACTTTTCACGTTGGCTGTTAAAAATTAACCGAGCATTCATGCAAGATGCATGACTGGTAGGGGGAGTTTATGAGACACGGGATCTGTGAGCTCTGTCTGCTCTGGGATAGTAAAATTAGATTTGCATGTTTTTATTTTAAAATCATGATTAGACAGAATAAACAAAGGAAAATTTTCCTTGTTGTAACAATGCTTTTCGGCAATAATTCTTCAACCATTGGGAAGGCTGTTTATTTCTCTTTCCAATGGTGCCATATTTTTAAGGAACATGCATTTGTGGGATGAGCAGCAGAGCTGAGTATTTGGGTTGTGCCTATGAAAGATTTGCGAAATCTTCTCTGCTGTTGCTATTGATACCTGATTGGCACCTGTTTTGTTCAGCGATGAGTCAAGATTGTGCCTATGGCAATTGGACCGTAGGGTCAAAGTGAGGAGGAGATGCTGAGAACGCTATGCTGATTGCCATACCAGCAGATGGTGTGGGGCGGCATCTCCCTCACTGGAAAAGCAAGACTTGTCATCATTGGAGGTAATCTCAATGCAGAGAGATATCAAGATGAGATTCTGCAACCACTGGCAATCCCATATCTCCATAGTCTGGGACCAAACTCTTTCCTCCAAGATGGCAACGATCGCCCCAGCAGAGCAGGGTTTATCAGAGACTACCTCCAGAATCTGGGAGTGGAGAGGATGAAATGGCCTGCCAGCAGTCCTGACCTCAACCCCATTGAACACTTGTGGGATCAGCGATAAGCATGGGCGTGCCAGAGTGACCAACACAACCACATTGGCTGACTTGCAACAAATGCAGATTGAAGAATTGAATGCCATCCCACAGCAGTGCGTTACCAGGCTGGTGACCAGCATGAGGAGAAGGTCCCAGGCTGTTCTGGCTGTATATGGTTCTTCCTCACGCTACTGAGGCTCCTGTTTGTTAAATTAATTTCCGATGCTCTCCCACATGGATGGATACATTTATGACAATACCTAATGGATACAATAAAATTAGTTCAAAAGCAAGCTATGGCAGCATGAATCTGTATATGAGGGTACAGCAAGCTTTAAGCTATAAAGGAGGTGGCTGGGGTGGAGGAGGGTATGCTTTGCCAGCAGCAGCAGAGTGGTACATTAGCAACAATGCAAGCAGGGATAAGTGAGAGGCACACCATATTTAAATACACCACTGTGTTGAGAGAAAAAGATGTGATTGGCTGTGGGACCTGGGAGGCGATAATTGGGATCAGCTGGCCGTCAGCTGAGCGTATATCTACCGTGTCCCATATGAACTAACACTGAGCCTCATAAATTGTTAAATTTCCGATATATTTTATTTCTTCAGACTCCAATCATCCAAGAATAATCTGTTTGGCACTAGTAGAGGAGATTTTGCTTTTTTTTAAACTCTGCTACTCATCCCACAAATTCATGTTCTTTACAAATGTGGCACCATTTAAAAGTGTAATAAACAGGCATTCCTACTGTATATGATCTATTGCTAAGAATCATTGTTACAACAAGGAAATAATCAACCAAACACATCATTACCTTACTTTTTATGCTAAGTTTAGATAGTTTATACATTGAACCTTTCTCAAGAAAAAGAGTTTGTAGGCTTTTTATGTTTGATTGTCATCAGTTTAAATTGATCAGTTATTCAGTGGGTCCTGCAGAGCTTTTCTAAGATGCTGATAAATGTTGGCTGATCATGATTGGCTTCTGTTCAATTGGGACATCTGTAGTCTACATAGACAAAAGGAATTTGAAGATATGATGCTACTTTAAGGTGGATGTATGGCATTTAAGAGTGAAAGTATCTACATATTTTAGGTTTGGCCTGTCAGTATCTTCTGCTGCCTGTTTTTAGAGTCTGTCTCCAGTCCTGATCTTTAACAGAGGTAGACAGGCTGGTCTGGAGGTGTCTGTGTGTGTTAA
This sequence comes from Cheilinus undulatus, assembly GCF_018320785.1. Lineage (NCBI taxonomy): Eukaryota > Metazoa > Chordata > Actinopteri > Labriformes > Labridae > Cheilinus > Cheilinus undulatus. The sequence continues at coordinate 11,165,798 of NC_054887.1, forward strand.
AGTGTGTGTGGTGAGCGTGGTATTGGCATTGACCTTGCCTTGTATCAATTATCCTTCCTTTCACTCACCTCCTATGATCCATTAGGAAACTTTCAGCCAGGATGACAGCAGTGATGTATACTTTGTAATACTTTTATAGTGTTAGACTTAAACTTAATGCAATAAAACAGATACGTGTGGAGTTGTGATTAGATTACTCCTGTGCCACCAGAGCTTTAAAGTTGACCACACTGTGCTCATCGATCGGCTTTTCCTCGTACTCTTCCACCAGATTTCCCCGCTAATTTCCTGGTGATGTTTTTGGCTTGTAGCCGGCGTGACGGTGGAACTAGCAGGGAGGAATCAGAGGTAAATATTGAGTTAGTATCGCTGGCAGAAGGCAGTCGATGAAGCTGAATGCTTGTGTTTACAACACGCATACTTCTGTCTCTCTGTACCGACTCGCCCCCAGTGTGCACACAGAAATGAAGTCACGCCACATTTCCTGCCACCGGTGCCATGCACGAGCATCTGTTTCTATAAGTGCCTCACTGTTGTCTGCATGAGAAGCTTGGTCCCTGATGGCCAGGATGCTCCACCTGCAGCCATGTTGTCATGGCGGCAGCACGCAGAAATGCTGCACTTAAATGTTTTTTTATTTAAGCTCTTTTTGATAAAACAAATCCAAAACAGAGAGAGAGAGAGAGAGAGTCTGGGTGTGTGCATGAGAGCGGGAGAGGGGATGTGTTACGTGTGAGTCTTAAAGCAGTCCCTGGAGGGCACTAATCCGCCCCCTGACAAGGCGTTAGCAGAGAGTAATGTGGAATTATCCTCCATGGAAATGAAAGGTGTGATTTCAGCATGCTAACCTGTGCCAGTAGAAAGCTCAGTCCTCTTACACGCTCACCTTTGACACTGACAGAGCAGAAGAGACAGTATTAACTGTAAAGTGGTCTTTAACTGCAGAAATGACATTAAACTCAGAGCAGCGGGGTGAATAAGAGGAAAGATGGATGGATCATCAAAATCTGAACAGTTGTAACCAGGAAATCAGTCACCCACTTTACAATGGCCCTAAATGATGATATCAGACTCACTATGTCATGTTTAAGATACCGTAACAAGCAAGAGGTCATCAACTGGTGGCTGGTGGGCCACATCAGGCCTCCCAGAGCTTCACATCTGGCCATCAGAAGATTATAAGAAGGAAAAAAATTGTTGTTTTTTCTTTAAATCCCTTTGGCAATAAACGAACCCTAAAACACTGAAGGGAGTGGATGGATACAAAAAAAGGGCGCTGACAAGCCAACACCATGTGGAGGGGTTGGTGTATTTAACAGCTGATTTATCATTAATTTGAAATGAGAAATTCAAAAACAAGCTGCTTCCCAATTACTGTTTTAAAAGAGGGAAAAATAAAAACGGTTATTTTTTTCATCTTTTTGTTTTGTGTTCTGATCAAAGGACTGGACACTGGTGATTTAACATTCTTTTTCTCAGGACACCTGCACCAGGTCACCCAGAAAGGAGAAAAAGAATGCTACATCACCCGTACTCCATTCTTTGATCTTTTCTCCAGAACACAAAAAGCAATAATATCAAAATTTTTTTTTTTTACTTGTTTTTGAAAGGTGATAAAAACAACAACATAACACAGAAGCAAACAGACATAAAACAGAGAAAAAAAAACCTTTTGCCCCTCCAGCCATTCAGATTAAACTGAAATAAAAGGAAAACAAAACAATAACAACAAAAATATAAAACATTATCTCATTGTTTTATATTTCTATCACCACATTTTTCTGAGTTAGTCATTTTGTCCATCACTGTGTTTGATGCTGATATTCTGTGCCATGATTGATAAAGATGGCCAATTGAATTTTAATTTGACTTGAGAAATCAGAGGAAGAAACACAAGTTTCCCGAATTACTGTTTTAAAAGAGGAAAACAAAACATAGAAAAAAACTGCCTTTGCCCTTTTTGTGGCAGTTCATATTAAACTGATAATCAAGGTTTTGCATTTCTCCTTTCATGTTTTCCTTTTTTCATTTTTGAAAAGAGTTGAAAATGAAAAACAGTTTGTTTTTTTATCTTATTGTTTTTGTGTTCTGATCAAAATAGGAAGATCAAATAAAGTTACACCAGTGATGTGACATTCTTTTCTCCTATCTGGGTGACCTGGTGCAAGTGTCCTTTTAAAAGAATGTTACATCACCAGTGTTCTGATCTGTGGGCAATTCTGTTTTGTTGTTTTTGACAGAAAACAGAAAACAATACTTAATCTCTTTTTTCGGTTTTGGTCACAAAAAATTTAAAATTAAAATATGGGACCATTTTTTTCCCAATTCCGTTAGTTTCTTTTCTTGATCAATGAAATACTAGAGGACAAGGAAAATTGTGAACCATTGGGAGAAGTGAACATTTCAAAATAAAAGCCCTCATGTCAAAATTTAAGCCTTTATAGCAATTCAGTGTGTTTTACAGTATAATAATAGGCCTATTTGCTCTGTACAATATATTTAAATAATGTCAGTGGTAAAAGTGCTGGTGATGTAATGGACTATATTGATGTCAGGAGGAAAAATAAATTAATATGAATAAATAAGCCTGACTGTTTGAGGTATTGATACATACACACAGCAGAAATCAAATTTTCAATTAATGATGGTATTGTTTAACGGAGAGGTTAATTTATTTTTGTATCTATGAGACAAATAAGTAAATAACTAAATGACTGATTAGTTAAAAAAAAAAAAAAAAACCTGTGCACATGGATAGATACCCCAAGCAGTCCAGGCTTATTCTTTCATATAAATTTTAGGGCTGTCAATAGATTAGAATTTTTAATCATGATTAATCTCACAACTTCCATAGTTAACACGCGATTAATCGCAAATTAATCGCACTGTGCTCTATCTGTCCTTAAAGAGCCAAACAGGAAAATTTAAATCCCTTATCAACATTAGTGGGGAAAATGCTTTCTTTATGCAAATGTTTGTTCATGGCAACAACAGAAAACTAATTATTATTAAAAAATTCTCTAGATACTGAATGCTACAAAAATATGCTGAGAGTATAACATGCCCAACAAACCACAACAGATGGAGATGCTGACCTTAATGTAACATTACTGAATAATATTACAATTCAGTGTCAAACTTCAGACTTGTTGAAGTTAAAAAAAATGAAAATATGCTGAACAGGACAACATATTAATGCAACTATGACATCAGTATAATATTAATAACATTTTCCTCAACTATTAATTTTTTTTTTTTACTTTTACTCTTAAATCTATCTAAAGCACTTTGAAAGCACTTTATAAATACATTTATTATTGTTATTATTATTATTAAAGTACACAGACTTGATGTAAAAATATTGGCACAGGCAGGTCTACTGGTATGTAGGGATAAAGTCTGAATTCAGGACTTTCCCCTTTAAATGGAGTACTTTTAAGGAGTTGTAAGAGGACTTAACCATGTCTTCATTCTTCAGATAATTGAAAGCTACAGATTTATTCTCAATCAGTTTCTTTCTTCATAAATAAAGAGGACCCACAGTCCAATTATGCTTGTTTGCTTATATTATGATCACCTGTAACACCTCTGCTCCTCTCACACACACCAGCCTCTCCTACTCCTCCACATGGTATAGCTGTATATTCACCAGCTTCAGACCGTCTCCTATATGGACTGCAGAATCTTTGCAACTTTTGCAGCATCTTGATTGACAGTTTTTAAAATTTTTTTTTACTTATTTGTACAGATCCAGATGAATTTTTTGTGCACTTTCAATTTCAAGCTGGAGCTGAGTGGGGATGGGAGAGGGGTAAACAGACCTTTAGGAGACGTGATCAGACCAGTAAACTGTCAGTATTATGGGGCAGCGCCGTTATGGAGCCGGTGCATAGCATAAAAACATAAATAAATCATAGGGGCCCCAAAGTACGTCGGATCACTGTGACAACACCCCGTTTACCATACTGCTACTCCATTCCTGCCTGCAGAGTTTGTCCGAGCATCTCCGTTGTAAACAATCCAGCATGGTCTGCCTTTGGCTAGGGGGGCGGCTCTCTGCTTTTGCGGTGTGCTCAGCTAGCAAGCGGTCCGGGGTATTTCAGTCTCTACGAACTCCAGGTGAATGCACGTACGTTAACCGTGCGACAAAAAAAATAGTGGCGTTAAAAGTAATTTGAGTTAATGTGATATTATCGAGTTAACTTTGACAGCCCCAATAAATTTTTTTTTCTTCTAATATTAATGTAGTCAATTAAATCACCAGTACTTTCACCACTGACATTTTAGTACATTATTTAGACCAAATAGACCTATTATTATACTGTAACACAGTGGATGGCTATGTAGGCTAAAATTTTGACATTAGGGCTTTTATTTTGAAATGTTCACCTTCTCCATTGGGTCACATAAATGTATTTTTTCACAAGTATTTCATTAAACAAGAAAACTAAATAACAGTATTGAAAAAAATTGGAACCATTTCATGAAATTACACCAACCTTCGCTACATGGTGTTGGCTTATAGCACTCCAAAATAAGCTTTTTAAATAGCAGTAGCTCATTCATTGAGTCACTCCAGACAAAACTGCCTCAGTCTTCATTGTTTTAGAGCTAGTTTACTTCCATAGCGATTTAAAGAAAATACACTTTTTTTCCTCCTTATAAACTTCAAGGGGCTGGAGGGGAATCTCTAGGGGCCCGGATGTGGCCCTCAGGCGGCCAGTTGATGACCTTCGCTATAGATCATTAAAAAAGACAGAGAGTGTATCATTGAAAAATGCATCATACAGAAGATCCTGGAGGATCAAAAATTTTGCAAACCTTATTTCCCATTAAAAAATAACAACCTCCATACCAACAGCTTCTCTAACAGCTTAATAACAGACGTCAGATCTGTGACTGTCATCGGTTTCTCGAGGTGAGCTAAAAAACCCAAAAGACTCATCTCTCCTTTTAAGCAGCTCATCTATGAGTGTGCATGTGCCAGCAGTGAGTGTTAGCAGGCGTGTTTCTCTGCACTCCCCACGCTGTTTCTATTGTTGTAGTCATCCTGTTCTCTCCTCACTCTCAGCGCTGCCTCTCTAATCTGCACGCAGTGTCGGTGTGTTGGTCTGTCTGTGTGAGATACACTCAGAGTTTCCTCTATGTTTATGATCCTGCAGAGGGAAATACTGAGAATATATATGGCTGTTTTCTGTCTATGTGTAGGTGTTTGTGTTCTCCAATGTGTTAACCTGTTTGTTTGTCCCTCTCATGTCTCTGTAGTTGGCCATTGCTGGATTTGGATGGTAACAAAAAAGATAAATAAATAAAATAACACCCACCACCTTCCTCATTTCCCATGTCTGCGCTCTGAGACGGAGGTTTAACTGATGCCTGACTCTGTAGCCCCCCCCCTCCCCATCCCCTACACCTCGCCCTCACCCACGCATCCCCCCCATCCTCCCATGAACCCATCTGAGACTGCAGCTTGCTTTCTTCCACTTAAGAGGTTAAAAACCCAAACCGTCTGGGTGCCGCCTGCCGCACGCCTGAAGATACCAAAGCCAGGCTGCACGCTCAGCCTGCCTGTTGTCATGGAAACATCATCGCTCATCACCACGGCCTGTTTTCATTCAGATCCGTCCGGTCTGTGAAACTGATTGATTTCAGAAACCTGCTCGACCATGAACCCTTACTGCTTAGTAACCCCTTGCGTGCTAGCTTGTTAGTTTTGAGGCAGCAATGCAAAAATAAAGGTGTTAGAGTGTCAGTGACACGTTTGATCCATGCATGTCTCTACCTACTTTCTTTTTCAGATGTGACACATTAGGGCTGGGAAATATGTCAAGATGTATCAGGATATGTTGATTTAAAAATGCTCTGTAAAAATACCGCTGACAACAAAAACCACAAACTTTAATATGCTTAGAGCTGATGGAATACATTTATAGAATGTTTGGAGCCATAATGGTTCATTAATAAAGTCGCAAGATGAAGCAGTGTTAGAGCATACTGTATGCATCATATCATAGAGGATACATGCATTCAGGTAGAGATGAACATAATCTAAACCACACTTCTTCCTCTTGTTTTAACCTCAAAAGAAAATTAAGACCTTAAATTTCAAGAATAAATCTTCTTCCAGGTTGTAGTTCTCTTGCAGACTTAATAAGACCTTCTTCCTGGGTTGTCCAAGATTCCGAAGCATTCATTATACCCTCTACCTTTACAAGCCTTCCAGGGAAGCATCCCCACAGCATGATGCTGCCACCCCTGTGCTTCACAATAGGGATCGTGTGGTCTCATCAGACCAAAGAGATTTCTTCCACTCAGCCTTGGAGTCTCCCACATGCCATTTGGCAAACTCTAGTCAAGATTTGATGTCAGTTTTCTTCAACAGAGGCTGTCTCTTTGCCTCTCTCCCATAAAGCTTTGACTGGTGAAGAACCCAGGCAACAGCTGTTACAGCAGAGTCTCTCTCACTAGCCTACTTCTTGCATGGTCGCTCAGTTTGTGAGGACAGCCTGATCCGGGCAGATTTACACATGTGCCATATTCCTTCTATTTCTTGCTAATGGATTTAACTGAACTCCAGGGAATGTCCAGTGCCTCGGAATTTTTTTTGTATCCATCCCCTGACTTTTACTTTTCAACAATTTTTTTCTCTGAGTTGCTTGGAGTGTTCTTTTGTCTTTGTGGTCTAATGGTAGCCAGGAATACTGATTAACCAGGTGTATTATATATATATATATATATATATATATAGTGTTTTTTTTGGTCTAAAAAGTCAAATTACATTGACCAAGATTGATTCATAAAATCAATTAAAGGGTAAAACACCAGAGTGAGTGAATACTTTTTATAATCACTGTAAATAAAAGCCTGGGCGCATTGATCTGAATTTATATGCTGCACTCCACAGATAAGCCGTAGTAAAATGAAGCAAATGGGTCACTGAAATCCAGAGAAATAGCTGATCTAAACCTTCCCTCTAACCCAAAACTTCAAAGTTAATTCATATCCATCAACCGATCAAAGCTGGATGACGTGTGCCTTCAGGCTCTGCTTTAAGTACTTCATGTGAGGTCCATATTAATGTCTGCTGTTTAAAATAAAATCAGGGCCCTCTGTGTCTTTTGTAAACTGTGTGGATCTCAGTTTGTCAGGTACTTGTTTTTAGATTATCAAATAATGCAGAAAAAAATCATAAACACAGTGTAATAGTGTTTATTTCCATTATTCGGCTGGACTTTAGTGATGTCTGAATTATTTTATGTTTGATTAAACACAAACTGTACTCACCTTGAGAGGGGTCTGGCAGCAGACTGTACATGCCTGACGGCCGCTCTCACAGACCGCTAATTTGAAACGCATCATCTCTGAGAAAGAAAGTGCCATAATTTGCCAGTACAGTGCATTTCAAGTTTAAGATTTTTTTAACTTCAACTTTATTCATATACAAAGTCTTGCAGTTACAAACCTAAAATAACTTGATTGCAAACATTAGTGAATAAGACATTTCATAGATAAAACAGAGAAAATGTTCAGGGGTCCAACACGGTTTTAAAATATGTGTGGACCCATAGTAGAAGTACTTACAGGAACTAACATAGTTACGCTAGCTACGCAACGTTACTACATAAGCCAGTGAAGGTAAGTATAACCAATGTGAGCTTCAGCAAATGTAGCTAAAACTAGCATAGCTACATAACTGCTTTGTTAGCTTATCTTTAGTCATGCTAGCTATGTTGCTCTGTTATCTATAGCTAGGTTAGCTTTAGCAATGTGAGCTTTGGCCCACATAGCTAAAGCTTACATTGCTGCGCTAACTTAGCTATGCAGATAACATAGATATATAGCTTATGAAGCTGCTTTGTGAGCTTAGCTGTAGCTACATTAGCCATGTAACTATGTAGCTTTGTTCTCTTTAGCTAAGTTAGCTTTAGCACAAGAACTTTAGCAAACATGACTAAAGCTAGCATGGCTGTGTAGATAACGTAGCTCGTAGCTTGCATAGCTGCTTTGTTAGCTTATCTTTAGTCATGCTAGCCATGTTGCTCTGTTATCTATAGCTAGGTTAGCTTTAGCAGTGTGAGCTTAAGCACACATAGCTAAGGCTCACATTGCTGTGCTAACTTAGCTATGCAGATAACATAGATATGTAGCTTATGAAGCTGCTTTGTGAGCTTAGCTGTAGCTACCTTAGTCATGTAACTATGTAGCTTTGTTGTCTTTAGCTAAGTTAGCTTTAGCACAAGAACTTTAGCAAACATGGCTAAAGCTAGCATGGATATGTAGATAACGTAGCTCATAGCTTGCATAGCTGGTTTATTAGCTTATCTTTCATTATGTTTGCTATGTTGCTCTGTTATCTATAGACAAGTTTGCCTTACCAACGTGGGCTTTTGCAAATGTAGCTAAAGCTCAGATTGTTACACTTATTTAGCTATGAAAATAACATGGATTCATAGCATATGTAGCTGCTTTGTGAGCTTAGCTTTAGCTACATTAACCATGCAGCTATGTAGCTCTGTTGTCTTTATCTTAGTTAGCTTTAGCGCAAGAAATTTAGCAAATGTGGCTAACTCTAGCGTGGCTATGTAGATAACATTGCTCGTAGGTAACATAGCTGCTTTGTTAGCTTATCTTTAGTTATGTTAGCTATGTTGCTCTGTTATCTATAGTCAAGTTTGCTGTATCAGTGTGGGCTTTAGCAAATGTAGATAAAGCTCTTATTGCTACGCTAATTTAGCTATGCAGATAACATGGATACAACGCTTATGTAGCTGCTTTTCTAAGAGTTAGCTATCTTAGCAATGTAGCTATGTAGCTCTGTTATTTATAGCTATACTGGCTTTCACAATAGTTGAAGTTATTTTAGCTACGCAGATAACATAGATACGTAGCTGCTTTGTAAGCTTAGCTTTAGCTCTGTTAGCTATGTAGCTCTGCTATCTTAATAGCTTACGTAGCTAACAGAGCTACAGGAGTTCCACTGGCTGTGTTAGAATGTTTTCATTGAGGATGAGCTTTTTTCTGTAAGCCAACTATTTACTTGACTTTGCAGGTCAGGTTTTTGACTCTTAAGGTTTAGTACCGTAACCCTTACCTTAAACCTTACTCTTTCCCTATAATAGGGGTTAAATCTGATTTTATTTTGAAAGTTTTGCTTGTATTTCCGTTGCGAGGAATACGGCGTCTCAGATGAACGGTCTGTGTGAGTGGCCGTCAGAAACGAATGGTCTGCAGACTGTATGGCAATTTTTGACAATTCCCCAATATTTATAGTTTGCTTTTTACCAGAATCAAATCAAAATGCAAAATTCTGGTATTTTGACAACCATTTAATTCCCCAAAAATTACAGTGTTATAATGTCATTTAGCAGATGCTTTTATCCAAAGTGACGTACATTTGAGAGCAAGAACAACACAAGCAAAGATCTAGACAAGAAGAAACAACACTAGTAGGTGCCACAAAGCGCTTTAGGTCCAGTTGGCTGCAGGTGCTACCATGCAGTGTAAAAGGCAAAACATTATCATTTTCCACCATTCTTCTGAAAAATAGCGATATGATTGCCCACCCTGACACATGTTAATTCTACACTCCAGCTTCTTTACATTTTTCTCCTATCTAGCAGAATCTCGGCTCCTTCTAACGGGCTGTTGAATCATATTGTGCCGAGTGTAAGGTTGTAGGAGGCCGGGAAATGCAGCTGATCCGCCTCAAACAGACGGCGAGGCTGGGCTGAGTAAATAAAGTCTGACGTGTAAACAGCAGCAGACCTGACGCTGGGTAGGAGATCAGGGCAAATGGCTGCCTAGGCGTGGGCGGTGACGGCACGCCACTGGGTATGTTTGTAGCCACTGCCAGTCACGTTAATATACCCCGCCAATCATCATCTGACACCGCTTTGGTTCACTGTAATAGCTCGGAGTACGTGAGGAGTGCAGGTATTTTAATAATCAGAGAGGTTAGGATGAGGGAGACTCTCACTATAACAGCTGTGGTTCTGTTAAAGGTGTGAGATGTCTGCTTTTTTTAATCATTCTGTGCTGTGTTTGTTGCTAGGCGCCCAACACTTTGGCTCACATGCTCTGCAGTTTGCATTCATCACCTGTTGGTTGTACAATCTGTGACATCTTTGTCTCTAATAGTACACTTGGTTTAGTAACAGAACAGTAAAACTAAAATCATACAGAGGAGGAAAATGTTTAATTTTTTATGCTCTATAGGCACCAGAGCTCTAGCCCTATAAAATCTATATGGTCAAACTTGGTCTGACTAAGAAAAGCCTGACTGTTGGCATCTAAATCAGCTGTTTCAATCTCAAATATTAAGGGCTGCAGTGAACCTTTTAACTTTGTAATAGTAGTAAGAATAAGACCACTATCTGTTTAAATATCAAGGAAAATGAATAGATTGAAAACATCAGTGATAATAATAAAAGTCAAATCTCTTGCCCATTGTCAAAGCTGCCCATGTCCAGTGCTTATTAAATGTCTTCACCCCCTTGAATGTTTTACTTTTTTATTGATTTTATAGATCAATCATGGTAGAAATAATTTAGCTATTTTGACAAAAAAGTCTTTAAGTGAATGTGTCTCAGGTGATTGTAGTAAAAAGATACCTGTGTCTGGAAGGTTAATTGATATTACTGGTTACCATTACACCACGAAGACAAAAGAACACTAAACTCAAGCATAAGTTAGGGGATAATTAAAAAAAATCCAAGGCACTCAAAATCCCCCCGGAGTTCAGTTAAATCCACCATCCAAAAATGGAAGGAATTTGCCTGTAAATCTGCCTAGATCAGGCAGTCCTCACAATCTGAGTGACTGGAGCAAGAAGGAGACTAGTGAGAGAGGCCACGAGACACATATGACTACTCTGAAGGAGTTCCAAGCTTCAGCAGCTGAGATGGGAGAAACTCTGCATACAACTGTTGCCTGAGTTCTTCACCAGTCAAAGCTTTATGGAGGAGTGGCAAAGAGAAAGCCACTGCTGAAGAAAACTCAGATTAAATCTTGACTAGTATGCCAAAAGGCATGTGGGAGAATCCATTGTCAAATGGAATAAAGTTATTTGGTCTGATGAGAACAAAATGGTGCTTTTTGGCCATGGGACAAGACGCTAGGTTTGGCGGACACCACACCATCCCCATCATGATGCATGGTGGTGGCAGCATCATGCTGTGGGGATGCTTCTCAGCAACCAGCCCTGGAAAGCTTGAAAAGATAGAGGGTACAATGAATGTGGCAAAATATTGGAGGACAATGTAGTTCAGTCTGCAGGAGAATTACCTTGGGAAAGGAGTTTTTTTCCAGCAAGACAATGACCTGAAGCATACAATGAAAGCTACGCAGAAATAGTTTGAAGACAACAAGGTGAACATTCTGGCGTGGCTGAGTCGAAGCTGAAAGTAAAAATTGACAATACTTGATAGAAATCTGTTTTCGCTTTGACATTAAAGAGTTTTTTAAAAATATTTTTTAGTCAGAAAGCCAAATGATTGACCATGATTGAGTTATAAAATAAATAAAAGGGTAAAACATTCAATGGGTGAATACTTTTTATATGCACTGTACATTAACACATAATAATGAAGTTCTAACCTTAAACTTCAGCCTTTAAAACACTCTTGAGGATGAATGCATAAAAACACTAGGTCCTGCATGAAACTCCACAGACTTTCTTGTACATACAGCCAAATTTTGCAGCCGATATAGGCTGGTGTATCAGATGAAAATGTCTGAAATTTTTATATCTGTCAAGAGTTTGTGAAGAGTCCCAGATGTGGCCTTGGTTGTCTTTCTCTCTGATGCACTACACTGAATAAAACAATAGATTTTCAAGGCTGATGGGTCCTAAAAGCCTTCTTTTTGAGCTACAATCGTGCTTATAACTTAGAGTCTGACCTCGGCATTAAGGATAGCACAGGTTTGTTAGACTTTGAATATTATTCTCGTGGCTTTGCTGTATTGTTTGCTGAGATAAAGAAGAAGCTTTAAACTAAAACATTCATCTGAGCAGTTGCTGCCTGGTTTAATGATGTCATAATGGGGTTTAGCTTTTCTAAAAAGTATATAAAATAGATTCACAGCTGTAATTCTTTATCAGTTCTTCAAAATTAAACTAGCAAAGCTGATTTTTTTCTTGATCATACAATAATGTTCCATATTCCCCACCAAAACTGAGACAGTGTAGGTTTGTGTGCATACAAAAGAGGTCGGTCTGCTGGATAGTTAATGAAGGAGACTTGTTCTGTATGCATGATGGGACCTCTTCCCTCACACAGTTGTTAGCTATATACAGCATCCCATCAGGCCTTGCTCTCTCTCTCTGCATCTATCTGTCTGTTGGTCGATCTCACCCTTCTCTCCCACTCACACACGCTCACACACTCTGGGCTGAAATGAACAACATGCTCTCTCTCTCCCTGCAAAGGGACTTTTAAATTATTACACAGTAGATTAAAGTGCCAGATTTGGCATACATGACGACTGCGTTACTTTGAGACTTTAAACTGGGTCTCTGTGACTGATTCTTCCCTTGGTGTGGTCTTTTTGAAACTTTGTAGTACTTTTAGAATATTCATAGGCAAGCAGAAAACAGTTTGAAGAGAGAATAACGCTCTCTAAAGGTGTTTTATCTCATCTGAATCACTTGGAAGTTTTGTGCCTTTGACGTCCACCCTACATCTTTTAGTTATAAATACACATTTCTCTGTGTTTGCTTCAGTTTGACAATCAACAAGGAGAGAATCAGGAGCAATGACGCACTGATACCTGAGAGGATAAAAGAGTCATTGTGAGACAACATTGCTATGGAGATGTGTTCGTCCTTGATGGAACAGCAAGCACAAGGCAGATAGAGAAACTTGTTTCTGCTCACAGAAAGCTCAGTTTTGCAACTTTTGACTTGAGCTGGCATGACATGCATTTTATTATGAATGAAGCATTTTGGAGCATGAGTGCATGTATGACCTCTGTGATGATGGCGCTCCTCTTTGTCTCTTTACAGGTTCAAATTCAACACAGCTTCTGACATGAGCTCTGTATTTGTTAGTCAGACTGGGCAATGTTTCGTTTTTTTAAGATGTAGTGATATATTTTTGAATGAGATATGGGGTAGGATAATATTGTTTTATCAGTATAATTAAGATTAATTTAAAAACCATATCATGGGAACAAAGATAGAAGCCCGGGGCACCAAGTATTGGGCAATTATTGTTTTTAATGATCAGAAATTGCAGGCATTAGTCCAAATTTCTCAAATGTCTTGGTAGACTTTGAAAAGGTGGGAGAAACCAATGAAAAACATTAACACTCAACAATTCCACTCTCTATGACTGTTGAGTGGTAATCAGAAAAACTTTGTGAGAAACCAAAAACTTTGTGACTGCTGAATGGTCATCAAAGTGACTGTGTGACTGTGGACTGGTCAACAAGAGTGCCTCTGTGACTGTTGGGTAGTCATCAGAGTGACCTGTGACTGTTGAGTGGTCATTACAGTAACTCTGTGACTGTTGAGTGGTCAGCAGAGTGACTCTGTGACTGTTGAGTGGTCATCAGAGTGACTTGTGACTGTTGAGTGGTCATAAGAGTAACTCTGTGACTGTTGAGTAGTCATCAGAGTAGTTCTGTGACTGTTGAGTGGTCATCAAAGTGCCTCTGTGACTGTTGAATGGTCATCAGAGTGCCTCTGTGACTCTTGAGTGGTCATCAGAGTGCCTCTGTGACTGTTGAGTGGTCATCAGAGCAACTCTGTGACTGTTGAGTGGTCATCAGAGGGACTCTGTGACTGTTGAGTGTTCATCAGAGTGACTCTGTGACTGTTGATTGGTCAACAAGAGTGACTCTGTGACTGTTGATTGGTCATCAGAGTGCCTCTGTGACTGTTGAATGGTCATCAGAGCGACTCTGTGACTGTTGAGTGGTCATCAGAGTGACTCTATGACTGTTGATTGGTCATCAGAGCAACTCTGTGACTGTTGAGTGGTCATCAGAGTGACACTGTGACTGTTGAGTGGTCATCAGAGTGACTCTGTGACTGTTGATTGGTCAACAAGAGTGACTCTGTGACTGTTGAGTGGTCATCAGAGCAACTCTGTGACTGTTGAATGGTCATCAGAGCGACTCTGTGACTGTTGAGTGGTCATTAGAGTAACTCTGTGACTGTTGACTGGTCAACAAGACGAGTGCCTCTGTGACTGTTGACTGGTCATCAGAGTGACCTGTGACTGTTGAGTGGTCATTAGAGTAACTCTGTGACTGTTGAGTGGTCAACAGAGTCCCTCTGTGACTGTTGAGTAGTCATCAGAGTAGTTCTGTGACTGTGGAGTGGTCATCAGAGTGCCTCTGTGACTGTTGAGTGGTCATCAGAGTGACTCTGTGACTGTTGAGTGGTCATCAGAGTGACTCTGTGACTGTTGAGTGGTCATCAGAGTGCCTCTGTGACTCTTGAGTGGTCATCAGAGTGACACTGTGACTGTTGAGTGGTCAACAGAGTGCCTCTGTGACTGTTGAGTGGTCATCAGAGCAACTCTGTGACTGTTGAGTGGTCATCAGTGTGACACTGTGACTGTTGAGTGGTCATCAGAGTGACTCTGTGACTGTTGATTGGTCAACAAGAGTGACTCTGTGACTGTTGATTGGTCATCAGAGTGCCTCTGTGACTGTTGAATGGTCATCAGAGCGACTCTGTGACTGTTGATTGGTCATCAGAGTGACTCTCTGACTGTTGACTGGTCAACAAGACGAGTGCCTCTGTGACTGTTGAGTGGTCATCAGAGTGACACTGTTACTGTTGAGTGGTCATCAGAGTAACTCTTTGACTGCTGACTGGTCATCAGAATGACTCTGTGACTTATGATTGGTCAACAAGAGTGACTCTGTGACTGTTGAGTGGTCATCAGAGTGCCTTTGTGACTGTTGAATGGTCATCAGAATGACTCTGTGACTGTTGAGTGGTCATCAGAGTGTCTCTGTGACTGTTGACTGGTCATCAGAGTGACACTGTGACTGTTGAGTGGTCATCAGTCACTCTGTGACTGCTGACTGGTCATCAGAGTGCCTCTGTTACTGTTGAGTGGTCATCAGAGTGATTCTGTGACTGTTGACCTGTCAACAAGACAAGTGCCTTTGTGACTGTTGAGTGGTCATCACAGCAACTCTGTGACTGTTAAGTGGTCATCAGAGTGACTGTGTGACTGTTGAGTGGTCATCAGAGTGACTCTGTGACTGTTGATTGGTCATTAGAGTGACTGTGTGACTGCTGAGTGGCCATTAGAGTAACACTGCAACTCTTGAGTGGTCATCAGAGTGCCTCTGTGACTGTTGAGTGGTCATTAGAGTAACACTGTTGCTGTGGAGTCTTTATCAGAGCGACTCTGTGACTGTTGAGTGGTAATCAGAGCGACTCTGCGACTGTTAAATGGTCATCGGCTCTACTCTTAGTTTAATTTTTTTCAGAGTAACTCAAACTGTGTTTTTCAGAGTATGATGACAACTTCTCATAATTTACATAAAGCATACACCTTTAAATTATTAGTGAAAGGGAATTTTATCAACTGCCCTCAACAGAAATTGCAAAATTAGCACAACACAGCAGATTGATCTTTTTTTTTTTAATTCTTACTGCGGTGTCATCTCTTGTTAGGATCTAGGCTAACCAAGGGGATACTAATATGTGATGTCAGAACACTGATATCTGAATGGTCAGAGAATGTTGTCACTCAAAGCATCAAAATTAGGATGTATGATGTATGATGTATTTAAAAAACATCTGACTTCCTTTTGTTGGTATTTCTGTACAGTTCAGACAGTATCTAGAGTTTGTCTGCACCTTTTGATAATCAACAAAGAGTAATCATTCAATATTTTTTTGAGGCTTCTTTTTTGTGGCTGTGGTATGAAACAGATTTTAATATTATTTGATTTGTACTTCAATCACTAGATAAAGTATACTCAGATAAGTTTTTTGTGCATATTGCCCAGTCCTGTTTGTTAACTCCCTCCCTGAGTTCTTCCTACAAAATCCTGCTATAATCTAACAGGTGCACGACTGCAAAAAAACAGCACAAGGGTTAGTCATCAAATCATGTTTAAGTGTTAAAACGTTGTGAGCGTGTAGTGGAAATGTGTGAGAAGAGAGATCTCAGTGTGACAAGTCACCTCAAAATGGAAGATGTGGTGCTTGTTTTCACAAAATTGCATATGACTAAGTGTTAGCCAAATTGGATGAGTTTTATTGCTCAATTTTGCAAAGAGAATGTGATGTGAATGTGAGTGACGACCGTGAGGAGCGCTGTCCAGACTGGAACTGATCAAACGGAAGGAGACAGGTCGTCTTCTTTAACGGCCTACAGAGACTGGATTATACCATGGATATATGGAGTCAGATGTGCACTTAGGAGCCGGTTAGATAAGAGTTCTGTTTCATGCATTTTGGATGTAATGGCATGCATGCAAAAGGTGTGCTCTACCCGTCCTCTGCCAGACGACTGCCAGGAGGAGCCCGTTGGTTTGGGCTCATTGCTGAATAATTAATGCTCATCCAATCACTCTGGAAGATTGAGTGCTTCCAAGGACAATGGATTCGCTCAAAGTTCTCCCGTCTGGCACCATTTGCACAACCCTGATGCTCCCACATTAAAAGGTAATTAATAAATCAAGGATTAAGGCTGATTTGTATATTTTGTCTCTGTTCCCTTCTTGGCTGAGCTTCTGTCTGACAGCAGGGATTCAGTGAAGGCAGATTAAGTTTCACTTTAACCACTCTTTCTGCAGCGTATTGTTTCTTTTTTATACCACATAGCTTGATATGTTTCCGACTTCACATTAAAGCCGTTCTCACAAAGAAGGGGTATGTGATTTGCCAGTAATTGGACACCTTAAACCTAACAAAGCCAGTGTAACTGGGGGTGTAATGTTACACTGAGCACACTAAATACAACATTTATTTTCTGTAGTCTATGAATAACCAAGATTATGTTCAAGCTTTTGGTAAGAGATTGCCTCATAAAATTGTTTTCTCTGATGCTTTTATTTTGCCTTTTTATGCCTCCACAAAGCTCAAGATTACTGGACCTCATGTTTATCCGTTGCTTGTGAATGTTGTATCTCAAAAACACTTGGAAGTGACAAGATGAAATTGAAACACAATATTTCAAGAATTTATCTAAAAATTTTTATCAAAGTTGGCACAAACAAATATTTGAAATTGAGGACTCATTGATTAGATTTTGGAGGTTAAAAGTCACCATGGCCATACATATTTAAAGGTTGCATTGACCTTGTACCATATTGTAGCTTCTTAAAATTTAAGCCCTCTTAACATGCCACTATACTTTTAATTATCCAGCCTAAATGTCTCAGGATTTTCCTATATTTTGCCCCATCCATTTTACCCTGTACCTTTAAAAGTCTCCCATGGCCGGCTGCCGAGAAGCATCCCCACAGCATGAGGCTGCCACCACAGTGGGGAAGGTACAGTGCATGGTGTAACACAGTAACATAGTGTCATGACTGATGGCCTGAAAGAGCCATTTTGGTCTAATCGGACCAAAAAACTTTCTCCCACTTGACCATGGAGTCTCCCACATGCCTTTTGGCGAACTCGAGTCCAGATTTGATCCGAGTTTTCTTCAACAGTTGCTTTCTCTTTGCCTCTCTCCCATAAAGCTTTGGATTTTTTTTTGGTGTAATGGTAGCCAGGGATACTGATTTGCCGGACACAGGTGTCATTATACTACAATCACTTGAACATCAAAGGGGGCAAATACTGTTTTTATAGGCACTGTATATCCATATATGGGTCCTGTTTTTTTAATAATGACAAAGTTAACCTTGTGTCTTTGATTCTTTTTGAAGTTTTAATCACCATAACAATACTTTCCGTAACAGACTCAGTTTATTAGAGGTTTAATCATCACATGGGAGCTTCCAGTTTGCCTGATCTTCCACTGGGTCATATTATATTGAAAGCAATGAAACATTACTTTCAGAGTTTGTCTACCTCTTCTGTCTAAGGTTTGAAATCCTGTCACTTAGCAACTGAAGTCAGATCAGCTGCATTCCCATCAAACCTTCCACTCCTGTTTAATCTCATAGTAAGTGTTGAAGAAACCAATTCTTGCTGCTCAGATTAACTCACATTTGACAGAAACACCCTCAGAGCCCTCAAGGCCTCACAGGAAAAGGTCAGGCCACATTTTCAGAGAAGTGTTTACTGTATCCTCGACGCCTTCTTATTTTACTGCCAACATTTCTCGCTCTCCTGGACGTGGATGAGAGCGAGGCTGAGAATGCTGCAGTAACAGCAGGTGATATACACAGATAGAGTTGTCATCTTGTAGTTATGGTGACTAGTTGCTGACTGACCCTATTTGACAGCTTTGATTGCTAATAAAGCTGTAAAATATGTGTGTTTTTCCCTCCCTACCAATGCAGGAGGCATGCTAATGAACCATGTGCTGTTGGTTTCTTGGGAACTTTGTCTGACTCTAATTGCCAGCCTGGTTACTCAGCTGGATCAACCCTGGCTTCCAGCTCTGTCCGCTGATCATTCACCGTGGTTCAAAGACCGTGGCTTTAAAGAGGATCTGCTGTTTAATGCAACTACATCTGAGTGAGCAGGGCTCAATTAGAGGACATATGGTCCCAAATCAGCACAACAGAGGTGGACAGAGCGAGAGGCAGGCAGACAGAGAGACTAATGTAGAGTCTCATCACGCTGCCCCCTTATGATAGTTCAACCAGTGAGCACCACAGGGCTGGAGTTCGAACTTTATTTAGCACTCACTACACAGTTTAGAGAGTAATTCAGTCATCTGTTTTCAACTATTTTAGCTCTAAATAAGTAATAGCAACAAAAGTCTTGGAATGTTCTAGGCATCTAAAGTAAAACAGGCCTAATGGATGCAATAAAATCTTTAGTCTCCAATCCTGACTGTAGGCAACGTGGGAAATGATACAACATTAGCTTGATTAGTGCAGCATCACCATGCTACCTTATGTTCCTGAGTAGTGGAATAAGAGTGTTATTTTCCAGGTGAGAGCAGTTTTAGTTGCACACACAGGTAGCAGAGAAACTAAGAACGAAAAAGAGAGAGAGAGAGAAAAAAAAAGGAGCACAAAAGGGTCCTTGCACTCAGGTGCATGTTGGGTGTATTACGGTCATGAGAACCAGTATTTTCCCAAGTAAAACTGAAACAAAATGGGACATTTTATACAAGAGGTGTTACTGGCCTCTTACAGTAGGTGGCACTACAGCAAAACCATGGAATTAACATTTGAAAGTTTTAGGGAGCAGACCCTGATCAAACACGTGTATTTGAACAAAATCATAAGTTTCATATGAGTTACACTGACTTCCTGTGAATTTGGCGAGATATCCAAATGTTTGACATCAGCAGTGACACGTCCTTAAATAAGACATGTCAGTGTTGTGGAGAAATATTTAAGCCTTTCTATCAAGCTTGATTAAAATAAAGAAATGTCCCAATTGTGTCACTTCCTGTTGCCAGTAGTGGGTGCCACACCAAAACAATAAAATTAACATTTGCCTGGGTAGAGGGTCAGACCTTGATCATAAATGTGAAATTTGAGCAAAATCATAAGTTTCATATAAATGTTACACCAACTTCCTGTGAATTTGGTAAGATTTCGAAATGTTTGCCTTTCAGCAGTGACAGGTCCTTTAATAAGATATGCTGGTTTAGTGGAGAAATATTTAGGCCTTTCTATCAAAATCTGAGCTTGATAAAAATAAAGAAATGTCCCAATTGTGCCACTTCCTGTTGCCAGTAGGGGGCGCCACACCAAATCAATAAAATCAACATTTGACTGGGTAGGGGGTCAGACCTTGACCATAAATGTGAAATTCGAATGAAATCAGAAGTTTTACTTAAGGGTTATGGCAACTTCCTGGGAAATTGGTGAGATAGCAATATGCTCAACAGGTGTCCCTTTATGAAGAATATCTGTGTTGTTGACAATATTTTAGGACTTTAGGTCAAAATCTAATCCTTATGGTTTCAGCACATTAACAGAAATAAACAAATGACCCATTTATGTGACTTCCTGTTGGCAGTAGAGGGCCCTATGAGGAAATGTTTGCATGTGAGAATGGTCAGTGTGATGCTACTGTCTCGCCAGAAAGGATACAAGATCACAGAAAAATGTCTGCAAAAGTGAAAGCAGTGTCAAGTCATTGATTTAAAAATGTCTTGTTTTGAAAAAGAGGTTGAGCTTGTGGACTTCCTGTTGGGATTTGGGCAGGGGTCCAAGTGGCTTTTTTGTAGTTCTGAATATGATTCATAAGCAGACCTAAAATCATAAGCCTATGTTAGAAAGGTGTGCCGGGGCTGAAAATTTAGAGTTGTTTTGGAGGGGAAAAAAATCGAAATTCGGGGGAGGAAATGTTTACTTGGCAGAAGGGGGCGTTGTGACAAAGTGATGACACTGATGCATGGATGCATTCAGGATCAATGTGTGATCATCCCTGTAGAGTATGGTGATGATTGACATAAGCACTGTAGAGTTATGTAGAATAAAAACATTTGGCACACTTGAAAAGTATTGATAAAACATCTTCCTAGTTTGGGGCCCATTCACAGCAAAGCCCTATGTTGAAAACTCACAGCTCAAACAGTTTTAGACGTCCATCATGTCAAGACTGAGCACAAAAAAACTGGAATCAATGCAGTCTGTATTTGGAGCTCCTTAAGATGTAATACCAGTTATGCTGCCCAAAACAGCCAAATACAGCCAAAATTGGACTTTTGTAGTGCACTTCCCAAAAGACTTTTTGTTTCGTCTTATCATGAAACATATTTTTTACCAATTTTAATGCCTATATCTCTAATATAGTCCCTTATCTTGCATTTGGGGCCCATGGTCAATGGACCTGCATGATTCCACTAAAATACAATCATTTCCAATGGGGGACATTTTTCTGGGAGGTTTCTAGGACTTCGTAGGCATGTTAAGGCCCCCAAAAATATATCATCTAAGAACACTTACAGTTTCAGTAGGGTCCTCGCTCCGAGGTTGTTGCTTGGGCCCTAATAAACATTAGCTAAGTTCTTTATTCAGGGGTTCTCAAACCTTCTATCCCATGACCCCTAAAATAAAGGTGCCGGAGCCCGGGGACACCAACTGAAGGTGGTTAGAGCATAGTTGAACACCGCTATGCACATTCAAGAATACTTACATTTCAGAACTTTAAAAACATTACTTTTATTTCAGCATAAATCTCACCATATGATAGTGTTTTTGTTGTACATTTAACTGATTTTATGCATATATTTCTATACAAATGGGAAAAAATGTACAATTTAAGATCATTTTATAATATTGTTTGTCTTCTGGAAGGCATCTGGCAACCCCTGAGGGGGCCACGACCCCCACATTGAGAACCACTGCTCAAGTTAGGTGTAAGCCTGGGTGCAATGTTACATTCAGCTCAAAGCTGAAAGTTTTGTTTATACTAAGGTTAAAATCCCCTATGTCCAAATCCCAACAGATGTGTGGAACAGAGCCGATAGGTTTCAGTTTTAGTCAACGAGAGTGCTTCCACAAGGTATTTTTGTAATTTTTTTGTGTCAAAAAACCCAAATTATAATAACCTTGATTGATTTATAAAATCAGCAAAAGGGTAAAACATCAAATGTAGGCACTGTAACTTTCTCCTTTATGTTTACTGTCATTGGCATGGCTGTGTTTGTTGTGCTTCCTCCTCTGGTCAGCTTGCTACAGAGCAGCCCTGATCATCCTCTGAACACAACAGGAGGGATACAATCACTCTAAGCACATCACAGACTGGGAAGGTCTGCATGTTAACCTCTAGAACCATCAGATAAATGATGTTTGCTGACTGTAGTCAGTAAAGGGGGGGGGGGGGTAGGTTGGGCCAAGAATCACCATGATTATCTTGTGTTTACCCTGCTTAAGACCATTTTTCTGCTCCAGTAGGTCTGAGACTTTCACTGATGTTTGCACCACTAATTATGTTTGCTCAATCATGCACTTGCTTTTTGTGTCCAAAAGAAACAAATTCTACTATTTCATCTGATTAGACTCCATTGATTTCTCCTTTACAAGATAATATAATATATTACCTTCTTATTATAAGCATTTGGGATGACCTTAAATTTACAAAAACTACTGACCTTTTTGTCTAATTAAAAATTAGCTGCAAAGTTAGAAACAGCATCGACACACTTAATAAACTCCCTCAGAGGAGGTTAAAAGTCTGCTGAGTGCATGTTTGTCCTTACTCCAAAGTGTTTCCATCATGAGCTGTTTACTGTACGTCTAAACCAGTTTGACTCTTAGAGTAACAACATGAAAAATTCAAAGCCCAGCGTTGTACCTCTGGGATTGGACTGGAGCACCAGAGTGTCTGAAACTTTAACTGTAAATACTGTTAATGCAGCTTCCTACAGGGGTCTCTCTGGCTGATCATGATGACATATGGTAATGCAGCCACTGACAGCCTGATATCGACTGCAGTCAGTAACAGAAACCTCCCAGGAGCTCGAGTCTTGGAGAGAAAAGTCATCGGCTGGCTGTGCTGCCTCCACCCTCCGGCTCAAAAAACACAATCAGCAGGGAAGCAGTGCTCCAGAAATTATTTGTTTCCTGGCTGAAATTGCACAAGAGAACAGGCTTTCTTTTTCTTTCACTGATAAGTAGATTTGACTAGAAACACAGCAAAAGTTCCAATAATGGCTCAGATAAAAACTTAAATCTCTGTGGTAGGGAGACTTTCCTCACTTTCAGCTGCTGTAAACGTCAGTTGCCTTTGCTCATGAACCTTTCACAAGCTGTAAACTTCTTCCAGCCAAGCTTGCTTCACAGTTTTCCTCATGGGACTTGCAGCTTGTTTGATTTGAAGCAGAGAATATTGCTGGTTAGACTTCATGCTCGGCTGAACAATCCTCTTCTCCCTTCAAACTCCTTTCACACAATGAAGTGTGGTCTGTTGTGGTGTACAGTGAAAGCCTGCAGGCTCCAGAGCTCATATATCTGAATGCTACATTATAAATTTCATTTATATAACATTATACCAGGTAGGGATTCTGTTTAAATTAGGGGTCATCTATTGCTTTTTTTGGGACCAATTGTGATACCTATTATTAAATACTCATAAAATCATATATATTACTATTTGAAATTAATATTCATTTAGGACAAAAAACCTCTTTAATGTCAAAGTGAAAACAGATTTCTACTGTTCACTCCAGTCCAGGCACAGTTTCTCTCTTGAATTAAGGTCTGGGCTTTGACCCAACCACTCCAGAACATTTATCTTGTTGTATTTAAACCATTTCTGTGTAGATTTCACTGTATGCTTCAGGTCACTAGCTGTGTTTCCATACTCGTAGAAATGTGGCAAATCCAAATGGCGCAATAAACATGTAATGGAAACACCAGTTCACTCTGAGACAACATGGCGCCATACATGTTGACAGAAGAGGAGGCCAAGACTTTTCTTAAAGGGGACATATTATGCAAAAATCCCTTTTCTGGCTTTTCTAACAAAAAATATGTGCCCCTGGCCTGTCCATAATCCCCTAAAATAGCAGAAAAATTCATTCCCTCCCCCCTCTCTTTCTCCTCCTTTCAGAAAATATGTGCTAAAACAAGCCATTCTCAGATTTACCTCTCATGATGTCATGTGGTGAGTTAGTCTCGCCCCCAGGTTCAGTTGGCCCTTCCTGCTTAGAAGAAAGTCCCGCCCTCCTTCCCTGATGCTCCTCTCAGCTGCCAGCTTAGAGGAGGATCAGGAGAGCCACATCCATTAAGTCACATGCATTTCCTGTGAGGGGTGGAGTCACACAGCTCAGTAGCATTCAAAGCCACAGACACAGAAACGGCTCGTTCTGAGCAGGGCTGAAACAGAGGGTTTTTTGTAGATATGCAAAAATCCAACACTGGAGGATTTTTTCAGTAACAGACTTCACAGGCATGTTTTGGGGACCTCTAAGACCAATATAAACTTGTCTTGAAAGGGTAAAATGTGTCCTCTTTAACATCGTACTTATACCCTTATACGTGGCTATTGCCATACATACGGACTTTACCCCCGAACTATCCTTTATTTCCTTCATCTTTTGTTCAAAATTATCAAGGCAACTGCTGTAGATGTAATCATAATTGTACCAACTCACAACAGGCTTTGAGCGTCCAGGTTCCTTGCAGCAGAGTCTGGCAGGATGAGATTTTGCGAGAATTGCAAGGCTCATGTCCAAAACTCCCCGCAATGGAAACACATTCAAAGTGCAATTGTAAATGTAAGAAATATCGCTGTTATTTTGCAAAAAACTGTAATGAAAATGCAATTTCTAGAAAATAAATCTTCTCCCAAACTGTAGTTCTCTTACAGACTGATTAAGATTGTCCTCCAGTATTTTCCTGTATTTTGCAGCATTCATTTTACCCTCTATCTTTTCAAGCACTACAGGGCCAACTGCCGAGAAACATCCCCACAGCATGATGCTGCCACCACCGTGCCTCACATTTGCCAAAACGTACCATTTTGGTCTCATCAGACCAATGACTTCCTTCCACTTGGCCATGGAGTTTCCAACATGCCTGGTGAACTCAGGTCTGATCTAGTTTTCTTCAGTAGTGGCTTTCTCTTTTCCACTCGCCTGTATAACTTTGACTTTTGAAGAACCTGGGCAACAGTTGTATGCAGAGTCTCTCCCATCTCAGCTGCTGAAGCTTGTAACTCATTCAGAGTGCTCTTAAGTGTCTTGGTGGCCTCTCTCACTAGTCTCCTTCTTACACGTCACTTAGTTAGTGAGGACAGACGGATCCAGGCAGATTTACACATGTGCCATCTTCCTTTCAGTTCGTATTAATGGATTTAACTGTACTCCAGTCTCTTGGAATATTTTTAGTATCCATCCCCTGACTTAAACTTTTCAATAAATTTTTCTCTGAGTTGCTTGGGGTGTTCTTTTGTCTTCATGGTGTAATGGTAGCCAGGAATACTGATCAACACACAGGTGTCTTTATACTTCAGGTGATCCCTTTTTCACTAACTTTGAGACTACTAGCACCTATTGGCTGCACCTCTGCCAGTCACGTTAAAGGAGATGAATATTTATGCAATCACTTATTTTACATGCCATATTTGTGTTTTATTGATGTAACTTTTTAGAAATCTGTTTTCCCTTTGCTATTAAAGAGTGTTTTCTTGTTTTGGTCTCAAAAGCAAAATTATATTTCCCATGATTTAAAAAAAAAAAAAGAAAGAAAGAAAGTAAACATCCAAGGGGGTGAACACTTTTTAAAGACACTGTTAATTGCAGCTGTAGCACATCCAGGCTAACCAGTAGCCAACGTACCGGCTCTGAGTGCAACTAAACCCAGACAGCAATATTCAAAGTCACTTAAATCCCCTTTCCTCCCCATTCCGATGCTCAGTTTGAACTTCAGCAAGTCGTCTTAACTACCTTCAGATGCTTTAATGCCTTCGGGTGCTGTATTGTGATTGGTTGATTAGCTATTTGTGTAAACAAGCAACTGAACAGGTGTACCTAATAAAGTGGCCGGTGAGTGTACATGAAGGTAGAAGAAAAAAAAATCACATTTCTTTGAGTTTATTAGAAGATCTTTGGTTGAATCTACTTTGTGAATTGAAAGTGAGCTGACCTGAAGTCTGCAGAGCAGTGCTGGACTCTCTGTCTGTCTCTGAATCCTCTACAATAGTTCGCTGATACTGACCTGGCAGAACCAATCCTATTAGTAATTCTCTCCTGGATTTGGGCTCCTGGGGACCCTGGCAGGCTCGCAGACAGAGCAGGAAATTCACGCCT
Organism: Cheilinus undulatus; assembly: GCF_018320785.1. Taxonomy (NCBI): domain Eukaryota; kingdom Metazoa; phylum Chordata; class Actinopteri; order Labriformes; family Labridae; genus Cheilinus; species Cheilinus undulatus. Next base: position 11,191,612 of record NC_054887.1, read on the forward strand.
GGATGCGTCTGCTCTTTAGTAAAAACCACACGGGAGTTTGCCGGTGCAAAGAGAGTCCTGTCTCTGAAGGGAGAGGTGATAGAACCAACGCCTGCTGTGATCTCTAGTTGAATGTTTGCATTGACTTTTAAAGCTCCATACGGCAGGCAGACTTTTAAATATTAATCTCACACTCCATCCAGCGTGGTTGATTGATTTGCCATGTGCCCATTTCCTTCTGCTTTTTATATCACAAGCAAGAAATTTGCCTCCTTGCACAAGGGACAGCCTGTGGTGTGAATCAGTCAGTCGGTGTATGAAAATCAGGGGAGCAAAAGTTGAATCCACTTAACTTTGTGCAAATGTGGCCGATGTTTGCAGCACGGGAACAAATCCATTTCGTCATCCACTTTCTTATGAGCAAGTTATACACCTATTCTGTGTGAGGCTCCTCAAGACAATTTAATGGCAAAGATTGAAAAGTAAAAAGTGCATGTCTCCTCTCTCCATCTACCAGTGAAAGGGCGCTAAAGGGAAGAAAGGATATGGCTTTATGAGATCAAGTCAGAGCATCAGAAGGTCACAGAAGCCTTGAAATATTGATGTGTGACTGTTGATGATCCAGTTGCAGATTTTTGAGTTTTGTCTTTTTATAAGAGAAAATCCAACAACTTTAATAACAGATGTCCTTAACATTTGAACACTTAAAGGTACAATATGCAAAAATTTACAGTGCCTATAAAGAGAACCCACCCCCTTGGATGTTCTTCACATTTACTGGTTTTATGTATCCATCATGGTCAATATGGTTTGGCTTTTTTTTTCTTTTTTTCTTTTCTTTTTTTTTTTTTTTTACAAAAAACAACAACCCTTTTTTAATGTCCAAGAGATTAAAGACTGTTTTTTAAAGGAATGTCAAGTAAAAAAATATGTAAGGTCAATGAAGTGATTGCATTCATGGACAACCTCTTTGAAGTGACTGACCTTATTCAACAGAGGTCCAGCCAACTGGTGCTAGCAGTCTCACAATTAGTGAAACTGGGATCCCCTGAGGGCAGTGAATGTGTCTCAAGGAAGACGACTATTAAGAGAGGCCGCCAAGACTTGCATGACTGCTCTGAAGGAGTTTCAACTTAAGCAGCTGAGATGGGAGAGACTCTGCACACAGCAAATGTTGCCCCGGTTCTTCGATACTCAAAGCTTTGTGGGAGGGTGGCAAAAAAAATGCACTGGTGAATAAAATTCAGATCAAATCTGGACTAAAGTTTGCTAAAAGGCATGTGGGACGTGGTCGAGTGGAAGACAGTTCCATCCCCACTGTGAATTAGGTGGTGGCAGCATCATGCTGTGAGAATGCTTCTCAGCAGCCGGCCCTGGAAGGCTGGTAGAGGTAGTGGGTAAAATGAACGCAGCAAAATATCAGACAGCCCTGGAAAACAATCTTTTTCAGTCTGCAAGAGAACTGTTGCTTGGGAGGAGATTTATTTTCCAGCAAGACAATGACCCAAAGCATACAGCGACAACAAGGTGAATGTTCTGGAGTGGCTGAGTCAAAGCCCAGACTTCAGTCTGGTAGTGAAGTTATAGTTAGATTTGAAATGGGCTGTTTATTGACCATGACTGATTATAAAAAATAAGGGTTAAACATCCAAGGGGGTGAATATTTTTTATTGGCACTGTACCATTCTTCAAGTTGTTTTGCATTGTTCCAGGTCTGACTCCTAAAGTTAAAAGTATATTACTGATGTTGTTTGGCCTTTTTAAGCTTCATTTCTGTCATCTTCTTTAGCCTTCTTTAGTCTCCCTCTTTAAATTAACCAGTGTACATGCCATAGCTCACTCTGCTCCTCACTTAAACGAAAGAGCGAGCTGTTTTAGTGGAAGAGCACAAACTGTGCTGTAAAGGCACTATCACTACCGCAGAGAATTGCTATTATGCTAGCATGCTTAGATTTGGTAATTAGTACTAACACAGAGTATAGATGTGGCTGATTCATGCCTGTGAAGCCATGTGAGTGCCTGGCTATGGTTTGTGAGCCAGTCCTGCAAAAACCTGAGACTGAAATAACTCAGATTACAGGGCCAGCAGCAGTTTATGTGATGAAAAGTGACCTGCTTCTCCCCTGGTAGCTGTGTTACTGGAACAAGCCGCCACGCAACAGTGACTAGCATGTCCCTTAACAACAATTTATTGACAATATTTGCCATATTTGGGGGCGGTGGTCTTATTATGAGGGGAAAATGTTAAGTGTGGGGGAAACATCCTGTAAAAACTGTCTCTTCCTGGATCAGCATTAAAATATACTGTCCAAACAGCAATTATGATCTTTATTAGCTCTCACATCTGTTGTGTTTATGTGCAGATATGACTCACATTAGTCTGCATTATGAATATCTTCCTTAATGTCAGCCTGCTGGTGAAAACCCTCAGTGGGTGTTGAGTAAAAATCATTCATTTGAAACATGAGTGGGAGAAACGCTGAATTACTTCAGCTTATGAAAACTGTTCTTTTGAGTGCGTCTTCATCTTACTGTAAATATTTTCTATCCAAAGTGATGAGAAGTGCAGAACAGAGCCTTATTTTTTGCATTGGTGTCAAAGTACAAAGCTGATTCACTCCCACACAGGCAATTTTGTCATCGGCTCACACATCTCCACTGTTGTAGGTATCTAGCTGTGATGAGAACATTACCTCAGGCCTTTTCTATAAACAACTCAGTAATTAATATCATCTTTTCGGTCTTAAAATCATATTCATTCAGGGTGTAAACACCTCCCTGTGACGTCTGACCATGTGCCACAGAGAGATCCAAGCAGCAGGTCATTTCTCTGATTGATCCCACTTTGTTTAAGGTTTCACAAACTGCTGAGTCAGCTTCTTACAAAGACAATGCAATGGAATATAAAAAAAATATCTGAAAGGTTACTTTTGGAGCTACAAGCAGTTCCAGTAAGACTGGGGGTTCAAAAGTGCTATGCATTTGTTTTTGTCCTTATGTTGAGAGGAAAGAAGTGTTGATCGTGTAGGAAATCAGGGAGAGAGAGAGCAAGGAATGACATGCAAGAAAGGAGGCACGGGTTGGAGTCGAACCTAGCTCCCGTGCGTGTGGTGCAACCCAACCGCAAAGCCTTCTGCACCCCTAATGTTAAATATGCATGTATGCTGAATGGTGAATCAAATGAAGTCAAATAGATGTATTTTACTTTGTTGAGTTTAGAGTCTTTCCTAAGTTAAATCCAAAAAATGTCTAAACACACTAGATATGTTGGAATAAGGTTGGTGTGAACATGTGAATATGCTGAGATCTACATGTGTCTGAATTTTGTATTTAGACCCTAAGACTGTTTTTCACCTCTTTTGTAGGTTTAATTTGGGTAGAGCAAATATAGCGCTCCATGATGTCACAGGGCACTATTGGAATTACATCACCCCCCCAGTGAACCTGTTCATTGTGAGGTAAATTTGCCAAATCAGCCATGGGGACTTACTGGTCATTGAAAGTATCATAACAGAGAGAATTGTGACAGAAAACAGACTTTGTCTCTGCTCTGGCACAGAGCCAGGCAGCTGCACTCTAGCCATAGTTCACTGTAAGGTCAGGGGGAAGGCTAATTGCTGGAGTGCTTGTCTAATTTCACTTGTAAAATGCACAGCAGGAACTAAACATCTTACCTGCTGAATATGTGTTTTGATCCATATTTCACTTGTCTTTAGTCCTGGGTGATTATAAGAAGCAGCTTGTGGCTTTGTCTCTCTCAAAGCAGCAACAATTCAGTCCATCTAATCTGTTATTCCTCTATCCCCAATGTGAAAATTGATAATAGACCCATTGTATGCCTGCCAGGTCTGTCACAATTAAAGTCTCGAATGCTAATCATCTCTGACAACTTTTATTTTGAAGAGCAACATTAGGAAATGTAGTATTTTCAGCAGCAACTTAACAAAGACATCTCAAGCAGGAGAGAGACTTAACTTTACATAACTCGAAAATGAAACATAATGACTACCTGAAGAGTTAAATATGGGAAACTGAGACATTTTAGCTCCACCTGTCATGACATAGATATGATTATTTCTCCGCTGGCCTAAAAAAAGTGTTGTAACATAGCAGCTTAGCTGAAAGATGATTCCTCCATTCAGGTTGCTGCTTTTTTTTTAAATTTAACATCATCTTTCCTTGAGTGGGCGCGGCTTTGGCATATCAACTGACACGCCCAAACAATCCTAGAGCAGATATAGCTGCCTCATTTTCATAATTTTTAAGCTTAATCTTATAAATTTAGGGATGTTTTTCATGACTGAACTGTGGCCTGATTGTTCATAACACAGCCACCTGTTAAACAACAAACCACAAATCCTGAGACTTTACAGGGAATCATTTGACCTAAGTGAGTCATTTTGTACATACGCTCCTGCATATTTCTTATTTTATAACAGTGTAAGCAAAGAATAAACACATTAAAACTGTCTCCTAGCTCTGAGTCATGGTTTCAGACCACACTAGTGTCGCAGTGCAGCACTCATTTAAATAACCAACATAATAAAATCCCAGAATATTTATGCAGGCATTTATTTTACATGACATTTTTTTAAGTTGACATTACTGTGTAGAAATCACTTTGACATTAAAGAGGTTTTTTGTGTTCTTTTTGTCAGAAAAAGCCAAATTATGTTGACCAGGATTGATTTATAAAAGGGTTAAACATCCAAGGGGGTGAATACTTTTTCTAGGCACTGTATATGCTGCAGAGAAAAGGCTGTCTCAAACAGATACTTCATAATCCTGAAGAACACACCATTATCCTATCAGCAATAAAGCATCCAGTTCTCACATCTGAGGAGCTGTCTCGCTTCTTAAAGACCATCATCTGTGTTCAAAGTAGACATCCATTAATATAACGTTGATCCACTGCGTGATTAATTTACTAATCATTGCCGCTTTAACTTGTAAAAGCCCCCGTCATGTTTCTATAGCGATCTGATAGACACAGATTAACATGATTCATCACGTTTATCAGCCTAGTTAGCTGTCCCCCTGTGAGCACAGAGAGCTGAGTGACAGCTGCTGGTGGAGGACTCCTCTGTCTGATGTGTGAAAGTACAAAAATAGACCAGAGAACAAAGCTCTGATCATTTGATATCATTATATTATCGGCTATTATATTAACCACTTGTCAAAATGCTAATATAGACAGATGGCCTGCCAGTGTTATGATATTTACACAGCTTGTAATGCTGTCTTACATCCAGTATCCTTATAAATATAAAATTCTAAAATTAGCATCAGCAAATTTGAATCATCCCTTCTTATGTCCAAATCCCAAATACTTTCCGAACCTTCCTTGTTTTTTATTTTTCTCAGCATTTGCACTGGTGTATACTAAGCTAGCCCAATTAAATACTGGTAACACACTTAGTGTTTAAATAAAGGTATTAAATAAAGGTATTTTGCTTGGAAAAAGTGTTGCAATGCCTTTTGTTGGGATTTTTATCAATTTGTGACAGCCATGTAAGAGGGGTTGTTTTTGCGTGGGTGCTGAAGGGGCAGGGCTTTCTTTAGTAGGGAAGCATCAGTGTTTCCCACAGGATTTTAGGAGACTCTTCCGGGAGGACCCTGAACCTTCTAGGGGGGTCTGGGGTCATGCTCGGCTAGGAGTATAAATCTGTATATGAGTGCAACAGCTTTACACTATAAAGGAGGAGGCTGGGGTGGGGGAGGTCAAGCTTTGACACCAGCAGCAGCAGCAGCGTGGTGCATCAGCATTAATACAAGCAGGGATAAGTGAGAAGTGTGGCATATTTAAATGGGCTGCTGTGTTGAGAAAAGAAGCTGTGATTGGCTGTGGGAGCTTGGAAGCAATAATTGGAATCGGCTGGCCATCAGTTTCACACTTTTTTTTCCCGAGGTGTGTCAAAGTCAGTACACCTTGAAACAGCTGGTGTATTACCGGTCGCTACAGCACTGAGTCTAAGATGGTTCGTCTTTAGCAAAGCGCGCATTAGAGGCCCAGACAGACCGATGGAGACACTGCGCAATGTGAATACTCGCTTCATGTTGCTGTTATTACAGGTATCATACAGACACAAATGGGTGACATTTGGCTTGTTATGTGTCTGCTCTTTAATGTCACATATCACTTTGTTATGCCCGTAACTGCATTGTTTATACCTTGTGTCTGTGCCAGGGGTGTAGCTAGGGATTTTGGGCACCCAGAAAGAATATAACACAGGGCCCCCCTAAACCAGCTAGCTAAGCCACAGATGTTGTGTCATCTTTACAAATAGCTATGCATTTCTATGTATTTTTGAACCATACTTTCACCATCAACGAGCAATACTTTTACTTTGATTACATTAAATTTACTTGCATTATTTTGCAGTGCTGGACTACACCATTTGGACATTTTTAAGGAAGGAGCAAGGTTTCCCCAGTATTGTATTTTACTCTATCTGATACAAATATTTGTCTGCTGACTGATTCATTTAGTTGCTATTGTTTCAATAATGACACTAATTACTAAGAAAAAACACACTTCAATTGCAGGCTTCTCAAGGGCCCCTCCCTACTGTGGGCCCGGGTGATCAGTACCCTTTTCCCCCCTGTGTTATGCCTATGGTCTGCGGCATGGCACACCAGCATTTATAGTATATCGGTTATAGCATGGCAGACATTTTTCAGGTGACGATATTGATACCAACAAACAGACACAAAGTCATTATCGCTGAAATCTAACAGCTATTTTCACCCACTAATAAATTAATTTAACTCACATTTTATTTTAACATTCAAATTAGATTAACTTATTTCACAATCTTTATGCTGACTTCTTTAAGGATGTATCCACTGTGTTCAAAGTAATTCTGCTGAGCTCTGTGGTGATGAAAGCTGGCCCCACATGTTACCTGCCAGCAGATCAGCTAAAAGAAAAATTCAATGGTAGTGTTCAGGTTTCAGCCTGTAGAGGACAGCAAATATGAGTATTTCTAACAAAATTAACTCAGATGTCAAAAACTGGAGCAGAATTACTCTTATAAATGGATTTTCACATGAAAACGTGCTCTGGTTTAGTTACTCTTTAAAATGTGAATGAAAACACGTTTCCTTCTCACACTCATCAGTGTGAAGCTCACTCCCAGGCTGATCTCTTCCACCTGTTCCTTGAATGATTTCTGCGACAGTTAACCTGAATTCTGTTGGAATCGTACCGGCTCGGCGTTCAGGGTAACCGAGCATCTGTTCCCGCAGGCAGAGGAGCCATTTTAAGAGCTTGACTTCAGCTCTGCTCGAGCGCGAAGAATGCAGCCTCTCAGCAGTACGCCCGCTGTTATCCAAGGACAGCCGTGTCTCTCTCAGGCTCGGCTGAGCCGAGGGAGGATGCTCTCCCGTGAGGGTGAGAGTCTTCATCTGAGCAGATGCATGCCACTGTGTGCCAGCCGCTAATGCCTCCTGGCATGTGATATATCTGAAATTACCACTGCTGCTCGCTGTCAGAGGGAAGAGGAGTGTTTTAAGTCAGCACGTCTCTCGGCTAAATGTCGGTTTAATCCACCGGCAAGCATCGCAGCTCGACTCAGCCCAGCTCCACTGCTGTTCAAACTCCAGCAGCTGTGGGAAAATAGTTTCCAGTGCTAACAGAAAAGTTTAACCAAGAATAAGTGGAGGTAAATCAAAAGAAAACTGCAGCAGCACATTTTCCATTGTTAAAGTAGCAGTGTACCTGACTCTAACAAGACATGCACTGGTGCATTTTGTGGTAGACTCTGAATCACTTAAAGGGATTCTCAGGAGGTGTTCCACTGTGTCTCCAAGGAGTTTAGGAACTATTCTTAATTGCTTGAATAAAAAAAGGCTTAGATATCCTAACTTTATTCATCAGCGCAGTTTAATCTTTAAAAAACCTGGAGCAAACACTTTCCAGGACACAACAGCATGGTGTCTTTGAAAAGCTACTGCAGATAGAAGACCTATAGGCTGATTTTTCAGCCTCTGCATTTGTGATAGATGAGGCTAGAGGGGTTATGTTTTTGTGTTCTCCATTAATTTTCTCTAAACCTGAAACAAAGTTCCACTTAACTGATTAGGTTTGGAAGTCAGGGTCATTAGGCCTCATCTTCAGTCCTTGCTTGGGAAGGCAATATCACAAAAACGGAAGGTCCAGTTACTGGTTAATCAGTATTCCTGGCTACCATTACACCTTGAAGGCAAAAGAACACTCCAAGCAATTAACAGAGGAAGTTATTGAAACGTGTAAGTCAGGAGATGGTTGCGAGCTTTATGGGAGAGTTGCAAAAAGAAGGCCACTGTTGAGGAAAACTCATATTAAATCTGGACCAGAGGTCGCCAAAAGGCATGTGGGAGACTCCAACCCTAACCCCCTAACCCTAACCCTTAATCTGAGCAACAAGAATGAGTTTCTTCAACACTTACTATGGGATTAAACAGGACAGGAAGGTTTGATGGGAATGCAGCTGATCTGACTTCAGTTGCTAAGTGACAGGATTTCAAACCATAGACAGAAGAGGTAGATAGACATCGAAGGAAATGTTTAAATACTTTCAATCTAACATTAATGGCATTTAAAACAACTCTGAAATACTTCATGTTCATGTAAAGTAAAGTATTTGCCCCCTTAGATGTTCAAGTGATTGTAGTATAAAGAAACTTGTGTCTGGTTAATCAACATCCCTGGCTACCATTACACCATGAGGACAAAAGAACACTCCAAGCAACTCAGAGAAAAGTATATCTAAAAGTACAAGTCAGGAGATGGATACAAAAAAAAAAAAAAAAAAAAAAACGATCCAAGGCCCTTTAACATCCTCCAGCTCAGTGAACAACTGTTGCCCGGGTTCCTTACCAGTCAAAGCTATAATTTATGGGAGGGTGGCAAAGAGAAAGCCCAGTTGAAGAAAACTCAGATTAAATCTGGACTTGAGGTCACCAAAAGCCATGTAGGAGACTCCATGGTCAGGTTTTTTTGGTCTGATGAGACCCAAATGGTGCTTTTTGGTCATCAGACAAGACAATATATTTGGCAGACACCAGAACCTACACATCACCATAAAACACAAAATCCCCACTATGAAGCATGGTGGTGGTAGCATCATGTTGTGGGGGTGCTTCTTGGCAGCCAGCCGTGGAAGGCTTTAAAAGGTAGAGGTTAAAACTTTTTATAGGCACTGTTTATTACCATGCCATTACGTAGCTGACACAAATCCATCCTAGCGTCAGAAGCAAGGGTATGGTCGGCTGTGAAAATGCAAGCAAGAACAGAATTTCTCAGTATCAAACTGCACTGAACCGAGTGGAAAGGCACCATGAGGGAAATGCGGTCTTTGATTTGGTAGAATAATGGCCAGATACCTTAACCACAGCTAATTTGACACTAATAAGTATCATGTTAAAAATGTTATGCATTATCTAGTTTTGCCATGGTTATATAAAAGAGATGTTATACTAGCTTACTTCATGATAATTGTTAGTGTCAGCTGTTAGAATAGAGGGCTCAGATTGATGCAGAGATCTTTTTTCACTCAAATCACAGTCTTGTTACCATGCTGATCCATCAGCCAGGGGTGTCTCCTTTATTTGGAGCATATTTCTTGAACAATGTCAACTCCCAGTGGCGTTTGGTTTCCCAAAGCAGCACCCTAAAATACCTGCAGCCTCTGGTTTACTTTACAAGCGCTGAGAAGAGTATTGGAGATGATGAAAGTGAGGCAGGATGAAACAGAAAGATGGCAGCAAAGAGAGCTGAGGTCAGAAGAAAAAGAGCAAAGTCACAGTGAGTCTTGACTTTTATCAGAATGACCTCAGATATCACATTCACACAGATGCTGAAGTAGCTCTGATTCAGAGGTAAACAGCTCGACTTTGGGAGGATTACACTCTGAGCTCGTGGCAGCAGAGAGCCAGCACTCTGTCTGCTCTAAGCTGTACTCGAGTGTCAGCTGCTGAGACTTGGGGCTCAAGGACGTTTGGAGACAGACTTCTCAGGAAAGTTACCACTCTGAATTTATGTAACGCTACACAAAAAGTGAAAATTATGACACTGTCAGGTCTCAAACAATCTCTGTTTAAGTCAAACTAAAGTCTGAAATCTTAATAAAGCACAAAAAAGCTGCAGCAAATTTTTAATCCCTCACTTTTTCAAGGGGATGAAGCTGTTCATTCAAGTTATTAGAAGAGTCTTCATTTTATAGTTTGTTTTCAAAGCAAGCCTAAGAAGTTTCACCCCAGAGCTACAATCAAAATGAGAGGTAATTAGCCAGACATGCTAAAATTAGCTCCAATCCCTCTGCCAGATACATTTTTTTTTCTATTATTTCAACACAAAGGCAGTTATTGGCTATTTCTGTGCACTCCTAGTTGATTCTATTTTACAAGTTATGAAAAGTTGGTCTTGCACGGGTCTGATTGGTCATGTCTGTCATCAAGCAGATCGGTTTTGCAAAGCTCCGCAAGACAGTCTGGCTGCAGACCGTCCATCTGAGACAGCATGTATCTCAGAATGGAAATATACGCTCTAACTTTAGAAATAAAATTGTATTAAATGTCTATTTAGTATTATGGTAAGGCTTAAGTAACTATAGGGATACCAAAAGTTTAAAGTTTAATAAACCTGACCTATAAAACCTGATTACAAAAGACTGAAGAAAGCCAAGTCTACAGTCTGTCAATAGGAAAAAAACTTGACCGCCACATAAAGATTCCAACGCAGCAAACATAAAATACGTTGGCTAGCTCTGTTAGCTGTGCTAGCTATGTAGCTAGCAAAGCTAAAGTTAAGCTAATAAACAATCTATGACAGGTATGTTTCTACATTATCTACGAAGCTGAATAAGCTTTAGATACATTTTTTTAAAGCTCATGTTGCTCAAGCAAACTAAGGCATAGATAATGGAGCTACATAGATAACATAGCTAAAGCTAAGCTCATAAAGCAGTTATTTGAGCTATGTATCCATGTTATCTACGCAGCTAAATAAGCTTTAGCTACATTTGCTAAAGCATACATTGCTAAAGCTAGCAGAGCTAAAGATAATGGAGCTACATAGCTAATGTATCTAAAGCTTAGCTCATAAAACAGTTACATAAGCGATGTATCTACGTTATCTATAGAGCTAAATTTGTTTAGCCATATTTGTTACAGCTCATGTTGCTAAAGCTAATGTAGCCAGGTAGCTGCATTGCTAACATAGCTTGAACTAAACTCATAAAGCAGTTCCATAAGTTATGTATCTGCGTTATCTTTGTAGCTAAAGTAGCTTTTGCTAAGTTTGTTAAAGTTCATATTGCTAAAGCCAATGCAGCTATCGATAATGACACTACACTACGCTAACAGAGCCAAAACTAACCTCATAAAGTAGCTACACAAGCTATGTGTCTACGTTACCCAAACCAGCATGAGCTACATTTGTAGAAAAAAGGTTGCTAAAGCTAACTTAGCTATGGATAACAGAGCTACATAGCTAAAGTAGCTAAAGCTAATCTCATATAGCAGCTGCATAAGCTATGTATCTACATTATCTATGTTGCTAAGTTAGCATTAGCTGTATTTCCTAAAGCTCAAGTTGCTATAGCTAATTTAGCTATAGATAACAAAGCTACATAGCTTAAGTAGTTAATTTAGCTAAAGCTAATGTCACAAAGCAGCCATGTAAGCTTCTCAGATACATTATACATGTAGCTATGTATCTTAAGCTATGTTTGCTTGAACTCACTTTGCTAGAGCTCACACTGCTTAAACTAATTTAGCTACATTGGCTTGTAGTTACATCATCTACATAGCTATTATAGCTATGTTAGCCTTAGCTAAAAGTAACATAGCTAAAGTGAGCCACTGTTAGTAAAACTACTTCTAAAACAGGTTAATAAATAGTTTAAACCTGGACTACACCTGTGATCTATTTCTCGGTTTCATTTATGAAAAGTTGCTTAAGCTGTAATGTCTGCAGTGTGGTTATTTGATGAATTTAGCTGCCAGACTTTGTTGAAAAGTTGAAAATATCTTCAAATGGAAATATGTTGTACTGTCATATTAGGTCACTTCCTTTCTGAGATGTACGTTGTCAAAGATAAACAGTCTGTGAGGGTGGTTGTCCAAGATGAACAATCTACACCCAGATTTCTCTAAAGCTTCAATCCAAGTGACTGTGCCCAGTCTTTGAACAGCAATCAGTGTCATTCAAGAAAAACAAGGCTGTAGCTACAGCTGGGGTTTAGTTGAACTGCCAGCTAGAAAACAATGGCAACCAGAGCAGTGATTATTTCAGGTATAGCCGCATTTTTTTTTTTTATCGGAATTTGACGTTTTTTTAATTACAAGAGCAAAGAACCACACTGAAAACTTTTCTTGGTTTTCTAGAGACAATTTAGAGTCACCAGTAAATCTAACAAGTGCGTTTGGGCCGTGGGAGAAAGCTTTGGAGAACCCCATGGGGAGAACATGCAGACTCTACACAGAAAAACCCTGTCTGATAGGGATTAGAAATAAAACCTTATTGCTGTGAGGTGACAGTGCTAACCTCTGCACTACTGTGCAGCCCACCCTAGGTACATAAACATTTTAACTGTAGTATGTATTCAGTGGATCGTGGAAGTACAAGTCAGAGCCAGATACAACCTTGCATTGTACTCTGCCCTTTTGCCACTCAAGGAGGTGCAGAAAAAAAATCTGTATGGCTCTAATTGTCAACATCCCCTAAGCCACTTTAATAGATTTAACATCTTAACACTGTTTCCACTTGAAGTGAAATGATTTGTTGACACTGACAAATGTCCTTGATAAAATTATGTAGTCACAGCTTTATGTTTAATGTTGTTGTGCATGTTTATCATGAGAACCACTGCTTTACTGCACTGAGGGAGGAGTAAACATTCTTTCATTCTTCCCTTTCACAGGCTGAAAACCATTTCCTGATGAAGCCGTGTTATTTCTAACACGCGAGCTCTAATGCTAAGGTTGTTTCCTCAGTGTGGATACCAATCCTGTAGTTCTGCGATGAGTGTTTATGGAGTAAAAAACAATCAGGCTCTGCGTGAGTTCTGCAGGTTCGCCAGTGGCTGCAGCCTCACATTTAAATGCCGTGTATGTCTGCTCACGCTCACTACCAGCATGTAAATATAACCCTCTCCTCTGTAGCACCCTCATATTCCCGCCCTCCTCACACACAGGCAATTACACTATTCACTCTCCGCCAGGCTCTGCCTCCAACCATGACTCTCTTTCTATTAGGAGTCACTTAAGCAGCATGCTGGAGGAGGCGAGTGAAAGTGTGGAGAGGGTCTTCTTTTTACACACACCTTCAGCAGTGTGTGTAAGAGGCTTTCAAACACGGTGAAATCTTAATTAGAGAGAGAGCAGAAGCTTCATCTTATTCCTTCTTCATCATTCAAGTCCCACACTTCAGCGCCTGAAAAGTCTCAGACCTGTCTGATGATCAGATCCTCTGAAAGTGGAGGAGCAGACGAAGTAAAACCAGCTTTTAATTAAGGAGTCATGTTTGCTAGAGGAGATGCATTCCTCTTTCAGGCCTGTGCTGCCTCATAATTAGTGATACACCATTTTGGTTTCAGTCCAAAATGTGTATCACCCAATCAAAGAGGGCATTTCATAACTGATGTGATCCAATCAGAGAGTGAACGTAGGTGTGTCTCTGTTTCTGCTGGTGCCATTTAAGAAGAAACCCTAGAGGAAGGGAAACTGGGTCAGCTGTGTTTCCACAATTTTCTATTTTAAGGGTTTAAAAAACTGTGAGGAAGTTTGGACCAAAAGACTGTCGCAACTGAAATAAAGCAAACAATCGTTGTGGAGTTTGCTTTAGTATAGTCTGATAAAGAAGAATGTGAGAGACAGCCTTGGTGTAGGTTTGTAAGTGGACAATGACCTCAAATCTTTGAACGTATGAAAATACAGATGAAGTCTTGCAGATATCAACTTCTCACAGGGTTCCTGTGGATTCTTGAAAAATCATAAAAAGTCTGAATTTAATGTCTTTAAATGTCTTATGCAGTGGCTATAAAAAGTATTCACCCCCTTGGATGGTTTTCAGGCATGGACAGCCCTTTTCACATCCAGCCTTATTGGATTACACATAGCTAAATTACAATTAGCTACGCTGGCTTAAGGTGATGTTGCTTAAGATAACTTAGCTATAGATAAAATTGCTAACATAGCTACCTCGCAAACATAGTCAAAGCTAAGCTCACAAAGCAGCTTTGTAAGCTACATATCTATGCTATCTAGCAGTGTTAGCTTTAGCTATGTTTGCTAAAACTTATTTTGCTAAGCTAACTATAACAATAACAATAACAATAACTAAGCTATCGATAACAATGCTAAGTAGCCAATGAAGCTAAAGCCAAGCTCATAGCTCACAGCTACCTAAGCTATGTATCTACCCTAGCTATGTAACTAAATTAGCTTTTGCTATGTTAGCTAAAGATCAAGTTGCTAAAGCTAAAAAAAGCTATAGAAAACAAAGCTACGTAGACAACATAGTTCTTGTAGTTAAATCTAAGTAATGCAAGTTATCTACATAGCTATAATAATGTAGATAGATGTACATAATGTACATAGATAATGTAACTATCGTAGATACATAGCTAATATAGCTAAAGCTAAGCTCTCAAAGAAGCTATGTAAGCTTTGTAAATGTAATACCTATGAGGCTAGCTTCACTTTTGCTACATATGCTTAAGCTCATGTTGCTAAAGCTAAGTTAGCTGTAGATAACAGAGCTATGTAGCTAATGAAACCAATGTAACCAAAGCTAGGCTAGGCGCATTTACATAAACTATGTATATACATTATTTAGTTGGCTATGTATGCTTTAGCCACATTTGCTACAGCTCATATTGCTTGACTTGCCTAACTTAGCTACAGTATAGAGGTCTGGGCTTTGACTCGGGCTCTCACCTTGTTGTGTTTGAACCATTTCTGTTTAGCTTTCGCTGTATTCTTCAGGTCATTATCTTGCTAGAAAATAAATCTTCTCCCAAGCCACAGTTCTCTTACAGACTGAATAAAATTGTCCCTCAGGATCTCCCTATAATTCGCTGCATTCATTTTACCCTCTACCTTTACCAGCCTTCTGGCCAGCTGCTAGAAGCATCCCCACAGCATGATGCTGCCACCACCACTGCTTCACAGTGGGGTTTGTGGTGATTTGCAATGTTTGGTGTCACTGCATAAATCGAATGACCAGGGAGCAAAGGGGAGCTCAGCTCCCCTAAAAAGGACAAAAGCTTCCATGAAAGCCTCAAATGAGACGTTTGAGAGGTGGTCCAAGTGTTGCTAACATGAAGTTTTTCGTTCTATTTGATGTACATTAGGTTTCCTAAAATATAAACCCAACAGTAAATATCTCAGTGTTGTATGTTAACTTGTTCATCACACAATAAATCAGAATTTTTTTGGCTGGCACCACATATCAACAAAATTCCAGTCTTTTCCTGCTTTGGTCATTCATTTGTGGCAGCGCTGCATTGAAATAATGCCTAGAATTACATAAGTACCTGAACTTATTAGTGAGTCACCGTTTTTCTCAAAAATTTTGTGGAAATATATTTATTTCTGTAAATGTTTTCTTTAACTGGCTTTTTCTTTGCCACTCTCCCATTAAGCTTGTGCCCATCCCCTAACTTATTCTTTTCAATAACCTTTTCTCTGAGTTGCTTGGTGTGTTCCTTTGTCTTCATGGTGTCATGGTAGCCAGGAATACTGATTAACCAGTGACCAGACACAGGTGTCTTTACATTACAATCCCCTAAGACACATTCATTGCACTCAGGTGATCCCCATTTAATTTATTGTGAGACTGCTTGATCTGGTTGTCTGGACCTATGTTGAATTGGGTCAGTCACCTTTTTTCACTATTTTTTATTAAATTGACATTAGATCTTTTTTTCAGGATGTTTTATGTCAAAATATGCAAAAGTATACTGACCATGATTGATTCACAAAATTAAAATGAGTTGGTATTTACAGCAGAAATACACCAATATCCACAGTCATATGTGGGCTGCTAATAGTTGATTTTGAACACAGTATGAGAAAATTGCATGAGCTTTGATTAAACCAACTTAAGTTGGCAACAAAACAATCCAAACAGCCAAATTTATCTCTACTACATTGTCTTCTATGCCCTCCTTAACCTGAGTGTGTAAGCGTGCTACACTGTCCACTCATTGTCTCTGTCATGTGAAGCGTCTCTGGTCTGCCTTTTGATCTTTTGCTCCCCGTCTGTGAGTGCAGACGTCAGGAGGCCTGTGACTCTGGAGGAGCCCTACCCTGACACCATCTGTGCAGCTCTGGCTCTCCATGCTCGCCGTCACATGATGGCACAAACGTCAACGTACCGCCTGCAGGCGTGGAAGCATGCAGACACACCACTCATACACGTTTACACTACATTTACATTAACATCCCCTGGCAGATGGTCTTATATAAACTTTGAAAGTGACTTAGCATTAATGATTAAAACAATGCAGGGTTCATGTAAAGATACTGCAGATGATGAACTGAGGATGCTTCAATAGAGAACAGGGCTGCATTTGCTTCTTTTCCTTGTGTCTTGGCCTTTCTCTCCAGAGACGCATGGAGGAAAAATCTGAAGTAAAGCTGACTGTGGTGAAAGCATCAACTGATCATCAAACTTTAAATCTATTAATATACAAATTAACTGTCTGTGAGAGAAAATATTTCTATGATCCTGAGTTGTTTGTGATTTTTTCAACCTAAATGTAACTGATGTTTTCGTGTGATTAGGAATCAGAAAATGCCTCGAATGCAAACCCACTTCCCAAAAAAGTTGGGATGCAGTTTAAATGTACACAAAAATAGAACTGCAAATCCTTAACAAACTTTCAAGTATTAAAGTGGAATTGTTTTCCATTATTGCTTAATGTGCAGTATTGTGCTGAACTTTTAGGCATGTCTGAGCCAAAGTTTGATGCTGAATTAAGGCCTAGATGTGGCAGCTCCCTTAAGGCACGATGGGAGGGAAAGAACAATTTGGCACAACCCTGGTCGTACTCTGGATGTCTTTGCACATTACCAGACGTATGGGAAAATAATCTGTTGAAAAATGAACAATTTCCACTCCGTAAAGGCGGAGTAAGTGGGGATAAGCATGGCCTAGAGCACTCATTCCCAAAGTCTGGGTTGGGACCCACAGCTGGGTCATGGGAGATTTTTTTATGCATTACCAAAAGTGATTGGAATTTCTTTGCTACTGTATTAAATTGGATGTTTATATCTGCAGTATATATTATAGCCACATGGGGGAGCTCCACCCTACACTGACCTCCCTCTCCACCAAAATAAAATACAAAATAAGGATCTACTAGCCACTGGATGGCAATGAGCGAAAGTCTCATTCATGAATGCTTCCAGGCTCATAAAATGGAAAGTGCCAGTTCAGGACCAGAAATAACATTATTGAAGCTAGCTCTAGCCATCAGCTGCACCAACCAGCCAAGCAATAATGTATGAAAACAAAGTTGTAGGATCACAATGGCTCTTACCTTTTAAAAAGTGGGTTGCCAGAAAAAAAAAAGTCTGGGAAACTTTAGCCTAGA
Source organism: Cheilinus undulatus (assembly GCF_018320785.1). Taxonomy (NCBI): domain Eukaryota; kingdom Metazoa; phylum Chordata; class Actinopteri; order Labriformes; family Labridae; genus Cheilinus; species Cheilinus undulatus. The sequence goes on from NC_054887.1 coordinate 11,209,176, forward strand.
GTATCATCCGGGCAGGTAGTAGTAAAGGCCCGGACAAAAAAATGATCCTGTCAAGTTTGACCTTTAGCTGCTGAGCAGCACGTGTTGACATGCGGCCGAGCTTAACTCTGGCAGCAACCCTCCTCTCCAGCAAGGGTTTGATGATGAAACCTTAGCGCCCTGCATGTCTAAAACTTCTGTGCGCAGCTGTACATTTTGAGATGCTCAACCATGTGGGGTTTCTACCGCACCATACATTTTCAATGGGAGATTGCATGCAGGCCAGTCTAGGCCACGCCCTTTTTTCCGTGAAGCCATGCTGCTGTAACTCATGCAGAATGCCTGGCATTGTCCTGCTGAAATAGGCCAGGATGTCCCTGAAAAGGTATGTGTTGGATATGAGGCTCCAAAACCTGTATGTACCTCTCAGTATTCATGCTGCCTTCACAGATGTGTAAGTGCCCGATGCCATTGGCACTAATACACCCCACACCATCACAGATGCAGGCTTTTGAACTGTACACCGATAACAAGCTGGATGGTCCCTCTCCTCTTTAATCTGCAGGACACTGAGTTCGTGGTTTCTGGAATGAATTTCAAATCTTGATTCATCTGACCACAGAACAGTTTTCCATTTTAGCTCAGGCTATTTTAAATGAGCTCTGATCACAGAAGATGTGTTCACATTTGGCCTTTTCTTTGCATGTTACAGCTTTAACTTAGATTTGTAGATGCAGTGACCTTTATTAACCCACCATGGTTTTCTTAAGTGTTTCTGAGCCCATGTTGGCATTTTCAGAATGATCACTGTTTTTAATGCTGTGTCACCTAAAGGGGTCAAAGGACACAGGTATGCAATGTTGGCTTGCCCCTTATGTACAGATTTCTCCAGATTCTCTTAGTCTTTTGATGACATCATGGACTGTAGATGGGGAATTCTCTAAATTCCCTGTAGTCACATGTTGAGGAAGTTTGTTCATAAACTTTTGGGCTGTTTGCCCATGCAACAACTTTAACAAAATAGAGAACCTGACACCTTTGTTAACTGTAAATAACTAAGGCTTTCAGGCCTTACCCAATCATGGACTATCACCTGTTACCAGTGAACCTGCTTACCTTTGGAATGTTTCAGGTGTTTTTGAGCATTCCATGATTTTCCTAGTCTTATCTTGCCCCTGTCCCGACTTTTTTAGAACGTGTTGCAAGTATCAATTTTGAATGTGTGCATATAAAAAACAATGAAGTATATCTGTCTAACACTGGATATCTTGATGTTGTGCTGCATGCAATTGAACTGAAGTTGAAACAGATTTGTAAATCACTGTTTTCAGTCTTCAAGAATATCTTGAGTAAACTCTGACTTTATGTCACTAAAACTTTGGCTTTTTTACTTTGCTGTCTTCGCAGCTACATCATTTGTCTTGAATTATTTGCCCCTGCTTTAATGTTGCTGTTCATCGTTGCTCACACCCAATTAATTGTGACTTTGCAAAATCTCCCAACATGAACAAAACATAACCCATTTTTTTCTGTTTTCCTTTTAGTGAATGTCTCCAGTCAGTCTTTGTTGAAAGGTCAAATCTAGAGTTTCCTTAGAGAGTATGTGGAGTGACTCACCGTGCTCGTCTCTCTTGCTCTCACAGTATGACTCAGTTTGGTGGCACATAATAGTCAAAAAGCTGTCTTGGAGGTGTTTTTAAACTGACATGAATACAATTGTGCAGGTAACACTCGCTGCCCTTTAAAATCGGATGTTCCATTCACACTTTACACACCAATTATTTTCTCTCTGACTTGAAGACAAAAAGAACGAGTCTTGTTTTCAGTGAAATGCCAGGATGTACAGAAATGTTAGCCCAAATCCTGTCTGGGTGTCGTCATTGTAGTCGCATCATTAATGAGAGATTTTCAGATCTGAATGTTCTCTGGTTGAATCTTTCTGACTCATTTTTGTATGGGCAGGGCCATGTCTACCATTGTGTAGCATCCCCTTGTCTTTTAACAGCAGTCTGTAAATGTCTGGGAAGTGAGGAGACCAGTTGCCAGAGTCATGGGACAGGAATGTTGTCCCATTCTTGTCTGATGTGGGATTCCAGCTGCTCAACAGTCCTGGGTCTTCTTTGCCAGATAGTTTGTTTTATGATACTCCAATTGATGAAAGGTCTGGACTGCAGGCAGGCCAGCTGAGCAGCTAGACTCTCCCTTTGTGAAATAATCTAATGAAATGGTAAAATGTCTCAGTTTCAACATCTGATATGTTGTTTATCTTCTATTGTGAATAAAACATGGGTTTATGAGATATGCAATCATTGCATTCTGTTTCAATTTATATTTACACAGTGTCCCAACTTTTTTAGGAATGGGGTTTTATATTTTGATGTCAGCATAGGGCCTTGCTTACTTCTGATCTAGTCAAAGTGTTATGAAAACAGCCTTTCCTGATTTGCTGATGCTGGTGAAGACTGTGGATCAGACTGTCAAACATCCTGTGCTCTTTAAAGTAAATAACAAACATAGGCGCATCAGAAGTCAAATCAATGCTTTTATTGTTGCTTTCCCTTCCTCTTTTTATTGCCGTACAGCTCATTTGCTTATGTAAGCCACTCAAGCCCAAAGGTTTCTGAGGGCAACCTATAACAGTGAAGTCTAAAGCTGTTTGGAAGTTGTACTGAAGTTGTTTACAGGTAGTGACATGTGAAGTTACTCAGGATAAAGTGAGAACAGGAGTGAGCCCTGAGCTCCCCTAACACCCAGCAGCCCACCCACTCATGTGGCAGAGGACCAGGACCAGAAAACACAGCTTTACCCAGCAACAGTTTTAAGATCACATTTAGCTTCCTGAGCACTGCCAGATCTCACTGTCATCAGCTTTGTTTTTGCAAACTCATGTATAGTGACATCAAAGTACCTATCTCATACCAGCCAGGTCTTTTCTAACTTTATTATGACACTCCTGTCTTTGATTTTTAATGAATTAACACTGGAACTAATGCTATGAAATGCTGTTCTTGTTAAACCACTGAAATATTTTGTAATCGTAAAAAGAAAAGGGCAGTATCTGCTGTGGATAGAGACTAAATTTACAGAGCAATTGCAAATTTTCATTAACACAAGTCATATAGAAAATGTGTAGTAAATGGTCAGAATTTAGCACCAGGATTAGAGTGTCTGCAAACAAACATTTTCAGATTGGTTTGACAAGTCTGTAGCATTAGCACCACCAGCCTTCAGTCCTCCTTGCAGGTTAATATCCACATGCCAGTGCTAGTTTTCCATTGCCATAGTCAACACATTTTTTTTAGATAAAAAAAAAAAACTGCCAGACTGCCTCATCACAATACAATGTCTGTCTACTGTTCTGGTAGCAAGTCCAGGATTGAGATCTGGGCTTTGATTCTGCCACTCAAAAACATTCCCCTTGTTGTCTTTAAAACATTTATGTGTAACTGAATAAGCTTGTGAGTCTGGATTTTATATATTATCCTGTATTCATTTTACCTTCTACCTTTGAACACTGTCCCATAATGGTATGGAACAAACAAGAAACAACATCAGTTAAAATAGCTACATAAGCTACAAGCTATCACTTGACAGAAATACCAATGTCATAACCTTGATCTTTTCAGGTCTGATTTACTAAGAAAAATCTGTTACTCTTATGGTTGCATATCAGTAAAAATCACAGCCTTTTTCCCCCATCAGTTATTCTATGTAAATTCCATTTCTCCCAATCAGCAGTATCTCTGACATGTTAATGTAGACTTCAAGGGGCAGAAAACATGCAAAGATATTCTTAAATGACATGTCTGTGCAGAACTGATTATCCTTCATTTTAAATTAGAAACAGATCCAGTAGATCCATTAGCTTAAATGTCACTGGATCTCTTGACTTTAGTTCCCTTTATTCCAGTGCAAATGATTTCTAAACCACTGGCCATCAAAGAAGTCTTCTTGTTGATCTGATTCTGACCTTCAGTGCCCAAAAAAGAAGACATCCTTTATTATCGGTGCTATCATTTTACATGTAGGTTGCTCAGAGATAACTACCAGTATTGAGGTGGGACTTCATTGAAATTCCTGCTAATATCTTCAGTCATGTGTAGCCATGTATGCTTCTGAATTAGCATAGAGATTACCTGCTCCCCTCAGAGGAAATGTGCTCTTTAGACTCACACTGTTAATACTGTCAATCAGTGTGACCGACAGGTGTGTTAAAGTCTTATGTTGCCTTCAAGTGAAACACTGAACTCAAAAGGTCAGAACATCTGTGGCTCAATCCCACCACACTGCTCACCCCTACCGCTTAGCCCTATCTCTGTGTGTTCATGTTAGGGGTAAGGTGGCCCAATTCTAGTTGGGGAAGGGGCTATCAAAGGCTACGTGGCCTCTATCAAAGGGTAGCTTTGTCAGAGACATGCTCCATGCTGACTGTAATATCAAATCTCCAAGAATACCATATCACTGGCAATGTTTATTTATTTAACCTTTATTTAATCAGATTAAAACCCATTGAGCTCAAGATCTCTTTCACAAGGGTGACCTGGCCAAGAGGTCAGCAGCACACATCATGAAGAACATATTGAATGGCGGCAATATACAATAAGTTAGAATACACATATTTTGTGAGAGCAAGGTGTTACACAATAAAGTGCAGTATCTTTAGCAAAAATAACAATTCAGAAACACAGGCACTGTTCAGTGGTCTCACGCTGTTTATCCATCAGCATGGACCGAAAGGATCCAAGTGAGATGAGCTCTGAGAGCTTCAGCTCAGTCTGTAAAGAGTTCCACGCTGTGGGGGCAGCAAAACTGAACGCTCTCTTCCCCAGTTCAGTTCTGACGCGAGGAACAGAAAGATGGAGAACGTCACAGGACCGTAAGGCATAGCGGCTTTTAGTTCTCTGCAGAAAAGTACATATATAAGCTGGAGCTAAGCCAAGAAGAGCCTTATAAATCAGGGTCAGCCAATGCGTAAACCTGCGCGCACTTAAAGAGGGCAAGCCTGATTTGACATACAAGTCACAATGATGTGTGAGGCAGCCATCACCAGTGACAAACCTCAAGGCACTGTGATAAACAGTGTTTAAGGACTGCAGACATTTAAGAGGAGCACCCATATACAGCACATCTCCATAATCAATCAAAGGAAGAAATGTTGCTGACACAAGTAATTTCCTGGCTCTGAGTGAAAAACAGGATCTATTTCTGTAGTAGAACCCGAGCTTCACCCTGAGTTTGGTAACTAACCTTGCAATGTGTGCTTTGAAGGAGAGTTCATGATCCAGAAGGAAACCCAGGTATTTATAACTGGAAACCAGCTCTATTGGGTTTCCTTGTTGAGTTACCACAGTCGGTAAATTCACTGGTAACTCACTTGAATTTGAGAAGACCATGAGCTTAGTCTTTTCTGTGTTTAAAACCAATTTCAAAGTTCTCAGACGAGACTGAACAACATTAAAAGCAGCTTGTAAAAACTCAAAAGCCTGAGTGAGCGAGGATGAACAGCAATAAATAATGGTATCATCTGCATAAAAATGATAAAATGCATTTGACACATTTGTACACAGACTGTTGATGTATATAGAAAATAAAATGGGTCCCAGAACTGAGCCTTGGGGCACCCCTTTAGTGACATCCAGAACAGAGGAGGTGGATCCAGCCCCCTGCACACACTGTGTTCTGTTTGTTAAATAATCACTGAACCAAGAAGTGGCAGATTTTGAAATACCAATGTTATGTAAAGTTTTAGTCAAGAGTCTGTGGTCTACTGTGTCAAAGGCTTTAGACAAATCAATAAAAAGAGCTACACAATATTTCTTACTGTCCAGAGCCTCAATAAAATCATTTAAAACTTTGAGACCAGCTGTAACAGTGCTATGCTGTTTTCTAAAACCTGATTGAAACAATGATAAAATATTATTTGACTCTAAAAAATCCTTTAATTGATCACTGACGATCCTTTCAAACACTTTAGCTAAAATACATAATTTAGAAATTGGTCTGTAGTTATTTACATTAGTAGGTTCACCCCCTTTTAACAGGGGGAGAACGAATGCAGACTTCCAAACTTTAGGGATTTTATTACTGATAAAACTCAGGTTAAAAAAATGTGGCTGCTAAAGCCCAAATACTGTAAGTACAAATGTAAGAAGCTGTATATGATTTGAAAAGGAATTTGTCTGTCAAATTCCTTAATTCAGTGATGTTTCAATGCAGTTTGGTACTTTTATTTTGAAAGACAATTTTGAAGATTTACTTGTAGTAGAAATATCCTGTTACTTTGTCACATCTGCTAATCCAAATGCTGACTTAAAAAAGCAATTGGGATTAAATGCATGATCAACCTCTTACCTCTCACTGTGCTCTGTTGAACCCTGTCACTGAAAGTTCAGTCTCTTATATGCAAGTTGTGTCAAGCTGCAACTAGAAACACCCAACTTCCTGGTATGACTGTTTCATAATAAAGCATTTTAACAACATAACAATGGGGGACTAAGATTACAAAGAACACCTCAGAAATAATGTGTTTATCATTAAATTAATCGAGCTTTATGAAGCTGCAGTTACTAGTGAGAATATGGAGTTTCAGTTTTACAGCTGCTTTTGGACAACGATCAGAGCCACAGCTCGCTTCTTTAACAGCTTGCGTCTTTAACTGGCATCCTATACGACAAGTAGAGACACGTGTTTTTCAAAGTTAAATAACTTTAATAACCATAAATAATAGCCACTTGTTTTCTTCCTCTGAAAGCCCTCCATTGTGCCATTCTAACGACACTATCCACGCCTTCATAGCTCTTACAGAATGTTTTCTAGTGAGCTTGGAACTTGTCTGGCTTTCCAGGGTCTTGAAAGATTAAACCTGAACCAGTAACGCTGATACTGAATGTCTTTTCATCCATTTATAATCAATTTTCTGATTGCTCCTGCAGCTAGCCTGCCACCATATTGTCTGTTTGTATCCCAGAATGCATTGTGGCAGGCTGTTCCATCATCACATCATGCTTTGCTGGAAAGCGCATGTGCACAGACTTAGAAACTGGAGAAGAGAGCCTGAATGACTCATAATAGAGAGAAACAGACACAAAGAAGCTATTAGATGGCCCTCAGAGTCACTGCAGACAGGAACTGTTTTAAAGAATGACTCAGAATCCCAAAAACGCAAGAACTTTTTGTTAAAATGTAACTATAATCAAGACTTTTTGTCACAGAATGATTATTTTTTAAATTCTTTGGCCCCAAATAGATAGTTGTTATAATAGTTACAATAGTGTTACAATAGTTAAAAAAACTAGCTCAGGGTTTCATGGTTTAACCCTTTATGGGGCAAGGAACAACATGTGGTCACTTCTGTTGACCTTCCTTGTGGCCTGTCCCAACTCTCTGTGATACAGCCAATCAGTGGAGATAAGGCAACATCATGGAAAGTGGCATCACACCATCTGAACTATCAGTAGTGACCTAGAGTGTCTCAAACTTCCTGATAGTGTTGCAATACTCAAGAACCAGCTTGGTTTGATAGCCATCTTGAGACCATGTTTTGAACATCTTGGTCTTAGGATCAAGAGCATACTTACTTGGTCTCGAACTGGTCGGGCTCAGGATTCTCGTCGAGACCACCACTGATGTGCTATTCTTCAATCAGGTGAAGCCCTTGCTAAAACAACAAATAGCTTCAGTTCATGTGTAATTTCACCCCTCGATGAAGACGGATGATTTTGTTCAGGCTGGGCATATGATGTCATTTTTAACTGACCTGTTCCCTAGTCATAAATATTGAATACTGAACTTCTCTTATAAAGATCTACATACCAATGAACCGTCCTACTCTGTTTATTTATGTTGTTTTTGCTTCATTTGTTGTTTCTTGACAACTCTTCCACACTAAATGCTCACTAGCTTATTCAGTAGTAAGGTCTTGGCCTCCTGAAGGACCAAATCTGAGGCACATTGTTGTCATGTTCTCTACCCTTCTTGATATTCCTGGTACTGACTTTGAATATCTGCCAGGAAATCCACCTCTTGCCCTTCATCATTCCCCTCGTCTTTTTCCTCTGCTAGTGTTTATGTGTGTTTAGTGTCCCTGAACATGGGTGAAGGTGTCAGAAGAGACTTGTAAAACTGTCACGTTGGGAATGGAAGGCACCTGGCCCCAAGGGGAACGATTAGAGCCCCTGAAAAGGTCATGTTTTATGGGCCCTTCTTTTGACCCCTCCAAATATAGGTGATTATGGCAAAGGGGGCGAATCCAGTGACCTACTGTCCTATTCTAGCTCCTCGTGTTCCTCAACAACCTCATGTTCTCATGATAAGACGTTTGTTGATGAGCCATCTGTTCCCATGATCTGTTTTGTTTGTTATCAGATAGTGAAGAAAGAATTGGTTTTAGTGCGTCAGCATTCGAAGCTCACAGTAATTAGCCTGTCTGGTGTGTTGGACAGCAAGCAGAGATTATGTTGAGATAGCTACAGGAAATTTGAACCAGTGTTTTCCTTTTCATTACACAATTTTATGGTCAGATTCTTTGGCTGAAAGATGTTTGTACTCCAAGCTAGAGAGTTCTGGTGACTAAGGCTTGTATCAGTTGGAGAGATCTTCAGTTTTACCTGATATTTGAACTCAGATTTTGTTCTTTGGATGCAAAATATGAATATTTTTTATGAGCGTCATCCATCACTGTCTGTGAAAGAACACTCTCAGGTAGAGGATGTATCAGTTTGAAACCAAACTCCTCTCCTCAAAGACTCCGAGTCATCTTAGAGGTCGTTGTAGTTCGATTTTCTATTTCAAGCAGGGCGCAGTCAAAGGGAGAAGTTTAAACAAAGGAGGGGATGGAGCATGAGACGTTCCTGTCTCAGCAGCCATGGGGCTCGATTTGAACCACATCTGAGCCACTGTGTACTTCTGCCAAGTACAAAGTGCTACTATAAAATAGCACCTCTGTCTTCGCTCTGATCTGTTTCCTGGAATCCACATCTGTCACCAGCTTCTAAACTCACCCTCTGGCCTTTCCATTTAAATCAGGGTCATTTGTGGTTGAATCCCACATTGACAGCATTTAGCCTGTTGCTACTGTTAGCAAACAATAGAGCAAAGCATAGCGGGGTTAGCTAATCAATGAGGCATTTACCGACCCCAGATGGCAGACAGTAAGAACTTAAAAAGACATGGTGAAGGCATTTATAAATGCTGAGGTCAGACTTCACAGAAACATAAATAGTTTGACTGTGGTACCTGACCAATCAGGGGCTAGAGGGGCTAAATTACCCCCAGAAAGAAGACTATAAACAAACAAACTGTATATTTACAGTACTATACTGTAAGTGTCCATCCAAACATAAAGATAAATGATATGTTAGCCTGTGGTAATGCTAACAGCGTGTAATTCCGTGCAACCTGGTATTAACTCCCTTGGATATTGTACCCTTTCATTGATTTTATAAATCAGTCATGGTCAATATAATTTGGCTGTTTTGACAAAAAATGTTAAAAAAAAAACTCTTTAATGTCAAAGTGCAAACATATTTCTACAAAATAATTATATTAAATGAAAATAAATAATGTAAAATAAATAATTTTGTGTTTAAACCATGTCTGTGCAGCTTTCCCTGGATGCTTCGGGTCATTGTCTTGCTGGAAACAAAAACCTTTTCCCAAGCTAAAGTTCATGTCACTAAAGCTAACAAAGCTATAGAAAACAAAGCTACATAGCTAACATAGTTATCGTAGTTAAGTCTAAGCTCACAAAGTAGCTATGTAAGCTACCTAAACAGGTTATCTACATAGCTATGTTAGCTTTAGCTATGTCTGCTAAAGTTCACATTGCTAAAGCTGACTTGGGTATAGATAATGTAACTAATGTGGCTACGTAGCTAATATAGCTAAAGCTAAACTCTTAAAAAAGCAATATAAGCTACATTGATGTATTACCTATGAGGCTAGCTTCACTTTTGCTACATATGCTAAAGCTCATGTTGCTAATTAAGCTAAGTTAGATACAGATAACGGAGCTATGCTAAGCTATGCTTTAGCCACGTTTGCTACAGCTCATATTGCCTTACTTGCCTAACTTAGCTACAGTATAGAGGTCTGGGCTTCGACTCAGCCTCTCACCTTGTTGTGTCTAAACAATGTCTGTGTAGCTTTTCCTGGATGCTTCGGCTCATTGTCTGATTAAGTTTGTCCTCCAGGGTTTTCCTATCTTTTGCAGCATTCATTTTACCCTCTTCCTTTACAAGCTTTCCAGGTTCGGCTGCCAAGAAGCATCTCCACAGCATAATGCTGCCACCACTGTGCCTCACAGTGGGGATGGTGTGTTCGTGGTGATATGCAGGGTTTGGTGTCCACCAAGCATAGCGTCTTGTCTGATGGCCTAAAGCACCATTTCGGTCTCATGAGATTGAACAACTTTCTTCCACTTGACCACATGAATTTTGGTGAACTTGAGTCTAGATTAACGTGTTTTTTTCAGCACTGGCTTTCTTTTTACCACTCTCCCATAAGGCTTTGACTGGTGAAGAACCCAAGCAACAGTTGTTCCTCTTTCAGAGTAGTCACAAGTGTCTTGGTGGCCTCTGTCACTAGTCTCCTTCTTGCATGGCTAATTAGTTTGTGACCAAAAAAAAAACATTTTGGTGGATGTCCAGTCACCTTGGATATGTTTTTGTATCCATCCCCTGACTGATACTTTTTTAAACACCTTTTCTCTGAGTTGTTTCGGGTGTTCTTTTGCTTCATGGTGTAATGGTAGCCAGAAATCATTAATCAGTGATTGGATCTTCCAGACACAAGTGTCTTTATGCTACATCCACCTGAGACACATTCACTGCACTCATGTGATCTCCACTTCGCTAATTGTGAGACTACTAGCATCAATTGGCTTGACCTCTGTTGAATTAGGTCAGTCACTCTAGAGGGGTGGGCCACACAGCGGCGCAGTGGTTAGCACTGTTGCCTCACAGCAAGAAGGTTGCTGGGTCGCCTCCCGAACAGGGCCCCTCTGTGCAGAGTTTGCATGTTCTCCCCGTGCATGCGTGGGTTCTCTCCGGGTACTCCGGCATTACTTTGTGGAAATCTTTTTTCACTTAAAGAGGGTTTTTTGTAATTTTTGTGACAACAGTCACATTATATTGATCTTGATTTATTTCTGAAATCATTTAAAGGGTAAAACAGCCACTTTTTATAGGCACTGTAACTCTGCGTATATGTGTGTCCTTATTTCTGCCTGTGAAGAGACCACTATGGCACATTGCATGAGAAGTGACACTGCTAGGATACACAGTGAGCAGACCAGACTGGGGGCGCCACTTTTTCTCCCTCATGAGACCATAACCCTGCATGTAACGATTCTGTTAGATAGCATGACTGCAAGCTCCACGTGGTAAAAGCTGATGTTACTGAGGGAGCTGCACAGAAACAGCACACTGTGGACTTAATGGAAATCATCCCACAGAAAAAGAAAGAAGGAATAATCTCCTCTGAACAATCTTGAAGGCAATAAAAGACAAAAATAACTCCACTAGATGGGCTTTTAGTTTCACTAAGGTTAACACGAGGCCTTTGTGTCTGAGCATGTTCCTAGAGCGTCTGTATTACCAACTGGCGTCCTCACAGTTATTCATACACACATACAATAAGAGAATATCCCCAAATGCTTGGACTGCATCCAGCCTCCTCAATCCCAGACAAATTCATCCGTCTTGCCACAGCAGCCTTCATTATTGTACCATTACTGGGCGACGGGTGGTTGTCCCAAATAAAAATTGATCCCACTGACGAGTAATCATCTTAGGCCTGCAGCTTTGCCTTTATAGACGCTCAACCCTTCTCCTGATTTACAGAGGGCGACGTGTCCCCGGATACCACAGAGAGGTATTAATAGACACCATCTTCCTTTTGTTCTCCTCCTGCTTCCGGCTTTGGCTGCACAAAGACAAAGTGGAATCATTTGGGCTCTGTTCAAAGCACACAGACATTAGACTCTACCTTTTCTCAGATATTGACCTGAGCCACTTTTATACAAACAACTTTGGAAGTTCCACTTTTTGCTCCTGATGGCCATCAGAATGCCTGAGGAGGTTTTAACTCACTCATGTCAACACTCCTCGAGTATCATCGATGTTTGATCTGCTTTGATTATTTAAATGAAAGTAAGATGCTCAAGCAAAATGTAAATAAATCACTTTTAGCATCTTTGTAGCAGAACTGTCAGAAGACTCAACATGATGAGGAAGTTCTACTGTTCTACTCACTCTTCTCAGCTCCACACACATCACGTATTTCAAGCGACGGTTACCGCTGAGAGCAGCAGAGCGGGCAGTCTCACCTGAGGAAACAGGGGTGATCAGTCGGGAACAGGAAGAACAGCAAGGCAGGTCGCCTGGTGTTCTTTCTACGCTCTGTCTCTCACTGACTTTGGCCCACATTTACAACCTTTTTCTCCACAAGCAGGATATTCTTAGACTCAGACAAGCCTCAGAAGATCCTTTCAAGAGGGTGTCTCTTTGGGCTAAAGTGGGGCAATTTCCCCCCACTGTTATGATCACAGTTTGAGCCAGCTTAATGCACTTGTGAACTCTCTCTCACAGCTTTTTTTTCCACTGTTAGCTGGACTCACTGTTATTGTAGAGTAATGTTTGTCAGATGATCCCTAAACCAATTTGCAACTGGGACATAGTGTGGTCATTTTGGGTAAAGGTTCAGCAGGAGCTGGGCATTAAATCCAATTTTTAAAATTTATAGACATATTTTCAAATAGGATAATTGCATTATTGTTGATTGTAACTAGGCATTTTAATGAGGGCTGACCGCAGTAACACACTAATTGTAATGGAATAAAGGCCAGAAATGAGCAAATTATATCTTTTTACACATGTATTGCTTGCTGAACACTGAAGATACTAGAGGGGGGGGGCAACTGTTAAATGGAAGTTCTATTTTCTGACTACGAGGTTATAAGACCAACTCTATGACTGTTGAGCAGTGTTGGGCAAGTTACTCAAATAGTAGCTAGTTATAGTTACTAGTTACTGCTTGCAAGAAGTAACTGGGTTACTGCTTTGTAAAAGTAACTAATTTGAAAAGTAACTCAGACATTACTTTTTTTCTTCAATCCTCATTATTGTACAAATCACATTCATTTGTGTTGTAGTGGCAGTATGAGAGGAAAAAACTAATATCATATAACATTGTAGCCACTATTATGTTGGAACGTGGTGAAACAGTAACCTTGCAAAGCAGATGGATACGCCCATTTCCTCGTTTCTGACTGGCGAATCCATCTTGCAAAGCTCCTGTCTGAACTGTTTGGGCCTGGTTAGAAGTGACAGGACCAATCAGCAATGAGGGGCAGTACTTTTGGCCGCGGCAGAGTCATGATGTAAGCAAGCAGCAACAATAGACCTGGGGGTTTATGACGGAAGACATTAGTGGGGATGCTGCTAAAGCACCAGTTCTATCAGAACTTGATAACATTTCTTAGTTTAAACAAGAACAAAGAACAGCACTAAGTTGTTTTCTTTTCTTTTTTTTTCAAAGGCTCTGCCATTTCCCAAACGCTGTATATCGAAGGTTTCCCAGGTGCCAGGTTAGAGAAACAATAGAACACGGTAGAAATGTTTCTCAACTTTTGACACTATTAAAGCATTTTTACACTGTTTAAGAAGTCTAAAATAGATGTACTCTTTTGACAGAGTACAGATTAAATCCCAGCTGCTCTCGAAATGTCCTTCTGCATGACGGTCCTATCTCTCATCTTATCGTCATCTTATCTTATTTGAGTTTTTTTTGTTGACTTTCCAATCATTGCAAGATCTTTTTTGTCCTAGTTTAGCTAACGTTGGTGCTTGGGCCCTAATGATGCCCTTTTAACACACTAGCATTGGTTTACGTTACCAGTATGGACAAAAAAATAATGTTTTGAAATGACAACAATACAATTGTAAATTTGTGATTAAAATGGATTTTTCTTGTGATTAATTCAGTGATTAATCACATATAAAAACATTTAATCATATGAAGTTTTCATGTAAATGATCATTTAGACAACCTTTTTTAATGGTTTTTGGGCAAGTAAAATTGATTTTTCTAATATAGATTACTCTGTCCTTTAACTGAAGTTAGCACAATCCAATACTAAATCTCTGGGCCTGTTAAAGGATTTTTCTATTGTGAGTTAGCATTAAGCTGACAAACTCAGACGTCTATCCTGGCCCATGAATTTTAAATTAACATTGTGTAATTGCCAGTGACCTTTAAAGAGTAATTTTCCTCTAAGTGCACATCCCTAGCCCCTGAAGGGCAGTTGGGACATTTCCTGGCTCTTCCTCACATCATTAACTTCATGTGTAGTATTTTATTCAAACCCATCTTACACCCTAAACTCCTGCTGAACTGCTGTTTTGGCAGACAGATAAATTCTTTGTTTGTGCTTTCTTTCCTCTCTCCTCATTGTCATTTCCTGCCTTCTTTATCTTCCACATAATCCCCACAGAAATGGTTCATATCCCCTCACCGAGCAGAGTAAGACGAGATGTGTGGCCACTTTGCTCCAAGTCTGCCTGGCATTGATCCTGCTGGCAGAGCTGGCTCTTTAGTCTCCTTTGAGGGAAAGGCTTTTGCACACTTTTTAACCAGACAGCGTGGCTCTGCCTGCCCGGCCTCACAGGCGCTTAAAACACCAAAGATCCCTGTGAGAGCGCCTGTTTGGCTGTGTTTTCCTGCTTCACACAGCATGACTTCTGGATGTATATCCCTTTTTGGGCAGGCATTTGTTGTGCTCCAAAGCTGTCCTGCTCTCGTTTTCCCACGCCTTTGTTTTCCCACCTTCATACCCCTGGAGGTGTGCTGTTGTTTGAATGCAGGTATTTTTGGAACATTAATGAATTGAGTTAAGGTGTAAAATGGCAGCCACAGGAGGTCAGACGCTGGTCATTTGTCATCAGGATGAAGTAAGCGAGCTTGAAAGATGGAAATAGCTTTGTTTGGAGTGCCAAGTCATCTCCAGCCAATCTTCTGGAACCAGAGGGCCCACTATTTTGCAGGCCAGATTGGAAAGCCAGGCTCTCCATCTCTTCCTGGGTCTCCTTCATCTTTTCTTGTCACACATGGCCCTGAGGCATTGTCCGCCAAACACAAAGGCATAAATATCCTCTACCATAAGAACATGTTTCAACTCTCAATGCCTGTGAGCATTGCACAACAGTGTATATGAAGTGTCTTCAGTCCCAGTGGGGGGGTAACAGGCCTCTGGCTAGAACTGTTCTCATTTTCCCGCTGTTTGCAGGTATTCACCAGCCGTGTTTTCCATATGTGGACTGCTATACGTTTTTTTGTCTGGTTCTGGAGAACTTTGCACGAAAGGTAACCGTATAATAGTCTAACTTTAGAAAAGACCAGTCTTTCTGTGTTGCAAACTGATCTGTTAAAAGATATTGCTTCTATTGCTGCCTCTGCCGCAAAGATGGATGTTGGAATGCAGCCTAATGTAGCATGTAATGTCTGCCTCGAGCCACATGCTGGTGTATCTGTGATAGCACACACTGTTAACCTGAAAGCTGTTTGTGATCAAATAATTTTAGTAAATATTACTTAAAAAACTAGTTTTTTTTTTTTGCATTACTTAAAAAAATTTGGTGTATTCTACTATTATAATGTGATTGTAGAGTGTACTTGTTTTGAGTTGAATAAACTTGAAAATTTTTTATTTTTTGTAACTTAAACTTTGGGTTTACTTGTAATTTTGAGTTATATCAATTTAAATCAGCATCTGCCTCGGGAGTCATGCTGGTGTATCTGTGACAGCAGCATCACTGCCTGCAGCCTGCACATATTTACCATACATGCAATTGACAAACAGACACCTTTTTTTTTCTGCGGTTTGGAATGCAACTTATGAGAATTAAAAAGAAATGTAGGCCAGATAATACAGAGCTGTTTAAGCACACTAATAACACTTTAAATCATCAATTAAATCATGTTTTTTCTTATTTGGATTTTTAAGTTGTTTGTGGGATTCAAATATTGAAAACTTTTTGCTTTCCTTTGAGTTAGTTAAACACAACAACAACATACTTGGACAAAGTGCTGCTGATAGCAGCAAAATACTGAATGAAGCTTATCGTTAGTTCATACAGGATGTGGTGATCATACACCCAGCCATGATCTGCTGACAGACAGCTAATCCCAATTATCGTCTCCCAGCTCCCACAGCCAATCACAGCTCTTTCTCTCAACACAGCGGTGTATTTCAATATGATGCCCTTTTCACTAATCTCTGCTTGCATTTATGCTGATGCACTATGCTGCTGCTGCTTGCAAAGCTTAACCTCCTCCACCCCAGCTTCCTCCTTTATAGCATAAAGCTTGTAGAATCCTCATTGACAGTGATGCTACTATGGATTAATTGCTTTTGAACTAATTCAATTAGATCCAATATGCAATGCCAGAATTGCATCTATCCGTAAGGGGTTTCTAGCCATGCACACCCTGAAAAGTCAAAGCATACTGCTCGAGGATCTTTTGAGCAGAGCTTCTCCGCCAAGTACAACTGTATATCAAATTTGCAATAAAACTTAAAACTCCTTTGTGCACACCTTACACAGACAGATCCAGAAATATGCAACTCTGTAAAACATTGGGAATTTGTCTTGAATCAGGAATCGGTTTGAGATGTGTATCATTTCTTGATCGAATCAGGAACCCATGATCAGAATTTAATCGAACAGTGACATGCTGAAAGATTCACACCCCTAATTTCTTACATGACATTATAAATAAATACTAGTCACAAACCTTCACCATGGACAGATAAAACAACCCTTCTCCTTAAAAGGATCACATCACACATAGAAATGTTAATATAGTGGGTCTGTTAACCTGTCTGGTGTTTCCATTTGGTACCTGTACAGTCACAAACCAATTTTCTGCCTCAGCAGGTTCAGTCCTCCTGTGGGTCAAAGGGCAGCACAATATTACTTCTCAGTTAAAACCACACAGGAGAGTCCATGTCAGTTGAAAAATCTCTCTTTTGTTTACTTGCTCCTGTGGAAACAGACCCTCGGTCACCCTGAGGGTTGGCTTTGAAGAAGCGTGGCTGTAAACTAGAGAAAAAGCAGAAAGATGGGAGGGTGGAGGAGCACGCAGCAGGATGATGGGTGAGGTGTTTTTCACTGCAGGTGCAGCCGAGCGTAGCGTCCGCTCCACATCGACAGACAGCCTCATTGGTCACCATTTACTCATGAAACAGTCCATTGGTCTCTGGTCATTTATCATGTTATGAACAGTAAACCTGGAGGAGAATCACTTTCTACAACAGAGTCTTCAGATACCTCCCCCATTACTAATGCTCCTACTATTACTATTGCTATCAAGGCTAGAAGCTGCAGATAATTCTGCTGTAAAGACTTTTTGCTGCTAAAAACACATTAAACACACTTTTAAGGTAAACTTGCATAACGAGTAGTATTTAAGGTTGTTTAAGCCAAGCCGTCCAGTTCAGTTTGTTACAGCACTTTACGAGTTTATTTGCATTTCTATTATCAAAAGTTTGAAAGGGTACCAAACTGGGACAAGTGCAGGAGTTCAAGTATCTTGGGGTCTTTTTCACAAATGAGAATAGAATGGACAGTCAGAGCTCAAATTACCGGCGGGTCACCGTTCCAAACCTCACTTATGGTCACGAGCTTTGGGTTATGACTCAAAGAATGAGATTGCAGGTCAAAGTGGTCAAAATGAGATTCCTCAGGAGGGTGGCTGGGCTTAGCGGTAGAGATAGAGTGAGGAGCTCAGACATCCAAAGGGATCTCGAAGTAGAGCCACTGCTCCTTTGCCTTCCCGTGGAGGCCACTGGGGAGTAAAGGTTGGGAGCATCTGACTTATTCTCTTTTCCTCCACAAGCCTTCCAGGGCTGGTAGCCGAGAAGCATTCCCATGGCATGATGCTGCCACCACTGTGCTTCACAGTGGGGATGTTGTGTTTGAGTGATGTCTTTACGTAGCGTCTTGTCTGCTTGCCAAAAAGCACCATTTTGGAACATTCTTCCACTTGACCGTGGAGTATTCCACATGCCTTTTGATGAAGTCTTGTCTAGATTTAATGAGTTTTCTTTCTTTTTGCCACTCTCCCATAAAGCTTTGACCGGTGAAGAACCAGGGCAACAGTTGATGTATGCAGAGTCTCTCCCATCTCAGCTGCTGAAGCTTGTAACTCCGTCCTTTCTTGATGATGGGTTTATCTGAACTCCAGGAATGTTCAGTGCCTTTGAAATGTTTTTCTATCCATTTCCTGACTTATACATTTTCATAGCCTTTTCTCTAAACTGCTTGGAGTGTTCTTTTGTCTTCAAGGTTTAATGGTAGCCAGGAATAATGATTAACCAGTGACTGGACCTTCCAGACACAGGTGTCTTTATTCTACAATCACTTGAGACACATTCACTGAAATCAGGTGATCCCCATTTCACTAATTGTCAGACTACTAGCACCTGTTGGCTGTACCTCTGTTGAATTGGGTCAGTCACTTTAAAGGGGGGTTAAAAATCAACACTGCCACACTTTTTTTATATCCCTCATGCATGTTTGTAAAGGTAACTCACCTGTCCAAACAGAGCTCCCCCTCATCCTGTTCCCACTTACCTAAAAACACTCCTCCAGTTCTGCTGCTGCTGCTGGCCTTCCTGTGACTCACTAGCTCTGGGTGTTTTGGGGAAATTGAGTTGATGTGCATTTTATGCTTCATTTCCCTTCTTATTGGGGCCAAGTTGTCTGCTTTGCAAACAAATGGGTTTGCAGACGTGGTAGCTGTGTGGCTTTCAGGAAGGAAAAGTTTAGTGTAGATGTCTGTGTTGGTCAGACTTGCTCGATAAGAGTATGAAACAATCTTTTCATAACCTAATAAAAGAAAACAGAGGGCCAGTAAATGTATTCTAGCTGGGTGTATTTCCATTGCATTGCAGTCACAGATCTCAAGACCTATGTAAAAAAAAGGTGAAAGTCTTGCAATCCATTGAAATGAGTCTTAAAATCTGGTGCTGACATTGTTCCTTCTTAAACAAACCCCAACATCTGTGATCTCTAAACTTTTCCTCTAACTCAGTCACCTTTTTAACTTTAAATGTTCACTCTGTTTTGATTTATGATTTACTGCACGCCAAACTAATCACCTCCCCATGGCCTCAGCTTAAATTGTGTTTTGTGCTAATTAAATTAGGATTAGTAAAACGTGCATGTTCTGTTATTGCTCTCTTTGACCTTACTAAAGCGTGCTAAAGACAGAGGTTTTACCCAGATCTTGATGGATCTAAAGGAGAATAGATGAGTGAAAGCCAATTAAGCCCTGTCTATCTTCCTTAGCCCCCCCGTACGTCTGGCTCTGTCCATGAGTCAAGTGACCTTGACTCAGCCGAGGATTTGGAAATCACAAACCCATCGCAGAGTCGAGGGAGGGATGGATGTCGATGGGTTTCTTGGCAAATTCAAGGGTTCATTGACCACAGAGGGTGATACTTAGACCTGGGACTGGGCAGTGTATTGAGTTTTTAAGATATTTGGATACATTTTCAAATGAGATATATGGTTGGACAATATTGTTCATAATCATGCAGTTTCTGTTAATACTGATTTGAAAAAGTAAATTACACAAAAGAAGGTGACTGCATAAAAATTCACCCCATTTAAAGTGACTGACCCAGTCATCTGGTGCTAGTAATCTAACAATTAGTGAAATGGGGATCACCTTATTGAAGTGAATGTATCTGAAGTGATTGTAGTATATGACACCTGTGTCTTGAAGGTCCAGTCACTTGGTAATCAGTATTCCTGGCTACTATTACACCACAAAGACAAAAGAACACTCGAAGCAACTCAGAGAAAAGGTTTTTGAAAAGTACAAGTCAGGGGGTGGATACAAATCATTTACAAGTCAAACAAGATGCTATCTTTGGCAGACACCAAACATTGCACTTCCCCACTATGAATAATGGTGGTGGCAGCATCGTGCTGTGGGGATGCTTCTCGGCAGCTGGTTCTTGAAGGCTTGTAAAGATGGAGGGTAAAATGTAATGGAGCAAATCCTGGAGGACAATCTTATGTTGTCTGCAAGAGAGCTACAGCTCGGCAGAAGACTTATTTTCCTGCAAGACAATGACCTGGAATGTTCTGGAGTGGCAGAGTCACAGCCCAGACCTCAATCCAATAAAGAATCTGTTGCTGTACTTGAAAAGGGCTGTTCATACCTAATCCCTGTGCGACCCATCAGAGCTTGAGTAGTTTTGCATAGAGGAATGGAGTAGAATTGCAGTTTCCTGATGTGCAAGTACTGGGGTTGATGGCTGATGATGACGTCTTGTAGACTTGGCAGTGATGGAGGGTGGAGGAGAAAGCCACATTTAAAATGGACGGCAGCACACTATTGGCTAACAGTGAGGGAGTGGAGCAGTGCTATTGAATAGGCAGGATCAAGTGATGTGAACAGCTGATTATAAGGTGACAGTGAGTGAGCATGTGTGGAGAAGTGCATGAAACGAGACGCTGAGGAGAGGGATAGTAAGCCAATATGGAGAATGGATGGTAGAATGACATGCTTATTTTTAGCATCCTCTTCTCTATTGCCACTCCTTCTCTCAAAGCGCAGCATTCAGATACTACCATTACTCCACGACGGCATGCCACTCACTCTCCAAGCTGCTCATTCACAAACAAAGCATGCTGCACACACGCGTACGCTGACACACATCTCTGCTTGATCTCTTATCATATCCCAGAACACTATACAGTTTCCCTCCCTCTGGCAATTCATTTCATGTTAACACAACATCAATCTGTGGGGCAGCCCTCTCACTCCACACATCCACCCATCGCGGCGCCTGCTTATCTCTGTTACCTTCGGGGAAAACAAATGATGCTTGTATCCGTCCTGCCTCGCCGCTTAGATCACCTCCACCTCATTGTGCTCGTGGAACCCTCCAAACAGATACAACAACTGTATGTGTAGGCATGAGCAGTGGATCTGAGCTGCTGGGTGTTCATGAGCAACACTTCCCTCTTTCTTTATTTCATATGAATGACGTGGCACTTTAACTTTGACAAATTGTGATCTAACGTACAGCACTGAATCATACAAAAAGATGACGATGCTGCACCATACCATACTGAAGCATGTCACTCAATGCCATTTGATCTAATACAGTAGCATATAGTGTTTCCCATAGAATGATACTGTACTTGAGTGGCCATCCACCCTGACAGTATTCATCAACAGCGTGTTCTATAAAGACACTCAAATAACTAAAATGTTTTACTTTATATTCATTGCAGGTGTGCTGCATCGATGTGTATTGCAACCATCATACAAGAGGGGAGAAATAAAGGCAGCAACAAGCTGCAAAGACTCTGGAAATAAAGGCATAGCATACCATACAGCATCGCACCTCACCATACTGTACCATAACGTACTGTACTGTACCATACCATACCAGTGTTAATTTTGGCAGCTATTTTTAATTTTAGTCTTAGTTTCAGTCTTTAAATGAAATGCATTTTAGTTTTAGTCACATTTGAGTCATTTCTATCCTTTTTAGTTTTAGTCTAGTTTTAGTCTACAAAAACTTTTAGTGTAATTTTAGTCCATATAAAGTCCTCACATTTTAGTCTTTACTTTTAGTCCAAGTTTTTATTTCCTTGCCTAAATCTGGTAGCAAGACATTTTAGTGTGTTCTCTGCACCCTGCCAAACCTGGGGTCCCTGCTTTCTACAGCTGAGAGGCAGAATAGATACACATGCATTGTTTTTTGACAGAGTTACCCACAGTGGAGAAATATCATGGATTTTGAACGTCCGACAAGAACTAGATTACATTTTAGTCTAGTTTTAGTCATCTTGATGAAAACTAAACTTAGTTTATGTCAGTTTTAATCATCACAGATCTATTTTTGTTAGTCTTAGTCTAGTTTTTGTCATGGACAAATAGACTGTCAACAACATTTTTAGTCATAGTTGTAGTCGACAAAATTAACACTGCACCATACCATACCATACCGTACCATACCGTACCATACCATACTGTACCATACTATACCATACCATACCATAGTGTACTGTCCAACAAGGAATGATTCAGTGTGATACAACACAACAGGATATGATATGCTATGATATGAATTTGATACATGGCTTACCATAAACTTGATATAAACTTGATATCATTAATAGTTGTGTGATTTTTTAATATATTTCAAGACAGTCTCACAATGATGTATGAGGACATTTACTGAAGAATATATACAATACTTCTGTTAAGATAAAGAGCAGAATAATTATCCACTTCTATTTGGTGGCACTTCTGCCTCCACTGTCAGTCAATATCTTGTTGTTTTCCTTTAATTTTATTCTGCTTTCTTCTTATTTGTTTAAGTTTTTGCTTTATTCATTGATGTAAAAGTCCTGCTGTTTCTGTGAAATTAATGACCATTTTGACTGCTCTCTTTTGTAATGTTCTTGACAAATTAATACAAACACAGGAACTGCTACTGGAAAGCTGCTCCCATTGCTGATTCATGTTTTCCTCTGCTTTCTTTTGTTGGGCTACGATTATTCTTAGATATTGTCAGAATCTTCACATTAGTAAAAATCTAACAGTACTCCTCTACATTGTCTAAATTGCTAAAACACGCTGGCAAGGTTGCCTGCTTTTTAACACTGCTTCCACTCATGGCCGCTTTTGGTTAAAATAAGACTTAAGATCTGTAGTTTTTCTTCATATGCCAATTAGGAAAGCCTTAGGCAGGGAGAGAAGCAGCAACAGAGCAAGCATCAATGAATGGCACTGATTGAGTTAGAAGCAGAATAAAGGAGGAGCTGGGGTGGAGGAGGGTTGCAAGAGTGGCTTGCAGAAAGAGCAGTGGAGCATAGACAGACAAGAGCAGTTTAAATAAGGCAGCAGGAGAGCGAACAGCCAGTTACGTGCTTAGAGCAAATCAACTGGCTGTCAGCTGATGAGGGCTTACCAGAGATCAGCTGATTTCAGTTATGGCAACACTGGACTGTGGCCTGTCTGAGCTAATGCTATAAGCTTGAGTCTTGGTAGAATGTTGCAATAACATTTCTGCTCACTTTTACTTGAAAGCTATTATTCATAACCATTTAAGCTATATTGAACATTTAAAAAATAACCATGTTCCAGTGTCCTCATACAAGTACTTACTGTATAGCGGTTTTGTAGCTTGTTATCTATTGATAAAATTTGCCAAATTTGTAGCCATATTAAACTACAAACATCACAAAGCATGAAAAATCAAGTTTCAACTGACTGCAGAACATTTTGGTGGGAATTGCAGCCATCTTTGATGTACACTGATATCTGTAATGTGCTTTTGGGACCACAAGATGGCAGACAATGTGTCCATGAATGAGGCAAACAGGTCGAAGTTCAGAAAAATTAAGAGTAAGGGTGCAAGGAATCCAAAACGTAATGTCCACATATGAGGATGATGGGACGTAGGAGATTAAACTAACAGAGATGTATCACTTCAGAACACACAGTACCAAAAAGCATCAAAGAAATGTAAAGAAATGGGTGTTAGTGTGTTTTAGATCTGCAATCAGAGGCCTTCATCTTAAAGTGCCTGTTGGTATTTCGTTTTTAGGTTAGAATCTGAGGATGTTAGTCTGCTTGTTGTTATGAAGTTGTCTCTAATCGTCGCTGCAGGCCTTCTTCCATCCTCTCTGTGCTGCTCCTTTCAGCAGCTTCTTATGCGATGGCTCCTCTCGCTCCCCACAGGCTAATTGGCCCTAACTCGATCTGAAACGGCAGATAGGTTCACCCATAATGCCTAGCGTTGATATCTATCCGCTGGGGGCTGCTCTGCTGTGTTACAGAGAAAGCGGCTCACTTCCTGCTTGTGTGTTTGTGTAGTGAGGGGAAAGCAGAAGGATGCATGTCTGCTTTGCACCACTTAGTGTGCACGTGGCTGTGATGCCGTTTGTGTCTGTCTACGAGAGCGTGCCAGACCGTCTGCATGCTACGGCGCTAACTCACCAAACACTGGCTGCTCCCAAATGTCAGTTTGTGCCGTGCAGGTTGCCTGGCAGCGTGTTGAGGTTGAGTGAACAAGCTGATTTGATGAGAAGCCACGCTGTAGTGAAACTGATGCAGATCTGCTCGGTCTTCAGATAATCATGATTCCAAACCTGATTATTGAGGATAAATATGGACAATGATAAATCTCATTACTGTAATTACTGTAGTCTGGGAGTTGCTTCAGCCAGCTGTGTAGCACATCTCCATTAGAAGAAGGAGGTAGCTCTTCTACGCAAACTTCTTCCTGCCAGCGCTCTCGTGTATTTTCAGCATGGAGTCAGGGTCTGATGAAGACAGTATGCTCTTTTCAGCTCTTTGTTTAAATTGTGATTGTATCAAACTACACTTCGGCAATATGAGCTTAATCTTATATTGCTGCATTTTTTTTACCTGCTCTTGTTTCTTTACTGTATTATAACCACAGTGCAAATAAAGTTGGGACAATATGTAAAATGTAAAAACACAGAATGCAATTATTTTCTAATCTCACAAACTCCTTTATAATTCACAATAGAACTTAAACAACCGACTGGGTATTGAAATTGAGACATTTTACCAGTTCACAAAAAAAAAAAAAAAAAGAAAAAAACTCGTTTTGATTTAGATTGCTGCAAAATATCTCAAAAAAGTAGGGACAGGGCCATGCTTAACATCGTGTATCATCCCTTCTTCTTTTGACAACACTTTGCAAATTTCTAGAAAGTGAAGAAACCAGTTGCTGGTGTTTTGGGAGAGGAATGTTGTCCCATTCTTGTCTCATGTTTAATTCTTTCTTAACAGTCCAGGGTTGTCTTTTTCCCAGTTTTCATTTTATGATGCTCCAAATGTTTTCTACCGGGGAAAGATCTGGACTGCAAGCCAGTTCAGCTGCCAGATTATTGTACTGTGAAGCCATGCTGTTGTGATAGATTCAGTATGTAGTAGGGCTGGGAAATTAATTGCAAATTAGATTAAATTGCAATATGGCCGGTTGTAATTTTCAAATCGCAGAAGGTGCAATATTTCTTTAACCTGAAATTTGTGCCAAAATACCAGTTAACACCTTTTTTTGCAGTGGAGATGTAATACATAACATGTCATGCAGTCATACAAGTGACATATTCTTAGAATAGTCTGCAAAAAAATCCCATTTTCCTCATTTTTTTACATTTTTCTTATTGAATATGAGAATGATATAAAAATTACCACTCTCTTCAATACAAAAATTCATATCTGATTTGCGATAAGAGTCAAAATCAGCACAAGACGTTATTATTTCACAATTTTTCAGCCCATGTTTAATCTAATATTGTGTTGGTTATAGTACAGAATGATTTATTACTTGTGTTTGTTGAAAGTAACACCAGGAACTTCAGAAATAATTGCATATTGAATTGAAATCGCAATATTGGGGAAAATATTTGCAATTTGATTATTTTCCCAAATCGCTCAGCTCTATTATGTAGTTTAGCTTTGTCTTGATGGGATGTCCAAGGCCCTCCCTGAAAGAGATGTTGTCTTGATGGGAAGTTGCTCTAAAACCTCTATGCACTTGTCAGCATTGACAGTGTCTTTCCAGATGTGTTAGAGGCCCTCACCATAGGCGCTAATGCAACCCCATACCATCAAAGATGCAGGCTTTTAAACTGTCCACTGATAACAAACTGGATGGTTCCTCTCCTCTTCAGTCTGTAGGACACGGCTTCCATGCTTTCCAAAAAGAATTTAAAATTTTGATTACTGACCACAGAACAGTTTTCCATTTTGCCACAGTTCATTGTAAATGAGCGCTGGCCCAGAGAAGACGATGGCATTGCCGGATTGTGTTTACACATGGCTTCTTGTTTGCATGATACAGCTTTAACTTGCATTTGTGGATGGCACAGCCAACTGTGTAGACAGACAGTGATTTCTGGAAGTGTCCCTGAGCCACAGACGTGATTTCCAGTACAAAAACTCTGTACTCTCTGAATCTTTTCATAATATCGTGGACTGTAGAGGGTGTGATATACAAAGTCTTATCAATTTTTATGTCACAGAACATTGTTCTGAAATGACCTCACAATTTTTGGCCCAATTTTTTCAACCATTGGTGAACCTCTGCCCAGGTTTACTTCTGAGGAACTCAGCATCTCTAAAATGCTCCTTTTATATCCAGTCATGTTGATCTAATTAGCTGCAAATTGGTCCTTCAGCTGTTTTTCATTAGTACCAATCACACAGCGTCACAACTTTTTTTGCAAATGTTAAATCAGACTTAAACTGTTGTAAATCACTCTGTTATATGCTGCTGTTACTTACCTGCCACCATGGCTGGTAGGCTGAACTGAGTGTGGTTTTGGCTTGTGTGTACTCTAAAACTAAACGCACATTTTTAAACCAGTGATGATGGAATTGCAAAAATCCATTTCATGGCAAAAGTTGTCCTGGTGAGACCTCCCACTTCCTTCCATCTGTTAGATGTATGTAAAAGAGAGCAACTGTGGAAGGTTTTTGGTTGAAGGCAATGCAAAGATTCTCCTGAATATTTATGGGCTGCATGTTTGAAAAGGCTGGATTTACCTTTGCAGGGTTTTTGAAAACAGTGAGCTGTTTTTGACACATACTTCACTGGAACTGTAGCTGTATTAGAATGAGATGCTTTTCCAAATTCACTTTTAAGAAATGTTTTTCAAATTTTTTTTGATTGCTTCTTTAAAGTGCACGGGTTTGTTTGTACTGATGTGATTTTTATGCAGATTATTCCCTCTGCTTTTGTTTTCTGTGGTGCACTTGTATATTTTTGCTGCGTCATTGTCCACAGAGGAATTCAGCAGCGACACTCCTGTAAACTTCACAAACAGAGTCTCCGAAACACCAAACCAAAAAAAAAAACACAACTGTGGTGGGAGTGGAGGAGGGTAATAGGAACATAAGACAGTGTGACACCAGCACGACTCCAGTCTGTCGGCTGCTCCGACGCAGCGGTGCACTGGGACTTCATAACTGAATATGAACAGGACAACACTTTTTTACTTTCTCCGACTGTGTGGGATTCTGATGTTTTCACAACACAGACAACAAAACAAGGTATTAAAACATGAGTCACAAGTAAAACATAAGAATCATGTAGGAGTTCACTGTGGAGCTGAACAGAATGAAAACAAAAGAAAAGTCTGGCACATACAGAGAGAGCAGGGGAGGAGTGGAGCTTTATGTTCAACGACTTTTCACAAAGGACAACGTTGTTATTGTTTAGTCCGACCCTTTTTATACCAGTAGTTTAAGTTGGCATGCAGGTTTGTTAAACCCTATCATAACCGAGTCGTTGTTAACTGTCTAAATAAAAAAAGAAAAAACAATTAAGGGCTAAATTGCAGAAATTGCAAAAACACTTCATTGATTTTATTGATTTATAACCACTAAAGGAACACCCATTCTTGGTCTAAGTAAATGCTAGAACCAAAGCTTATGTGTAGAAATGAAAACAGCGTCGCAGACATGTCGTCATTATTGTATTTTTACAGCAGCTCTTCCCGGATGCGGACCAGCTCACCAGACCATGATGTCAGACTGAGCAAGGCAAACAAATGAATATTCATCTAAAAAAAAAAAGTCTTTAAAACCTTGAAAAGTATTTCTCTGTGTGCTAATATGATTAGGCCATAAAAAACTTTGAGTTTCAAGATTCATTGCACAAGTTGGGGATTAAATCATCAGAGTTGTTGTCTTCAGCCAGCTGCTGTCTCCGCCGTCTGACCTCCACTCTCCTTAACTCCCCTCCGTCTGCTTCAATGTCACTCCTACTTCCTGTTTCCAGTCATGTTCGCTCCATGTAAATCTTTCCTGGCTGAAAGCATCTGTCTCACTGAGCACTAAAAATCACGAGTCCAGAATGAAGCATGATCAAATGTACTCAAGACCTGCAGGTGCGTCTCAAAAATGTTGAATACCATGAAAAAGTTAATTTCTACCTCCATATAATAGTGCATCTCAACAAATTAGAATATCATGAAAAAGTTCAATATTTTTTGTCACTTGTTTCAGAAAGTGAAACCCACATATTATATAGACTCATTACACACAGAGTGAAGTATTTCAAGCCTTTATTTCTTGAAATGTTGATGATTATGGCTTACAGATAAGAAAACCCAAAATTCAGTGTCTCAAAAAATGTAAATATTACATAAGATCAATTAAAAAGAGGATATTTTCAACAGAAATGTCAGGCTTCTGAAAAGTATGTTCATTTCTATGCCTTTCTATTTCTATGAGACACCAGACCCAACAATGCAGATGACCTAAAGGCCACTATCAAAGCAACCTGAGCACCTGAGCAGTGCCACAGGCTGATCGCCTCCATGCCACGCCGCATTGATGCAGTAATTCATGTAAAAGGAGGCCCAACCAAGTATTGAAGGCATAGGCATAATCAAAAAATATTGAACATTTTCATGATATTCTAATTTGTTGAGATGCACTAGTATTCTAGAAACATTTCACACAAAGGGAAATATTTCAAGACTTTTCTTATGTTGATGATTACATCTTATCGATCATGAAAATGAAAAAAAAAAACAAAACTATCTCAAAATATAAGAATATCACAATCAGTCCAGAAAAAAAAAGGATTTATGATCAGAAATGTTGACCTTATGGATATGAGGTAGTACCACCAGTCAACAGTAGGCAGCCTTATGACAAAGGAAGATGTTCATCTATATGTATGTGATGTAGCAAATCAGATATCCCATATCAGAATTAGGCCAACTTCCTGTAAAACTGGCACGATATTTAAATTCTCATCATCACTAGTGAGGTGTCCTTTAATTAAACATGTCAAATAATGAAATTTACATTTAAATGTGGAGAGGAACAGGCCATTAACATACATGTGAAATGTGAAGCGAACTGGATGGGTTATATGAACACTACGGTGACTTCCTTTCAAATTAGCGAGATATGTACAGTGCTTAACAAATTTATTTGACCACCACCCAAAGTAAGGTTTATGCCACAGCTGCCCTAAATTAACAGCATTGGTAATTACCAAAATCATTTTTTATGTTTCTGCAATGGTTAATACACCAATATGTAGAAGCTCTTTAACCAAAATGATATTTTCAATGCTAAAATATAATTAGTATTTTTATCCATGAATTTTCAAATTTACTGATATACAAAAAACCCCTGAAAAAATAGTAAAGCACATGAATATTTCTTGATTAATCTGTCAAATTACAGTTATTTACTTGCATTCCTGAAGAGAAAAATGAGTTTTAGTGGTTGAATGTTATGTTTGATTAATTTCTGACTTCTCAGAGAATCCCAGTGAGCCGGCTCAAATTTGGGTATAACAAGATAAATTCAGTTTGAAATTCCTCATTCCTGTTCAAAATGGTCAAACGTGGAGAGCTCACTGAAAATGAAAGAGTCCACATTAAAGCACTTCATGATGCTGGATGGTCTCTGAGACAAATGAGGAAAGACATAAAGTGTTCTCACAGTGTAGTCAAGTATGCTTTGGAGTCGATTGCCGAGACCGATACTTACAAAATGCACCAAGGAAGAGGCAGGAAACAAAAGTTAACTGAAGCAGATGTCAGACACTTCAAGATTTTAAGCACTAGCGACAGAAGGAAGACCACTGCTGATCTTCAGGCGGAGATGAATGCTTCTAGATCAGAGTCTGAGAAAGTCTCCAGAATGACCATAAGCAGACAACTGATGGAACAAGGCTTAAAAGGAAGAACAGCTGCTAAGAAGCCATTATTGAGGCCTGCAAACATCCAGAAACGCCTCAGATTTGCCAGGGAGCACAAACACTGGACTGTTGATGACTGGAAGAAGGTACTCTGGACGGACGAGTCCAAGTTTGAACTCTTCAGTCAGCATCGACGTGTTTATGTGGTCTCATAAATTTGTTAAGCACTGTACATTGTCACCATTGCCAGCAAGATGTCCGATACATGTCAGTGTTGTGGACAAATATGGAGGCCCTTCTTTCAAAATCTGAGGTTGATAGGTTCAGCACAGTAATAGGAGTGAAGAAAAGGATAAGCTGTGTGACTTCCTGTCACCGGAAGGGGGATGCTCTGATTAGATGCTTGCATATAGGACCTCCTGTTGGGTTTTTGGCATGGATCAAAGAGGTTTTATTTGTAGGGGGCAGTCTTGGTACAAATGCTGATGAAAGATCATTAGCCTTGGTATAATGGTGTCAAAGGGCTGAATTTAAAATAAATGTGTAAGAAAAAAAAATAAAGCAAATCAAAAATCCTACATATAAAATGTGTTGGCCATGAGGGGAGTGGGCAAAAGAAGGATTTTGATGCATGGATTTCTTCCCTTTCCCTCTGAAGTTTGGTGAGGATTGACTTAAGCACTAAAAAGTTATATTGATTTATTTAGCACAAAACGCTGAATTAAAAAGTAGTAGAAATTTCACCATCCTATGGTGAAAAATTATGCTTTTGATAGCTTTTGATCCCCATCTTGTCTAGAATGATCATAAAAATTGTGGGGTCAATCAGATAAAATGGGTTGGACTAGTTTGTTAAAATGTGCAATCTGTCCAACAGCAAAAGTGGTAAAATTTTATATTTCATTGTTTTTAGTGCACTTCCTGTACGTTTTAGCGGATGGTCCCCAGAGACTTTTTTTTTCATCTTATCGTGATACATATGTCTACTGATTTTCATGCCTGTAGCCATTACCCAGACCCCTATCACATGTTTGGGGCCCCAATGTGATGGCCTTGCCTGATTCTTCCAACAGGATAATAATAACGGCTACAGATACAAAAGGGTCCTCAACTTTCCAATATCTCACCTAGAAATGTGACTTAGATCACTGTAGAGTGGAAGAACTGACCTCTCACCTTTAAATCACACCAGTTGTGGTTACAGTGGTCACATCGTGTTGAAGAACTACCTCCAATGGAACTGCAGGTCAAAAATTAGATTTGATTGTTTGACCTGTCACAAAAACGTGAACTCTTTCTGCCGTTACCCAAAGGTACAGCCCCTCATTCCTTTTTCTGTTTTTCTTTTCTTAATGAAACTCTGCCACGGTCGAGCTCCCGCTCCGTCTCCTCTCCATGCAGCGCTCATAGTGTCTCTGGAAGTTGGTGTGGTAGTAATGGGAGCTGCTTCATGAATCATTAAGCACATTTTTTCTACAATAGAGTGCGATTTGGCTAAATGGATGTGGACGATGAGAGCTTTTCCATCTTATCTGTATTATTTAACGAGGAATGGTGGGACGATGGATGGTCAGGATGGTAGCGTGAGCCGCAGCGTGCAGTCACATTCATTATCATCCGTCTTCCTCTGTCTCCCGCTCCTCTTTCATACTTTTGTGCTTTCTTGCTTTTTTTCCTTCTCTGTCTTCCATTCTTTATGCCTTCCTTTTAGCATCTCCAGTCATTCCATGCTGCTCTCGCTGTCTCTTTATCTCTCTCATTCTGTCTCTTTCCTCCTGAGGGTTTCTATCTAATCAGCTCTCTGACAGAAATGTAATTATTCTACTAATGGTATATTTATTCCTGAGAGGTTTCTGGCATGCTGCCACGATATCCTGACATAAATAGCTGGTAAACATGGAGGGTTTTTTTTCCAAATTTTGATTCATTGTTGGTGGATTTAAGGGGACTATTGTGGTCATGCAAGCACAGCAGGTTTTAAATGGGCTGTTTGCGTGTCTTCATTGGCTAATTTGGCCCATGTGGGGCAGTAGGGCAAAGTGTGCAATGACTGAGTATTGGATAATATAGAGCTAAGGGCTTGTGTAGCTTTCGCTGTATGCTTCAGGTTATTGTCTTACTGGAAAATAAATCTTCTCCCAAGCAGTAGTTTACTTTGGCGACTGAATATGATTTTCATCCATTGATTTTACGCACTATGCTTAAAAGCCTTCCAGAGTGAGAGAATCCCCACAGCATGATGCTGCCACCACCATGCGTCACATTGGGAGTGTTTGTGGGGAAGGGCAGTGTGTGGAGTTTGCCAAACATAGTGTCTTGTCTGATGGCCAAAACGCCTCATTTATTTACTCAGCAGACCATAGAACTTTTTTCCACTTTCCCATGGAGTCTCCCACATGCCTTTTGGCAGCGTTTTCTTCAAGAGTGGCTTCCTCTGCCATAAAACTTTGCCTGGTGAATAACCTCTTAATTGCTCTTAGTTGTTCTTTTGTCTTCATGGTGTAATGGTAGCCAGGAATACTGAATACTCTGTGACTGGACCTTCCAGACTCAGGTGTCTTTATACTACAATCACTTGGGACACATTCATTGCACTCAGTAGATCCCCATTTCACTAAGTGTGAGACTACCATGACTGCCTGGACCTAGGTTGAATTAGGTCATTCACTTTGAAGGTGGTGAATATTTATCCAATGACCTGTTTTACATTATATGTTTTTAGTTACTTGACATTACTTTGTTAAAAAAAAACTGTTTTCACTTTGACATCAAAAGGTTTTTTTGTGTGTGTCAAAAAAGCCAAATTATTTTGACCGTGATTGATTAAAAAAAAAACACACATAAAAGGGAATACAGGTCAAAATGGACATGCTAGAATTACACCAGTCAAAAAGCAGTTGTTGATTCATGCTCTGTCTCCGATGCACAACCAGACGTCTTTTGTTCTTTTATTTTAATGGAGCCTTTTCATTGTTCAGAAGGGATCACAGCTTCATGTCTGACACCACTACAGTAAATCTATTTGTGGCTTGTCTGCTGAATTATTCATATCAGATGTGTATTCTTGTCCTCACTGATCACTCTTCTAGCAGTCATGTTCAAGCTTTCTCTGAATAAAGGAGGTGCAGAGGTGAGTTTACCCCTTATTCTAAATTCCCCTCACACTTAAATATAATTAGAGCATGGTCACTTTATGCCTTTTAAAACTAATTTAAGTTTAATCAAGATTAAAGTTGTAGTTTTTCTTCCACAGCACAATCAGCATCCTATCTGAGTATAAAATGGAATTATTCCCCTATCAACGTTAATGAGATTTGGTTCCCAGCTGCCCATTAAAAGGCTTTATAAACAGCCATATTAATCTTTATTACCTCCGCCCATTTGTCTGTTTAACGGGGAGTCTCAATTTGGTGAGACTAATCAGACCCCACCCTGGAACAATATTTTGTTGACCAAATTATTGTCCCCCCCCCCCCCCCCCCCCAAAAAAAAAACAAATTTCTTTAATGCCAAAGGAAAAATGATTTCTACAAAGTAATGTCATGGTCGTCAGAGTTACTCTGTAACTGACTGTACAATGTTTACATCAACCAGCCCAGGGTCAAAGGATGGAAATTAGCCATTGGCTATAATCCTACATATTTACATCTAAGTGTTTAATAATATGTACTGACCCTGTTATTTCAAATAAATTAAATACAAATACAAATACAAATACTGCTGAGTGGTCATCAGAGTGGCTTTGTGACTATTGAGTGGTTGTCACAGTTACTCTGTGGCTGTTGAGTGGTCTGCAAAATTACTCTGTGATTGTTGAGTGATCAGCGGAGTGACCCTGTGACTGTTGAGTGGTCATCAGAGTTAACCCTGTGACTGTTGAGTGGTCATCAGAGTTAACCCTGTGACTGTTGAGTGGTCATCAGAGTGTCTCTGTGCATGTTGGGTGGTCATCAGAGTGACTCTGTGACTGTTGAGTGATCAACAGAGTGACTCTGTGACTGTTGAGTGGTCTTCAAAATTACTCTGTGACTGTTGAGTGGTCTTCAAAGTTACTCTGTAACTGTTAAGTGATCAACGGAGTGACCCTGTGACTGTTGAGTGGTCATCAGAGTGACCTTGTGACTGTTGAGTGGTCGTCAGAGTGACCCTGTGACTGTTGAGTGGCCGTCAGAGTGACCCTGTGACTGTTGAGTGGCCGTCAGAGTGGCTTTGTGACTATTGTGTGGTTGTCACAGTGACTCTGTGTCTGTTAAGTGGTCTTCAAAATTACTCTGTGATTGTTGAGTGGTCATCAGAGTGACTCTGTGACTGTTGAATGGTCATCAGAGTGACTCTGAGACTGTTGAGTGGTTGTCAGAGTGACTCTGTGACTGTTGAATGGTCATCAGAGTGACTCTGAGACTGTTGAATGGTCATCAGAGTGACTCTGAGACTGTTGAGTGGTCTTCAAAATACTCTGTGATTGTTGAGTGGTCTTCAAAGTTACTCTGTAACTGTTGAGTGATCAACAGAGTGACTCTGTGATTGTTGATTGGTCGTTAGAGCGACAGTCTTGGGGAAGGAACTGTTTTTGTGTTTTCATGTGCAGTGCAAAGAAGGAGTTTACATTGTTTGTGTCTGCAGCAATGTTTTCTGACCCTGGACCCTGGACCCTTTATCTTTAAAAAAGATAAAGTATATACAAGGCAAGGCTTAAAAAATACAGAATGCATCCCTGTCACAAGACCCAATTGGAGGGGGAAGAGTCAATGAAAAATTGCAATGTTTGTTTGACCGTCATTTTTTTGTGCAGTGAAGACCTTGTAATAAGGAATTTGCCTCCATTTTTAGGTAATTAAAAAAAAATTATTCAATTTTGGGTGCCTAAGACTTCTGTTTTGGTTCGCTGGTATCCAAACAGATAACACTGATTAACTGACTTTACCAGTATGGTATCAATATTTAAAAAACGGTATTATGACAGCCCTGATGATGTATTAAGCATCGCATGAAAAATATTTGTTCATCAGTTTTGTACTCAAGTGTCGATCTTAAAATAGACTTACAACAACAAATCTGAACTTGTGAAAAGTGACATTCTGACTTGATAAATATCTTTTTCATAATTGCACATGGTTTTTGGCCAACCGAGCGTAATAACTTTTTAAAGGGCTTGCTATAAGGTGATAAAGTGGTAAATACCAGTGGACAAGTCTGGCATTTTCTGTCATACCCTTAAATCATTAGATGTTCTAAAGCCTAAAGACATTGCGACAGATTAATAATTCATGTTACAGCCAATTATTGTAGATCCCATGAGTAAGGACAACCTGGACTCTATATTTCCCTATGACACAGGAAACGAAGTGTGTCAGATTGTAGAAGAGGTGTTTCACATTTAGCCTCGGGACACTCATCAGTCACAAAGCTCAGATCCCCCGACTAGCACAGGCCTGATAAAAAAAGAAAGATCTCTGCTTTGACCTTCATTTGCATTAACATTCAGGTTTGTGGGCTTCCTGTCTGCCTCTGTGTGTGTTTCTGATTGTGTATTGTGTGTGTCTCCAGGGCTGGTAGAGGTGAGAGGAGAGTGTGACTGGTCTACATCATACCTGAATTTATTCATTGTTAAGGCCACGGAGCCCGGGGGACTTGTAGAATCAGAGCAGGTTTTCAGTATTTGCCCAGACTTTGAATTCTAATTTATAGGAGATGTGATTCGTGTTGGTCTGCTGTCAAAATCCACATCAGACTAATGGATGTCTCACCCGTAGATCAATAGGTATGATGTCTAGGAAGTGGCTGACTAAATTTGGGGCTTTTCAGCATCAGAGAGAAAATCCAGCTCAGTTAACCAGCTGGGAAAGTTACAACTCAGTATCATCGTCTTTTAACTTGTGATGCTCGCTCTCTCTACTTTTTTTGGCTTTGGCTTTATGTAAGGTAAAATAAGTGACTGCAAAGTGACTAACCTAATTCAGCAGAGGTCCAGCCAATTGGTGTTAGTAGTCTCACAATGAGTGAATGGGGATCACCTGAGTGCACTGAATGTGTCTGAAGTGATTGGAGTATCAAGCCACCTGTGTCTGGACGATCCAGTCACTAGTTAATCAGAACTCCTGGCTACCATTACACCACGAAGACATAAGAACACCCCAAGCAACTCAAAGAAAAGGTTATTGGAAGTACAAGTCAGTGGATGGATAGTAAAAAAAACATGGCAGTGAACATCCCAGTGGTCAGTTAAATCCATCATCAAAAAATGGACACTTGTAAATCTGCCTAGAGACTGGCTTTACATACAGCAACTGTTGCTCAGGTTCTTCAACAATCTTGATAAGAGTCGTCCAAAAGGATGTGGGAGACTCCATGGTCAAGTGGAAGAAAGTTCTTTAGCCTGTTGAGACCACAATGGTGCTTTCTGGCAATCAGACAGGAGGCTGTGTTTGGCAGACACCAAACACTGCGCATCATCACTGTGAAACATGGTAGTGGCAGCATCATGCTGTGGGAATACTTCTCAGCAGCCATCCCTGGAAGGCTTGTAAAGGCAGAGGGTAAAGGGAACATAGGAGAATCCCGGACGACAGTCTTATTTGCCCCAAAGCATCCAAAATAGTAAATATTAAAAGATTTTACAAGATAGAAAATCTTAAAATACTTTTTATTTTCACAGCATGGTCAAAAAAGTCCTTAAAACCATTGATGTGTTGTTCACAAACGAGTCAGCTAAATGGGCTGTTTTTTTGTGTAAGAGATGGGAGCTTACACAAAAGAGAAGAAGATGAAAAT
This sequence comes from Cheilinus undulatus, assembly GCF_018320785.1. Lineage (NCBI taxonomy): Eukaryota > Metazoa > Chordata > Actinopteri > Labriformes > Labridae > Cheilinus > Cheilinus undulatus. The sequence goes on from NC_054887.1 coordinate 11,245,660, forward strand.
TCCTGCACAAATCATGAAAAATGTTGTTGAAATGCAGCTGATCTTTGATGACAGAATGTTACCATATGAAGAGCCAATTGGGAGCCAAAACTACTGGCTCAGAGCTGGGCCAAGAGATCCAGATCACTAAAAAGAGCATCTTTTCCCACAGTTCAGCATAGAGACTGTGGAGCATGTGAAAAGCACCTGGTCCATGCAAGAGAAAACTGAGCTCAGATCAAATTGGTTTAGGATATTTACATGTATTTTGAAAGTCCAGTTTTAGTCAGACTTACTAAATAATTCATCTTTTTCTAACTACATGTAAAAGTCCTGACTGAGCCTGATGTCACAGGAACATGACTAGTGTCTTTGACATACTTTTCTGATATTTGTGGTTTGAGCAGACAGTCATTTCAAAAGGAACAAATATTAGACGTATCAATAGTGAAACTGTACACCATCATGATGCTCTATATCCAGCCTGTATTACATCCTCTGTGACCTCTGGCAGGTCAGCAGTAAATCCCAGAAGGGACTCTATCACTGGCCGAACTTCTCTTCATGACATGCTGCAGCATGCTCACATTTGGCCCGGAGGTGTCCATCTTTGGCAACCATAATGGCAAAATGAGACCTGCAATTTGAAGTTTGCCTGGAGGGGAGAGCGATCAGCCCCACAATCAGGCTTCAGCAGGAGCCTCCCTGCTGGTCAGCCGGGGACGGATACACAGACAGGCGGTGTGATAACACAGGTCCTGCTGGGAGGGGTTTCATCACTCTAATTGGAAAGGGACGCTATTTTAGGGAACAGTTTTTAAAGCTTTTGTTTGATCCCGAGAGACAAATTAAAAACAAATGAAACCATCAGTCCTTTTAAACTCATGATATTTGTTAAAAGTCAAACGGAAATGTTGGTTTATGCTTCAAGTTGAATCTACTAGCTGATTCCTGTGTTGTGCTCTCTGATGATGCTGCCTTTTCTGTTCAATGGGCACATTTTTCACCGGCTGTTAAAACACTGATCTTCAGGTTGAGAACAGGTGGTGTGTTCCCCCTCCAGAATATGAAGTAACATATTTTTTTACCACGTTAATTATTCTGTCTAACCTCCATAGTCCAAAGACAATGAGCCCCAGTTGACAGAACTTCCTGTTATGTTTCTAAATTGAACAAAACTTTATATCCATGACTTTTTTATTTTAGAAATCAGCTATGGTCAAGATAATTTTGCTTTTTTGACAGAAGAAAATTAGAAAAAAAAAACTCTTAAAGTTAAAAATGAAGACTGATTTTAACAAAGTGATGTCAATTAAATAATAAAAAAAATTAGATAAAATAAGTGACTACATAAATATGTACCCCTTTTAAAGAGACTGTCCTAATTCAAAAGCTGTCCAGCCAGTTGGTGCGCGTAGTCTCATAATGAGTGAAAGAGGAGCATGTGAGTGCAGTGAGTGTGTCTCAAGTGATTGTAGTAAGTTCCAGCCACTGGTTAATCAGTATTCCTGGCTACCATTACACCATGAAGACAAAAGAACACTCCAAGCAAGTGAAGGGTTATTGAAAAGCACAAGTAAGAAGATGGATACAACAATTTAATTTAAATCCATCATCAAGCCACTGTTGAACAAAACTCATCATCTCGACTAAGTTAATAGGACTCTAGTTAGAATTAATTTCCTCTAGAGTTTGCCAGAAGGCATGTAGAAGACTCCATGGCCAAGTTGGAGAAAGTTTTTTGGTCTGATGAGACCCAAATGGTGCTTTTGAGGGCATCAGACAAGATGGCATGTTTGGTGGACACCTCCAATGGGAGGCTCTCTGGAGTCATCATCCACAGACTGAGTGTCCTAGAGGCTCAAATGAAAGCTGACTGTTTCATGGTTTTTTTATAAATAGGACTATATACTGTGACTCTAGTGGGTAGTAGACTGTTTTATGCTAATGGACATATTTAAAAGTGTTTGGATGCACCACGGCCTAGAAGAGTCATTTTTACATTTGTTTGAAAGGTATATTGTACAATGGTGGCAGCATCATACTGTTGGGATGCTTCTCAGCAGCCAGCCTGGAAGGCCTGTAAAGGTAGAGAGTAAAATGTGACAAATTAATCCTGGAGGACAATCTTATTCAGTCTGCAAGAGAACTACAGCTTGGGAGAAGATTTATTTTCTACTAAGACAATGACCCAAAGCATACAGTGAAAGCTGCACAGTAATGGGTTAAAGACAACAAGGTGAATGTTCTGTAGTGGCTCAGTCAAAGCCCAGACATTAATCCAGTAGACTCTCATCTAGAGTTCGCCATGGTCAAGTAGAAGAAAGTTCTTTGGTGAGACCAAAATGTTGCTTTTAACTATCCCCATTGTGAAACACAGTGGTAGCAACATCATGCTGTTGGGATGCTTCTAGGCAGCTGGCCATGAAAAAAAAGAGATCGCCAAAAAAGACAAATTATATCGACCATGATTGTTTTATAATGTCAGAAAAAGGGTAAAACATCTAAAGGGAGTGAGTATTTTTTATAGGCACTGTACGCAGATGTAAAATCAGTTAATCATGTTAAATGTCTTGATCTCTCCCCTAACCTCTTAATGGTAGAACTGCCAACTTTTCAGTAATTTTCAAGATTTTGACCATTGAACATGTCAGTTTGATTTCATGATGACCCTGTTTTAATATGAATAGCACACACAAAGAGTGAGTTATTTTCCATATAATAAAGAATGGGGCTCTGAAGGGAGCTTTTTTAAGATTATGTAGATTTTTGACTTTCCAACCATATCTTATATAAAAATACCCTCACTGTTAGATGAAGTCATCCTTAGGATGGAAACAGTAGTAATTTGGAATGAAAACTATATCTCAGTAATCTGAAAAGCATGACATTTAAAGAAAAAAGGCTGTTGACAGTCACAGGAGGAGTCTGATAATTGAAACGTGACAAACTCATCCCACTGTGTCGTCTCCATTCACTGATTCTCACAGCACGTCGGCATTATTCGACATGTTCAGGGCCGTGGCTTTTACTAAGAGAGGCTGGGTAGGGAAAGCCACAGTTGCCATGGCGACGGGAAACGTGTAAGTGGCGGCTGAGGAGCGCTGTGACAAAAGACAAGGCCGGATCCGACAACGCCCGCACCGATCGGCCCTGAGCTGCATGCTGATGTGTTTTGACATCATGACGTTCAAGCAGAGACTCGTACCTGAGACTCCGTCCTCTCATCATGTCTGTCAGCGGGCAGTGGAATGACTGAATGCAGGGAGACAGTGAATACAGACGGATATGACAGCTGCACCAGTGGAGAAGTGAGACAACATCTGCAGGTCACTGGTGCCTTCTTTCATCTGTGTTTGTCAGTGACACAAAAATGACAGCTAAGTTTTGCAATGACACGAAGTGTAGCTGTGCTTACTTCACAACATGTGCACTGATTCTACATCCACTGATTATATACAACAGGACTGCTATTTACAACCACTAGAGCAACACAGCAGATGTTCAAACTGAGACATTGTACCATGAAAAATGTGTGACAGCAACACATCTCAAAAAAGTAGGGACAGGGCAACAAAAGGCTGGTACAGTGGTGATGAATGAAAAAACAGCTGGAGGAAAAATTTGCAACTAATTAAGGTTAATTGGCAACATGCCAGTAACATGACTGGGTATAAAAGGAGCATTTTAGAGTGGCAAAATCTCTTGGAGTAAAGATGGGCAGAGGTTCATCAATGTGCAAAACTCTGTCTAAATTTGTGGAACAATTTCAGAAAAATGTTTATCTGTGTAAACTTGCAAAGACCTTGAATATCCCATCATCTACAGCAGTGGTTCCCAACCTGGGAACTACTAGGGGGGTCTGCTCTGACATCAAAAATAGTTGTACATTTACGTATATTTAAACCATAATAGAACATTATGTAAGAGGGCCAACCAAAAAGAAAAAATAAATGAGATCCCACTAATTTTTATGCAATTAAAATAAACATTTCTTGGGTATAAAAAGAGATAAGAGGTTGTATGTTTACAAGATCAAACAGAGAATTTCAGAGGAGTTAAAAAGTTGGAAATTTGAAAAAAATATATAAAAGTTTACAAATTTAAAGAGTCATATATTTGTACATTAGAAACTCAAAGATATCAAGCTTTAAACATTGTAAATTAACAACAGTGTAAAGTCAAAAAATAAAACAAAATAAAATAAATGGAAGACAGTGGTTGGATTTTCGACTTTTCAACTTTAGTCTCAAAAATAGGTTTAAGTTAAAGTACATTTACAAAAAGAAAGAAAATTCTCTCAAATTAACAACTTCTAACCATTTTAATATTTGCTACTTTCTACATGACTCTTTTGTCAAGAAAAGTGTTTGTAGGCCTGTTATGTTGGGATTTTGTCAAAGAAAACAACTACAATTGATGTTTAAAGGGGACATATTTTACCCTTTTAAGACAAGTTTATATTGTTCTCAGAGGTCCCCAAAACATGCCTGTGTAGTTTGTTGCTGAAAAAAACACTCTGGTATAGGATTTTTGCATGTCTAAAAACCCCTCTGTTTCACCCCTTAATGAACTGCCTGACTCCGCCCCTGACCACACCCCTCTCAGGAAATGGATGTGGCACTTCTGATGTTACAGGAGAGGAGGATGGAACTTTCTTCCGGGGGGGGGGGGGGGGGATTTTTCTGGTACTCGAGGGCATGATGAAACTGGAGCACACGAATCACTTGATGACGTTTAATCAGGTGCAGAGGACTAACGTTTCAGCGCGCAGTTTCTTCATTGGGTTTACTTGGTTTACCCACTGAAACACCTCTGTTTGTTCCTGAAAAAAAAGTTTTTGCATAGTATGTCCCCTTTAATTCTTCCAAGTGGGGAGGGGGCTAAGGAAAAAAACTTTAGGGGACCATTGATCTACAGTACATAATATCATCTATAGATCAGGAGAATCTGGAAAAATCTCTGTGTGCAAGGGACAAGGCCAGTGCTGGATGCTCATGATCTTGGGCCCTCAGGTGGCACTGCCCTAAAAACAGACATGATTCTCTACTAGAAATCACTGCATGGGCTCAGAAATGTCTGTCATTACAGGTTGCCCTACCATCCACAAATGCAAATTAAAGCTGTGTCATGCAAAGAAGAAGACACTATCCATCTTCTTTGTACCAAAGCTTGTTTAAAATAGACTGAGCCAAAATGGAAAACTCTTCTGTGGTCAGGTAAATCAAAATTTTAAATTCATTAATAGAAACCATAGACACAGTGTCCTGCTGACTGAAGATAAAAGGCACCATCCAGTTTGTTATCGGTGTACAGTTCTAAAGCCTGCATCTCCGAGGGTATGGGGTTGCATTAGAGCCTACAGCGTGGGCAGCTTACACACCTGGAAAGGCAGTATCAATGCTGAAAAGTAGATTGAAGTTTAACATATATGCTACCATCCAGACCACATCCATCATAGCAGCATGGCTTCACAGTAGAAGAGACCTTATTCTTTATGTTCTTTTTTGATCAGAATAGAGTTAATGAGATTTTGCAAATCGTTGCATTCTGTTTTTATTTACATTTTACAGAATGATCCAGCTTTTTTGGAATTAGGTTGTTATTGAAACAGCTAGCGGGACAGACATGTCGTCATGGTTGCATTGATACCACAACTCTTCCTGGACACTCAACAGCTTTCAAGAACATGATGTCAGACTGAGTAATAAAAGAAAACATAATTAATATTCAGCATGAAAAAAGGTCCAGAAAACCTTGTGAACAGCCTCTTTATGCATTAATATGATTAGGTCATAAACATATCACATTGTTGTTATTCTTCACACAAATAGGGGATTAAATCATGAGAGTTGTCTTCTCCATCTTTCTGACCTCCTCTCCTTAACTTCCCTCCCTCTGCTTCAAGGTCAACCCTACTTCCTGTTTCTGGTCATATCCTCGGCATATAAATCCTCCTATTTGGATGAATGCATCTGTCTCGCTTTTCTCTGAAATTCATGAGTCCAGAATGAAAATTGGATGAAAGTGCACCTTACTCCAGAGCTATCAGCTTTGACCTTGAACCAACGTGTGAGACATAAAACCTTAAGTTTATTTATCACAGTCTGAAGGTGAACAATAACCTCCTCCCTGCTGATTTGGTAAACATACTGGTGTTATTTATACCCATAGACAGGCGTGGGTTGTACGCCGAGAGTACCAGGACATTTTCCCAGTGTCCTGAGGGTCTGTTTGGCCTGCCGGGAATAGTCAATGTGAAAAGCAACAATGAATGAATAGACCTCTGAATGTAGGCATCATCATATGAGAGTGAGGCTCTTACATTATTAGAATGAGAAACAGCTTTATTGGCCAAGCATGCTTACACAACATGGAATTTGACTCTGGTTAGCTTTACTCTCAGTGTACTGGAAATAAACATTAAATATAAAACAGACAAGACAGACAGACATGTGCAAGCTCTTGTTAGTATATACAAGTCTGTGTGCACTGATGGTTGTAAGATGTAGCAAGAGTGCAAGAATGCTGACTAGCCATGATCAGAAGTATAAAACAGCAAGAAAGTGGGCAATTATGTGAGACTGGTATGACAGTTTTAAGATAGTTGATGAGTAGAAATGTTCAGTGGAGGTGAGGCTTTTACCACAGAGCTTTCTTACAATATTTGAGATGGAGTAAAGCAGAAGGAGACAGTACCAAATATTTGACATTATGCAAAGCTAAGGTGCTTGGCAAAGAAAGTTCTATTTTCGGGCTCTCCATGACTGTTGAGTGGTCATCAGAGTGACTCTGTAACTGTTGAGTGGTCATCAGAGTGACTCTGTGACTGTTGAGTGTGACTGTTGAGTGGTCAACAGAGTGAATCTGTGATTGTTGAGTGGTAATCAGAGTGACTCTGTGACTGATGAGTGATCATCAGATGACTCTGTGACTGTTTAGTGGTCATCAGAGGGACTCTTAGACTGTTAAGTGATAATTAGAGTGACTCTGTGACTGTTGAGTGGCCATCAGAGTGACTCTGTGACTGCTGAGTGATAATCAGAGTAACTCTGTGACTGTTGAGTGGCCATCAGAGTGACTCTCTGAATGTTGAGTGGTCATCAGAGTGACTCTGTGACTGTTGAGTGGTCACCAGAGTGACTCTGTGACTGTTGATTGGTAATCAGAATGACTGTGACTGTTGAGTGGTCATCAGAGTGACTCTGTGACTGCTGAGTGGTCATCAGAGGGACTCTTAGACTGTTGAGTGATAATCAGAGTGACTCTGTGACTGCTGAGTGGTCATCAGAGTGACTCTGTGACTGTTGAGTGATCATCAGATGGCTCTGTGACTGCTGAGTGGTCATCAGAGGGACTCTTAGACTGTTGAGTGGTCATCAGAGTGACTCTGTGACTGCTGAGTGGTAATTAGAGTGACTCTGTGACTGTTGAGTGGTCATCAGAGTGACTCTGTGACTGCTGAGTGGTCATCAGAGTGACTCTGTGACTGCTGAGTGGTCATCAGAGTGACTCTGTGACTGCTGAGTGGTAATCAGAGTGACTCTGTGACTGTTGAATGGTCATCAGAGTGACTCTGTGACTGTTGAGTGGTCATCAGAGGGACTCTGCGACTCTTTGTTAATTAAATATTTATTAGTTGATGTCAGATTAAATGTTCTTTTAAATGTGGGATATCAGATGTATGTATAAAATGTCCAATATGTCCCAGCTCTTGATTTATTTGATGACGTCTGTTTTTGTGTTAGAAAACAAACATATTTTCATACACCTGAATTGTGAAAGGCTTTCACCTACGTAGTTTGTATTTTGTGCAGACAGGACAACCTGGGATGGTGTCTGAATTATTACACCGGTCTTCCTCTGCCCACAGCTCACACTGGATTTGAGTTTAAGCAGTCTTGTACCACCTGTGCCACAACAAGAGAAGATAACTTTTTCTTTACCCAGACTGCTCTTCTTCAGACCCTACAAACCCAGTTATTTGTATGTGACCCAGTTTGATGCAGCTAAATAAAGCAGATGAAATCTGGAGCATGAAGCTCATCAGGACACAAATAACAGCAAAGTGACAGACAGGAGGCTCGCATAACGACAAGGAAAAGGATGTTTCCAGCGGGTTGTGACTGAAGGGATGGACTGCAGGAGTCAGCAGGAGGCGGTGTGGCTTCCTGTGTAGACTCAAACACAAAGGGTTTATGTATGGCAGCTTTACTGGGCTTGTCTCTTTCTTTTTAGTCCTGATCTCCATATAATTGCATGTTTGTTTCCTTTAAATGACAATAATATATTCATGAATTCAGGAAAGCTTGGGAGGGCTGAGCAAACGGCTGCCAACAAGGCTTTTAATCACAACAGAAAAAAGGCAAGATAGTGACATCGATTTTACACTCTAGCACACGCACACACATCACATGTTCCTCTGAACTTATCTACAAACAGACGACAGGGAGAAGGACTATAGTCAGTGTTTAACTAAGCTGGATTCACATGCACAGAGGTCTCTTTGTAACATCAATTTAAACAAAACAGTTAATAAATATCATTACAGTTTGTTACAAATGCCAGTCTTGATTGCAATTGTTTTCAGCTAAAGAGCCTTACTGGTTTTAATTTGAATTTTCAAATAAGGTTGAGAATCTTTCAATATCTCACCACTGGATTCAATTCTGATTTTGAAATTAGGTTCCCCCAGATATTCAGTCAGTTATGATTGATTTTGGTTTTCTGTATTTTAGGATTTACATGTCTGAGATAATTTCTTGAGATGCCTGCTGTGATCCTTCAGTGCTATTTTGGTTTATTTTGCTTTTATCCAAGGACGTGAGAGAGAAGATTTCATGCCAAAAAACAATCCCATTGGACAGCCGATCCTCACAGCGTGAGTCTGAGCCACCTGGATGCTCACTTGTCAATATTATCCTGTCAGTGTTGAGTCAACACATGTTGAATAAATGTGAAATAAGTAAACCTCTCTACTTTATCAGCAAAAAAGAAGCCGATCTCTCTTCACCTCCTATTCTGTCATCAAACCTCGCTTCCTAAACTCAGGAGACAACTGGGTCTCCAGCGCTCTGTGCCCCACCAAATCAAACATGTCACAGGTCACTGAGAGATCAAGTCTGTTGAGTCAAATGAGGCAGCTCGTCTTGCAGTCAGGCTTTGTCTTTCTGATCCCCCTCGTTTCAGATTATCATGTCCGACTCTCAGAAGTGTCCCAGCCTTGAAATGTGATTAATGTCACATTTAGTCTCTGAGGATTTGGGAGCGGGATTTGAGCTAGGATTCAAAGGCTCGCAGCTTTCACTGGGGATATGAGCAGTCAGCGTGCTCAGTGGGAAACGGGTGCATGTAATGGCATCTTTTGGGCTATTAAGATTAGCGACGATTTGCATAATGGCAACTTTCTTCAGAGGCCGGGGTAGCGTCAGGGTAAAGGATTGATGCAACAATCCCTTTGTGACGTGAGAGAAAAAGAAGGGATAAAAACGGCCTGTCTGAGGATGTTAAAGCTTTAGACGTTGCCTGAAAACAACAGAAAGACCCAAACATTTACAGCCAGTTGATTATTTTAATTTAAGTGAGTTGCACTTGAGACAATGAGAATCGGACAGACAGACAACCTGTAAACATCAGTATCTCCAAACCTGCCGGCATTTAAATGTTACCTAATATAATAAAAGAGTGAGATAATTGAAATGGAATAAATTAATTATAAAGCTTTTAAAATGATAAAATTAATGACATCCTGAATCATTTACTCCCTGTTCTTTGACCCATTCAATTACTTTCCCAATCCCAGCGCCTTTATTCATTATTTATTTGTTGTCTTTTAGTCCTACACACCATTTCTGATTATCATCCTGTATAAATAATGAAACAATGATGGTCCAGAGTGGAGACAAGTCCAGAGTTTGTGTGGGGAAGGGGTTTTCTCTTAATTGGGTTGCTGCTCATTGCCTGGCACAAGAAAATAGTACAACCCCAATTCCAAAAATGTTGGGACTTTGAGTAAAATATGAATGAAAACAGAATGCAGTTATTAGCTAATTTCATAAACCCACATTTTATTCAAAACAGAACACCTACAATCAGATGATGCCATATGTGAGCACAATTCAGAAGAAAGCAGCTGCCTTCTCTAGGCTCATTTAAAATGAACTGAGGCAAAGTGGAAAACTGTTCTGTGGTCATGACTTAAAATTTAAACTTTTTCTGGAAACCACAGACACTGTGTCCTGCAGACCTAAGTGGAGAGGGACCATCCTGCTTGTTATCCTGGCACAATTCAGAAGCCTGCATATCTGATGGTATGGGGTTGCATGAGTGCCTATGGCATGGGCAGCTTACACATCTGGAAGGGACTATCAATGATTAAAGTATATAGAGGTTTTAGAGCAGAATATGTCCCCATCCAGACAATGTCCCTTTCAGGGAAGGACTTGACTATGTTAGCAAGACAATACTAAATCACATCCATTACAACATCATGGCCTCATGGTGGAAACATGCCATCTTCTCCGGGCCAACACTCATTAGAATTGGACTGAGGCAAAATGGAAAACTGTTCTGTGGTCAGATGAATCTGAATTTAAAATTCTTTTTGGAAACCATGGATGGCTTGTCCTGCAAACTAAAGAGGCCAATGCTGATTAAATATGACTGAGGTAAAATGGAAAACTCTTCTGTGGTCAGATGAATCAAAATATGAAATTACTTTTGGAAACGACAGATGCCATGTCATGTGGACCACAGAAGCAAACGCTCATTCAAAATGGACTGAGAAAACTGTTCTGTGGTCACACAAATCCAAATTTTAAATTATTTTTTTGAAACCACAAATGTTGTGGTTGAAAATGGATGTGTCGCTGCTGTCAAATTCAAAATGAGCTTATGTTTTTTATGAAATGGTAAAAATCTCAGTTTCAACATCTGATATGTTGTTTATGTTCTGTTGTGAATAAAATATTGGTTTATGATATTTGCAAATCATTGCTTCATTTTTTACACTTCATACAGCTCACCAACATGTTTTGGAATTGGGGTTGTAGAACAATTATACACATTGTACTTCTCTTCGGGGGTTAAAGTAAAAAAAAAATAGATGTTTTCTTTAAAGTGAGAATTTAAAAAAATGTCTGACTTTTATTTTTCATAAAATTCTGACCTTTATTTCATCACTTTTAAAGTTCTATATGTCAGTGAACCACAACCATAAAACCCCTCTCCTCAGCTCATCACTGGCCCTCTTCTGGTACCATCATGTCCTCATGATACTCTGTTTATAGCCCGAGACTCAGGGAACATGCCAGTGCAGTCATGGCTGATATTTATGCTGTTGCATCGCAGACATGTTCACATTAACATCAGCTTTCACAAGTTAATGGCACGCCTGCTCTATAGGCAGAGAGTTGAAATATTGATGGGCAGATGAAACAGAGAGAGGGAGGGAGGCGTGTTGTTATATTTAGAATCACAGTCTCCCCCGGGATCTTCAGCAGTGTATTTTTGTCTGGTTGAACGCAGCTTTGTTTTATTTCCAGTGATGTGATGACGAGCTGCTCGCTTTAATCTTCATCTTAAGTTCTTTGTTTTTTTTATCAGGCATGTTTCTGACTGACAAGGGGAGTTTGGATTTAATCATACAAGGCCATGGTGGGGATGGATGAATGATATATGCTTTAATCAGTGTTCCTTTTTGATTTTGCTCATCCATGGTGAAAACTTCAACACTGGTATCATATTAAAAAAATAACTCAAAATAGCCCAATGTTGGCTTTACAGCGAGTCATATGCTCATCAGTTGGATCTTGTGTTGTTAGTAAGTATTCCAGAGTAATTATCTTTGTCAAATAGGATTATATTCCAAAAATATTTTGGTGAAACTTAATCCTAAAGATTCGTCATTCAAATAAATAATTTCTCCAAACATCCATGTAAATTTCTAAAAATTTTTAATAAAATTCCCCAAAATTTCAAAGCAAATGCCCTCTAAAATGTCCTGTTGAAATCCTAATAATTTAGGAAAACATCATGAAAGCATTGAAATTTTGCCAAAAACCCCAAGAAAATATCCCAGAAATTTCATGAAAATGACAGAATAGTTCAAGAACTCCCCCCCACACAATTAAATTTTCCCATTTCCATGAGAACACAGAAAAAAATTCAAATACAATTCACAAAAATAAAAAATACATTTCCCCAAATTCCAAGAAAATTCCTGCAAATTTCCAAACAAATTCCACTAAACATTCAAACAAATTTCCAAATTCCTATGAAAAATGCAAAATAAAAAAGTAACAAAATAGATAAAATTAAATAAAAAAATACAAAAAAATAAAAAATATCAAACCATATATCCACTCAAAACTTCTAATAAGTCCTTCCAAAATATACAAACATATTGTCTCAAATTTCTATTACATTCATTATCAAAAAATTGGGAAGGACAACCCCCATACAAAATTTCAATGAAAATACAGGAAAAAAAATCCATGAAAATCCATGAAAATACCTGCAAATCCCCCCCAAACATTCAAACAAATTTCCCAAATTCCTATGAAAATGCAAAAAAAGAAATTAAATAATAAATAAAACTAGAAAAGCACTCAGAGCGCAGACCTCCGTCATTAGCCCTATCTCCCAATAGTGAAGAATCCTTTAACATTCCTGGATCCAGACGGTGATCCGGATCAGTCCCAAAATCTAATTCGCTGATTACTCCCTCCCCGGTGGGGTGGAGACATTGTGAGGCAAGCATTGGCTTCGCTACGGGTGGAAGTCATGGCAGAGGGTGAATATTCCTCTGTTCCTCCCAGCATTGTGAGTATTCTCGCTACAACTTGCTGTCTTTCTCTCTGTTACACTCCGACTCGTCTCCTCGACCGGGCGTGTGTCTTTCAAACTCTATAAACTCCAAAACTTTGAATACATTACTCATGTCCGCCATCTCCTGGTGTAAAGTAGTAACAGCGCAGACCTCTGCCATTAGCCCTATCTCCCAATAGTACAGAATCCTTTAAAAAAAATTCCTGGATCCAGACGGTGATCCAGATCAGTCCCAAAATCTAATTAGTTCTTCCTTATGCCATTTCATGAAAATCCTTGACTTTTTGAGTTATGTTGCTCACAAACAAACAAACAAACAAACAAACAAACAAACAAACCCACCCGATCACATAACCCCCTTGGCAGAGGTAATAAAAGCAGATATCCCACCAAAACTTCAGATGAAATTCTCTGAAATATATTAAACACATCCATCCATATTTCCATGAAAATATTTGAAAAACTTATTGCAAATTCCCCCAAATATCCAAACCAAATGCCTTAAGTTTCCATTAAGGTTCCTGAAAATCCAAAAAGAAATTCTCTCATTTCAAACAAACGGCATAAACTTCAGCAGAAATCCCTATAATGTTGTAGGAAATGTAGTATTCTCATGCAGGGTCTTAGGGAGTTAAAAATCCTAACGCTGCATATTTTAAAGTGAATCTCAAACCAAAAAAGATGCTGACGACCTGTGATGGCGTCTTACGTGGAAAGAGTAGCTAAAATTGCTTTAACATGAACAGTTTGACACTCAATAAAGACCTGCCACTGTAAACATTACCTTTATACCAGCCTTTACCTTATACTTGGCTGCGTTTTTCCATAATACCACCTGCAGACAAAGCTCCGTCTCCTATTCTGCCTTCGAGTCATGATAACAGATAAAGCCTTTCACAAACCCATTCATGGCTGGGATTTGAACAATAGATCTCCTGCCTTTGTACTGTGTGACCTTATGCTTTTAAAGCCCCTTTAAATGCTAAAGGTTAGCATATTATTAAGGTATCAGTAACAGCTCTACTGCCTGCATCAGAGCGTGCAGAATGGAGAGCAGGATTTAAAAATGTGGCTTTCTCTTGACCCTTTTAGTCTCAGTGTAAATGAAGCCGACAGCGGCTGGCAGGGATTCATTTGTCTGCACCTCAACACCCCTCCCCTCCAATGCTGACTTCACCGACTTAAAGTGACAATGAATTATTCAAATGAGAACGCCTGGAAATTTTTGATAGGCTATTTTTAGCTCCTGCGTTTGGTTGGTTGCCAGAAGCTACGGGTTTAGAAGGGTTCCCCGAGTGAGCTGGCTGTCATGTCATAGCGAGCTGTATAATGAGGATGGTGGAGCGGGGGAGACAGTGACGGGAGAGAATGAGGGAGAACAACAAATCCTCCTGTCATGTGGAAACGCTTCAGTGTTTTTGTTCTTTCTTTGGTTCAGTCTGTTTTTTTCAACTACACCCGCTTCTCTGTCTGCTGTTGTCTCTAAATTAGCCTTGAAAACAATTTACTGAAACCAATCCTTTTAGCTGAGTGAGTGACAGCTCGGGTTTTGTCATTCGTCTCCACTAGAAATAACTCCAAAAAAAAACACTCTTATCTAATTTTCAGGGAAAGTGAGTGAAAAACGGGGGAAGCCCTTCTCACTGCCAAAGAGCACAACCACTCATTTTCCCCTCCGCCGCCTCCTCCGCCTCCCGTTTTTCTCCCCTTTGTGATTCACCATCTTGAGGTGTCAAAAAAAAAAAAAGAAAAGGAAAAGGTGGCGTTACCATGGTGGCAGCTGATCAAGGGAAATGTAGATCCCAGTGTAAGACAAAAACATGCTTTTATTTAGGGACTTGATTGTAATGTAGGACATTTTATTATTAGCCTTGTCGTCTCATCACTGTCCTCCCAGGCACCCATTTTATTTTTATCCTGCCTTATTTAATAACAGAAATATTACACAGCCTTGTCTCTATAGAATAAGGCGAAGATGGAAATCAATTACTTGGCAGTTTAATTATGTATGCACTACAACGGTCTTTAAATGAGCCATTCAGCTAACTACACTGCATAATGTTGATTTAACCATTGTTTAATTTTAAAGCACAAGGCTGGATGTGACAGCACTATCAAACACAGACAAGAAGTAGGGCTGGGAGAAACAATGTCTCTACATTTTCATGCTCAATGGCAAGACAGGTCATGTCAAAAATCAGAATATCATAAGAAAGTTCATTTTCCTGTGATGTATTTCAGAAGACATTATATGTTAGAGCTGCTTCTGCTATCTTATAAAATGGTGCACTAGCAAAAAATGTAATACGTGTTTAAACACACATTTGAATATGTGGAGACCCTAATCATGTGAGATTTGATGCAACTTCCTGTGAAATGGTGAGATAACGAATTGCTAGCCAGTGAAGAAGTGGCCTCATAGTATCGATTTCTGTTGCCAGTAGGGGTGCTGCATCAAAACAATGATGTTAACCGTCGAATATGTAGCTAGGTAGACTTTGATCCTTCATGTGAAATTTGAAGACAATCAGATGTTTGGTATGAAAGCCGCACATACTTCCTGTCCAATTGGCGAGATATTAAAATGCTTGCATTCACCATTGAGACATCCTTCAGTGGGATGTGTCTGTGTTGTGGGCAGTTATTGAGGCCTTTCTTTCAAAATCAGAGCTCAATAGGTTAAGCACAATAAGAGAAATGAAGATATGAACCATTCGTGTGACTTCCTGTGACAGTACAGGGCGCTGTGATGAGATGTTTGCATGTTGGAGGGGTCAGTTTCATCCTGTTGTCGTGCAAGAAAGAGCAGAAGATCACAGAATTTGTTTTGTAAGGTTATAATAGGTTCAAGTCATTTGGCGCCATCAAAATGGCCTTACTTTGAAATTGAGATGACGCTGGTGGACTTCCTGTTGGGATTTGGGTATGGCTCCAAGAGACTTTTCTGCAGGTCTTATGATGACCCATATGCAAAGAAAAAATCATAAGCCTAGGCTGAATGGTGTGCAGGGGCTGAATATTTAAAGGGAAATTTTAAAAAAATCTGAGTTTGAAATGTTCACTTGCCAGAAGGGGGCGCTGTGATGTAATTATTATGATATATGAATGTTTTAAGCTCAATCAGTGATCATCTGTTAAGTTTGGTGATGACTGACATAAGTACTAAAACACTGTATGGCATTACTGGTATATTTTCACTTCAAAAACTGTACAATCAAGTAGTTTAAGTTTTGGCTGCTGCCACAGCCCCGCCCTATGGTGAAAACTCAGTTTTCAAAACGTAAGATCTTCAGGTTGTCTAGTATGAGCAAAAACAAAAAAATCTTGAGTCAATCAAGTAAAGTCCTTTGGATTAGTTCGTTAAAATATAAATCTTTTAAATTGCCCAAAAATGCTAAAATTTGAGCTTTAGCTATTTGTAGTGCACTTCCTGTATCGTTTAAAGGACGACCCCAAGAGACTTTTTTTTTCCAACTAATCATGATACATATGTGTACTGATTTTCATGCACGTAGCTCTTACTCAGTACCATAGCTCACATTTTGGGCCTCTGCGTGATGGACTTTCATAATACCAAATACCAAAATACCAAACTTCTCCTTGAGGAGATATTTTCTACAAAGGTTTGGGAGTTTTTGAGCATGTTAAAGCCCCCAAATGAAAGATTCTTCTGTCCAAAAATTACATCTACAGGTCGGTGCTTGGGCACTTAATATTTCAAGACCTTTTTTTTTTGTTTTAATGTTGATGATTCTGGCTTACAGCTCACAAAAAAAGGAAAAACCAACTATCCCATAATGTTAGCCTTTAAGATAGAAAGAGATGGGATTTTACTCTGAGAGAGGGGTTCTATACTTTGTTCTCACCTCTGTGTGTTTGTGTGTTTAGCAGACGGTCCGATCACGAGTGAATAACAATGAGAGCAGCTGGTTGAAAACTGCATAAATAAACATAAGGAGTTGTCAGCTGCTTTCCCCTTCATTCACACTAAAAAGGTCAAAGAAGTGAGAAAAGAGCTCTTATTGACTTCTGTATTTTGGTTCCATCCTCACCTATTGGGCTGAACTCCATCCATGTGTTTTAGAAATAAAACTTGTCAGCTAAATGCAAAATTTACTTGCTTGATACTCGTCTTTTGCCTCAGTACAGCACCAAATTTTTCTGTAGAATCAGTCAGTTTATCTATACTTTAAAATTTTGATTTATTTTATTAATCTGACTAAAACTTGACTTTAAAATGCATGTAAATGTAGTGGTGGGCGGTAAAACAAGCCTAGCCTCCTTAATAACAGTCACCTCCTGTTAAAGCAGAAACTCCTCCCCTATTTCCCCCTTATGGCTGTGATGCTCACTAACAGCAGGCCTACTGAGCATGCTCATTTCGCTGGATTGGATCAACTCAGCCCAGTGCTGCAATGATTGCCGTCTCCATAAAATTTCAAATAGCTGCTAAAAGATGCTCATGGTCCACTTGTTTTAAGCCAAACAGGATTCAAAGAAGTTGGCTGTGGCTGCACAAAGTTCTACACAAATGTCCCCCATTTTTATTTTGCTTAAATGCTTTTATTCTAAAGCAGCCATATCAGGAAATAAACCAAATTTCAAACCACAGATTCTGTTCCAAGCTAACAACTTGAGAATTGAACACAAATAGACATCAAAAAATCTTTGTCTAATCTTATGCAAAAACACAAGTTAAGTATTGTATCACAGCCTTGTTTTAGAGGTGAGAGCATATTTTATAATAGCAGGATATAATACCATTATTGCAGAGAGACAAAAAAACACAGTGATACAAAGTTCAGATCAGTTCGCCCAGCTCTCTGCCTGCAGCCTTCATCACCTGTCCTCTTTGGAGTCAGAGGAGGTGAGAAAGGAGCTGGCTGTGTATTCATGTGACCACAGATGTCAGCCTGTGTTTGAAGTGTTACTGACTGAGACGAGGCGACGTTCAACAAGAAGTATGTTTGAGACAGATATTTAAAGTTCAGCTCTGCCACATTCATACATCACAAGTTTGTTTGACAAAAAAGGGAAGGAGATTACAAGCATTTATATCATATAAGACTTTCACTGTGTGAATAGGGGAAATTGAAGCCAAGTCTGCAATATGGTGATTTTTTAACATACAGAGCCTATAAAAGTATTCACCCTCTTGGATGTTTTAACCTTTGACTTCATTTTTACCTCCGCCAAGGAGGTTATGTGATCGGGTGGGTTTGTTAGTTAGTTTGTTTGTTTGCAACATAACTCAAAAAGTTATGGACGAATTTTGATGAAATTTTCAGGAAATGTCAGAAATGGCATAATGAAGAACTGATCTGGATCACTGCCTGGATCCAGGAATTTTTTAAAGGATTCTGTACTATTGGGAGATAGAGCTAATCGTGGAGGTCTGTGCTGTTAAAGCTTTACACCATGAGATGGCGGACATGAGTAACTTCAATCCGTGCAGCATTTTGGGTGTGTTTCTATTCAAAGTTTTGGAGTTTATAGAGTTTGAAAGACACACGCCCGGTCGAGCACCCTCTGCCATGACTTCCAGTCTTCCGGTGAGACCATGGGTGAGACTGTCAGTGCATCTGTTGGCACCGGCAGGCAATGTTTCCACCATGACAGTCCACCCACAGAGAAGCCAATGCTTTGCCTCACCATGTTTCCACCCCACTGGGGAGGGAGTAATCGGCAAATGCCATGGTGGGGGACACATGGTGACGGATCCAGGAATCTTTTAAAGGACTCTTCACTTTGGGGAGATAGGGCTAATGGCGGAGGTCTGCACTCTCTGAGTGCTTTTCTGGTTCTGTTATGTAATATAATTTGGCTTTTTTTGATTAAAAAAAAGAAATTAAAAAAACGCTTTAATGTTAAAATGAACACAGATTTCTACAAAGCAATGCCAATTTAAAAAAAATATATTTAAGGTACAATTAGTGACTGCATAAATACTCACTCCCTTTAAGTGACTGACCTAGTTCAATAGAGGTCCAGCCAATTAGTGTTAGTAGTCTGTCTCAAGTGATTGTAGTATAAAGACACCTGTGTCAGGAAGGTCTAGTCACTGGTTGATCAGTATTCCTGGCTACCATTGCACCAAGAAGACTAAAGAATGCTCCAAGCAACTCAGAAAAAAAGACTGTTGAAAAGTATAAGTTTGGGGATGGATATGAAATCATTTCCAAAGCAATGAACACAATCTAAGTGACTGCACAAGAAGGAGACTAGTGAGAGGCCACCAAGACACCTAGGACTACTCTGAAGGAGTTACAAGCATCAGCAGCTGAGATGGGAGAAACTCTGCATACAATAAAAGTGTCCCAAGTTCTTCACTGGTCAAAGCTTTATGGAAGAGTGGCAAACAGAAAGCCACTGTTGAAAAAACAACTCATTAAATTTCGACTAGAGTTGGCCAAAAGGCATAAGGGAGACTCCATGGTCAAGTGGAAGAAAGTTCTTTGGTCTGATGAGACTAAAATGGTGCTTTTAGGCCATCAGACAAGCTATGTTTTTAAACACCAATCACTGCACATCACAGACACACCATCCCTGCTGTGAAGTATTGTGGAAGCAGCATCATGCTGTGGGGATGCTTCTCAGCAGTTGGCCCTGGAAGGCTTGTAAAGGCAGAGGGTAAAATGAGTCAGAACCCACACCTCAATCCATAAGAGAATTTGTGGCAGGACCTGAAAAGGGCTGTTCATGCCGCGATCCTCGTGCAGTGTGACAGAGCTTGAGCAGGTTTTCAAAGAAGAGTGGGGTAAATTTGTAGTGTCCAGACTTGCGAGCCTGAGACCTATCCACACAGACTCAGTGTTGTGATTGCAACCAAAGGTACATCTACTTAATACTGACTTGAAAGTGGGTGAAAATTTATGCAGTCAAAAAAGCCAAATCATATTGATCATGATTGATTTATAGTGTCAATAAAAGGGTAACACATCCAAGGGGGTCAACACTCTTTATAGGTACTGTAAAATCTGCCACCTGGTGGCTGTCAATCAAAGCAATAGCAAAATATGATGAATAGAGAGTAATTATGTCCATCTCTGTTGTTTACTTCTCATTTGGTATCAGGGACTGTTTATCAAAAACATCACTCTACACAGTTTATGCACTAAATAGTAAACCAACATTCTGATTTCATTCGTGTATTTCACATAATGAGGGAGAAAAGCAGTTAAAGTGGGCTCCTGGTTTGCATTGTGAACTTTTAACAGCTTTTCTCCCTCATTATGTGAAATTGATCATTAAAACCGAAATGCCAGTTTGCTTCTTCATAAACAAACTGTATAAAGTGTAATTTATGTTGAACAGAGGCCCCAATTCCAAAACAAGATGTAAGCTGTGGACATTAGCGCTGAGCAGTGCGTCTGGTCTTCACTCCAACTGGAAATGTCTAGAGGGGCAGCAGCATTAAGGGGCTGAGCTTGGGGGAATGAATTTGCAACAGATGGCACAGAATATTAGTGGTCCATCACAAGGAAGCAGTGCAAAACATGAATGACATACAGCAATGCAGCAGCAGCTTCCAGTAGTTTCACATTACAGGAGAGAATGGAGCTACATTCAAGTAATCAGCAACAATCACTTCTGTAGAAATAAGGACGTCACCAGGTTGTGTAATATAGCTTTTATATAAAATATTATGTCAATTTTTGTCATTCTTTCAGTTTTATGGTATGTCTATTGTCCCCATGCGCCATTTAGAATTTGATTTATATGGGAAATATTTTGACATAGCAGTGTTATTTGTTTTATTGGCGTTCCCAGATATATGTTGAATATATTAATGCAATGGATATGAGTCGATCTGGCATGTAAGGTTAGCTGTTTCCTGCTGACAGCGCTCTATGTTTTAAACTTTTGGATTGCTTCAATTCTCAACCCACAGACATTAGGGGCAGCACAGTTACACACCCCAACAAAAATTCACTCTGCCAGAACACACAGTTCAGTCATTCATTTCAACAGGCATCCCAGATAGTTGGGGTCAGCCATATACTAGGTTTTAACCTAGTCTTGTTAAAACTATTGGAAATATTTGAGGTCATGGAAGAAGAATTTATTCTGTTCTTGATGTAGGTTTTAACTCAGGATTACTCTAATGTCAATACATCCAAAATAAACATGGATCCTGTATTGCATGCCTGTTAGTTCACTCTAAAATGATGTGTTAATCTGAGGATTGTTTGCCTAAAAGGTGCTGTTGATGTTGCTGCTCTTCATGCTAGGAAATCTGAGCCTCACAGTCTTAGGTCAGGCTGAATTACTCATCTAAAGTTAGCGACACTCTTTCTGACTCCATCCTGTTGCCAAAACCTCCAACCTGGCAGTATCACAGGTTGCCAAAACTCACAAACAATCAGCCGAGGACTGTGTTTGACTTTTGTTTACAAGTCTCAGCTCACTGGTTACCAGGCAACACGGAGGAAGAGAGAGACAGAGAGAGAGATGGTCCTGTCATTAAGTAGATGATCATCGTCGCTCCCTGGTGTGTTGTCAGCACCGTGGGTTGGTGGTGATGTGGAGGATTCGGAGGAGGGCGGGGGGTTCTTTGAAGAGACACAACACAGTGAGTGACAGACACAGAGCGACAGACGGAGGGAGATCTGCAGCCGGGGGTCTCTGCTTCCAGCTGGAGCTGAGCTGTGTTTCAGTGGGAGAGAGACACACAAGCAGAGGCAGGCTCAGGCTGTGTGCGTGCTTCTCTCTGCACATGGACTCAGTGATAATGAGCTAATTCACTGCAAAATAAACTAAGCAGTGACTCTGACCTTTAGCAGCTTTATGAATCTCATCATTACAGTAAATAATGATACTGCTATTTTCTCTCCTCCTTAAAAATAACCTTAGCTTGGTTTGATTTCCATAAATTTCACACCAGCTGCAGAGGATGCTGTGATGTCTTACATTAAGAATACATAATCTGGCACCACTTTGTGATCACTTTAAGTCTCAGACTGTTTTCATTTACACCAACAAAAGAAATGTTCTTATTATGTGCCAATAAAAAGTATTCACACCCTTGGATGTTTTACCCTTTTGTTGTTACCGTGGTCAAATAATTTGGCTTTTTTGACAAACAAATTCCAAAAGATCTTTTCATGTCAAAGTGAAAACAAAGTAAAGTTAATTAAATATAAATATGCAATGTAAAATAAGTAACCGCATAAACATTCACCCCTTCAAGTCAGAATTTAGTAGATGCACCTTAGGCTGCAATCACAACCCTGAGTCTGTGTGGGTTGGTCTCAATCAGTCTTGCACATCTGGACACTCCATTCTTATTTGCAAAACTCCTCAAGCGCTGGCAGATTTCACAGGGATCAGGTGTTAACAACCCTTTTCAAGTCCAGCCACAATTTCTCCCTTGGATTGAGGTCTGAGCTTTGACTCGGCCACTCCAGAACATTCACCTTGTTTTCCTTAAACCTTGGAAACCCAAGCCAGTTTTGCTATTTTTTTTTTTTTTTTTTTAGTCTACCAGTATTTTGTACTGAAAAATGTCTCTAAAATCTCAACTCTTTTAAGCACAATTAAGTTGTACACATCTATTTTTTCAGGGCAACTTTGACTATTAAAATATGTGTGCCTCAAGGATGTCAGATGGATGTATTAAAAGTTATATGACTAGAGAGGCTAAGTAAAAGAACACGGTGTAAATTTAATCTCTTGGATTTCTGTACAAATCACACCCAAGACCATGCTGCATTTAGCTTCTACAGGCCTTGTCTATCAGGAGAAAAACAAACAACTAGCTAACAAACACCCAACAGAAACTATCACTATCAAACAGCTCTGTAAAAACAACTCATATTTTGCATGCATGTGGTATTCCAGTGTTTAAAATGTGCATGAATCCCATTTTAGGAGTGCAAACATCCTCTTTTCATTATTTTGGATATAAAGGACTATTTTTTCTCACTTACCCAAACTAGCAGATGACTATCTTGACTCTTGTTGATCTGTGGCTTACCCCTGAGGCAAAAAAAAAACCCATGATAAATATTCATATTACCATGGATCTAGTAATGTGGATTTGAAGTGTCAAAACTCTGCATTTTGCACCTGAATTAAGAATATTATGGATAGCTATATACAGCAGGCGCCTTTACTTCATAGAAATCTGTCATACAGATCCTGAGATATTGTAATTCATGTGTGTGCTACTGCTTGGAATCATCACAATCCAGCAGTGTTGAGCAGGTTAGACCATTTAGCTTTCTCTGTATGCCTCAGGTCATTGTCTTACTAGAAAAAACATTTTCTCCCAAGCTGTAGTTCTCTTGCAGACTGAATAAGATTGTCCTTTAGGATTTTCCTATATTTTGTCATGTTCCTTTTACCCTCTACCTTTACAAGCCTTCCAGGGCTGGCTGCCAAGAAGCATCCCCACAGCATGATGCTGCCACCTCCGTGCTTCATAGTAGGGATGGTGTCCACCAAACGTAGCATTGTCACTGATGGCCAAAAGAGTCCCTCCCATCTCATAAGTCATAGGTGTCTTGGTGGCCTCTCTCACTCTCCTTCTTACACGGTCACTCAGTTTGTGAGGATGGCCCGATGTAGGCAGATTTACACATGTGCCATATTCCTTCCATTTCTTGATGATAGATTTAACTGAACTCCAGGGGATGTTCAGTGCCTTGGAATTCTTTTCGTAACCATCACCTGACTTGTGCTTTTCAATAACCTTTTATCTGGTTTGCTTGGAGTGTTCTTTTGTCTTTGTGGTGTAATGGCAGCAAGGAATACAGGTTAACCAGTGACTGGACATTACAAACACAGGTGTCTTTATACCACAATCACTTGAGGCAAATTCTCTGCACTCAGGTGGTCCTCATTTCAATAACTGTGAGATAACTACCACTAATTGGCTGGACCTCTGTTGAATTAGGTTAGTCACTCTAAAAGGGCTTTTGTCAAAAAGGGGTGTAGATTTTTTATCGGCGCTGTCGTATGTGGTGATAGTTTGAATTATAATGAGGTGTTAATAGACATGTTATGCCTGAGCAGCAGCCTCACACCAGCCAACCAACCCAGATTTGTGACTTTAATCTGTAAAGTAAACATTTCTAGGGCATTTAGACATTATTGATAAACAGCTTATTTGCTATGAATGCAAGCTCAGAGGTACTACTATGAACGTCAATGCCTTGGTTTAGAAGTTTAAGTCTTTTCTGAATGATAATGGCTGCAGTCGTGAGGACGTGCAGTGGAATGCGTCCGCAGACTTCGTGTGTACACAGTGGAAAAGCCCTAAATCCAAATGAAATAATAACCAGACAATCATGCAGAAACAGAAGGCAAACCACATACGAGCTGAAACCCCCAAACCCCACAGGTTTAATTAGACATGTGAGAGAGAGAGGCTCTGTTAACACCTCCGGGGTCTCCTCAGCTCGATGATGTCACGGCGGCTTACAGAGGAGCAGAGCAGTAGTGGATGGTGGTCTCAGGCCAGGACTGGAGCATGGAGCCTCCACTCTTAGCGTCAAACAGATGGTGGCCGTCCCGAGGAGGCTGAGGCAGGCAGCACTCTGATTGGCTGAGACAGCAGGAGGGTTTCTGAAACAGAGCCTGAGCAGAGTGGTGGGCTGCGTGGTTGTGTATGTGTGAGTGGGGGGGGATGTTTCAGTGGGAGGATGCCAAGGTTTGCCCATCCAACGTGTTGCTGTGCCAACAGATGAAGAGATGCATGGAAAAATATGTGACCCTGGAGGGTCGAGCTGTTTTTAGCTTTCTGAGTGAACACAGGAGCAACAGGATTTACCACTAAATAGTTTAAACTGAATTAGACGATTCTAGCAGCAAATGTATGTTAAACCTACAGTCCAGAAAAAGTTAGGGCACTATGTAATATGTAAGTAAAACAAAATACACTTATTTACAAATATAAAAGCAATTTTTACCAGTAACACATCTCAAAAAAGTAGGGACAGGGCTGTGTTTACTATTGTGTAACATCCCCTCGTCTTTTAACAACAGTCTGTTAACATTTGGGAAGTGAGGAGACTGCAACCAGGCCAGTTCAGCGCCTGGTCTTTCCTATTGTGAAGCCATGCTGTTGTGAAGGCCTTCCCTAAAAGAGATGTTGACTAGATGGGAGCATATGTTGCTCCAAAACCTCCATCTACTTTTCAGCATTGATAGTGCCTTTCCAGATGTTTAAGCTGCCCTCTTAAACATTAACATCAATTTTACTCAGAAACACTGAGTTGAACTATCTCAGTATTTTTGTCACCTATTATAAACACTTATAATAAACAAGTTTCTTAAACTCCTTGACCATAAAAGCTAAAGAAGTCGCTGTACTTGAGTTTACCTGTTTTAAACAATTGAAGTATTTATTAAATTCATTAAACCCTTTTGCACCATGAGTGAAGTTACCAAGTTAAACAGGTCCTGCTAATGGGGGGTGGTGTTGATGAGTGGATGGCATGGCAAACTTAATGAGACATCAGCTGCTGGTTCAGTGGATAACCAACATAGTGATGGGAATTTTAGCTCTTTTTAGTGATCTGGATCATTTGGCTCAGCTCAGCAAGAAGAGCCGGGTCTTTCGCTTTCTAAACGGCCCTTCATTTGGGTACCTGTTTGACTTTATTTGACCTGCCAAATTTAACAATTTCATTACATATGATTGATATTTGTGCTGGGATTTTACTAATTTATTTGAATAATGAAGATATCATATATTTATTTTTCAAAGTATACTGTCTCACATAAACACTTCGCAGGTTAGATGAACTCTGCTCACTGGCTGGGCTGTATGACTCACCTGATATAAAACATTAACGTTGCACCATCAAGCATGAGCCCTTAATGACTGTGTGACTGTGGTAGAGTCGTGTGGAGAGAAAGATCATCCCTACTAATCAACACAGAGACACACAACATATATAAAAATAGTAATTGCAATAACGGTACAAAATGGCTCTCAAACAGGATCCAGATCTTATCTGTCATGTATCAGAGCTGGCTCTGTGAACTGGCTCGTTCATGAACGACCCATAAATACGCTAACAGCCAATGATGCATATGGTTGCTTAAGTTAGCCTACCTTGGGTGGAATGGTAACTTAAAATGTCTTAGAAAAATAGCACTTTTTCAGTGAGTACAACTTCTGTATTATAAGAAGTTATCATGAATTACAAAGCACTAAAAACAGTGGCATTAGACATTAATTTAAGCACTGCAAACTCGTATTAACATTTGAATCTTAGTTTTGAATGCTTAAAAAAATATTTAAAACAAGAAAAGCACACTTAAAATGATCAACTTGCATTAGTTTTTATTATTCAGAAATATCAAGTTGGAGTATTTGCAGCAAATTTAAAAAAAATATTTGAACTCATAAAAAGTAAGGTTTAATTTATTGGTTATTTCTGAGGCAATGAGTTGACACATTTTCTTTTCAAGTAACTTATTTTGTTTTACAGTAGGCACTAATGCAACCCCATGCCATCAGAGATGCAGGCTTTTGAACTGTGCACTGATAACAAGCTGGATGTTCCCTCCTCTTTAGTCCACAGGACACAATGCTTTCCAAAAAAGAATGTCAAATCTGTATTCACGTGACCACAGAACAGTTTTCCATTTTGCATCAGTCCATTATAAATTAGCTTTGGCCCAGAGAAGACTGCTGCAGTTTTGGATTGTGTTCATATTTGGCTTGTTCTTTGCATGATACAGCTTTAACTTGCATTTGTGGAAACACATGATGACAGACAAGGATTTCTGTAAGTGTTCTTGAGCCCATGTAGTGATTTCCAGTACAGAATAATGGCTTTCGTTAATGCAGAGATCACAAGTGTCCACTTTCAACCTTTGCTGTTGCCCCTTGTGCACAGAGATTGCTTCAGATTCTCTGAATCTTTTGATGATATTATGGACTGTCGATGGTGGGATATTCAAATTTATACTGAGGAGCAAGTTTCGATTGATGACCCATTTTTTTGCAGACTTGTGAACCCCTGCGCATCCTTACTTCTGAGAGACTCTGCCTCTCTTAAATGCTTCTTTTAAATTCCAGTCATGTTGCCGACCTGTTGCCAATTAACCTAACTAGTTGCTTTTTTATTAGTATTACTTACTTTTCCAGCCTTTTGTTGCCCTGTCCTTACTTTTTTAAGATGTGTTGCTACCGTGAAATTGATAATGAGGTTATAATTTTTCATGATATGACAAAATGTCTGAGTTTCATTATCTGATATGTCATTAATGTTTAATTGAGCATAAAATGCTGGCCATCAGAGAAAGTGCAAGGTTGAGGGACTTCTGCATGGATTCCACTTTAAAAAAACCAACATCCATTTCTTATAAATACACTTCATGATTAGTTTATAATCTAAAAAACCCCACAAGTACAGTCGGATTCATGATCTGATTAATGAAGAGTCAGATAGGCAGCCAGGCTGTTTGGATTTCCCCCAGCGTATGACAGCAGAGGCCCAGTAAAGGGCATCACAGTCAACGTCAGGAGAACCAGCCAAGGTTCATTTGAGTTACTTTTAATTTCATCGCTCACTGACGATGGGACTTTTAATCCTCTGCAGACCACTAAGTTTTCCCCTCTCCATTAGTGTCCTAATGTGACCACGCTAATGTATCAGTTACTGCTTAAAACCTGAGGCTGCTGAGCTCCGATGTCAGCGTCCCGGCCCGTCAGCTCTGAAAGTTGCGGGCTGAGCAGCAGATGTAATCCGTCGAGGAACGTAGGATCTAGTTTGATGTGGCATGTCTCTTCTCCTCTGCTGGATGTTGTCAGGCAGAGTTCCAGGGCGTGGCGAGGGATCTGATGAAAAATGATGTGATGACGAGGGAATCCTCCCCGCTCACATCCCATCCAAGCCAGAGAGCTGCTGTCTGAATCTGTTAAGTCCTAATAAATGACTCTATTTCTACAAAGATGTACACAGCCTCTTTCATTTTTTCCCCCATCATTAAGATTCAATTGCTGCCTAAATCTACTTTACATGTCCCAGTTATTTTGAAATGTGGGTCGTTTGCGCTCATTCTGCCCAGTTTCTCCTCGCTAACAACCACAAAAACAGCATGAGAGGCAGTAAAGTGTGTACGGAAACATGGTTATGATTGATTCTCTCCTGGAGGACACTTCCTGTGGGTGTCGAGTGACAGATCTGAATCTGAGCTCGACGTGAAGCAGCACGGAGATGAAAACATTCAAACTAGGAGGCGCTGAATAACGCTGGAGGAAAAACAGACCAAAACAGCATGGAAGTGTAGCTCATATATCAAACTCTACAGTGCCTATAAAAAGTATTCACCCCCTTGGATGTTTTACCTGTTTATTGATTTTATAAATCAATCATGGTCAATCAAATTTAACTTTTTTGACATGAAAAATCCTCTTAAATGTCAAAGTCAAAACCACTTTCTACAATGTAATGTCAGCTAATAAAAACACATCTGGACATTGCAAACTGATGTGTTAATTTTCAAGAGATAAATAAAGATTATCAAGTTTAAAAAGTTGTTAATTTATTAAAATTTAGAATTTTTTTACTGTAAAAGTGATAAATCTAAACAAGAAACAAAACGAAAAAAATGAAGACTATGAAGTTGAAAATCTAACTATTGTTTTCAGTTTGGTTATTGGTATTATTTTTAAACTCTACACTGTTGTAAATTTACAATTTTAAAAACCTGAAATTTTCAAATTGTCAAAATTAAAGACTTTTTTAATTTGTAAATTTCAAGTATTTTCTTGTAAATTTCTGACATTTTAACTCTGAAAGTCTGAGATTGATTTCTTGTGAATATATGACTATATAGCCTGAAAAAATGTGATTTGTTTCCCTAAAAAAATGTGACTTTTTCCACAAAAGTAAAAAGATTGTCTTTATTAATATTATTTTTTTAATGTTATAGGCCGGCTCTAATACATTTTGGTTGTAATCATGTTTTCAGAAAAGTATACAGTACTGTGCAGAAGTTTTAGGCATGTTTGGGCAGAGGCGAGTATGCTCACCTGAGGACCCCATCAGGCGGGAAGGAGGATTGACACAGCCCAGGTCATTCTCTGGATGTCTTTGTTCATTACCAAGGGCATGGGAAAATAATCTGATGAAAACAAAACAAACACCACAGCTTTAGGGCGGAGTTATGGGTAGATGTGGCACTTAAACATAGCCTAGGGTACTGTTAGGGCGGGTCGGAGGGTTGCCACAACCCCCTGGTTGTCGTGTGTATGCTCTAAGCACCTGAAAACTGTTGGTGGTTTCTGGGCGTATTACCAGGGGTGCAAAGGTCCGGACAAAAAGGAAATGCTGTTAAGCTCAACCTTGGCTGCTGAGCAACACACGTACATGTCAAATGTTTCGACACTGACTCTGGCCGGCCTCCCTCCACTCTTCAGCCCGGGGTTTTGGAACATCAGGACCTGTGAAGAACCATTAGCACTCTGCATGCCTTAAACTTCTGCACAGTACTGTATATACATATTTTCAGCCGATCTGGTTCAGAACCACTGATCTATGTCATTAGACAGATGCATAGGAGAGGAAGGAGTCAATCAAAAATTGCAAAAAAACGCTGAACGTATGATTCTGCACAGTTTAGACAGGGTGAGAGATTGTGCTCACTTTCTTTTGTTAATTTAATAAATAATTGACTTATCAGGTAAAACATTGACAAAAATAAAAGATACTAAAGACAGATTGCTGTTAGAAATCATCTGAAAGCCCGGTTTCTCATACAGTCTCTAGCTGTGATTACATATATTGGAGGGCAGCATGCACACAGGCTCTCTCTGCACATGTTGAAAGTCAGGCATGAAGGTCGCTGGCTTGACCTCTGCGGCAGCCTCAAACATAATCAGCGCTACCAGCGAGCAAAAACCGGTAAAGCTCAAAGCCTTAAATGTGTTGAGGAAGATGGGTAAAAATCAGTCGAGTCATGAGGCTAAATTTGATCTGTATTGTTCAGAGATGCTCCACACTGCTTTCACAGAGCGATCCCTACAAACACAGGACTTATTTAGCATGCAGAGAGTGTGTGCTGGAAATCAGGATGTCGAGAAGCGTGTGCCTGTTGCAATCACATGGTAGAGTAGCGCCTTTGCATTTTTAATGTCCATCATAAATAACCTTGTGAGGCTGCGTGTGTCTCCAGATAGGGGTATTAACGTGTGCACCTGCATGTTTGTGTAGTGAGTATCAATGCGTGTTTGGTGTCTCAGTTAATGTGACATGATTCAGCTGTAACAGACCCGCGTGCACCGGGGAGATGATATATCCTCACTCCGCAGACGTGGACGCAACAAATTACAGCGCAGCATGAGACGGCAGTTGTCATTAGGTGGCACAGCATCAGTGCAGCCTGAGGAAACAAGTCAAGTAGTCGAGCCAGTGTCATGAAGAGAGGGAGAGGAGGTAAACAGAAGGGTACTATGGACAGAAGGTTAAAAAAAATAGCAGTAATAGGAGGGAAACTGTTGGATTAGATTCATGTTGGAAAGCAAACTCCATTTGGTTGTGTAGTGGAGTTACTGCCAGTGGTGTAAAATGCACGTCTTTGGTTAATTAGTTGATATATGGTGCTTTAATTTTTATTTATGGTTGTATCCAGTGAAAACTTGCTGCTGTTAAACAGAGAAGGATTATTTTACAGAGCTCCATTTTTTCTACATCCTAGACCCAGTATTTAGTAGATGCCCCTTTGGCTGCAATCACAGCACTAAGTCTGTGTGGATAGGTCTCAATCAGGCTTGCACATCTGGACACTGTAATTTTACTCCATTCTTCTTTGCAAGACTGCTCAAACTCTGTCAGGCTTGATTGGGCGTGAATAGCCCTCTTCAAGTCTCTATTGGATTGAAATCTGGGCTATGACTCAGCTACTCCAGAACATTCACCTTGTTGTCTTTAAAAAAAATTCTGTGCAGCTTTCTGTGTATTAGTCATTGTCTCACTGTCGCATTCATTTTACCCTCTACCTTTACAAGCCTTCCAGGGCCGGCTGCCAAGAAGCATCCCCACAATGTGATGCTGCCACCACCTTGCTGCACAGCGGGGATAGTGCAGTTGTTGTCTGCAGAGTCTCTCCCATCTCAGCTGCTGAAGCTTGTGACTCCTTAAGAGTAATCCCAGGTGTCTTGGTGGCATCTTTCACTAGTCTCCTTCGTGCATGGTGACTCAGTTTGTGAGGATGGCCTGATCAGGCAGATTTACACATGTGCCATATTCTTTCCATTTCTCAATGATGGATTTAACTGAACACCAGAGATGTTCAGAGCTGTGGAAATGTTTTGTTTACATCCCCTGACCTTCTCTCTCAGTTGTGGACTGTTCTTTCATCCTTATGGTGGAATGGTAGCGAGGAATTCTGGACCTTCCAGACACAAGTGTCTTTATACTAAAATCATTTGAGATGCAGTGCAGCAGCAATCATGACAATATGTTATTGTGTCCCTGCATTACTTTGAAATTTTACACATTCAATCTAATCCTGGACTTATTTCAGTCATATCTTGCCATCAAAGTTGTCTTTAGATAATGCTAAAAACATTATCTTGTTGTGTTGTCTCGTCTCATCTTCTCATCTCATTATATTTTTCTTGTCTTGTTCCTCATCTTATTCTATCTCGTCATGTCTCATCCTGTCTACTTGTGTTGTCTCGTCTTGTATCATCTCTTCTTGTTGCCTCGTGGTCTAATCTCATCTGGTCTCATCTCTTCTTGTGTTTCTTATCTCCTCTCAACTTTTCTAATGTGTTGTCTTTTCTCTTCTCATCTCCTCTTGTCTTTTATCTCTTCAATCTCTTCATGTTGTCTCGTCTCTGGTCATGCTGTGTGTCGACTCATTGTCTGCTCTCGTCCCATTGGCTTACCTCATCCTGTTTTTTGTCTCATCTCTTCTTGTGTTTCACAAAGTCTCATCTCATCTAGTTTTGTCTCGTTAGTTGTCCTATCTTGTCTCATCCCCTCCAGTTGTGTTTCACCATCTTGTTTCCTCATCTCAGCTTTTGTATTGTCTCCTCGCATCTCCCCTTGTTGTCTAATTTTATCTTTCAGTCATGTCTTTTCTCGTCCTCTTGTCTCCCCAGTTCATCTTCTCATCCTCTCATCTAATCTGGCCAGATCTAGTCATCTTGTTGTCTTCTCGTCTGGTTGCATTGTGTGTCAACTCATTGTCTCTTCTAGTCCCATTGTCTTATCTTGTCTTGCATTTCGTCTCATCTCATCTTGTTTTGTCTCTTTGTTGTTCAGTCTCGTCTTGTCTCATTTCCTTCAAACTTGTTTTGTCATCTTGTCTCATCTCATCTTTTGTCTCCTCTTATCATCTTGTCTGGTCTTGTAGTCTCATTTTGCCTTGGCTTGTTCTCACCTTTCGTCTCGTTTCATTTCGTCTCGGTCATCATCTCAATTTATTTTTGTGCCTTTTACCTTTATTTGACAGGACAGTTGCAGCAACACAAAAAATAGGGGGAGAGAGTGTGGGGGGAAGACATGCACTTGGAATCAATCCTGCAACCAGTACGCTAAGGAATATAGCCTCTGTTTTACCCACTGAGCTCATTTTTGTTGCCCTCACCCTTCATATAATCCAGATGTTGTTTGTGTACCCTTGTCTTGAATGTGTACATTCAAGACAGGGGTACACACCCTCAAATGGTGGGGCAAAACCAGCCCAGAACCGGGCCTTAAATCCTGTAGTTTGGAGCCAGCATCAGAGGGAGATTTACAGGGCATTTAAGCTATGTGTATAAAGAGAGTGCATGTTAACTGCAGCTGAGTGAGAGCACTCACAGTTCAGGAGCAGGGCGACCCAAATAGTGGCAGTGATATATTTTCAGTGCGTGAGTCATACAATCTGAAAACAAGGCAAGGTGTGAAACGACTTCTTCGGAGCTCAGTAGGCAGAGCGCACCAGTGGATGGATTGTGGGAGGAAGGTGGAGAAAGAGCATAGTAGGCTGCGTGTGTGGAAATCTGCTCCGTCTCGGAGAAAGCCGTGGATGTTTGCAAATTCTGCCCGAGTTTCTTCCAGGGCAGCGGAAAAGCTGGATGTGAGCTGTGCTTCTGACAGGTGGCTCGATGAACAGTTTGCAAAGAGAGGACCAAAACAAAACAAGATGTGTTTAGCAAAAGAAAAACTAAATAAAATCTGTTTGTGAGTCATCAGCAATTACGGTTTGTAGAATCAACTGCAGAGTGTAAACATGGTATCATGGTGCCAACAAAAGATAGTCACTTAATGTGTCTACTTTGATATTCCTTGACGTCATCTTCCCTATTCCCTCTCTGTATATCCTTATAAATTCCTTATATCCATGCATTCCTTTACACAGGCCATAAATATGAATGAAGGGGCTACCAAACAGCACCCTAGAGGACTATTTAGGCGCCTCTGTCTATTTCTCACTCTGCCTCTGGACACCAAGATGACGAGTGAGAAAGACTGCTTTCATT
Organism: Cheilinus undulatus; assembly: GCF_018320785.1. Lineage (NCBI taxonomy): Eukaryota > Metazoa > Chordata > Actinopteri > Labriformes > Labridae > Cheilinus > Cheilinus undulatus. The sequence goes on from NC_054887.1 coordinate 11,278,901, forward strand.
CAGAGCCAATTTAACTCCGTGACAGCCATGTTGTGTTCTATACTGAGACACAAAAATAGATAAAAGACGGTGCTGGAGATGACAGAATGGTGCTAGCAATGTGTCCTGCAAAAGTGCAGCATCAGTTTTATTTAAAGTCTCAGTGAACTTTTACAGTTGCCAGAGGCTTTTATGAAGGCGGGGTGGAATCAATCACTAAGTTTGGTCTGCTCAAAATTCTGACAAAACACTCTCAAATGTAATCTTAAGACCAGAGATAGAAAACCACAATTCCCCAAAAAATTGGGACACTGTGTAAAATGTAAATAAAAACAGAATACAGTGATTTGCAAATCTAATATATCTATATCTGTCATGAAGCCATGGTGCTGTGGTGGATATGGTCTAGCATTGTCTGGCTGAAATATGCAAGGCCTTTCCTGAGAGAGACGTCTGGATGGGAGCATATGTTCCCCTTAAACCTTTGTAAACTTTACAACATTGATAGTGCCTTTCCAGATGCATAAGTTGCCCATGATAAATACACTAATGCAACCCCATACCATCAGAGATTTGCAAATCATTGCATTCTGTTTATATTTACACTTTACACAGCGCTCCAACTTTTTAGGGATTGGGGCATAAAGCTAAGTGTTCATACAGGACATGGAGGCCAAGCTGCAATCAGCTGACTGCCAGGTGATAGTCAGCTTGACCCCCCTTCTGACAAAAGTCAGCATTGAGCTGATTATGGACTGTTCTAAAGATTATCTGGCAGGATTTTCCTGTGGTGAGTTAAGAGTGATTTTACCCTCTGTGATCTGCTCCCAAGGTGATCAGTGGTGCTCCAATTGGAGACTGTAAATAGTAAATATGTTCAATATTTATGATCGGAAATCCTCTTGTGTGGAGGAATACTGAGGACAGCCAAGCAGGCATGAGCAGGATAGCTAAGTATGAATTTAAACAATAGCTAACCAGGAGGAAGCACAACAAACACAGCCATGGTAGAGCATAAAGTTAAATGGATGTCAAAATGGCAGAGCGACTCCTTGATTTGTGGCAGGAACATTAGTGTTTATGCAACATGTCCAGTGAAACATATCAAAGTCCAACTTACAAGAAGAGGAGCTGGAGCAGAAACTGCTATGGCAGTGGATGTAGCAGGTAGCTAACAGCTAGTCACATTTAAGTTTTCTTCCAAAGTCATGCACGAGATTTCAAGTTCTGAGAGTGTATGCTGTAGTTGTATGTGAATCAGTCTATTACTGTGTGGTGTGCTGTGTTTTTCATCTTGTTGCACACTGTAAAAATCAAACTGTAAAATCTGACGTCATGTGTGGAGTCTCTCCCATTTAAATGATTGGTTTACATTTAAAAAATCTTTCATTGTGTGCCAGGCTTCAGTCTCTTAACAGGGCAGTCCATTTAAATATGACTTACTTGCTGCATCAGTGCTCAAATTTCCCTCCCCCTATCCTCCCCCCTCTGGCCTAAAGTTTTTGATACACCTTCATATTCACCTTCATGCTGTTAGGAAGTGGATGGCTGCCAGACTTAATGTAATTGTTTTAGACATTCAATGACTTTAGAACAGCGCACCTTCTATTCAATGGAGGGGTGTTTCAGAACTGTACTTGGGAGGAAGCCAGTGTATGCTGCTTGACTAAGGCCTACAACACACAACAAGATTTTTAAAACCATGGGCGACCACAGATATGAGAACAGGTTCAAAAGATTTTTCATCTTTAATCCTCTGAACTCACACACTAGACAACTGAGCCAGACTGTCAGATCACTGGAGACCACACACCTGCCGATGTGCCAGTGACCTCGGTGATCACGTGACTTCAGAAAAAAAAACAAAAATCAAAGGATGTCTGTTGATATTCTCTTGCTGTCCCTTCACAACAGGCTGCCCTGGCATGTGTTACAGGTGAAGCAAAATCATAAAACATGGGAAAGACTCAGGATGAAATCCAGGCTGGAATTAAGTAAAAGCTGTGTTTATGGTTGTGAGCCGTGAAATTACGTATGATCTGGCTGTGACGCTACCCAGTCCGTTCGGTCTTATTGGTTGTTGGGTACTTCGTCAGAGGCACTATGACCTAAAATTGTAAATATCAAATGTGTTTATGAGGATTAAGGATTTTAGAGGCTATGACGCAATTTGGAGCAGTAAAACAATCGTGTTGACACCGCACATATGAGAATTATTCAGGCAAACAGTCATTTTTCGACGAAGCTCCTCTCGGGATATGCCCCCACGATCTTGCCCCAAATCGGGCTTGAAATCCTGTAGTGTGTGGCCGGCCTAACACAGGAAACAAACTTTAAGGAGAGCCAAGCATAATGCCATCGCATCAATGGTTCAACAATGACACGAGTGTTCCTAAATGTATTGCTGTTAACTGTGAGTATACACAAGGTTGCCACTAAGGGGATAAATCAGCTGTTTCATCATGAAAAGATTCGATACAGTACGACACGATGCAATACAATTCAACGACATGCAATATAACATGATACAATATGATACAATTCAATGCAATCCGACATGTATGATACAATACCATACGGTATGATACAATATGATAGGATACAATATGATACAGTATGATATGATACAGTAGGATGTGATATGATACAGCTTAATACAGTATGGATCAACAGTCTGTAATACAATCTGATCACACAACAGTTTCCCACTTTATTCATAAACTTGTATTTGTGGATGGTTAACTGTGTTGACATTTCAGAATTTGGTTGTCTTTGGATATTTGATCAACCATTCAATGTATCAGTTCACACTGATGATAACCCTACTTTTTTGTGAAAGGTTTACAGGTTAGTAGCCTGGCTGATAATCAGGGCCGACACTATTCTTTTACCTCCACTTGGCTGTAGTTTCTTTATCAAATGTTGACGTAGCTTGTAATTTTGTGCTCTATGCAAACTTGTAATTCTTGTGTCAGACTTTCAGTGTGAATGAAGTTTTTCAAAAAGGCTCTGAATCTTTTTCCCATCCTTAGTTTTTATCCTGGTATGAGTTACAATTGCTTCATTTCAAGGATAAACATGCCAAAAAAGGTTGGGAACATTTCAAGTCCTACAAGTCATTCCTACATTTGTGTTTTATGGTATTTACAATAACCCAGGGTAAATGGAAAAGCATCCCAGCATTACCTAAAACAAAATGGTTTTCCTGACCACTCCATATGCAACTCTAGACAATGAAAGATTTGCATGAATGATACATACAGCATAAAAACCACCCTTCACCACTCTCCGTGGTTGGTTAAACTGTTTCCCTCTGCTGCACTGCATAATGTCAGACATACCCGCAGCAGTAAATTAAATCTGACTGCATCTACATTCCTGTGCTACATTCACAACTGGAGCACAGGGGAAGTGTTTGTTTATTTGTTGTTCTTGTTAATAGATTGCTCCTCTCTCTGGAGTCCGTTCAAATTGATGCGAGTTAATTAAACTTGTCTGAGTTCATTCTCCTCCTCCAGAGTAAATGAACTGATTGATCCTGGTGAGCATGTTTCCCAGGCCACTGTAGTGCATGTTAAGGTTCAAGCTATGAAAAAGATGCTGTGGTAGACATGTAGAATGAATTCTAACCTTTCTTTGTCTTTCCCTCTCTTGTAGTTTATTGCCTTTGTATCATTGTTCTTCATCCTGGTCTCCATCACCACCTTCTGCCTGGAGACTCATGAGGCTTTCAACACCATCATCAACAAGACTGAGCTGGTACGGAACAGCAGCATACCGGACTCAGGCCCGCAGTACGAGATCGAGACTGACCCTGCGCTCACCTACGTGGAGGGCGTTTGTGTTTTCTGGTTCACCATCGAGTTCCTGGTGCGTGTGACCTTCTGCCCGGTCAAGTTGGAGTTTTTTAAGAGCGTTCTCAACATCATCGACTTCGTGGCCATCCTGCCTTTCTACTTGGAGGTAGGGCTGAGCGGCCTTTCTTCAAAGGCCGCCAAGGATGTGTTGGGTTTCCTCAGGGTGGTGCGCTTTGTTCGTATCCTGCGTATCTTTAAGCTAACACGTCATTTTGTGGGCCTAAGGGTGCTTGGCCACACATTACGTGCTAGCACCAATGAATTCCTGCTGCTCATCATTTTCCTGGCGTTGGGAGTGTTAATTTTTGCCACCATGATCTACTACGCTGAACGGATCGGTGCTAGGCCAAATGACCCCACTGCAAGCGACCATACCAAGTTTAAAAACATCCCCATTGGCTTCTGGTGGGCTGTAGTAACCATGACCACACTGGGCTATGGCGACATGTATCCAGAGACCTGGTCAGGCATGGTTGTGGGTGCATTGTGCGCCTTGGCAGGCGTGCTGACGATAGCCATGCCCGTGCCTGTTATTGTCAATAACTTTGGGATGTACTACTCTCTGGCTATGGCCAAGCAGAAGCTGCCTAAGAAGAGGAAGAAACACATCCCTCAGGTGGTGCAGGGAGGCTCGCCCACCTACTGCAAAGCTGATCTCAACACCACCTGCAACAGCACTCAAGGGGACCTATGCCACGTCAAAGGGACCAGGGTACTAGAACGCAACTGCTCAGGTAAGACCGTATAGTCCAATCAAAGCAGTACGGTAGCAACCACACCACACCTGTTAAAGATCAGCCATTTTTTCTTGAATTAGTTGTACTGAAGATGTAGAAGAAGTCTACGCTCCACTGTGAGTATGAGCTCTGACATAGATCCAAAATTTATTTTCAACTGAGCAACAGAGGAAGGAAGGGGCTTCCTTCTTACCTGCAATTTCCACATACAGCATCTGCACCGTGATGCATCAATGAATCATACTGTGGAGCAAATCCCTCCCTCTCTAGTCAACCAGAGCAGTTCCACTGCCCGCGCTTCAGTTTGGCACTGGCGCGACGCCGATCGCCATTGCTGCGTTTCGCTGGCGATACACTGCAGGTCAATTTTCAGTGCTGGCCGCTACCAAACTGCACCAATTCCCATCAATTAAAAAACTCCAAACAGGAAGTCACAAGCGTAGATTATCTGCCTCCTTCAAAATACAACACAATGCACTGTCTTCCGATCTTAAATCATCACTATATCAACATTACATTTCATCCTGCAGTAAGAGTTAAGGGTTACTGGGAGATCAGTGGGTCACAGAGCTACAACGGCGCCGTTGACGAGGAAAAGTTCAATTTTGAGGACATTTAGACAAAGAATTTTACATTAAACCACAGATCCTCTAAGCAAACAGGAACCTTTTAACTTCCTAATGTACTCACCCAGCGGTGGAAGCAATAATGTCATGGACTCATGCCAGAATGGATGATAAATTAACCCCAAAAGGTAAAATAGTCCGCTGTTGACATACTATTCCTGCTTGAATTACAGTTTTCCCATGATCTCTGCCCATTGATCAGGGTTGTGTGCCGCGTCGCATCACACTAGACACACTTCCAGCTTGCCTTTGGTCGGAGCAAAACTATGGCGCTGCAGAGCGCGGTGCAGACATTCTATGTGGAAATTGAGTGTCACAGGCAGAAACCTCCAGCAGAACCAGCCATCTGCTGCTACTATAGAGGGAGAAAGTGTGAAAGGGGGTAATAGTGAAGGTCTGTGGTCTATAATGGCCATGTAGAGTATTCTGTAAAACCCAAAAAGAAAAGTACACTTTAAAAAAATCATGCATTTTATTTTTCTTATTCGATGTCTTCTATTTATTCTATTATGCAGCTTAATTGTTTAATATTTTGTTTCCCCCTCAAACATGTTGTTGCTTTTATATAATTTTCCATTCCCTCTGATCAGCTGGCTGTGACAAGTGACAGCGTGGCATTTGATCCACAAAGATTTGACTTGGAAAGTGACTGTTTTTGTGAATTCCTTGTAGGGCTGAACGATTAGCAAAAATAATCTCATTGTGATGTTTTTTCCATCTGCATTTAACCTGTTCCAAAAACATTTTTGCAACTATAATGGAAATTTGATATTGCCTGTTTGTATTATATTTAGGATGTCTGTCAGTTTCATGTAGAAAAGAAACTGGTACAACTTACCGGTTTTTCTACTGTAGATATCAAAACTTTGAAGCTCAGTATGATCAACTTTGCCACTATTTTTATCAAATTGTGACAATTTTGTCAAATCCACCTCAAATTAATCAAATCAAGTCATCAGCTATAACTCCATTATTTAATTCACAAGTTTTTCTCACCTCCACTTTTATCATTCTTGTTACTTTCACCCTTCATAGTTCTTATTGTGTTGTGACATTGGTGAGAGTCCATGATTACAGGTAGAAAGCAGTGTCCATTTTGCAGCTTCCCAGCTGACACTTGTAATCTTCCCTACTCCCTCTGGAGACCCAGCAGCTCCTACACTGAAGCTCTTTTGCCTGCCAGCCCTCGTTTCTGAAAGCTTCAGTGACAAGATATGAAATGCAGAGTGTTAAGAGAAGGAGACGCTGGTGTGAAATAGCTCGTGCTGATAAGAATCCAGTCATGTGTAGAGATTGCTGTTTGGACTGTAGGTGGCTGTTTTTTCCCTCCAGGCCCATGTCAGTAATTCACTCTTACACATCTGATATTGATGGAAATTAGTGTGGACCTCCGTATACTGCCTGCCTTTGAATGGCGGGGCAGGCGCTCCTGAGGGTTGGTGTGCTCTCATCACAGTCTATTTGTTTATAAGGTCTCAGGATCTCATATTTAATAAGGATAGAATAATTCATGCTTGGACTGAATGCACAAACAGAATCAATCTGGTTGAGTCTCCTCTTTGATTTCCTTCGAGGTCATTTAAAATATACGGGCTGTGAGGTTATGCGTCCCCTAAATGTCCTTTAGATTGCCTCATGCATTATGTTTCAACGGGAACCATTCCATTACAGAAACTAGGGGTTCATTTCAATGTCAGCTGAAGGCCTACCAGTTGTAGTACATGGATTAAATTACTCTACATCTATATATATGACCTTAGATTTATAAAAAGCCTTTCAGTAACATAAAGAAAAAAGCTTTTTAGCTTTTGCACTCTCACTAAAATTCACCGGGCCTCTTGTCCAGTAACAGGGGTCATCGAAAGCCCCACAACACACTTACAAAGTCAAGGGGTATACAGTGTGTATAAGAAGTGTTCACCCCCTTTTTACTGATTTTAAAAATCAATCATAGTCAATATAATTTGGCTTTTTCAGACAGAAGAAAATACAAAACAAGAAACATATTTAAATTCAAGGTGAAAATAGATTCCTAAAAAGTAATGTGGATTAAATAAAAAAAATGTAATGTAAAATAAGTGACTGCATAAATTTAGACCTCCTTGAAGTCAGTATATACAGCACTGAGTCTGCGTGGACAGGTCTCAGTCAGGCTTACACATCTGTCATTTTACCTCATTTTTATTTGCAGAACTGCTCAAGCTTTGACTGTGAATTTCCTATGATTTGTAGCATTCATGTTGACCTCTACTTCATCGAGCTTTCGAGGGCCAGCTGCTGAGAAGCATCCCCACAGCATGATGCTGCCACCACTGTTCTTCAGAGTGGGGATGGTGCGTTTGCACCCACCTAACATAGCGTCTTGTCTGATGACCTGAAAGCACAATTTTGGTCTGAGCATATCAAATATTTTTCTTCCACTTGACCATGGAGTCTCCCACATACGTTTTGGCAAACTCCAACTGAGATTCAATTTGAGTTTTCTTCAACAGTAGCTTTCTGTTTGCCACTCTAACAAAAAGCTTTGGCCGGTGAAGAACCAAGGCAACAGTTATTGTATGCAGAGTCTCTACCATCTCAGCTGCTGAAGCTTGTAACTCCTTCAGAGTGGTTATAGGTGTCTTGGTGGCCTCTCACACTAGTCTCCTTCTTGCATGGTCACTCAGTTTGTGAGAACGGCCTGATCTAGGCAGATTTACATACGTGCCATATTCCTTCCATTTGATAATGGATTTAACTGAACTTTGGGGGATGTTTAGTGCCTTGGAATTTTCTGGTATCCAACCAGTGACTTATCTTCATTTCACTAATTGCAAGACTAGTCGCACCAATTGGAAGACCTCTGTTGAGTTAGGTCAGTCACTTTAAAGAGGGTAAATGTTTATACAGTCACCTATTTTACAATCTATATTTAATTGACATTACTTTGTAGAAAACTGTCTCCACTTTGACATTAAAGGTTTTGGGTAATTTTTTTCTAAAGAAAAAAAAGCCAAATTATTAATGTATAAAATCATTAATAGGGTAAACCACCAAAGGGGGTGAATATTTTTATAGGCACTGTAGATAATGGGTGGGTAATGGAGATTAGTACTGTTTCTCTGTAACTTAACTTTGTCTATGTATTTGCACATTTTTTTCTGATATTGGCTCCCAATAACCTCTATTTTTACTGTTGTATTGAAACAGGAATCCTATATTTATTATTTTTTACTAGTATGGTTTCAAAATGTACTGTTTGGCATTGTGGTAGTCCTGTTTCTGCTGGTAAACTGACAGTTATTTTAATAAATCAAAGGAGCGTTGGCAAGTGTTATTCTATATCAGGGATGGGCAAATTTATGACCAAAAGAGCCACATGAGGATTATTGTCTCTGCATTATGGCTACAGTATTGCAAAGTCTTTCACTGGCTTTCATTTTGAGTTTTGCAAACTCCAAAGGGGCTCTAATGTGTGCTGCACTGAGGAGAGGCTTCTGTCTGGTACGGCTTGCAAAAAAAAGCAAGGAACAGAGAGAAAAAAATCCAGTTTAAACATTTTTACAAAAAAAAACAAAAAAAAAACGCCACATTTCTTGTCTTAAAGGGATAATTCAGTATTTCTGAAGCTGAGTCATATTAGGTACATAGCAGTAGTAGTGTCATTAGCCTCCAGTGAATTCAGTGAGCATTGCTCCTTTATTAAGTACTTTCTGGTTGTATTGACCAGGAAGCTAGGCTTTACATTGTAACAGATGGGTACAGTTTCTCGGTGGAATTTAGTGAGCTTTTGGTGAAAATGGACCTCAAAACAATGTTGGCTCAAATGCACGCATCATTAAAACATTTTCAAGCATCTTATCTTATACCCAGAAAACGTCTGTTTTTGTCACTGTTTTGTGATGCAAGAACACATAATCAGAAGCCAAGGCCCGCATTGTGGAAAAGTGACAAAAACTGGCTAAATTCTGCAGGGAAACTGTACCCATGTTTTACGCTGTATAGCCTAGCTTCCTGGCTGGTACAACCATTGAGTTCTTCTTAAAGGAGCTATGCTTACTGAAATCAGTGGAGGCTAATGCCACTACTACTGCTAGGTACCTCATAGGCCCAACTTCCAAGATACTCAGCCAAAAATATCCCTAAAGTCACCTACCATATGAAAACCATCAGTAAAAATGGATCCACCATTCTAACCAGTACTGTCCATGCAGCCTGAGCCTCCTGTAGAGTATTCTCTGTGCCTTAGACCTCTGCTGTCATCCAGAAACCATTAAAATCTCATAAAAGAGCCACATTGATGTTATTCATGGAGTGTTCCATCATCACAATGGACATCGTCAGCAGTTAAACTGCCACTTTACTTTCAATCTCTGGAGAATAACTCCAACTGTGTCCAACAGACTGATCGAGATGGCTTTGGATGTACATCCATGTTCACAAGCTGTGAGCCATTGACATGACACCATTATGTTCAAATAACAGTTTCGTATGGATGCAAAAGCTTGACTTGTTAGCAGGACTGATTGATTTCTTGTTTTTCGACTCATTTCTCATATTTCAGGTGCTCCTATAATATCTCTTCTGAAAACATTTTGTCTTCGTCATCCGCCTGAGCTCCACACTCCATCCGACCTTTGTCCTGCACCGTCATCTGTGTGACATTTGCTGCAGGCTTTTTAATGTGAGAGGCTGCCTGATGTGAATGCTATTTCCCATCAGCCTCTTCCCTAACCCCCTTTCTCTGCTTCTACTGAATTCTCCTGAGAATATCCCAACAGGGAGCTTATTTTATATTCATCATCCCCCAGAGTGAGTGTTATTACTAACCACAACATTTCAGCAGTGGTGACAGGCAGCTTAAATGTACGCTGTCACATTGTGAGAAAACAGGGGGATTATTTTGTAAAAGTTGAGGTGTTTTTGGACCTGGTTTGGTCTAAAATATCCATTAGGTTACTTTTACTTTCCCATTGGTGTAATTTGTGGTTTGTTAAGTGGTAACAGCAAGTTAACCAGGAAAAGAATAAGGAACTAAATGCAGTGGCAGACTTACCAATTTGGGGGCCCAAGGCGAACACTGGCATGGGGGCCCTCCACATTCATCGTTCTCCTTTTTTTCTATTCTTATTTATCAAAGAAAAAGCTACTTTTAACTTCTTCTTGTAATCATTTATAACATAGCAATGATGTAAGGATGTCTGGGACTGAATTCAAAGAAAACAAAAAGTTAAACAAATGTGCCTGCTATGGAAACTAAACCTAGCACAAGAAGTAAGGAAATTTGTGTTTGGTAGATTATTTATCTATGGTAACAATGCTTCTTGGCATCTTATACCATTGAAAAGTCTGTTTATTTCCCTTTTAGATTTTGCCACATTTGTAAGGAACATGCATTTGAGGGATGAGCAGCAGAGCTGAGTATGTGGGTAGCACCCATGAAAAATTTCCCAAATTTTCTCTGCCAATGCCAAACAGCTGATTCTGCCATTGACTCTTGTTGTTTTGTGGATTGGATGATTGAAGTTAGAAGAAACAAGACCTATTGGCAATTTAACAATTTATTCTTTTAACAAACAAGAGCCTCAGTAGCGTGTTGAAGAACCATACACAGCCACAACACACACACTGCTGTGGGATGGCATCCCGTTCTTCAACCATTTGTCACAAGTCATCCAACGTGGTTGTGTTAGTCACTCTGGCACGAACAGCACACCCAAGCTGATCCCACAAGTGTTCAATGGGGTTGAGGTCAGGACTGCAGGCAGGCCATTCCATCCCCTCCATTCGCCACTCTTCTTTGGGGGTGAGCGCTGTCATCTTAATAATAATAATAATAATAATACATCAGACTTATATAGTGCTTTTCAAGGAGACTCAAAGACGCTTTACAGAACAGAACAAAAACAAAAAATCTTGGAGGATAGATTGGTCCCAGACTGTAGAGATATGGGGTTACCACTGGTTGCAAAGAGATTGCCTCCAATGATGACAAGCCTTGCTTTCCCAGTGAGGGAGAATGATCACATTGCCTCCACGAAAAGATGTTACTGTCAGCTCAGCAATCAGCATAGCGCTCTCCATGTCTTCTCCACTCTTTGACCCTACGATCCAAACTGTTCAGGTTCCAGTGCACGTGGTGCAGACAGTGCCTCCTGGCAGCCCTGTGAGACAGAAGATAGGCTGCATGCAGTCTGTTCCAGATTGTCTTGGCAGAGAGCTGTCGACCATATCGTCCTGCAAACCTTGACTGAAAATCTGTTGAAGACAGACAACGGCTCTTAAGTGCTGACAGGGTGAGGAAACAGTCTTCCTGGGGTGTCGTTTTCTTGGGATGCCCACTTCTTGGCCTGTCTCTGACATCCCCCATTACGTATAAAGAACTTTTCCCTCAGTTTGGAGATGGCACTAGGGCTCACTCAAAATAATCCTGCAACTTGGTTTTGTGGAACACCAGCTTGAAGTTGCCCTATTGGATGACAATCAGGCTCCTGATTGTCAGCACCTTAAAACAAGAGTCAATAGCAACAGCAGAATAAGCTGTTTGGCTTTTGCCAGGAACATTTGGCAAATTTTTCATGGGTTCAACCGACATACACAGCTACATAACCCGAAAATGCATGTTCCTTACAAATGTGACACCATTTAAAAGGGAAATAAACAGACTTTAAATGGTATAAGGCTAAGTTCATATGGTTATCACAGTACAATAAGTATTTAGAACTGCGTAAAACAACATCATAGAATGTTCTTGTCCTATTTTATAACTATAACAGTCCAAAAGACTCACTTGTTCCAGCTCATGCTGTGCAGTTTCCTAACAAACTGTACACACTTTTCAGACAGTAAAGTGAATTCAAAATAGGTCCACAGGTCAGGACTTCAAAGAGACTTTTAAGGACCAGGAGACATCTCTGTGAGAGATTTAGGTCGGACAAAGATAACCGAACAAATAATCGACCAGCCAAATAGAGGCGTCAGCCCTGGTCTACTAGAAATTAGTTACCCATTCAGTCCTCGGTTAACTTGCACTCATTTGTTACTGAGTAACTGCCAGTCTTGGTGTGTCTTGTTGTAAGGTGTTACGATCAATCAATAAACGGGACAAGTGTATATCGTGTGATCTGTGTTAAAGACATTTGCACTACTGACCTAATCTGACTATCAGTAGTCTCCTCATAAATGAAATCTAATTAAAACAGAAATATTTTCCCTTAGATTTAGATTTATGTTCATTCTTAAACTCTTATCTGAGATCTTTTCTGTACAGTAAGATGTGTTTTAACATCCGGAGTATTTTTCTACCAACACTTTAACAAATAGTCAAACCATGCCAATTGTATTTACATATCTCCAAACACAGTGAACACCATCTGTCTGCTTTGACTTTGTTTTCCTCTTGAATTCAGAGATATTACACAATGAAGAGCTCTTAAAAACTCCCACTACAGAAAGGTTTCTGTGAGCAGAGAAATCTTACTGACAGGAAAGTTTCACGAGGCTAAAAGCCAGACGAGAGGAGAGGAAGTACTTTTAGTTTCTTAGCAACTTGTGTCTAAGGACGGAAGAGAAGAATTTAAACAAGTCGTAATTATCATGTTATGTAATTATCAAGTCACTTTGTTAGAAATCAAGACCCGCCATAAACAACGCTCATTTTACAAAGTGTGTTTTCTTATTGAATCTGACTCTGACTTTTATTCTTTGTATTAAAACCTTGAACCAGACGGTGAGAATGTAAGATAAAGCTGATTAGAAGATGAACCCCTTATTTCACAACAAAACTTTCTGAAAAAGAAATTATGATTCCCAAAGGAAACAATTTTACATCAAAAAATAATGATAAATATATCAATTTTCTATGTCTTTAGATTAAATGTCAGATTTGGAGTACTTAAATTTAGTGTCTTTGTAAGTTTATATTCCAGAGAGCAATAATTGGTCTTTATTAACACTCTGTTCCTTCTTGATAATGTAACTCAAGAAATAAATCACAGAAATACAGATGATTACGACTGCTGTTTTCCCTCTGACTCCTGACTGAATATGAATAATACAACAAAAAACTAAAATCAGTGATTGTTTCACTCAGCTAAAGCTGATCATTTACCTGACTGCCTCTTTCCCTAAATCCACAATCTGAATATTCATCATAAATATACATTCAGCAATGACTGTTTATGGCTTTTAAATGGCAACCTGTTCACGAAACCTGATCTGACCTTTATTTCACTTGGCCTTGGATCAGTTCACAGAGTCCATGAGTGAGAGAAAGGAGGGTAAGAGAGAGAGAAGAGGATCCTTCTGAGCTATCGTACTGCTCATAGAGCTACAAACCCTCATCTACTGAGTGAAAACTTGACTTTTAAGCACATGTCTGAGCTCTACAGTTGTTCTTCTGCATGTCCACTCCTTCTGAACCCCGCTGACGTCCCTGCAAGTGTCAAGAACCGGCGCATCTCTGTGCCTTTTAGTGCTGCAACAAGTCCAAATATGCTAACCTCTCATGTCATAGGACAGCCTGTGTCCAGATTAGGATTAAATGATCGGTTAAAGAATTTGTTTTATCATTATCAGAGGAATTTTTACCATTTGATTCGACCTGTAGCTAAATACATCACAGGATTTATAAACAATGTCCCGTTTAAATGAAGTGATCAAGACCATAATTGCACTTCTTGTTGACATAAAATTAAATCAAATGTTTTAAGCCCCCACAGAGATAGAAGTTTTGTTTTACAAGGCAAAAACCTCTGATATTCGTTAAGGCCTGACATGCAGGAAACTGAGGTGCAGACAGGACTGGACTCAATGAGAGAGTGAAGTGCAGCTGTGCACGATGGTAACGTTCTTCAACTTAAAAAAAATAAAATAAATAGACAAAATAAATCGATCTCCTTCAGTCTGATAAAAACATGCAGTTTTTATCAGCCTCCTTTATTGGACAGTGTGTTTACTGAGCTGAGGTGATGCAGCACCTCTTGCTAGGTTCCTCCCTGCTCTAAAGAGGGACCAATGTACAATATTTAACTCATTTGTTGCATCATATTATGATCTTTCTTTGCTATAATTATAGAAAGATCATGAAAAATAAGTAAAAATGTGTATTTCAGACACCCAAGTTAGTAAATATAGAAACCTTTTTCCCCAAACATCTCGAGAGCCAGATGGCACCTGCTGGCAGGCCGTAAGTTTGACACCCCTGCTCTAGAGTGATACATCGGACTGAAGCTCAGTCACTCACATTCTGATGTTTTGTCACATAAGATTAGATTAATATCAGAAAATACTAGTATAACAAATTAATGAAGCCTAGTTCCTTTTCTGTTGTTGAGTTCATGTTAAAACCTTCAATCTACCAAGCAAATCTGAATCCAAACAGAAAGTCAGTTGCCTTTAGATTCAGGCAAATGGGAAAATCTAAAACAACAACACAAAACAATTCTGTATAACTAAATACAGAATACTAATTACTACATTAATCACAAGTAGAATTTTGAACCTTTAATACCTTTAAACCATTTCTGTGCAGCTTTCGCTGTTGCCTTTGGTCATTTTCCTACAGGAAAAAAAAATCTTCTCCCAAGCCATAGTTCTCTTGCAGACTGAATAAGATTGTCCTTCATATTTAGTCGCATTCATTTTACCCTCTACCTTGACAAGCCTTCCAGGGCTGGCTGCCAAGAAGCATTTCCACAGCATGATGCTGCCACCACCATGATTCCTGTTCAGGTCCTTGGATTTTTTTTGTATCCATTCCCTGATACATACTTTCCAGTAACCTTTCCTCTGAGTTGCTTGGAGTGTTATTTTTTCTTCATGGTGTAATGGTTCTTGAATATGAAATATCTTCATCATAGGTTTAGTCATTTTTAATTAATGTTGGCATTTCAGAGGGAAAATTTGACATAATGTAGCTCTAAACATCTAGACCCCAAATAAGTTGACCCCATCTTATATTCTATTTTGACAAATACAGTGTTTGACCTTTTTATAAACTGTCTGAACTGAACATCAGATAACCTGTGTCTTCTCACAGTCCTGTCAGCAGACTGCAGCGGGGGCAGTGACCTGACCCTGTCTCCAGAGGAGAGAGTCCCCATGCGAAGGTCCAGCACCCGGGAACAGGACCGCCGGAGTGGGGGCACGTGCTTCCTGCTCGCTGCTAGTGACTACACCTGCCCTGCAGATGGAGGGCTCCGGAAAACAGGTAACTATACGTTCCAACTTAACAGCTTTTCAGTTTATTGGGAGAAAAGTCCTCAAGTATCAGATTTATTAACTCTGTATTCCTCTGCATTTTGAAAAGTTCCTGTTTAAACGATTTAAGATGTTCTTGTCTTAGTCATTCTGAAATTCATGCTTGCTATTGTGCATTAAAAGTGATTCATTTTGAACTCATTAGTCATCACTTATATGTGTGGGGAAGGTTTCATCTCAAGGGGATTTTCTGACCACTAGTTTTTTTCAGTGTGTGAAATATTATTTCAATATCAGTGGGGGCAGTTGGAGAAAAGAGTATTTCCTTATTTAAAAGGGGATTCCAGCATTTTTAAACCCAGGTTTTGTTTTTGCATCCTTAACTAGCATTGATTAAAGGTAAAAACATTTTTGACCTGTCTCAGTAGGCCTGGCAGCCTCAAGGTGGACTCTAATGGCTGCAACATACACTGCCTATAAAAAGTATTCACTCCTCTTGGATGTTTTACCCTTTTATTGATGCTATAAATCAATCATGGTCAATATAATTAGGCTTTTTTGACAATTAAAATGTAAAAAATGCTTTAATGTCAAAGTTTTCATCAGATTTCTACATAGTAATGTCACTTAAACAAAAATATGTAATTTAAATTAAATGATTGCATAAATATTCACCCCATTTAAAGTGACTGACCTAATTCAACAAAGATTCAATTGGTGCTAGTAGTCTCATAGTTAGTGAAATGAGAATCACCTGAGTGTGGTGATTGTGTCTAAGTGATTGTAGTATAAAGACATCTGTGTCTGGAAGGTCCAGTCACTGCTTAATCAGTATTCCTGGCTACCATTACACCATGAAGACAAAAGAACACCCCAAGCAACTCAGAAAAAAAGGTTATTGAAAAGTATAAATCTGGGGATGGATACAAAAAAAATCCAAGGAAATTGTGCTTTTTGGCCATCAGACAAGACACTATGTTTGGAACATCACCACAAACACAGCATCCCCATTTTGAAGCATGGTGGTGGCAGCATCATTCTGTGGGGATGCTTCTTAGCAGTCGGCCCCATAAGGCTTGTAAGGGTAGAGTTTAAAATGAATGTGGCAAAATGTCAAAGCCAAGACCTCAATGAAGTCACTTTTTTTAATCTTACTTGTTTTTATTCAATTGACATTACTTTATATTAACATGTTTAAACTTTTTCAGTGTTTTTTTTTTCACCTTTTTTGTTAAAAAAGCCAAATTACAATGACCATTATTTATTTTTAAAATCAATAAAAGGGTAAACATGGAAGGAGTTGAAAACCTTTTAAAGGCACTCTAAATGGGTAACCAGTCTGTGGCCTCTTTCTGCAGGTCTTTTCCCATTCTCTCATCCCTTTGTCTGACTCTGTTTACTGTCCTATCCTCTTTAAATTCAGGTATAAAAGTCCCAAAAATAAATCTTTGCAAATAAAAGAAATGTGTTTTATAAACTGGATTGAAACAGGGAGGAAAATGTGTTTCTGTGAAAGGAGTCTTGTGAATTTAAACAGAATGGGACTGTTATTTCTAATTTAAAACAAAATCAGCAACTTTGTCAGAATTCAAGATACAATGTGAGCCTTTAAGTGGCAACATCAATAGCTTTTATTGGCTGCATTCACAATTACTAAACAGGATTTTCAGCAGCCATTTGAGCATTTTTGGTGCTGCTAGCTGATGCTTTCTGCTTGAGACATTTCCAAAGATGTGGTACCTATTCAGACCTCAATGTATGAAATTAAGCTTCAGGTTTCAAAGTGCAGGAATTTCCCTTTAAGAAAAGATCTTGAAAACAAAGACATCAGACCGAACCCTCATCAGCTGATCCGTATCCGTAGCGACTGGGACCCCAACATCCCTGGAGGGGGGAAGGCGCTTTGTTCAGGCCTAGTCAGCTCAGGTAACGTAACCTGCTGATCTGCTGGTCACGGCTCTCAGCGGTGACACACAGAGCAACTATTCTGGCAATTCTGAGGATCAACAGTGTTCATGCAGCTGACTCAGAACTGCTGCTTTCTTTGCAATTTATTCATGTTTTCCTGTTGCCTGGAAACACTTGGATAAATGTCTGACCCCTGTTTTTGGCTGTTACCAAGATCATCGCCCATCTAGAGCTCCTAAACAACTGAACCAGTGTATCATCAGCCCCTTCAGTGATGATACACCAGCTGAACTTCTGAATATCTCTAACATAGAGGATTTTAAATGCATAAGATTAGATTAATCCCATCATCCCTAACATGCTTGATTTTTTTACTAACTTCTTCACTGTGAGAGGCCAACAGCAGCGGCTGGCCCTGTCTGCCACTAGATCGGCTCCTGTCCGAACGACAATCCATTCAGCAGAGTGGGGCACTGACACTTTATCTCCTCGAAGTAAATGAAGAGTTGATTCTGGCTCTGGATGCACCAACAGAAAGACCTGATTCTTGATTCTGATTTGATAATGTTGACACTTAGGGGCAGATCCACTAAGATTTTTTGAGCTGCACTAATAGTGCGGACTTTAGCGCAAGAAAATACACAATACAAAGAATATACAAAATACAAAGAAATTACACTGATGAGATGCAGGCGATAAAACACAAACAAATTTTGTTAGCCCAGTGCACTTGGCGCATGTTTTGCCACAGGCAGAGTGGCACATCAGTGGCTGTGTGCTCAGTGGTTCCCAAAACTTTCTTCCTAGGCCCCCCCATCTATGGTCATAGCTAAGAAAAGCTAAGCCCCCCCATGACCCAATAAGAAAAATTTAAGATAAATTTCAGTTCTTTGTATTGATAAAATTCAACATAATAGGCATACATAGACTTCTTCTTGACAAAAGATCAATGTATTAGTATATCGATTATTATGACATTAGGGCCACTCTATAAAAAAAATAAATCCGATCGCTTAGTATTCAAGAAAAAACTCAAAATTCTCAAGTTTCAAAAGTTATTAATTCACAAGATTTTTTTTTTTTTTTAATTTAAAAGTTAAAAAGTCAAAGAATGGAAAATACAACCACTGTTTTCAATTAGTATCTTGTATTTTATTTATTTTTTCTACTTTATGCTGTTTTGAATTTACGGTTTTAAAAACTTGATATTTTTGAGGTTCAAATGCCAAAATATCAGACTTTTTTAACTTTGAAATTGTACTTTTTTTTCTTGAAAATCTCTGACTCATTAGACTCTAAAATCCTGACTTTGATTTCCTGTAAATATTCAACTTTATAATCTCAAAATTTGGATTTTCTTTTTCATAAAATTTTGAATTTTAGACAAAAATGAACAGATTCTCTTCACTTTTTTTACCTTCATGTTTTGCCCTTTTACATTATGTTCTAATCACTTTTTTAAATGTATATCTAATTTTGACATCAGAGCAGACAGGGTCCTGTGCCCACCCTGATATTTTTGGTGCCCAACCTTGGGGTGGCTGGGCCACAGATGGGGAACCACTGGCTTAGATCACCACAACCACAACGACAAAGTGAGAGAGAAAAAAGAAAAGTACAATTTTCAGACTGAAAACAAAATAATGTGTTGTTTTCTGAAAGGAAATGATAGGCGCACATGGCAGCAGAGTGCAGCATTTGGCTGATAATATTTCATTTTTATGCATGTTTTATTCTAAAGTGCCACATGCCGAGTTCCTGCAGGTCCCACGGCACATTGTTGCTAATGAAAAGTTTATTTTGGGATACACAGTAATGGCTGACTGAGGTGGAAAGAGGAGAAACAAGAGAGAGGGAGAAAGAAATAGCACCACTTTAATACCTAGTTCCATTTGCTGTTAAATTGCACCACTTTGGCTGCCTGTGGCAGTTAGCACTGGTCTTTATGGATCAGTTACTATTTGTAATGAGGCTTATTTGCATGTAATTGGAGCAACTTTGCCCCATTTACATATATGTAAATGAGGCAAGACAGTTTGTTTGCCTGAGCAGTTAGCATGGATTTCCCCTTTGTGTGTGCTCTGTGCATCTGACACAATCTCTGTATCCACTTTCACAGCTAAAAAACAGGCAAACCTGCACTGTTCTTTAGTGGATCTGCCCCTTTGTCATTATTCATCCTAACAAAAATCTTAAAACAGTGTCCTTGCATAGTTCAAATGACAAATATCAAAAATGTTTAATTGCTGTCAGATTAGTTATTAGAGCGTTCGCCTGCCTGTCATGGCCTCCAGTCTTGTATCGGTGCCTCATCCAAAGGTCAGACCCAGAAAAGGCTTGACCTTCACAACACTTTGACCCAACTAAAGGTCATCATGATGTCTGCTGAACGACTGGAAAGTCTCATTTCTGCTCTCTGTGATTCAAAGGCAGAAAAAGGTCATGAACTAAAATACATAAATTTTCATCTCTCACTGCGCTCATTCAGAGGCGTTCCCTGCAGTCAAATCATTATCAGTCTCTTCTTGTCCACATTATAATAATATTTAGACTCGTGTGAGGCCGAAAGCATGTTTGTTTGATTAAATCCTCCATTTTATCTCAGGCTTCTTGAGGCAAAGTCGACTTAATCTGCACTGTAATGTTGAAGCTTAAAGCCGGTGATAATTGCCTTTTATCAGAAGTTAATCTAAATGTCCTGCTCTCAATGTTATTGCTCTATAGCCTCTTAGTGCTACTTTACTCTCTATAGCTGGCAGATCACAGCTATCAGACCATTTTAGAGCCTCTGCTTAAAATGGTACAATTGAATTTCTTGTACCCTTAATACATTTTAATGAGACTGTAAATCATTTTGGTTTTTAAAGAGCAAAAAGGATCATATTCACACAGCAGACACGTTCCTGTCACTTTGCGCTCAGAGTGGGAAAATGAAACGTTAGCATGTCATACTGGTTTGGTTCCAGGTTGAGAATCGGACAGCTGTGATCATTTTAACTCTCCAAATGAAGTTAGCAGATGATTTTGTTACATTTTGTTAATGTCAGATTTATTGTCTTATTTGCACAGCTCAAATAGCTACAAACAGTCAGCCAGCTGTCAGGAGATCGGCAGTATTTCCTGCTTGTTCATAACTTTTATGATCAGAGAGAAAGGCATGTCAAACAGATATCCCTGATGTTAGCGTCGTAATTTCAGACACAGTCTGACAGTTTACAAAAGAAAACACGCTCCGGAGTTGAGGATTCTGCTCGTGATTCAACTCTCACTGTGTAAGTGTGTTGAGTCATGCGACAAAAATATCAAACATGTCAGAAATCCATCTGGCTGGTCTGGAGCAGCTGATTAGGCTATGGTTGGCTGTCATTTTTGTACACTGCACAGCAAACAATGCAAGATCAAGCTGAAAGTTGGTCCTATTTCCATGTGAGTCTTGCAACTTAAAATTTTTGTCTGAATCACTCAGTGTGTGCCTAGTTTTAATCAACCACTTAAGAGACTGTCAGCTCATCTGCATTGGCAGGAATGAAGATAAGCTGAGCCACAAAGAATGAAATGGATTGATTCTTTACACATTGTCTGCTGTATTTGTATAGTGCCTGTTAAAACGTATTCACACCTTGGATGTTTTACTCTTACTGATTTTATAAATCGGCCACTCCAGATCATTCCCCTTGTTGTTTTCCGACATTTTGCTGCATTCATTTTACCCTAAAAGCCTTCCAGGGCCGGCTGCTGAGAAGCATCCCCACAGCATGATGCTGCCATCACCCTTCTTCACAGTGTTGATGGTGTGCTTGTAATGATGTACAATGTTTGGTGTCTGCCAAACCTAGTGGATCTGTGTCTTGGTGGCCTCTCTCACTAGTCTCCCTCTTGTATGGCCACTCCATTTGTGAGGACGGCCTGATCTAGGCAGATTTACACATGTGCCATATTCCTTCCATTTCTTGATGATGGATTTAACTGAGCTCTGGGGGATGCTCAGTTCCTTGGTAGATTTTTTGTATCCATCCCCGCCTTAAACTTTTCAATAGCTGTTTATCTAAAGTGCTTGGAGTGTTATTTTGTCTTAATGCTGTAATGGTAGCCAGGAATACTGTTAAACTAGTGACTGGATCGTCCAGACACAGGTGTCTTTATGCTACAATCACTCAAGACACATTCACTGGACTCAGGTGACCCCCATTTCCCTAATTGTGAGACTACTAGCACCAATTGGCTGGACCTCTGTTGAATTAGGTCGGTCACTTTAAAGGGGGAGAATACTGAAATTGATTATCAGTGAAATGACATTTGTAGAAATCTGTTGTTGCTTTGACATTGAAGAGTTTTTTTTTATGTTATTTTCTGTGTTAAAAAAGCCAAATTATATTGACCATGATTAATGTATAACATCAATAAAAGGGTAAAACATCAAGGGTGTGAATTCTTTTTCTCTGCACTGTATTTAAAGGAGCCTTCAAAATAAGACAGCCTTTCACATGCTGCTGTTACGTCCCACTGTGAGCGTAATGTAACCAGGAAAATAACTGCCTTGTGAATGTAGTTTATTATTGATGGTTTACTAGTCAGGTATGGAGATAGACTAGCAGGTTTTACCACTGTCAGCATCCCCCAAACCCTCTGGGCGACCATCATGGTGGTCTCCCTCACAGCAGACCACCTTGCAAGTCTTTTTTTTTTTTTTTTACTATAGGAGGCCGAGCAGTTACGCATCATCTCTTCTCCTTCAGGCGACTATAGTTAATGCAAATAACATCAGGTCCTTTCTGGTCCATACTACCTGTTGGCATGGATCCAGCCTGCCCTTTATTCTGGTTCAGAAACTGCCCCTTGCTGCTACCCCTTGAGACAAACGGTACCGTATGCAGAATGGTAATGAGGCCACGTTTCCATTCGCTGTTCCTCATCAGTGTTTATGCCAGCTGATTGGCATGCTCCATTAATGATCTGGCTGCTTTGGCTTGCTTGTTTACTTTGCACCAAGTGACTGAATGCTAATTCTGCCAGCGTGCATCATATGCTGCATTTTTAGGAGTCTAAACTGCTGTAAGAAGTGAATGTATACAGAGAAATGATGCATTAACAAACCAGGTCTTTGTAACCATCCCCATCATCATTGGTATGCAAGCTACAGCCTGTTCTATCTGATACATGATGTGCATGTTAGTAGTCTTAATGTGTATGATGATGAATGTTATTTTTAACTGTCTCAATGTTAATGACTAGATATGAAATGTATCAGATTTATATTCTCGTGTGAAAAATCTTAATAATGATGCTTTCAGATAAACAGCTGCTAATTTTTGATTCAATTCTTCAACTCCTCCTTCTCTTATTGGACCAACAGCTCCCTAATCCTAACTCTGGCAGACTGCAATTTAAATCGGGCATTTCTCAAAAGCAGAGTCACTATGAAGAATAAAGCGACCTGATTGGCTGAGTTGGTGGGTGGAGATTGAGAACTGTTGTCTCTTCAACAAGTCATAGAAATACTTTTAAACTGTCATTGATTCATGACAGACAATGCAAAGGAATTGTTAGACATTTTAGGAGGTAGATTCAGCCACTGGGGTTTTATCTATTTGTCTAAAAGCTTTGCATTTGACTTTGTGGAGCCAGGAATGATCATATGTGTGTCTATTTATGGCTCTATTCGGTCAAAAATACATTACATAAAGTGCCATAGCAAAATCTTGACCTTCTCCAGCATAAATTGCAAAAAAATATCTATATAGGTAGTTATTTGAAATAAAGTGATTGAGTTTCTCTAGGCCTAAAACTGTAGAATATTTGCACCACAATGTCTACAATAATTTAAAGGATTGCTACACCTACAGCCTATTTTAGCATCTGGAAAGCGTTTGACTCAGTAAATAGAGATACCTTTTGGAGGATTCTGGAGCTCTGCAGGATCCCACATTCGCTCATCAAGCTGATGTCTGCCCCGTATTCTGGTCCAGAGGTTACTGTGAAGTGTTGTGGCTCCACCTCTGACTTCTTCCCAGGCAAGGGTGCATCTTAGCCCCTACACTCTCCAGTACCTGTATGGACTGGATCATGGGGCAGGTAACAGGGGCAGCGAACTCTGGAGTGTCATTTGACAATGTCAAGATCTGTGATCTGGACTTTGCTGATGATGTTGTGATCCTTCCGGAGATTGTAGTTGTCCTTGTAAGGGTTCATAACTTACTGAGTGCAGAGGCCGAAGCTTTGGGAATGCACGTCTCCTGGGCCAAAACAAAGATCCAGGCATTTGGGAATGCCTTGGATGCTGCCATCGGATCTGTGTCTGTGAATGGTGAGATTACGGAAGTTGTGGAGCAGTTCACCTAACTTGGCAGCATAATCCATCGATCCGTTGACTGTGAGGCTGAGATCAACCGCAGACTTGTGCTTGCTCAAATGGGAAATGGGTTCAATGAGCAAGACAGTGTTGGGTTCCCAGTATCTGAGCTTGCCAAAATCAATTGGTCCTTGGTCCTTCCAGTCTTACCATACTCTCGTGAGGCCTGGGAGTTGACTGATGGCCTGAGGCACCAACTTGACTCCTTTGTGACAACTTCCCTTCGGCACATCTTTGGGTATTGTTGGCAAGACTGTGTGTCTAATGCTGATGTGCTCAGGAGAGCAGGGATGGAAAGGGTCACCTGCCTGATATGTTGATGGCACCTGGCCTACTTTCTTGGTCCTGGTCCATCTCACATCATACTGGGCACCCAGGACCCAGTGGGCTGGTCCAGACGCCAGGGAAGACTGCGTCATGGAGGGGGCAGCTCAGAGGATACCTGGAGAGTCGGGCATAGGCCTGGATAATGGCCAAAGGGGGCCAGAGCAGTACAGGACCAAGGTTGACATGGCCACGTGCTGAACCGGTATATGCCTCCAGACCTGACCTAACCTGACCGGACACCATGGGCTCTATTTTTGTAGACCAGGCGCAGCGCACCTGTCCTGTGCCACGCCAACGGGGTTTGTCCAGGGCATTTTGCTATTTTCATGCACGGCGCAGTCCAGCGCAGCACGGTGTGACGCACCCACGCCTCCGTCCCTTTCACCGGCGCAAGTGGCAAAGAGGGAGGAGAGAAGGCGTGAGTGGGTTTAACACAGCCGAGTGTAATCTTCACTAATCAAATGAACGCCTCTCCTTGCCTTTAAATGTGCTGCGGGCAAGGCGCAGTGCCAATTTCACCCCGCCACCACCATGGACCAAGACGGCAGCAGCAGCTCCAGGCGGCCAAACTTCTCCCAGGAGGAAACTGATGTGCTGGTCCGGGAGGTCCAAGCTCACAGTACCAGAATATATAGTAATGCTAACAGACCTCCACGGGCTGATGATGCAGAAACTGCCTGGGAGGAAGTTACTAATATTGTCAATCAAGTTTGCCCAGATATTCTGAGAACCGCATGTAAAAAAACGGTTCAATGATGTAAGGAGAAGGGCCAAAAAAAGCTGTCAGAGCAAAGAAGGCACACAGTGGCCACTGGGCTGCGCATCAGAGGCCACGATGCGTGTCACCATGTGGACCACCTCCTGGGACAGATGTAATCTGTTCCTGTGTCATGAATAGGAGTACAAAATTAAGTGACAATTACATTAAACACGGCAGCAGGCTAATCCAGGCATCATCCTTGTGATCCACCTGCATTCCTGCTCTGTCATCGCCAAATAGGAGAACCTTTGGTGATATATTCTCTCCCGGTATCTCCTCCTCATCCTCCTTGCAATAACGTACTCCATCTTTTTAGATCATGTTAAGAATAAAGATTAAAACAGAGAAATATGGACAATCACAGGTAAATCCTTAAGACACCAACTGACTTACATTTATTCAGTGAGCGTCTCTCTCTTTTTTCTTTTCTTTTGAATTTCATGGGATGAGAGAAGCCGAATATATACTCTGTATCGGATGCCGTGGCTGTTTGTGGTTGGCTGAGAGATGTGAACTCGTTAGTTTTATCACTCTAGCTGCCATCAGGTTGAGTTTCAATTACGCGTGACAAACATCTTTGATCTGACATCAGATGTGACGGGACAATTTATGTAGATACAAATGGATATGCTGGTTCAGACAGTTACGTTAAATAGTGTTTGCTGTTATTGTTTATTGCATTGAAATGTGCCTGACACTCTGGAAACCTGCCTGTGAGGTTTTGGTGATGTGTGTGCACTGCGCGCCTGTCAGCCAAATTACCACTACACCGGGCGCGCTTCGCCTGCGCCGAGAATAGACCAGGTTGAAGCTGGCGGGCTTTCAGCGCACCTTCTGCGCAGTGTTTTGGCACGAAATTGTCACTGTGCCAAGCTGAATCTGTCGACACCTCCCCCTGGTACACCGCCACACCCATCTCGGTGCAGCCCGGTCTACCAAATTGCCAAATTGGCTGCGCACGGTGGTGCGCCGGACGAAATTACCACTGCGCGGGGTGTGCCACACTCCGCCACCCTGCACCACCCTGCACTGCGCCACGAACTTAGAGCCCCTTGTCTCTAATGTATTAGTGGCTACTTATGCCTAATCCAGACAGGAGTAGTCATATACGGTCATTTCTGGCTCAACAAAAGAGTTTGATTCTCCCTTGGACATCAAAACAAATAGGTGACATCATTGGGCCCACATCAATTATTCATCATCAAGTTCTGAGTTAAAATTCTTTAAGTAGTCATATTGGTGTCCTGTATGGGGTTAAAAGACCCACAGAGTCTTCAAAGTAAAGCCCACCATTAGCAGAAATGCAATCCAAGAAAAGCCTAAAAGAACAGGGTCATGTTGTTGTCCGGCTCATATTTCATTAGCTGTTTCACACATTGAGAGTAGCTTAATTAAGCTCCCTTTATCAGGTGTAACTAGAATGCTATCAGCAGAATTACATTTGAATAATCCCTCCAAAATGGACCATTTGGAGCTTTTTAAATCCAGTTGTGCACATGTGAGGGCAGTTTGAAGTCATGCTGTTTCTATGGATTTCAGTCAAAAACCAAAACACCAAAACACCAAAAACTGTCAAGGCTATACCCCGAGATTCAAGGTTCAGACTCTGTTACAAGATGTTCTCCTTTTAAATGTGAACATAACACTGAGAAATGTTACTTAACATGCTTCAGGTCTGACAAACATTTCTCACTGTGAGCAGTTTGAATTTATCACAGCAGGAAAAGCCATTAAGACTAATCAGGTTTTAATTCTGACTTCGACTCTATTCTTAAAAAAGATACAAATAAATGGTGTTAACCTCCTTTAAAGTTAGCTAAATTGATTAAATAATAATTCAGATGGATTAAATTCGAATGTCGCCGTCAGTCGAGTTTGCCTCGCAACTGATTCATTGACATTTTTGCTGAATAATGTGACTCAGACATTGACTCACGACCAGAGAGCTGATGCAGATCTTTTTTCCTGCCTTGCTGCTCATAATTAGATTGAAGGATGTGATAGAAATCTGCTGTTTTTAAGCTACAGCCAAGAATGATGGGGGTATTTTTACTCAACATGCTTCACCACTTAGTACAGTCAAAGAGGAAGCAGATGTTTAAAGTAGCATTTTGTGGTAAAGTAGAGATGCCTGGTGGGCAACAAAGGCTTCCTATCTCTGTACACTATAGAGAAGTTGACTGTCTCAGCTGCTACCAAAGTATTTTTAGCCAGCTTCATTTGTATTTATTTTAATGAAAGAAATTTGTCATTGAACTGGATGCACTAATCAATGAGGGGGCATATATTTCTATAGAACAAACATCAGATAAAGGGCCGGTGTCCACAGGGTACAAAGTGACAGAAAAGAGCAGTAGTTTTAATTAAAATCTGTGTTTGCCACGGTTATCCAGTTATGTAAACTCAAGATTTTTAGAAGATGGAGAACTGGTGCTGCAGCTCCAGGTAGTGTTCAATGGTAGCTGCTAACGCCCTCCAGGCCTCTGCTTGGTCACATGACTGAAAGCTATGAATACAAACCCAAAATCGTCGAGTGCAGGCATCCTTAAATGTTGGCCCTTGGGCTAGACTGAGCCTGCCAGTGCCAATTATCTGGCTTGCAAGGGCCCTTGCCCTAATCTAATACAAAAATTAAAATGATGCACAGTCTAACCACCTCCCTCACCTACACCTTGTTTACAAACCTAGCATCAGTTGTTCTCTTTTAAAAAAGATTTTGGGTCACTAAAACTGCCTACTACTTTTCAGTATTATAAATGGTAGCAGCATTAACATCACAGGTGTGTAACCAACCTAAAATTTGTGTCTTAACAGTTACAAAAATCTCTCCCAGATTCTAAAAGACTAGACCTTTATAGTTTTTATTTTCATGGGAAAGTATTTACGGCTCTCATTTAGTTTCAATGTAGATTGGATGCTTCTGAATAAAGAGAGACAGTGTTTCTTTGGCTCAACCCACTGAGGATTAGCTCAGCCAATCAGCTCCTTTCTCCAGGTTTAAGCCTCTTTTTCAGGATCTGCCTTCCTCTTGTAGTGTAAACTGTGAGATGTGCTGTGCATGCTCTCACCGTACAGTTTGTTTCTGCTGCTCTGTCTCACTCCTGTCTCCTGTCTTGTCTCGGTTGACTCGGCTGGCTCGGACTCGGATCGTTGCCTGCGTGCCTGCCTGCCTGCCTGTGTGTGTTCATGTCCTGTTCCTGCACCTCCACAACCACCACCACCTCCACTTCAACCACCACCTCTCTGTCGCCCCCCCTTCATCTGAAGGCTATGAGAAATCCCGGAGCTTAAACAACATAGCGGGCGTGGCCGGTAACACCCTGAGGTTGTCGCCTGTGACCTCGCCGTACGGATCACCGTGCCCCCTGCGGCGCTCCCGCTCCCCCATCCCCTCCATCCTGTGAGACGTCCAGCCCTCCGCCACTTTGGCCTAAACCCTGTCCACACCTTTCACCCCACTCACCACCTCCCTTTGGTATCCCACCTGAACTCTCCTCCTTATTGTGGCTAGTGGAAAAGTAGCTAAGACTCCTGTTAGCAGCTTTGGCTAACTCCTCACTCTGCTCTTTTCCCCTAAGGTACATCTTAGCTTAGCTTAGCTTAGCTTCAGCCAGCCCTCTGGGTCACCTGGAGTTCCCCTTAGCTCCATGTCATTGTCCTTTAAGACCCGCAATAACAGAACTCCGACTGGTGGCTTCAGAAGTTACGCAAGAGTGTCTGGGCCAGGCAGAGGGTGGAAAACTGAGAACAGAAGATAGATTTTCAAAATGCACTTTGAGAAAAGTTAAAATTACAAGAAAAGGAAAGTTGAAAGGTCAAGAAAAGAGTAAAAATAAAATCTTAGAGTTCATTTCATTCTCAACATTGTCAATATTTGGATTTTTGTCCTTCACATTTCTACTTTTTGCTCAATTTTCCTGTATTTCTTCCTTACACTTTTGCCCCTCTCTCAATATTTTAACTATTTTGTATCATTTTGGACTATTCTGTTTATTTCCCCATCATTTTGAGGTTATTTTCAGCAATTTCAACTTCTTTTCTCAGCATTTTGACATTATTCTGGACATTTCTAGGTTCCTTCACATTTTTTGACAACATTTTTCTGGCATCATTTTTTAACAACTGGACTCTTGTGTCTCTGTTTTTTTCTCTTCATTTCTACTCTCTTTTCCAATTTTTCAAGGACTGGGGGGTCAATAAAATACTACCTTATTTCAGGCTTAATTTTCATATGTTTATTCGTTTATGTCTAATTCTGTTTTATTTTCTGCTTGTTCTGAACCTTTGGCTTTTTCTGGTAACACTTTTAGTCAGCCCTATTTGCATAGTTATCACCTAGTAAATTTACAGTGAGTATCTAGTAGTTTTATAGTAATAATCAGAATTATCTTGTAATTTCTCAAGATTATCATTGTTGTTGCCTTGTTATAATTTGGAATGTTACAAGCAATAACTTGGAAATCAGTTAATATTAAGGTCATATTTACCTACAAATTTTAGAATAACTATAAAGTAATTCCTCATAATATTATTCAATTATAATCATAATATTGACAATTCTTCGGTTATTAGATGGCATTTTACCCTAACATTTTAATCCTGATCCTAACCCTCTGTGCTTAACCCTCTAAGCCAAACCCTAACCCTCTAACCCAACCCTCAAACCCTAACCCTCTAAGCCAAACCCTAACCCTCAAACCCTAACCCTCTAACCCTAACCCTCAAACCCTAACTCTCTAAGCCCTAACCCTTTCAGCCTAACCCTAAGCCTCTAAGCCTAACCCTCTGAGCCAAATCCTAACCCTCAAGCCCTACCCCTCTAAGCCAACCCTTAACCCTCAAACCCTAACCCTTTAAGCCAAATCCTAACCCTCGAACCCTAACCCTTTAAGCCAAACCCTCCAAGCCAAACCCTAACATTTTGAGCCTTAACCTTATCCTGTAAGCCTAACCCTTTTCCTGTAACCTGACACTAATCCTCTAACCCTAACCCCCTTAGCCTTTTAGCTTACCCTCTAAGCCTAACCGCCAAGCTTTACCCTGTCCCTCTAAGCCTTTAAGCCTAAACCTAACTCTTTAAGCCTAGCTCTCACCCTCTAAGCCTAACCCTAATCCTCTAAGCCTAACCCTAACCTAGTCCTTGTAATAATGAGGCCCTTCTCTTGTAATTAGGTGGCATTTTACCTGGCAATTTCCTATAAATAAGATGATAGTTTTTCTATGTAAGTTGCTCATGAATTCTGAATATTTTTTTTTAAAATTTTTAAAGGGAGGTATTTGGAAACTACCTAAAAATGACATGAGAATTATGGGGTAAGGACTCACTAATTTAGAGGGCTAAAACACAGAAATGACCAGAATTATCAAGCAAGTTATATTGAAAAATTATCATCTTATATCTAAGAAATAACAGGGTAAAATGCCACCTAATTGGGAGCGCAGATGGTCGAGTGGTTTAAGGCGCTACCCATGTACGCGGGCGGTCCGTGTTTGATGCCGGCCTGTGGCCCTTTGTCCCATGTCACTCCCCACTCTCTTGTCTGGTAATTTCTTGAGAAATTACCAGACAATTATACTTATTGCTATGTACCTACACTACAATAAAGTTTCAACAATTGGTTCAGTTATTTTTTCCACAGATTTGACTCTCTGCTCAACATCTTAATTTTTTCTGACATTTCGACTTATCTTCTTACCATTTCAGTTATTTTTCAGCCAATTAAACCTTTTTTCTCCTCAACATTTTGTGATTTTCACTTGGCATTTTGACTTTTTTTCTTGAAATGTTAACTTAATTCTCAAAATTTCTGACCTTTTTTAAACAACTTGACCCTTTCCATGACATTTTTTGCTCTTTTCTCAATCTTTAAATGTATTTTCTCAACATTTTCAACATTCCACATCTCTCTATTTTCCCAGCGTTTTGGAGGTATTCTCCACAATTGGATTTTTTCTCATCATTTTAGGGATATCTTTCAGCATTTTTCTCAACATTTCAGCTCTTTCCCATCCTTTAACATTTTGACTTTTTCTTTCTCAACCTTTTCAGCTTCATACCCAAAGTGCATATTGATAAAATATCCCCCTCCTCTCATTGTTTCGCCCTCATGCCCACCCCTAACACTCCTCTGTATGAAGTAGCAGCCATAACATTTAATAAAGGACACATTACTAATCAGGGATCTTAGATGTTGCTATATTTAGATACTTTGAAAAAGACGTGCTTCCAAAAAAAGAATGAGAGATGTCACTTCATTTAAAACCTCATCGACTGTGACTTTGTCTTATTTTGGGATGGAGACGGGAGGAGGATTTGTCTTTCAGGAGTTTGTCTCTGGACTCACACGTCTGTCTCTCTTCACCTGCTGCTGGGCCCGCTCATGTTTGCATGGATCATCCTGTCACCATCGTCTGCAAGCCATGTGGAGAGGGGACAAGGCTCGGCTAAACATAAATACCCATAAGGACTTTTTTTCAATCTACTGTTATTATTTCGGGGGTTTAGAGGGTTACATTTGACTTGTCTCATTTCACCATCAGCTTCACCAACAATCCACCACAGAGACAAAAAACCCTACAAAACACCAGCTGTCTGCTGTCTTCTGATTAACTTTCTCCCCACCTCCGCTATGTTTCCTTTCCTTTGATAGAGTGCCAACCAAAGCTGTTGTGTCTCTGGTTGTTTGCTCACAGATAACTGCAAAGAGGTTGTCTTTACTGGTTTCACACAAGCAGAGAGCAGCGTTCTGTCTTAATGGCTAGATGGGAGGCACCGCCATGTCGGACAGGTAACCTTCTGAGGGTCACATCGCAGTGCCTCTCACCCCCTTTCTGATTCATGGATTTATACTCTGATTTATGTGTATGTTATCTTAAAAAGGGATTTTGGAATTATTTGAGAGAGACAGAGGCAAACATGCACTGTTAATGGACACATTAAAGGTGCAGCTCGTAGCATTTTAATCCTAGGATAAATCCCACATTAACATGAAAACATTAGTCTTATTAGTATCAACAGGAAAACTGCATTTTGCATCATGTGAAACCAGATTTGTTTGTAAATTTGCATGACTCCCCCCCTTAAAAAGATGGTAACACTTCACATTAAGACACAAAAATTTACCGTGACCTAGCAGGATATTAACATGCTTATTAGCAGCTTGTTGGCTCCTTTTCATAGGCTCCTGAGGGCCACAGTCTGCAACTTCTAAGAGTTTAACCTCAATTAGCTCACTATTACTGATGATAGTAAGATGTTTGGAATTTGATATGTTGTTTGCAGATGACATCACAGGGAACGACATAATTTCTGCATAGAGAAGCGCTATCAAAATGCCAAAACGCCTTGGGAAAAAACCATCTTGAGCTAGTGATGAGATGCAAAAGTAGCGAGACATACAAACAAAAAGTCAGAAACACTTATCCATGGTCTGTTTCCACCAAGCTGTCTTTTTTAGGTCAGTAGAGTGTGTCACAGTAAACCAGTGGCTCCCACCCTGGCATCCTGGCTACCCTGGCCAAAAAAACTCTGGCGGGTTTACGGGGCCCTGTCTGCTCTGATGTTGTAAAAATTAGATGTACATATCTTTTTTTTAAAATCATGATTAAAACCTGATGACAAATGAAGAGAAACTGTCACGTTTGTGGAAAAAAATGAAAAAAATCCCAATTTTTAGGAAAATAATATTGAGATTTAAAAGTCGTATACTTGCAAGAAATCAAATTCAGAATTTCAGAGTTTTAAAAGTTGGAAGTTGACACACACACACAAAAAAACTCAAAATTTGTAAGTTAAAAAAGTCTTGAATTTTCACATAGAAACTAAAAAATGTTAATATTTTTTAAATCGTAAAGTTTACTACTGTGTGAAGTAAAAAAAAATTAAGAGAAAACAAACTGAAAACAGTGGTTGGTTATTTGGCTTTATAGTCTCAAAAATTCTGCACTGGTTAATGTACAGTGCTTAACAAATTTATAAGACCATCCAGCATCATGAAGTGCTTTAATGTGGACTCTTTCATTTTAAGTGAACTCTTCATGTTTTACCATTTTGAACAGGAATGAGGAATTTTAAACTGAATTCTCCCAAATTTGAGCCAGCTCACTGGGCTTCTCTGAGAAGTCAGAAATTAATCAAGCATAACATTCAACCACTAAAACTCATTTTCTGTTCAATACAAGTAAATAACTATAATTTGACATATTAACCAAGAAATATTCATTTGAAATTACTATTTTTCTGTTTTTTTGTAAATCAGTAAATGTGAAAATTCATGGATAACAATAATAATTATATTTTAGCATTAAAAATATCATTTTGGTTAAAGAGCTTCTACATATTGGTGTATTAACCATTGCAGAAACATAAAAAAATGATTTTAGTAATTACCAATGCTGTTAATTTAGGGCATCTGTGGCATAAACCTTACTTTGGTTAGGGTTAGGGTGGTCTAATAAATTTGTTAAGCACTGTACATCTATAAATTTTCATTTAATTCACTTCCAACTTTCAATACTTGAGACTAAAGTTTTTTTTCTTGAAATTTAACAGAGTGGCCCTTAAACACTGTCAAATAAATGGATAGTTTGAATATAAATCTTTTGACAAGAACAAGTGTAAGTAGGGATTTTTTTTCAATGAAAACAATTGAAAATTGATTTTTAAAAATTTCCAAATGGATTATGGGGGCGGGAATAGAAACAGTCCACGTTCATATGCTGATAAGGAAAGCCTATGGCAGGGAAAGAAGTAGCAAAGACCTAGAGCAGAGCAGGCGTCAATCACAACAGAATGACACTGATCAACTCAGAAGTAGAATGAAGGAGGAGCTGGGGTGGAGGAGAGTTGGAAGAGCAGCTCGTAGAGAGAGTGACAGATCGTAGCTTGGAAAGAGCAGTTTAATAAGGCAGCATGAAAGCGATTAGTCAATAGCATGTTTAGAGCTAATCAACTGGCCGTCAGCTGATTAGGGCTTGCGAGGTCAGTTGACAAGTCTGTCATGAATAATTGTATTTTATGGGGATCCCTATTTGGTAGATCATTGGATAAAGTAGGAAATTTGGGGGATTTAGTGGGGAATAACATGTAAGAAACAAGCTATCTTGCCTGGAGGACTATAGCTTCATCCATTAAACCCAGACTGCATGGCCACCTGTGCCTTTGCATGTTCATAGTCACCCCAACAACAGCTAGTGACTTTTTTTTAATCCTTTTGATCAGATGCTCTTTTACACTTTGCTTAAAAAGATGTTCAGAGGAATCAATGATTTGTGCAGTCGTATCGTGTGGGAGCCCACCTCTTCAATCCATGCTAAGGCCAAGGAGGTACTGGAACATGCTTGGGTGTGGTTGGATGACCTTGTGACTTGGCCATTAATATCTATGTCAGAATGAATTTCATAAGATGAAACAACAGGTGCTTTTTCCTGCTCTATTCTGCCAGCATTGCATAAATGCAGCATGAAACCAGCCGTATTTTTTAAGGATTTAAAGCCACAAATCTCAGGGCCTCCGTGGAGAGAAGCTCTTATTTAAAGGCTGAGTAGTTTTAGATTATGGTCATGCAGACTAAAGCTTTGTGAGAGTTTTAAGGACTATTAAAGGAGCCAACATGTTACTGATTTGCATGCAAAAACAAAAGCTTGTGAATGTTTGAGTGTGAAGTGTTACCAAACTATTTTATAACTATTACATAACTTTTTCCACTTCCTGTCTTTGACCTGCACAGATTCACTTTATCTCATCACTCACCAAGGGCTAACTACTGCTCTCCAGTCCTCGAACCAAACATGAATTCCTCTAGAACAGTCTCATCTCAGATCTCATGTTCCTGAAGGTTTCATTATTCATTCACATTTTCCATGATGGACAAAAAAAATCTCTTCTGAGCACCAACAGGTGTGGGACAGCAGACATTAAACCATGCAGCGATGTGCCTCACCCATTTCCATTGTATGTCTATACCAGTAGCAGACAGTTGCTTAGCAACTGGCTCTCAGCTAGACGCATCTTACACATAGCTCTGCAAAAAAAAAAGAAAGTCATACAATTAAAAAGAAAACATTTCTCGTCCCCTTTTTACACCCATGCAATACACAAAGAGCTTTTATGAGGTTGGAAACATGTCAAAGGGCACCATGAATTTGTGTTTGTTCTCATTTTTTGTGCATTTATGAAAAAAGATATGAAGAGATGTGTTTTATTTTATTTTATTTAGACAGTTCATTTCCTATTTGAATGACGCTGGGATAAGTCATCAGTATGAGGACCTCACATTGGAGCCGCTCCTACGGACGAGGAGACAGACTGACGGCCGCCCAGCCGACGGCTCACAGAGCAGGAACGTCACGATCACCATGAAACCCTGGGAGGACTTAAAGAAGCATTTACCTTTTCCTGATTTCTCTTTTAGTTTTGGAACTTTGGAGAAAAAAAGAGCAAAACAAACTGGACACGTCCTTAAAAAAGAGACTATTTAACTGTATAGATATCCTGTAAATACGACAACAAACACAGCACATCTGGGCCGAGCGGCTCTGTCCACACATCTGTCTTTTGATGGCGAGTCAGGTTTCACTCGAATCACTTTTCTTGCTGTGGTTTCCCTCCTCGCAATAAGTGTATTAAGATGTATCAGTTGAGGCACTTTGTGTTTAAAAATGGAGTGTATTCATATATGAACTAACATACAGTATATACAGTATAGAGAGTTGAATAAATGTGACATTATGGTCATCTCTGCTTTCGTTTCCCTCGGTAATTTTCAGTAGGTTAATTGCTCTGCTGTGTGTTAACGTGTGTATGTGTATCCTTAAACTCCAGGGTAAGATGTGCAGGTTGAAAGGCCAGGTCAGCGGAAACCAATGAGCGGACTTGATGCTCTCACTCTTCCAGAAAGTTTCAGCACAGACGAGACAGAGCCCCCTCCCCCCCCGTGGTGCAGTCGCCGTTGTAGAAGTCCCTCGTCACCCTGCCTGACTGCAACATGCAACGACCCTGCATTACTGCTGCAGAAACCAAATAGACCGTGCTCCCACGGCGGCCACGATCCTGTGGCGTCATGCTCAGGGGGGGAAACTCAGATGTTGTTATCAAGTCGAACTGTTACATTCCAGGTTTTTCAATAAATGTTAAGATCCTGACCACAACTTTAATCAAATCATTTTCCAATTTAAAACTAAAAATACAATAGATACTAAAAAATCTGCCATAGTCTGCCTCCATGAGGTGTCGATTCAAGACAAGGGGGAGTGCTTTTTAACCTTGATTTTGTCCATCCAAAATGTGTTCAGTTTATCCTTGAGTACGATGGCACATTTGTACAAAGTTTCCAAACTTTCATGGGTTTAACCATTTGTAACCAAGGGAGTAAAATGAGGCCAAGTGACCTTGACATTTGACCTCCTACATTTAATGAGTTAATATTTGGGACAAGGTGGCAGTTGTGCAAAGAAAAAAAAAAAAAAAAGAGACACTATGTTCATAAAAAAGGGATGGCCTTGAGGCTCACAGACCTTGACAGTAAACATCAGTTATCTTCACTTATCTGACATTTCTGCAGCTTGAAGATAATCACTCAAAGCGTTGAGAGAGGTCTGTCTGCAGACCATACATTTCTGACGACCACACTCACAGACTATTCTTCTGAGCCCTTTATCTTGAAGAGGAAGTGCCATAATTTGCCCATACAACATATTTTCAGTTTTAGATTTTTTTAATTCAACTTTATTCGTAAACAAAGTCTGGCAGGTACATTCATGAAATAACCACATTGCAAACATAACACACTAAGAAACATTTCATATATAAAAGAAGTCAGAGATCTAATCCAGGATTAAATTATCTATAGACCTGTTTTACAAGTAGTTACACAAACAGTGGCTCTATTTAGTTTTATTAGCTTTAGCTAAAGCTAACAAGCTACATTAGCTGAGTAATTAATGTTTCTACACAAGCCAGTGTAGCTAATTTAGCTTTAGCAAGCTTAATTGAATCAAAGTAGCTACATAGCTACATAGCTACAAAGTAGCTGCTTTTTAAGCTTAGTTTGAGCTACATTAGTTTTGTTAGCTATTTTTAGCAAGGTTGCTTTAGCAAGGTGAGCTTTTGCAAATGTAGATAAAGCTAACTTAGCTACACAGATAACAAAGATACCTAGCGTGTGTAGCTGCTTTGTGATCTTAGCTTTAGCTACATTAGCGATGGAGCTCCATTGGTTACCAAGATCCATTATCTGTGGTTGCACTAGCTGTATTAGAATGTTTTCATGGAGGACAAGCTTTTTTCCTGTAAGCAGGATGTTTACTTAGCTTTCTTAAGTGTTAGGTTTTCCAGTCAGATTATAAATTTTGACCTAGGAGCAGTTACATGAATGGTGACTCACTATAGCTTCATTAGCTTTAGCTAAAGCTAACATGGCTACATGTGCTAATTAATTAACTAATTTGTTTAACGCTAATACATAGGCCAATGTAGCTAAGTTAGCTTAAGCAATGTGAGCCTGAGAAATGTAACTAAAGCTAACATAGCTACATAGATAACACAGCTACATAGCTTTCATAGGTGCTTTGAGAGCTTAGCTTTAGCTATGTTAGCTGCATAGCTACGTTAGTGCCATAGCAATTTTAGCTCTGTAGCTTCATTATCGATAGAAATTGCTACATTAGCTATGTAGCTACAGCTCACAGAGCTACGTAAGCTATGCTGGCTGCATTGGAATGTTTTCATGAAGGACAAGCTTCTATCCTGTAAGCAGACTGTTTTGTAATTAGGTGTTGCAGGTCAGGCTTTTAACTTTTAACTTTTGGTATCCCAACTTTTCAGTATCCATTGTCTAAGATAAAAGCATAAAAACAGTAGTCAGAATGTCACCATATATATTTATATACAAAAAGCCTGAAATGGCAGTAAAACATGATAACAACATGGGAGTTTCCCCATCCTGTGTGTGATGTCACAGAAACATGGCCACCGTGGGAAATGGTCCATTACTCTTACCAAAATACTCCTCAGAAACTCCTGGTGGCTAAAAAAAAAAAAAAAAAAAAACTGCATAACTTGATTCTTCCAAACTTTCCCCCCTGGTGCGTGGGGGTGGAGCAGAAGTGTAGCAGAAGTTTACCAAGTTATAAAGCGGGGCTTCTAGAATGGCAACACCTGCACGGTAGCAATCCCAGCATCCCAAACAATCAGATCGGATTTGCAATAAAGCACCCGAAAACAAAAAGCACCGATCCACACTGTGATTTCAGCCGAGACAGGAAGGATTGAAACCGATAGGAAGGACTGTAAGCTAGATGTCACCCTGTACCCACAATCCTCCTCGTGTAGTACACACGCTGCTTTACTCTTTGACTCTTTGACAAAGGGGAACCGTTCTTTGTGTATTTCTAGGAAGACGTTGTGACTTGAAAAAAGAAAAAACTTGTTTATTTTTTTGAATCAGAACATGTATTTTTGTGTCTTACTGTGGAGTTGCTCTAACCTGTGAAAGTCGTCTGGTAGTCTGATGCTGTGCTTCTCCATCGTGTCCTCAAACCTTGTCAGGCTTTTGACCCCAGTTCATGTTTTGTATGTTTTACTGTGAGGAAAAAATCTAGTTTGGAGTCTGTGTTTGTGGAGCCTTTTGTTGGCATTCTAAAGTGCATGCTGAAAAAAAAAACATTATGTCAAACTGTAAAGAAAAAATACAATGACATACTGTATATCACGTTCAAAACAATGTGTATAGAGTAAAGGTAAATGCTGTGTGAGAGATTCACATAAACTATTTATCTTTTAACTCTTCTGACTTCTTTCTTTACTTTGTCTCATCTCTTTTCTTCCAGTGTGCTTTCAGAGACACATGACTTCATAACAGGGACAACCAGGTCCCTGAAAGACCCAGGCCTGATTCAACACAACCACACTTCCAAAAAAGTCTGGGTGCAGTGTAAAGTGCAAATCAGAATCAGCTTTATTGGCCAAGTATGCTTACGCAACAAAGAACTTGACTCTGGTAAGCTTTCCTCTCAGTGTACAAGAATAAAACATTAAATATGAAAAAAGAAATCAAACTGAATAAGTATAAAAAAAATAGGATTTAAATATGTACAAGCTCTTGCAGGTATTTTTCTAGTATATTCAAGTCTGTAAGCAATGCCAGTTTTAAGATGTGCAAAGTGTGCAAGAATGAGACTAGAGGCACATTTACATGGGGTAGAAGGTTAAGATAGTTAATTACAAATATCATATGAGGTGATGCATTTTACCACAGTGAGCTTTCTTACAGTATTTGAGATACAGTAAATAGAATTGTAAAATGATAATAAGTGCATATATGCATATGAGGTGAGGAATTTTACTGCAGTGATTTAATTACAGTTAATAGATCAATGCACGCAAATATGCATATAAATACGCATGTTTTTGTTTTATGATGTGCTGAAGTCTGAACTTTAGTACTCAGGATATAGTGTCTGTGATTTACAAAAAATAATTCAAATTTTGATTCATCTGACCACAGAACAGTTTTCCATTTTGCCTCAGTCCTTTTTAAACAATCTTTAGCACAGAGAGGATGGGGAATTTTCTTTCTCAAAAAGAAAATGAGCAAATATTTTTCATAGAATAATAAAATGTCTCAGTTTCAACACCTTATATGTTGGTTATGTTCTATTTTGAATAAAATGGGGGTTTCTGAGATTTAATAATCATTGCATTGTTTTTATCTACATTTAACACAGTGCCCCAACTTTTTGGAATTTGGTTGTATTGTACAAATAAATCTAGAGTGTGGGTGTCATTACAATGATTTTGCCTGGTCAAGACAGTCAGCTGAAGTTAAAACTGAGCATAAAAATAGCAAAGAAAGCTGACTTTAAATGTGCCAGGTTAATGAGTAGTTGAACTGGTGTACCTAATGAAGTGGTTGGTGAGTGTGAATGGAAACCCATATTTGGTTAAATCAGTTCACAGGTTTGATTATATTGTCCCTCTCCCTTAAATGTGGTGAAATCTGCAAGATTTGGATGTGACTTCTGCTAGAGAAGCAAAAATTTCATTCAGTAAAATGCTGGGCGTCTCAGAGTAGATAGTTGTAGCTGCACTTTATCATTTAGTCTAATAACACAGGTGGTGCTTCAGTAATAGCATCATGCGTGGTGCGGCTGTAAATGTCATTTCCCAGCGAGAGTGAAAAAACAAACAAGCATTGTTTGATTCTCTCCCAGGTTCACAGATAATGGAGAGACTCTTTCTGTTCATTCTTCAGCTCACGTCCAACAATCAGTAGCGCTCCGCTCGCTGTATCTCTGACACATCCCAACTATCTTTACGCCCGTTGCCATGGAAACAGCCTCAGACGTGCCAAAAGAGATGTAAACAGCCGGAGCTTGGAGTGTGTTTTTCAGGACAGAACCCCCTCCCCTCCTCTTCTTCCTCTACTCGTCCTTTCTACGTCTTCCTCCCCTCTTCCTCTCCTCATCCTCCCCCCTCCTCCCGCCTGGGGAGGGGGCGGCTGTACGGTACCAGCTGCTGAAAATCCAAAATACCAAATTCGTGACATGAATATTGCATCAGAGTCTGTTTTAAAGTTTTCAGTTCTCCCTCACTTCCTCACTTCATCAACATATGCAGGGTAACACAGCAGACGCAACGAAAACATGCAGTAATTGCTGAACGGAATTTCAGAACTGAAACCCCCAACTGCACCAGAACCAAAACTTACAATTTTGTTTTATTATAAAGCCAAAACAGCTGATTGCATGGAAGAAAATCATCCCTGA
This sequence comes from Cheilinus undulatus, assembly GCF_018320785.1. Taxonomy (NCBI): domain Eukaryota; kingdom Metazoa; phylum Chordata; class Actinopteri; order Labriformes; family Labridae; genus Cheilinus; species Cheilinus undulatus. The sequence goes on from NC_054887.1 coordinate 11,319,388, forward strand.
TGAAGCCATTTTTCTTGCATTAGTCCTGCAGATGGGAGCCTGATCATATTTTTTCTTTTACAGGGACTGATCAATCCAAGAAGGCCACTCTCACACACACCGTTCATCTGAGATGCCGGTTATCTCAGAACGATAATACCCGCTAAACTTTTGTTTAGGGTAAGGGTAAGGGTTAAAATACTAAAAGTTAAAAGTCAAAAACCTGACCAGCAAGATCTATTTAGGAAACATTTAATAAGCACAGTAAGCAGACTGCTTACAGGGAGAAAAGCTCATTATCCATAGTTTATGTAGCTCTGTTAACTGTGTAAGCTACGTAGATAATACAACTATGCGGCTAACATAGCCAAAGCTAAGCTTACAAAGCAGCTAAGTAAGCTATGTATCTGTGTTATCTGTGTATCTCAGTAAGATTCAGCAACAATTTCTAAAGCTGCTAAAACAATTGCTAAAGTTAACTTTGCTATAAATAACAGCTTTGTGTCTACCAAAGCTAAAACTAAGCCCACAAAGCTGCTATCAAAGCTACATAGCTACTTAAGCTTTAGTTCTGCTTGCTAATGCTCATGTTGCTGTAGCTAACTTTGCTAAATTGGCTCTTGTAGTAACGTTAATCATGTAGATAGCATAGCTATGTTGGCTCTAGCTAAAGCTAGAGTGTAGCTTATGAAGCTCCATTAGCTGTATAAGCTATGTAGCTAACAAAGCTTCATAGCTACGTTGCTAAATCTAAGCTCACAAAGCAGCTATGTAGATAATGGAGCCATGTGGCTAATATAGCTAAAGCTAAGCTCATAAGGCAGCTACATAAGCTACGTTTTTCTGTTATCTATGTAGCAAAGTTAGCTTGAGCTGCGTTTACTAAAGCCTGCATTGCTAGAGTTAACTTAACTACATTGGCTTATGTAGTAACATTAATTATGTAGCCAGAATAGCTGTGTAAGCTTTAGCTAAAGCCAACAAAGCTAAAGTGAGCCACTGTTCTCTTTAGCTTTGTAAATAGTAGCCACTGTAAAGACTTCTGATCAAAACTTCCTTAATGAGATACACGGTGTCTCAGATGAACCGTCTGTGAGAGTGGCTGTCAAAAATGTACAGTCTCTAGCCAGAACCGCCTCTTGATCTATGAGTACTGGTGATTTCAGTCATCACATTATCATTATCATCTCGACACTCAGGAAAAGTTATTCCCAACATCGGACGGGTCATTCTCATTAAAATCAAGTCCAGCTGATTCACTCTTAGGTTGTCAGAGCAGCTTTCGGTCCAGATTGCTTTAGCCACACCTTAACTTGTGAGAAAAACAATGGAAATGAGTTTATCTCTGAAGACAGAAGAAGGGTGTCAATACAGGGTGAGGGGCAGTCATTATGGGAGAAAGACTGCAGCTTAATTTTACTAAAATACTGCTTAGAGTAAGTAAAGCGATTAATATACATGGTCACTAGATGGAAAGGGTTGAAATCACAGCGATGTCTCCTCCACATGTGCTGATAAAATCCCACCTGGCATGACAGTAATGATCATATTAACACAGACTGTATGCAGGAGCCACACCAGGCCCTGAAGCTGTCACATGGCGGCACCGTGGCATTTAAATCCTGATGAGCGGCGTGTAATGAGTGTGTCGCAGCTGACGAGGACCGGCTGAGTCAGGCGGTGGAGTGGGGGCTCCGTTTACAGGCTTTGTTCCAGGTGAGTACTCAAAAAGTCACGGGAACGCTCTAAATTACTCACACGCTGACACGGAGCCCCTCATTCACAACCAGGAGGGCAAGCTGGAGTGGCGTACGGTGAGTGCCGGGACACGAGGACTGTAAATAGCAGCATCAGCATCACAAAACAGACAAATAAAAACAAAAGACCAGAGATGAGACGAGGACTGAGCTGTGAAGACACTCAGAGGAAACGGGCCCTTCAGCATCCTGTCGAACACTTCACCACTGTGAGTATGTGGGAGACTGATGTGTACTCCTCCAGAGCTATCATCCTTTTTTTAGCTGCACGACGGGGAACAGAGGCACTGATATGCAAATCTTTTCAGCTCTATTAAAGATGTTTCATAATGTTTGTTTACAGGTTTCAGACACTCTTCAATAATCCCTGAAAGAAAGTCTGGTTGCAGCTTAAAACACAAAAATATCTCTACCCTCTGAGCTATTTTTTGCAGAGAAGATGGTTAACAGACAACTGTGGCAAATGCTGGAAAGGCGTTTAAAACTGGTTCAAAAGTTTAAGTTTCACACCATTTATTGCATGTCTATGTTTTAACCAGATTTAATGGGGAAATCTCTGTCTGCCACAATATTTGTCACCAGTTTTAAAGATGTACATTGTATTTAGACTTCAATGGCTGTGCATCTTTTCAAGACAGAAAACGGCACCTAGACTTAAAAGTGTTTACCTTGCCGCAGTAGCATTATATAATATAACATCAGTGGTCTCACTTTATGGCATAAACAATACATTTTATTGTAAATACACATATTTTTGTCTTAGAACTATAGTTCACTATAGTGGTGTAACTAAAGGAATACAGATGAGGACAAAATTAGTAGCCCCCTATGAGAAGTTCATTTTTTATTAGTGTGTCTGTATGCTGTAAATGGAGAAATCACTTTTAACACAGCTTTTCGCAACAACCTAGTTTTATTTTGTCCGCTTACAATATTGACTTTGCACATAAAAACAAAATTATTCCACAGAAAACAAAAACTACCAAGGTCTAAACTGTTATCCCCCTTTAGAACTGATAGTATGTTAAGCCATAACACAAACCACTTTTGTACGATGATGTGCTTTAACTTTGTAATGCTCAAAACTTCTTCAATCAAACATTGGTGTTAGTTCATAAGCCAGTGTAGCCAAGTTAGCTTTAGGAATAATAGCTTTAGATAGCTAACGGATATGTACGGTATGTAGATAACATTTCGAGGTAACATACATTGCTGCTTTGTGAATTTAGGTTTAGCTATGTAGCTCTGTTATCTAAAGCAAAGTTAGCTTTAGAAACATAAGCTCAAGCAAACATAACTAAAGCTAAAAAAGATATATAGATAACATTTCAAGCTAACATACATAACTGCTTTGTGAATTTAGGTTTGGCTGTGTAGCTCTGTTATCTAAAGCAAAGTTAGCTTTAGAAATATGAGTGTCAGCAAACAACTAAAGCTAACATAGATACGTAGATAACATTTTGGGCTAACATACATAGCTGATTTGTGAGCGTAGGTTTAGCAATGCAGCTCTGTTATCTAAAGCAAAGTTAGCTGTAGAAACATGAGCTTAAGCAAACATAGCTAAAGCTAACTTACCTTTGATCTGACATAGTAATGTAGCCTACATGGCTGCTCTGTTAGCATACTTTTGCTACGTAGCAACATTAGCTACATAGCAACATTACATATTGCCACATTAGCTTTAGCAATGATAGCTTTGGCAAACATGGTGTGACAGTTTTTAGTTATCAGACTTTCATTTAATTTTCTGGGGTGCCAGTTAAGGTTTAACCTGGCAAAAGTTGTTTTTGGTTGTAATGTCACTACTTAATTTAAAGAACCAACATAAAACTCAACCAAATATTTAAAGAAATAGAAACAGACTTCATCTATCTCTGTCAAAGAATAGATCTTGTATTTGATTGAAAAAGGGGTGAACAAACACAAAAATCCCCAACAGCCGTGAAATTAACCAACTTAAAATAAAATTCAGCCAGTTTTCTCCCAAACAACTCAAAAATACCTTTTCAGGCTCTTATTTTTTTCAGTTCATTAATGTCACTTCTTTAACAACCTCCCCAATTCAGTTCAGCACAGTCCAGAAATGCAAAAAAACAAAACAAAGCAAAACAAAAAAAGTTCAGTTCAGAATAGCAAAACAGATATTACATTTCAATTAGTATATGCAGACATGCACATCATGCAAGAAAGAAGAAACACAAAACACGGCGTTTTTCACAGAGGTCAAACCTGTCAAATAGAAGTAGTCAGCTGTCGGTCAGTCAGCTGCAGCATCTGTGTCAACGTCTCCAGATCACTCTGCACCTTTATGACATGCTCATTCATTACAGTAGCTAAAGCTAACGTAGATACATTGATAACCTTTATACGTAGCTTACATAGCTGCTTTGTGAGCTTAGCTGAAGCTACATTAGCTCTGTAGCTCCATTAGCACCATAAGCTCCATTAGCTCTATCATCTACAGCAAAGTTAGCTGTAGCCAACACAGCAAAAGTTAAAATAGCTCTGGGCTAATGTAGATATATACAGTAGCTAATGTGGCTGCTTTTAGAGCTTAGCTTGAGCAACATAGCAACCTTAGCTATGCAGTTCTGTTATCCATAGCAAAGTTAGCTTTAGCAAACATAGCTAAAGCTAACTTTGCTACATAGATACATAGCTTATGTGGCTGATTTGTAAGTCTAGCTCATGCAGCTAAAGGACCTATGTAGGCTATATTCTGTGCTGTAGAATGTTTTCACAGAGGACAAGCTTTTTTTCCCGTAAACGGACTGTTATGAAACGTTTTATAATCAGGTTTTGCAAGTCAGGTTTTTAACTTTTAACTTTTCAAACGGAAGTTTAATCTGATTTTATTTCAGAAGTTTTTGTATGTTTTTACAGTCTGAGACTTAGGTAGTCTCAGATGAATGGTCTGCAGTAAGGCTGTATTGTGATAAAGTGAATCTTTTAGTTTACTCTTTTAGTAGCAGCAAACTCCAACTATGTTGTATGTTTTTGTTTTTTGTTTTTTTCTCTCTCTCTGATTAACCCATAATGACTGTTACAGACTGAGCATTTGTCCAATCACCTTTGAGTTTATTTTTGAAAGGTTCTGTCTTTCCCTAAGACCGACTATGGGGCGTTGCTAAGACAGATGTGAAGTACATTCCATGCCATGGACATGTGAAACAGTCTATCTGTAATGAAAGAGGTATCAAAATCATACAACCAAAATGTGATATGTGGAACCTTTAAGTTAAACTGCATTTGAAAAATGGTTGGAAGAAAAGTCTATGACGGACCAGCCAGTTTCACCACAAAATCTAAACACTGAAATCCTGGTTAGTGCTCACTGGTTATTTTGGAGTAAATGAGTTTAACAGCAGTGTGGTTAATAGAGCAGCTGGCCCACTGAGAAAGAAAATTAGATTTTAAATGAAGATATATGCAGTATTGATCTCAATAGAAAAAGGACAGACTGTTTTTATCAGCCCACACGGGACGAGGGCTCAAAGGTCAGCCGCAGAAAAGAACTGATGGAGCTGGCACTCAAGGACAAATGCAGGATTAAGCTGCTACTCATAATGTGCTGTACTTCTGGTAAATATTTGCCCAAACAAATCTGTGTTTAACTTTAAAATTTACCACCCACATTAGCAGATGCTAAAGGCTTTTTGGTCCATTTTTATGCAAGTTCTTTTCCACCATGGAATAAAGAATAAGACTCCAAATCATAACAATGTTAAATTTGATCAAAATAATGACTCAGTGACTCAAAATAAGGACTTAGTCAGAGAAAAATGTCACAGGATCTTGAACTGGTGAGAGACTTTCCAAAATAATGAAAAGCTTTTGAAATTTTAAATAAGGATCTGAAAATAATGAGTCATTATTTTTAAAATAATGAATCCGTGAGTCAGAGTAATGAAAGGTTTCTCCCAAAAATAATGACTGCTTTTTTCAGAATAATCATAAAAACCAGTGAGTCATTTATCTGCAGCTGTTCTGGAGGTTTGTTTTTATGAATGAAGAGTGACAATACACTCCTCAACGTAATAACACTGATCATTTTGGGTCCTTAACCTTGAAGGTTTCAATTATATCAGAAAATATACAAATATTCTCTTTATTTTTAAACAGTCAGTTTAAAAATAATCGTTTACAGTCTCAGTCATTATTTCAAGATTATTAAGTCCCTATTCTTAGAAATTATGTAATTATTGAAGATATGATCTCATTATGTTCAAAGCTTGTGCATTTTTAATGAATATTTTTGTTAGAAAACCACAATACACCTTTTGTTTTGCAAATGTTTAACTTCTTATGGATATTTGTACAGCCTTGTAATAAAAAAAACCGACCACATCATGCTACTTATGTAATATATTTAAGATAAAATGACTGACTTTACTTTCCTGCAGTTTTTTATTGCATCACACCCCAGTTTAAATGAGCTTTCTGTCTCGGGGTCAGCGTAATTGTCTCCTCTAAAAGAACAGCTGGCTTCAGTGTGGGTGCTGTGGTTTAAATGAACCTTAACCTTCACTGCCTGTTGTCCGTGTACTGGTGGAGAAATGAAAGGAAAAGGGAGGGACTAAATGCAACTCATGTTTGATAAAAGATTCCATCCTTATTTGTTCATTCTCGTATTCTATTAAAAAAAAAAAAAAAAACACACACACACACAGTTTTGTCATATTATCAGATGGATGTGATTTTGAGACACATGCTAATAAACAATGACAGTTAACAGCTATGATTCTTGTCATGATTAATATTGAAGCTACAGTGAAACAGACCTTTCTATGCATATTGTGGACAAATGTAGCAACATTTTGGCCATGCTAATGAACTAAGAGGATGCTTTTTAATAATTCACTTCATAAGAGTATGTGTAATGCAGTCATGCATGGCTTACCAATTGTAGTAGAGCTTTGCATCTTCAGTAGTCCCACAATTCAATCTGAATATAATTATCCTATCAACAATCTGATCTGATTAAGCATCACAATGGATTGCATCCTCAGTGTTCTTTATTACACGACTTCGTTGTCATCTGTGAAGACAAGCAGCCAGACAAAGTCCCTTTCTACAAGCAACACCAGTGTGCAATACTCGATGAACAACTATCCATGTCCGCATGTCCATGCATCATTGAATGATTAATTTCATCACACCTAAATTGAAGTCTAAACCAGCATCTATAGAAATGCATTGTTTCCAAGATTTGCTGCAGACTGTGCTGAGAGTATTGTAAATATGGAGTCAGAGCCATTGTGTTGTCATACTGTCATGTTCTTTTCTGTCATGAGAGAATTGCTCTCTGCCTTTATTTTAAGAAAAAAAAATTGTGTCCAGTTCTGACAGAGCTGCCGCTGTGGCTACATCAAAGCTAATCCTTCCACTCACAGTACAGCTAACCCCTTCCCCCGTAACTATCACTAACTTACTCCTAAACAGGTCGGCAGAAGAGCAAAAACATCTTTTACATCATAAAAAGCTTTAAGTCAGGACTGAGAGTGCGAGAGGCCTAACTGTAGGCATTTCGTCTCTGTTCCACCTCTCGCCCATTTTTGGGGCACTAGATATGACCCAGTTTGCATGAAAATTGGCACACACCTAGAACTCTGAAAAAATGAGAGGCTGATAAAGTTTTCAAAAATGGCCCCCAGGAATTGCTTCAATAGCGCCACCTTTCGTGCTTTACAGAACACTATCAAAAGGGAGTTTTACTGAGATTTTTTAAATCTGGTGTATGGATGCGACTTGGGGAGATCTACAAAAAACTCAGCGGGCCCATACTTCTATCTCCAATAGCGAATCTGCCATTTTGAATAAATTAGCAAAAATTTGAACATTTTGGGCCTGGTCCAGGGGTCATACTTGATGTAACTAGTCTGAGAGATTGATTCCAGTTGGCGAAATGAGATATGGATGATGAAAAAGGTCAAAAGGTGTGGCCATAGTGAGCCTCAACTTGGCATATTTTTTGATGAACAGGAAGTTGTTTATAACTTACCTATATAAAGTCCAAGCAGACTCAAATGTCCTGTATTGATAAAGGGTCCATGCCTGCATACATTTATGTGGTCAGTTTTAGCATACATTATAGCACCTCCTGGTGGTGATTGGAAATGTCAAGGTTTACACTACAAGCTGCTGTTTCAAGACAATCCAAAATATCTAAATCAAATGAGTGTTACGAAGGCCTTAAAAAGTGGATTCATATCTGTGCAAAAATCTGTGACTTTTCCTCAGAGGATGTGGCCTTGGTAGGGCGACAAACGTAAAAGTTGCCATTTTGTAGAGCCACAAAGTTTTGAACAGTCATAATTCATTTTCTTATGTGAGAAAAATTTTATGCACTTGGTAACTGTTCAGGCCAGAACACATTCATAATTGAATTTTTGATTATTTGCGGAGTGCCAACTTCTGGCATCAGGAAGTCACTGCTCCTGAATTTCATGTTACATGTCCTATGAGGTTGGCCAAACCATGCTGAAGTTTGCTCAGGCGGTCCCTAAAGAGATGACCTTAAACATATTTAAAGGTCAAAAGCTTATGTAAAAATTCATAGCCAGGTGATTTTTTGTTCACCATGAAACAGGATGCATAATTTTCAGGGGCTTATGATACATGTAAAGCAATGAAACTTGGCAGAAAATTTCTCATTGGCATGCTGAAATGATTGATGATGTTTGTTGGTGGGCATGGCCTATTGGCTCATGGCGCCCCCTACAGTTTTTCAAAATGTTTAAATTTCCATATCTTTTATTTTAGAATAATGAGAGTTGTTCCGATTTCGATACCAGTATCAGGAATATGTTCGTTGTTGCTTAAAATGAAGGTATTGATATCGGTATCTGTTTTATTGTTTTTTTTTTTCCTCAAAATAAAACTAATATAAAGTCAGTTGATCTTTTTAATTTAGGCCTTATTCCCCAAGCCTAATATACACTGATATTAAAATACACTCAACAATCATGCCGTTGTGTAAGTCATGAAAATAACTTTACAGCTTTTTTCCCAAATTGTATAAACTCTCATTTGTTTTATATTCCATACCTGCAGTGTTTTATAGATGCAGATGTTTTCTTTTGTTGCTGGCAGCAGAGTGCAAGCGAAGTGTCACTATGACTACAAACACAGAGGAGACATAAATAGATGAAGACAGAATGAGACCATTATGATCAGGCGGATGTCTGTTCAATGAAGATGGGTGTGTTGGCTGTCAGATGATTGTCTAACTCTGTAATTCAAACCTCCTCAGCGTCCTTAACTCTGCTGTGTTGGTGATTTTTCTAAGCAGCTATTGGGGTCAAGGGCTGACCAAGTGTTAAAGATTTACCGCTTACGTTGAGGTAATTCTGGATTTCCAACACCCTCATGTTTCCAGATGTACTGAAGAAGCGAAACACCTTGCTTGCTGATCCATAAAGTCGTGATCACAAGCAGGGGAAGAGGGGAGTATTAAATATTTCACGTCAGACATTCCCATTGATCAGCTGAAGCCTCTAATCCAGCTCAGCTGCCTGTGTGTCGTTACACAGACCGAGATCATAGGCTGCGTGCACCCAGCAGCGTGTTAATGAGCCAGCCGTGCAAAGGTAAGCCTCTGCACACCGTTGCATCAGGAGTTGCGAGTGAGCTCATATCAGAAAACTATATTTAGCACGCTGGATTTGTGATCTCAAGGAGGCTGATGAGCTTCTGCACGGCAAACCACAAATGTGTGAAATCTCTGCAGCTTTATCTAGTGTCTGATATCTTAATGTTTAGGTAAGCTGTATGGTTTATACCCTCTATAAAAGCCCTTAGATCAGATTGATCTGTGGGGTATTCAAACCTATTTCTGATACATAGAAGTTCTCTGATATCTAACTGAATTTCCACTGTATAGCAGCAAAATAGTGCCCATGCATTTTTTTCTAAAAAATATCTTTAAAAGATGTCAAAAAGGATGGGATAAGGAAATGAAACAGCTATAACTTCTTTATGTGCTCAGACAAAATTCATATACTGGCGCTGTGTAACAGACAAATAACTTAAATGTGTCAGTCAGTGTCACTGTGTCTCTGGGAGAAAAACACTTCTGAGGACAGTGAAATGATAAGACCTTCATGCTCTGCAAGATTAAGACAAGTGCAGATTTGTCACACAAATTCAATTATGCATTCTGTACCTTTCATTGGGAGAGATGGTGGGAGGGTGTCGTGTTGGGATGGCAGGGTAGTGAAATGAAGGACCTAAATCAGGCAAGTCTGGCTGCAGACTGTTCATCTCTGACAGCCACTCTTACATACTGTTCATCTGAGACACTGTGTGTCTCTGAATGAAAATACATGCTAAAACTTTTGAAATAAAATCAGATTTAACATCCATTTTGGGGAAGGGGAAGGTAAGGGTTAGGATACCAAAAGTTAAAAGGGAGAAATCTGAGCAGCAATCCTATTTACAAAATGTTTAACAAAGCTGCTTACAGGGAAAAAAAGTTCATCCTCCATGAAAACATTCTAACACAGCAAGCTTCGTAGCTCTGTTGGCTGCATAAACTATGTAGATAAAGAAGTTATGTAGCTAAAGTAGCTTACATTAGCTGCACAAGCTATGTAGGTAACAGAACTATGTAGTCGTAACTAAAGCTAAGCTCACAAAGCAGCATATGTACGTTATCTACATAGCTAAGATAGCTATGTTTGCTACTTACATGAATATGGAGCACTGAGTAAAAATGATTCAATATCTGTTTGAGTGCTTTATATTCAGAAAATCACAACTAACTCATAAACACCTGTGCATATGAGGCAGTCTTGTCTTTTGCAGTATGGCAGAGGTGATGCCGTGTTGCAGCAGCAAGTAAACGAAGTCATTGTAATTATCATGTTATTTATGTCTATGACGTAAGCTATGTATCCACATTATCTACGTATTGAAGTTAAAATTAGCTACATTTGCTTAAGCTCACATTGCTAAAGCTAACTTAGCTATAGATAACAGAGCTATGTAGCTAATGTAGCTATGTAGCTAACATAGCTCAAGCTAAACTCACAAAGCAGCTATGTAAGCTAAGTAGCTGCATTATCTGTGTAGCAACAGAGCTTTAGCCACTTTTGCTAAAGCTGCATTGCTAAAGCTAACAGAGCTATATTGGCTTATGTAGTAACGTTAATTACGTAGGTAGCATACCTATGTTAGCTTAAGCTAAAGCTAGCAACTTACCATGTAACTACTTCTAAAACGGGTCTATACATAATATAACCACAGATCAGGTCCAGGCACCATCACCTATTCTTTCTTTCTTTCTTTCTTTCTTTTTTCTTTATTTACTTTTTTCCCCACCCACCAAAGTCAGGGCCTTGACCATGATTGGTCAAGACTTTGCACAATGGTAAATCTACCTCTTGAATTGTATTTAAACATCAAATTTGAATAAATAAACAGAGGTACTAAGACGAGCCTACTTGAATATATGTTTTTAAATCTGAAAAAACTAAAACTTACAACAAAACTAATGAAAACTAAACTACACTATGGTAAAGGTTTTTATGCAAAATAAAAACTTGACTGACCTAAAAAAACAGCAGAAAAAAATAATAATACAAAACTGAAACTGGACATGAAAAAGTGAAAAGGCAATAAAATTAAAAACAAATTGAAAATCTGAAATAATCATGGAATTATGATATTGACATTTGTCAATGGAGTCCATCCTGCTGCTGCAAATGTTTGTATCATCTTTGTGACGCCATCAACGACCCTCTTCATACTTTCACATCTGCTATGCCGCTCAGAGGATGAAACTAGTCCATGCTTCACAGATACGATGGATTTTGAAGAGACAGTAGATGTTTATAATCGACTTTACAACTCTCAACCTTGCTCAAGTACTCATGAATCATGCACATGACCACCTCTTCAAGCTGCCCGAGTCCAGTAAACTTGTGTTCACACAGATTTAATGAACTGGACTTTCAGGTCAAGCACACTTGGATCCAGGCCCGGGTCCTCAATGTGTAACTCCTGTCAAAAGTTTTATTCTGTGTCTGCACATATAAAGAATGGTGGAGAATGGTATTTATACTCTTAGTACCCATTGATACACAGTGCTACAATGCTGCCTAAGCCCTCATTATACAACTCAAGGTCAGTCAACATCTGGCAGCCACAGCTGCAGGCTCACTGTGTTTTATTGCAGCACATTATTTGGTTTAAAATGTGCAACTTGACCTTCTCATTAAAATGAAATCCACCTGCTTTAGTTTGACATTACAGTTTCATCACAGTCTGTCTCATTATTTATGTATTTGTTCCTTGAGAGCATTTTCTCAATAGGTGCATCATACAGTAGCAGGTAAAGCTGAGTAGTTAATCAGGATTTAGGTTAAATCACAATATGTCCACCTGCAATTTTCAAATTGCACGAGTTACAATATTTCCTTTACCTGAAATGCATGCAGTAGAGATGTTATGCCATGCACATTATGTAAACATTCAAGTGTCAATTTTTGTCTAGATTTGTTTGCAAAAATAATTATTTCCTACTTGCATCCATCCCCTGACTTATACTTTTCAATGACATTTTCTCTCTGTTTCTTGGGGTGTTCTCTTGTCTTCATGGTGTAATGGTAGCCAGGAATACTGATTAACCAGTGACTGGACCTTCCAGATCCAGGTGTCTTTATATTACAATCACTCGAGAAACATTAACTGGACTCAGGTGATCCCAGTTTCACAAATTGTGAGACTGCTTGCTCCAGTTGGCTGGTACTCTATTGAATTAAGTCAGTCACTTTAAAGGGAGTGAATATTTATGCTGTCAGTAGGCGTTTTTCCATGTAGGTTCTGGCCACCATTCAGGTGAAGTACTCGCAGAGTAAAAAATGATACGAAGATTTTCAAAATAAAGTCTTAAACAGTAATGCTTGCTGTATAGACTTCCATTCATACAGGTATGTTAACTTGGCTTCTGTAAGTTACTCTCACCTGAAGTTAAAAGGAGTCAAACGCACCAAAGTTGAATTCAGAACAAGAAATCCTCATCATAACTCAATAGTAAAAATTTAACAGCGTGTTTGTGTTTGAATCCTGTTGTACTGCAGCTGAAGTGTTGTCCAAATGTAACTCGACATCCCTCCTTAATGGATTTGGCCTAAAACATTAAACACAACGAGAGCCTCTACTTCTTGTTGTTTATTTGTGCTGTGGTGCGTTCAGGCGCCAAATTACAGCGAGAGAGCGTCTGATAGCAGAGCTTATCTGCTCGCAGTCACCGACTCTCAGCCGACACGTAATTAACAGAAGACATTTTAAAGCCAAAAATACTTAGAATGGTGTGTGATTCATTATAAATGAGTAAAATGGCTGCCAGAGTCTTCATCTGTATTCATAAGGAGAGAGGAGAGGCAGGGGCACGTCCCCAGGTTACATACAAATTGTAAATAACTGATGTGTGAAATGGTCATTCCTTTTATATACAGAAGATTCATTTTTATTGTTGAGCTTTCTTCCTCCAGTTTGAGTCATTTCAGGCTGTCAGCTGTTACAGGCGCTCCTGTATTAGACCTCACTTAAATGTTAATCTCACCCTGAATCACCATGTCTCCACAACGTCGACGCCTGTAATTGAGTGTGTGATGAAATTTGGTGAAACCAGTAGTATGCTGCGTGTGCTCATTGATTCAGTTATTCCTGAATGTCCTTTCAGGAGGGTTACAGAGGCGTGTTATTTTCTCTGCAGGAGTGGATTTGTGTTGGCTGACAGAACAATCAACGCAACAGGTAGCATGGAGGAAACCAGCCTGATAAATCTTAATCCACACAGCTTTAAAACATTGTTGTAAGCCATTAGTTATTGTCTGAGGACTATAGACGCCTCTGTGAACAAAGACTAACTTTACAGTAAAGCTGCTGTTTTCACTCTCCAGTCATTATTGTTAATCTGCATCCTGTGAAGTCCTCCTTTTCTGTGCACTACAGTGTTCACACTCCAGTAAGTCACTTGAGAAGCAACATTGTGTTTAGTTTAGGTCATTAACTGGGACTCAGTAGGTAGAGTCTGTCATCCAACAATCTGAAGGTTGTGGGTTTCATGTTTGAAAGTTAAAAGTCTTGCTGTAAAGGTGTAGTCATGGTGAATTTTTTGCCATTAAAACAGAAAGTGGTTGCCACGCCACATTGATGCAGTAATTCATGCAAAAGGAGGCCCAACCAAGTATTGAGTACATAGAAATGAACATACTTTTCAGAAGCCTGACATTTCTGTTTAAGATATCCTTTTATATTGATCTTATGTAATATTCTAATTTTCTGAGACACTGAATTTTGGGTTTTCATTATCTGTAAGCCAACATCAACATTTCAAGAAATAAAGGCTTGAAATATATGAAATGCTTGAAATCACTCTATGTGGAATGAGTTTATATAATCTATAGGTTTCACTTTCTGAAATGAGTGACAACAAAAATAGAAGATTAAAAGATATTTAGATTTTTTGAGATGCACCTGCATTTCATATGCTTAACATGCTTGTACAGGCAAGAAACGTGGAGGAAAAATGTCCTGAGAAACTGAGAAGAATGACGTGGCTTAAGCTGGTGGAAGTGACCTACTGGCTCAGCAGTGCCCCCTAGAAAAATTTTAAAAAATTAGCCCCTGAATGCGTATGTCTCAAACTGGGACCTACAGTCATGGACAAAAGTATTGGCACCCCTGGAATTTTTCCAGAAAATACACCATTTCTCCCAGAAATGGTGTATTTTATATTTTTTGCAGTTACATATGTTTTTGGTATACATGTGTTTATTGCCTTTATGTGCATTGGAGCAACACAAAAAATCCAAAGAAAAAAGACAAAATTGACATAATTTTACACAAAACTCAAAAAATTGGCCAGACAAAATTATTGGCACCCTCAATTTAATATTTGGTTGCACACCCTTGGAAAAAAAATAACTGAAACCAATCACTATAACCATCAACAAGCTTTTGCGAACTGCTCCAGGTCTCTCAGATTTGAAGGGTGCTTCTTGCAACAGCAGTTTTAAGATCTCTTCATACACAGCAAATTGAGGTCACTGGAATAAACTCTGTGTGAGTTAAAATCAACTCAATCTGAGTGTACATGTGAGACCATCAAATAAACTCTAGAGCCGAGTTAAAGTAACTCTTTTCTGGGAGTTGATTTTTAACTCTTATCAGGAGTTAAAATAAACTCATATGGGAGTTATAATTCTACTCTCATTAAGAGTAAAATTAACTCCCATTTTGAGTTACATGAACTCTTTCTCAGTGTTTGTGGTTAATACTTCCCAGTGTTATATATTTTCTTGTACAGAGGTTATATTACAGACCACTTAAAACACCACCAGATGAAAATCTACCATGCCACTAAAACCTACCAATTTTCATAGGTCATTGTGGCTAACCTGTCATACTCTCATCAGGATGGAGAAAAGTGACAGACAGCTTATTGTCCTTTGTATTAGAGTATCCCTTGCCACGTGTGGGAAGTGGACAGTGTCACTCATGGTGCAGATGTATCTAACATCAAATCAACACTAATTCACCAGAAACATGAGCAAATGAAACACAGCAGTAGTAACTGTACAACAGGCAACATCTAAACACATTTAAACATATATAAATACATCAAAAATACATCTGAACACCCAATGCATGATGGGAAAACTCTGCTCCTCAGATTTGAAGTGGCAGTAGAGGCGTGGCAACAAAGCTGTTGGGAAAGAACTCAGGAACAGAGTTGATTCCCTGCTCTCAACACTGTGTGAATGAACTACTTTTTCTAACACTGCTCAGGAGCATCACTTAACACTAGCTGGAGTCTAAGTGCGTGAATGTACTCTGAAAATTGAAGTCTTTCATTCTTTTTTGTTTAACTCCCAATTTTTTCACTCTGGGAATTTGCTGTGTAGGTGTTCGATGGGATTTAGATCCGGACTCATTGCTGGCCACTTCAGAACTCTCCTGCACTTTGTCTCCAACTTATTGGTGCTATTTGAGGTATGTCTGGAGTCACTGTCCTGCTGGAACACCCATGACCTCTGACGCAGACCCAGCTATCTGACCCTAAGCCCTACATTGTGGCCCAAAATCTTTTGATAGTCTCAGATTTCATGATTCCTTGCACACAGTCAAGGCACTCAGTGCCAGAGGCAGCAAAGTAACCCCAAAACATCTTGAAGCTCCACTATGTTTGACTGTAGGTACTTTGTTCTTTTCTTTGTAGGCCTCATTCCGTTTTCTGTAAACAGTAGAATGACGTGCTTTTCCAAAAAGCTCTACCTTAGACTCATCTGTCCACAAAATGTTCTCCCAGAAGGACTGAGGCTTACTCAGGTACATTTTTGCAAACTCCAGTCTGGCTTTTTTATGTCTCTTTGTCAGCAGTGGGGTTCTCCTCGGTCTCCTGCCATAGCGCTTCATCTCATTCAGATGACCACATATGGTCCAAGCTGACACTTTTGCACCCTGAGTCTGCAGGTCAGCCTGCGTTGCATTCTTTTGTCAGTTTTTCTCTTCCATCCACATCCAGGGAGATTCAAGACGGTCTAGTTGCAGACCTCCACTCTGTCAAGCTCCACTCTGAGATCTGAGACCCCCTCCCATAGATACATATTTCCCCTCCTCCGTCAGAAGGAAGTGATGTCAGGATATGGAGATCTGAGATCCCCTCCACCTTTCCAACAAATTGTCTATCTTTTCTGCTGAACTCCTAGGGATCTTGTGGGCCATGTGGTGGGTTGAGGTTGTTAGACCCCTTAAAAGCATTATCTGTTCAGATTCTAAAGCTGCCTTGTTGGCAGTGAAGAATGGGACATCGAGGGCTCGACCTGACCTGCTACAGGAGATCATGTGCTGTCACTATGTGGAATTTATGTGGGTACCTGGCCATTCAGGAACAGAAGGAAATGAAAGAGCCGATCAACTGGCAAAAAAATCTCTTTCAAAAGATACTACTGACTTGAATGTGTTTCTTGGGAAGCCTGAGTGCTTTCAAATTAGCAAAGAAAAATTAGAGGAGCAATGGCAAAAGGAATGGAGAGAAGATGAATGTGGCAGACATTACTTTTCTCTGCAGCCATCCGTTAAAAGAAGGAGGCTAGTGATTAAAACTGGGAGGAAGGATGATGTTGTCCTTACTCGTCTAAGACTGGGGCATTACGGTCTGGCCAGCAACCTTAAGACAATAGGCAAGAATCTAAATGGTCTGTGCCAGTGTGGAAAGTTGGAGACACTGCAGCATGTAATGTTTAGGGAATTATCTAAGTTGGGGTTTTCTTCCTTTTCTTTCAAATCTTTATTTTCTTCTGACGCGGACTTTCACCTAATTGGGAAAGCGATAATTCTTGTTCTCCGGTCAGGATATGAATATTTGCTTAGCTTTAGCTTAGGTTTAGCATTTTAATCTCAACTGGTTCAGTTTAGGGGCAACTCATTGGGGTAGGTGTATATTCGCTACGCCGAGCCATGCAGTAGCACACCCCAACACCTACGCTGGGGCTTGTATGTGTCAACGCTATTAAAACCAGAGTGGAGGTGGCTTCCTCTTCACGTTGGAGGAGACATTAAGCCGAATGACAGTGGAGGTCTGCAGCTGGACCCCTCTCGGGAGATTAGCCACAGCTCCATGGGTTATAAACTTCTTGATTATATTACGCACAGTGGACAAAGGAATTTCAAGATCTCTGGAGATGGTCTTGAAACCTTGAGATTGTTCATATTTTTTCACAATTTTGCTTCCTAAGTCCTTGGACGATTCTCAGCTCTTCTTTCTCTTCTCCATGCTTGATGTGACACACACAGGCACACAACACAAAGGCTGAGTCAACTTTTATACATTCTAACTAGCCTCAGGTGGGATTTCTAGGTTGCCAGCACCTGTTACTGCCACAGGTGAGTTTAAATGAGTATCACAAGCTTGAAATAAAATGATTTACCCACAGTTTTAAAAGGGTGCCAATAATTTCGTCCGGCCCATTTTTTGAGTTTTGTGTAAAATTATGTCAATTTTGTCTTTTTTCTTTGGATTTTTTGTGTTGTTCCGGTGCACATAAAGGAAATAAACATATATACCAAAAACATTTGTAATTGCAACAATTCCTGGGAGACATGGTGTATTTTCTGGAAAAATTCCAGGGGTGCCAATACTTTTGTCCATGACTGTGCACAAAATCCTCTTGCACCCATGTTGTAAAATCAACAGAAAGTCAGCAATTTTGAATTTTTTGTCCAGACATTCAAGCATTATCTTCTCCAAGGGCATTTATCAATTCAGCTTCATCTTTGATGTAAAAGAAGAAGAGCCCTTTCTACATATCGTTGGCTTATCAGTGCTCCCCATTTAAAGCTTTTTAAAGAGCGATAGCTCATATTTCTGTTTGTATATTGGCTGATGATGGTGGACGGATGTATGTCTGTAAAACCTATTAAACGTCCAGACACTCCAGATAAAACCTTCTCAGCCTTTACTGTTTTAGAGTTGGTTTATTGCCATAGGAATTTAAAGAAAAAAATACCAACCAGAAACTTATTTTTTCCTCCAAATAATCTTCAGGGGCCAGATGGGAAGTGCTGGGGGGGGGCTGATGTGGCCCTCGGGCCACCAGTTGAGGACCTCTGCTCTAAACCCACCTCTATGCTTTCACTGTCAAGCATGGCTACCTCATATAAACTCTATTTTATATTTACTAGTCTTGTATCCAAGTTCCAAATTCTGGTACCGTGATCACTCTAGCCTCCACTAACTTAATAAAATGACAAGCATGTAAACCAGATAAAGCTTCACAAAATCCCTGATATTGAGATGCTACATTTATGTTTGTTTACACTTTATGCTTTAATTATGAAATACAATATGACTGAAATAAACATTAAAGGCTCCTGGCTCAGCAGCATCCATTAGTCATCTCATGTTTTGGAGATAAAGAGCAGAGTGTCAAAAAATGGATGTTAAATATAGAATTAAAGGTGTGGGAGCTCTGATTCACAGAATCCATTTTTACCGTTCTTAATTATCATCCAGATTATTTCCTGGAGCAGTGCTAGAGATAAATCCAATGTACTCAATGGTTGGATCTTTATTCTAGGTTATACAAGAAGCACTAATTACAGCAGAGGAACCTCTCCCCTCCCTGTCCTAAAACAGTGAATTATTCAGATGGCTGTGATTTAAATGCAGCCAAACAGCCATTAACTAACTGGGGACACGCTCATGTGTCCAGGCTGCATTACGTGCAATGATTTATTAACCTGATTGTCTCATTTTATGGAGGACAAAAGCAGCCAAAATAAAATTAATGTAATAATTAGGTTAATATTTTATAAAGCATTAAATTAGGCAAAACTTAAAGTTAAATGGATAAATAGCAATCAAAACATCAATGACATACAACTTTTATTATTGTGGTTTAACTTGCAGTTGAACTTGCTTCGTTAATTTATCTTATTAAGTCCCATAATTTAATTTTGTTTTAAACTTTATCTTTGAACCTTATAATGAATTTCAAAAAATCATTTAGTTGAAATAATTTTTTATCTATTTTTGCTTTCAAAATTCATATATCTTACTGCTTTAATTGGCAGAGTGTCTGTCTGTGTCAATTTTCACACCACGCTGTTGCTCCAGTTGTCCTTGATTCCTCTCAGAAGACGTCTTCTTGTTGCCAACTCCTTAGTAAGGAATGTCGCTATTGGCTGCCCTCAAAGTCGCCAGAATTCGCTAAATAACATCATCGTCTAATTTGCATAATTTGCCGTATGTATTCAACCGTAATGGATGCTGTAGGAGAGAGTAATAACGTCATGAGAGACAAAAAGTGAGTTAAAAACACCCTAAATATGTTTAGAACTGCAAATAAACTGTCTTCTGATTCTTGTTTTTATAACGTCACAATTCCAACCCTCCTCCTTTATCTGGGCTCAGGACTGGCAAAAATAACTCAAAAGACATACTCTGGCAGAGTTACTTCAGATTTGATTTTTAGTCATTTATTTATTTATCATTCTATTTTTTATAAGTTTAGTTTTCTTACATTTGTTTTAGTTTTAGACCTTATGGTCCACTTAAGAGCCTACAATAAGGCCCCGTCCACACAGAGACGAATTCAGGAGTATATGCAAAAGTTTTTTGTCACATCGGCGTTTCATCCACACGGAAACAGAGTTTTAGGTGACTGTAAACGATACTTTTTTTAAAACGGGTCCCAGAATGCACAAATCCGTAAACGACTATCGTTTCGTCTTTGTGTGGACAGCCAACCACATCTTTCTTGAAATAATTAAGTCTCACATAGCGTAGCTCTCTTAAGACGCCTGCGCGCGTCCGGCCAAAATAACAATGGCAGACTACAGCGCCGTGTTCATGCTGCAGAAGCCACTGAGCTTGCTATGGCTCTTACAGCAAAATCTGATGCTCCTTTACCACCACCACGAATCGCATACACCATATGTTCTTAAATCCAAAGCAGAGAACAACCAGAAAGGCAACTAGAAGAAAGTTTGTGTCAGTTTTCTGTGATCTTCCTCTCTCTTTTGGTGCATTTCTGTGGCAGCGTTAAAGCGGCATGTACAGGCTTGGCATATGCACTACAGCGTTCTCAGTTGTTTTCAGTGGTTCCGTCCTTGCACGGATATTTTCTGAAATGATCCCTTCTTTACAGGAAACTTTTTCAAAACTAAATGGCTATATATCGTTTTCGTCTCTGTGTAGATGGGGCCTAAATCACAGTGAAACATGAACATTTTTAACCATAACATTTAGAATGTGTTTTTTTTTTTTTCACAATCTACATTAACAATTTAAATGGACCAAAAATAGACAGTAGAAAAAATTGTCAAGGCGCCTTCACAGCAGTCTGGATGTGGAGGAGTGAACATTTCCTGCTCTGGCTGCAGCTGAAGGGGACTGCTGCACAAGGCCTGGGCTGCCCAGGAGTGCTTGGGACGGGGAGAGTCCCACATCAGCACCCACTGCTCATTGAGAGGAGCAAGAACGATACGTGCTTTCCACAGCAGCCTCCAAAAGTCTCCAATAACACCAGAAAAAGTCTCTAGATTTATGGTCACTCTTTTGAAAAAGTGTCGTTAGAGGGGTCTGACAACTTGTTAAATATAGTGACAAAGTCGCTAAGTTGGCAACACTGTTCGGGGTACCAGTTCAAAATGGTGCCATAAAAACATCATAAATATGTACAGATAAAATCCTCAAATGTCATAATTCATCCTGTGTTATGAAGTGGAATGTTATTGCATTTTAGTGCCAACAGAGGGCACCACAGTAAAAATATGGGTGATTATGTGGCAGAACTGTGATAGCTGGCGCAGGACTGTAACTTGTTGAGAAACCTGCTTGATCCATGGCTTAAATGAAGAAAGGATACAGCCATGGCTGCTGTTGTAGGTCAGACTGACTTTTGAAAAAGCACTTAAGTTTGCAAAAGCAATGGAGGCAGCAGACAGAGACACTGTGGATCTACATGGCATGAAAGAACCTGGTTAATGGAACAGAGAAACCGCTTCAGTGAACATGTTCAGTGACACACAAACAAAGCCCAGCTGGACATCAGAAAATGCTACAGATGCGGTGGAGAAACCCACCTGGCCAAAGACTGCAGGCTTGCAATTAAGAATTTCACAGCTGTGGAACAATAGGACACAATAAAAAGAAAACCTCCAGAAACAAAACAGAGGCAAAGAAAATACTTCAATTTTTTATTTTAATGACTACAAATCTTGTCTTTGATCGCATGTTTAAAATGTATAAATTTGAAAACTCAAAACCAGTTTTTGTGTCTCAAAGTAAAACTCTGAGTAAAACAAGGGGGCTGAACATTTTAATAGAATCTTTCTTTTTTTTTTTTTTTTTTTAAATTAGAGGCGGCATAGATCAATTGCCAGAAGGGGGGGCAGTAATAAAGTAATGATACTACTGCATGAATGTATTCAGAATCAATGTGAGATTATCCCTGTGAAGTTTGGTGATATTTGATACTAGCGCTAAAAGGTTATAAGGCGTTACTGGTGTATATTCACTACAGAAAAATGTATAACAAGTAGTTTAAGTTTGGGCTCCGGTCACGGCCCCGCCCTATGGTGAAATTTCACAGTTAGTACAACTACAGATCTCCAGGTTGTCTAGTTTCAGCAAGAAATTCTGGAGTTAATCGGCTAAAATTCCTTGGAGTAGTTCATCAAAAAATCACCCAGAAAAGGCCAAAAATCTGACACTTAGCTGTTAGCAGTGCGCTTCCCATTCATTTGAGAGGATGGGCCTTTTTATTTGGTCTAATCATGATACATATGTGTACCAATTTTCATGCAAGAAGCTCTTACCCGGTCCCCTTTCTCATGTTGGAGGCCCTTTGATGGACTTTAACAATTCCACTGATTTACTAAACTTTCCTTTGGAGGACAGTGAACAATTTTCTCTAAAGTTTGGTGAGTTTTATCATGTTGAAGCCCCCAAATTAGTTGAATTTTGGACAGAAAAATAACGCCTACAGATACAGTAGGGTACTCACCAACCGAGATCAATGCTTGGGCTCTAAAAATACTGAAAATAACACAAGAAACAATAAGATTCTTGCTGAAGGTGAAAAATCTACAAAATTTAACAATTTTATTATCCCACACAAAAGTTTTACAAATCTAGAGCCACAAAACTTGAGCTTTCAGTGTCTTCCCAAGTGTCTGAATTGTATTTCTCTCTTTGTTCCCCGTCTCCATCTTTACACACACAGTCTGAATCACTGCCAGCTGGAAGAGGCCCAGATCATCCGAATCCTCTCTGTGAGGCAAAGTTGCCACTCTAAAAGCGATTATGTTTCATTACAGTTGAAATGGGAGAACAGGGTTTCCTGGCGCCTAAAGATCAATAACTTCCCCCCACATACTCTCCCTCTCTTACACGCTCACGGATGCTTTACTCTCCGTCTGGCTGCTTGATGATGTGTTGATGAAAATGCTGAATCTCCTCTGAGTGAGGAGGGTCATGTTTATTGTTTGTTTTTCTCCTTTTTTTCTCTTTTGTTTATTCGTCATGTCTCTTCATTTGCATTACTCATGTATTGATTTAATTTGTGTATCCGTTGTGTTGTCATTAGGCGCTGCAGGCATGAATGAGGATGGAAGCAGAGTTGTGTTTGGGTCTAAAGGCCGTGGTGACTCACGGTTTGTTTAGTCACTGCTGCTGTCTCACTCTGTTTGTACTGACTGTAGGATGGAAGCTTGATGTAATAACAACATCAATTTTCAAGGTGCAAAAACACATGTACACAATGACTTCATGACATGGGTGATCATTCTGTAAACACAACAGGCAGGAATAAACTCAAGGCATCATATTTTATTTTGAATGAAGAGTAAATGCATTACTTTTTTGATGAATGCGGCCTGTTAACCTCTATTCAACACTGATCTGAGATCCTATACAGGTGTGAAGTGATGTTGTTAGGTTAGAGGCTGCCATAACTGATTTACAAACATCAGTAAATACACATACCAATAATTATATTAAAATGAACATCATCATAAATTAGCCAGTAAAATGGGACACGGATTAAGTGTAATTATTCCCCTGTGAAAGCCCTCTCATCTCTTTGGGTGAAATTGTATGTGAAGATGTATATCAACGTATAAGTAGAGCTTTTGTGAGTTAATCTTGATGTGTTGAAGAACCAAAAAGAACACTTTTTCTATTTTTAAACTGCAATTATCACATGCTTAATTTTCTTATTCATAAAAGTACTCAGCCCCTTGGATGTTTTACCCTTTTGTTTTTATAAATCTGTGATGGTCAGTATAATTTGACAGAAAACAGATTTCTACAAAGTATGTCAATTAAACAAAATATGTGATGTAAAATAAGTGACTGCATAAATATTCACCACTTTAAAGTGACTGACCTAATCCAACAGGAGTCTAGCCAGTTGGTGTTAATAGTAGGATAGGATCACCTGAGTACAATGAATTAGTCTGAAAGTTCCAGTCACTGGTTAATCAGTATTCTTTGCTACCATTGCACCATGAAGTAAATAGAACACTGAAAAATTCAGATAGTAGGTTATTGAAAAGAAGGGGATGGATACAAAAACATTTCCAAGGCACTGAACAGCCCCTGAACTTCAGCTAAGTCCATCATCAAAAAATGGAAGGAATTGGGGAGCAGGTGGCCTAGTGGTTAAAGGCGCTCCCCATGTACACGGGCGGCCCGGGTTCGGGTCCGGCCTGGGGCCCCTTGCTGCGTGTCTCTCCCCTGCTCTTGACCCTGTTTCCGGCTCTATCCATTGTCCTCCTCTGTCTGGTGAAGGCACAGAAATGCCCAAAAATAAATCTTTAAAAAAAAAAATGGAAGGAATTTGGCACAAGTGTACATCTGCCTGGATCAGGCTGTCCTCGCAAACTGAGTGACCGTGCATGAAGGAGACTAGTGAGAGAGGCCACCAAGACGCTTATGACTACTCTGAAGGATGTTCAAGCTTATGCTGCTGAGATGGGAGAAACTCTGCATACAACTGTTGCCTGGGTGCTTCACCTAAGCTTTATGGGAGAGCTGCAAAGAGAACGCCACTGTTGAGGGAAATCTAGACTAAATCTGGACTAGAGGTCTCCAAAAGGCATGTGGAAACTCCATGGTCAAGTGGAAGAAAGTTCTTTGGTCGGATGACACATGATGTTATGTTTGGTGGACACCAAACACACCAACCCCACTGTGAAACATGGTGGTGGCAGCATCATGCTGTGGGGATGCCTCTTGGCAGTTGGACCTGGAAAGCTTTTAAAAGTAAAGGTTGAAATAAATGCAGCAAAATCTAGAAAAATCCTGGAGGACAATCTTATTCAGACTACAAGAGATCTACAGCTTGGGAGGAGATTCATTTTCCAGCAAGACAATGACCTGAACAAATCTCACTTCCACAGAGAGAAAATTTGTATGGGAACATAAGTGCATTCACATGTTGATGTAGCTGAGGCTAAAGGTATAGTATGACTTTATTTTTTTCAGCAGCACAATGCAATTTGCATGCACATCACCCTTTGCCTTTATTTTGTGGATCACTTACTGTCTTTTAATCTCATTTGCACAGGTTTAGTGCAGTCCTTTGGTGAGCAAGGTCCTTTCATTCATCACTAATTAATCAATTAATGTAAAATTCTTTGCCATAATGCTTACTTAGTGCATGTTATGGATACCCAAGGTTTTCCTAAGTCTTATAAATCCTCCAGCTTTGGTCCATTAGAACCCTAAATCACAGAGAAGGAGAAACCATCAAACAAAGACATGAGGGTTTGAGAGGGACAAAGACAGGGAGAGAAACCTTTAAACATTTCAACTCAACTGGCATTTACTCTGTGTGTCAGCTTCTGTCTGAGCAAACACGAAACAGGAAGGAAAGAGAGAAAAAGGAGTGTGAGGATGACCACAGCTGTCAGGTGGAGCTCTGAGCACTTATAACACCATTACAGAAGAGGACAGAAGAGAGAAAAAGCAATCATTGGACGATTTAGCGCTCTTTTAGACATCTTTTGTTGCTGGTGGAGAGCAGAGCTGAGCGAGAGTCGCATGGCTGGGTTTTTATCTGATGTGGTATGTACACAGTCACCATTCCTCTGCTTCCACTGCTCATTAGAGGAGTGGGAGTTAGTCTGTCTAATGTCAAATGAACTCATAAACATCATTTAGAGGCTGGGTCTCATTTACTGACAAGCCTCTGTGGTGATCAGAGTTTTATTTTCTGCTCCGGCACAAAGAAAATCTGGGAGCGCCATTAGAAACAGAGAGAGCAGAGAGGAGATGCATGGCTGCTGTTTCAGACAGACTTCAGCTACAGCTCTGGAGTTGTGTCTGATTAATGTTTAGCCATTTTGTCAGTCCTGATAGTGCCTGTGAGATTAGCTTACATCTGCATAGTGACTGAAAATACATGCAATTATAATAAAGGTGAATGGTATTTTGGGATAGAAAAGGGCGGTACAGAGAGAGAGAGGATATGCAGTGAAAGGAGATACAGATGCAGACAAAGAGAAGACAAGGAAGCAGAAAAAGACAAGGGAGCTGCAAAAAGAGAGGTGGTGGAGTCAAAGACAAAGCAGAGAAAGAAGGACAAGGACAGAAGAGGAGGTGCAGAAAATAGCGAGATGCAGAAAGAGTGAGAGGAGTTGCATATAAAGAGCAAAGAGAAGAAAAATTAAGAAGATGCAGAAAGAAAGAAGATGGCATTTCAGAGAGAGAAGAGGGAGATACAGAGGAGATAAGAGAGGGTGCAGAAGTAGGGAGAAGCAGAAAGAGAGCCAGAAGTTGCAGAAACTGGGGATGCAGATACAGAATGAGAGAAAGGGGAGCTGCAGGAAAGAGAAGAAGGAGATGCAGGAAGGGGGAAAAGGGATAAACATAGAGGTAAAGTTATCATGGAGATGAAAAAAGAAAGCAAAAAGGGAAATGCAAAAAGTAAGATGAAGGATAGAAAACATGAGAGAGTGCTGCAGAAAGACAGGAGGTAGACAGAAAAAGTAGAGAGATGCAGAAAAAGAGAAGAGGGGTTGCAGAAAAAGGGAGGTACAAAAAGGAGACAGATGCAGAATGAGAGAAAGAGAATATTCATGCAGGAAGTGAGATGCAGAGAAACAGACGATGTGAATGCAGAAAGCACGAAAAGAAGCAGAAAAAGTGAAATGAATAAGATACATCTAAGTCTTTCTGGCCATAAATCCACCTTAAACCTAACTCCTTTGATATGCCTGTAATGTCTGTATTGATGACAACGATATGTGAAGAATGATCAGTTGTAGATGACGACTGATACTGTTAATTATCACAGTCAAAGTTGAGGAGCTCTCAGACGCACTTTAATATTTCTCATGACGAAAACAGATGAAGAAGAAGAGCCTCCCCATAATAACCCTGTCACTCTAACCATGCAGTATTTACTTCTTTCCTTGTCTTTAATGCTGTTGTGTTGCTGTTGCTGTGTAGATTTGCTCATCAGTCATCATCTCCCTGCATAATATCCTCATGCAGTCATGTTTTATTTATCCCTCTTTCTGTGCACTCTTCTTGCACTAAAAGAGTCAAAAATATACACTCCAAACAGTCTCATGTGACCACTGCATTCACAGGACATTATGTAACTTCCCTTTGTGCTATTTTGGATTGAACACCTACTGACTGAGTTGAGGCATCGAGGGAAGCGTGCTGTGAGATCAGGTAATTCATTCACACATTTTTGCGTCTGCATTAGCATCACAGCTCTCAGAAAAATGAAGCAGTGACAACTTCTCCAGTATCAACACAGTGTGTAATTCATCATCAGGTAATTTTGTCTGCTCTTACAGTACGATGAGGCCATAAAAATCAGACAGGAACACTTTCATTGAGTATTTGCTTGCCTGTGCATGTGCTGCTCTCTTGAGCTGAAATACAACTAAAGATCTGCCTCTATTGTAAAGGTTTGGTACTAAAGCTGGGCGATATGGCCTAAAATTTACATCACAGTATTTTTAAACTCTTTGCCGCAATAGCTCTATATTCCAGTATTACAAAATTAAAGGGATAATGCAATTAAATGCATATTCAGGTGTGACAACTCCTGTAAAACTAACCGCACCTGTAGTTTAAGTTTCATTTCTCCAGTGCAGAGTCAGGTCAAGCTGCTACCAACACCACCATGTTCCCTGATGTGGACGTTCACAGTTACAGCACTCAAGGAAAAAACAATTACAGACTGTATTTTGAAGAACTTGCAGGAAATAGCAGGTTTATCATTGATTCACATTAGCTTTAACTGACACTGCTAAGTGTACGGAGCTATGGTGTTCATAGTAAGGGATACGGGAATGTAAAAATCAGGGCCGATGCTGTTTCAATGTTTTTTTCATTAGTTTTTTTGGTGTGACATTCCTGCAATGCCAACATTTTCTCTCCTGTTCAACCCCAAAAAACAGGTGATAGATGTGAAGGTTCATGCCCATGTTGTATGCTGGTATAGCTGCTAGTTGTCAAAAGGGTAAAAATGGACCAATACCTATGTTAAACCATCATGTTTTACATCCCTAGATTATGGCTGCTTTTTAGCCTGCCTCTTTAAATCTTCATGGACTCTAAACAAGACATAAGTTACAACCCACCTTTAAACAGTTATTAAAGCTGTTCCTATTCAAATCACTGCAGTGAAATTTGCACAGTCAATTACACCTCTTTCTCTCAACACAGCGGTGTAGTTAAATATGCCGTACTTCTCACCAATCCCTGCTTGCATTAATGCTGATGCACCAAGCTGTTGCTGCTGGCAAAGCTTAACCTCCTCCACCCCAGCCTCCTCCTTTATAGCATAAAGCTTGTTGCACCTAGCCTTGCAAAGCAGATGGATATGCCAGTTTCCATGTTCCTCACTGGTGAATCCATCTTGCAACGCTCCCATCTGAACCGTTTGGGCCCGGTTAGAAAGTGACGTAAGCAGCAACAAGAGGCCGGTGCAATTATGGCGGAAGACATTAGCGTGGATGCTGCTAAAGCGCCAGTTTCATCAAAACTTGACATTTCTTTGTTAAAAGAAGAACAAAGAACAGCAGTGAGTTGTTTTGTTTAAAAAAAAAAAAAAAGTCGTGTACTGACATGTCTAGTCGTCATGGTTCGCAGTATGCAGTTCTATATTGAGTTTACTCCTATAGGGGTGCAGCTCAGTAGCGGCTACTTCATGTGTTTTGTTGCTCTGATTGGCCCGTAAAGATGTGACAAAATGTTCATCCAATCACCCTCCTAGTTTTTTTTTCAACAGCTCTGCCCTTTCCCAAACACGTTTTCCAGATGGATGTGTGAAACAAATCTATCTGGTGTACCAGGTTAACTAAAATCTGTTTCAGATGCAATGTTTAAGTAGATTTTTGGACATGGGCAAAAGAATCACAACTGCAGGTTTCAAAGAGGGGTGTGATTATGATGCATCATTTGAGTTCACAGTTTGTGACCAGATGCCCTGCTATGTGTTTCTCTCTCTTACATAATTAATGTACAAACTGCAGATTTCAGTCTGTTCTGGGACTAAAGCGCCTTTCTAGCTACTACTCATGTCAGAGGTGTTAGGCTGCCACCCGCTCACATCCTTCAAATATCAGTCGACCAGCAAAGGTAAACGAGTAATCCCTGGAGTCGTCATGTTAGCGCTCGGCTGAGCTGCGTCTGCGTGTTTCAATTACAGTGAGAGTGAAGGGCAGTGAAGGACATGCGGAGCGAAGGAAGATGAACACAGAGTTGAATTGTACAGGGACCTCCTACACTCACATTCATGGGTCAGGCTTTTGTTGTGAGTGACACTTGGAGTTAATCAACCATGCCACCCAATTTAACAGCCCCTATA
Organism: Cheilinus undulatus; assembly: GCF_018320785.1. Taxonomy (NCBI): domain Eukaryota; kingdom Metazoa; phylum Chordata; class Actinopteri; order Labriformes; family Labridae; genus Cheilinus; species Cheilinus undulatus. The sequence goes on from NC_054887.1 coordinate 11,348,477, forward strand.
GAGACTGGGTATTGATCTGAGAGGAACACAGTGACTCTCATACAGGTCAGATAAATATTAGTAAACCAAATGTTTGTCTTTCTGTGTCACATTTGTTTTAACCACTGTTAAAGCCAGATAAAGCTAGTCTAAGGCTGGGCAGTTTATCAGGTTTTGAATATGCTGATACATTTAAAAACAAGATCAAAAGTATATGCCCCTTCCTGCGTTTTAATTTTTTGCATATTTGTCACACTTAAACGTTTCAGATGATCATAAACTAGTTAGTATTAGACAGAGCACCTCAGCACCACCAGCAGAGTTCAACCTACCTGATAGCTTGTCTAACAGTTGCAGGGCCAGGAGTGCAATCTATGGTTGATCTTTCATTCTTAGGTGTTTACTTGTAATGTAGTTGAAGGGCATGGGGGTGCAAACCCCACACCCCAAGGCTCCAGAGGCAAGGGATGCTGACCCCCTTTCAGTGCATTAGCAACTACTGTAACCAGATCATTGTCTTGTTGCATAACCCAAGTGTGCTTGATCTTAAGGTCATGAACTAATGGCCAGTTATTCTCCTTCAGGATATTCGGGTAGGGAGCAGAATTCATAGTTTCATCAATTACAGCAAGCCCCAGACCAGAACACTACCACCATCACCATGTTTGTACGATGCTCTTTTATACAATGCTGTGCTAGTTTTGCACCAGATGTAACTTTTCAGAAAAGTTCAACTTCATCTTGTCAGTCCACAGAATATTTCCCCAAAAGTCCTGGCAATCATCAAGATGTTTTTTGGCAAATGTGAGTCATGCCTTTGTGTTCTTCTTGGTCTGCAGTGGTTTTGGCCTTGTTACTCTCCCATGGATGCCATTTCTGCCCAGTCTCTTTCCTATTGTTGAATCATGAACACTGACCTTGACTGAATCAAGAGAGGCCTGCAGGTCTTTAGATGTTCTGGGTTCTTTTGTGACCTCCTGGATGAGTCTTTTGCACTTTTGGAGGAATTTTGGTAGGCCAGCCACTCCTGGGAAGGTTCACCACTGTTCCAAGTTTTCCCCATTTGTGGATAATGGCTCCCACCATTTGCTGGAGTCTCAAATCCTTAGAAATGGTTTTGTAACCCCTATCAGAATTTTAGATGTCAATGACCTTTTCTCGTCAGAATTTCTTTAGATTGTGGCATGTTGTGTTGCTTTTTGAGATCTTGTAGCCTTCTTCTTATTGTCAGACAGGTTCTTGTTAAGGGATTTCTTGATTCAACGAGTCTGACTGTAATTAGGCGTGGATGTGGCTAGTGAAAATAAACTCAGCTTTCCAAAAAAGATGTGGTTAATCACAGTTAATTCATCATTTAACAGAGGGGTTACTTTTCACATATGCCAGATTCGGATGGCTTTTTTACATGTGAGCGAGCTCATAATTTTGATATTGTGACAACCATAGAGCATTTCTTTAGAGAAAAACATAAAGGTGAATTTATAAGAAAATGTTGACAAGGTTCTAAATGACCCAGCCCTGGTGGGTATTGATCTAAGAACACCAGTGACTTTCAGACAGGTCAGATAAATATTAGCTGACCAAACGTTTGTCTTTCTGTGCTGGGTTTGTGTTAGAGTCTGTGCTAAAGCTGGACGATGCTTGACCCTTGTTGTTTTCAAAGTCAAATCACCTGTCGCCTCATAAACTGCTCACTTAGCCATGCAGCTTCTTTACCCATGTGGATAATGTTTTACAAACGACACGTTTCATTAACATTCCTCATAGTGCGTTTAATTCTGTTGGTTTATCGTCTGAATGAGGGCCGGCTCGCCCTCCACCGGACAGATCAGCCGGGGTAATTACTTTCATTAGCCCCCTTTCACCTGCTCCGATAGTCAGGATTCATTAAGCTTATCAGTTTATTAATCCTTGTGTAGTTAGGCACCAGGGACCTCCGGGTTCCTGCTCAACAAAAGGCGTATCACTTGTCTTGTTATCAGCTAGGGACATTCAGTGAGCATGACCTTTTTTTCTGTCTTAACTGGGGAACAGTCAGGCAGGGTCGCCACCTTCACACCCAAATTAGCCTCCAGATAGAAAAACTTTCTTTGCAAAGTTAATTAGGATACCTGCTAATTTTGATTTTAATGGAGACAGGAAAATACACAGACCTAATGCTTTACCAAGTAAAGTTTTCATTTTTCTCACTTGGAAAGAAATATCACTCAGCCAGTACTGGTGTCCAATTTACCCTACAGATATACAGTGTCTAAAAGAAGTGTACTCTGTCACTGATGTTATTAATTAATCATGGTCAATAAAATGTTGATTTTTTTGTCAAAAAAGAAAACTCTGTAATGTCAAAGTGAACACAGATGTCTATAAAGTAATATCCAACTAAAAAATACATGACTGCATAAATATTCACCCCCTTTAAAGTGACCGACCTAATTCAACATTGGTGTTAGTAGTCTCACAATTAGTAAAACTGGGATCACCTGAGTCCAGTCAATGTGTGTCAAGTGATTGTAATATAAAGACACCTGGGTCTGGAAGGTCCAGTCACTGGTTAATTGGTATTCCTTGCTATCATTACACCATGAAGACAAAAGAACACTCCAAGAAACTCAGTGAAAATGTTATTAAAAGTATAAACCACGGGATAGATCCAAAAAATCTAAGATACTTAGCATCTCCTGGAGTTCAGTTAAATCCATCATCAATAAATGGAAGGAATATGGCACGTGTGTAAATCTGCCTAGATCAGGCCGTCCTTAAAAAGTGAAAGTAAGAAGGACACTGTTGACTGCTCTAAAAGAGTTACAAGCATCAGCAGCTGACCTGTGAGAGACTCTGCATACAACAACTGTTGCCCAAGTTCTTCTCAGTAAAAGCTTTGTGGGAAACAGGCAAAGGGAAAGTCACTGCTGAAGAAAACTCAGATTAAATCTTAACTAGAGTTCACCAAAAGGCGGGGGCGCCATGGTCAAGTGGAATAAGGTTTTTTGGTCTGATGAGACAAAAATGTGGCTATCTGTCCATCCAAGATGACGCTATATAAGACACCAAACACAGCACACCAACACACTATCCCCACTGTGAAGCCCTGTGGTGGCCCCATCACATGGTGAGGATGCGGCTTGGGAGAAGATTCATTTTCCAGCAATACAGTGACGCCAGATCCCTGCGCAACCTGATAGAGCTTGGGCAGTTTTGCAAAGAAGAGCAGAGTAAAATTGCAGTGTCCAGATGTGCAAGCCTGATTGAGACTTGTCCACACAGACTCAGTGCTGTGATTGCAGCCAAAGGTGCATCTACTGAATACTGAGTTGAGGGGGGTGAATATTTATGTAGTCACTTATTTTACTCACATATTTAGTTTAATTGGCATTTCTTGTAGAAAACCATTTTCCCTTTTACATCAAAGGATTTTTTAATATTTTCTATGGTCAAAAGCCAAATTATATTGACCATGACTGATTTAGAAAATCAATCAAAGGGTTAAACATCTTAGTGGGTGAATATGCACTGTACATGACCATTCTTAATAATACCAAATAATTTTCTTTGTTTTAGGAGGCAAACCAGAAAGCTTCTTGCTGTCTGGCAACAGCACCCCTTGTGCCACTGTGCAGCCCTAAACCACACATATGTAATTCCCTATTTAAAGTCAGATCCTACATCCCTATCCGCTGCTCCTTACAGCAGCATTACAACACAAGTACTCACAGTTGACCTGGCGGCTTCTCTCCCTCACTTTGTGTATTTATCTACAAAAGACCACTAACATACATGTGGATGGAGCAGCTGCTGGGTGGAACACCTGCAGTCATACACACCTCATGGTTGTCAGACGATGGTAATCCGGTTAGCATTTCTGCTGTTGATGTTTTTCGGCTTCAAAGGCCTTCCCGGATTTGTCACATCAGTTTGTGTGAAGGGCTGGAGATGTTGCAGACAGCATCCTCTGCTCCGTGCTCACAGGATGACTCACATAGACTACAATGTCCTTGTAGTTTCACCTGTATCTGTTGTAGTTTCACTTTTCAATCATTTGCTTTGCTCAACCTTCAGAGCAATGGAAGTTTCAGGAGGTAGGATTGCAATGCAATCTTGACAAGTGATTTAGCCTTATTAAAAGCTTTATTCAGCTTATCAGAATTGGGTTTTACTGCGTTGCCGTGTCCACAGCTATAAGACAAAAGAAGCTGACATCAACCCTTCAACTCTGCAGGATCTGACCCTTTCCTACTGTAAAAGTCTATTAAACAAAACCTACACCAGGAGCACAGTATGAAACGGTTTATCAATGTTATAAACTCATCTGTGCTCACTTGTGTTGGAGTCTCTTGTGTTTTGCTGTCATCTGTTGTGTGCTGTGTTTCATCTTTGAGGGACAATGACAGCCACGCTTTCCTGTCATTGCAGGTGCAACAAAAGCCCCAGCTGAAAAAGCCAATAAGAGTTATTTATTAATGGAATCCAAAAATAAACACTCAGAGGAATACAGTTCATTCAGGTGACTGAGGCAAAGAATCCAGTAAAGCAACAAACACTGGAGAGAGAGATAAAACTTTCAACCAGCTAAAAGGCCAAATGGTTTCCAGAGTACTTTTATCTGACTGTTTTGATTTTTGGGGGGGGAAAGGAAATATCCGGGTCCAGGTCTATCTTGAAATTTTATCTACTTATCATCTAAAAAATCAGTGCAGTGAAAAGAGTTCATTTTTCCCTGTGATTTACTTCATCTCAAACAAAGTGAAACATTTCAAGACTTTTTTTTGTTGTTTAAATTTTTGACGATTATGGCTTAAAGCTCATGAAAATCAAAATTCCACTATTTGAAAATTTGCTGGCCCCTGATTTTCTTCACCAGTGAGGACTGGCCCTGCTACAGTGGTCAGTAGGTGTCTGCTTCAAGAATCAGCATGCCACGTTTGACTGATCTGAATAGGGCCTGTGCGATAGGGCAACTTCAAGCTGGTGTTCCGCAAAACCAAGTGGCGGCATTGTTCGGCACAAGCCCTAGTACCATCTCCAAACATCATTGAAGGCAATCTCAATGCAGAGATATCAAGACCAGATTCTGCAATTTAGAGGCACTCTCATATCTCCATAGTCTCAGAACTCTATCCTACAAGATGACAATGCTTGTGCCCACAGATTGGGGTTTATCAGAGACTACCTCCAGGATTTGTGCGTGGAGAGGATGGAACGTCCTGCCAGCAGTCCTGACCTCAACCCCACTGAATGCTTGTGGGATTAGCTTAGGCGTGCCAGAGTGACCAACACAACCACATTGGCTGACTCCACATGCTACTGGGGCTCCTATTTATTAAATGAATAGAATATTAAATTGTCAATATGTGTTGTTTCTTCAGACTTCAGTCATCCAATCAACCCAACAGGAGTCAATAGCAGGATTTGCCGTTTGGCATATAAGATTTGGCGAATTTTTCATGGTCACAACCCACAAACTCAGCTCTGCTGCTCATCTCACAAATGCATGTTCTTTACAAATGTGGCATCATTTAAAAGGGAAATAAACAGGCTTTCCAACTGTAAAACATTTATTGCCAATAAGCACTGTTACAAAAAAGAAATATCCACCAAACACAAGTTACATTACATAAAGTGAGAATAACCTAAAACAGTCCTTGTCCAACTTTATCGCCATTTTCTGGATTAAGAAGGTGCAAAGCCATGCTGTTCCTATGAGATGCTATTAGTGCTATCAGCTCGCCATTGTTTACACTGGTTAAAGAGCACTGTGGCTGCAGCCATTAAACAGATTTACAGGGGTAACTAGCTTAGACCTTAAGTTTAATAGACTTGTAATTCTGGTGCAGACAATAGAGAGATCGGACTTTAACCATCCAGTTGTCTAGATGTGCGCATATCTAGTCTTGACATGGTTAACTTCCTAACCCAAGTTTTGTTCTGCTTAAACCAGTACTTTTCAAATGAATTGTCTATCTTTCCACTTAGTAATAAAGGAGTATCGATCACGGTGTCCATAAAGACACTTCTAGATAAGGATTTTCAATGCGGGTATCAGTATCGGTAAAAATGAATGATCCCCATATGTGGATTTGGTATCAGTGGTTGATCATTATTTAATGACTCTTACCAAGGACAAAAACATTCAGTAGCACATACCAATGTAGAAGATAATCAGATGTGTCTGTTGTGGTTATTGCTTGCCCAAGTTCCTCTCTCTCTCAAAGTGCCATGTAGTTATCGTCTGTGTTATTAGCTGAGGAGGGCCGATGCACAGCCTCAAACGCTGCGGGCATCTGCAGTTCATTTGCATCATTTGATGACAAACGTCTGGGTGCTGAGTACTACTGACATCACAGCTCAAAGTGTCTGTCTGGGTGTGAGGTGGCTGATAGTTTAGGAATGTAAGAGTTCAGAAGGTAAACATCATTAAGGATTTTTAATTCAGTTTAAGAGGGCAGTTTTAGTTGAATTCATTGAGGTCGTTGATTTTGTGAGAGGGGAATGTGGCAGTCTAAAGAATCTCCAAAAAAATTTTTATGGCACTTTTACACTTAAATTATGAACACAATCACTATAGAATCTTTTTAAACCTTTTAATTGAATTTCAATTTCCAGCTCTGGTTCTTAGGATTGGCTTGAGACTTCTCAAGGCATAACTCTTGGTCATTTTTGTCTCACTGTACTATAATTCACACCTCATTGTGTGTTGTTTTGGTGTCTAATAAGCTGTCAAATACCTGGGTTGTAGTCTATGAGGTCAAAAAAAATCTTAAAGGGACACTTCAACATTTTGGTAAATTCGGCCATTACCATAATCTCTATAGTCTTGCTAATAGGTTCGTTACCTTTAGTTGTCGAGGAAGCTGTTTTTAGATCGGTGGGCCTGAGATGCCAGCTGCTCTGCCAACGCTACGGAGACATATGGTCTTTCTGGCTTTCCTTCATCAAACTCATCAAATACACAATCCAACAACTCCAAAACGTTCTCGAGGACAAGTTGTGACCTGCACATTCACCACACTATGAAATAATCATGTAACATTACAAGATAGAGTTGTTTTAGAGCCGATGATACTCAAGGTTAAACCAAGTAACTACAGAACTGCCTGAGGTGCGCACTGTGTCACTCCGCCCATTGGTTTACTCAAGAAAGTAGTTCAGAGTATTTGCTTCATGTGTCGTAATGTTACATATTTATATGTTATTATTTCATAGCGTGGTGAATGTTTAGGTCTCAACTCCTTTTCAGGGGGAAAAAAATGGTTTTTTTTTTTTCATTTTAATGTGTTAACTTCTCAACATATAAACAACCAAAATGTACAACTTATATGTGGAACAGAATAAGTACAATGTATTTATGCATGCATGGTTTTCTATAATGACGTACTTTTCCTGTCTCTTTGTTAATTGAAATTGGGTTGCAATTGCTTATTAAAGAAGTGGTGGGTTCTGAAGCTAGACCAGTTAAAAACCACTGCTGGTACACACAGTATGCATGTAGACATCCCTCAGATACTAGCGGTTACATCTTTGAGGAGGTGCACATCTGCATCGGTTCAGAGCTAACCTACGGTGTCTGCTACAGTGTAGATTTAACATCAAAGTAAAGCCAAGCATTAATTCAGTCCCTTATCACCACATATTGAGCCTCAGTCCAAAATGTAGCTCTGTTGAAAGAGTTGAAAGGCAATCAGGACAATTTTACTGTCAGACACTCCTGGAACCGAGATGAAAACAGGAATGAAGCAAAGGGCTTCACATGTTGCAAGGTGTTGTATTGCTGCGCCCTGCATTGTTCACGGGTTATCAGGACACGACAGTAGGAATGATTGTAATCAAGTTAAAGTTGTTGCTGACTCAGGAGATGCTTTAAGTTTTTTGTCCTTTGTTTTACAGCAGTGTGGTTTCTGGGAGATTTGAGATGTGTCTTCGAAACCTTGAATACATTTTCTTTTTCCCCTTTTGTGAATGTTTTTGAAAGAAGGATTGTTTTGGAGATGTTGTGTTAAAAAACTGAAAAACTAAGAAGAGTCTGAAACTTTGAGCTGGAGCTTTACTTTTTATGATGCTGAGCGTCTCTGACAGAGCGATCCTGAGTTCCTCCTGACACTTGACCCTAATTTCCGCTTCCTCATTGAGAATGTTTTCAGCTGAAGCCTGTGATCATCTTTGCTCTGCATGCTTTCCTGTAACAGTGACTCTGATGATTTTCCTAAATTCAGTCTGTCAGCTCTGCCCTGACCTCCTTCACAAACATGTCTCCGAGGGCCGGGACCTTTTCAGGTTTATTTTTGTCTCTTTGAGACCCAAGAAGAAGTGACTGCATAGATTATTGAATAAAAATGCATTTAGTCCGACAAGCAGGGCCTTTTGGTTCTGTACCAACAAAGACCTGGTTTCAGATTCTGTCTCTGACCTCAATAAGAAAACAATACCACTTTAAATTTAGCATCCCTTGCTGTTTTGATGACTGTACTGCTGCCTTGTCGTGTATTTGTGTCTTTACATTGAGAGCATTGAAAACGTGAATCAGATTTCCTGCATGTGCACACAGCCTGGGCCAGATTAACCAATGGGCATTATGGGTACAGGCCCAGGGGCCCATATGCGCTGGGAGCCCAGCAAGACACTGAAAGAAAAAAATTGAGTTTTTCCCCTTTTTATACAGCGCTAAACGGAATAAACGCTGGGATGTTACTTGCTGTTACTGTCCCCATCCATCAATTAAATGTTTTATGCAAAGAGGTCTATTTTTATAGAATGAAGGTATTTTCCCCAAAAATCAAAGAACAAGAGAAACTCCTTTTAGTCTATTTTTTGTTTGTTTGTTTTTCATTTTTGACCCAAATTGGAAAAATATATGATTGTATTATCTGTTGGAAAGTTTTATTTTTTATTATTGTGTGTCCACAATAAATAAGTAAGTAAATAAATAGATGGAAAGATATATGGATGAATAACCAAAGAGACTAACAAATGATCATTATTGTCAAAAACAAAAAATGGAATAACAAGAGTTTCTCCTGATTTCTGAGGCTGGTTTCAACCAGGAAATGGAACTGCCAGAAAACACACTGGCTGTGTCTGAAATCACTCCCTATTCACTACATAGTGCACTATATAGTGAATACGCTATTTTGTAGTGGTGTCCCAATTCTGAGTGAGCATTGTTGTTCACTACGTAGTGCACTCATTCTTTCCCAAAATGCATTTTTAAAAGTAGTGAACAAGCGATGCTCACTAGCCCAGCAATATTTACCATCATGCATCGTGGTTGCTGCTCTCAAACATGACGGACGAACGAGAGGAGCACAGGAACACAATTGTTTGTTGGTTTTAACCAAATTTGTATGAAAATGTTAAGGATTTAAAACTGAGTAACTCTGAGGATAACAAGACATGAGACCATTATCTTTATGCAAAAATAAGTGATAATACACACAAAAGTGTAGACTATTTTGCCACTAAAGACACAAGCTTTTTTATCTATTAGTATTTTTATATTTAGTGTCGGTTTTCATTGAAATTCTACCGTTAATTTTGATCCACTGACGATGTCCTGGAAATTTAGCCATTGTTGCTAAACGTTTTAATTGTGAGACGGCGATGACTTCATTTCCCGTTGCCGGTGTAGTGTTCAAAATCATTTTTGTGTTTTGCAGTTGAGTCCACTATATAGCCCACTATATGCTGCTCACTATATAGAGGATAAGGAGTAGGGAATGAGTGAGTGGTTTCAGACACAGCCATTGGTCCTGCACACAGCCAATAAAGCTGAAACTAATTCTGTGACATTTAAAAAGAAAAAAATCCAAAAAGTTGTTGAAAGAAACAGATATGCATCGAACATAGGGGTGAGACAAATTTTCAAGATATTGTTTTTCTTTTGATTTTTTAACTTTAATGATGCAGCATCACATCACTGGTGCCAAGTCTTGCTATTACCTGTTGTTTCCACTTGCATGTCTTTACAAAGGTGAGACACTTGGATGTCATCCCCACAAGAATCTCTATAATATCTGTGTATAAAACTCCTCTCCTCCGTAACGTTTTCATCATTCATTTAAACATCACTTACTTAAAAAAAATTGAACTATTCCTTTAAAATCTCTGTAAGATTTTTGTGTCTTTTCATCTGTTGAGAAGTAAAAAAAAAAAAAAGTATCCAGCTGAATAAATGAGTAGATTTTCTGCTAGAGTGTTTCACTGTGCAGTTTGAGCTGAACCAAAACAATGATCTGCCTTCAGAGCATTGAGAAAGGAGAGGAAAAGAAACAGGAACAGAGCTGCGTATGTATGCGTAAAGCTAACCTAAATGAGTCCACCCTCCCTCCTCCACCGCGGGCACACGGCGCGGGGAGCTTGTCCATCCTTTCCAGCAGAATTCTCGAGCAGACGTAGTTGAAGTATTTAAAGCGGCAGCAGCCTCGCGCTACATCCATCAAGCTGACAGAGCGAGTAACTCCAGCAGCTCCACATTCAGCTGGTAGGCTGCCGTGTTTTACAGAGAGAAGTTGTGCCGGGCCAAAAAGTGACTCCTGGGCAGGAAAATAACACTCTTAGTGAGCAGGTGTATAGAGAGAGACACAGAGAGGCATGGAGAACAGAAAAGAGCTGTTCTAACACTGACCTTTGTGGTAGGGTGATACAGAGGAGCAGGTGAGCTGGAGAGAGATGTAGAGTTTTAGACAGAGAGGGAAATGTGTCAGGAGGACACTAAATATTTACCACAGGTCAGCATCAAATAGAGACAGAGTTTTGCATTATTTGTGGGTATAAAGAGACTCCAGTCGTCTTTAAAGTGTAAATCTTTAAAAACCTGGGAGCTTTCTTTTTCTCGCTTCCTCTATACATCAGGGGAAACCACTCTAAGTGTCCCCAAGTGGCTTCCTTTTAATGCGTCCGTGCCAGCATTAGCCAAAGCCAGAGGCATTATATTTTCAGTTTGTTCATCCAAGAAAGTTCTTTGGTCGGATGAGACCAAAATGTTGCTTTTTGGCCCTCAAACAAGACGTCATGTGTGCGTTAAGCACCATTCCCTTGTGAAGCACAGTGGTGGCAGCATCATGTTGTGGGGATGCTTCTCACTGACCCTGGAAGGCTTGTAAAGGTACAGGGTAAAATAAATGTGGCAAAGACAGTGATGGGGTTGCAGATGAATCCTGTCAGTATTCTTTCAAGTGCAAATGGCTTGTCCAGCCTGACAGATGGCTCTGTCTGTGTCTGAGTGACTGAGTGAGTGATCCTACATTCAGAGTCATACCATACAGAGTTGGCTTTACTTCTACAGAAGTCCTTGGTAATGGCTGCCTCCACTGTTCTAAATACCTCAGATATAGCTTCAGCATTGCATCTGTTTGATTAGAACTGGACCACGTTTCTGTATGAAATACAGAATAAAAACAACCCTATAAGATTTTCATGTTGGAGAAGATGTTTTTACTTTTCTGCTGCCCTGCTTCGGCATGACTGTGTGATAGTTAAGGGGGAAAGGGTTTCTTGTTGTGTGAAGGCTTGTATACAAGGCCTGCTAGTGGAGCGGTTAGCCCGGACTTAGCCCAACCAGCACTTTTGTCAGAAATGCACAGCATTTCTTCATTACAGTTAGAGCTGAAAGCAACACTAACAGCTTTCTGTGACAAAAACGATGTTGTTGCTCTTCTACCGACCTGCTTCAGCATGAGCATGTGATAGTTACGAGGAAAGTGTTAGTTGTTGTGAGTGATTGTATACAAGGCCTGCTAGCAGACTGAGCCACAGCGGCACTTTTATCTGAGCTGGACAATGTGTCTTAACTCAAACAAGCGTGGAGAGCAACACTCAAAGCTTTCAGTGATAGAAAAAAATTCCTCGCTGTGCTCCTGGTCTGTTTCGGCATGGCTTTCTGATCATGGTGGTGGACTTGTCTGGTATTGTCCGGCGTTAGCTGTTAGCTTGGATGTCACTTTAGGACTGCTGCAGTTTACTCGGAACCGGACCGCTTGTTAAATCAGAGCAGAGAGCCACACCGACAGCTTGTCTTTTGCAGGGAAGAGGTTTTTTTGCACCTTTCTTGTTGTGATATCTCCCCTCCCAGCATAAAATAGCACAAAATGAAGGGAGGATTTTCTCCTCACCGTTCTCAAGAGCTGTGGCTGAATCGATGCATTTGTTTCTGTCTATGACTTTTAACCAATCAGATGCGATAACAGAAAAGCAGGAGGGAAGGGGGGATGATGCTGCTCAGGGCTTTATCTCCACACATAGAGGGAGAGAGAGAGGACAACATGTAGTTATATACACTTAAGTAACCACTTACAATTAATCTGGCTAAACATTATTAAAAATAACAATAAGGACAAAGTCACTCTGCCAGAACACATGACACAAGCCTCAGTGATATTGTACTTTTCTCCTTTTAGCTGTTTTTTGAACCTTTTAACTTCTCTTGGGTTTCTTGAGTAGAAATGGCATTGCACTGATTTTAGTGCACTGATGTTTTTGCTTCCTGTTCTTCTTCCAGTCAATCTGGACAATCTAGTTATGCCTAAGTCATCTGGCTAGCAGTCTGAATAAGGCCTTAACTCCAAACATCCATAACAGAACAAGCAACCAACCAATAACCTTTAAAAATTGTGAGTTCAAATCATTGTGTCTGACTTTTTCAATCACTGAAGTTGGCGTCTTCTTGATATTTCTGTTTGTTTTTAAAGAAGACCTTCAAATAGAAGTTATCCTTCAAGTGTCTTTTAGTCTATGCAAGTTTTAGTGGATATAAACTTAAGTTTCTCAGTAAAAGATGACATGAAAGAAGCAAAGCAGCTTCTGCATTCACAAAGTATCAGGAGTTGCTTGGCAACAGGCACAGAGGTGAATCTCAGTGTTAAAATGGTGGCATCAGAAAAGCGGAGAAACCAAACTTCTGTGTACACTCCGATCTGAAATGGTTAAAGAAGAAAAAAATACACAGAAGCTGCAAACCACTGAAGCAGTTTGACTCTTGATGCTGCAGAGATTGCTTCAATGAAAAATGAATGAAGGAGATCAGGCGAAGTTTTCTGGAAGAATGCTTTTTGAGTTCTTGGTGGAGGCAGTTTCAGATTTGTCCTGCATGTATTCATGAGAACAGTTTGGGAGTTTTGAATATATTAACCAGACAAAATTTAAGAAAATTAAATAATTATACAGAGGTAGAGGACAGTCTTATAACTCAAGTTCACACATTTGCATTTTAAATCATTGTTGTGAAGCCAACACTTTACTTTGTTTGATAAGCAACGGTGTTTGAAATAACTGAGTCACAATTTTCAACTTTCAGGATTCTGAAAAGATTCAACATGTCAAATAATGATTTTTTATGACATACTTTATGTGTGCTGAGTTAACTTTCACCAACTGCCAGTTTGAGTACAGATGTCCCGGCATTTTCTTCATCTTCTTTGGTGCATCGATGGAGCGCGTGTCAGCATTGGTCATAAAAGTCCATGTCCAACATACAAATGTCCTGCTGTTACTGTCCATGGAGCAGAAAGACATTCTGTCTTTATTATATTCAGCCATCCTCTATCCATGAGAAAGCTTGACCAAATATGTAAGGTCTTTGTATTAAAAGTACACTAAGCTTGCACCCTCATCATACGCCACCACATGAGGTTAGAACAAATGGAACAACAGCCAGCGACTACTGACCAATGCACATGGCATCACCCTCCTGAACTGCACCCACAGCTCAATGAACAGCATTATTAAGTGTTTTACAATCATTGTATGATAAATAGTTAGCCATGTTAAATTTGCAGAGTGTCACTTCTGCCACCAGGGGGCTCTAAATCAAAACAGTGAAGAAAGATGACAAGTAACGACATGCTGCTGCCCAGCTATTTACATCTTATTTTCAGTTAATTAATCTTGCAAAAAAGATGGATTGTCCTGATTTCATGTCTGTTATCAGGCAAATCCATGTCGCAAAGCTCCAATCTGAAACATCTGTGCCAGATCTGAGAACCAATCTGGCCATTATTTCAGGAGAACAATTTGGTTGCTACAGGTGGGGTTTAGTTCTATTGGAAGCCGACAGTAATGGCTGCCACTGGTGTAGCGTTCAGCCTGGATGTACCTAAAGTAGTGATCATCAACTGGCGGTCTGGGGGCCACACCAGGCACCCCACATCTTTACATCCAGCCCCCAGAACCATAATCAAATTCAGAACATGTGCAGAGGAGGGCATATGTTGTGGGATTTGAGGTACCCTTTTTTTTTATAACTCCCACAGCTATCAAACAACTCCAAAAACAATAGAAACAGTTTAATCAGGAATGACTATATTTTATCAATTTTTCAGAAATCTACTTGTCAGTCGTTAGTAGCATTTATAATCATGCTTTAGCATGAGTTGGCGAAAGTTTTAAGAAGTGCCAGGAAAATTAATTCACATCAGAATTGCATAATGTCTATGATTCAAAAAAATTCCAGGAATCGATATTTTAAAATGTGCTTTACGATATCCTGAGTGTGTTTTCAACCGCAGACCTGCTGAGAGTCTACATAAAAGATCTGTTTTCTGCATGTGTATTTCACCAGTCACAACACAGGTTATTAGCACCAAGCTCAGTGATAGACATCAAGAGGGCTCCAGAAATATGTAGCTAAAATATTTCAATCGCCCCCTTGTGGCTGGCTTGAGTATAGGTGATAAATATATCAGAGGTGAAGTATATTGCCTCACTGATAAAAGCTTTAAGTTCCATTTATTTTTAAAAGAAACGAAGAAAATAGTTTTACAAGATAGTGTTGATTCAACCAAAATATTGATTTTAGTTTAATTTATGTCAATATCTGGCCCCCACAGTGTCTGTTAAGAACAAGCTGGCCCTTGTCTGAATGGAGTTGATGACCCCTGGTCTATGGAGCAGGGGCGAGTCCACTAGCAGAGAGAAGCAGATGCTGAAATGATCACCTCACAGGAAATAAAGGATGTTTTGTGAATCAGGAATCAGTTTAAATCGAGTCAATTCTAACCCCCAGAATCAAAAGTGAATCAAATCTTGAGATAAAGATTCGCATTTCTTGATAGGATTAGTTTACATTTTTAACTAATGAAGACATTTCAGTGCCAAAAGTCTGTTGTACCTGTAAGCCCACAATTTTAAATATAAAAGCATGTATTGTAGCTTAAGTGGATGCTTTCTTTGTTTGAATTGTCCATGTTTTGACATCATCGTAATCAGCTGATAAAAACATTACAAATGTAAAAGTTTCGTTATCTTGTGCACATTTTTTTGTTTTTATTGTCAAATAATAATTTTCAACTTCTAAGTGTACAGCAGATCAGAGTAGAACCCGAAATAAGAACTTATTTCTAACAAAGAGCGATTGTTTTCAGAATCAGGAATTGGTTTGAAATGATGGTTTGAGATTCTCAGATGTGACCCAAAGAAGTGAAATCAAATTGGATTGTGTGATATTGACAGATACAGACTCCTGATGATTAGTCTCTCACTTCTGCAGGACTAATACAACAACATAGTTATGAAACTACCAAACGAGTGTTCAGCATAACAGCATGTCCAGGTTCTTCTTTCTCATTCATTCATTTTTGTTCATTCATTCCAAAAGTATTGAAATATCCCCAGAAAAAACAACAATGCATTTTCTTCTCCTCAAACTGACAATTTAGCTGCATGAAAATACTCTAAAACATGCTGAAGTCAAAGTGAAGCCACTGTGTACCCCTAATAAAAGAAGTCTTTATGTTGCCTCCATGGAGACCATGACATATTGAATTTGAGTTGTTAACCTTTAGTCAAAGGTGCCAAGACTTTCTCTGGCAGCACAAAGACTCATCCTTGGAGCTTTCAGCACAACCTCAGCCTCTGAAAACGCTGTCTTTTCATCTCCAGCTGCTGAATGGAAGTCCTTCCTGTCATGCTCACATGCAAACACACACTCTCCGAGAAAATCGGACATTTTGAATCCACACTTCGGCCGTAAGATTTCAATGAGGACGTGTGGCAATGGTATAGGACACGGGACAAACGACCGTCCTCGTCAGCCGCTAAAAATGACGAATGAGACGCTCAAATATTTGACCTGAGCTGATCAATCAGATCAAAGGACGGCGTCATTCCTCATAATTTGTCATTCAAACGGAGGAACATCATCTATCACCTCGTCTGGTAACCTACAGGTTACATTCATCATCTAGTTCTATATTTGGTCCACATGTGTTGTCTTTTTTAGAAGATTATTGTGAGGATCAAACGAGTTAAAGTAACATAATCTAGGTCGTAATCATCCAAATGTCAGTCCCAGCAGTGGCTCTTGGATCTGGTGCTTCTGCAGGGAGATTTGTAGTGTTTGAAGCCGTTGGCTGAGCGCATAACCTTCCTCCCTTCTCCTAACCTGATGGGAGTCATTACTGTGGATTGACATATGGGTAAGCTATGCTTCAGGAGGAAGCCATCTGGCATAATGTTTGCTGGCAAGATTTCACATTTACAGAACACAAGACGGTCTTTTTATATCCTGGGAAATTATTTTCACTTTGGCAGCCCCACTCCACCTGTACCTGGGCATGCATGGAGATATTATAGCCTTAGAAATGCATTAACCACTGACATTTACCAAGAAATACGGAATTATTTTGGATTAGTGCACTCTTGACTTTAGATCGCCATTCTATCTCTTTCTAAATATCACTTACTTTGACTGTTTATAAAGATACTAGGTCTTTTTTGAGCTCAGTATGACCTGAGGCCAGGACACGACATGATAAAGGTCCAAGTCTCAAACTGTCATGAAGACTAATTTCAAAGTTTTAAAGTGTTTAAGAGGTGGTTTCCTTTCTTCCATTTCTGCTGTTGTTTTAAAGGCATAAAAAACAGCAAAATGGGACCAAATCAGAAGCCATTTGGGAGCCAAAAGACAGGATCTTATGACTGAGCTGAGAAAAATAATCCAGATCTCTAAGAGGAGCCATAATTCCTATCACTCTAAGCAAGGCTGGATGAACACAAGTACATAAAGTCATCCTTTTTTCTAATTAGAATACAGTAGATCATGCAAGTTGGCAGGTAGTTCTTTACTGCATGCAGGAACAAATTGCATCTACACAACCAATCCAATAATAATAATAATAATAATAATAATAATAATAATAATAAAGACATCCTAAACAAGTCCACTGATTTCTGACGGTCACTCTCATGACCGTTCATCTGAGACGCTCTGCATCTCAAAACAGAAAAGAACTTTAAAAAATTAAATTAAATTTCTATTTAGCGTTAGGGTAAGGGTTAGGATACCAAAAGTTAAAAGATAAAAACAGGGCTTCATGGTGTTATTGGCCTAATATAGGTATCGACAGTTATTAGCTTAAAAAGGAAATTATTGGTATCGTCAGATATCAAAATTTCCGCCAATATTTTGGTTGTGAATATCATCATATAGCAGCTTTAAATTTTTTGCATTTGTACAACTAAATTTGTAAAGTTTTAGGCTGGAATATCACCTACACCAGTTTAAGTCTGTGTCTTTGTTCCCAATCTTCAAACTTCAAAGTCAAACTTCAGCTTGATTCTGTGCCCATCCTTAAACTTTGAAGTGTGTTCAAAGGACTGAAGTTTTTGGTCTGAAAAACATATTTAGATATCAGTATTTAAATTAATAACAGTGAAAATTAAGCTGTAAATATCGGCACATCGGACATTGGCAAAAAATCCAATATTGTGCATCCCTAGTCCCCAACCTGACCTGAAAAGCCTGATTACAAAATGTTTAATCAAACCAAGTAAACTGTCTGCTTACAGGAATAATAGCTCATACTCCATCAAAACATTCCAGCCAGCATAGCTTACATATCTCCATTAGCTGCATAAGCTACCTAGATAAGTGAGTTACAGAGCTAACGGAGCTAAAGCTAAGCTCACAAAGATGCTTCCTAGGACATATGTTTATGTCATTGCTAAATCAGCTTAAGCTACATTTTTTTAAAGGTCACTTTGCTAAAGGTCACATTGCTTAAGCTAACTTAAGACATATATGTCTGAGGTCACTTTGCTAAGGTCGCATTGCTTAAGCTAACTTAGATATGGATAATGGAGTTACATAGCCAATTTTGCAATGTAGCCTAGTGGCTAAAGCTTAGCCCACAAAGCAGCTATGTAAACCATGAACCAATGTCACCTGTGTAGCTAAGTTAGCTTTAGCTACATTTTTTAAAACTCACATTGCTAAAGCCCACTTTGCTAAAGCTAACTTAGCTGTGGATAATGCCCTATGTTGCAAACATTGCTACATAGCCTAGTAGCTAAGGCTAAGCTCACAAAGCAGTTATGTAAGCTAGCCTTCATTATCTGCGTAGCTCAATCAGCTTTAGCTATGTTTGCTAAAGCTAGTGTTACTGAAGCTAAGTTAGCTATGGATAACAAAGCTACAAAGCTTGCCTTTCCACATAGCCCAGTGGCTAAAGCTTAGCTCATAAATCAGCTATGTAAACAATGTATCTAAGTTATATGTGTAGCTCTGTTAGTCTTAGCTACATTTTCTACAGCTCACATTGCTAAAGCTCATGCTGCTAAAGCTAACTTAGCTATGGATAATGGAGCCATGTAGCTAGCATAGCTAAGCAAAAGCTAAGTTCATAAAGCAGCTATGTAAACTGTGTATCAGCGTAGCTTAATTACCTTCCACTATGTTTGCTAAAGCTCACATTGCTTAGCTACATTGGCTTATGTAATAATTTGTGATTACATAGCTAGCATAGCAATGTTAGCTAAAGCTTATGAAGCTATGTTTGCTAAAGCTTACATTGTTAAAGCTAACTTAGCTACATTGGCTTTTGTAGTAATGTGTAATTACATAGCTAGCATAGCAACGTTACCTAAAGCTGATGAAGCTAGAGCGAGCCACCATTCTGTAACTACTTCTAAGACAGGTCTATATATAATTTAATCCTGGACTGGAACTCTAACGTTTTATGTTTTTGTCTATAATGGTTATAATGTGGTTATTTCATGAATGTAACTGCCAGATATTTTTATGAAAGAGAGCTTAATTAAAAAAAAAAAATCTAAAACTGGAAATACGTTGTACCGGCAAATACAGCACTTCTGTTTTTGAGATGTACAGTATCTCAGATGAACGGTCTGTGAGAGTAGTTGTCAGAAATATGTGGTGTATAGCCAGACCCCTCTTGACAAGTCTGAGCAATCAGATATCAAACATTTTTTCCTACACATTGAGGTGACCTCGGAAACCATATGCTCATAACAGATACTAATCTCTTGGGTAAAAATCAAAATATTTTTTGGGTGTTCAAACTCCTCAGGCTAGCCAGATTTCATCCAAAAGTTGACATTCAATAAATCTGCTGCTCACTTAAAACAGACGGACAGTTGCTTCACAGTGCTGTGGTCTTCTGTATCTTAAATAGTTGTGTGATCAAATGACTTGTCTAAGCGAATAGGCTCATTATCATTAAACACTAAAATTAAGATGATTGGTAATATTAAATTAAACCCTGAATTTTAACACAGCTGTCCATCAGAATGATAGAAAAACAGAAAGTCTGGTGCGTCAAAGAAAACTTAAAAGAGATTGATTGTGACTGAAAAGTACAGCTAAAAATATCTATCATAACAACAAATAAACAGCTGCTTTGCATATTAAAATGTGTTTAAATGGGCATCATCTGGGTTTGTTTTGCTGCTGAATGAAACTTTGCAGGTATGGGTTCATATCATATCGTAGCTTTTGGTATGTAACATAGAGGTGGGTTTCTCCTTGCATAGATCAGTGTGTTGTTTGAAGACCAGAGGTGAGACTCTCCTTCATGCCGCACTCCATTCAGCTCGACCCAGTTCTTCGATGCCTTTCTATTACATCCATGGCTGACCATGCCTGACATATACGTCTGAGAGGCACCCGGCACAAACAAACCATTAAGTAAACACATAAAGAGGGACTTTATTGCGTTCAAGACGGCCACATAGTGAGGTATCAAACACTCAAATGAAAGAGAAATGACTTAAACTGTCCTGAAGTTATTATTTAGAAAAGTGGAAACGCTGTGATTGCGAGGAGAATCACGATGAGCGCCAGCCTAACAGCCTAACAGTTGGTGTTTATGACTGCTGAGTAAACAGTGTGCTTATTGAATGAAGCCCACACACCTGGTCAGTATGAGAGGAATAAAAACTGGCAGATGGTTTGATATGGCTGGTTTTGTCCTCTCTCCCTTGACGCAGCTGTACTATACTTCTGTGTTTCTGCTGCACAACTTAAGAGGGTGTTGATTATGTGGAAACCTGCTTCCTTGAGTTTACATATCTTAGAATCTAAAAAATTAAAGTTATTAAAGTTTGGTAATTACTCCCATAGATTTCTTCAGATGGCAGATGGGTAACAGGTGGAATGACTACAAAGTAATCCCTGCAAGCATCATATCAGCTATTACCACTGGAAATTCCTGTTTCTACAGGGGATGGACAGATTTTGCCATCAGCCCTGCCACGTTCCAAAAAGATCCAAAAAAGAGATAAAATTAGGAATCAATTAAAGTTAACAATCTATGGAAATGGAGGAAAGTTAGTACATTAAAGCTCTGTGTAGACCCAGACACTGCAATTAATATAAGAAATGTAAAGAAAAACAACAAAAAAAAAACAACTTCCAAATTTAAAAAGCCAAACTTGTACCAAATGCAGAGCTGTTTGGGAGCCAATAAACCGGCTCTTTTTCTGAGCTGAGCCAAATGATTTCGAGCTCTAAAAGAAGACATCACAATGAGTCAGACTGGATGGACAGCAGCTGTGGATAAAGATCAGTTTACTGTGACAAACTGTACAGAACCAATAGAGGTCCAGTCAATTGATGCTAGCAGTCTCACAATTGGTGAAATTGGGATCACTTAAGCGCAGTGAATGCATCTCAAGTGATTGTAGTATAACGACACCTGTGTCTGGAAGGTCCACTCACTGGTTAATCAGTATTTCTGGCTACCATTACACCATGAAGACAAAGGAACACTCAGAGCAACTCAGAGAAAAGGTTATTGAAAAGTATAGGTCAGGGAGTGTATACAGAAAAAAAGTCAATTATGTTTGTTACATAGCTCTGTAGCTATGTTGGCTCCATAGCTACATCTACTATGTACTTTATGCAGCTAATGAAGCTACATAAGCTACGATGGCTATGTTGGAATGTTTTTATGGAAGCAAAGCGTCTTTGCTTGTTGCAGACAGTTTACTTGGTATTATCAAGATTGGCAAAAGGGGCAAAAAGGGTCATTAAAGGATTAAGAGTGGCAGAAATATTACACCAATGGCCGGCTCAATATTGGAAAGTTGTTAAAAAGTGGTATAAATGGGCAAAAAGTGGCAAAAAATGTTGCAAAAATTGCCAGAAAAATTTGTGAAATGGATGAAGATTGTCAATAAAGGGGCAAAAAGTACATTTAAAACTAGAAAAGCACTCAGAGAGCGCAGACCTCCACCATTAGCCCTATCACCCAATAGTACAGAATCCTTTAAAAAATTCCAGGATCCAGACGGTGATCCAGATCGTTCCCAAAACCTAATCAATTCTTCTTTATGCCATTTCTGACATTACCTGAAAATGTCATCAAAAGTCTGTCCATAACTTTTTGAGTTATGTTGCTAACAAAGAAACTAACTAACAAACTAACAAACCCTGCTGATCACATAATCTTCTGGCGGAGGTAAAAATGGTTAGGAGTTAGGAAAACATTGCAAAAAATACCAAGATAACGTGGAGAAAGAGGTTTGAGATTGGCCAAAAAAAAAAAAAGTGCAAAAAGTGTCATTAAAGGGTTGAGAGTGCCAAAAAATGTTGCACAACTGGCCAGATTAAGTTGTGAAAATGGCTGAAGATTATCCACAATGGCAAAAAGAATTTAATAAACATGGGTAAAATATTGCAAAAAGGCCAGATTAACTGGTGGAAATGTGTTAAAAATTGGCATAAATGGGAAAAAAGTAGCAAAAATGGTTAAAAGTGGAAAGAAAACAGTTAAAAGTAGCAAGATGTTGTAAAAATGGCCAGATAAAATGGTGAAAATGGTTGAAGAATGGCCATAAAGGACAGAAAGCATATATAGGCATAAAGGGTTAAAGTGGCAAAATATTCCAAAACTAGCAAGGTAAAGTGGAAAGGTATAAAAGTGTGGTAAAAATGGATTAAAAGCTGCAAAAATATTGCAGTAATAGCTATTAAGTTGTGAAAATGGTCAAAAATTGGCCTAAAAGGGCAAAAAAAAATTAAAATTGATTAAGAGTGGCGAATATATGGCAAAAATGGCCGGGTCAACTCGTGTAAAGGTGATAACTAGGTTAAAGTCGCAAACATTTTGCAAAAATTGCAAGCTAAAGTAGAGAGGGGTTTAGGATTGGCAAAGAGGGGCAAAACTGTTCATGAAGGGTTTAGAGTGGCAAAAATGTTGCAAAAGTGTCTGGATCAACCAGTGGAAAGGTGTTACAATGGGCAAAAATGTTGCAAAAATGCCCAGAGAAAATAGTCAGGTTTTGATTTTTGTCTTTTAATTTTTGGTATCCTGGCCCTTACCCTAACCCTTAACCAAAGTGTGATCAGATTTTATTTTGAAAGTTTTAGAGTGTATTTCTTTTCTGAGCTATATGGCGTCTAGATGAACCGTCTACAAGAGTGGCTGTCAGAAATGAACGGTCGACAGCCAGACTGTCTTGGTTTCCTCTGGGCCAAAGCTCATTTGAAAGTGACTGGAGCAAATGGAAAAATTGTTCTGTTCTTTGAATAATCAAAATTGGAAATTGTTTTTGGAAATAACAGACACCATGCCCTGTGGGCTCAGAGGGAGATTGGTAAATCTTTACATCCTGTATTCATTGACATTTTACACAAACTCCCAACTTTTTTAGAATTAGGGTTGTAACTGGAATTTTTTATTCTTGGCAAACACTAAATGTTAATATAGGACTGTAATTTAAAATGAACCTTTGGCTCTAAAGCATTATCTGGAGTGAGATTAACCAATATTATGATGCCTGATAAGGAGTACCCATCCTGTTTACAGTGTGACAATCTACTGAGGTTATTCTGTGATGATACTGCTCTCTAGTCATGGCAGATTTACCATTTGTAGGAGCTGCCAACTGGGAGAAAACAAGGCCTTTAACTAATTAAAGCAAGTAAATAAACAACATTTTGTGCGCTCTGATGTCTTTAATTAAATGTCATGGATGGCTGAAGTGTGTCAATAAAGTTGGCAAACATGAGCCTGGATCTACACCAGTTACAAAAAAACATCTTCCTCTTTGTTATATCATGTTTTCTGCTAAAAGAAGAGCTGTCCGCAGCAGCTGTCTTTTAAATGTCATGAAAATTACCTAGCAAATGTCAGGAAGTCTTCATATCATCCTGATAAAAAAAAAAAAAACCTTAAAAATTCAAGGTATATAAAAGAAGATGATCAAACAGAACCAACACAGGGATTTCTTGTTCATGTTTATTTTGCTGCCTACACTGATCATCCATGAGTGAGATCAGCTGGTCCACTGCTGATACTGATCATACTTGTGTGTTCTTAAAAAGCAGCTGGTTAGTGGTTGGCCAGTCTCTCTTAAATTGCTAAAAAAAAAAAAAAAAAAAAAAAAATTCTTCCAAACAACTGTATTCCCTTAAGAATCTCAACAAAACCTAAATTTTCTTTTCTTGAAGTTCCATTTTAACACATCATGCTGTTTCATATACCTCAGTCATTTTAACCAACTGTTTCCTATATCCATGGCATGAGTCCTCAAGAAATGTAGCCATATAGAACAACTACCAAACATTTGCATTTAACAGCAATAACATATAAAACCAAAAATTAGAGGTTTTGTCCCAGTGCTAGCAATTTGTATCTATGTAAGTTGTCCAAACAAACATAATGAAAATTGTGAGCTTTTCTTTACACACATGCAGTGAGTTGCACAATTAACACCAAGGTTTAACACAAAACAACAACAGCACTTAGCTACACATTAGCATCTTTAGCTCTAGGTTATCCTGTTAGCACAATAGCTGCTAACATAACTTGGCAGCTTACAGCAGCCAAATACCATCCTCCACTGAAAACACCAACAAAGTGTCCAAACAAATAACTAGCCAGTGCTCCATTAACTAGACACCATTTTAAAACTCTGCATAACAAATGAAAATTGAGTCTTGTCCAGTGTTAGTCCTCATACTGATGATCTCAACTGTAACCTCCGCTAAAGCAGTAAAATCCAACTATCGTCATTTCTTTGGAGTAGTTCTGAAGAAAGACAAAAATGTCCACTGTGGATAGTTCAGTACAGTACAGTCCTCCTTTCATCCATGGCTTTTCCCCACACTACTACTAATTAGCCAGGACGCTCCAAGCATGAACACCCAGCTACAGGGAAGTTAAATGGCACTCTCACAGCCAGCCCAAAAGGATCAACGCCTTTCTGCATGACATGATTATTTGTCGAATAAAGTTCCACTTAATCTGAGAAGTGGTCATTGATAGATTAACCAACTCATCAAAGTCTACAACTCTCTGCTTGGCCTGGGCCTGTCCTCGTCCCGGCTGCTGCATCTGTGTTTATACTGCTCAGCTATCTGCAGTTCCCTTTATCTCAGCGTCTTTATTACATGCAGAGATGACTAGCAAATAATCTGTCCACATCGTTAATTTCCCTGCACATTTTACATAAGTCCCCCGGACATAGGATTTGTTTGACATCATCAACGCCGACAACATGAATATTCACTGCCTGAATTAGATACGTGCTGTCTATGTAGAAAAACTACTTCAGCACTGAACCATAAGTAGGTCTTAGTAAAATTACAATGAGTTGGTATCACTTTGAGTTTATATTACGGGATTCTTGCCAACCTATCTTTTAAATTACACAGTATATAACATGTAGTTTTTCACTATTTACTTACAGCACCTATGAAAAGTATTCACCCCCTTGGATGTTTTATCCTTTCATTGATTTCACAAACCAGTCATGGTCGATATAACTGAGCCTTTTTTGAACAAAAATATATCATAAAACTCTTCAATGTCAAAGTGAAGAAAAATTCTTCAAATATAAAATATATAGGATTAAATAAGTGCATAAATATTCAGCCCCTTCAAGTCAGAATTAAGTAAATGTACCTTTGGCTGCAATCACAGCAATGAGTCTGTGTGGATAGGTCTCAACCAATTTTGCACACCTGGACACTGCAAATTTACTCTATTCTTCTTTGTATGTAGCTAACATAAATGATTTTTTTAACCTTTTATCTGAGTTTCTCTGAGTGTTCCTTTGTCTTCACGGTGTAATGGTAGCCATGAATACAGATTAACCAGTGACTAAACCTTCCAGAGACAGGTGTCTTTCTACTACAATCACTTGAGGCACATTCACTGGACCCAGGTGATCCTTTTCTCACTTACTGTGACACTTATAGCACCAACTGGCTTGACCTCTGTTGAATTAGGTCAGAGAATATCTAAGCAATCAGTTATTTTACACCACATCTTTGCCACCAAAGTTCCTCTATTTCTGTTTAATTTCATTCAAAATGCTGATGTCCAGCTCACAGGCAATCTATATTAGCTTGACTATACAACACTCAACACACAGTGCTTCTTTCAGCCACAGACAGAATATTAGCCACAGGTGATTGGTTCAGAAGATTGGTGTCCAGAGGCATTAATTCAGATCTACTGATCACATTTTAATGAAAGTCAGCAGGTAATGTTTGGTTCTGTCATGGTATCTCTTGAGAAAAAAACAGTACTTTTTTAAATCCTCAGACTCAGCTGAGGCAGGAAGGGGGATGGTGGGGATAACCGGCCTTACCTCGTCCTTATCTTGCCTGGCCTCCTTTTTCTCCACAAAGTGAGGTAATTCATCTTTGGTGAAAACCTGCTCTCAGATGCCTCTTTTTCTCTCTCCATCACCCAAGTTGTAGCCTTTTTAGGTCTGTGTGGGAGTCATTTAGTGAGACCATGTGTGTGTAAAAGACAGACGGGAAGAAAGTGAGGAGCTGCAGACTCGATATGTGCTGCCGTGATTCTATCCGCTGTGTTTTTAATTCAGCCTGTCCGCTGCGCCTTTGCCCCCCATTTGCCCTTCAAACAGCATCCAGCCTCTCATAGATCACCATGGCAACAGGGCACACTCAGGACAAAGCAGCAAAGGGTATGAAAAGGATTGCGTAAGAGAAATTTAGATGAAAGTGGGTCTGGAATTAAAATCCACTGCTGACAAACATAATTGCAGCTGGCCAATCAAGTTGAACAGGCGATGATTGAACTGTAGACAAATGTTATAAACCTCAGAGAGTTTGTTTCATATTTTCTTCCACACATGCTTCATTATTCTCATGACAACAACTGTTTAAAAACAAGCTCAACCTGCACCTTACTCAAAGAATAACCTTGAAAGTTGAGTCTCTGTGTGAGTAATGACTCATCGTTGAAGCTTCCTAACACCGCTACACTTTAAGAAATAAAGGGAGGATAACATCTGCAGTCCTTGTTCTGATTGTGGAGTTTGGCTTCTTAGATTTAACAAAAATTGAGGCTACCAAAGTGAAGTTTTAGGGTTAAATTTCTTTGACCTTGTAGGTGTATTCAGCAGTGACAACAAAGCCAAGAGTCGTTGCAAGGGCAGAGATCTGATAAAAACGTATCCTTGGACTGATGAAATTGCTCATCCTTGTGTAAAAAATGAATCCATGTGCAGATTTTTTGGTACAAGATAGATTTTGAACAAGTTTGAAACTGAAAATAAAAACCATTCAAATAGCAGCTGCTTCAGCACTGGATTGCAAAGTCAGGGTGAGGTTGTTCATACAATGATTCTCACTCCTATTCAACATCAAACTGGCTTCTCTGTGATTATGACTTTACTCTAAGTGTAAATCAAAGTGAATGTAGTCTTAGAGGCAAAAAAGACGGCATGTCTGTCTGAGTGCCTGCTGAAAGAGATAGAGACTGAGGCTGCCTGCGTGAGCAGTCCTGGCTGTTGACACCCGTACAGCTCTTTGTACTGCTATAAACGCCTGCTCTGATCCTCAGCCTGTCCCAATGTCTCAGTGATAACCTGAACACTTTCCATCATCCAAAATTAAATTAACTAATAAAATACTTAAATTAAAGTGTAAGCAAACCCTCCAGCTCAGAGCTAACTCCGCCCACGTCAGCAATTTGAAAAATGCCCCCCAAAAAATGGGCAGTTTAGTATCGAGAGGAGGGAGGGGGAAAAGGATGGGGTTTTCCAGATGAAGCAGGAGTGACAGTGACTCCTCTTGCCAGAAAGTGATACTTTTTTAAAAAATTAAATAAAAATTTGGACTTAAAAATACTGAAGTTATTTTAAGTTAACTTAGAAGTACTTCACTAAACTAAAACAACAAAAATAAACTGAAAATACTTCTCAAAACCTTGGAAAAAATAGAATGAAATTAAGTTAAACTAAATTTACCTAAAAATACTTTCAAATACTTAAATTGACTTAAAAAAACTTAACCAAATTGAAATCAACTATAATTTACTTAAAACAAACCTTAAAATGAACTTAAATCAACTTAAAAATACTTAACTTAAAAATACTTAAATAAACTTAAAACACTTTCTTTAACCTAAAAATATTTAAATAACCCCATGTTTTTGTCATGAAAAATCAAAATACAAAGTTTTTTGTGCAAAGCACATAGGGTGTATCTCTGCAGATGTTTTGTCCGTGGTTTTTGTGTTGTGACTGGACACAAAAGACAAATCAGCTCTGTGATCTCTGCTATTTACTTTGACATGTGCCTGAGATGCATCAGGACAGAGGATGACAACACACATCAGCATCACTTCTGCTCACTGATTCATCCTTGGCTCGATTAAGTCAGGTTTTGTTTCTTGCAAAAGCCTTTGTGTGTTTTTTGTATACCTGTTCAGAGGATCTGAATTTGTACTGGCTATTTGTCAGAAGAACTAGAGGGAAAATATCCAGACTGGTGAGGTAAATGTCAGTGCCACAGGTAGACATTAAATTGAGTTCACTGGTCATGGTACCATTGACAGCCATCACTGAGAAATCAACAAAATCTCTGTGATGGATGGATGAATCCATAGATGGATCCATGGATTTAGGATGGATGGATGGATCGAACGTTGGACTGATCAGTGTATGGGTAGATAAATGGATTTACAAATGTCTCAATCTATGGATGGCTTGATCTTTTGATGAATGGCTGAATGGATGGATGGATAAATTGATCTATGCATGGATGGATGGATCAATCTATGGATAGATGAAATTATTGAAAAGATCAACCTTTGGATGGATGGATCAATTAATCTTTGGATCCATCCTGGATGGATTGATGGATGAATGGATGGATGGTGATTAATGCATTATTGCTAATTGAGAAGGTTTCAAACTTGTCTCACTGACTAGAGTAACATGAATGACCCACAAACCTCAAACAAAGCCCGTCCAATCCTCCAAATCCTCCAAATCTACAATCATGTCATGTTTCTTTCTTCGTCTAACACTATTACTTTGCACACTGTTCGTCAGCCTGCACAAAGTATGGACCCATTATTGAGTGAAGGCTCTCCCTCCCACTCATTCACCCCTCTGTTTCATCTCCTCTCGTCTCTCTTCATCTCGATTTCACCCATCCAATCCGACTCGTCACGGTCCTTTTAGTCATTCACTTAGAGAGACTATCCATGTCCCCTCCTGTCCTCCTCCTACTTCACCATCAGCTCTGATTCTCTCTCTCTCTCTGGCCTTTCCTTCCTTCAGGTGATGCAGCTTTGACCTTGAAGAGACTGCTCCTCATCACAGGCAGAGACCCATCAAAATGTAAATGATGACAGGTAGAGGTAGAGTGGGAGTGGGTGCGTTTTGCGGCCGATGAGCCGTGCCTCCAGGGGCCGACCAAATCGATCTGGCGAGTTGGTTTCCCAAGAGGAAAATGGCTGACAGATTTGATGATGTCACAGCTATTATCTCTCCTTGACTGTTGTGGTTACACTCGACACACACAGCAAACACAGAGGATTTAATGGAGGTAATGGCTGGTTCTGGGGCATTGATACTGTCAACAACGATGCTTTTTAAAATTTCTCTCCTCCAAAATGTCTGTAATATGAAAACAAATTCTAAGACAAATTGTATCAGCTCAGTGATTCCTCTAGCTTCCTCTAACTTACGTAAAGGAAGTTTTTCTTTGTTGCCAATGCCTGGATCTTGCTCATAGAAGAAGGTTTGTCTTCTTTACATAATGCAGTACATTAAAAAAATATCCACCCCTTTGGATGTTTGAATAAAAAAGATTACCCTTCAGGATTTTCCTATATTATGATATTTTTATTTTACCCTCTTCCTTTTCAGACCTCCTGAGAAGCATCCCCACAGCATGATGCTGCCACCACCGTGCTTCACTGTGGGAATAGTGTGTTTGCAGTGATGTGCAGTGTTTGGTTTCAGACATAGCATCTTGTCTGTTGACCAAGAAAGTACCATTTTGGTCACATCAGACCAAAGAACTTTCTCCCACTTGACCATGGAGTCTCTCACGTGCCTTTTCACAAACTCCAGTTGAGATTCGATGAGCTTTCTTCAACTGTGGCTTTCTCTTTGCTACTCTCCAAAAAACTTGGACTGCTGAAGAACCCAGGCAACATCTGCAGCTGCTGAAGCTTGTGACTCCATCAAAGTAGGCATAGGTGTCTTGGGGGTCTCTCTCACTAGTCTCCTTCATGCACAGTTTGTGAGGACGGCCTGATCCAGGCAGATTTACACATGCGCCATATTCCTTCCATTTCTTGATGATGGATTTAACTGATCGCCAGGGGATGTTTAGTGCCTTGGAATTTTTTTTGTATCCATCCCCTGACTTGTTCTTCTCAATATGCTTTTCTCTGAGTTGTTTGGAGTGTTCCTTTTTCTTCATGGTGTAATGGTAGCCAGGAATACTGATTAACCAGTGACTGGACCTTGCACACATAGGTGTCTTTATAGTACAATCACTAGAGACACAGTCACTGCACTCAGGGGATCCCCGTTTCACTAATCGTGAGACTACTAGCACTAATTGGCATTCAGCTTGTACAGTCCATATGTCTTTCCTAGTTTCTACCTGACACACTTATCTCTTGAGCCGTGTGATCAAGTTGTTTAAATAGCAAATAAACTTGTGCTCTTGTGAGCGCCCATGGGTTTTGTTGTTTTTCTTAAAATGAGAATGGTAAGGTGCAAAGATGCAGGATGTGACTCCCCTTTAGAGTAGTGAGTAGAAGGTTGTAATGTGCGATTGTAATTATACTGGACAAATTTGCATTTTGCAATTATGATGTTTTTACAGTACTGCTAACAATATTATTTGATACTGTTGCAAACTAAAGCCCAGTTCAGAA
Organism: Cheilinus undulatus; assembly: GCF_018320785.1. Taxonomy (NCBI): domain Eukaryota; kingdom Metazoa; phylum Chordata; class Actinopteri; order Labriformes; family Labridae; genus Cheilinus; species Cheilinus undulatus. The sequence continues at coordinate 11,378,845 of NC_054887.1, forward strand.
AAGACAGTTTAAGAACATCGCCGCAGTCAGAAACGAGCCATTGCAGCTCAGGCAATTGCCTTTGATTCTGCTTGTCAAATCACAGACAGCTGGCTTTACGGGATACAGCCAAGGATTCCAGCAAAGAAAAGAAGGAAATAAATGTTTACCTCCTACTTTTGCTTGATGTTGAGCTCACAGAAGATTAATCAACATAAATCCTGTGGCAAAGCTCTCGTGGAGTGATTTTGCTCCGGTATTCCACTGGAATCAGTGGCCGAATTACAGGTTAGAAAACACTTTGTCTCTGCATGAACAAACTCTACATAAGACCGAATACCGCTGGTAACTCCGCCATTCTATCAACTTCTCACTGAGCTGAGGCGCAAGCGCACCTACTAGAGCGGCCAAAAGAAATGCTCCCTCTGACCTGAGCCGTGACTGGCTGCAAGTACTGCGAGTATTATTCTTTTAGATGGCTTCAATAACAAGACCCTGACGTGTTGTTTTGTTTTTGTGGGCATACAGCACTAAAAATAAATTGCTTACTGCAGCTTCAAACTAACATGTATGTAGGGGCACAGGTGGCCGAGTGTTTAAGGTGCATCCCATGTACGCGGACGGCCTGGGTTCAAATCCAGCCTGAGGCCCTTCACCGCATGTCTCTCACCTGCTCTTGTTCTTGTTTCAGATTCTATCCACTATCCTCCTCTATCTAATAAAGGCACAAAAATGCCCAAAATAAACCTTAAAAAAAAAAAAAAAAAAAAAACGACGTAAAGGGTAATAGTCATTGTCATGTCTAGTTTGGGTGAAGAAAACTCAGTTGAACTAAAAGAATGAAATTATTTTTTCCCTAAAGTTGATGTTAAAAGATTTGGAGTCTATCAGCCAAAAATGGGAGTGATGGTGAATTAAAGTCGTGTCCTCTTGAGTTTAAGATTTTCCATTTCCATATCTAAAGATGTCCGAGGTCAGAGGCCTTCTGTGTCGTGTTTCTTCCGCCGTTATTACCGAGCTGCCCCTGCCAACCGAGCAGAGATTTTCTCATGATTAAAATTCAGCTTCATGACAAATCTATTCAGAAACCAGCTCATCTATCAGACCTGTGTTGACCTCCATCAGCGACCAGTGGAAACACATCAAACAGAGAGGTGTCAGAACAATAATCATGAGAGTCTGTCTATCACATGATTGGAGAAAAAAACATGGTTGTTCGATTTTAGATTGAGTTTTCCATTTTCTTTTGGCTGAATTTAAAAGTAATACAGAGCGTACAAAAAAGTATTCACCCCCTTGCTGCACAACTGCATATCTCAGTTGTGATCATATCTTTTCTTGCATATTATACTCTTTTTAAACAGTGTCCCAACTGTTTTGGAACTGGTGCTTGCTTAAGAAATGTATAAGAAAGGAGGGGCTATAGTCCTCTATACAAGGACAGATAAGTCAAAGAGATGGACATGTCTGTGTATAGAAGAAAAATCTATATGTGCTGTAGCTTCCTCTGTCATGATAATTGTGTTATCATCTGATCATGTGGTGTGACTTTGTTTGTGATGAGACTTTCTCCTTGTGCATGTAATGTCACCTGATTACATTCATCTGGGTCTTAACTGCCCTCTGAAGCTGACATAAAATGCTCTGCTCCTCTCATTATCCTTCCCCGAGTTACTGTACGTGTCACAATTTAGCAACAAAACCATAATTGTAGGTCACACTGAGGCATCAGTGTAAATTTCTGTCCATTTTAACCAGCTGAAAACTCTTCACAGAAGCTTTAAGCTAAAATCAAGTCAGCTCCAGAGTGACGGGGCAGATTTCTTCACGGTTCCTGTTTAAGAGCTCTTAAAGAGATTAGCGAACACGATGATTCGATGAGCTTTAACTCAGAGATTCTGACAAGTGTGCTCCCGGTCTGGACATCTGCCAGGCTAACCGCTAGCTACCTGTCTGCAACTTAAAACTGCTGTGAGGTAATCCTTTTTTAAAGCATGACTCACTTTTTGAACAGATATAAAAACACACGCAGAGCTCTGTCTCCACAAAAACACCCACACCCACACAGACAGACAGAGACGGGCTTTAAAGATTCAACACATTGTCACAAAATATGATGAAACTAACGGCCAGTTAAGACAAAAGACACACAGCATGAAACTTTAAACGCGCTGCTCTTCAGTGTTAGACTCTCTGCCATTTCACTTCGACAGAATAAAGGAGAGCGTGTCTGCTTTGAGACTGTCTCAGCTGAACGTCCTGTGTGACGATTTGACCCGTCTGCAAACAACCATCTCTCTCGCTCTAACAGTAGAGAGATCTGCATTGCCCTCACCTTCTTCACCCCCATCTTTTGTCCTCTCCTTCTCTTTACAACCCTCTGAAAAACTTAATTTTCTCTGTTTTCCTCTCTTCCATCAAACATCCTCATCTTGCTCTGTGTCCCTGCTTTCTCCTCCATCATCGTCCTCATCTTGCTCTGTGTCCCTGCTTTCTCCTCCATCATCATCCTCATCTTGCTCTCTGTCCCTGCTTTCTTCGCCTCCATTATCCTCATCTTGCTCTGTGTCCCTGCTTTCTCCTCCATCATCGTCCTCATCTTGCTCTGTGTCCCTGCTTTCTCCTCCATCATCATCCTCATCTTGCTCTCTGTCCCTGCTTTCTTCGCCTCCATTATCCTCATCTTGCTCTGTGTCCCTGCTTTTTCCTCCATCATCATCCTCATCTTTCACTCTGTCCCTTTTTCCCCTCCTTCATTATCCTCATCTTGCTCATGTATTTAAAGTGAATGAAATGAAGATGAAGGTGCACAAAGTTGGCCCAACAATGAGACGTGTTACTGATACAGAGGGAGCCTTCTGTTTGTACTCTGCAATCATTTTTCTGTATCTCAGCATATTTCCTGGAAGGTTCTGAAAACAGTCCAAATCTTGCAATACTAAATCGAACAGCCTAAATATATAGAAAAAATGCCAAATTTACATGATCCCCTGAAAAAAAGTGTCAGTTTTGTTGTGTTCTTTAAAAAAGTTCTGTGTTAAACACAATAACCAACTCTTCCATCTACAGAGCAGTTTGGTAAACATTGCCCTTCAGTCTTTTGTTTCCTTCATTGTCTTACAATCATTGGTTCTATTTTCTTTATGGCCCCTTCCTCGTTTATAATGAATATTTTCATTATTGCTGCTTTTCTTCATTGCCTTTGTATGAAAACAAACAAGGACACAGGCAGGGTAAAAGGCAGTTAAAAACAATATTAACCCCCCAGATAACAGCACCGTTGTTACTCTACTGTTCCTTTAAGTGTCGTAGCTGTTATTACTCTGAAGAACAATCAGCAAATACACACATATAAACACTGGAGACGCCACCGTCCCCGCCACTGAACAGTTTTATGACTCAATCTAGCTCCATTACAGCTCGTCTCCGGCCCCAGAAGTCATCTGAAGGTCTTCCTTAAACCTCTCTACTTCATTACCTGCAGCTTCTTCATGACTGGCGAGCCCCGTTCATCATTATTATCCCCAACAGCTCGCTTCACAGCATTTAGCAGCCACTGCGTTCTGGCAGCTGATTTTACTATTACTGTGCTCGCCCTTCTCATGAGCAGCCAGAGGGGAGCAGCATGGCATCTAAAGGGTTAATGAGTAACATGCATGCTGATGTAACTCACATCTGATCCACGCTGTCCTTCTCTTGTTCTCCTATCAGAGATGAAGGACTGCTTTGTGATTGTGGCATAGACATGATGTTTTTTATTATTGTGTGAACAAGTAGTACAAGGACATCTGTGTCTGGAAAGTCCACTCACTGGTTAATAAATATTCCTGGCTACCATTACAGCATTAAAACAAAGGAACATCCAAGGAATTCAGAAAAAAAGGTTATTGACAGTTTAAGCCAAGGAATGGATCCCAACAAAAATGAAGGCACTGAACACCCCCTGGTGATCAGTTAAATCCATCAAGTAATGGAAGGAATATGGCACGTATGTGAATCTGCCTGAATCATGCCATCCTCTCTCATGACTTTTGGCGAAATCTTGACTAGAGTTCGCCAAAAGTCATGAGAGACTCCATGGTCAAGTGGAAGAAAGTTCTTTGGTCTGATGGGACCAAAATGGAGTTTTTTGGCCATCAGACAAGACGCTTTGTTTGGTGGACACCAAGCATCGCAAATCCCCACTGTGAGGCATGTTGGTGGCAGCATCATGCTGTGGGGATGCTTCTCAGCAGCTGGCCCTAGAAGTCTAGGTGTAGTCCTGAAAGACAAACCTATTCAGTTTGCAAGAGAACTATAACTTGGGAGGTTTTTTCAGTTCAAGCATTCAAGCATTTGCAGCAGCGTCAGAGAGACAAAACTCCATCTTTTTTGATTTTACAAAACCAGTTAGACGTTAAACTCTCGAATAACTTCTCCTCCAATGATAGCGTATAAGAGAAGTCAGTTTATCTTTGTGATTGTGGAGCTATTGTATAATTAAGGGGCCATTATTGTGAGATCACATGACATGCTTTCATGCGCTCCATTCATACAGACAGGCAGCTGCAGATGATGAATAGAGAGAGAGAAACAGCAGGAGTTCATGATGAAAGAGAGACAGGCTGGGTAATCTGGCCTCAAAATAAAATCTCAGATTTCTTCACCCCAAGAAAGATACTGAATTACACACACTTTCATTTTTATATTTTGAATATTGGTAGATAACCTCCCAGATGTTCGGCTTTATTTCCATCCAAAGGAGCCGCATCTGTGTGCTCTTTGATGCTCGATGCAGGGGGAGGGAGAGCTTCAGTGGATTCATCAATGAAAGCATCAAACAGGCCCGTATGTGTACTCTGTGTAGCTGCAGGCGAAGAAGTCATACATCATACAAAGATAATAGATCTGCCACAGATATGACTCAGTGTCATGTTGTGATATTACACCAGAGAGTCACATTTACCATAATTATGGACATGACAGTGAATGCCTGGAGGTGGATGTACTGAGCACCTCATGCCCACCACACAAGGTCAAATCACACGAGTGAGGAAGAGTCTGTTATTCTGAGAGTATTTAAAAACACACTAACATACTGTAGTAATCAAGCAGAATCTCAAAGACAGGGTAAGAACGTGATACAAGTGGCACATTACGGAGGAGCTGTGCCATTTGCATCAAGCATTTTTAAATTTGGCGTTCATCATTCATCCAGCAGCTTTCAAGCACTAAAGGATGTGAAAAATGTGAGATTACGGCAGAGTTTAGTGAGGTAAGTGCTGATGGTAGCTAAACAATCTGGAGGAGCGAGCAGAGGACCGTGGAGGAGGAGGGAAAGGAAGCAAGGTCAGCATCCTAACGTGTGCTTGCATTCTTGTAGGTGGAAGTGTTGGTTTTTGTTCCCAACTTGAGTTTTGTAAAGAGGCACTGGAAATAAAATAGCAAAAAGATACACCAGTTGATTTCTTTTATGACAAGATTTGCAAGGCATGCAATTGGGCCAGTCCATTGGCTTTGCAAGGTTACTTTATTCCATGCCTTTTGACTGTTTAATAAATATGTATCTTTAAAAAGTATCCTGAGATTTAGACATGAACATAATCACGGCAAAAATGAACGGGTTATGGATAGAGAAAAAAAGGAATCATCAAAAGGTAAATATTTGATAACAAAAGGTGCAGGTAGCTTTCAGCAAGTATTTTTTAAGTGAAATGAGACATCATGGAGCAGTGGTTGACTTACTGTGCATCACTGTGGCTGCAGGAGTGCCGAAAGAGACTATAAACATGGATTCTAGCAACAAATGAAGCTTGGCTTTAATTCATGTAGGACACTAGTCATAGGCCCAGCTGTGATCAGCTGACAACCAGCTGATCCCAATTACAGCCAATCACAGCTCTTTCTCTCAACACAGCGGTGTATTTAAATATGACTACTCACTAATCCCCTTACAGCATAAAGTTTGTTGCACCCTCATATTCAGAGTCATGCTGCTATGGATTAATTGCTTTTGCACTAATTTTATTTTATTCAGTATGTGTTGTCATCAACGGTGGGTAGAGTACACACTTACAGTACTCAAGTAAAAGTACTGTTACTTAAAAATAATAATTACTCAAGTAGAAGTAAAAGTACTCATAAAAATAAGTACTTGAGTAGGAGTAAATAAGTACCTCATTAAAAAATTACTCAAGTAGCAAGTAACTTCATTTTGTGCAGTTTTTTAAAACGTATTGCATTACGACATATTATTCAGGGGTAGTCATGTAAATTGCACATTGTCATAAATAAAGTAGCATAACATGCCAAAAGTAAAAGAAATAAAAAACTTAACTCAATACATAAAGCAGCAGTCAAGTTATGTTTGTTAATCACAATTATGAGATGAAAAATTCCATATAATGAGATAAAACTGACTCTTTCTCTCATAATAGTTATCTTATTTCTACATGATGATTTTAATCTGACATACATGAATTTATACCTTGCAGTTCTTTCTTTTTAATCACATTATATTCATTTTATCATGTGCTAATGATTTTTGGCTCATATCTATGAAATTAATCTTATGAACTAGCCTTATTTCTGACTTTTTGCCCTTTTTAATTTTATTTTTTTACTTTCTAGCTCCAATTTATGAATTTTTATCCTGATTATCACTCAACAAATTTGGCAAGCTGAACTGAAACTGAATAAACCAATACAACTCTGGCCCACCAGCCCCACGTTAAAACCATGTTAGGTATAATCACTGATATAAGAGATATGCCACATGCACAGGACAATAGTATCACCTACGACGTAATGTTAAATGGAGTGTAAAATCACATTTGTTGGACACGTGACATCATTTATCACTGACACAACTGTGTCTTTGCAGTCTGCAAGTTAAAATAGATTTGAACTTATGTTTAGCTAACTAGCAGTGCAGCTGTTACCTTGTTTAGCTTACTTACCATACCGTGCTTTCTTAGATTTGACGTGCTACTTTTGAAGCTTGAGATTTCCACCGTTTTAGGTAGACACAGTAGGCAGCGCATTATGTGGCTGTTGTTCCTCGTCATTTGAAAGGCAAAGAGTCTTGATGTTGGGCCAGGGATGAACATGCTCCTCTGAAGGAGACGCAGGTATTACATCTTCAGCCATTATCTCCAACTGTTGATAGTTAAGGGGGAGGGCTCACTCCTCTGTTTACTCTCTGATGCTGAGGATTTTACCTCACGTTGCTGTGAGAGTTCAGCTGAGTGTAAAAAAGTAAAAACTTAATGAAAATAAATTCTAGACAAGTAAAAGTAGCGACCAGCGCATGTCCAATGTCACGGAGTAGAAGTATTGTTTTAATCACAAATGTAACAGAGTAGCAGTAAAAAGTAGTCTTCTCAAAAACCACTCTTAGAAGTAGGATTTAAAACAAAAAAAAAACTACTCAAGTACATGTAATGGAGTAAATGTAATGCATTACTACCCACCTTTGGTTATCATAAATTTATCAATTCATATGGTGGTTTCTAGCCATGTGCCCTGGCTAAGCCCTGTGAAGTCAAAGCGTGCTGCTTGACTAACCCAGGGAGCATCTTTTAAGCAGAGAAGAGTTATGTTACGTCTCTCCTATTTATGAGACATCTCTGTTAAGTTGCTGCTAAAAACATTGCATAAGCAGGTCTTAAGTTTCCTGAAAAATCAAAATGATGATGAAGACTTAGCAGAAGTTAAAAGTTATGCTTTGTAACATCTGAATTCAAGAGGAAAAAAACCTTCTAAAGTTTGTTTGCTGGACCATTTCTGATGCACACCAGGAATCTGGGATGTCATAAGACTTTCATTCTTTCATTCTTTCAGTTTCACTCCTTGTTGCACATGCAGCCCCTTTTCACCACTTTCACTCTGACTGTTTTTACCATTTTAAGACATTTTTGCAACTTTCAGCTTAACCTTATGCTTCTGTTGACCCATTTTTGCCACTTTTAACCCAATTTAAGTCAGTTTAGGAAAAGAGGTATATATTTTGATGAGGGCTATACTTCAGCATAAATAAATAAATACATTATTTGTTGCTTTGATAAGATTGGTTGTTATTCAGGTACAAAAAAATATGGTTAACACAGCTTAAAAGTACAATGGATCATCATTTTGCTGACCTCCATTGGCCCCTCATTTGGCTGGGCCCTGGAAAGTTCTCCTCTTTATCCCCTGTTATGGACAGCCTTGCCTATGGGAGCTATATGGGATGCTTTAACGATGGATTGACATAAAATAAGCCCTAAAAGTAGCAGAGGTTCCTGATAATGCAGCACCTTCCTTTAGGTCTTCTTTGGTGATACTGTTCAGTCATGGTGCATATTTTACCAACCAACCGACAAACCGTGGACTCAGGGGAGAAAAAAAAACCTGATAGAAGACCTCAGTTATCAGAGATGCAGAAAGTGTTAGAAACTGGCTTCACAAAATCAGACAGACACATTTTGGACAATACAGATAAGAAACGCTCACAGCAACGCAGTGATGAGCAGGGTCAGAAATCTATTTGAATGTTTCCTAGCAACAAGATGGTCCTGAATGACTGAGAAACCCAGTAGCACTGTTACCTGAAAGAAGCACGGAATAATTTTGGTTATGAAGACAGAAGGAAAATGAACCGGACTGGGCCTGACCTTGACCTTTATTTCTTATGAGTGGGAGTGGAAACAGTTTCCTCTGTCAATAAAGTTTCCAGATGGCAGTGCTGCTGATAAAATCACTCTCTTCCAAATCAGCAGAGTGAGAGAGAGCGAGCAGTTGTCAACACGGTTCATTTCTGCCTTTGATGTCTCCCAGATGATCGACGCTGTGACGACGCCTCTCCGCTAACCTCCGAATGACTCCGGCTCGGCTCAACAAGCTGCTGCCGCTACACCAGCGGCTCCTCCGTCACACTCACGGGACGTCTGAACAGTTCAAAATGGAAAGGTAAGAGGAGCTCGTCACCACACGGAGAAGTCCATTATTTGACGCCCTGAAGAAAGTGACATTTACTGTGACTGTCGCACAAATGAAAAAGTCTGGAGTTATTTGGAAAATGTCAGACTCTGGCAGCCCTGAATTGGCCTTGAATTATGGGGCTAAGCACCAACTTTGAATGAGTGTGCATGTGTGCAACAAAACAAGAATAAAACAGCCATAACACTTAAGGTTGTTCAAATTAGAGACCTGGGCCTGGATTTGAGTACACTTGACACCATTTTCTGGTTCATTTTTAGTGTAAACACAAGAGGTGTCTCAGATTAATCAACCATGGTCAATATAATTTGGCTTTTTAACACAAAAATTGACAAGAAAAACTCTTTAATGTCCAAGTGAATAAGAAAAGTAATGTAATGTAAAATAAATGATTGCATAAATACTCACCCCTCTTTAAAGTGACTGATCTAATTCAAAAGAGGTCCAGCCAATTAGTGCTAGTAGTTTAACAATTAGTGAAATGAGGATCACCTGAGTGCAGTCAATGTGTCTCATGATTGTAGTTTAAAGACACCTGTGTCTGGAAGGTCTGGTCACTGATCAATAAGTATTCCTGGCCACCATTACACCATGGAGACAAAAGAACACTCCAAGCAACACTGAGAAAATGTTGTTGAAAAGTACAAGTCATGGGATGGATACAAATAAATATCCAAGGCTCTGAACATCCCTCCAAGTTCAGTTAAATCTATCATAAAGAACTGAATGGAATATGGCACATGTATAAATCTGCCTAGATCAGGCTGTCCACACAAACTGTGAAACATGGTGGCAGCATCATGCTGTTGGGATGCTTCCTGAGTGTGGGCTTTTTGAATTCCTGCCTGCTGCCATTTCTCTGTGAGTTTTAAAAACTATACATTTTTTTTTTTGCATGAATATTCCTCTACTTCCAGGACACAAAAGTTGCTTAGTGTTATGTTCACACAAAATGCACGTAAATTAATCCTGCGAGTTGATTACATGTGAAGTCACTGTACAGTTGCAAGAAGATGCGAGTTTGCCTCAGGCGGCAAAACTCTGGCTGTGTCCAAAATCACACACTCATTCCCCACTCCCTATCCCCTGCATCAGGGGTGTCCAAACTATGGATGGCTCCGGGGGCCAAATGCGGCCCGGGGTCCATTTTTGATTGGCCCTTAGCAAATTCTAAACATTAAAATGAAATATGGCCCGTATTTGAACATTAAGTTTGACTGAATTGTATTTCTTCGTTTTAGCACAAGGCAGTGCTACTATGCTATTTCTGTAGACAAACATTTTGACAAGAAGACTTTAATGATTTGAGATTTTTGTGACTAAATGAAGACAACACTATAATTCTTGACATGCCCTTATAGATTATATACTTTGGTTAAAACCAAACAAAAAAAAAAAAGCCTCAAAAATATTTTCCTGTGCTCCTCTCATTGGTCCATCGTGTTTGAGAGCAGTAACCGCGATGCAGGATGGTAAATATTGCTGGGCTAGTGTTGTTCACTAATTTTCCCACTGCATTTTGGGATGGAATGAGTGCACTATACAGTGTAGTGAATAGGGAGTGATTGCAGACACAGTCACTGTGAATATGACGTGAAAATTGTATGAATCGAGTGAGTAATTTGCACAAATTAGGCAAATTTGCACTGCATTGGATGTGCTCTTCGCTTCATTCCCTCATTCACCAGAGTAGAAAATCTAATCTCAAGCGAATCACTTGTGCCGTGATGGCCAATCAGCATGGAGGTCCATGCCTGTGGGGGAAATGAAGGAGAAACTTGTGGTGTCTGTCTGTAGCTACCCTGAACTGTACGACACAATGTGCCTGTTCTGCCGCACAGGAATAAAAAGGAGCTTGTTTGGAGGAAAGTGAGTGAGGAGGTCGAATCGTCCATCACTTTGTCACAGGACATACAAAGAAGCAATCCTTTCAGTGTAATAAAGCTCAACCATGTTGAACACATTAAGAACTAAGGGTGTTTATATTTTACACTTTGAATGCTTGGCGTAGTCGTAAACAGCTCAAAACATGGCCTTTTTGATAGCATTTATCCATACAGAAATCATTAATTTCTCCCAAAGGAGAGTTCTCTGCTGGTGTGTGATTTCTTCTGCAAAGAACCTATGTCATAACCACAGATCTCCTTAAAGTTGCTTATTATCTTTCAAAATAAAAAGCAGGTGTGTCTTCAAACAGGATGTCAATTACTCTTAGTGTGAGTGTAAATATCCAAAACTAAAACCAAAAGGGTTTTAAAATCAAAATACTGGAATTTCAAAAATGCACAAAAACGGGAGATTAATTGCAGTTAAAATCCCAAATGGTTTGACAGCGCTCGTTTACAGGTGTTATTTACTACATCAATTCTTTTGAGGTTTAATGTCCTATAAAATCTATTTGAGAATCATTACTGTATCAAAAAAAATCCTCCTAGCCAAGGTGAAATGTTCTTTTAATGCCATTAACGTTCAGTAGTTTTTGCTTTACATCCCACAATGCATCTCTTTGTCTTTTGCATGTGCAGTCACAAACACTTTGCATGTCAGTAATGGAGCACAGTGATTCAAATTGCCTGGAATCTCAATTTTCTGTGTTGTTTCTAAATCTGAATGACACTCTGCACCTTCACAGGCCTTAATATTACCTTGTCAGAGCAAATAAATCGATTGTTGCGTTATCCAGTGCTCTGTGCCACTGTAATAAATGTGTGCAGAGCTGCAGGGAGATGGGATTATAAAATTGGAGGGTTTGACAGCATCATTCTTAGTGACATTTTCAGGTGAAGCAGTGTTCTCGTTACCTGCACCTTTGAATTTCTATCTATGTTTGTATAAGAAGGTGTTTATTTTTCAGTTTTGTTTAAATTTGAATCATGTAATGCAAAGAATACACCTTATTCATGACTATTCCCTGCTGTAAGTGTGTCTGCTAACAATCAGAGCTGGCAGCAGGGTTCTAAATGCAGGTGACAATAACAGAAGACATCTGTTTTTCTTGCTCTGCATCTCCCTCTCGCCTCCATCACATGCCAGGTTTCTGCGTGTAGATGAGCTGATACGTCTCCCACAATACCAATCAAAACACTGTTTGTCTTTCTTCTCCTTCTCAGCTCACTTTGTCCTCCGCTGAGCCGAAATCACAACCGTCTCAGGTGAATAAAGATTTACTTATCATCACGGCAACACCAAGCAATCGCAGTGTTAAAAATAAAAGTCACATGTCATATGCTTAGATAGATAGAGGATTTTTTTCCTAGTTTCCCAGAGCATCACACAAAAAGTGACTTTGATTTTTGATGCTCATTTAAATTTGGAGAAAAAAAAGATCCGGGTGATGTGAGAGCAAAAATGAAGATCTGGAACATTTTGAAGTTGAGTCTGTAGAACAACAAAATAAAACACCAGATAGGTTGATGTCATTGTCAACAATGCAACTAAAATCCATTTAGTTGTGCTTTGTGCCTTAAACAATTAAAAAGCCACAATTTAAGGCATGTTTTGTTATTCTCAAATGGCAAAAGAGCATCAGAGAAGAGTTCTGTGTCTTTTGGCTGAAACTAGAGAGGACTAAAGCAAGCAAATGTTGGACCGGTGCTGTGTTCGTATGACTTTAAGCTAGCGACCTCTCTGTGACAGCAGGCGCTGTAGTCTGCCTGCCTGTTAACAGCTTTTTCATCCCCTAACTTATCAACTGCATTTTAGTATTAAGATCCAACACTTATAAGGTATGTGATGTCAGATTATGACTCTCCAGTCACACAATGAGACTGGTCCAGCTGTCCATAACTCTGTTACAGCGATGTCAGCATTCAGCGTATGACTTATGTTTACACGACGTTTTTGGGTGAAAATGCAAAAGTTTTGTAGCATTTTGGCTGTCCGTTTACACGGCAACAGCGTTTTGGCGCCTGAAAATGAAACTTTTACGAAACGGGCTCCAGAGTGGAAGTTTTTCAAAATGCCCCCGTCTCTGTCTCCGTGTAAACCAGTACTTTCTGAAAACAGACATGCGCACTGCGGCTGGACTAAATATCCATGCATGAGTAGGCTTATAACACATGCACGGATGGGAGAAGCCTAAAACAAAACAAAGATGCTCCTCACTCTTTTGAATTTAACTGTACTTCTCCAACAAAATGTTGATTTACTTCACCATCACTTGGATCAGCGGAGATGTATTTTCGTGCCTGCAACAGATTCTGACTCGTCCCATATGCCGCCAAAGGGCGCATGGGTCCCTCATAGTAAGTCCCTCTCTCCTCTCCAGATCCATTATAATATAATATGATAATTTCCTATTTAGTAGTTTAGTTTAGTTTAAATGGATGATCTTGTGGTCAAGAAGAATATCATGATTAGGGGCTCTTATAGTAAACAGCCTTTTTTGCTGAGCAGTAGGTCTGACATCTACTTGTCTTACCCCATACCTCATTTTGAACCTATAGAGCAACATTTATGGTAAACAATATTGTCTTATCATGCAACGTCTTTGTAAACTGATGAACATATGTCAAAATCTCAATCCAATGCTCAGCCCCAGCTGATAAGAAAGCAGATAAAGGAGCAGAAGGTTAGAGAAGAAGGCATGAACCATGCATGCTTAAAGCTAAAGCTGCAAGAATCAGCAAAGTGTCAGTGCTGCTGATAGAGAGGCCGGTGCAGAAAGCTGCTATTAGCAACATGTGTGAGCGTCTTCAGGTTGAATTTGTTCCCCTCTGTCACCATCCCGATTATCCAACCACACACAGCAGTGAAGGGAGCAACGCCTCGGTTCACAGCACCAGAAATCAAGGGGGCCAATTACAGCGGCCGGTTACCATGCCGACGGGAGGCGGTGCCTTTCTATAAAAAGCTGATAGTGAGTTACTTTACATAATTCCAGTCACTTTGGATTTTCCACTCTGCTCCTCCAGACTAAAGGAGAGACAAAACTGATGCAGGTTTGAGGAGGCGTGTCCAATCACAGCTCCACACCCGTGGTTCAGACCTGCTGCTCAAACAGGAAGTGGGCAAGATTGGATCCTTAGTCTTGATGTCATTGGTGGTTGATTTTAACAGACTCAGCATTAAAAAGTCTGAACTGCAGCCATGGAGTTACAAGTGGGGTAGGCATTAGCAGTGCCAGTAAAAAAGTTCACCCCCTCCCCTAGATGTTTTATACTTTTGTTGCTTTTATAAATCGGTCATGCCTGCACAATGACTGCACAAGCAGGCCTGTCATTAGCTGGGACTGAGCCGCAGCAGTGCTTTTGTCTGAACCAGAAAAAAATGTTCTTGCTCTACTCCCAGTCTGTTTCGGCATGGCTTTACAATCATGGCGGTGGGCTTGTCTAGTATTGGATGTTGCTGTAGGACCGCTTCTGTTTACTCGAACTAGACCGCTGTTCTTGTACATGATTTGGACTCATGATTTGGGACTCCTGCACAACCTTTGGTTTTAATTTTGAGCTCCTGTCCCCCTGTCACTCTCCTCTCCTCGTCGTCTTTCATGCTGCATAAAGGCTCAGTTATGCTTTAGACAGAGAGAGAGGACAGCATGTAGCTATATATTTAAGTAGTCACAATAAATTTGGCTCACAAAAAATAACAACAATGACAAAATCACTCTGCCAGTCAGGCATTTCAACAGGCATCCCAGATAGTTGCAGTCAGCCTTATACTAGGTTTTTTTTTACCTGGTCTTGTTTTTTAAAGTTTGGCAAAAAAATTTGCAAAAATGTCCAGATAAAGTGATGAAAAGGGGTTAGAGAGTAGCAAAAACGGATTGGTTGTGGAGAGGCATAAACAGACAAAAATCTGCAGGAAAATGTGCAGCAATGTGCCAAAAAGTGGTCAAAAAGTATCAAAAATGGGCAAAAACTGGCAAAAATAGAGGAAAAGTGGCAGAAATTGATAAAAGAGTGGCACAAAATGGATAAAACATGCAGGAAAAGTGGTTTAAAGGGGGTTAAAGAAGCAAAAAAAAAAGTATCAAAAATTTGTTAAAATTTGCAACTATAGAAAAATAGCCTGGCAAAGTAGTGAAAAGATGTTAAAGAGTGGCACAAATGAGCAATAATTGGCAGGAATGTTTCAAAAGGAGGTATAGTAGTGGCAAAATGGGCAAAAAGTGGAAAAAATTGGTTTAAAGGTGGCAAAAATGGTGCAAAAAAAGTAATGAAAAGGGGTTAAAAAGTGGCAAAAATAGAAGAAAAACGTGTGAATGAATAAAAGAGTGACACAAAGGGGGTAAAACATGCAGGAAAAGTGGTTTAAAAGGGGTTAAAGAAGAGCAAAAATTGGGTTAAAGAGGCAAAAAGTTGTTAAAAGGGTCAAAAATGACTTAATACTGGTGCTAAATCACAATAGGGGACGACCCGTTCTCTGGGATTTTCAGGGGCCCAGCTAATTCTGTAGTCAGACCTGTCTCCTTATAGCCTGCTGCATTATCGATAATAGGGATGGATCTCATTGGTAGTGCCTAATAATGACCTGGGTTTTGAAAGAAAATACAAATACTAATACAATAATATGTTAATCAGACCAAAACATTTATTTAATTTTTGTTTATTTGAAAGTGTGGCCCCCAGAGTTTCTGTCAAGACTAAATCTGCCCCTTGTGCAAAAGTACCTGACGACCCCTGATCCATACGCTGCAATATTTGTGGCCTGTGTGAGAGAATGCTAGAATTTAAAACACATATTAATAATTCCTTGCAATCAAAACATTTCTGTGTCTAAATATGTAAATGTTATTCACAGTTTTACATCGATGCAGTCATCATTTAGTGGTGATGGCTTTGTTTTTTAATGAAACGGTAAATGTCACACTTTGATCTGAAGAACAAGCTCTCGCATTCTCACTTCCAAACTTTCTCGTCTTGCCTCAGGATGTGTGTTCAGATGGTAATTTATGCATTATGAATATGTTGATATAAAACACACGGTGTTATAAATGTGGAACGCTGAGATGTGCAGAGCATGCAGAACAAACTACTGAAGCACAGGAGGGAGAATTTAAAAGCGGCCACTAAATAGGAACATTTATCCTGATGTGTCTTTGAGATTATCTTCATACCAGATAAGAGCACCATTCTGACTCATGTTCTACTGGAAATGCAGATGACTTTTTCTTATTATTCATTATTCCTGTAGTGCATTGGATTGTGAATGGTCTTGTTTCCATAGAGCAGCCTCTATTATGGGAAGATGAAAATGTAATGAGAAGAAATGGATTGTTTATGAGCATAATAGTAATTATACGTGGTTCTAACAGTGATTTGGCTCCAATTGCACCATAACACTTCATATCAGACCAAACACAATAAAACAATGTTGTCAATTTGGCCATTTAACAAGATTACCCCTCTGGTAACGATTGATTTTTCAAATGCTTAGGCCATTAAGGGCAAAAATGTCCAAACACATTTAAAAATATTATTTATGAATATTTTTTACATGCTTTTCTGGTGGTTAAATCTTTTTGCAAGCCAGTTGGTGCGAGTAGTCTCACAATTAGTGAGATAGGTATTACATGAGTGCAGTGAATGTGTCTCCAGTCATTGTAGTTGAAAGACACCTGGTCACTGGTTAATCAGTATTCTTGGCTACCATTACACCATGAAGACAAAAGAACACTCTAAGAAACTCAGGGAAAAGGTTATTAAAAAGTTTAAGTCAGGGGATGAATACATCCCCAAGAGTTCATTTAAATATAGAAATGGCAGAGTATGGCACGTGTGTACATCTACCAAGATCAGGCCGTCCTCACAATCTGAGTGACCGTGCAAGAAGGAGACAAGTGAGGCCACTAAGACACCTATGACTACTCTGAAGGAGTTCTTCACCAGTCAAAGCGTTATGGCAGAGTGGCATGTTGAAGAGAACTCATCAAATCTCGACTAGAGTCGTCCAAAAGGCATAGGGGAGACTCCGTGGTCAAGAGGAAGAAAGTTCTTTGGTCTAATGAGACAAACATGGGACACCAAACACTGCACATCACCACAAACACACCATCCCCACTGTGAAGCACAGTGGTGGCAGCATCACGCTGTGGGGATGCATCTCAGCAGTGGGCCCTGGAGGTCCCGGAGGACATTCTTATCAGTCTGCAGGAGAACTACGGCTTGGGAGATTTATTTTCTCGCAAGACAATGACCTGAAGCATACAGCGAAAGCTACGCAGAGGTGGTTGAAAGACAACAATGTGAATGTTCTGGAGTGGCCGAGTCAAAGCTCAGACCTAGATCCAATAGAGAATTCGTGGCTGGACTTGAAAAGGGCTGTTCATGCCGTCTCCCAGCGCAACCTGGCAGCGCTTGAGCAGTTTTGCACAAAAAAGAAAACTGAGGAATATTGCAGCATCCGGATGTGCATGCCTGACTGAGACCTATCCGCATAGACTCAGTGCTGTGATTTCAGCCAAAGGTGCATCTACTAAACACTGACATGAAGGGGTGAATATTTGAGCAGTCACTTATTTAACATTAAATGTATATTTTTTTTGTTTCAATCTGTTTACACTTTGACATTAAAGAGGTCTTTTTGTCATGCTTGTGGAAATAATGAACAAAGCCAGTTCTTCTAATGTCATTTGAAAACATGACAGTTTAAATCAGCCAGTTTCTAGTGAATCAGCGCTCTCCTAACCTCTGCCTTGTGTTTGGACAGCTCTGTAAAGCTGCACTCTGTTCCTACCCACTGTTTTGGGCTTTTAGTAATTTTCCGGGGGAGGAAAGAAAAGCAATCAGCAGTACTTGTGCGACTGTAGTGGAGACCCGGTGACTAATATAGCAGCTAATCTAGCTTCCTTGTAGACTCGTGCTCTTCTTTGCTGACTATTTTTAGGACAGAGCAGTGATTCATTTATAAAAGAACTATATATTATCTGACCTAACACTTTGAGGGCTGCTTCTTCACTTTAATTGAAGGTGAGTGTGCTTTAAAGTTAGTTTAATTTAGTGGCGCTCTCACCTGTGCTGCTCATTCGTCTTATGACTCTTGGAGACGCAGCTGCACTGAAGCTGTGAGGATTTCTCCACACAGACACGGAGCTTATTAATCTCACACTGCCGTCGGCCTGCTGGCAGTGATTTAATGAGCCAATTAATGTTAAATAGAGGAGTCGTACAGATTAGGAGCAATTCATATGAAAAATTATTCCTTAATCATGTTCAACATGTAGATGTCGCCTACGTGATTCTCTGCCTGGCTGCACAGCAAAATCGCCACTGTTAGATTAACACTGAGTGTTAAATCTAACACTAGAAAAGTGTTTATATGTGTCCACACTTTTGAGAGTTAATTTAACACTTTTCAAAGTGTTATTTTTTTTTTACACTGGACTAGTGTTACTCCAGCACTATCTGGTTTCAAAAATTTACACTGGTGAACACTGAGTAGTGTTGAAAGTACTCTACACTAGTGTTGGTGTTAAAAAATTAACTATACTGGACTACACTTAACTCTGGTTTGTTAACACTGAGTGTATTACAGTTAACTCCAGTGGGTGTAGAATATTATGGATAACCACTGCCCCCTTTCCCACAAACCTGTTTAATAACAAAAAACAAGACATTCATGTTTCACAAAAAACAAGTATTGATAATCAGGTACACCTGATCTCACTGACAGCCACCTCATATTTCACAGCTGTAGCAATATGAGGTATTTTTTAGCAATTATGGAGCAATGAGGCAGACTCAGAGATGAAACATGCCCTGAGTTGACAGACTGCACTCTCTCCATTGTTAAAGGAACCAAATCACCACAGTCAAGACATGAACAACTTATAAGACAACTACACTCGTGGTGTAAAAGTGTTTCACCCTATAGAACCCAGCATAGCGCCGGCGCCACGATTAGCATTCATTTTTGATTGGCGGTAGATTGGAAACAGGATAAGATAGATTGATCATTCTTTTTGCATATAAAATCTGGGGTGTTAAACTAACATTTTATACATTCACCATGTTTCAGAGCACTTTTTCATTGCAGTGATGGGTTTGTAAAAATACACGATAAAGCACACATAAAAAAATCTTTATAAATGAGACCACAGGTATTTGCAGCACCTTCTACGTTGAAATAAGCATCATCACGCTGTGGGCATGACATGTCACATGATTCTTACGTGTCCCTTCCCCCCAAACAACAGAAAGTGGCGTATTTCCCGGTATTTTCGGGAGTTGTAGTTTTTTTGCACCAAACAGTTTTACAGCTGGCGCGAAGCTGTCGAACTTATTACAGTGTCACATCAAGAGACCAGCTACTCATCTGGCTTTTTTTTTTTTTTTTTACAGGTTACTAAATTGACTATATCTCAAAAAGCAAGTTATGTACAGACTGCAAATAAATTTCCTTGGCTCCAAAGGATATTGTGCAACTTTTTTACATTTACAAATTTGAGGGATACAGCTGTGCAATTTCTGTATTTTAAAATATATGTGGAAAAAAACAAAAAACCCTTTTTCTTTTTTTTAGGTTTATTGCACTAGTTAAGACATAAGTCAATACATATTACATATTATTAAAACGTGGGATATAAGGGTTATATTGGTGTAAAGCGGATAAAAATACTCCCAAAAATTGCACTACAGTATTTTAAAATGTAAGAATATGTCTTGGTGGACTTTCACAATGGTAGGTTTTCAAAAAATTAAGAACTTAAGATAATTCAAGAAACATGCACAAGTGAATCCCAGCAGTGATCTCTGTACAACAGGCAACATTTAAATACAGCTAAACACCCAAATACATCTAAAACATCTGAAACACATCTAAACACCCTGCACAAAGGCATGATGGGAAAACTCTGCCCCCCCCCCGATTTGAAAATGCAGTAGGCAGGGCTTGGATCAATTGACTCTCTGCAGAGTTGGACTGACACTGGTGCATTAACACTTTCAAATAACAGCAACACTGAAGGCTATTTACTCTGAATGGAGTTAAGATAACACTAAGAGTGTTAAAATCAACACTGAGACATTTAAAACTGAGGATTCAACACTCCAGTTTTTGCTGTGTGGAATTAAAGAGAGCTGATATTTTGGATGAAGACTTCCTGATGAGCTTCTAATGTGAAACCTGTGGGGATAATTCATCTTGGCATCCTCTTTAATCATGTCAAAATACTGATTTGTCTCTTTATTAGTCTCACGTTAAATGATTTTATAGAAGGCAGAGTTGTCTGTGCAAATATCTCTAAAATCATTGCATTAGGAGCTTTCTTAACTCTTGCTGTGACAGGTTGTTTTATTAATGCTGCAAAAGTGTCACAGTGGGTATGAAGCCCAAAAAACTTCATATAAACATCCTTTTCATCTATGAAATGTAACAAACAGAATATAAAAACAGCTTGTATTCATCCATCCATTCATCCACCGATACACCCATCTATATCCATATAATTACTTGCAATCAAAACACTTCTGTGTCTAAATATGTAAATGTTATTCACAGTTTTACATCGATGCAGTCATCATTTAGTGGTGATGGCTTTGTTTTTTAATGAAACAGTAAATGTCACACTTTGATCTGAAGAACAAGCTCTCGCATTCTCACTTCCAAACTTTCTCGTCTTGCCTCAGGATGTGTGTTCAGATGGTAATTTATGCATTATGAATATGTTGATATAAAACACACGGTGTTATAAATGTGGAACGCTGAGATGTGCTGAGCGTGCAGAACAAACTACTGAAGCACAGGAGGGAGATTGACTTCCATCCATGCAGCGATTTAGCCATCCATCCATATCTGTTGATCATCCATCAATCAGTCAAACCATCAATCCAGTCATCCAACCATCCATTTAGAAATCCCTCTATCCATTTTTTATCCATCCATCCATCCATCCATCATCATTTTTGGTCATTCTTGCTCATCCCTCCTTATTAATTGTCCATCTATCACTCAATCCATCCATTAATTCCTTCCTTTCTTCCATCCATCCATCCATCCAAGGTTGCCCATCCATCCATTTTCTCTATGTCTCCATCCATCCATCATTTTAGGTTGCCCATCCATCTATCCATCCATCCATTCCTTCCTTGCATCCACCTGTCCAATCCTCCAAACATCCATCCAAACATCCATACTTCATTAATCCATACCATTCATCCATCCATCATTCCTCTATCCATCCATCCATCCACCCATCCATCCATCCATCCCTCTTGGTAGTCAATCCATCCCTCTTTTAGCCATCCATCCCTATTGATTGTCCATCCATCACTCCATCTATCCAGACATCAATCCATGAATCCAAACATCCAACCCTCCATCCATCCATAAATTTCATCCTTCTGTCCATCTATAATTCCTCCAAATATCCATCCATCCATAAATAAATCCCTTCATCTCTCTTGGCAGTCAATCTATCCATCCTTTAGCCATCCATCCCTATTAACTCTCCATCCATCCATCCATCCATCCATCATTCTACATACATCTGCAGACTTCCCTCACAAATGAAGGATTGACATCTTCAGAGCCCTTCACAAACCTCAAATCAGAGTTTAATCTCTGCAGTCATTAGCACTGTTTGTCAGCTGACCCTTTTAACATGAGGACTGTCCATGCCTTTCATATGCTTTATGCCGTTGTCATTGAATTACTGCATGAGCCATGCACTCAATTAGTGTAATGGAATCTGCATATTTGATCTGAAATGGAGTCAGTGTGTGTCTTAGATATCCCTCAGTGTCTCAGCAAACTACTGACCAATCACAGCCCTTAGACATGCCACACAAGATGTCATTCTAATTATCTCTCATCCTCTCAGCTAAACCTGCCCAGGGAGAGCGGTATGAGGCCTGACACTTAGGAGACACCAATAATTTAAATCTGATTTTTGTTTTTTCTTTTTTGACAAAAACGTCTGGTGCAGGAAAATCTCAGTTCACTGGAAAGTGGGAAGACTCAGAGTCATATTGATAGTTAAGAGAGGTATTTCTTTTGGATGACTCAGTGGTCAAACACTCTTTTTCCCATTGGACTGCTATCATTGTGTAGGTAGAAAAAACATTTTCAAACAAGCTCAGTCCTTAACTTATTTTTTGCACACTAAAGACAACAACTTTACTGGTCACTGTCATCTCCAGACATGTCAGAAACTTTTCTTTTCCATGCCATCTCACAGTATGCAGCAGCAGCGACCTATATTCTCTCCAGTGTGAGAGACAAATGGGAGACATGTGCAGAGCCTAAAGCATTACAGAGACGTGATGGGACCAAAGCAATCCAAGTGGTCTGTGAGTCTGTGCGATTACACACCAGTCCGCATAATAGAAGCCCATTATCTGAGGGCCAGAGAGGAACGACAGGGGTGGAGAAGTCAGGCGGCAGATTAATGAGATTGCCATCCAGCTGGAGGACATCACAGCTTGGACCGAGCCGAAACATTTAGCAGAGAGCGACCTGTGAAGAGAGATGTCAGTACTGACTGGAGCAGGGAAACCTATGAATATATCTAAATACTGTCAGAACGTGGTGCTACTTCATCAGTGACCCATTTGAAAAAGCCCAAATAAAATTTACTGGATTTCTTATGTAGCAGTCTGATGATTTTTATTCACATTAATCTACACTCAGTACCCCATTATGACAAAGTGAAACCAGAATTTTAGAAATTTTTGCAAGTTCTCAAATGGAAGATGTTTGGCACAAGCAGGATTTGTCCAAGAGCTGATCGTCCAGCCAAACTGAGCGATCAGCAATCAAGGTGATCAAGAACCCGATAGTCACTCTGACTGAGCTTCAGAGATCCTGTTGGAGATGGGACAAAGATCCAGAAGGACAACAATCACTGCAGCCTTCCACCAGTCTCCAAGTTTGGAGTTTCTCAGACAGGTCTAGGGGCAAAAGGCGTCAGACTGAGTAAAAAAGGTTTCAGGTAAAAAGGCCTCAGACTTCTGACCATCAGACTATCAGACTAAGCACCAGACTCCAGATGAAAATGTCTAGGGAAAAAAAGCATCAGACTCAGATGTAAAGGTCTCTGGAAAAAAAAAAAAGTTTCAGACTTTAGGTGAAAATGTCTCAGGAAAAAGGGCATCAGACTAAGGCCAGCCACACACTAGACGATTTTTTTTTAATCTGGAACAATTTTTAAACTGTGAAAGCCCACAGACTTCAGGGCAATTTCAAAAGATTTTTCATCTTTAATGCTCTGAACGCACACACCAGACGACTCAGCCAAACTGTCAGATCACTGGAGACCACACACCTGCCGACCTGCCTACAACCTCGCATGATCACGTGACTTCAGAAAAAAACAAAACAAAACACAGATGTCTGTCGATACCGTCTTGCTGTCTCATATCCTGGTCAGGCTATCCCTGTATGCATTACAGGTGAAGCAAGAATCATAATACAAGGGAAAGACTCGGGACGAAATCATGGCTGAAATTAAGTTTAAGTTGTGTTCATGGCTGTGAGTGGTGAAAGTACAAATGATCTGGCTGTGACGCTACCCAGTCTGCTCGCTCTCATTGGTTGTTGTGGGTACTCCGTCAGCAGCACTACGACCTGTAATCATAAATATCAAACATGTCAGAAGAGTGAAAATGGACAGCAACAATACAGACCAATGTCTCAAAAAACAAAATTTGTACTGCTATGAAATTGATCATTTGTAGTTAAATGGTTAATTTAAAAAAAACAATCACCATAGACATTTGCAAATTTTCCTGACAGAAGTTTTCTTATCAGTAAGATGGAATGATCAAGTTATTCACAACCTTGGATTACAACATATTTACTTTGCTAAAGGAGACATGTATTGCATCTTACAGCATCCATTATTTCAGTGAGAAATAATGTTAAAAATCGAGACAAGAGGGATAAATCCACAACAATGCAAGCAAACATTGTCTGTAAGAAAATAAGCTGACTCTGTTTGAAAAATTTCGGCAGTATCTTGTGATCATATACAAAAAAATGAACCAATATTCTTCTTCTATTTGTTGCCATGGTTTCACAGATGTATTTATATCTGAAATACGTTTAAAATTCAGTAATGTGGCCTCCCTGTTTCACAGAAATAATTCCTGATTCATTGAAATCAGTTGTATCAGTCTCCCCACCTCCGTTTTGTTCTGTCATATGACTCTCCTGGTGTGTCCTTCAAACTGAAGAATGAAAAAATATCAGTGATGGAGTCCACATCGCTGAACTCATCCATCATTGATTCATATAGACACACTATTTGTATGCAAATGATCCCTCATTGGGCTCTGAATCGGGCCCTTAATGGCGTTCTTGGGGCGATCTGTCATGCTGTGTTCTTGACGTGACATCCTCATTCACTGACATGTCTGTGCTGCTCGTCTTTCACAGATGAGATCCTGCGTGATCCTGATCGCGCTGAGTGGTCTTTAGATAAGACGCTCCATCTCATATTCACTCTCCCAAACACGTCAACACTCACATTATACGAACGTAAAGCAGCGCTTCCATGAAGTAAAGGGGAAGGGGTGATTGTAGTTTCATAACACCACTGAATTACAAGTCTGTTTTTCTGATCTGTGATGCTCTGCAGTCTCCAAATCCTTTATTGTATTTTTTATTTTCACTTAGTCTAACTGCAGCTTTAATATCTTAACCACATAAAATAAAACCAAACAAAATCACATTAACTATCATCCTTTAATTTTCTTGGAACTTTACAGCTCCTGTGGGTCGGAGAGAAAAGATGAGTTAACATTGGCAGAGTTTATCTATAAGAGACAAAGCCTTATAGGCCTTCTGTGAAAACATTGTGTATATGGCGCCTTATGACTGGAGAGAGCGTATAATATTAGTCTGTCTCAACAGGTGAGATGTATGTGCTGCCATTGTATTTATTCGCTTTTCTCCAAACAGTAAGACATTTGGAAAGGTATCCTTTCCTCATATTGGCCCTTTAATAAGTTTCAGTTTGGCTTGCCAAATTTGTTGAGTGATAATCAGGATAGAAATTCATAAATTGGAGCTAAAAACTAAAAAATGTAATTAAAAGGGGCAAAAAGTCAGACATGAGGCCAGTTCATAAGCTGTGAAGTTGTGAAAACTGTAAGCCTATGCCCACAAACACTGAGGGCTACTGCTGTCATGAGTGGGAAGTCACAACTCTTCTTCAGAACTTTTCTGATCGAGGAAAGCAGCTCACAGATGCCTGTAGCCTGCATCACTCCCCATCAAGAGTTCCCTGCCTTTCTGAATGCCGGTGTTTTACGGAACTTCTAAAACTTTTGGATTATAGACCAGAAGAGCTGAACAGGACAGAAACAGGGCATGGCGCAACTCAAATGCAACACACTTTTAGGTAAGAGCGAATAACAAGCACAGGGTTCAAAAATCGAATCAGTTCATAAATTGTGCCCTTAATCTTTGGAGTACAAAGTAAAATTGAAAATCTCATTCTGATTTGATTTTTTTCTGTCTAAAAATATCCTCAGTCAGAGAACAATAGCATCAAGAAGATAAAGTCGTGTAGTTTTACTTTTAATTAACCAGCAGGAATCAGATTAGCAACTTTTATAGTGTTAATGCCTCTCTCTACTGAGCTAGTCCCACCAACATACACCCCCCTCATTCAGCTTGTCATATTTTAAGTCTTCTTTCAAAGTGAAATCTCGCCAAGGTCGCCTCACGTCACGGCAGAAGTGTTAACCCACTGTGTGTGTGTGAAGTAAGAGCATGCTTTTGTTTGTGGTTACGTCAAACACACGCTCTCAGCTTTATAAGGAAATAGTAATAAATAGTGCTGGCATAGTTGGCTCCTTCAGCGCGACTAAAAGGCCACCCACGTCAAACCACGAGGAACATCGCTGAAAGAAAAACGCTTCAAAAGACTCCAGTTAGAGCTGCATGAAAGAAATCAGTGTCATCAGAGCAACACGCACAGAAAGTGTCTTGTGATTCAGCTTCATTCTCAGAGTGAAGCCATCACTTCACCTTGATTTAAAGTTTTAATTCTTACTTTCTCCTGTTTTGGTGCTCCACACTCACAAAGACTCCCTCTGCTTCATCAACATTAACCAAAACCCATTTCCCAACTCCACAGATGTAACACACGTCAAAAACATTACAGTTCTTTCATTTTTGAGTAATTTCTCCTGCTGTAGGCTGCATCATGTTACAGCAAAGATAAACCAGGACTGAAAAAGCAAAGACGACAGGCTCCAGCTGTACCTAAGCAACCAGCAGCACAAGCTGTTCCCATTTCTGTGAGGAGAGGAAGCACTCACTTAAAATCACAACTGACCAGAAAATGACGATGACTACTGATTAGTGGGTCGTTCTGGAGAGCTCAGTGACTTCAAGTGTGGTACTCTGATGAATGCCATCTTTGCAATACGACAGTTTGTGAAATTTTATCTCTGCTGGATATTCCACGGTCAATTGTAAGTGATATTATTTGGCGTGTGCTGGGAGAACGGGACCAGCCTGACTGCACTGTGTCAACTGTGAAGTTTAGTGAAGGAGGGTTAAAGGTATGAGGCTGTTTTTCAGGGTTTGGGCTAGGCCCCTTTTCTACAGTGAAGGCCAATTTTCATGTTTCAGCATGCCAAGACATTTTGGACAATGCTATGCTTCCAACTTTGTGGCAACAGTTTGGGGAAGGCCCTTTTCTATTCCAGCGTGACTGTGCCCCAGTGCACAAAGCACAGACTCTAAAGACAGGGTTTGTGCCACTTTTTAACCTCTTTTAACCACTTTTTCAGCACATTTTTGCCACTTCTGACCAATTTTACCTCTGCGAACCCATTTTTGCCACTTTCAGCCTAATTTTTCCTTCTGTTAAATTCTTTTCCACTTTTCGCAAGTTTTTTTTTTTTGCCAATTTAAACACATTTTTGCCTCCTTGGACCCATTTTTATCACTTTAAACTCCCATTTGCTACTTTATAACCCCATTTTTACCACTCATTCTGCCATTATTACCCCTGTTGACCCATTTTTGCCTCTTTCAGCCCATTTTTTGCCTCTGTTGAGCCTTTTTCCATTCTTTTAAATTAATTTTACACCTCTTTTAACCTATATTTGCCCCTTTTAATCCTATATCAACATCCTTTCTTCCTATTTTGCCACACTGAAGCCATTTTGCCACTTTTTGAACTAGGGATGGGCGTTTGGAAGAAACCTGCCAACTCGAGCATCTATAATGTTAACGATCAATTAATTGATTAATCATTATGTATGTATAAAAATATACATACATGGACATATATGTGTAACAGTTCCCTTTATAACAAAAACAGGTAACTAATGAGTGTGTTTCTCAATGATTTATTTATTTTCACCCTTCAAAAGTCTAGGGCTCCTAAACATAAACAAGGCATGGTCCCACTCACAATGTCATGACAGTAGATATTGTTGTGCAGTGCACAGTAAGGCGTGTTTAGTCTCTTCATTAACATCAGATCAACTAAATTCCCCGTGATCGACCAAATTTTACGACCAATTAATTGATCATAGATTAATTGTTCCCATCCCTATTTTAAACTATCTACCACTTTCTCAGTCCTTTTTGCCTCATTTAGCCCCTTTCACCACTTTTTGGCCAATTTTTGCTGATTTGAACCTTCACTCTTTAATACACTTATTTTTGCTATCTGTAACCCCCTTTTTAACACTTCTTGTGCCAATTTTTGCTGATTTAAGCTTATTTCACTCTGTTATGCTCATTTTTGCCACTTGTAACCCCTTTTTACTACTTTTTCTGCCTGTTTTTTTTTTTTTTTGCCATTTTTGCACATTTCCACCTTTTTTGCTTCCACTTTAAACACAAATTGTGCAACTTTAAGCATATTATTGCCACTTTTATCTCATTTTTTCTTATTCTTTTAAGACAAGGGGTATTCATTTTGAAGAAGGCTATATATATCGCTATAAATAAGTGAATAAATCATTTGTCGCTCTCCCCTTTATCCCCCCTTATGGGCGGCCTCGAGTGTAACAGCCGAATACTTTTGTCCATATATTGTACTTTTATGCCAGCTCATGTCATAAGGAAGCCATCAGTTTTACAGTATAACTTCCTTCTTTCTTTTATTTCTGGCCGCTGTGATCTGTCATGCTCGCTTTAAAGGACAGCACTTAACTGGAAGTGAATGTGTGTATTTCTTGTTAGCTTCAGATCAGTTTCATGCTCTGTTTGGTTTGATTGTCACGTCATTTGGAATGCTGCATAACTACAAGGCTAAGAATATTCTGAAAAAAAAAAGGGTGAATCTGCTGTCCTGAACATACAAGAAACAACAGTTAAGTGTCTCTATAAAGACGTTTTAATGTTGATTTCCATACTAGTCATCCAAAATGTGCGTTATTTCCTTTCATGAATGATAGTGTCCAAGAGAGGCAGAAGAGACAAAATAAAAGAGATGAAGAGTTCTTGCAATGAAAATATTGTAGGTTGGATCCAAAACTACACCAACTATTTGAGCCCATTCTTAGTTCACTTACCAGTCGGGTTCATTTGGTTCGTATCTAACAGATGTGGGATCATGATGTCTTCAAGTTTCCCATCTGATGCGGAACTATAATTTGGATACACACACATCAGACAAATTGCATTCTGCTCTCCTTCCCTTTTACAGCAACAAGCACTTAAGCTAACATCGCTCCTAATGGAAAACTTTGATAAGAAGTTGAGTTATGCATAAGTCGTGTGCAACATATTCCTAAATTAAAACAGGAGGGAGTCTTTGGATCAAAGTGATATCATCCTCATTGCTGACATGCTTTACGATCGCTTCTCTCCACTGAGCTGGGTCACCTTTGTTTAAAGTGATGAGTCACTGCCTGCTCTCGTTAGTCCTCTGATGATGTTATCTAACACACCTTTACTGATCATCTGCTGTCTGACTGCAGCAGATCACAGAACATTTGTTACAATGGGAGACAGATATTAACAGTGTTACCATCCATGCCTGTCTGTCAGCAGCTCCAGGATCAGCTGTGATGGGTCAGCACAAGTGCAATAATAAACTCTGAGTGTACCTTCTCCTTCTCGTGGGATCATTAGAGGAAGAAACAAGTCTTTGAATAGCTTTCTTTGATTGTGACATAACAGCCAGTGAGCCATTCATCCAGCTCAATGACTGTGGCTCAATCTTTAAGAGCAAAAGTAATCCAACAGGATTAAAGATATCACATCAGATCAAAGCTTTAGTGCGGGTCACTCGAGAGAGAAAAATGATAGATCAGGTAATCCAGACTTGTTCCTTTTTTTCCTCTATGCTGGCGATAGCTGAGGCTGGAGACTTTATGTTTTCTGGTTGTACATCTGTCCATCAGAGGTCAAGGTCATGGTCAGGTCAGGTTTGTGTTCACCTTTTTCTTGTTAATGTGATATAGGGCAGTCAAAAGATTAATTTTTTAATCACGATTAATTTCAAGACTTGTGTAGTTAATCACCATTAATTGCACCTTTTAGCCCATTTAGAAATTTCACTTTCTTGCAAGTAAAATTGTTTTTTGTGTCATTTTGGATTTTTCTAAAATGCAGACCTGTTTTTATAGGTAGCTCTAAGATTATGATGCAAACTTTTTATGGATTGGAAAGGAATAAAAGGAACAGTAAAAGGTTACATCGTTGATAACACAAGGTCCAGTTGACTTTTGACTTGTTTTAAAAGTAAGTAAGACTTTAACTTTCTGAGGCCCTGCATGTACACTGCATAATGGCACTGTTTCGTTTCAGATTTCCTACAACACAGTAGAAAATTCCGCAACTAGAATCTTTAGAAAATTGTCATGAATGTTCATAATAGTTTTTTTCTTGGAATGTCTTTTAATGTCCTTTGAAGATTACAGAAAATTTTGGGTAAGTTTTTGGGTTTTTTGTTTGTTTTTTTTTTGTTTTTTTTTTGAAGGGGGGGTGGGGGTGTTAGGAAATTTGTTTGAGATTTTTGAGAATTTGTTTTTAAATTTTCAGTATTTTCCATAAATTATTTGGGTGGTATTCCTATATTTTTGGGAATTTCATAAGAAATCCAGCTGGGGAATTTAATTTTAACATTCCTGGTTTTTATGTGTTTTTTTTTTTTTTTCTTTTTGTTTTTTTTTGGGGGGGGGGGTTATTCAAAATTTCCCATAAAAAATCTAGGTAGATTTATTTCTAGGAATTTTCTTCACAGATTTCCTGAATTTTTATGGACTTTTTAAGAGAATTTGGTTGATGTTAGGGTTTTTTTTTTTTTTAATTTCCACAATTTTACATGAACTTTTAGGGGAGATTTATTTCCACATTATATTTCCACACAGAATCTTTGATAACCATATTCTGTTTTTGTTTGTTTGTTTGTTTGTTTGTTTGTTTTTTGTTTTTTTTTACCTGAGTAAAACCAACTTTATCAAAGGAACAAATCAAGTTAGGGAATTTTCAATCCTAAATTTCACAGAATTTTTAGGGGAATTTGTTTAGATTTCTAGGAGGAATCATTTTGAAAGTTTTTTCACAACTTGCCCTGAAATTTTGGGGGTGTCTTTTTTTGTAAATTTGTGGGAATCTGATTGAAAATTCTGGGTGGATTTGCTTTGAATTTTTTTAAGGAATTGGCTTCAAATTTTTTCAGAAATGTTCATTGAATTTTTGGTGAACTCTTTATGTAAATATTTAGACTAAGAAATTTTACTGAAATGTTGGAAAATGTTTTGAAACATTTTGGGGTATTTTTTTTAAAGAAATGAAATAATTATTAATGTCTTAGAAATGTCTTAGGGAATTTAAAGTTGCTGTAAAGTGAGAATACACTTTTCTCTCTTTTTAGGAGAGGTCACTGTGCTATGAACCACCAGGACAAATTTGAGTCATGAAAAACATCTCTAAGTTTATAAAATTAAGTTTCAAAATCATGAAAAATGAGGAAGTAAAATCTGATCTAGGATTGTGTGGGTGGGTCGGTTGAATGAGCTGAAGCCACGCCCACTCACAAGAAATAATATATTCTTAAATTTAAAAAAATGCTTCTGATCAGAGAGCAGCAGAAAGACAGAAGTTGGGGATTAGATTTACTGTTTTCTGGCACAAATCTCAGTTATAACACGAATGACCTGTAGGCCACTGTGACTGACAGATTGGGAAATTCCCCTCACAATTAAAAGAGGGGAAAAACTTTCCAACAGTCTAAATCCAAAATTCAGTCACACATAGTTTTCACATGTTTAGAGCAGCCTCATTCCAACGTTTTAAGCGTGTTAAGACACAAATCTTGGATTTCACTTTACAGGGACTTTAAAGAGAAGTGAAGTCTGTATCTTGCTCACAGTCAATTCTTTTGAATTTGTCTTTCAAAAAATGAGAGAAACTAATCTTGATGTTTCATCCGGGATGGTGTGAGAACAGGATGACTCTGGTCCAGGTTAAACCTTTGAAGAGATGTGGTGTGTCCTCATAGTGCTGATCTTCTGCCCACTAAAATAACAGACCTTGTTTTTTCATGGAGCATCATTTGTTGACATCCTCTGAATACTGACATCATGCAGCACCTCCCCTCCTGTCCAAAGTCTTTCAACCCTGGTTCTGTTTGATCCAATGGAAATAAGAAACAGCGTGTTGTATCCAGGCAACAAGTTCGTTGCCAGGTGACAGATCCAGAGGTCCTGAGACCAGAGAGCGCGTGCAACAATTCAACAGAAATAAGACGAAGCAGAACATCATTCACCTCCTGCTGCACGCACGTCTTTGATAATCCTGCTTTGATCATCCTTTAAAAAGCACACATAATGGTCTGTTTGCACTTACATGAGCTGTAAACTCTCGTATTCTTTAAATGACATCAAGCTGCAAATGAAGAGGCTGTAAAACTCAGCAGCAGGAGACTGATTTATGCACCTTTCCTTCACCCTTAATCAGCCTGCCTAATTGCTGTGTGGAATCATGATGAACACGCTGACGGCTTATCAGAGAAGACACATCCGACAGCAAATATGAAAACAGCCGTAAGTGGTGGGATTATCAAACGTGTTTCTGCCACAGTGCCGGGCCTTTCATGTGGCAGCCACGAGCAAAGATAATGATCGTTTCCTTCAGCTGACAAATCCACTGCCACCATTAAAGGCTTTTTATTCTCCACCCGGAGCTGTGTGGGGCGACTGTATACTTTAACTTTGATTTAGACGGAGCAGAGAGGAATTTATCAACCAAGAAACTCTGATATGTAAGGATAATATTTAACGCTTCACTGCTGCTGATGTACATGGGACATTAAAACTGCTATTAAAGCTTCTGTGAGGAATTTTTAGCTTATCAGGATACAACTTAAATTTATATTGATGCCTCTTTATGATTGGAACTACTATTTTTGGTGCTTAAGCTGCAGCTACTAGTTCCTAGACTGATGTGTTGATGCATCATTTATGGTTTAACAGCATGTTTACGCAGTGATTTCAGTGAAAAAGAAACCTTTTGTTATATTTTCTCTGTTTATTTAACAGGCAAATGATTTTTGAATGCACTGTTGGATGCAACTGTGAGTGTTGAAAGGGGTTTCAGTACAAGTTTCTGAAAATGGCATCATTTCTGTTGCCATGTGCAAAAAAGACACCTGTGTCTGGAAGGTCCAGTCATTGGTTAATCAGTATTCCTGGCTACCATTACACCACAAAGACAAAAAAAAAACACTTCAAGCAACTCAGAGAAAAGGCAAATGAACAGTTTAAGTCGAGACTCTGAAGGAGTTACAAGAGACTTCACCAGCCAAAGCTTTATGGGAGAGTGGCAGAGAGAGAGCCACTGTTGAAGAAAACTCATTAAATCTGGACTAGAGTTCGCTGAATGGTGCGTTTTAGCCACCAGACAAGATGAAATGTCAGGTGGACACCTAACACTTCTCATCACCACAAACACGCCATCCCCACAGTGAAGCATGGTGATGGCAGCATCATGCTGTGGGGATGCTTCTCAGCAGCCAACCCTAGAGGGTAAAATGAATGCGGCAAAATAAAGGAAAATAACCCATCTTATTCAGTCTGCAAGAGCACTACAGCTTATTTCCCAGCAAGACTATGACCTGAAACGTACAGCAAAAGTTAGACCGAAATGGTTGAAAGACAACAAGGTGGATGTTCTGGTGTGGCCGAGTCAAAGCCCAGACCTCAGTCCAATAGAGATTTTGTGGCTGGGCTTGAAAATGACTGTTCATGTCTGATCCCTGAGCAACCTGAGCAGTTTTGCAAAGAAGGATGGGGTAAGATTGCAGTGTCCAGATGCACAAACCTGATGAGACCTATCCGCACAGACGCAGTGCTGCGATTGCAGCCAAAGGTGCATTTACTAAATACTGACTTGAAGGGGGTGAATATTTATGCGGTCACTTATTCTACCTTACATATTTTTATTTAATTGACATAACTTTGACATTCAATAGAAGGTTAAAACACCTAAGGAGGTGCATACTCTATATGTACGGTGTTTAAAAACACTGCTCTGAAACTGAAGTTTTGAGCGCTGCCATGCATGCCATTACCATTCCACTCAGCCCTGCATGAGTAGGTGAACTACAGTAACACATGCAGATGCTCTTTGTAGTTTAGACTCACTTGGGGTGTCTTGTCACCTGTCCACAAAAACATTTGTGGACATTGTTCGCCATTTTTGTATGTTTGCATACAAACTACCCAAATAAAAAGGACAGGGAAACTATAAAAAATTGCAAACTCCTACTCTAAAATGTTGTTTGAAAAAGGTCTAGCAGCTTAACAGCCCACTGTTACAGCAGGAAGACCGTTTCTTTTTTCTATTCATCCTTTCCCTCTTAACCACTCATTCATGTGTCTCTGTTTCCTGCTCTGGTAATCAGCTGGTATGGGCGTCTACTCATGAAAGTTGTAAACCAGTCCTGTTCTGCAACTCTTGGTCCAATCATTTTGCTGCTGTCATATTTAAAAATATGCTCTCCTTTCCTCCACAGTGTGTCTGTCATTTCAGTACAACCTCAGACCTCCAAATAAAGCACTGAGTGTTTGTGTCCATTTTTAAATGTAGCTAGGAGGCGCTGTGATCCACACTAAATATTAGCATGTGAATGTGCATTAACAACTTTCTGTTTCTTGAAAAACATGCAAACTTGAGGGCTTGTGGCCATGGGTACACCTGTTGAATTCTGTTCAAAGTCACATAAATTTTCAGCATTCAGGTTACCTCTAGCTGTATACCAAAATTCAGCGTGATTAGATGAAGGACCTTGGATAAGTTGGGCCTCAAAAGACCCTTGGCAATGACCAAAAACACCTGATTTGCTAATTTATTCAAAATAGTGGATTTCCTGTTGGAGATAGGGGCATAGGCCATCTTGCCACTTGGTAAAGTTAGGCAACTGCCTCGGGCCTCTTGCTCCAAAGTCCTCAAAATATAGCCATTTAAGGTAGAACTTGACAAAACGTCTAGTTTTAAGATACATCAGGACACAATGTAAAGTAATGAATTGTTTTCAATTATTAGCAAACTCCCACACTTTCACAAAATTGCACAAATATGTTGACAGCTTCTGGGAAAGTGGGTAGAAATGCCAAGGTGCAAGGGTTTCCCTAACTCTTCACCACTTCCACCCTCTTTTTAAAATGCTGCCAACATATTTGTGCAATTTAGACAAAAAGTCAAAGTGAGTCAAAAATGAGAAGGAAGATCAACAACCTTTTTATGCCACTGATCATCAAGACGGTAATGGTTTGATTATTTTGAGACACGATTTAAAGGTATAAAAGAAAATTGGACAACCTCGACACAAAGAAATGTTTCTAGTGTTTCTGTACAACTTAAAACATTTTTAGAGTTTGTATCCAATTACTGATGGTTTAAAAGTAAAATGGCCCAATATTGGGTGCCTAGGACTCTTAAATTTGCAGAGGTAGCAAAAAAGGTTTCGATACCTTGCATCTAGCTCTAGATTTGGGTACCTCCTGTATTTCTCTGGTTTTGTTACCTGAAAAGAGGTGCTTTTCACACAAAATTCAAAAGATCTAGGACAAAGTCAAAGAAGGGAGCTTTAACTTTGAAAACTGTTAGGGTGTGCTAGTGAGGCGATTCCCAACATCCTTTGCGGAGTCCCATAAAATATCAAACTTCCATTAGACCTGACGCACATGCTGAAATTCAGGACTTTGTGCACATTTAGACCCTTAATCTACAATTAAATGTGAGATATAATAAGAAAAACAAAGAAGAATCCTATGAAACCAGGTAAGTCCTTGCACCGGTTTGGTGCTCTGGTCCTAAAAATGTTTCTGAATACTCCCAGGGTCAAAACAGTCCACTCAGGTTTGACTGTTGCTTTGTCTCAGTATTAATACCATTCCCACCATCATTAGAAAAACTCTGCTGCCACCTACCTGCAGTGTTTGATAAACACAGGAATTATTTTGTTAGGAAATATGGTACAAGACTATGTATTTGTCTTCCTTCATTTATTCTTTCTTGATATACCACATTTTTTTCTTCTGTGGTTTCATTTTTTTCCTTTCACCCAGTGAAGTCAGAATAAACCTCAAACTTTGACATGCATCATTTGACTGTCACAAACATTAAAAATTCTCTCAACTCTTTCTGAAATGGCGTCTCATATTTAAGATGTTTGGAGTTGCTAATTTTGCCTCAAAACCCTGGGACCTCAGTCCTCCCAGGGAATCATCAGCTCTATAAAATAAACTATCAAACTAGTGGCACAAGTTTCCTTGCATCCTCCAGTCCCTAGCCCCCTTTAACTGTCAGAATTGACTGTTTACATCAGATCATGACAACAGATTTTAAAACACTTTCACAACATGTATCTTTATCAAATTGATATAAATTGTCCATATTTGTATTAAATGTTTAAATATTGCTACATCCCTTGTGACTGGCATTGAATGAGCGGAGTGTGCAGATTCATTTTCAAGTATCTCTGCCAGATTCACCTTTATTTATATTCCATTCGCAGACAAACAAAGGAATTTAGTAAATCAAGACCTCCTTAACTTATCATAACAAAGAAAAGCTCTTCAGGAATCAACAACAGGGCTTCACTGTTACTCCAAGATTTTGTCAAAAGACATGGATTTAACAGTAAACATTTAATCACACATTGCAGTAGTTATAAATGCTTAATTTTGTAAACCCATGCAGTTCCAAACAAATTACTTGTTAACATATTTTCTCTTAAAATATAAAACAAAAAAAGGTGTGATTCTGATCTCAGTAGAGAATCTTCCTACGCAGTGCTTAAACTTTAATTCAAAGTGTTCTCACTCTAACCCTGACAGTTTGTTCGTCAGAAAACCTCCAGATCTGCAGAGTTGTAAACCACCGCCGTCTCTTCAATCCCCACAGCAGCTTCCTCGTGCGCCTCCTCTTCCTCCTCCTCCGCGGCCTCCTCTAACGACTCCAAGGCCTCGTTGGTATCACTGGCGAAAGTCTCCCTGGAGACGTCGTCATGCTCCTGGAGGTTCAGCGTGCCGATGGCCTGCTTCATTTTCTTTGCCACCAAGTGCCGCCTCCTCTTCTGAGCCGCCTTCTTGCTCTTGCACTCCTTCTGCTGCTCGTCAAAGAAGATCTTCTTGACCTGGGTTTTGCTGATGCTCGGCGTGTTCTTCAGCAAGTTCAGAAACACTCCACCTGGCGTTCGTCGCCTGCTTCCATCCATCGTGTACACTCCGCCGGATTCCTCCAGCGTGGCGGTTTCTCCAAGGAGCTCTATAGCTTTTTTCTTCCCGATGACTTGAACTACACGCTCTATGAGGTCCTTTTTAGGCTCTTGCAGCCTGTATGCGATCTCATCCACCACCTTTTCCTCAGGGTCATCCTCTGTGATCTCATACCGGCCCTTGATGTCCATCTCAGCTCTGGGGCCCAGTCTTTCTTTAGCCGACCTTTTCCTCTTTGCATCCCCTCCCGTGTTCCTCTCTTTCATGTACTCCTCTAGTTGTGCATCCAGCATGCTCACCTCTCCTTGATCCTTTCCCTGCTTCTCCATCTGCCTCTCCTTCTCCATCATCTTTTTAGCCAGAACAAAGTTATATGTCTCCACATTCCTGCTAGACATATTGACCTCCCCCTCCATGCCGAATATACCCAGTTCTGCAGCCACGGCATCCTGGCACTGCTCCTGCACCACAGAGCCCCAGATGTTGTTCACTTTGCGGCCCCCATGGGCGCCTGGAGTGGGCATGCGGATGTTGCTGGAAGGTGGCTGAGGATTGTTGGTCACTTTCTGGCGTTTTCTGCGCCAGAGAGCAGCCTCCTCGTCTGAGGAGTCATGGTCACTGTCGCTGGACTCTACTGGCCTTGAGGTGCTGCGGTAGGCGGCTGCAGAGGGCTGGGGTGCAGCTCTGCTGGAGAAGGACTGACCACTAAAAGCTGGAGGAGGGGGCTGGGGTCGAGGCTGTGCTGCTGCTGTCCCCATCTCATTATCAGAGCTGGACCCGGAGATCTCTCCATCCTCCAGATCACCATCCATTAAATCTCCACCATCTGCCATTTCTCGTCTGGAAAGTCACAGCAAAGATAAACCAATCAGGAATTTGTTTAAAAACCCATGTGTGCAATCCTGATGCTAAAAAAGATAATAGCTAATGAGCCTTTTGTGCAATAATCTGTATATGTCTTGCTCATGTGCAATCTGTTTATTGATTTTGTATTCTGTATATAGTTTATATCTTCAGTTCCCTTAGCCTTTGAACATAGGTTTATAATTTCTTCGTATAGTCTGGGTACGTATTGCTTATTTCTACTGCCTTCTGCCATACCTTCATTGTATTTCCTACAGCTATATCGCATATAGGAGCAGCTGTAAAGTCCGAATATCCTCCTGTGGATTTACAAGGTATTTATAATTCTGATAAAGGCGGTTAACTTATGATTTAATGCCTCAAATAAAGTTAAGGCCACTCCTCGTCGATGATAGCTAGCTAGCTAACGACAACATAGAACTTCATATCAGAACTGGCACAAAAATAAAACAACTCTGCGTTTAAATAGAAATACCTTCAGTTATGAGACACAGCAGCCGATATTTCCATCCAAAGTAAATAATAATTAAGCCTTCTTCGGCTCTTTCGCTCACTATGAACTATATAAGCGAGGTTGACAATCTACACACAAACTTAGGACCTCCTGAAGAAAATTCGCGCTAAGCTAAAGCCAGACTTCCGCCTGCCAACTGTCACACGCTTTCAAAATAAAAGCGACCATGGAAAAAAAATAAAGCAAGATGCTGTCATTATTTTCAGTAATGAGCAGGAATAAAAAAAACCTTCAAAATGAATATATTTTCATCCACTACATTATACATAGCATTAATTATTATACCGACTGATAGTAAAAAACGGCAAAGAAAGCGTAAAGAAAACCATTAGCCATATTTTAAACCAAAAGTTGCTGCTACTTAAACCAGAGCTGTAGTCCAGGGCATGCGCAGGTATTCAGAGTATACCCACTTATTTTAGTCTCCATAGAGTATACCCACTTCTAAATAGAGAGTATACCCACTTCTAAAGAGTATATAAATTAAGAGTATACCACTTCTGCACACACTACTGCAACACTGACCAAAAAATATTAAAAACAAAAAACATTAACCAGTGTTTAGTGCCAAGAACATGTATTTTGAATTTAAAAGGTTTTAAGTAGAAATCAATCAAACCCCATATTAACAACAAAACAAATTAAAAGGGAAAACAAACGAAGAACCTTTTAAGCTATACTGGTAAACAATACACACTTTTTACATTAAATATATATATAAATAAATAAAATAATACGTGAGTGAGGCAAAAGGGAATGTATGAAGATAAAGTTTGTATAAGTGCTGTATGCTTTCAAAAATATATCTAATTGGGATTATGTTGACTCACATTGCAAATACAATTTGAATTGTTGTATTTGTATACGTTTCTATGTTCTCATTTCTAAAAAAAAAAATGTTTAAAAAAATAGGAAAGTAGGAATTTTTGCAAACTATTCTAGAATAAACAACATTTAAGTGTTGGCATGATATGTGGAGCAGCCTCTCCCAAACTTTAGTATGCTGTGGCCCAATTTGAGACCTGAAAAATCTATTGGGGACCACAAAAATCTTAATTCAAACATAACATGAGACTTGAAGTATGGTATACTGTCTTATTTTCATTCCACAAACAGAGGATTTTAAAGCAATGCTGGGTTTTCAGAGACATTTATGTCACAAGAATATGTTTGTATTGTCATCAAGTTCAAGTAATCAGCCACCAGCATCTATTTCAATTTAACATGCATTAGTAAAGTCAAATATATTTTCCTTTTTTCAAACATTAATCCCTTAGAATGTATGTTGTTACTCCATAAACCCTTTTGTTGTAACATTAATTCAGCATAGTATAATATTTGTGTCACCAGTTTATTCAGCTCTAGTTAAACCATTGCATCACAAAGTAAATGTTGGTGTAAAATCTTCTGGCTGTGTTTTGTAAGTTATGGGACTTCAAACCCGTTTTACCATACCATCAAATATGTTATGTCATTTAAAACTTGATTTAAAAAGCATATTAGAGCATAGAAGCATAGCATAGAAATAACTCACCTCCTTTGCAGTAGGACATATTGTCATGTTATTTCACTGATAGCCGGGGCTAGTTTATATGAAACATTTTACATGAAATATTTTCAAAAAATATAATTTTACAGGTAAGATATGTTTTGGTTTTATTTTAAAAGACATCCACCGAAGTTCATTTCGCTTGATTATCTTGAAAATTGGCGGATGTTGCGTCATGTTTACGTAAGAGAAAAACTACGCGTGCGCAGTCTGGCAAATAAACAATATGGCGGCGTCCTTACAGCGCCTCACGTCTGCTGGAAGATTACTTTTTCAACGACATCTTTCAAAGACAAATTCTTTAAGTAGGGTAAGAAAAATGTGTGATCTTATTTTTGATACAGCGTTTCCTCGATTTCACCTTGACAGTTATGATGCACATTTTAATGTAGAAAACGCCATGTCGTGGACCGTTTAGTGTAACAGATTATACTAAATTGTAGCTGCGACATTGACAGCTGATCGTAGATGAGTTCTGAACTTTATGTTTTGAACAGTGTGAGTTTAAAACAGGTAATCTATCGTTGACATATGCCATTTAAATGCTTTAAGGCAGGTAGTTTACTGGTCCAGCCTACGTGACGTCACTGCCCTTGATTTGCAGTTTCACCATGACTGGCTGTGTTTTTTCCTTAATTCGAAAATCTTACATTTGTACATTGATCATGAAATAATAATGATTTAAAAAAAAACAAAGAAAGGAACCACCGAGAGCAACATTGCCAGGGGGTTTAGATATGGTCAGGGGTAGTTAACAAGAAAAAACTAATAATATCAAATGCCCAAGACAAATGATTCACAGAATGCGCAGGGACCTTATTATCCCGTTTAAACCGTTAAGGGGTAACTTGAATAAAACGATGAATTATTTTAATTTTAATTGTATTCATAATTGCATAGTTAGAGGACCAGTATCTGTCTGTTAACACCTGTTTGCCTGTTCGCACCTGCAGCTTCCAGCTGGACCTTATAGACTCTTAGCCACTCAGGCTGCTCATCAGGTGGTTCTCAATGTTCCTGAGACCAAGGTGACCACTCTGGAAAATGGACTCCGGGTGGCTTCGGAGGACTCTGGACTCTCAACCTGCACAGTAAGTTTGAAGATGCATTCTTATATATTTTGTAAACTTGTTTAGAATCGCCTCTAGACCAAAGACTTTAGCTCTGACCCAGGACCTAGGTTTTTATAAAATACTAAAATTAACTAACCAAACTGAAATATGAAAATCATTGAAGTTCACTGATTTTACATCTTAAATAGAAGACTTAAATAGAATAAAATCTATCCATCCATCTTCTGCTTACCCGGGGCCGAATCGCGGTGGTAGCAGGCCAAGTAAGTCAACGCAGACGTCCTTCTCCCCAGCTACACTGTCCAGTTCCTTCTGGGGGATCCCGAGATGCTCCCAGACCAGACAGGATATATTATCCTTCAAGCACATTCTGGGTCTTCCCAATGGTTTCCTCCCAGCTGGAAATCCCTGGAATACCCAGGAGGTATCCTGATCAGGAACTGAACCACCTCAACTGGCTCCTTTTGATGCAAAGGAGCTGTGGCTCTACTCTTAGCTCTCCCCAGATGTCTGGACTTGTCGCCCAGCCATCCCCCAGAGAAAACTCATTTCAGATGTTGAAATTTCACCCAAAATTCTTGACCATAGGTGAGGATTGGGAGGTTGATCACAAATAAATCCAAAGCTGTGCCTTCTGGTTCTGTGCCCTCTTCACCACAACAGTCTGGAACAACACCTGCAGGACTGCTGATGCTGTACCAGTCCACCTGTCTGTCTCACACTTCCTTTTACCCTCACTCATGAACAAGACCCAGAAAAACTAGAACTCCTTCACCTGAGGCAGAGTCTCATTCCCCACCCGGAGCAAATGATCTTCTGTTTTCTGACAGATCACTGAATTAAACTGCAAAAAAATGTTGTACATTGTACAATGACAATTAAAAAAAAAAGGACATGATTCTGAGATAACCATGGCCTCTGACTTCGAGGTGCTGACTCTCATCCTGGCCGCTTCGCACTCAGTTGCAGACCATCCCAGTTCCTGCTGGAGGTCCCCAGCTGAGGAGGCCAACAAAATGGCAACCACCACCCCCGTCTGCCACTCTACAATCATGCTCCCAGACCTCCACACGACATTGCAAAGGCGTGTTGGCCGTGACAGCCCAACAACGTCCAAAGCCTCTGGCATCTCAGGGCGAATCTCATCTACTTCTGGTGCCCTGCCACCAGGGAGCTTTTAAACAACCTCAATGACCTCCGCTAAGAGGCAGACAAAATATTCGTAGTTTGATCTGTTGACATCGGCATACTGACTGACTTGTTAACCCAAGCATGGGGATTGTAAATGGTTGGATTTGAAGGAAAAAGACTTCATACAATGGTTATTTTAGATCCTTAATTGCAGTCAAACATCCAATTTAAATAATGAAATGCGTGAAGTTCTGGTACAGAAGTAGAAGACATTTCGTGGTGAATATTTATCTCGGACTTCCTCTAGGTGGGCCTGTGGATAGATGCTGGGAGTCGCTACGAGAATGAGAGAAATAATGGCACAGCTCACTTCCTGGAACATATGGCTTTTAAGGTGAGATGATGATGTTTATAATGTACAGTTTACACTGAACTAAATGCTCTTTCTTCTCATATTTGTATTTACATGTATACGAGAATAAACAAGAAATACAATAGCATTATAACCAAGTTGTGCCTCTGTATTTGTAAGAAAAAATGATACTTGTAAATGTTTGCCTTCAGGAAACAAAAACATTCAGAGGTTTACTCACTTCTTTGTGTTTGTGTTTGACAGGGCACAAGGAAGCGCTCCCAGTTGGATCTAGAGTTGGAGATCGAGAACATGGGGGCTCACCTGAACGCCTACACGTCCCGAGAGCAAACGGTCTACTATGCCAAAGCTTTCTCGAAAGATCTTCCACGAGGTAAAACACAGCGATAAGTCTGCCCACATTGATATGAACCAACCAGACTGACCTGTTTAAACAAACACCATGGTTTAATTTATCCTAATTAGTTTTTATTTGCTTCTTTTCCTTCTGAAGCTGTAGAGATCTTGGCTGACATCATCCAGAACAGCACGCTGGGTGAGGCGGAGATCGAGAGGGAGCGTGGGGTGATCCTCAGAGAGATGCAGGAGGTAGAGACCAATCTGCAGGAGGTGGTCTTTGATTATCTTCATGCTACAGCATACAGATCCACTGCTCTGGGTCGAACCATCTTGGGCCCCACTGAGAACATTAAGTAAGACCAAAACATCTCTTTATTTACTTACAGTGCCTGTAAAAAGTATTCACCCCGTTGGATGTTTTACCCTTTTTTTGCTTTCATAAATCAGCCACCCCCCCAAAGTGAAAACAGTGCCTGTGCAATTTTTTGTGTATCCGTCCTCTGACTTGAACTTTTCAAAAACCTTTCCCTGAGTTGCTAGGGGTGTTCTTTTGTATTTATGGTGTAATGGTAGCCAGGAACACTTAAAGTGACTGGATGATTATGGTTGTTTCAGGACGATCAACAGAGGGGACCTTGTGGAGTACATCACCACTCACTACAAAGGCCCCAGAATAGTCCTGGCTGCTGCTGGAGGTAACTGCTGTTTATCTCATTCATGATTGGTTTATCTTCTATAGGTGCATGTCTTTATTTCTGGAGATTTGTCATTGTCATTTCCACATTTTTGACATTAATAATAACACCAATGGAAGAAGATGCCTTAGTTTTATGGGATTTTCTTTATTGACTTTATGACGTAGATTAACATTGCTGTCAATTTTGTATGAATTCAAACAAAAACCAAACCTTGTGTTATAAATAAACTTTCTTTTTTGATCAGGAGTTTCACAAGATGAGCTTATTGATTTGGCAAAGTATCACTTTGGAAAACTTCCTGGCAGATATAAAGGTGAAGCTCCATCTCTTCCTCCATGTGATTTCACTGGGAGTGAGGTAAGTTTGACCTAAATGCATCATGAATCTGCTCCGCCTCTCCACTAGCTGTCACACAAATAATACAAAAGTTTCAGGGGCATCTTTATCAGGATCTCCAGATGATCTCAAGAGACACTTCTCCCCTTGATGATAAAAGTGATGTTTCCATCTCTTGTCACACTCCTGAAAACCTCACACCAGAACATTTATACCCTTACCAGATAGCATTAAAATAGGAACTGGCCGTTTATGACCACAGCATGAGACACTACCAAGCATGTCTTTGACAATCTTATTAGATGTTTACTTGTGTTTATCACATCAAAAATACAGTACTACAGTTACCAACAGTGGGAAAGTGATACCATATTTCCTCTACAGATTCGCATCCGTGACGACAAAATGCCCCTCGCTCATATTGCCATCGCCGTGGAGGCGGTCGGATGGTCACACCCCGACACCATCCCTCTCATGGTTGCAAACACACTGATAGGAAACTGGGACCGCTCATTTGGTGGAGGTGTGGTGAGTACAAATTAAATCTCAGCATCAAATCTGAACACATTTTATTAATCTTTATTGCAGTTCCTTGGTAGATTGATTCAGTGCTACATACCATCTAATTCTCGATTGTCTGCCTGTGACTCAGAATCTGTCCAGTAAGCTGGCTCAGATGGCCTGTCAGGGTAACCTGTGCCACAGCTTCCAGTCCTTCAACACGTGCTACACAGACACGGGTCTGTGGGGGCTCTACATGGTGTGTGAGCCAGGGACCATCAATGACATGATGCACTTCACTCAGATGGAATGGTGAGAGCGGTTAGATTTAAGTAAAAAAACTCAAAATGTGATGGGATCTGGTGTGAAAATGCATCTTGTCTCTTTCCATCAGGATGTCTCTCTGCACCAGTGTGACTGACAGCGAGGTGGCTCGAGCCAAAAATCTGCTCAAGACCAACATGCTCCTGCATCTGGACGGTAAGGCAGCCGGACTGTCTGATAATAAATGAAGTGTTTTGAAATGCTTCGCTAATGTCAGCATGTTTATCTCCACTCTAGGATCCACGCCCATCTGTGAGGACATCGGCAGACAGATGTTGTGTTATAGTCGAAGAATTCCTCTGCACGAGCTGGAGGCCAGGATCGATGTGAGTAGATACAGTCAGATTTCACCCACATTTAAACCATACAAGAAAAATGTTAATAGGCACAGGATTGAAATGGATGTTTTCAAAGCCCAATAAATATGTTTCAGTCCCCTAAAGATGAATGAGAAAAATGTCTCAAGTTTCAACCCTGGTAATAAGAATGCCACCCATCTAATAAATCACTGCTTTTCATTGCTGAACATTTCAGAATGTTTGCAAATATCGTATTAGCATAGAGCATTAAGCATGCCACCCATATATGGAAAAAAAACTATTATAGTGCACTAGATCCAGCTAAAAAAAAAAACAAACATTTTTTAGAAAGTTCTGGTACTAAATGTTTTTTTTTTGTACA
Organism: Cheilinus undulatus; assembly: GCF_018320785.1. NCBI lineage: Eukaryota > Metazoa > Chordata > Actinopteri > Labriformes > Labridae > Cheilinus > Cheilinus undulatus. The sequence goes on from NC_054887.1 coordinate 11,423,746, forward strand.
TGTGTTGTGTAAACTTTAGAACACTAATACTGTTTTATATTTTTCTGCTCTTAAACAGGCTATAGATGCTAAGACTATTAAGGACGTATGCACCAAATACATCTATAACAAGGCCCCTGCCATCGCAGCTGTTGGTATGTTGTCTTTTTTGTTTGCTTCAAATGTTCTCTATATTTTGGTTCTGGTGTATTTATAATGTTACTCTTTGAGTAAGGTGATATTTATACCATAATACAGGATGTCATCCTAACTCTAATTGTGTTACACAAGCTGTAAACAAGATAGCTGTTCAAGTAAACAGTGTTGCTGCTTTTCCCCACCAAAAAAATAAAATTGAGGTTAGATCCTTCTTTCTGTTACATTTTTTTGATATCAGTGCAGGTTGGAACCTATCTTATTGTATTTTTATCCATTTCTACACTATATAGACTAAAGTATTTGGCCACACCCATTAATTATTGAATTCAGGTGATTCAATCAGGCCCATTGCCATAGATTTACATAATCAACCAAGCCATGCAGTCTCCATTTGCACATATTTATGATGCTAAATCGAGTCGTTTGGAAGAGCTCAGTGACTTCAAGCTTGGTACTGTGAGGGATGCCACCTTTGCAATGAGACGTTTGTGAATTTTCATCCCTGTTGGATATTCCACAGTCAGCTGTAAGTGATATTAGAAAATTGAAACATTTAGTAATAGCAACTCAGCTACTGTTCAGGGTGAACCCTGCATATTTCCTCTATGGGAATTAAAGTCAATGTAAACTAATCTGATGTAGATCAGCCATCTCTACAGTTATTACAGTGTTTTTATAACTAATTGCAAGAGCAACAAGAGTCCCCAGGTATCTTTATTCATCCATTTTTTTAAAGACCCTGTAAAGTGAAAATAAATCTTTATTTAAAGTCACTGTGTTATGAACCTCTAGGTCAAATTTCAGTCATGAAAAACAATCTCAACGTTCATAAAATTAAGCTTCAAAATCATGAACAATGAGGCAGTAAAATCTGCTCCAGGATAGTGTGGATTGAGCAAATTTGCCTCACAATAAACAAAAAAACGGCATTAAACTGTTAACTCTCAATAAAGGCAGTGATATCAGCTAACAATAAACTATACTGAGATGAACTGCTCTGATTTTATATCATTGTAATGCTAGAGGGGAAGGGTCATCCCCTACTGTGGCCTGGTGACATCACCAGCCCACATATTTGTCCCACCCAAATTATACCAAGCCAGGAAAGAGGTGAAAAACTTCCTGATAGTCTAAATCCAAAATTCTGTCACATGTAGATTTCAGTGTTTTCACATGTTCACAGCAACCATATTCCAACATATCTAGTGTGTTAAGACACAAATTTTGGATTTCACTTTACAGGGTCTTTAAATGAGATGTTCATGTTTCTTTTTCTTTCTTTCTCAGGTCCAATCGAGCAGCTGCCTGACTACAACCAGATCCGTAGTGGAATGTTTTGGATGAGATCCTGAGCAGATATTAATCTATAGACTGTCCTGCCCCCTCCGACTGTATAGCATTTCAACAAACAAAATATTTATGACTCATCTGTAGTACTTTTCCTCCTTTAATTTTTATTATAAAATAAAGACCAACACAATAATGTTAAAATAACACAGATACTATTCTTTGTGGTTCTTGTCATTTTTTACTCTTTGCTGCCACCTGTTCCTGCGCAGCTTTCTTGGCTTTAACCATCTCCACCAGCTCCTGCAAGAGAAACACGGACAAATACATTAGCAATATTCCAGATTTCTTATATTTGGTTTTCCAACTTAGTACAAAAGGGCTGAACTAACCCCAAGTCAACAACCAAGACTCTTCTTACCTTGTACCTCTTCATACAGTCTTTTTTGCTTCTTCCTGGGACGGCTGCAGCAATCTTCTCCCACCTCTCTGGTGTGCTGACGGGATAAGTCTTCAGTGCTTGTTCCAGAAGTTTCTGTTCCTCTGTAGTCCAGGGGGCGGCGTTACCTTCACCACCAGCAGCTGAAGGACAAAACATGATGGGTTAGTGTGGAACATTTGTGGCAATTTTAACTTGTCAGCATAAATAGTGAAAAAAAAAAATCCACAAAGGGATTCAGGATTTTGCAAAACTGAATGTGATGAGGAAGACTTAGGAAGATAAGGGTTGTTTTAAGTTTTTTTAATTCAACTTTATTCATAAACATAGTTTTGCAGTTGCACTCATGAAATAACCAAATTGCAAACATTACAGACTAAGAAACATTTCATATAAAAGAAAAATGTCAGAGGTCTAATTCAGGATTAAATTATGTTTAGACCTGTTTTCAAAATCATAACATGAACTGTGGCTCGCTTTCGTTTCATTCGCTTTAACTGCAATTAATAAAGCTACGCTAGCCATGCAGTGAATGTTACTATGCAAGTCAATGTAGCTATGTTAGCTTTAGCAAAAGTGGCTAATGCTAACATAGCTACCTAGCTATATTAGCATTAACTTCATGAATAAAATATCGGTTTATGAGATTCGCAAAACTTAAAAAGTGTACAGTCTCCAGCTACGTTACTTATAAGTAGCTTTGTTACATTTAGCCTTAGCTATGTTAGCTGTGTTTTAACAGAGGCTTTATTTCTGTAAGCAGTGTGTTTAATTGGCTTTGTTAAATGTTTTGTAGTAACGTTTCACAGATCAGACTTGTAGTTTTAGGGATCCCAGCCCTCACCCCAAGTCCTATCCTTACCAGAAGCTAAATCTGATTTTATTTCCAAACTTTTAGCTTGTATTTCCGGCCTGACAGAGGTGCAGCTAGCAGCAGTGGTTTGTGTCTGAGTCTACTCTGTTTTTTATGAGGGGCGGTTAACTTCATGTTAACTCATGGTTTAGGCTCTTTTATTAAATCCTTTTTTAGTTAATATCCCAGTTTTTGTGTACCTCGTTTCTAAAATCTTACCATGTTTGGGGTATCTGCTACATTTTCAGACAACTTTAAAAACACTGAGCAGAAAAACTCACCATCAAATCTCTCTGAGGGCACGGCATTGTCAATGGTTGGAGGGACTGAAGAGTGTTCTTTCTTAAACTTCTCATAAGCTTTTCTGTTGATGTCGTCTTTCTGCTGGGGATCTGCAAAGATGGTAACAATTTATGTTTGAGTTCAATCAAAATCACATAGATCAAATGTGTAGTTCAGTAAATCACCATTCTGGATGACTTGCAAAGAAAAACTGCAGTACCTACATCTTTTTTTCCCCTATATTCTACATCAGTATTTTAGGCTCACTACAAGAAGAGAAACTCACTTTAAGTAGCGTACCATTCATGCTGTTTCAATTTAAAAAAAAAATGTCTGCAATGATTTGTGGGAAACGTATTTTCTTTAAGTGAACTCACCGAGTCTCTGCAGGTTCTTGGCTTTGTTGATGACGTCTTTGGCGGTCCTCTTCATGCCGCTGGTGGAGTGCAGGTTCATATAGTTGGCAATAACTTCCCATCTGGAGAGAAAATGACACTTCTTACTAGGGCAGCATCAGAATGGATGCATTTAAGGGACATTTCGGAAAAATGGGACATAAAACAATACTGGATTAATTGTACACTATATTGAGCATTTTTGGAGCTTTTATTTTTCACCCAGAATGCTTCTGTGTTTGGCACTATTTTGCAATGCGAGCTTCAGCTATCTGCTACGTGCTCTTCGGCCTCAGTCTGTCTGAACAGCTGTTGGAGCCTGTGGGCTAAGTCAGAGGAAACGAGCTGAACTAACACTAAAATTAGTGATATCAACTCGAGTGATGATGACATGCCGTTTACTGTACATGCGAGGGGATACTTTTACAAGCCGGAGGGACTTTTACAATGGAGACTTGGCAGAAAGAAAGAGGAAGAGAAATTTTAGATGGAGACTAGCTAGCAGCAGAGATCCTGAGTAACCTGGTGATGTAGATGTGGAAACTTTTAGCCCATTCCAACGAGAGCTGCTGCTGTCATGAGTGGGACTTCAAAACTTCTTCAGGACATTTCTGATCAAGGACAGCGGCTCACACATGCCTGCAGCCTGCATCACTTCCTATCCAGAGTTCCCTACCGGTGTTTTACAGACCTTCGTCAACTTATCAGAGATAAATCGGAGTGACCAAACAACCAACCAAAAGAGTTGAATGGAATGGGAACAGGACATGGTGGAGCTAAAGTGCAATGCGCCTCCAAGTAAGACATTTTAATGTTTTAGTGTGTGATCTCCAAAGTAAGCTTCCTTGCTTATGCTAGGAGGAAAGAGGAGAAAGGATGATGGTGAGTTAAACTGGGCACTTGGAAATGATGTTAGAAAGGGAAAAGACTGGTGTATGCGTCACTCTGTCTCGCTGTTATTTGTGCTGCCCGCTACACTCATCCGAGTAAGCTTATGGCTGTTTTATTCTTCTGATGGCTGACGCTTAGAAAAACTATAGTCAGCATGATATGTTTACTTAATAAAAGCATGTTAGCTGTTTAAGTGCAAACCTGAGTGAAAATAACTAGTTTGAGCTCAGTTTGGTTGTGTTTTCTCTGACAAAACCAGCAGACCCAAACAGCTGTCCAGATACTATATAGCCTAGCTTCTCCAAGCATCTTCTGGTTTAAAGGGCAACACTCATTGAAGGCTAATGACACCAAGTAAATCAAACAACTCAACTTAAAAAATAACAACATATCCCTTTAATCACAGATGGTTCTACTTTTTCATGTTTCTGTAGGGATGTTGTCATTCCTCTTCTATTCTAACACACATTAACCTTCCTTAAACTATTTTACACATATTTCTCAAGTCTACTGTGAGAGTGCTTTTTGAATCTAAATGACCTACTCTCAGTTGTGTCCCTTAACACATCACGTGAACGTGTTGTTTGTACCTGGCATTGGTTCCAGCAGGAAACAGATTTACAGCTTTGATGAGCAGCTGGAGATCGTCTTCGTTCCAGCCCTTCCCTCCCCCTCCACCTCCTCCCCCGCTGGCCTGCTCGGCGCTGCGAGCCGCCTGCCTTGCTTGGACCTCCGCCTCCCGCTCCTTCTGCAGCTGAGCGTTCACCTCCTGCACCTAAAGGGGAGGAGATACAAAAATGTTTGGACACTTGTGAGGACTTGGGAACATGAACGGAAGGATGCAGAGCTGGAGAGACTAATTTAATACCTGTCCACTAAATCAGGGGGGAAAATTTTCCTCTGATTAAAATTTGTTAAATGATATTTATGTCTTTACTTTTGAAAAAGACAGTAGACTGAATAGGTCTTAGTTGGAAGGAATGATCTCTATCCTATCATCAGACATCAGAGAAATCTATAAATAAAAGAAAATTTAGAAACAAAATGCTTTCCTACCTGCTTCTCCACAGCTACCTTGCTGTCCTCTTTTGAACCCGTGGACAGGATTTCATTCAAGGACTGCAGACTGAAAAAAGACAGGCAAAATGTAATAATCTTCCACCTAAAACATGTTAAAAGATTGAGTGCTCTATGATAATTAAAATGGCTAAAATCAGCTGAAGAACTGAGTCTAAACCATCTTTAAATATTACATGAGCTTAATCTCATGATCTCGTTCTTATCTGTACCTCGTCAGCTCCAGTCGATCACACAACTTCTCCACCTCCTCCATCATTTTCACACTGTCAGCTTCGTTGTCAGCAAAATAATTCCAGTTCTGTCAAGTAAGAAATGATGAGGGAGACAAAAACTGCTTTAAAGGAATAGTTCCAATAACCTGAAACACCGCAGTGAGCATTTTACCATTGCATTCTGCAACGGTAAAAATGAGCTGTTTTATCAGTCAAGACTAATGTCTTTGAAAGAGAAATCAAACATTTTTGTATAAACTCCGCACATTGTCATAAACTATAAGTAACAATCAGAGTCCATCAGGCTGCAAATTGAAGTAAAAAGATCCCTTCTGTAATGTTCTGATGCACTAAGAGTAATAGTCTGAGTTGTTCTGAGCCAAAACAAGCCAGTTTTGTGTCTGTTTTCCTGTTGCAGCCCATTTGTATTTTCATTTTGAGGAAACTTTCTAAGGTGCTTAACAACAGCTATCTAATGCAAGACTTAAAGAACACAGAGGTTTTTCTGAACCTTGCATGTAGTCCTGAGTTTCTGTCTCTCCTTTTTGATGGCCTTCTTCTGGATCTCTTTTTCTTTCTTGGCCTGTTGAGCTGCCTGTTTGGCCTCCTCTTCCTCCTTCTCCTTCGCCAATCGAGCTGCCTCCAACTCTGCCTGACGGGCCTGAAAACAAACACATTATTGACTGATGATCAGGTTTCTAAAATCCCTAAATGCTGAATAATCTCAAGCTTCACATCCATCTTTACGCAGTTTGAGTGATTTCAAAATCATTTTTTAAAACATTTAATTATTTTGTTCATTAAGGAGCCCTTCATTGTATACTAGTACGTACATCGCCTATAACAAGTATTCATCCGTTGGACATTTTGTACCCTTTGATTTTATAAAAATCAATCATGATTTCTACAAAGTAATGTGAATTTTTAAAAAAAATCTGTAATGTAAAATAAGGGGCTGCATAAATATGTAACCCATTTAACCCCAACTGGTGCTAGTAGTCTCACCATTAGTGAAATGGGGATCATCTGAGTGTAGTGAATGTGTCTCAAGTGATTGTAGTATAAAGACACCTGTGTCTGGAAGGTCTTGTCACTGATCAATAAGTATTCCTGGCCACCATTACACCATGAAGACAAATGAACAGCCCAAGCAACTCACAAAAATGTTATTGAAAAGTATAAGACAGGAGATGGATACAAATAAAATCCAAACATTCCCCAGAGTTCAGTTAAATTCATCATCAACAAAAGAGTTCACCAAGACACCTATGACCCCTCCGAATGAGTTACAGCTTCAGCAGCTGAGATAGGAGAGACTCTGCATATAAGAACTGTTGCCCAGGGTCTTCACCAGTCAGAGCTTTGGGAGAATGGCAAAGAGAAAGTCATTGTTGAAGAAAACTCAAAACTAATCTCGACTAGAGTTCACCAGAAGGCATGTGGGAGACTCCATGGTCAAGTGGAAGAAAGTTCTTCAGTCTGATGAGACCAAAATGGTGCTTTTGAGCCACCATGTTTGGCGGACACCAAACACTGAACATCACTGCAAACACACTGTCCCCCCTGTGAAGCACAGTGGGGGCAGCATCATGCTGTGGGGATGCTTCTAGGTCCCAGCCCTGGAAGGCTTGTAAAGGTAAAAATGAATGTGGCAAAATACAGGGAAATCCTGGAGGACAATTTTATTCAGTCTGCAGGAGCCTACAGCCTGGGATTAGATTCATTTTCCAGCAAGGCAATGACCTGAAGCATGCAGCAAAAGCTACACAGAAATAGTTTAAGCACAACAAGGTGAGTGGCTGAGTCAAAGCCAAGAACTCAGCCCAATAAAGAACTTGTGGCTGGACTTGAAAAGGGCTGTACGGATGGAAGCTGAGTTTAGCAAAGGCTGTGATGTCAGCTGGCAATATGCTTAGTTTAAGACTTACTCTCTCCTTCTCCTCCTGCTCTCTCTTCTTGGCATCAGCTTTAGCTTTCTTCTCTGACTCTTTCCGTGCTTTTTCTTCCTCTTTGAATTTCTTTATTCTAGGGTCACAGCTGTACGCCGTATCTGAAACAAAGAGAAATCTTTAAGTATTCAAAGGTTTCATGCAGCTTTGGTGTATTTTAGCTGTTTTTGATCTCCTTCAGTGACGTTGCAATGGGTGAGAGACCATACCAACTAATGTTCGTATTCTGTTCATCTCCTCTTTCTTTCTCTGAGCTCTGGAGGCTCGATTTTGCTTCTCAATCCATCTCCTCTCATCTCGACTGTAAGGAAGAGTTTGAGCATGTCAGTCAGGTGATTAAAACTGGGCATCTCAGCAATGAACAGCCATCACAAACTCCAGATTACCATTCAGCCTTTTCCTTTTCCTCCTCATCCAAGTAGGAGAACTCCCTCCATGAATCAAAGTTGTACCTGTGAAAGACACAAAATAAATGCTATAAAATGCTCTCTTTCCAACACAATAAAAAAACCTCTCTGATAACAGATAAATGTAATTCAATGCACTAAAATAATACTCTTCATCTTACCAAAACGAGTAAAAATTATCGACTTCTTCAAAAGAGGAGTCCATGGTTCCAAGTGTGGGCACGTGCTTCTTAGAAGACCATCTGGCATTCCTCTCAAAAGCTGCAGAAAAAAACTCGAAAAAGTTCTCTTTGCCGTCTCCTTTTGAAGGCACAGAGTTGTCAAAGGTGGGGTCTACGCTGTCAAAGGCTCTCCTCTTCACCGGGTCTGACAGGATTTCTATCGCTGAGGGTCAAAGAGAGAAAACAGTGTGTTCAGGAGCATCAATGAATGACATTAGGGCTGAAAACATTTAAAGATGTGTTTCATACCTTTAGTTATACATGTAAAGTAGTCGTTGTCTCCTTCTACTATCTGCTCCCCTGCAGCTTTCCTCTTGTCAGGATGGTGCTTCAACACGATTGCTTTGTCTGATGAGAAACAGCAGAGAGTATGACTGAAGTAAGTCAATTATTCTAATAATAAAACAGTTCAAGAAGAGCAGGATGAGGAGTGATACTCACGGGCAGCTTTAATCTGTTTCTGTGTGGCTTTGTATCTCAAGTGTGGCAGCCCGAGGACAGAGTAGTGATCCTGATTCTGTCACAAAAACAAGTAAATCAAGATTGTAACTGCTGAAATACAGGATGTTGACTTTTGATGACACATTAGCTATAATTTAAGCACAGAGTTTTAGGTTGGGACCATTCATGTTCTTTTAAAAGGTCTAAGTCAGAAATCAATGATTAGACCACTAATGCTGCAAACTCCAGAGGCAAGACTATTCAGAAAGAGAAAAGGATTTTTTAATGGTCACCCATTTCTTTTGGAAATGCACTTTTGGGCTTTTTGCATATTGATAAGACAGATAATAGAGTTGGAAGCAGGGATTATGCACAACATAATCCTTTAGAAATCTGCATCTAATATCCACATAGTGGCTTATGCCATTACAAGTATTTCAGATTTTTACACCTATTTATCACCATTCATTGCTTGTTTTTCCAGAATGTTTAAATGTTAAGTTGTTAATATGGAGGTTGGACAATGAGTAACTCTGTTTAATGATCAAGATCTCAATTAAAATCGAAATAATTGCGATCGAGCAGCCCTACCTTCCAGTCTTTGGGGTCAAGTGTTCGGAGCATGGGGTACTCCTCCAGCTGAAACTCCTCATCCTCCTCCTCCTCTGAGGATTCCTCCTCCTCCTCCAGCTCCTGGAAGGAGGTCGATGTACTCCTGTTCCTCCTCCTCACATAGGCCTCAAACCAGCGACCCACTGGCTCCACCTGGACCTGCACAGAGGCTGAGGGAAGGGCAGAAAACGAAGTGAATCTGATGTTTGTTTTTTTGATACTATGAAAGATACTAGATTAATAAGCCATAGGTTGGCATTAGAATATAATTATTTTACACAACTACCCAACTCTAGACCACTAATATTTTATTAGCCTCTTGATATTTTTATTCTTCCTCTATGACATTTGTTTTGCACCAAACATGAAGTCAAATTCCTTGTATGAGGAAATGTACTTGGCAATAAACCTGATTCTGATAAGATGTAAAATATTTCATAATATTTCTTCAGATTTGTCTCCTGAGACCCCAGATTTTGTATGAAAAATAATTTCAGTGTCTCCTACTTATTTGGTATAAGTATAAAACCTAAGCCACATCTTTGAACAGGAAGAAGTTTTCACCGAACAGGAAGAAGTTTTCACCAAATAAAAAAATGTCTGCATATGAGGACAACAGGCTGATCATATTGTACAACACAAAACAAATAAATTATTTCTTCACTTAAAGGAAGCCCTTTTCTCAAAGATAGCACAACACATCTCCAGAAGACCCTGTTTCTGCAGAAAAAAAAATAATAACTGAGTAGGTCTTTGACTACACAATTTGTCAGTTCTTACAAGCACAAGAACTCGTTGAGGCTAGGTATGAATGAAAATATCCTTTAAAATTACTAGAGATTTCCAAAAACAAAAAATCCCCACCATATCCACTAAAATTTGCATGTCTTTACTATACAAATCTGAAAATTTTCATATATGTATTTTAATCCCATAAAAACTTTTGGAAAAAGGCTAAAATTTCAATTCTTTGTTTTTTTTTAACCAAAGTTTCCATTAAAATGCCAGAAAATTTCAAGCAAAGAAATGTTAAAAACTATAATTACAACTAAAATCTTAATCAAGATACATAACCATTTCAAAGAAAATACCAATCCCAAATATTTAAAAGTAAATTCGCCAAATTCAAGTTCACAATAACTCTAAATCAAATGTCAAACCCCAAATTTTCCCAAATATTCCCAAAACATTTAAGGGAAACTTTCTTAAAAAACCCCAACATTAAAAGAAATTTAAAAAAATATATCAATTAAAACTAGTAATCTGTACTGATTTCTTAAAATGCCTAAAATATTCTCTAAACATGTTCTGGAAACTTCCTGAATAAAAGCCTAAGGATTTCAATAAAAAAGGAACCAAAAAATTTATAAGAAATTCCTTTCATTTTCAGGCAAATTCCCAAAAATGTCAAAGCCAAATTCAGCCAAAATTTCCAATCAATTCCAAAATTTTTTAGAAATAAATTCCCCCAAAAAATCTTTGGAAAATTTCCAAACAAATTCCCCCAGACATCCGAAGAAATTCCCTGAAATCTTGATCAAAATACAGGACATTTTTATCAAAAATTCAAGCACAGATGTACAACCAAATTCCTCAGAATTTTAAATTCCACAAAGCCTCAGGAATTCAAAACAAATCCCCCTATAATAACTTAGAAATCAAACTCTCCAAAAAATATATCCCCCAAATAATCCACGAAAGCTTCACAGCAAATTCCCCCCACATCCCAAGCAAATCACACAAACGTCTTTAGAAGTTCTGGACAATTGTCCTAACACATTGTGATAGCAGGGGGTCTCGCAGAGCTTTTGTTTATTTTGAACCTATCAATTGAGTTGTTCGATTGAGAGGCTCGACTTTAATAATAAATAAAATACATTAATTTTAACCTAAGTGAAAAACTGTGACAGGTGTCTGTCTACATGTAAAACAGGTGTCTGGACATTATGTAACAGACCTATTATGACTGTCAGAATCGTGGAAAAGCTTCTAAAATATCGAACAAAATGGCATCTTACATTAAGTGTGTTTAATAACAAGCACTGCCAACAAGAATAAACTGAGGTAATGAAAACGTTTCATAAATCACAGCAGCAGTGAAAGCATGAGTGGGCAGCAGCTTGGCTATTTTACCACATTATGCAACACACAAAAAGGAAACCGATAAAGAATACACATATTAGGGAATAAACAGACCATCTCAAGCCCTAAGAATGCTTATTAGGGGTGTAAATTGGTGCTATTTTCCTTTTAAGCTCAATGCTAATGAGTCTAGCACACTCTATATTTATAACATTGGTAGCTTAGCTTAGCTTGGCCTCCTTCATGCTTACCGGCAGCTGTCGTAAAAACAACCGTTTCATCTCCGTCCTGCGCTTCTAACAACATTTTAAAAGAACTGACTACACGGACATTCAGGTGCCGAAATTATCAAATGAAATCTCTCTAAAGTGCTGAAGTTTGTGGCCCGCTCATTAATACACCACATGGGCCTCCCTTTACAAGTGCCAATCCGAAACGAGCTCTGGTGTCACGCCGTAAACCACTCCGTCGTGTAATCCTGCGCAATGGTTCCACAGTTCCACTACAAACTTTTAAACCAACGCGGTTTTGCCACGAAAAATAAAAGATGCAACATTCAAGTACAACTATCGTTAAGTGTATAATTTCACTCGTGTTCAATGGTTAAAACTATTTGTTATTCCATGTCCATCGTCATAATAGGCCCGACGGCCATTTCCTGTGAATAGTGCCGTAACCGGAAGCTCAAAGCTGCTGTGTAATGGTTCAGTTTGGTCGGTGAAGAAGCTCGGTATTTTTGTGATAAACGATTTAATAACAGATTAAATATGCCGGATTATTTAGGAGAAGACCAAAGGAAGACTAAGGAAGAAGAGAAGGATGATTCACCCATCAGAGGTAACCTCTATACTTAAATAAAACTGAATAAATTCTTAAACATCAGTCCCTACTGAAAGGAAACGATGTTAGCAGCACAGCTAGCGTTAGCTCTGACCGTTAAACTAGTCTCTTCTTATTTACCGCTATCTTTTCAAAGCTTTGTGTTATGAGATATGTAAGGATATTATCAGTAGGGGCATAAACGTTAATTGCATCTAATTTATATATTTGATCAACACCAGCCAGGTTCACATAGATGCTTACGGCCCGGTGACAGTGTCATTCTGCGGACTCATTCATGTTGTTTTCATCCTCACAGCTTTGGATGAAGGGGATATCGCTCTGCTGAAAACATATGTAAGTATGAAGTTAAATGAGCGGAAGTCCAGTTTTAAAAGATGTTATTTACATTTATTCGGGAAGTGACGACTTTCCCGATTCACATGTAACTGTACTGGGTTATCAATACGAGTTAATCACGATTTTCTTAACGAGAGGACCTGGGACTGACGTTAATTTGTGATTGAGTATGATTATTAAATTCAAACGATCCGTCTATGGATATGCAAGCTGTTTCTTGTCCTATTTATTTGCATACAAATAAGTTTGAGCTCAGGATGCACTGAAACCAGTGCCAAAACCTAGTCAACTTGTCGTCGTACTCATATACAGGTGCATCTCAACATTTATTCCAGAAAGTTAAATTTCATATATTCTAGATTCATCTCATACAAAGTGAAATATTTCAAGACTTTTGTTTTCATCTTGATGATTACAGCTTGCAGCTCACAAAAATAGAAAAGAAATCCACAATTTCAAAATATGGGAAAATTGTTGAAACGTCCAATTGCAAAGGTTTCCCAAGCCTTCATTCTCTCACTCTGGTTTAGTACTTATAACCACTATCATAGGAAAGACTGCTGACTTGACAAATGCCCAGAGGACAATCATTGACACCCTTCACATGGAGGGTAAGCCACAGAAGGTCAAGGCTGAAAGGGCAGGCTGGACTGGAAGGGAAAGGTGTAGTAAGAAAAAGTGCACAAGCAACAGGGATGGGCTCAGCCCTCAGAGAATTGTCAAACAGTGCAGATTCAGGAACTTTGGGTAGCTCCACAAGGAGTGGACTGACGCTGGAGTCGTTGGATTAAGCACCACCACACACAGACGTGCCCAGGAAATGGGCTTACAAGTGCCATCTTCTTGTTGTCGAGTCACACCTGAACCCCAGAGAGTGTCATCAGTGTCTCACCGGGGTTAAGGAGAAAAAGAACTGAACAATCAGTGGTCCAATGTTCAGTTTTCAGATGAAACTAAATTTTGCATGTCATTTAGAAAAAGTCTTAAAGTTTGGAGGAAGATCTGAGAGGCAGAGAGTCCAAGGTGCTTGACATCCAGTGTTTTCCGTTTACAAAGTCAATGATGGTTAAGGTGCCTTGTCTGCTGATGTTGGGCCACTGTGCTTTATCAAGTCCAACGTCAACCCTGTCAGCCGTCTACCAGGAGATTTTAGAGCACTTAATGCTTCCATCTGCTGAGAAGCTTTATAGAGATTCAGATTTCCTTTTTCAGCAGTACTTGGCAACTGCTCACTGAAGCCAAAACAACCAGAAACTGGTTTGCTGATGAGAGACACCAGACTCAACGCAGACCCTGAAGGCTGCTGTCAAAGCAACCTGGGCTTCATAACACCCCAGCAGTGCCACGGAATGATTGGCTCCATGCCACACTGTGTAATTTGTGCAAAATGTGCTCCAACCAATTACTGAGTGCATAAATGAGCATACTTCCTGAATTTTTCCTATTTTTTTACTTTCATGAGCTGTAAGCTGTAATCATCAACATTGAAAAAGTAATGAGATGAATGAAGAATAAATGGAAGTTTCCCTTCTTGAAATAAATTGCAGGAAAAATGACTTTTCATGATATTCTAATTTTTTTAGATGCACCTGTAATATTGCTGTTATTATACTTGATACCATTTTACAGCATGGAGTCAGCCACATTATGAGTGCATGAAGGCATGCCTATGTCTACTGTGTATTTGTTCTAACTTGTCACTCATCATTAGGGTCAAAGCACGTACTCTAGACAGATCAAACAAGTCGAAGATGACATCCAGCAGCTGCTTAAAAAGATCAATGAGCTGACAGGTGAGTGAAAATAAATAGTTCATATAAAGGTTGTGTGTTTGCAGACAGAGGGAGATCTTTGACATTATTTAGATTTGTCAGTAATATAGGCTATCAAATGCTGTAAATGGATATTTGCTTGTATTGAAAGTTTTTGTTATGTTTTTGTCTTTTGTAGGCATCAAGGAGTCAGACACAGGCCTGGCTCCTCCAGCTCTCTGGGATCTGGCTGCCGACAAACAGACACTGCAGAGTGAACAGCCACTGCAGGTAGCAAGGTACAGAAACCTTTGGCTTTCTATTTAGTTTATAATAGCCATATTTTTGGACATGACTTTTGTCTTTTATACAAATAATGACATGTAAAGAAAAAAATACTTGTAATTTGGCTGATATTATGAAGCTGATATAGACCAATCCTGGATTCTTGATACGTCCTAAAATGTGCAGTGGTAGACAACATTTCACCATCTTCCATTGCACTGTAAAGACGTGCTTCTGTCATGGCTTTTTGTCTAAAAATATGTTAAGAAAATCCATTTTATACACCCTATTGTTATTATTTCTGTTTTTTATTCAAACAGATGCACAAAAATAATAAACGCAGACTCAGAGGACCCCAAATACATCATCAACGTCAAACAGTTTGCAAAGTTTGTAGTGGACCTGAGCGATCAGGTGGCTCCCACTGACATAGAGGAGGGCATGAGAGTCGGGTAAGGCAGCTTGTTATTGGTTGGTCTGTTCATCATTTAAAAGTCACATTTATCTCAAACGATCTTGACCCAGTGGCTTAATTAAGTGTATATTCTCCTCTTTCAGTGTTGACAGAAACAAGTACCAGATCCACATTCCTCTGCCTCCTAAGATTGACCCCACTGTCACCATGATGCAGGTATGAATCAAAGAAAGATCCCACTCCTATGAAATGTATGAATACTTTTTTTTTCCAGCTGGTTTTCAGATTTGACTAAAATTACACAAAAAATGACCATTGTTGGCTTCTGCTGTTTTCAGAATTACCCTATTCTGTTCTGTTATTGTAGGTTGAAGAGAAGCCTGATGTGACCTACAGTGATGTTGGTGGATGTAAGGAGCAGATTGAGAAGCTGAGAGAGGTGGTGGAGACTCCACTGCTTCATGTAAGTCTTTAAAAATGAAGAAAATCCTTCAGATAAGCCACAGCCAAAGCTTTTCTATGCTACCATGTTAATTAAGAAAAGACCATCCCCATCCTGATTGACAATCCTGTCTGTCTTTTTCCTCAGCCTGAGAGGTTTGTCAACCTGGGTATCGAGCCTCCTAAAGGTGTGCTGCTGTTTGGGCCACCCGGCACAGGAAAGACCCTTTGTGCCCGAGCTGTGGCTAACAGAACGGACGCCTGCTTCATCAGAGTCATCGGCTCTGAACTGGTTCAGAAGTATGTGGGAGAGGTGAGAAACACAGCTGGAAAAGTGGAGCCACCGTTTGAGATAATGCATCCTGATCTATTTGAATATCAACTCTGGGTTTTTGTGTTTGCAGGGAGCCAGGATGGTGCGTGAGCTGTTTGAGATGGCCAGGACTAAGAAGGCTTGTCTGATCTTCTTTGATGAAATCGATGCTATTGGAGGTAAAGCTCATACCAGGGCTTAAATGCCCTCTTAAGATAAAAGCAAAGAAACAGAAATAAATCTTATTAAGGGCCAAAATTAAAAACGCTAGAGCTTGATTCGATTGTTTGTGAACCTGCCAGGTGCTCGATTTGATGACGGTGCTGGTGGAGACAATGAAGTCCAGAGGACCATGCTGGAGCTCATCAACCAGCTGGACGGCTTTGACCCCCGAGGAAACATCAAAGTCCTGATGGCCACCAACAGACCCGACACCTTGGACCCAGCCCTGATGAGACCCGGGCGTCTGGACAGAAAGATCGAATTCAGCCTGCCCGACCTGGAGGTGAGTTAACAAACCTACAGACACATTCTCATAATTTAACATTAGACAATCTCTTTTCTCTTTGTTAGACTTTGTGATCTTTGAATGTAGTCTTAGCTTTGTAGACCTTTTGAAGTTGCTTAGTTTTTTGTTTCACGCCTTTCAGGGTCGCACACACATCTTCAAGATTCACGCCCGCTCCATGAGTGTGGAGAGAGACATTCGCTTTGAGCTGCTGGCTCGGCTCTGCCCCAACAGCACCGGTAAGACTGAGACACAATCCCGTCTTTGGGCCTTTCTCAAACTGCTCCCTCTTCATTCTCACTCTTGACTGCTTGAGTTAAGATGGAGGGTTTTAAGTACAGCAGCTGGCTTTGGGACAAACTCCCTCACTGCCATGGAAACCACAACTTTACATGGCATGTTTGTAAGATAAGGAGTCCATATAAATCATGTTAGGCAGCTCATTAGAATCACTCCAACGTGAGGGAAAAACGACATAAAGGTGCATCAGAAAAATCAGAATATCATGTACAAGTTCATTTTTTAAAATCATGATTTTTATAAAGTTCAACTTTTATAAATTCTAGATTCATCTCATAGAAAGTGAAATATTTCAAGCCTTTTTAGACTGATGTTTAGTGGTATTTTAATATTTTAAGTTTGTGTACTTTTTTTTATTTTAGTGAGCTGTAAGCCTTTGTCATTGTCCTTTTAAGGCTGGATATTCACTTGATGATTGTAGGCCCAAATTTTAGCCTGGTATGCCTGGGCATGGTCTAATTCAAGGCTTCTCAGTACCAATTCAAAAAATAACTTGGTTATGATTGAAAATCTGAGAAACCTGGGTTTGGATTTTTTTTTTTTTTTAAAGAAGGTGGTGGTGGATCTTGACCCTAGACCAGTTGAGAACCACTGATCTAGTGTGTAGCTAGGCTAGGCTAACACCATAAAATATTTTTTTTAATATTATTATTATTTACTAGCGTCACTTTGGATGTTAGTTTCCCTTTGCTCTAAAATTTGCCCTAAAGCATTTTGTCACAACATGTAGCTCTGTGGTACGGCCACAAGAGTGCACTGTAGCAACATATTACCAATGTTTAAGCAACTTAAAAGAAGCCATGTAACACTCCCGACTGTCAAGGCAAATCTCTCTGTGAATGAAGTTAAAACAATTTAAAAATAAAGTCAATAGCTAGTTGAAACAAAGCTGTTAAAGGACATTTTTTCTTCATAAAGGTCATGAATGTTAATGATGTAGGGATAAGACATTAAGGGGATTTTTTATTATTCATCACTAACCACTTCTATTGCATCTATGTTTAAGTTCAACCAGATTGAGATGACTATTAGGACTGTAGTCAATGCAATACTCAGATCTTAATAACTTTTTGAAGTATTTCACTATAAAAAGACCACACAAGCATTTTATCCAACTCCTAAAAACTTGCAAACATAAGATTGTAGTTCCACATATAACCCAACCTCTGTACACCATCTCCTGTTGGCCCTGAAAAGTGCTGTGCATGCAAAAACTTGACAATGTGCATCTTCCTCTCCAGGTGCTGAGATCCGCAGCGTGTGCACAGAGGCCGGCATGTTCGCCATCAGAGCTCGCAGGAAGATCGCCACCGAGAAGGATTTCCTAGAGGCCGTCAACAAGGTCATCAAGTCCTACGCTAAGTTCAGCGCCACCCCGAGATACATGACCTACAACTGAAGAGTGTGTGTGAGAGAGAATCCTGTTTGGCTTTTTACTGTCAAACAAGTAAAAAATACAGTCCTTTTCTGTCATTGTTCACTTAAAAATAAAGTTTATTCCAGATTTGAGTCTGTGGTTTGTACAAGGACCAAACCGTACCTGTGATTTGTAAAGGCATCCTGTGTAAGAGAGTAACAGCACAACTTTTCAGAGAAGAAAATGGTTTCCAACAAGCTGTTTGGTTTAGTATGGTGTGTAGTTATTAGCATTTCCAGGGTCTAAAGTTGGGAAAGTTCCAAAATGACCAAACTGTACCGTCCTTTTTTGGTACCCTAAAGACCTAAAGAAGGATCTAGACTCACTGCGGTCTGTTTATTGGTGGAAAGACTTCCATGCAACAAATGAGTATGGACAAAACTATAGTTTGACTGTTACCATCTGAATCATGGATCAATTTGTTAAATTGTTGCATAATATTGCCAACTTTGGTCTGTTTACATAGGGGCATTTCAAGTGAGCCAAAATATCCAATTTGCATTGAAAACGCCCTAGGATTTGTCAGAATTTCTCATGGTTTATGAGTACAAAGTATATGAGTATGCAACATTGATACTTTGATCCAAGATAAACAGCAAATAAATTATTCTGACTCTGTAATAAGTCTCAAAATATCTTGTAAGGAGCAAACCTTGTCCATTATAGTCCCAAATGAAGAGCTATCTGGGAGCCGAAAGACTGGCTCTTTTTGCTGAGCTTAGTCACATGATCTGGATCTCTGAAAACAGCTGAGACTCCCATCATTAGCAGCAGGGCTGGATGAACAGTGGCTGTGAAAACAAGCATGATCAGGGTTTACTGGACCAAACTGTATAAACCAAACCATACAGCATGGTGGAAACACACCATCAGAAAACACTTGCAGTATTTTTACATTTAACTGGCAGCATGTATAATACTACATTAGTGTTGCACTCATTCTGCAATATACTGTAACAACAAGATAGTGCTTTTACTGGCTTAAATACACATGTACACAAAAATACAGCAGAAAATATATCCATCAAAATATGTTCTCAGTAACTGTTTACAATTCTTGAAGAGCATTATAATGACATGGAGCTTCTGGTCAGTTTCCACTTTTACATAAATCATCCTAATAAGGTCACTCAGACCACAGCAGCAGCCATCCGGTCTGATTTTTCAGCATAAGAGCAATGAAGATTTTCTACAAAAGCCTTAAAAGTACATCTCTAAACAACCTCAGAGGATGCAGATATGGGAATGTCAGATTGAAACTCAGTACTGAATTTCAGATTGGCCAGGAGCCTCATTAAACTACCTTAGTGGCACTTTAAATTAACAAACACTCCTCTATTCAATATGAATGACTGTTCAGTTCATCTCTATATGATGCTTAGTTATCGATAGATAGAGATTGCTCTCAAACAGCTGGATATCAGAGATTAAATTGGCCCTCCAAGTCAGGATTCACTGGCAGTCGTTACTTCATTGGTTGGAGCAGCTGAAGGGCGGGGTTTTGAGTGTAGACATCGTAGCACGGCATCGTGGACGGTGGGAAAGACCATCTCTGGAGTCACGACTCCAGTGAAAAACTGCAGACTGTCGAGCTCAGTGAGTAGGGTTCCTTTAAGACAACAGGAGACACAACATAAATCTGGGTTCAAAATTTTCACAAAACCAGCCAAAGAATTTTAACTGAGTCCAGTGAGGCCTGTTGGCACCTCCTGGATGAGACGCCGAAGTGCTCTTAGAACAATTTGGTAGGCCGGCCACTCCTGGGAAAGTTTACCACTGTTCCAAGTTTTCTCTATTTGTGGATAATTGTTCCCACTGTGGTTCAGTGGCATCCCAAAGACTTAGAAATGGCTTTGCAACCCTTTCCAGACTGATAGATGTCAATAGCTGCGTGGTCAGTACAGATCCTCAGCTGATTAAATGTGTTCTAAGAGCTACTGGTTATGTCTTTTACCTGTAAGCATAGTCCTGTGACGTCTGATTCACAGCTTTATAGGGGAAGGACCAAAAATTTGTGAAGTCCACTGATATTTATCACAGATTGAAAAAAGTAGCTTTTCTAAATAAATCCAATTTCTATTTGGTTAAATACTGAAGTTATTTCTGTGAATGCTTTATACAGTGAATGTATCCAACGCTATTAACAGTTCATATGGCATAACAGACCTTAAACCACACTTTCACGTAGGGCCATGTATGTTTAGATGGCTTTTTCCCCTTATAAATGTAATCATTATTTAAAAACACAATTTTGTGTTTACTCAGGCTATCTTTGTCCAATATAAAACATGTTTGATGATCTGAAACATTTACGTGCGACAAAAGTGCAAAAAAGGAACCTGGAAGGGAGCAAATACTTTTTCACAGTACTGTAAGACAGTATAAAATGTGTGCAGGCATCCACAGACACTACATTCCCCTATTGTTTTTATGGCAAACAATCCTGTGATTCACTGTAGCAGTCATACAAATTTAAAAAAAAAAAAGGCGGTTAAAACAGTCATTGATTTGCATATGTTCTCATGGGAATTTGCCTAATCTTCATGAGGAAGAACAGGCTGTCTTTAGCACTTTGGAGTTACTCAAAGTTTCAGTCTTTTGTTTGTAAACACCAGTGATGTTACTCTAAGTCAAACAAATGGATTCAGGTTCAACTGTTACTTAAAAAGGGGAAACTGAATGTTAATAAACCCAGAAGTTGTTTCTGTACTTCTGTTTTAAATAACTACCAGTTTGTCTCCTGCCTGCAGTTCTTCTTTAAACAAACAGAAGAAAGAAATAATACAGAATACTTACTGTTGCAGCCAGCTATGAAAACTTTGACATCCACAGCCTGGTACTCTTTAATAAGCTGCAGAGACAGAAAATCAATCACTTAACTTTAGGCCAACATTTGCACTTGCTGAATATTGGTTAACTATTTTCCAGGTTTTCTAGATACTGAAGCACAACCTCCCATTACATCTGATGATTTAAAAGCTTTTATTGAAATGGATCGATGAACCTGTTTGATGGCTTTGGCTCCCACAGAGTCGATGAAGCTCACGGGCGTCCAGTCCAGGATGATGGAATGGACACCACTCAGAGGTTTGAGGAAGGCGGCCTCCTCTAAGTCTGTGTTGCTGTATCGGTCTCCGAGCTGACCATTTCTCTGCTCCTCCTCCATATGGTTCTCGGATAAAATTTCATGGGTCACTCCCGCCTCCCTATACTGGAAACAAGGACATATTTCAGTTAAAGCACTTCAATAAATAGCATGTGTAAAAAGTGGTCCTTTTGTGTTAATCAAGTGATAATCATGTTAAATTATGGCCTGGTTTTTTTTTGTGACTGTCTATAGTCACAATACCAAATGTTGAATTTTGATATGACACCATTAAAAAACAAATGCTATCTAAACTACTTACACGACAGAAACTAAAATAGAAGTCAAAGGAACACAATCTTAGGATTTTGTTGTTTTCTCCAAATATTTCATGCAGACTATAAGACACTGTCTGAATGTGACCCAGAGTTTCTCTGATGATCACGAAGGTCACAGAGTTTCTTTGAAGATCACTCAAAAGTCACAGAGTTTCTCTGATGACCACAACAGTCACAGAGTTACTGTGATGATCACAACAGTCAAAGAGTTACTCTGATGATCACATCAATCACTGAGTTTCTCTGATGACCACAACCGTCAAAAAGTTACTCTGATGATCACAACAGTCACAGAGTTACTTTGATGATCACAACAGTCACAGAGTTACTCTGATGACCACAACAGTCACAGAGTTACTGTGATGATCACAACAGTCACAGAGTTTCTCTAATGATCACAACAGTCACAGAGTTACTGTGATGATCTCAACAGTCAAAGAGTTACTCTGATGATCACATCAATCACTGAGTTTCTCTGATGACCACAACCGTCAAAAAGTTACTCTGATGATCACAACAGTCACAGAGTTACTTTGATGATCACAACAGTCACAGAGTTACTCTGATGACTACAACAGTCACAGAGTTACTTTGATGATCACAACAGTCACAGAGTTACTCTGATGACTACAACAGTCACAGAGTTACTCTGATGATCACAACAGTCACAGAGTTACTTTGATGATCACAACAGTCACAGAGTTACTCTGATGACTACAACAGTCACAGAGTTACTTTGATGATCACAACAGTCACAGAGTTACTCTGATGACTACAACAGTCACAGAGTTACTTTGATGATCACAACAGTCACAGAGTTACTCTGATGACTACAACAGTCACAGAGTTACTTTGATGATCACAACAGTCACAGAGTTACTCTGATGACTACAACAGTCACAGAGTTACTTTGATGATCACAACAGTCACAGAGTTACTCTGATGACTACAACAGTCACAGAGTTACTTTGATGATCACAACAGTCACAGAGTTACTTTGATGATCACAACAGTCACAGAGTTACTCTGATGACTACAACAGTCACAGAGTCACCCAGATGATCACACAGTCACAGAGTTACTCTGATGATCACAACAGTCATGGTCTTTGTGATGTCAAAATTAGTGTGAAAATATGCAGGTTTGAAAGCAACCACACATACAGCTACAGTTCGTTTATCTAGCTACCATGGTGACGATGTCTTTTTTTCACTGACAATGACAATCCTGAGATTCTTTGAGCTGCTGATGTAGACACGCCCCGCCACATGCAACAGTCCTGGAAACAAGTTTTTCACTCTCTCCCTGACTTCAACAAAGTTCGTCATGACAGACACATGCAGCCTGACGCATATTTATACTGTCAACAAAGTTGACGGAGAACATCGTGTTCTTTCTGAGGGAGAGGAGGGCTCACCTTTGCACAGATCTTCACAGGAGAGTTGTGATTCCCGTTTGCCTTCTCTTGTTTCTTTTTGGCTTTTTGACCAGCTTGTAAATCCTCTGGGTTTACTCCAGTCTGTAAAAATAACAACAGGAACAGCAATCATGTCAGACAAACAGTGTGTGTTATGTTTACTTTGGCTGTTACAAATGTGAACCTTATCAAGAGGAAATACAAATTATGTTATAGTATTTTTTCTATAAATGGTTTTGTTTCATGTTTATTGATCTGATTGATATAGGCACTGGATGGTGATATGTATGTCCTTGATTCCACAGCTTCTTGCTGCTGATATAACCCTTTACTCCTGGATATCAGGATGATAGCTTCGATATGTTGCTGTCAACAATTAGCCTTCACACATGCAGCTCACCTGCTATGACCATTGAATTTTGAGTGAAGTATTTCATAAAGTGAGTGATGCTATCTAACCCTTTTTACGTTAACTTATTGTAAATGACTACTGTAAAATAAAGCAGAAACACAAAATATTTAATTTAAAGAATAAAGCATGTCAGGATGGCCACCCCTATAATAATGTCATTATTAAGGTAACACTTGTGTTACAAAATTTTGCAATAAACAGGAACGTCAACCAAAAGAGATTTAATTTAGGACATTTGTTTTATAAGGATACAAATTCCATGCACCTGTGCAGATGACTAAAATATAATTGGACCTTTTGACATTGGAAAGCAGATGTTGAAACAATATCTGCAGTAGGTTTATACAAGGGAATCTGCTTCAAATCACAAGTTCATTACACTCAGTTGACATTACGCTACACTACAACTGTTTGCATACAGTTCAAACATTTACTTGATACATGAGTCTGGTTAAATATAATTATAGCTTTCGTATAAACAATGTCTGTAAATACTAACTTCATTTCAAGTTTCATAGACCAATTAAAATAATGAATAAACAGATTTCTAATACTACAAATATTATCAATCTTTTGTATCTGAGGTCATAATGTCTGCCCTGCCCCTGCCTGGAGAACAAAAAGGACACACTAATTCAATGGTAAACTGAAAACTAATTTTACAAAGAGATGTCAGGTAAATAAATTATGTTATGTTAAACAAGTAACTGCATGAATGTTCAACCCCCTCAGGTCAGTATTTAGTAGATGCACCTTTGGCTGCAATCGCAGCTCAGAGTCTACCATTAAAAAGCTTCCAGGGCTAGCTGTTGAGAAGCATCCCCACAACACGATGCTGTTGGCCATCGTGCTTCACAGTGGGGATTATGTGTTTGCAGTGACGTGCAGTGTTTGCTGTCCACCAAACAAAGTGTCTTGTCTGATGGCTGAAAGCACCATTTTGGTCTCATTGGACCAACAAACTTTCTTCCTGTTGACCATAGAGTCTCCCACATTCCTTTTGGCAAACTCTAGTCCAGATTTAATGAGTTTTCTTCAACACTGGCCTTCTCTTTGACACTCTCCCATAAAGCTTTGACTGGTGAAGAACCAAGGCAATAGCTGTATGCAGAGTCTCTACCATCTCAGCTGCTGAAGCTTGTAACTCCTTCTGAGTAGCCAATGGTGCCTTGGAATTTTTTTTCCATCCCCTGACTTTTCTCTGAGTTGCTTAGAATTTTCTTTTGTTTTCAAGGTATAATGGTAGCCAGGAAGGATGATTAACCAGTGACTACACCTTTCAGACACAAGTGTCTTTATGCTACAATCACTTAGAACATATTCACTACACTCAGGGAATCCCCATTTCACTAATTGTGAGACTACTAACATCAATTGTCTGGACCTCTGTTGAATTAGGCCATTCACTTTAAATGGGGTAAATATTTATGTAATCCCTTACTTTACATTACATGTTTTTATTCGAATGACAATCCTTTGTAGAAATCTGTTTTCACTTTGATATAAAAGGTTTTTTTTAATTTTTTGTTAAAAACCCAAATAATTTTGACCATTAAAATCAATGAAAGGGTGAAACATCCAAGAGGGTGAATACTTCTTGTAGGCACTGTATGTATATAGATATTTGTTAGTGCACTTTATAAACCCACTCAAATACCTTTATCTGACATTACCTTTTCTTTGAGAGTGTTCACATAAAGGTCGCTGTTCGCAAAGTAGATTGAAGAGTTGGAGTGGAAAATCTTAATCCCTTCATATTCAGCCGCCTGGGAACAAAAACACAGATCAGAGACGATGAGAGCTCAGACAAAGAGACTCCCTGAGAAAGTTTTAGTCTGGAATTAGACGTTTGTGTTCTCACCTCCTCATACTCAGCTACATCACAGTACAGGCCTGAGCCGGGAATATGACCCAGGACGGCACTTTTAGGGCTGAAACACAAGAAGAAACGGCTTTACACCTTTTTACAAGTATTAATGATGAATTAACAAGACAAGCGGCTGCTTTTGACTGGTACCTCTGTGTTCTGTAGATGACTGTTAATATGGCAAATGCGATGGCCACCAGGAGGCCGTAATCCAGACCCAACAGTACAGATGCTACAAAGGCAACCAGCCAGATGGCCTGAGAGAAAAAGGAAATAAATGCTGGTATGAGGAAATAAATACATAACACACATTTACAATAAACATACAACAGTTACATCTTCATACATCTTCTTACATCAGATACTTATCTGATTGTCCGGATAAAGCAGTTCATTTTACTTTGCCCTCCTTAAGTTATCATTGGTGTGAATTAGATGCCCACAATCATCATGTATCACCAGTAACAGAAGAGGAGAATGACATTTTCTCAGGCAATGACCTTTTGATATCTAATAAAACAATAGACTATTCACTTAAAAAATAGATTGGTATCTTTCTTACTCCTCTAACATGTTTATGATTATAGATGCTCATTCAGATCATGGCTGGCTCTCAATCTGTGGTGGTCAACCCAAAACGTCACTTTTCTCTGAGAACCATTTTTATATAAGGATATGAAAAAGAGTTAACAAATTGAAGGAACGAAAGCAAGATGTATAATGCAAACACGGATAGGGATTGTCATTTTTACTGAAACTAAAATCCCTATAAATACTGCTTAATGATTGAAGGCCTTGTCAGTATCCTACTGAGTAGCAATATACGAAGCAGAACTTGTGTTAAAGTTACACAAAGGGATTTGAACCGTTATATTTTTTTATACCACTGGAAAAAATATTAAATTTCACTTTAAATAACTGGATCTAAGAGAGTGTCTTGTTAAAAGGTTGGGGAGAGTTTACTATGGCTGGTTTTAGAGGAAGGGGGATGACTATCCTACAGCAGCAGCTAATTAAGCTTAGCACAAGAAGTAAGGAAATTAGTGTTTGGTAGATTATTTCTTTGTTGTAAAAAAAAAAAACATTGGAAACCCCATTTATTTCTCTTTTAAATGGTGCCATGTTTGTAAGAAACATGCTTTTGTGGGATGAGCAGCAGAGCGAAGTATGTGGGTTGTGCACATGAAAAGTCAATGGCAGAATAACCTGTTTGGCATTGGCAGAGAAACTTTGGCAAATTTTTTCATGGGTGCAACCCACATACTCAGCTCTGCTGCTCATCACACAAATGCATGTTCCTTACAAATGTAGCACCATTTATGAGAGAAATTAAAAGACTTTCCAGCAGTGTGAGATTTATTGTCAAGAAGCATTGCTATAACAAATAAATAATCTACCAAATACAAATGTTCTTACTTTCTGTCTTGTAGTAGCAGGCAGGGTTAACAGTTTTTTTTTTTGGTTTTGTGTTAACCTGAAGGCTGTCAAAGTGAACACTTATTGGTTTCATTTGATGCACAATGCCGATAGGCCTGGAAGTCATGTCTTAATTGCCCTTGGTCTTGTTCCCCCAGCCATAACTGATGTTTGTTTACATCCTAGTGATTTGATGTAAATGTGATGTAATTAAAACAAAGAAAACACTGTTTTGTCCTGTTTGTGCTTAACAGCAGAAATCTTAAAATCCTTTCTTAAAAATCCTGTAACCGTCTCTTAAAATGCTGAGCTTCACTATTATTGAAATAAAAATATTAACGTAATCTCAAAGAGCAGAGACTCAGAGAATCTGATCAAAGACAGAACTTAGACTGTTATGATGAAGTTTAATCTAACAGACTGACCAGTTCGATCTTGCTCGTCCTCCATAAATTAGGAATGTCTCTGAACTGTTTGAACATCCCCAACAAGTTTACCATGATGATGGCAGCCAGCGCAGTCTGGGGAAAACAGCAGATGATCAATCAACAAGACAGCAAAACAACAAATACACATATACAAAACAAATTTAAGGTTTTCAAAGAAATACCCACCTGGGGAAGTGGTTGGAAGACGAAACCGATGGCCACCACCACTAGCAGCACCACCAGAGACGCCAGCAGCCCTGCAATCTAAACATGATAATAATAGTGTCGGTATTAGCGCTAAAACTCATTACAGCTTTACAGCACCAATAAACACCAGTGAGATAAAGCAACCGCTGCTGTGTATGTGCCTTACCTGGGTTTTTCCACCTGTGCTCTCCTGTACCAGACTCCTGGACATGGAGCATGTGATGGCAAAGGTTTGGAAGAATGAGCTGATGAAGTTACACAGACCAAGAGCGATCAGCTCCTGAAACAGAAATGTTTGGTGTCAGAGGCATTTAAAAGTTCAATATAAGAGAATGTGAACAGAAGCAAAAAGAACAAAAAGACAGACATTATTTTCAATGAGGAACTTCAATAAAGCATACAAAATATTAGCTTAAATCTAGGTCTTTCTTTATGGAATATAACTTTTATTTAATCAAGGTAAGTTTTAGCTAACACAATAAAATATCTCTCATTATTCTCTGACTATAAACCAGGTCTTGGTCATACTCTTAAAAATACCCACAGAAACCTGCTTGAGTTCTCAAGCTGGCCCGCTCCTGCCTATACGCAAACTACACAGCGTGTAGGGCCTCATCACCTGGGGGGCCTCACTTTGAGAGTTTTTCTTCTCTCTCTCTCTCTCTCTCACTACACATCACTCAGGTGTTTGCATGATAAATATGATCCAGGTAATGTGTATACTACAAAGTTGACCAAACATAAACTTTACCTGACCGTGAGTAAATTAACCCTATCTATTTTGGTAGATCAGTGCCAACCGTGATCAATAAAGTGTGCTTGCTCACCCTTGCTCTCTCTCTCCTGATATTTGCAGCACAGAAACTGTCATCGCAGTGGTCACCCCTTATCCTGCAACATCTCTTGTCAAACACTAACTTCTACTATCGTTTAGTTTGTGAATTTATGATAAAACCGGGGGGGGGGGGGCTCATATCAGTGTTTGCTAAGGGCCTCACTTTGGCCAGGGGCGGCACTATTTGTAGTCTAAGACTGTGAGGGAATTCATTTAACTGAGAACCAAAAAACAAAAACTAGAAAACTGTGTATGTGACACCCCACTGTGTCTGGATAAGACTATGTGTGTTCAGAGATGCTTTGCTTTTAGGGAATGTCTTGTTCCATCTTGTTTAATATGTTAAATTACCAGTGGAATTTTAAATTGTTTGGAAAAGAACACTTTTCATGCACTTAGTGTTTTTTTTAACAATTCTTCAAATTCTAATGCAATAATATTCTCATTCCTCTTAATTTGTTTTTATATATAGGTTTAAAAAAGTAACTCAAAGAAAAAAGGAAATTCTTTGGCATATTCCCTTTTAAATGTTTGCACTGTGCAGCATGCTGTAACATCGGTTTGGCACAGCCCTTTATTTGCTTTGCGAAAGGTAATTGGAGGCTACGTTTATACGCTCTTTGGTGACCTGTTAACTTTTTGTTCATGCACACGTGCAGCAGGTGAGTGGCTAGAGGTGAGTCAGCTTTACTGACTTTTACATTCAGGTTGAAGCTTTTCCTCTCCCCACAAATACAGTGGGTTCAGAAAGTATTCAGAACCCCCTCACTTTTATCCATTCTGTTATGTTGCAGCCTGATGCTTCAGTCTGAAGAATTCATTTTTATTCTCATTAATCTACCCTTAGTATCCCATTGTGACAAAATGGAAACAAAGTTATAGATATTTTTGCAAATACAAAAAATAGGAAACTGAAGTATCCCATTTACCTCAGTGCTCAGGTACAATGCAAAACACTTGAAATTTAGCTTGACATTTTAACTGGAGTCCATTTAAGGTGTAGAATTTCTCATGGCGTTTTTGCAAACTTCATGCAGGCTTTCCTGTGTCATATGTCAACGTG
Organism: Cheilinus undulatus; assembly: GCF_018320785.1. Classification (NCBI taxonomy): domain Eukaryota; kingdom Metazoa; phylum Chordata; class Actinopteri; order Labriformes; family Labridae; genus Cheilinus; species Cheilinus undulatus. The sequence continues at coordinate 11,452,712 of NC_054887.1, forward strand.
ATATTCGGGGGTGGGGGGGGGGGGGTGTCATACATTTGAAAAAAGAAATCTAAAATTCTGTTTTAACTTTTTCTTTATGGGGTGCTGAGTGATAAATAAATGAAAATAAAAATGAATTTAAATTACTGTAGCATTAGGCTACAGCATAAGATAATTGAAAAGGGGGTCTGAATACTTTCTGAATCCAGTGTTTCAAAATATAATTTAGACTTCTAGGGGGTACATCTTTGTGCAGATAGATTATATGTCTTTCCTTTGTCATCCAAATCACTCTCATGCCTTTAGGGTTTTTTTTACTGATTACAAGCTGATCAGACACCCTCAGTCAACCTAACAAACTGAAATACATGATTTTTGTGTCTTTAATGATGCCACTATGTCAGACAATGCAGAAAAACTCTTGCTCTGTCTTTGCCTACACACTGATAACAATACAAGTGTGATTTGACCAATTGTTGTGTGCAGTTATGATGTTATCTGCTGTCTTCATGACTATACATGAGTTATTAGGTAGTCAGGGAGACAGGTCTAGGAGGGTCAATCATGGCTACAGCAGAAGCCCTGTGTGTTGCTAACATTTTGTGCTCTAAAAAAGAAGAAACAACAAAGAAGAAACTATTGTGGACTCTTCCCAGCTAGCCTAGCTAAGCCCTGTGTGTTAATCTGTGGGACAGCACCAGGATAAATGTCATTCCTGTCAGGTCAGGGTGTCAAACTAAATGGAATCTGACATGCCAGTCTTGTTGAATCAAGGCCATGGGGCACCCTGTGAAATGGCCCACTGTAAAGCCATTTGTCATTCCCAACATTCACAGTTGGGCCTAATGTTTGACGATGGGGAGCAGCAACACAATCGAGTCAAAATCTGGCAACATTTTAGTAGTGGGATGCAGACTTAAGTGCCCTTAAGAAAACATGAGGTGTCAGACATCAAAGTAATTTCAGTGTGTGTACAGTGTCAGACTCACCTGGTTGCCATTCACACTGTAGCCGTGCTTCAGGGCAAAGATCTTTGCCAGTGAAATGCACATTGAGAATCCCACAATTGCAACAGCGAAGGCATCAGCGACCAGGTTAGGCAACAGGGAAAACATTGGGGCAGCAGGAGGGAGAAGCCTGAGAATGGATAAGATTACACTTACAATACACCTAGAATTAGGGATTGTGTCACATTTTGGGCAAATTGAAATAATACAAAGCATGTTTTATTTCTTGGATTTTTAGACTGAGATACTCTAGTAAAAATTCTATCACAATCAAGGTATGCTCTAAAAGTATAAAAACATACCCTGTCGGTATCTTTCCAACCACATCCACCCTGTAGTTGTCATGTAAAGAGAGACCAAACGAAACACCGGTCGACACAATGACCACGATGATTTCTCCCGGAATAGGAATGGGCATTTTCTTCTTAAAGCGCTCATTGAGGTCTTTAATAATGTACAGGAATATGAGACACGCGATGCCCAGGATGAGAGTGGGGACTTTGGTGTTTGTGATGTCACTGAGAACAGCTTTGATGCTCTGCAGAAAGAGAAAAGGGGCATAAATATGACATAGCAATAAAAAAACAAAAACAAGCTTAAAAAGTTAGCTAAAAATACATTTTCTCTTACATAAATGACAGACAAGGGCCCACTGAAGCGCTGTGTTTTCACCCCCAGCAGGTACTTTAGCTGAGAGATGACAACGTGCACCGCTGCAGCTGTGGTGAAGCCTCGCACCAGGGGCTCTGTGAGGTAGATCGCCACAAACCCAAACCTGAGAAGACCTAGGACAAACTGAGAGAGAGGAGAAAGAAAATAAGAAAAGGAGAAATAATATTAGAGGCAATGGGAACAGGCACACAGATGTGGTTTTGTTTCAAATAAAAACATGAAATCTAAGTGTTGATAAAACAACAGTGATCCAGCTTCTTTGGATAAACAGTGATTTTCAGAGCGTGAGAAGGTTTCAAGCTGACAGTAACCCTTTGCTGTGATGTTTTGAGGCTGACCTGAATGATTCCAACCAGCGTTGTAAGCACCACAGCCACCTGTACCCTCCTTGCATCTCGAGCCTCCACGTCCAAGACGGCAGACATGTTGGATCCATTTGTATGCATGACGTAAAACATGGAGTCTGGGGCCTCTCTTACTGCAACACCTCCAATCATCAGACTTATGACTGCAAAGGTCCCTGCAAACAAACAAAAATCATCCTTAAGACCCTGTTATTAGGATTTAATCAACACAGTTTGAAATCAATCAATCATCAGTTTCAATCAATTGAACAAAAACATATATTGTAACATTTTTTGTTTTAAATCAGCAGAGGGACTTGAGAAATGTCAGTGTTTTTCTCAAAGCTTACTGTACTTCAGTTCCAAACACAAGCTGCGAATCAGCTTAATTAAAGTGATATTTTCTTTTTAAATTTTTTGATTGAACTTTTAAAGGTGCAAGATAGACAATCCCCGTACCACAGTTGCCCGTTTGACCTTAAGTTCTGTGTTAGTTTCTTATTTTATACTTTAAAAAAAAAATAATACTGTAAACCCAGTAATGTGGGATGCATCATATCGTAAGTTTGGTGATTTATTAGATTATTTGTAAGAACTAAACTATGAACGTTCACTTTCAAGGCTTGGTTCTCTGCAGATATATGACATCCACTGTAAATTTAGATCACCTAAACCATGTGTCTGTTTATGACAGTGCATTTCTTTGAATGAAAAGGCCATCCTGCCCAGCACTTGAACAGAAGCCCAGTTATTCCTTCTCACCCTCTGCCAAAAGTCAAGCGCCAAATCCACAGCAACCTTCTTTGGACTGACTTTCATTTGAAGTGAGTTAAAGTGTTCTCTAAAAACACCTTTTGTTTTAAAAAGGTTAGCAGGTTTGGTTTATCGTGTCCAGTGGTCAAATGGCCGCAAAGGTTAGGGCTGACACCTGAGAAGACTTGGAACTCATTCTTGGAAAGACAGAAGTCAGCTGAGTGAGCGGTCGGGTCAGAGGGGGTCACCACGTTTCACAATCCAGCTGCTCATAGCAACTGTGGCCACAGAGAGACCCCGTGCAATGAGAAGAGCTTGCAGTATATTTTAATTTTGCATGCTTTTCTGTCTTTCTCAGCACCCCTAAAAACACTAGGTAATCAGACTCAGCATGCAACTTGAGACTCTCCAGATAGTTTTTATAGCATGCCCGCTGTTTGTTGGAAGGACACATTTGGAAGTTTGAGCCAATCAAATACTTCTTGGCACTAACACTGGAGAGAAACCCAGCAGTCTGAAAAGGTCACCAGTTATTTAGACCAGGGTAACAATCTACAAAGTTAGCACTAGGATGAAAAGAAATGCCACAAACATGTGTATCCTCAGCATAGTTACCAACATTTAACATACTTTGATACTTAACTAATGATACCACATGTTGTAAAAGGATACAATCACTAATATCTTATTGATCAATACTATTGAAAAGTGTGAAAACTTTAAAAGTCTTTACATATACAGTGCCTATATAAAGTATTTACCTAGATCAGGGCATCCTCACAAACTGGAGACCATGCAAAAAGGAGACTAGTGTGAGAGGCCACCGTTGACTTCTCTGAAGGAGTTGCAAGTACTGTACAGTACTGCGATTTCAGCCAAAGGTGCATCTTAATACTGACTTGAAGAGGGTAGCTTCAATACTTATGCAATCATTTATTTTACATTACATATTTTATTTAATTGACATTACTTTGTAAAAATCTGTTTTCACATAGATGTTAAAAATGTAAAAGGGTAAAACATCCAAGGGGAGTGAATACTTTTTATATGCACTGTACTTAGCTCAACATGGCTTTGCCATGGGAGTGTAAAAAGTGTGCAAACTTTCCCTTATCATGGTTTTCCTTCAGGGTAGGTAAAAAAGCAAACCAACCAGTCACATTTCACCTTTGCCCCATTTACAGTATGTCCAGGCTCTGACAGGAACATGGGGTCTAGCTTGTGGCTTTCAGTCATGTACTCTCTACGTAAATGTGTCTGTGAGAGTCTGTGTGTTTCCTCTATCTTGCCCAGCCCTTGAACAGTAGCCCAGCTATTCATCCTCGCTCTCTGCCAGGAGGAAAGAGATAATCATATGTGCAGCAACGTGCTATGAGGAAGTGAAATTTCACAATCCTGCTGCTTGTGACAGCTAGGAAACAGTTATCACATCTACAGGAAAACATTTCCTCCACATTACATCTCTAATGCTTCCTAGTCCAACTCTGTGATTTGATATTCTAATAAAGCTGACTGATTATACCGATGTCTTTCTCATTACTTCTTCTGTTGTAAGACTCTCACTTTGTCTGTATTTCTCTCTCATGTTCAACCTTGAAAACAAATTTGATTTTGATCAAAGCCATGCTGTTGTAACTCATTAAGGATGTGGCAGTGTCTCGCTGAAACAAGCAGGGAAGTCCCTGAAAAAGACGTCACCTGATGCTTCAAAACCTGAATGTACCCCTCAGTATCAATGGTGCCTTCACAGATGTGCAAGGGACCCATGCCATGGGCACTAATACACCCACACACCATCACAGTTACTGGCTTTTGAACATTGTGTTGAGAACAATGTGAACAGCCTGCCCTTTCAACAATTGTGGCTGACATCTGTATGACTGTCAAGGCTGCAGTCTTCCCCATGATTGCGGTAGTGTGTACTGAACCAGAGTGAGGGAGTGAAGGCTCAGGAAACTTTTGCAAATTGGATTTTTCCCACAATATTTTGACATTTTGAGATAGTGAATTTTTAATTTTTGTAATCTTTAAGCCGTAATCATCAGGATTAAAATTTTAAAAAGTACTAAAAATGAGATTAATCTTGAATATATGGAAGTATTGTATGAAGTATTATGGACTGTAGACAGTGAACTCTCTCTCTCTTGTAGTTGCATATTGAGGGACATTGTTCATGTTGGAATATTTGCCCATGCAGTCTTTCATAAAGTGGAGAACCTTGCCCTATTGTTGACTGTGAACAGCTGAGCCTATCAGAAGTGCTCCCCTCATACCACACCATGATATCATCACCTGTTACCACTTGTCTGTTGAGTGTTCAAGGTGTTTCGTGAGAATTCAAAAACTTTCCCAGTCTTTTCTTGCACCTGTCCCAACTTTTTTGGAACACATTTCCAGAATTCAAATCATAGCGTGTGCATATTTACCCCCTGAAAAACAAAGTTTACCAGTTTAACATTAAGTATCTTGTCTTTCTGCTTTATTCACAGGAATGTGAGTTGAAAAGGACTTTCAAATCACTATATTCTGCTTCATTCCCATTGTATCATCCAAACATTTTTGGAACCTTTGCTGTATTATTCAACAGAAAAGGAGCAGAACAACCTTGTTAATGTTTGTCTTTCCTTTTGGAAGTGGCATTAATAGTTAGAAACTGTACAAACAAGCAGTTAGTCAAGTACAGTAGCACTTTGGAAATGTTAAGCCAAAGGCTGGCTAAGTGCCAACAGCCTGGTCATCCCTCGTAACTGTGAGAAATGATTGAATGCACTCCCTTCCCTGTTGACACGCTGTTAAATGCTGGCAACTATTATTAAATCTTGTCTTAGCAACCTGTACCCAGGCATGGAGCTCTGTTTATGCTTCAGTTGTCTCCCTATGCTAACTCTGCAAACATAGAGCTGTTTAAAGACAGAGACTTAAATATAGGATTTTTGTGCCTACGCCAAATAAAAAAGTGAAAGTACCAATAAAGCAGCATGAAGAACTAGGTTAAGGTTAGCTGATGTTAGGATGAGCCTGTCTGACACAGGAAATCACATGGTGTGAGGTGCGTGAGTGAAAGAGGAGTTCATGAAAACAAATCCGAGCCCGAATTTCCTGAAATTATCTAGAAAAAATGAGCAGTCCATATGTGAAAACAAGCTTTACAGCTCTTTCCAAGATAACAACAATCAAGTATTTCTTAGTTTTGAGGTTGTTTTACACTAAATTTATTGTATTTATCTATTTATTACTTATATTGGTTAATTTATTGCTTTCTGTTATCAAACACTTCAAGCAAACTCATGTACACTCTCTAAATTGCAGAAAACCTTTGCCAGTTTCACCCCTTTTCCAAATGTTGCCTATATCCTCTATATTGCCAAAAGTATTCGCTCACCTGCCTTGACTCACATATGAACTTAACTGACATCCCATTCTTAATCCATAGGGTTTAATATGATGTTGGTCCACCCTTTGCAGCTATAAGGTTTAGGAGTGTGTTTATGGGAATCTTTGACCGTTCTTCTAGAAGTGCATTTGTAAGGTCACACACTGATGATGGACGAGAAGGCCTGTCTCTCAGTCTCCACTCTAATTCATCCCAAAGGTGTTCTATTGGATTGAGGTCAGGACTCTGTGCAGGCCAGTCAAGTTCATCCACACCAAACTCTCTCATTCATGTCTTTATGGACCTTGCTTTGTGCACTGGTGCACAGTCATGTTGGAACAGGAAGGGGCCATCCCCAAACTGTTCCCACAAAGTTGGGAGCATGGAATTGTCCAAAATCTCTTGGTATGCTGAAGCATTCAGAGTTCCTTTCACTGGAACTAAGGGGCCAAGCCCAGCTCCTGAAAAACAACCCCTCACCATAATCCCCCCTCCACCAATCTTTACACTTGGTACAATGCAGTCAAACAAGTTCTCCTGGGAACCGCAAAACCCAGACTCATCCATCAGATTGCCAGATGGAGGAGCATGATTCGTCACTCCAGGGAATGCGTCTCCACTGCAGTGGCAGAGTGCTTTACACCACTGCATCTGACGCTTTGCATTGCACTTGGTGATGTATGGCTTGGATGCAGCTGCTCGGCCATGGAAACCCATTCCATGAAGCTCTCTATGCACTGTTCTTGAGCTAATCTGAAGGCCACATGAAGTTTGGAGGTCTGTAACGATTGACTCTGCAGAAAGTTGGTTGTGGTCGTTACGTGGCCTACCACTTTGTGGCTGAGTTGCTGTCAATCCCAATCCCTTCCACTTTGTTATAATCCCACTGACAGTTGACTGTGGAATATTTAGGAGCGAGGAAATTTCATGAGTGGACTTGTTGCACAGGTGGCATCCTATCACAGTACCACACTGGAACTCACTGAGCTCCTGAGAGCTACCTATTCTTTCACAAATGTTTGTAGAAATGGTCTGCATGCCTAGGTGCTTGATTTTATACACCTATGGGCATGGAAGTGATTGGAACACCTGATGTCAATTATTTGGATGGGTGATTCAATACTTTTGGCAATATAGTGTATTTGTGCAATTTGAACAGAGTTCTCTCTGATAGTTAGAGCATGACTCAAGACCATTAAGTTTCTGTACTTTCTGACATCACCAACCATTAAGATAACGCAGATGTTATCATTTGGTAACAGATGTAAGGAAGTGTTGTCAATATTGTGTGCAATCTAGACAGTGTGTACGAGTTTGTCTGCAATTTATTATGATTAAAGATAATAAATTTGGGTGTCTATGACTTTTTTTTTGCTGTGGTATTGAACAGGTGTCAACATGGATTTTACATCTGCACGTTCTTAGTTTGCTAAAGTGTGCCACCATATTTGCTACCCCTGTAGAAACTTTAAAATATTAAAAGCAGCCCAAAGATCATACATTTATATTGTTAAAGGAAACACTGGGCTTAATTTGCACTTGATCATGCATTTTTTAACTTAATTTTGCCTCCAGCCACAGCGTAAAGGAGGATGTTTATCACCCCCAGAGTTAAACCTTAAGTCCTCACCCACAGATACGTGTCTGGATGTGCCAAAGAAGGTGTACAGCAGGACAGGGTAGAAGGAGGAGTACAGACCATAAACTGGAGGCACAGCAGCCAACATGGCATAGGCCAGACCTGTGGAGCAGATGAGAGGAGGGGGGGAGATGTGAACAGGGCTGGATGTAAAAAAACAGCTTGAGTTACCAAACAGCATGTACTTTGCACACATAAACAGTAAGGTTGGGAATACAGTTGCTGTTAAATGTGTGTACACAAAGGCATGATGGATGCCATGCCTCCCTTGCGTTGGTTTAATGCCTCAGCTGTGCACATCCTTAAAAAAAATCAATGGGACATGAAATACAGGGTGTTAGACATGAGGCAGGGGCAGTTTGTTGGCAAGGAAGCTGTGACAATCACAGCAGCAGGGACAATAATGGGTCAAAGTTTAAAGACACACTGATAAACCAAGTCCAAAATTCTCCACACCTTAACATTGCCTAATTGTCTCTTCACTGAGACAAACATGTATGCCAAACCAGCTGGGATGGATAAATTCTGATTTAAAAATTGACATTTAACCTGTACAAATAATGAAAATACTAATCAGCATTTCAGTCCAACTAGTATCTATGAAAACTGGTGACTTTCAGCTTAGTACGTCTATGGCTGTATTCATTTTTTTTTGTCATTATAAGCATATCTGATGAAGATATTCAGACTTTCTCTCACTTGGTCTTTTTTTTCCTCACACAGCTTCATGACATTGATCCAGCATGGTGCCAGATAACTTTAAGTGCTTTGTAAATAAACAGAAGAGTCCCAGGAGCAAAATGATTTCAACAGTGTCATCACTGTGGAGATAGAAAAACAAGCACACTGTGAGGCTGGAAAAGCCCCTCAGGAAGAGTCAACAGCTGGTTTCTAACAGAGTTAACCCTTTATTTTAACCTGTACTAAATTGTCCGGTTTCTATTGTGCTGCTTTAAATAAATGGCATAATTAGTGTTATTAATCAGTGAAGGTGATGTTTTTCAGGCATACAAACAAGCCACAACTTAAGATTTATAATTCCGTGGAGCTCAACTGCAAAGAGAACACCATGTGGTGATTTGCTGACCTTGTGGGAGCTGCACGACCCCTGTGCTGAGACCCGAGACCACATCTGAAAACAAGTACTCTTTGACTGGGTAGGATGGCAGCCATGTTAGAATTGGCAGGAAACTGAAAACTGCTGCCTTAGCCTTTTCTGATGAACACCTAAACAAGGAAAAAAAAGAAGAATGATTCATTTAAAATAGATCATCTTTATTAAGATTAACTTCTTCTCTTTCTGAGATCTATATCTTAGGAAAAAGAGCAAAAGCACAGAAGAGCATAGAATTAAAACCCATTTCTTATCAAATGCTGCTATGTTTGGGTCAGTGACATGGCGTGCATATCTTTGTGTCTGATTCTATAATTTCCTTTTGAAACAGAATCAATTCATGGCATACGTCAACTGGTTCTATAAAACTAACTTTGTTAAAATGCATTTTTATTATGAATAATTTTATATTTTGGCATCCAAAACCTTCGAAATGTCAGGTGGCGCAATCATAAATGAATGACGCCTCATATGTCATTGACCCGTTTACAGTCAGCATCTAATCGAGTTGCTTAATAAAGTTAGCACATCTTTATGGTTAAATAACTTCCTGTAAAAAGCACGCAGAGACAGTGAGTAAGATGGGAGTGTTGCGTTTCCCAGGACAGCAGCCATAAAAGTGACCAGCCCAAGATGACGATAGGGCAATATAAGCGCTGTTTTTACAGCCTTTTACCAGTTTTATAACCATAAAATGAAATTAAAACCAAGAATGTACTGTCAAAGCAAAACGTTACTTGGCTTTTAACAGATCACGTTAAGGTTTAATACAGAAGATGATGACTTGATAGCAAACCCGCTGTCAAAATGTGTTGATAAATGTCTGTAGGTCAACAAACCAATTGAAATCCATATTTTTACCACTTTGTCTTGCACTTTTGCCATTTTTGCATCCAAGTTTCTGATCTACATGTAAAATAAGTTCAACAGAGTCCTACAGAAACATAAAATGTTTGATCATCATTGATATTCCCATCATAACTTAACTCTACAGGATGACACGCATGTCTGAACACACCTGAAGTGTTGTGCCAGCCTCTGTCGGAGGGTTGTGGAGTTTTTCCTGCGATGAGGAAGCTTTGTCCTGATGAAACCTTCATCATAGACTGGACGCTCTATCCTGTACATCAGCTGTGACTCTGCATCTTCCAGAGCTACAGCTCCTTCTGGCTCCATACCAGAGCCAGCAGAGCTCATCATAATGAGTCAGAAAGTCTTTGGTGTCACTTATGTGTCCTGTTGTTTCTTCTCCATCATTGTGCTGGCTGGTTCCTCTGCATTTTTTATCTGTTGATCTGCTCTGCTTTCTGCTCAGACAAGAAAGAACATGTCAAATATATCCTCACTTCTGAGTCAAACAAGTTTCACCTATAGATCCCAATAGCAGGACTGATAAGAACCAACTATGTTTGTTCATTTTTTTAACCAGTAAGAGGGACTTCAGTTGGATTATAATGCCACCACCTTTGAGTGAAATGCTTTAACTTTTTTTAGGGCAAACGTCTGTGTTTTATGTGACTGTGATGTGTTGTGATAACAGGATATGTGATGCATTTGTGGGTCAAAGTCTTCTTCACAAAAACACATCGGGTAAAAGTCTATGTTTGTCTGTTGTAATGGGCAGCTATATCAGAGGACAAAGACCTTTTGTGTGGAGTAAATGTCTCATTCAAAAGTCACGCAGCTGCATTTTTCACTGGAACAATAATGTAGCAAACTCTTGCATTACAGCAAACTCAAAATTTAGTAGGGCTGGGAAGTATGTCACATTTTAAGATATAGTCTATCCCACTAAGGCTGGGAAATTAATCACAAATTAGATTAACTCACAATATGGCTTGCTGCAATTTACAAATGGCAAAAGTCGCAAAAATTTTTTAACTGGAAATATGCCCAAATTCCAGTTTAATAAATCTTTTTTGCAGCAGCAGCAGAGATTTTATGCACATTATGCAAACACTGAAGTGCCAGTTTTTTATAATGGTTAACAAAAATCCCCCTTTTTTGTGTTTTATGTTTTTTTTCTACATTATAATGAGTGACATAAAAATGATACTGCCCTTAGACAAAGCATCACATTTGCAATACAAGCAAAAATAGTTATCCTACCTAAAACTGATGAAGCCTAGTGTTACTTCATGAAAGTCATACCCTAGCTGCGATCAGGTGGTATCCAGCCTCACCTTCTCCACCCCAGCTGCCTCCTTTATAGCTTAAAGCTTGTTGCACCCCTATATTCAGATTGATGCTACTATGGATTAACTGCTTCAGAAATAATTTCATTTCAATACACATGGTCTTATTTATGAAATTATTTATTGCTTGAATTTCTCAAAAAAAAAACAAAACATAAGATTAACCCAAGAATAATCGCTTATTAAATCGCATTCTCAATATTTGGGAAAAAAATTGCGATAAGGTTGTTTTGGCAAATCGTTCAACCCTATATCCCACATACATTACACTCAGGTTGGCCATCCAGGTATATTTACAGCCACCTAATTGTATTTGCCAACCTTCTTTTATTCTTCTTCTTTTAAAACCCAAACATAATCATCATCCATGCACAAGAGAGAGGCTTCCACAAGTGCAACCCTTGGGTAAATGCACAGTTTAAGAAGTACCGTCTAAGGTTAAAAATTAAGCTTCTATCCTCATCATTTTAATATTTCCTGCAGCTGCTTGCAATAGATATAATACTGGACTCCTGGACTCTACAACGATGTTTGTAACATACAATCTGTTATTACCAATTATTAGTCCCCAAATGAAAAGTTATGCTTTTCCCCAGTATTTTCCAAGTGCTGTTGAACAGAACAAGGAATTTTCTTCACAGCTTTTTATTTTGGATGCTTACATTATTTTACTTTGCACATATATGTGCAAAAAAAAAAAAAAAAAAACCAAAATGTAACAAAAAACAAAAACTACCAGGGTCTGAATTATTAGCCCCCCTGGTGCTAATAGTCAACTGTGTCTCCTTTTTGCTGGATAACAGCCTACATTGGTTGTTGGTAGTTTTCGTCATGTCTCAGAAACATCTCCTGAGGAATCCCAGCCCATTCTTCTTTGACCAATCTCTCAAGCTCCTCCAGATTTTACAGTCCTCCGGTTTGAACCTTGGTCTTCAGTTCACCCCTCAGATATTTAATGGGAATCCGGCTGGTTTTGAGCAAGCCAGTCCATAACATTCACTTTGATCTTCTGGAGGTAGTTCTTTACCAGGAACCATGTATGTTTTGGATCGTTTTCTGCTGAATGCCTGAAGTTTTCTTTCAAAGTCTTTGCATATCCTTCTTTCTTCATGATTTCTTCCACATTTATGAGACTCCCAGACAGACTGAAGCATCCCCACAGCATAATACCCCCACTGCTGTGTTTCACTGTGGGGACAGCGTTCTTTGGGTTATATGCCTCTCCCTTCTTTCTCCAAACATAAGTGACACCTCTTTGGCCAAGGAGCTCTAGTTTGGTCTCATCTGACCAAAGGACATGCTTCCAGAATGCATAGTCTTTCTCCAGGTTGTCTGTAGCATACTTCTTCTTGGTCTGCAACCTCCCAGTCCGTTCCTGTTTAGGGCTCTAGTGACTGTCTGCTTGGAGACTACAGTTCTTGACTTGGATAAGTCTACTACAACCATCTTTGCAGTTGTTCTTGGGTCTTTGGACACATCTCTCACTAGTTTTCTTTCCAGACTCTTTTAAATCTCTCTCTTCTTACCTCTGCCAGACTTGTTCAGTACTGTGTGGCTCTCTTTGAACGTCTTGATGATACTTCTTACTCCAATTCTTGACACTTGGAAATACTGTGATAACTTTGTAGATCCTTCTCCTGCTTTGTGAGAATCAACAATTCTTTTTCTCAAGTCTAAACTGATGTCTTTTGTTTTTGCCATGATGCTTTCCCCAGTGACAGCTCAAGCCATACTTAAGTTTTTAACCTGTGATCAAATTGCAAAATAACCCTCAGTTTAAAGTTGATTTTACAAGCTTTGAGCAAGTCAAAGGGGACATATCGTGCAAAAATCAATTCTTTAGGCTTTTCTAACACAAATATGTGTCCCTGGCCTGTTCACCTTTCAGAAAATGTGTGCTAAAACAAGCCGTTCTCAGATTTTCCCCTAATGATGTCATGTGGGGGGGTTAGTACCTCCCCCAGGTTCAGTTGGCCCTCCATGCTTGTAAGAAAGTTCCGCCCTCCTCTCCTGATCCTCCTCTCGGCGAGAAGGTAATGGCTGCGCACCGCGGAAAGGCGGAGTTGGATCATCCAACTCCACCCCAAAGATCCAGCCCCGTCCACAATACATCCTTGGGCATCACATGATGTCCTACCATGTCGTCATGCAATTAGAAAGAGAGGGGTCCAGCTGCAGACCTCCGGTGTCATTCGGCTTAATGGCTCCTCCAACGAAAAGCGGAGGCCACCTCCACTCGGGTTTTAATAGCGTCGCCCCAGCGAAGGGGTCGGGGTCTGCTACTGCACGGCCCGGTGTTGACCCACGGCCCGGCGTAGACCCATACGCTGGGGCTTGGGGTCGGGGTCTGCTACTGCACGGCCCGGCGTGGACCCATACACTAGGGCTTGGGGTCGGGGTCTGCTACTGCAACTGCATGGCCTGGCGTAGACCCATACACTGGGGCTTGGGTTCGAGGTCTGCATGGCAAATATACACCTACCCCAATGAGCTACCCCCAAACTTAACCAGTTAAGATGACAATGCAAAAACTAACCAGTTGAGATTAAAATGCTAAACCTAAGCTAAAGCTAAGTAAAGGATGTGGGCGGAGTTGGATCATCCAACGGACATTGGATCATCCAACGGACGTCATCGTGGGCGGAGTTGGATGATCTGACTCCGCCTTCCCGCAGTGTGCAGCTGTTAATAGTAGCTCTCAGCTGCCATCTGAGAGGAGGATCAGGAGAGCCACATCCATTTCATGAGGGGGCATGGTCGGGGGTGGAGTCAGACAGCTCAGTGACATTCAACGCCACAGACACAGAAACGGCTCATTCCGAGCAGGTCTGAAACAGAGGGGTTTTTAGACATGCAAAAATCCAAAACTGGAGCGTTTTTTCAGCAACAGACTTGACAGTCATGTTTTGGGGACCTTTGAGACCAATACTAACTTGTCTTAAAGAGGTAAAATATGTCCCCTTTAAAGCACATCATCGCACATCAGTGCGGTTTTTGGGAAACAAATTTTGTTTCTGTGTGTGAGTAAAATTATATTAGCATCCAAAAACTAAATGTGTTGTCAAAAATTTAGCAGATAACATCTATACCTATGCCTTCACAGCAGTGTTTGATATCGAAAGTTATGTATTGACAATCTTAACCACGTTAATTTACATAAACGTTGTCTTTCGGTTTGTTTCAATTTCAATATGTCAGATTATTATCTTTTTCTTTCAGCCATATTTAAGGTATGCAAGTAGCTCTTATGTAACAGCTTCAGTGTTATTTCAATGTTTTGGTTTCTATGTTGGGAAACTCGTCTTTCTAGAAAAGACGTTAAGAGTGACAAAAACAGCTTTATCCTCCCGAAAATATTCTGATGTTGGAAATGATGCCAGTATAATTTGAACCTGATACAATACTTTAAAGAGACATAAACGGACTAAAATGTGTAGATATGTTTCTTGTTTTCTCAGTTTTTGTTCATATTTATTCGAAATGTGTCAAATTTTCGAGATTTTCCATCGTCCTCGTCAATTTTCCAAATTCAATCAACTGTCTGACGCACGAGCAGCGTTTGACAGCCTCGAGCTTCTTTGACGTTTGCTAACTTAGCTAACACCGTATCAACATAGGACAGGAAATTAACTTAAAATAGTGAGGAAAAAATAATTATCAGCTCTGTATGTGTCACAAGTATAGACCACTGTCCAATTACACTACCGTCTCAGTGACAGGAGGATTTTTCTGCTTCAGCTTTGACGCTAACTAAAAGATGCTAACAAAGATCGCCTCTTACCTGCGCTCTCCTGTCCTCCGGCTCCTGAGAGGATGCTGCCGGCTGGAGGTTATTATCAAATTAATAAACTGATGTCTTCAGTTGAAGTTTAACGAGGAGAACGTCCTTCGAGGGCAGGAGCAGCAGCTTATGATACACCGATAGAGATAGGTTACACCGACAGGATGGTTCACTTCAGAGGGAAATTCCTTCCTCACTTCCGGTGTGGCGAATGTAGCAGTTGGTCCACACGCATGCGCTGTTTTTTGAGAAGAACATCACAGCAAAGGCACTGCGTTTTGTTGTTGTTGTTTTTTTTTTTTTGCTTTGCAAGTTGATATATTCTTGACTATATTTAAGGTTATTTGTGTCACTTTTCAAAAACTACTCCTTTTCATGGCTTAATTTATAATCTGAGTGATTGATTTGTTGCGTAATTAAAGTTTAGCATTATGCTTTGACAACCAAGAATCATAGCTTCAACATGATCTCAGTGGTGTAACTTGTTAATCAACGGTTAAATAAATTATTTGTTTTTATTCGTTGGTATTTTTGGAATTCATTATTGCAAGAGTAGCTGTGAGGGGCAGAGACCAATATACGTCTTATATCCTCTCCTCCCAACGAGAGGAGTGTTAGTGCTCTAAATTTGCTTTCAGAGGGAGAGCTCTTGATGTTGTGGATCTCTGGTCGTTTGGGGGCAGGGAGCTGGATGATGAAGGCGGACCCGTCGTTCATGACCTGACGTGTGAAGTCACGAGGCTTCCTCCTGCGAGCTGCTGTTTCACATGAACAACAACGCTGTGGAAACTTTACTCATTGTGTTGTTCTACAATCTTGAGGAAATAGCTGATGAATAAAACATTTGTTACTGCTGTTTGTTACCATGCTTTGTTGAAATCCACTCAGCTTCACAATGGTGTTATAAGTGAACAATCACCATCTAACATGCTTTATCTGACCATCACACTTCCCATATACAGTGTTGTAGTAATTGTTATGCTACTAACTCCAGCCAGAGTTGATTGCGTTATTGCCAGTTGTATTTGTGTATTAACAGTTTTATTCCAGTAGAGGGCAGTAAGACCTAAAGAGTTAAAAATACAGGAGGAGAGACCAATAACACATAACGTGTAAAACAGAAGGTGAAATATAATTAGACTGCTAAAACTAGTGCTGGGTTTTGTTAAATAAAAATAGTAATAAAAATTTGTCACCATGTTTTTATGTTACGTATATGTGAGACTTCCCAAGTCCTACTGAAAAGAGCACAGGATGGAGGCACAGGTGCTTTAAAAAGCCCTAATTCCCGTGTGATATATTCATCACCACAGGGCGGCGTCCTCTTTCACATCATGATAGCTTCTCCTTCCTTATCTGAAAAAAAAAAAAAACATTTACATTTTAATGGCGTGTCTGCTCTCCCATTTAAAAAGCTTGAATTATTCTTATTGCTCCACAGGATGTCGTAGTACGGTGTGAACTGCAACTGTTTTACAATTTTTTTGTTTAATTTAACTTTTTTTTTCATGAAATGTTTGTTGTTTCAGAAATTATTTTTAGTCTAATCAAATTACTTTATGTTTCATAAAATGTTCTCATAATTGGAAAAAAAAAGTTTTGATTGTATTTAGTTTCATAATTTTTTGTTTTATAAAATCTTTTTAGATTCATTAACATTTATCTTTAAAGATATTTTTAGTTCCATGATATGTTTTTGTGTTCTACAAAATGTTATTTTCATTATTTTTGTGCTTTTTTTCTTTTAAATTTCATAAAATGTATTTGTGCTATTTAATTAATTCTTGCAGTCCATGACATGATTTGCATAACTTATACAACTTTTGTGTTTTATAAAATGTTTTTTAGCTTCATAAAATGTTTTTTAATAAAATGTCCCTTTGAGTTTCAAGAAATTTGTTTGTGTTTTGTAAAAAAAAAGAAAAGAACAATCATTTTATGAATTTTTTTTTTTTTTTTATGTTTTCACAGACCATGAAATAATTTGCATGCTACATAACGTTTTCGTGTTTTTTAAATGTTTTTTATTTTCATTTAAAAAAATCTCTCATAAAGTGTTATTTTTTAAATTTCATGACATTTTTGTGTTAAATATAGGTGTTTTATTTTCATGGGGTTTTGTTGTGTTTTATGAATTGTTCTTAGTTTCCTGATTTCTTTTGTAATATATATATATTTCATGAAATATTTTTGTGACTTATAAAATGTTTTTTTACTTTCAGGTTTTTTTGTGTGTGTGTGTGTCTTTTAAATGTTTTTGCTGTCTGTGAAATGATTTGCGTGCTGCATAAAGTTTCTGTGTTTTATAAAATTCTTTTGGTTTCATGATTTTTTTTCATGCTTTATAATGTTTGTTTTATTTAATTTAGTTTCCTGAGATGTTTTTTGTGTTTTATAAAATATATTTATTGATTTATTTATTGATTTATGTATTTATTTATTGATTTATTTATTTATTCATTTTGTGGTCCATGAAACGGTTTGCATGCCACATAAAGTTTTGCATTCTATAAAATTACATTTTTCCATACTGTGTAAAATATTTTTTATTTTTGAAATGTTTTTGTGTTTTATAGATTTGACTGAGTTTATTTTTTTTATGAACAAAATGTTTTTTGTTATATAAAATGTTTTTGCAGTTGACCTTGAGTGCCATCATAACTTCAGGAGTTAGGTACATTGTCTTTGTATTCATGAAAGTATTTTTCAATCATCAGATTCTTCCTCTCTTACTGTCCAGAGACTTTTACTCTAAATAAGCGTCTAACATATGACAGGTAAATGCGACCTGAGCATACATAGAGTTAAACACTCTGCTCCTGGTGTTTATCAAAGCTTGAGATATTTTAGTGTTGTTGTTTTTTTCCAGTAGTGTAGAAATAACGTTGTTTACTACTCCATGAATGAGAAGTGAATGAGCATTGTTCTTATGAATGACTTTCTCTACGTCGTTCTGCCGGATGACCACTTCCTGCTTCCCTGCATTTGAAGCGTTTGTGTAAGTCAATAGTTGTTGATGAATTTGGAGCTACCTGAACTACATTTATACTCCTTTTGCTTCAACAGCTTGTGTCTTTTTTTCCACCAAAGTTTTCCATGTTTCTGCAGCAGTTTTGTCTTTTCCACCAACATTGACGCAGAGTCTCATGGCGGCGCCAGCATTTTCCCAAACAGAGCACTTCCTGTTCTTTGTCCTGTCCTTTATTTTTTATTGGCACAGTTCAGCTGTCTTTATAATGTCACTGCTAAGTAATGCAGCAGACGGGATTAAATAAGTGCTGCCAGAATTAAAAAACAATGGCCAATGACTTCAGGGAAGTGAGGTAAACTTGTAAATCAAATGTACAGCAGTACTCCTGCTTGATGACACTGAAGTGTCACCATCACTGGCTGCATGTGCTGATTTTAGGAATAAGATACAGGTTAGGATACAACACTGTACCATAAAATTCAGTTTAATGTATACACTGAACATTATTCCATTCACCCCCTCATCCACGGTCGGGTCACAGTGGCAGCAGGCTAAGCAGAAATACATTTTACAAAAAGATTAAACTGATTATTTTGAAATTTTATGCCTAAAACATACTCAAAAGAACAGCGTATCACTAATAAACATGAAGAGCAAGGGTTAAAGGTATTCTCAAACATTAAGGAGTTTGATTACAGGATTATAAAACACTGATAATAGTCAGACTACTGTAGCCACTACTGCTGATTAAATATTTACTCCACTACTTTTTTGGAACACGTTAAAGGCAACAATTCATAATTTGTCCATATTTAAAAAAAAAAAACATTAAGCCAATGAGTTTAAACATAAAACATTGTGTTTGTGATGCATTCTATATCTTGTCTCTGTGCTGTATTCAACTAAATATATAGAGAGAGAAGGATTTGCAAATCACTGTATTCTGGTTGAATTCACATTTTACACAATGTCCAAGCTTTTTTGGAATTGGGGTTGGCTGAAGATTTGACTAAAGTTCAAAAGGAAGCATTTGTCAGCAAAAATCTTTGTTTAACTCTTTTACTGTCAGTATTGATCACTCAGGCCCACATACCTGAACTGGGAAACTTTGAACCTCTTGTTGGCGTTTGTTCCCAGGTGGAGAGCTTTGAACAGCAGACATCAACACAATGTTTACTCTGTCTTCAACCACGACTGCAGAACACTGCATTAGCATTGGTCACGCATGCTTACATGTAAGAAAACACATGTTGGACATACTCTAGTAGTGCAGTTTTATGGCATCTATTCACAGCTCATTTTTGCATGTTTTTTCAGGGTTTGAAAAGTTATAAAGGCAGGAAGACAAAAACAATAACATCAAAGCCGCTGAGGCCTGAACGTGAGGTGAGTGACCTTCCTGCAACTGCAAGTGAATTTTATTGCTCAGTATTTACACGTTTCTTTGCATCTTCACCTCAAACTAGGATCAGGGAGTTTCAGGTCAGCACATTATGAATTATTAACTTTCTCATTGAGAAATTATAGGACGTTTCTTGATCCCAAATCTCCCGTTGATTGTCATTATCAGTGCCTTGGTGTTAATCTTTGATTACATCAGTTATATTTGAGCACTATCTCTGATCTGAAATTGGTAAATAGTTCTGTTGTCTGCAAGCTTTATGGTTATTGTGTTATTCCCTGTGAGGGGATTAAAGTCTCGGCCATAAAAAAAAAACACTTGATGTCTCGAACCTTAGCTGCTCTGTGTGTACACAAACACTCTATTGGAAAATTACCTGAACGACGGTTTGTTCTAAGGACTTCTTGGACAGTGTCTGTGCCATGGGTCGTAAACGTGTGTGGATATCGTTATCATAGCTCTCATAACTTTCAATCTCTAAATCAAAACAGTCACATAATTTAAACTAAGTTTCCCTCACTTGCAAAAAAAAAATAGAAAAGAACATTTTGTAACTAGAACTACTGCCTGGTGGTTGTTTGTCTCTGCAAAGTTTCTGACTGGCAGACTGTAAGAGTACAGTGATAGGTCCAGAAGAAAGGCCGGGATATTTTCCATCGTACAAATGTCATAAGTAAGGCTGAATGAGCTTTACCCTCCCCCAAGCCATAGTTCTCTTGTAGACTGATTAAAATTGTCCTCAAGGATTTTCCTATATTTGGCTGCCTTCATTTTAACCTTTACCTTCACAAGCCTTTTAGGGCCGGCTGCTGAGAAGCATCCCTCCAGCATGATGCTGCCACCACGGTGTTTTGCCATAGTCCTTTCATTTCTTGATTATGGATTTAACTGATATCTGGTGGATGTTAAGCTCCTTGGATTTTTGTGTCTCCATCCCCTGACTAAAACTTTATAATAACCTTTTATCTGAGTTGCTCTAAGTGTTCCTTTGCCTTCATGGTGTAATGGTAGCTGATTATCCAGTGACTGGACCTTACAGTCACAGGTAATACAAAAACATCTAAGGGTGGTATTTGTTATAGGCATTGTTCGTACAAAATTTTCATGCAATCTCTCAAAGCTTCATTGAGATATGAAGTTATTAAGCAAAGGAAGCACATGGACCTTGACCTTTGACCTCCAAAATGTAATTAGTTCATCATTTAGTTGGGACAAATATTTGTACAAAATTTTATGGAAATCCCTCTAAGTTCTGTTGAGATGTTAGGTTCACAAGAACCTGGATGGACAAACCCAAAAACATAAAACTTCCAGAGGCAAAAAAAAAAAGGAATTTATAAGTAAAAATAGATGTTTGCATGAATTATGTCTTTTGATTTTGAAACCAAACAAGCTTGTGTTGTTTTGATAAAGAATGTTTTTGATTGGTCTTTCAGATCATGTAATGTATGACACATGAGGTCTGATGGCAGGTATTGCATCTTTTTTGCATCAAGTACATTTGCACAAGGGCCAGATTTAGTCTTGACAGAAACTCTGGGGGCCAGACTTTCAAATAAACAAAAAATAAATACATATTTTGGTCTGATTAACATATTATTGTAGTAGTTATTGTATTTTTTTTCAAAACCCAGGATATTTTTAAGCATTACCACTGAGATCCAGCCCTTTTATCTATAATGCAGCAGGCCACAAGGAGACAGGCCTGACTACAGAATTGGCTGGGCCCCTGAAAATCTCAGAGAATGGGTCCTCCCCAGTTGTAATTTAGTACCAGTATTAACTCGTTTTTGACCCTTTAACAACTTTATGATACTTTTTGCCACTTTTAACAAATTTTTGCCTGTCTTTAACCCATTTTAAAGTAATTTTCTTGCAGATTTACTCCTTTTGTGCCACTCTTTTACCCATTTTGGCCACCTTTTAACCCCTTTTCATTATTTTTTGCACCATTTTTGCCACTTTTTTGATACTTTTAGCTCTTTTTTTCCTCTTTTACCAATTTTTGGCACATTCCTGCACAATTGCCTGCAAATTTTAGTCTGATTATGCCACTCCACAACCCAGTTTGCCACTTCACACCTATTTTTTGATACTCTCAAACCCTTTTTTATCACTTTATCTGAACATTTTGGCAACATTTCTGCCAACCTTATCCCCTTTTTTAATATTTACTAAAACGGATTTTATATTTACTATGAAAAAAAAAACTGTTTCAATATTAATCATTTTTGGGATGGCTTTAACAACTGCAGACATTTAAAGCCAAAGGATACTCTTAAAACCACAACATCTTCTTTCCCCCCTTTTCTTAATTTAATAATCTTTTGGGGGCTAGACAGGAAGCTTTGTGGGGCCTGATATGGCCCCCAGGCTGCCAGTTGATGATCAGTGATCTATAGAGTACAAGCAGATAAACAGAGCAGCTACTTAGTGAGCTTTAAAACTGTGAAATGGCTTTTTCCATAGAGACATTTTGGCTAACTTTAGAAATAGATAATGTCTCCATGTTGTGGCTATCAGAGTGATTTGAGTATAATAAAACTGATGCTCATGTTCAAAATAATACAAGCTTGGTTGAAAAGGAAATACTGAACTGCTTTTATTTACTGTAGGAACAAATGTAGGTAACAAATGAGTAAGAAACTCCTTATCAGTCTGAAGCTCCACTTTACAGCAGGGGATACAAAATGAGTAACTGATGAATAGCGTGCTGATACTACATGCTGAGTCACTGCAGACTCAGCTATACCCTGACTGACCGGATTTTGCTTCCTCTGATTGGATAGTCAGTAAAAAGGTAGTTATACTGACTGACTGGCTCAGCTGAGCTGTAAGGAAAGGGTCGAGATTCGTAGGTGTAACTCAAGGCTCGTAACTTCAGGATTGCATATAAATATTTAGAAATGTGTGCCTCACTAATTCGAAGCTTGGGCTGCACTTGAGGATAGGAAATTTGTGTGTCCATAACTTGGTCAAAACGTTAAAGATGAATTGAATTGTCCCACTGGAAACAAATACGTGGCAAAATATGCTTATTATGATGACTGGTATCATCAACAATCCTGCATATACATTCAAGAGATCCATGTGGGAGTAAAGTAACAAAAAGGATCCCATATTACATAATTGACAAATGCAACTTAAAAACATTTATTCAAACAGGCTAATGCAGATCTTTTAGATTCTATCATGTCACTTACAGCTTTCTAATTCACGTTTATCTGCTTCTTGTTGAACTAAACTTCCCGAATGCATATATTCACTTCCACTCAGCAGCAATGCTTTGATATTTTCTTACCGAAGAATGGGCATCGCATATTGCAGCACCAAAGGAATTACACAAACTGCTTCCCTGATTTCACTCCCCGTCTTATCTGTGTCACAACGTCCTGTTCACATCAGCAGCATGAAGCAGGACGCTCTAAATGCTCAAGCTGCAAGTTGTTCTTGTTCTCTGGAAGTTACAGTGTCATTTGTAGAGTACATTCTCTCCAGTGTCGTAATGTTTCATATGGCTGGTGATAAAAAAAGAAAAAAATGCAGCAGATGAGGACGTGCATAGAAGCAAGTAGGATTGCAATGTTTGGTCTGTGTCCCTTAGCTTCAAATGTTCAGAAATAATGGTGAAATAATTGCAGAGTTCGTACACATTTCAAACATACACCATAACTGATATGTAATATAAATCCTTATATTGAAAGAATAGCTTTTTTATAGATTGCGAAAGTGTGCAGGTCTGTCTGCATGATAGGAACTATCCTGAGTGTAAACACGTGCATGTGCATGTGAACACATGGTTTTATTCGCCACTCTCCCTTTTATTAATGGAAATAAATCCGTGCCAAGAATAAATTGTCTGACCTTTATCAACAGTAGTTCAGTGTTCCAACATTAATCATTACACTGTGTCACTTTGGCAGAACAAATGCTGGCAGAAAGTACGCAGTCACATCACACCAGTTCATCGAGGTCAAGATTTTCCACTCGTGGGTCACTTTTCTAATGAGTAAGAAAAAAAACAAAAATCACAACAATGAGCAATTAAAGTACACAGATTCTAAAAACCAGTGTGTCACTTATTGTTACAGACCATTAGACCCTGATTAAATCTTGTATAGCATGATTTTTACTAAGAATGTTCCTAAGCATCTATTTTCCCATTCAGGTAAGTGCAAATAAATGTAGTTTAACCGACTAGTCTAAAGAGGAGAAAATCCTTTGAAAACAGTCAAATTCATCACTGGGTCATTGTGTTAGCAGCTGTGATGTGAGCCTGCTATACTCTCTACAGCGTGGCTAACATTAAAAGCCAGCGCTGGCAGCTTTTGTTCATCTTTGTAGATTAAAATCATGCTTTGATGTGTGGCCTCTTTTCACTTTGGCTGAGTAGTTATATGTGAGCTCAATCCTTGACAGCCTAAATACCACTTTATTTCCATTTACCACTTAAAAAACCGTAACGATGTGCTGTTCTTGCTACACACTAACTGCTAAGCTTCTCATATTTATGTCCAGTGAAGTGTGGTTAGAAACATGCTGACTGAACATAGCATCATATTTGAGAAAATACTTAAGTTCCTGTGAGGAGATTTATCTGGTTACAAAATAAACTGAAATGCACACAGGTAACTTTAGATGTTATCATACCTAACCTGGTTGGTCCATTCAAAACAAATTATTTGCGAAGTTAGATTGTCCTCCAGGATCGTCAAATGTTTTGCCGCACTGATTTTATCCAAGCCTTTCAGGGCCGGCCGCAGGGAAGCATCCCCATAGCATGATGCTGCCACCATTGTGCTTAGCTGTTGGGATGGCGTGTTTGTGGTGATGTGCAGCGTTTGGTGTCCCTCAGGTCTTGTCTGATGTCTTACTTCACCATGGGGTCCCCTACATGCCTTTTGGTGAACTCTAGTCCTGATCTGACACAAGTTTTCTTCAACATGCCACTCTCCAATAAAGCTATTTCTGCCATGTCTTGGGGGATGTTCAGTGCCTTGGATATATTTTTTTAATCCATCACCTGACTTGTACTTTTCAATTACCTTTTCGCCAAGTTGCTTGGAGTGTTCTTTTGTCTCTATGGTGTAATGATAGCCAGGAATACAGGTGTCTTTATACTACAATTACATTCACAGTACTTTTTACTCAGAAACTGCTACCACCAACTCCCTGGACCTCTGTTGAACTAGGTCAGTCATTCTAAAAAGGGGTGAATATTTATGCAGTCACTTATTTGACATTACATATTTTTATTTGATTTGTATGTCTTTGTATACACCTGTTTTTACTTGCACACTCGCAAAACTCAAGAATGTATTTTTAACCTCCTGAGAGCATGACTCTTCAAACTGTCTTTGTGCTGAAAACTGCCACTTTGTCCTGAGATTTTCTGTGTTTAAAACGCCTGCTTGCTCTCAGTTGCATGCTCAAATTTGAAAACCTCCAATGGACCGTGTTTGGGGAAAGGGCAAAGCCTTTGAAAAAAAAAAAACAACCTCAGAGGATTGGATGAATGTTCTGTCTGTCAAATCTTTGGCCAATCAGAGCAACAAAACGTGACGTTGTAGGTGTGCGCCGCTACCGAGGCATAAACTCCATAGAGAACTGTGGCCAACCGTGGCGACTGTAGACATGTTTTTGTCGTTTTGGAAAAGAAAACAACTCAATGCTGTTCTTTGTTTTTCTTTTAACGTAAAAATGTCGTCAAGTTCTGATAAAACTGATGCTATAGCAGCATCCACGCTAATCTCTTCCACCATAATTGTGCCGGCCTCTTGTCGCTGCTTGCTTACGTTATGACTCCACTGCGCCCGAAAGTACTGCCTCTTACTCCTGATTGGTCCTGTCCCTTGCTTACAAGGCCCAGTCTGTTCAGATGGGAGCTTTGCAAGATGGATTCACCGGTGAGAAACACAGAAAGGGGCAAATCCATCTGCTTTGCAAGGTTACAAATTTCCTGCAGTCATACTCAAACTATTCCCTTCTTTCACTTTTCTTGTGCTCTAATTTTCTCTGTGCATTCGTACGAAACTTTCAATTCAAGCTCAAAATTTTTCTTGCAGGTGAACGAAACTCTTTAGAATAGAACAGCAAAGTGAAAGTTGGCGGAGCAATCAAGGTTGATCAATCCTGTACTGAATTAATGCAGTCTGCATTTTTATGTCTACATCTGAAACCCAACATTTAGCTTTCTACTTTAGACTAAATTGCAACCATACCTTTGTCATGTAATTTAAGAAATAAACAGCAGATCCTTACCTTTTTTAGGAGGCAGATGGAATAATGACGACACATTGAAATCAATTAGAATTTTTAAAAAATGTTGGTTAAATATGATTTTGTTTAGATTGAACTGTATAATTTTTGCCATTAAGATTTATTGTTTTAGAAGCATGCTAAATGACGTGGCATGTTTGTATTTTGAATGGCTTAAGAATTGAGCATGTAAGTGCCTGGTAGGCCAAAAATAGACTAAGCGAGCATGTCCCAGGATCTTAAGTTTGGGTTAAGCCCTGAATATTGAACACTTAAGGCTCCACCCCTGGCCCATGGGCAAGAATCTTAACCCCAAACGTTCCCACTGCTGCGTCACGTTTGGATTGGTTTGAATGGGATTAGTTAATACTGAGGGCCACTCTACATAGCAGCCTTCGCCAGCAGTGTGTGACTGTGGAGTGAGTGGGTGAAAATGGGTAAGTGTGAGCTGCAGCATAAGAGTAGTCCGTAGTTAGAAAAGCCCTGCACTCTTAACCTGAATCAGCTGACATAACTAGAGATCTGCATGGAAGCCTGTTGTCTTAAATGATTTTAGTTTTTACAAATGGTAGAACTATAACTACTAGACTGGAGTAATGATAACAATGGATGCTGATTGGATGAAGCAGAAATCACAAGCTTTTACTGGTAGTCTACTCATAATCATTAGTTAGCATGAATATAACATAACAGTTACCATGTATGATTACTTGAAATGATCTGTTACTTTACATCGGGCCTTTTTTGTATATTTTACTCAATTATAGTGACAATTGGCCATTGTTGTGGCATATAGTTTGTGTTTAATTTGGTAAAACATTATCAGATTTTGATGAGGTTAAATCTGCGACATGTGAAGTTACAGTAAAGAATTTACATTATTTTTGACATACCAGACATTGGATATGGATAA
This sequence comes from Cheilinus undulatus, assembly GCF_018320785.1. Lineage (NCBI taxonomy): Eukaryota > Metazoa > Chordata > Actinopteri > Labriformes > Labridae > Cheilinus > Cheilinus undulatus. The sequence goes on from NC_054887.1 coordinate 11,479,113, forward strand.
AAATATGACCACACCTGTGAACTATTGAATTCGGGTGTTTCAATCAGGAGATTAAAATCACCTAGTCATGCAGTGTCCATTCGCAAACATTTGTGATACAAAATCATTCTGAAGAGCTCAGTGACTTCAAGAGTGGTGCTTTGATTAGATGCCAGCTTTGCAATAAGACAGTCTACGACTGTTGAGGCACACGGTGCGTAAAAGTCTGCTGATGAATCCATAGCCTGATAATTCAGAGCTTCCACTGGCGTTAGTGTAAGCACAAAAACTGTCTAGTAGGAGCTTCATGGAATGGGTTTCCATGGCCGAGCAGCTTCATGCAAGCCTCCCATCATCAACTCCAATGCCAAGTGTCAGATGGAGTTGTGTAAAGCACACAGGACTGTGGAGCAGTGGAAACATTTTCTCCCGAGTGACGAAAGAAAAGAACTGCTGCTATACTATAGCTACATCCAAGCTAACCACTACACTGGCAGCAGCCATGGTTTAAACCAGATTAAAACTAAACCCCACCTGTAAGTGTTGCAGGTTGGCAGAAGAGCATCTTTTCCGCCATGAGAAGCTTCCAGTGGCGTTCTTTAATCTTTATGACACAATTTAAAAAGTTGGTTCAGTCCTGATAAAACTGCCACTATATTATAGCTGCATCAGTGCTAAACACTACGACAGCGGTAGCCGTGGTTTCTGTACAACTAAACCCCGCCCAAAGTTATTGCGTCTATCTCCTCAGATGATGCTAATTGGTAAGGTCTGTTTTCAGATTTTTTCAGACTGGAGCTTTGCAAGATGGATGACAGATGTGGATTCTGGCCAATACAGATAGATAGATAGCCGTTTATTGTCACTGCGTTGTAATAACACTAAATTACTTTTGGCAGTCTCCTCTGTAGCAGTAAACACAGTCGACCAAGCGGTGGTTAGAAATCCGCAGCCTCACATCATCCAGGGAGCAGCGAGGGAGCGGGCACCTTGGATAAAGATGTTTAGTACAACAGGTTTGTGTGGGGCCGCTCTTAGCCTTGCCTGCAGCCCAGCTTGTTTGCCCCGCTTCAACCTTCTCACACTATGCCGTCTCTGCCTCTTACTACCAGCTGTAGGTTTTGTGCTGCTCCACCTCCTCCTCCTTTCAGTCTCCAAGCACCCCGTTCTCCGACTAATCTCTGTTGGGAAAGATGTAAAGTCCATGGGCACGCTGTCAGTTCTGGTGTAAGTGTAGAGCTTTGTTTTGCTGCTAGTGATGGAGCACCGGGCAGCTGTGTTCGTACGCGCCGCCCCATGCTATCTCGGTAGGTAGCATTCAGTTGCTCAGGCAGTGGTCTGTTGCAGTTACTGGCAGTTGTTGTCAGCTTTTAAGCTGGCCAGGAGTTGTACTTGAGACTGGGGTCTTCTTTTTCACCTTTTATGGGTTTTTCTTGATGGAAATTTCCCATGCTTTCTCTCAGAGGTGTCCTAAACTATCCATCCTCTTTGTTTTCATAGGTTTCAACATATGTTGTCAACTAAATGTGAAAAACACTACAAGTCCAAGATATATATATTAAAATACAATACATTTGCTTTGCAGGATTAGTAGAAATTATGAGGAGTCAATGTTATGAGAAAGTAAGTCAATATTGTAGAATAACTTACAATTTTAATAAAAGTTATTATTATAGGATAAAAAGTCAAAATTTGTAAAGAAAAAAAAAACATTTAAAAAGTCAGAATTATAGGATAAGACGTCATGATTGTAGCACAAAGTCATAATTATATGATGTCATGAATGAAAAAGTCATAATTTTGAGGTAAAAAGTCCCGAGATAAAAAGTCAGAGGTATAGGAATTTTAAAAAGTTTCGATGAGATAAAATAAGATAAAATATTCCTTTGTTAGTCCCACAAGGGGAAATTCCAAATGATTATGGGATTAAAAGCCATACTTCTATGAAAAAAAGACAAAATAAAATAAAAAAGTCATCATATAAGACAAAAATATCACAAGATAAAAAGTCATAACTATAAGAAAAAAGTTATTTTAAGATAAACAGTCAAATTTATATTTTAAAAAAATCAATCAGGAAAAAGTCATACTTATAAGATAAAAATTCATGATTATGGGATAAAAAATCTGATTTATAGAATAAAAAGACCGGAATAATTAAATCTTTAAAAACTATCGGATAAAATTCATGATTATGGAATAAAAAGTCTGATATACAGGATAAAAAGTCAGGATTACTGTACTTGATTAAAAGAAATACTTATTTGATAAAAAGTCATAACTATGAGATAAAACATCAGTTATTGGAGAAAAAAAAGTCAAAACTGTGAAATAAAAAGTTGTAATCATGAGATAAGTCTTTAATATGTCCAAAAAAGTTTACATTTTGACTTTCTCATTACAACTTTGACTTTTTATCTCATAATTTGGACTTTTTATCTCACGATTTTAAGCTTCTACCTTACAATAACGTACTTTCTCATAATTTCAACTCAAGATTTTTTAAAAATATTACCTAATTTCTTTTTTTGAGATGTGTAAATGGGTTTCCCTGCAAACCAAGGGGTTTTTGTACCTTGTTTGTCTACACACACATTTCCCATGAACCTGGCCTGACCCTGCAGACACCAGCGGGAGGTATCACTTCCACTGATCCTGAGTGGGCACATCGATAAGATTTCACTGAAACCAGTGAGCAAACCAGTGAAACCTAAACACACATACACTCGCTCTTTCTTATCAGCTGTTTGGTGCTGTTTTGAGGCAGAACCACGCTTCCTTCCCGTTAGTTTTCTTTTTCCTCTCTTTTGTGTTGGAAAAAATTTAAAGTTGGCAAAGTTTGAAGATTTCTCGTAAATTTACCTGTCGTGACACTATCATAGTGTACCATCAGGTGGATAAACTCATGTAAAGCAGCAAGCATAGTCCTGCAGACTATTTTTACCTCCAAGAGCTGCAGCGGACCTTTAGCAGCATCCTGAAAAGCTACTTGATTTCCACTTTATAACAATGACCTGCCCTGTCCGTCGTGTCCACATCCTCCCTACCCTGCCCATCGGTACAGTTTATTCCAAACAGGGGCGGAAAAGCCTCCAGTGAATGTTGCAGGTTAGAGATATCAGTAAGAACAATGGTCAAGGATAAGGCAGGGATCCAGGATTTGTGCGAAGCAGCAACTTTATCATAATTGCTGTTAATAATTACAGTGGTGATAAGTGGCAGAGGTGGCATTTATTGATGGAAAAGTCATCTGGGGTCTCAGTATATCTACCGGAGCTGGAGGAGGAGGAAGCAGAAGACACAGAGGGAAGTTTGGATTTAAGACAGATCAGGACATAAGCAGGTAGGTGGAACGAGCTGCTGAGGATGTGACAGACTTTTTAGGCTCTTGATGGGAATTTCTTTAAAATTTGGGAGGATTTTATGGGCAGCAAAAGGGCCAGATCATAGAAATGTTATCACATTTTTGGATATTAAATGGATCCAGTTTTGAGACTGGGTTGCTTATAATGTAAAAGACTTCTGATTAGTTGAATTTGGTTGTGTTTCTTTGTATGGCATGATTTTCAAAAAATTTGGGTTAACAGTCTACCAATAAAATCAGGATCTTAAGGTTGGATTTCAGCAAAGAAAAAAGCCATTAAATTGTAACCAATGCAATAATTTTCACTTGTAATGCTACTGAAAAAGAAGACTTGAGAGTCTTAGGCTCAGTATGAAATTTTTAACCCTACCATTTAATTTCAAGAGCCTTCTTTGCTCTTGAACAGTTACAAGGAGTAGTGGTGAAATTGTCCAGTTCGAAATGGGATGACCCTTTACGTTCCTTGCCTGCATTATGTAAACAGAGACAATGATCATACTAGATATTTCTACGTCGGGTGAATTTAAAATGCTTGTTTATCTTATCAATTAATTTAGATCCCCATTAGTCACTCCTGAGGTAGCAAGATACTAATACTATAATCATATATTTAAGATTTAATAAGACCTATTTAGAGATCCTGACACATTAGATATTGTTTTATTCTAAAGGAGGTTTACTAGTTATCCTTGTGGTGTCTGATGGAAGACTTTTCCACATTTTCATACCTATAAACATGACTGTACGCTGTCCTGAGTTGGTATTGTGAGTGGAAGAGTGAGATACCCATTGGAAGCTTCCCTTGTATTGAAATCATGACAGCAATTGAAATCAGAGAAACAACCAGTGGCCAACCTTATGTTATGTGCATTTTGTCATTGTGCATGTTAGCTCTTCTAACACAGTTTAGTGCCAGTCTGCAGCTTTATTCTGGACTATTGGTACACAAACGGAAAAAATTGTTGGTGTTCACTGAAATAAATTGAAACAGAGAAAACTAATAAACAGAGTAATGTGAATAAACCAGTACCAAGTAAACGAAATGGCTGTGGTGAAAAAAATATATATACATATTCTATAAATAAAAATATCAACAGAGGTATATAAAATGGAGTGATTAAAAAATGTGTAGTAATGCAAAATATGGACTGACTGTTGAGTGGTCTTCAGAGTAACTCTGTGACTGTTGAGTGGTCATCAGAGTAACTCTGTGACTGTTGAGTGGTCATCAGAGTAACTCTGACTGTTGAGTGGTCATCAGAGTAACTCTGTGACTGTTGAGTGGTCATCAGAGTAACTGACTGTTGAGTGGTCATCAGAGTAACTCTGTGACTGTTGAGTGGTCATCAGAGTAACTCTGTGACTGTTGAGTGGTCATCAGAGTAACTCTGTGACTGTTGAGTGGTCTTCAAAGTAACTCTGTGACTGTTGAGTGGTCTTCAAAGTAACTCTGTGACTGTTGAGTGGTCTTCAAAGTAACTCTGTGACTGTTGAGTGGTCTTCAGAGTAACTCTTTGACTGTTGAGTGGTCATCAGAGTAACTCTGTGACTGTTGAGTGGTCTTCAGAGTAACTCCATGAGCGAGTGGTCATCAGTCAAGGGGGATCAACCCTGATGGCATTAGGTCATTCAGTTTCAGTTTGTCTGGTTCAACTCTTCAGAGCTTGTTTTGAGTGGGATTTTGATAATTCTCCTGAAAACCTGGGATTACTCTGGGTTTATTTTAGCACCCACCTAAACAGAATGAGTAAACTGTGCTTGCATTACTTAAGATTGCTGTGACATTGCTGATGTAATTGGCATAAGAGTTGTCACATTCAAATCTAGAAACATTCGTATATCATTAAGCATAAAATCTAATGTTGTCCCTCTGCCAAACCAGACTCACATTTGTTACCCAATGGTAGCAGCTCCACATGCTACTCTCTTGCTTTCAATTCACCCAATGAGAATCATGGAACTAAAGGAAGCATTTATAAGTAAAAGTATTGTTCCAAATACTGAACTACAGATCGCCATAGTTAATTTTGGTATGAAAAAAGACGCCACATTAACATGCATAAACTGAGATTGATCTGATAAATATGGTTTAAAACAACTGTTTCTACAATGCCCAGTAATCATCCTAGCTTTTGTAATAAAATGTCATGGTCAATCATGTTAAATACAACACCAAGATCTCTGATTAGCAGAGCTCAGATAGACTCTGACTAATCCAGCAGCTCCTGGCCTGGCTCGTGTTCTCTGACTTCATTTGAGGGTCTGGATCTTTGTTGTTTTCTGTCAGTGCTCTTTGATAAATCCTGTTCAAAGACAGCACAGGAACATCTTCCTAACTTAATGTGATAACTTGATTTCAGAGCCACATAGAGGAGGCAGCGGCCCTCACAGAGCAGCGGAGAGATGATGACAACAGGAGCGAGGCGGTACGTGGTCGCCAGGCCGCTCTACTCTGAGGAGTCATTCAGTGAGGAGCACGAAAAGATCTACAGGCAACGCAAGACCCTGCTGGACCATATCAAACAGTACTTCACGTAAGAAACATACACTACTGCCATCTTTTTTCATGTTTTCTGCTGGTTTTTGAACCCTTATTTGAGCATTTGACTTGAATGGCTCTCGTCTTGTTCTAACTCCATACTTAAGAAACATCAAATTGATCTAAGCTACAAAAGACAAGAAGGTTTTAAGATTTGTTTTTGTTGCCAAGTTGGAAAAAAGTTTCTAATGATGCTTAGAAATGTCACTTCCTGAGTTTTTTTCAAAGGCCTTTTATTAGAAAGCAATAATGAGTCAATAATGCAACATTTGAGTCTAAAGAAAGAAATAACAGGACATACAAGCGTCTGAATTAAGGGATAAAAAAAACATCAAATTTGATTTTCAAGAAAAAGAACATTTTATAAATTGTTCAAAAAGTAACGAAACAGCCTGCAAATGCTTCTGGAGCTGAAGTAGTTTCATTTTACCAACCACTATTTCAACATATTCATTTAGTTCAGGTTTTGTGTAGATCACCTTTACAACTTTTCTTTACTAGTCACTTTGAAGTGCTTTTTTCTGCGCTCTGTACACCTCTTTATGACCAAAGTAAACATATTCCTTGTAAATAATTATTGATAATCTGCAATTACTGAGCCAACTTGCGTGGAATATTTCTATATACACAGGATGTTTATTTGCTGTCTGTTCCAAAGGTCAGAATGAGCTGGACAAGAAGGCATTTAGGAGAAGTGTGCTGCTTCCTACATGTAATGATTTAATGATTTACAAAAAGACTTAAAACTTAATGAAGTGATCTCATTGGACAAATTGGACACAGGAAATTAAATGACTTGGAGGCAGACACGTTTTGATTAATTCACAAATGTGGTTGATTTTGGTGGTTTGCGTATGATTGCTCATTGTTGGTCTGAGACCCTGCCGTCCTGCCAGGACACTCTTGAAAAAGAGATTTTTAATCACAAAAAGGATTTCCTGGTTACATGAATGAATAGGAATGTAACAGTATCAAAATCACACGGTAAGATAATTCCTTGGTAACAAGGCCACTGAATGGTATCAGTCACAGCATCACGAAAAAACTCAAACAGCAAATGTTGACTCTGAAGACTCTGAGAGACAAAGATTTTCAACTGGAAATAAATATATAAACAGGGTAATGTGAAATGGACCAGTGCAGGGTAAACAAAGTGTTTGTTGTGCAATACAATGAATTATATATTTTATGAGTAAAAATAAAAACAGAGGTATATAAAACTGACTTGATAAAAAAAGGTGTAGAATACAAGTTACACCTGTGAATGTTGAGTGGACATCAGAGTAACTCTGTGACTGCTGAGAACTTCAACAATCTCAAAAATGTCACTCAGCTCTCCCTCACCACTCATAACATCCACCTTTTTTGGGCTGTTAGACCAGCCAGCTAGAAGAGCAAAAAGGATGATGTCTCAGCGTCTAACTTCTTACTCTTTGCCTACTACACTTCTTTGGAATCATCAGAAGAGACTGAGTTGTGTCTGTTTGTTTGTTTGTTTGTTTTGCAAGGGTGTGAATGCTTGGACATACCACTTCTTTTCCTCTTGTGTGTCAGGGCATAGGTCAGTGGATAAGAGCTTTGTTTATAACAGGCATGCAGCCACCCGTCTATTTTCTAAGAAGTGGTCCTTTTTTTACAGTTTTCCCAATTATTTATTTCATTGATTTTAAGACCAATGTCACTGGTAAACCAAGTGCTCTGCACAACTGTTTGTCTGCCATTACAGAGTGGATAACTAATACTTTCTTCAGTTAAACACTGATACAACAGGAATCCTCACCAGTCACTGTGCCAGCATTTCTCCCATGCTTCTGAATGTTTTTGGCTCTCTGTCTGTTTCTTTAAAACAACATTTAAAAAACACCTTGGTGTAATTTTTGATCACACAATGCTTTTGATCAGCATGTTTATTGAGGAAACATTGCCAAACTGAAACGTGAGGTGTGTTGAGCCAAGTTTAAATAAATGCTTATTCATGCGTTTATATCTTCTCTGCTTGGCTACTGTAATTCCCTTTTCACGTGCCGGGATAAATCCTCCCTCAATCGTCTGTAAATGATCCAAAATGCTGCTGCAAGACTACTCACTAGGTCCAGCAGGGCAATTCACATCACTCCCTTTTGTTCTGTTAACAATGCTGTATAAAAATAAAATTAACCTACATTCAATATTATAATTTTAGTGTTCTTTTTAATTTTCTTTTTGGCCTTTATTTGGTGAGGACTGGACAGTATATAGCATAGGAAATCAAGGGTTAGCTTTTGCATTGGGAGAGCTACCTTAATGGAAGGAAAAAGGTGCACATCTTGTCCTAATATTTAGCTATTTATTATGGGCTTCAAATGATGTGCAGCTTTACACTGTGTGGTAAAAGTTATTTATATATAATAATTAATAGGAGAAATACAAAAGAAGGTCTTTTTTACCCTTCATAGGGCCTCTTTGAAATATTTGGTACACCCCTACACCTTTTTACTTTTGCCATATTTTTCTCATTGTTATGGCAAAAATCAAGGTGAACAAAGTGACCATATAAAGTCACTTTATAGAAAAAAACATCCATAAAATGTATGCATATTACAGTTTTTCTCGGTCGCTTTGGTACATTTCTCGAATCATCCTCGACATTTGCAAAACAGTAAGTGCATTTCTCAAACAATTCGTACAAATAGCAAAACACCATGGATTACCTGCAAAAGCCAGTCTCCTGCTCAAAATCCTTAGTTCATCTCTCAAAAGTAAATATCTGTGTCAATGAACATGTCAATGCCATCAGAATGACAAGTCCTCGTGTCATTGTGTACGGATAAGACTGTCAGATTGCTTAGTCATGTTGTCAGTATAACAGTGTACTCTGGAGGGATCTTCTGATGTAAACTATGGTTTAAGTTTTGATGACAATTATTGTAAATTGTAAGTTACACCTTAGTGTATGTGGGAGATTGCAAGAGACTGGACAAGATTCACATTTACGCTTTTACTGTTTGTACTATAATTTGTTGACAGACCATGTCATTGCGATACAGAAAGAAAATGACAGCACTGCATATCACAAAGAAAAAAAACAAAGAAAAAACAAAAGTAGAAATGTGAACACAGGAAAATCTTCTTAGGGAAAACTGTACATGCAGTGCTGTAGGAATTACAGTGCAGTCTTCCTACACCTCCTGACGTTCCTGTATGTTGGGCCACAAATTCTCATCCACATCACAACGAATATCTTCTCTTGTGACGCAGCGTGGAAAGAGTCTTTTAGAGTGTCTTATCCAGCCTCTGCAGGTATCTGCTGTGATGTCATCACATGCTGCATCCATGGCAGCCAGAAGGGTCATCTGTGTATGTGGCTGGCGATCATATACTTTCCATCTCCATGCTGAGAAAATTCCTCAATTATCAAATTCTCCTCAATCGAATTCCTTGATCATTGGTTGATCTAATGCTTCACACATTTCCCTTCGTTAGAGAAAGTCAAGATTCACCTGGGAGCAATTTACCAATTCAGGACAGATTTAGGAAAAAAAAAGTCTAATGCTTGACATAGCTATTATGACAACATGTTCAACCATTTTGCATGTGAAGACTTGTGCGATGAACTAATGCCTAAATGTTGTGAGGGGTGAGACTATTCAGCAGAGACCCACGATAATACATTTTGATCAACATGACATAAGCAACTGATAACGTAGGAAACAGCAAAGAATTGTACATAATCATTTGCATGGATGAACCAAAACATTTGCAACTTGTTGAAAGAAATGAGAAACTGCTTTTTTGATGTGCACAAGTGACACAATGATGTGAAGATTGAACAAGTAGTTTTGAGAATTTCAATTCTGATCTGAGAAATGTACCAAAGCGACTGAGGAAAAACTGTAACACAGACGTTTACAGGTGTATGTCCAAATATGGTTCCTCCATTTTTTCATGCTAGAATTTCAGTCATTGCTAGAATGCTATAATGACATTTAGCACTTCTATTCACCTTTAAAATGTGTGAGTTCCATTACTTTACCATAATTAGTTTTAAGGGCCGTTTGTTTGGCAGAGAAGAGATATTAAACTGTATTTTTCAAGTTCTAACTGGCTGGATTTTTTAGCCATCACAACATAAATGGGGGGATGTATTGATCAAATTTGTGAAATATTTTCAGTGAAATTGTACTTCATTTTACCTCAATAACTGTGCATTGGAACTTTCTTTTTACATTTAAGATCCTGATAACAGATACACAGATATATCAGATATATTTATAGATATGCCCAAGACAAATTTCTCCCAAGGGAGACTAATAAAGATACTTTGACTTTGAGATATATCTGTAAATATATCAGATAAACTTCCTTGAGCTGACCTATACATTTTTATATTCATCAACACACTGTTTATACATTTCTGCTGTTTTTGTTTCTGCAGATGTGATGCCAAACGAGCAAAGAACGCCGCTCTCTCTATTCTACCCATCATCGGATGGATGAAAATCTACAGATTCAAAGAGTGGCTGTTCAGTGACATTGTCTCAGGTGTCAGCACAGGACTGGTTGCTGTACTGCAAGGTAAACACTTGAAACTTCCCTTTAGTGTATAAATTCAAAGTTGCCACTTCAGGAATGGAGATCCTCACTGGAAACATGAGAGTGAGAGAGGCTGATATTGTGATTGCCAAGAAGTCTAGCATGGCAGTTCAAAAGCTGGAACAGAACAAACTTCCTCTGAGTTGGTCAGAGGAGAGGAATTTGTGGACGATATAGTGAAACCCCCGCACACTTCAAAGAGCTTGGTTTAAGAACGAAGGCCAACTTTAAAGTGAACTGCTACGTGAGATGTTGCTCCAAAGCTGAAGAAAAACTGATTAAACGTGACATAGGAATGATTTATTTGTGGACCATTATCCTTTATAAAAGCAAACTCTGAGTGGTCTGACATTAAAGTGATGTGTTTATCAGTAGCTTCATTCCTGCTGTGTGAGAAAACTGAAGGGAGCAGACAAATGAATCTTTAATGACTGGTGGAACAAAGATCCTCGGTTTGAATGTTAAGGGAGCTGAATGCTTAACTGACCGCAAGAGAATGGTTGGTTCCCACGTTTTAATTTGTCAGAAATCCCATCTCATGTAAAAAAAATCCTTCAACCTTTGGTGTGTCAAAGCTGCACCCAACTGGCACACTATAGATAGATAGATAGATAGATAGATAGATAGATAGATAGATAGATAGATAGATAGATAGATAGATAGATAGATAGATAGATAGATAGATAGATAGATAGATTTTTCTAGGGAAACTGTGACTTCTAAATGGACATCAGGGTAACTCTGTGTCAGTTGAATGGTCACCAGGGTAAGTGTGACAGTTGAGTGTCTGTCAGGTTAACTCTGACAGCTGATTGGTTGTCAGGGTAACTCTGTGACTGTAGTGTGGTCGTCAGGGTAACTCTGTGGCTGTTGAGTGGTCCTCAGAGTAACTGTGACAGTTTAATGGTCGTCAGGGTAACTCTGTGACTGTTGAGAGGTCCTTAGCAACTGTACGATGACTTCAGATAAAAAATGTTGTCATTTGAAGTTAACTCCTATAGCAAGCCTGTTGTATTTAAAGCCTTATTACTGCCAGTGTTATTTGGGTTTTTTAATATTTGTCCACTGAGCTGTCTGAGATTTTTAAACTGAAATAAGACATTAAGGAGCAGTGGTGGACTTATATTAAATCACTAATGCTGTAAACTCTGTGATAGTTAAATGGTCGTCAGGGTAACTCTGTGACAGTTGAGTGGTACTCAGAGTAACTGTGACAGTTAAATGGTTGTCAGGGTAACTCTGTGACTGTTGAGTGGTCTTCAGGGTAACTCTGTGACAGTTGATCGGTTCTCAGAGTAACTGTGACAGTTTAATGGTTGTCAGGGTAACTCTGTGGCTGTTGAGTGGTAACCAGAGTAACTGTGACAGTTAAATGGTCGCCAGTGTAACTCTGTGACTGTAGGGTTGTCGCCAGGGTAACATTGTGACAGTTGAGTGGCTGTCAGGGTCACTTTGTGACAGTTGAGTGGTCGTCAGAGTAACTCTGTGACATTTGAGTGGTCATCAGGGTAACAGTGGCTGTTGGGTGGTAACCAGAGTAACTCTGTGACAGTTAAATGGTCGTCAGGGTAACTCTGTGATAGTTGAGTGGTCGTCAGGGTAATTCTGTGACAGTTGAGTGGTCCTCAGAGTAACTGTGACAGTTTAATGGTCGTCAGGGTAACTCTGTGACTGTTGAGAGGTCCTTAGCAACTGTACGATGACTTCAGATAAAAAGTGTTGTCATTTGAAGTTAACTCCTATAGCAAGCCTGTTGTATTTCAAGCCTTATTACTGCCAGTGTTATTTAGGTTTTTTAATATTTGTCCACTGAGCTGTCTGAGATTTTTAAACTGAAAGAAGACATTAAGGAGCAGTGGTGGACTTACATTAAATCACTAATGCTGCAGGGATGTACTGAAACTTCACCAAAGTGTGCTAAAAATAAATGCATGTGATAAATGCATTAAAATCTTTGTTTAGCTTGTGCTTTCATTGTTCATCTTTCACATGGCTTGATTTTTTTTCTAATCAGCTCTTGTTCCTGACCTGAAAACAGATGATAAACTTACAGACTCTATATGAGGTGTCTAGTGTGATAATATGGCCTCATGATAATGTATTGAGAGCAGCAGGTCAGAGTAGATAAACAACCAGGACTCAGACAAAACAGCAGAATGATCATGTTTTAATCTCAGGTCTGGCCTACTGCCTGCTGGCCTCTCTGCCCCCCTGGTATGGACTCTTTTCCGCCTTCTTCCCCGTCATCATTTACTTTTTCCTGGGGACGTCCAGACACATCTCAGTGGGTGAGAACTGCTCCTTCCTCTTTAAAAACTGCTATGGAAATTTTACAGCCCAGTTAGGTTCATCCTTTCTCTTGTTTTATCACAGGCCCGTTCCCGGTTTTGTGTCTGATGATTGGCTCAGTGGTCACCAGGTTGGTCCCAGATGACGGTATGCCTGCTAACATCACCGGGTTTGAAGGTCTGACCAGAGATGACCAGAGGGTGCTGGTGGCTTCATCTATCACATTCCTCACTGGTGTCATGCAGGTAAATAATTCCCTCTAGGAGTGTTCAGGCTTTTATCATCTCAACGTTGCCCTCACTGAGGAGTGAACTACCCAACAATGGCTTGACAGGCAGCCACTGACATTACTATCAGTAGAGCCAGTTGGTGAATTAGACTATTGTTAAAGCCAGTCAGGAGGAGAGACAAAAACATCCAAGCCATGCTAAGCTCTACACTGGCCACCATTGTTTACAAGCTTGCCATTGCTTCAGCTTAAGTACCGTAGATTTCCCCTCTTTCTCCACAAATGAGGCCGATTGGTTCCATCATTCTTTGACTGGGAACAGAAGTATCAGTTTGAAGCTTTGCAAGATGGATCTGCTTGATGGCAGACATGGAATCTGGAAAACCCATCAGCTTTGCAGGGTTATCCCATTGTTTTTAATCTGGTCATTTTTGTCCTTAATTTTGAGAAAATAACATGAAAGTTAACTTAATTTGACGTGTTTAACTGATGTGCAGATCGATACTGAAATATCGATCCTTCCAATACCAGAGATTTATATTCTAGAATTGATTCTCATGTGAAAATACTGGTATTTTAATAACTGTGGACAAATGTATAGTTTACCATTATCAGGAACACAGTGGAAAGTAAAAATACTATCACAAACTTGTAATCATTCCCAGTTGGTTGGAACTACTTCTTCTTCCGCCTGTAAGTCACATGCGTAATACAGCTCTGTAAGAGCGTCACAGATTCGCAGCACGCTGCTGCTCGCTAAAATGCAGTCACATGTGGACATTTCAGCTCCACAAACAGCAACGATGTGGCACATGATGTGTGTGAGAAGACAGTTAAGTATTGATGCAACACCACAAACCCCGTTAAACATCTGAGAATCATAAAACAGAATATGATGAGGCGATCCAGAGGGCAGGAGAGGAGAGAGACAGTTGCTGCTAGGGCGAGATAGACTTCACTCTCGGAGTCTTTTAGTGCTGTGGGCAGACAATATCCAGGTACAGATAAAGAGAACAAGGAGCTGTTGGAGACATGTAGCACTGCCTCTGAATTTTGGGAAAGTGATACGTCTGTCTAGGTTTTGTTTTAATGTTCAAACAACGTCAGTTCCCTGCATTCTTAAAGCTACGGAATCCTGTTCTATTCAAATGTTCATTAATAAATATGGTTATTAACTTAGTAATGAAATTAAGAAATGCTACAATAAACAGCTGCATGAGTTCAGCTTGGAGTAAAAATCTATGTCCCTCAGATCACCTTACATCCATTCGGTAGGCCTAGATTTAGTCAGGTAAGGTTACCTGTAAAGTAAAAAATTTAAAGTGGATTACATAGGCTAGGTCTTACTAAAATATGCATAATTCTTGCAATAAAACAGCCATTGTGGGCTTAAAAAAAGATACCACTGAAAAACATTTTATAAATAAGACAGGTAATAACATTGCATCTATAAAATATTTCTGTTGTGTTCTTTTCAGTTTCATTTCTTTTGACTGATGGTTAATTGAATATTTTAAAATGTAGGTAGTGACAAACTTATGCAGTTATTATGACATTTATTTTATTTTCATAAAATTATGTATTTTACTGGCAATTTCAATGAGTCACATAACTTTTCATAGTATCGGTATCAGATTAGTATCGGCGATACCAGCCTGAATTTTACTTGGTATCAGATCGAAAAGAAAATCAGTGGTATTGCACATCACTACCGTGGACCCATCAGAAGAGCGAGGCTACACAGATTTGTGGGAGCTAAAGAAAAAATTGTATCTGTTCCCTGTGGAATGCCTATCAAACAATGATTGCAGATGAGTTCAGAGATTGGCCTAGCTATTATGGCACACTCACCATGTACAGATGTCCTTTAGTCTTTGAAGCTGGATAATCCAGAATCAACCAGAGACACATTGCTACATGTCTCTGCTCATTCTATCTTATCCTGATTTACTACTGGCTGGAAAAAGAGATGTTTCCCCATTAGGTCTGAAATAAGAATGCCCATACAACAGAAATAAATATGTTTACAGCATGGTTCAATATACTAATTTGGGTTAAATCGCACCTTTATTTTTTGGCACACAACATAGAATATTGTTAAAACTCACTTTTTTCATCTCAAGGTCAAGATTTATGCAGAATTTTCACAATTGGAGGTGTTGATAGGATGACTGATAGGAGGCTGAAGACCTGGCTCTTTGCCTTGATCGTATTTAGACGTTAGCATTTCCAATATGGCAGCTGATATCGTCAGGTTTCATAACACCTCTTCAGAAACCAATGAATGACCGCACTGAGACTATGTCCATGCTTTATACAGCCGACAGTCAATCTGCATGGAGAACAGTGATAAAGCATCCATTTCTATAGCTTAAAATTTATATTTTTACAACAGAGAACAGAAGAAGATTTTAACCTCTTGAGCTAATTTTCACATTCTACATAGCTGTGCAGGGAGTGTCACTTTACATTGGTCAGTTGTTGTGTTTTTATGAGCCTTAAACTTTGGCATAGTTTCATGATTTTTGCTGCTTATCTTTGCATTTACAACCACATCATCCTATCTGTGTCCTCAAGCTGGCCATGGGTGTCCTCCAAGTGGGCTTTGTTGTCATGTACCTGTCCGACACGCTGGTTTCTGGCTTCACCACGGCGGCCGCCATCCACATCCTGGTGTCCCAGCTTAAATTTGTGTTTGGTCTGCAGGTCCCGGGCATCAGTGGACCGCTCTCCCTCATCTATGTGAGCCCAGACTAATTTAAGGGGGGGGGGGTTGGTTGTATTAAGTCTTTTAAAATGTAAAATTTGTCTTTTTCAGACTTTGGAGAGCATCTTTAGAGGGATCACCTCCACAAACGTGTGTGACGTGGTGATCTCTTTGGTCATCATGGTAGTGGTGTTCATCGTTAAAGAGCTGAATGACAGATATAAATCAAAGCTGCCGGTGCCAATCCCCATAGAAGTCATCATGGTGAGAAGCACTGTGCAGAACAGTCATCATAATAGTCCCATCATGTTCTCTGTAAAAGGATCAGTCATATAAACAATAATCAGGGTTGTTTTTATGCTATAGGATGTAAGTATTGTTTATAGCAATGATTAATCAGATTTATGAGGTCATTTAAGA
Organism: Cheilinus undulatus; assembly: GCF_018320785.1. Lineage (NCBI taxonomy): Eukaryota > Metazoa > Chordata > Actinopteri > Labriformes > Labridae > Cheilinus > Cheilinus undulatus. The sequence continues at coordinate 11,495,212 of NC_054887.1, forward strand.
CACTTTAAAGATCTGCTTCATGTCAGTTAAGAAACAGTTCCAACTCTAGGAGTTGATAAATACTTATACTGATCCTATGTTTCAGCCCTAACTGCTTTTTATTTTCCCTCTCCAGACTGTCGTTGTTTGTGGAGTTTCTTATGCATTCGACTTCAAGAACCGATTTGGCATTGATGTTGTTGGACATATTCCTAAAGGGTAAGGTTATGAATCAGATTTCTGCACTTTTAAACATGGGCAAAATAATATAACAGGTGTCCTTATGTTCTACCATAATATCTTTGCAACCTGAATAAACAAAGGCTTTTCAAACAGCTGTAAGTCAAAAATCAAAGATGTATGTCTCATGAATTAATGGTTGTCTCACTATCTATCAAAACAGACTCATTCATGAAGTCAAAGATAACGAGAGCATTTAAAACATCATACCTTTACCTTTATCTGAGTTTACACCCATCAGTATCTATGTAAAACTTAAACAGATCCACAGTCAGATTATATTTATCAGCTAAAAGGCTGTAAAAAGCTGTAAATAGGAGACAGTTACTTATATGGCTTTGTCTTAATTTACTGTATGTTATCTGAAGCAAAAACAACCTTTAAGTTACTGTTTTAAGAGAACCATAAAATCATCAGTATGCTTAATGTGTCGATGTGTTGCTGACCTCAAACAAGAACAACAAAGCTAAAAAAAATCAAAGCTTGCAATATCAACATGCAATACCATGATATATAATCAAGGCTACATTAAAGAAGAAAGGGTGTTCAATGCTAACGTATAATCATGATTTGATGAAGGTCAGAAAGTACCACATTACATTTTTAAAATCACATTAAAAACATGCCATTTATTGTTTAGGGCTCACCATAATTAAGCTGCTGTAAGCAGCAGTTGGATACTACCCGCTAAGTCAATCACTACTCTGTAATGTTGCATTTCATTTAAAAAACTTACATATAGCTCAGTAGACAAGTCAAACATCATCTGCACCATGTGATATAAGTGATGAATGGTACTTGGCAACACTATCTGAAAAATTTGATATTCGTCAGTTAGATTGATTTCAATGAATTTACAACTAAACTTAGTATAATTTGTTGAGGAACCTTGATATTATTTGTTAGGACCACTTTACATGATGGAACTGAAAAATTTGATAGCTTTGTGAGAAAAACTTAATCTTTTCTAAGATGATATCGCTATAACATAATACTATTATTTGTTAAGGGGAACTATGGTATTATACAGATTATAAAGAATTTGAAAGCATTTTTTAAGAATTGTGATATAACTTGCCAGGAAAACCTGCTATAACTACAACTTTTTTTTATGGGACGTTTATATTAACTGGAAGGAAATCAATGTAATATTTTAGAGATTGTCTGGATGCTGACCATTCATTTCCAACAGCCATTCTAACAACAGTATATCTTAGATGCTGTATATCTCAGTATGGAGATACACTCTAAAACTTTCAAAATAAAATTCTTTAAAAAAAACGAGTGAACAGTCTTCAGGAAAAAAAGCTCCACCTCCAAGGAAAAAAATACCAATGCAGCCAACATCACTTCTGTAGCTCCATTAGCTATGTAAGCTATGTAGATAACGGAGCAATGTAGCCAATGAAACTATGTAGCTGACACAGCTACATAGCTAACAGAGCTAAAGCTAAGCTCACGAAGCAGCTATGTAAACTACATATCTATGTTCTCTGTGTAGCAAAGTTAGCTTAAGCTGCCTTTTGTAAAGCTCACTTTGCTAAAGCTAACTTAGCTACATTGGCTTATTTAGTAATTATGTAGCTAGTGTAGCTATGTTAGCTTTAGCTAAAGCTAATGAAGCTTAAGCAGACTACTTCTAAAACCAGTCTATATTTAATTTTATCCTGGATTAGACCTCTGACCTTTTTCTCTGTTTCATTTCTGAAATGTTTCTTAATTGCTAATGTGTGGTGTGGCTATTTCGTGGATGTAACGCCAGATGCCAGATTTTGTGAATAACATTGATTTTTTTTTTTTTTTTTAATCTAAAAGTGTAATACATACTATTGGTAAACTATTGTACTTCCTTTCTGAGATATATGGTGTCTCAGATGAACTTTCTACATTCATACCACTCTCAAGTTTTTAGGAAAAGTTTTTATTATTTATTAAGAAAGCTTTAGGTTACTTATGAGGACAACTTGATATAATTTTTGTAGAAAACTTGGTATTAATTAAAGGAAAATGAGACATTACTTTCTTACCCTTTTAAGAAATGAAACACTTGATTTAATTCTATCCAGACTTGCTTCTCCTTGACAAGAAAACTATTATTTTTATTTAGGAACAAATTATTTTTTGTGAGGAAAAATCTGGTATTATTTATCAAGAAGACTTAATATTACTTTTGAGGAACACGTGGTACTATTTGTCTGGAAAGCTTTGTAGTATCTGTGAGAAGTTCTTTCTCTTAAAATCTTTTTTTAGTCTGATTGGAAAACTGGGTAAGAGTTTGAAAGACATTAGTTTTGCACCATACACTTTTAATTTCATGTTGGCACAACAAGCCCATATAGAGGTTTAAACTTCAAGTAATTCACATTTGCATTAATGCTTTTGAGTCTAAACACCTCAGCACTTTTAACAATGTACCTGGAGAAAGCATCTTTTTTGACAAAAAGTATTAACAATTATTTTTGACACTCAAAATGACTATGTGTTCCCAGGTACGAGCCTCCAGTGGCCCCAAACCTGTACATTTTTCAAGAAACAGCAGTTGAAGCTTTTCCCATGGCTATAGTTGGTTTTGCTGTTGCCTTCTCTGTGGCTAAAGTCTATTCAGTAAAACATGATTACACCATAGATGGGAACCAGGTATGTAACAGTGCTCAGAATTGTAACACTGAGTCCAAAGATAAACAGGCTTCAGATAAGAAAATGTGTTTTTGTTTTAGGAGCTGATAGCTTTTGGAGTCAGCAACATTTTCGGAGCCTCATTCAGATCGTTTGCAGCAAGTACGGCCCTGTCTAGGAGTGCTGTTCAGGAGAGTACAGGGGGAAAGACTCAGGTACAGAGAAAAATAATGTTGAGTATCACTGTGAGCCCAAACCTTTCTATTCAAGGCCTGTAGGTTTTTGAAGCAAGAAATTTATACTGAAAATGTTTTCCAGTGTGCCTGCACCTCATGGCAGAGAAACTTTCATGCTAAAACATTGCTGCTTATCAACTTATCCTTACTTTGAATCAGGGCCATGTCTTTTCTCCTGGCTGGCTCGCCAAAAAGTCAACTCCAGTTGTAGTTATCAAATGATTGTGGGGGTCTGGTAAAAGGTGCAACAAAAATTATTTAACATCATCGAGCATGCAAAAAGTATCCAACAAATCCCGAACTTTTCTGTGGAAAACAGATTCAAATACCTAAAACTAAAGGATAACACTTTTCAGACATTCCTAACAAAAAGAGCTTTTCCTGTTTCAGTATTTCACCTATAGACTGTGTAAAAGATTGACACAGCCCCAGTGGCACCATCCATTGGTTCCTAAAGAGGCATTTTAAGGTAAAAGGTGGTGGTGGCCTTGTTGGGAACACTTTCTCCCATCTACCTTCTGATCGGTCTAATAAAACTGGCTAAAAGGTGGAGCTGTGGGGGGCCTTGATCCTCTTGGCAAACAGCTTTAAGGTGACCACCTGTAAGTCAACTTAACCAGCCTTAAATTGGGATTCATGCAAAACTCTGAATGTTAATATCATCAAAATGGATGTGTTATATACAGTACTAGAAGACAGAAAAACAATAACAATAGAGAATAATAGTAAAACAATAGAGAAGAAAAAGATTGACACCAAAACCATTTCTGAAGCAGGCTGTAAACATGCTTATTTCTACTGTAAAGAAGGAATGTTTTAACATAGGACTTAATGGGGATTCGTTTGTTTTCACAGCCAGCCTCCAGTGGACACTCAAGAAACTGCAGCTTTCAACACTGTAAAAACTGCTGTTTAATTTGCTAGTGGCCTTTTAAATTGAACATGCCTGTCTTTTCCAGGTAGCCGGTCTGTTGTCAGCCATCATTGTGATGATTGTCACATTGGCCATCGGATTTTTACTGGAGCCGCTCCCAAAGGTAAACACAAGACTTCCTGCTAACTCTGCAAATGTAAATATTAGCCTTTGATGTCTTGACTGGTTGAAACATAACTTTTGATTTACCACTTTCAACAGTCAGTGCTTGGTGCTGTGATCATCGTCAACCTGAAGGGGATGTTGTGGCAGTTTAAGGAAGTCCCGTACCTGTGGAGGAGAGACAAACCAGACTGTGTAGGTTCAAACACACAAAGAACGGACAGATTTTTTAAGTTTTAAGAACCAAAAAGATATTAGCAGCTATTCTTCATCCATGTCCAGGTGGTGTGGTTAGGTACGTGTATTGCATCAATCTTACTGGGGCTAGATCTCGGTTTGGCTGTAGGCCTCGGTGTGGAGCTGATCAGTGTCGTCCTCAGGGCTCAGTTGTGAGTATATGACTATGAAATATTTACTTTCTTTTTCAAACAATACTCAAAAACCCAGAATTCTTCAGCCCAACCTCTCTGAGGTTCCAACAAAGTTTACTCAACTCAAAAAGTTAATTAAACTCAAGTTTTTATTATTCATTACTTACTTTTTAAGGAAACAGGTTTACAAGATTTTATTTTAAAATCTCTGCTTAAGTGGACTTAACATAACTGACTTGACAAAGGCTGGAGGATGGGAGGGTAAACATCTTTGAACCACCCATATACAGTATAATGATTTGTATAATGAAAACAATTTAAATTTGTTAATTTTGAAAGAAAAATATCTCTCTTTCATGTGGGTCCTGGGGAGGGGACAAGCTTCATTTAGACTCAGGTAGCTGGGGAAAAAAGTTGGTACCCTACATTGTTTTGTTTCTTTTCCTTTTTCAGCCCGCGGTGCAGTGTGCTTGTCAACATCAAGGGAACCGACATCTACAAAGACAGAAAAGACTACATTAATGTGAGTTAATTTGTAAAATGTCTGTTTTCTGCTATTTAGAGAAATGGAAAATGTTGACATTTTGGAAGGGGAAAGTCAGAGAAAAAGAAGATAAATACAACTTTTGTGCTATACAAAGCATTTAGCCAGTTAGCTTAGCCGAGGATAAAAACTGTAAACAAGGAGATACATTTATCCAAATTGTACAAAGCAACAAAATGCTCTAACAAGTGCCAGTTTCAGCTTTGATATAAATATGTAATTAGGCCTGGGCAATATCCGTTTTTAATACTGCTGAAATCCCCCAAATTTTCCTGTGACATGCATTACCTCCAGGGTGGAAAGTAGCTAATTGAATTTAGGCTACTTCAGTTGAGTAGCTTTTTTCGTGTTCTTGTACTTTTTGAGTAGTTTTTTAAAACCAGCAGTTTTATTCTTGAGAATAAAACTGCTGGTTTTATTACAAAGAATTGCAATTCATTACGTTTTAAATAGCATTAATTACTGAGTAAAATGCAACAACTTAAAACCAAAACAACATTAAACTGGCCAGTAGTTTGGGTTGAACTATACATGACCATCAGTGGCACGTAGCAAGAGAATGATTCAACATCGCATCCATAAACAGCTGTTGTAAGTCACTTTAAGTTCAGCCACACATTAAAATAAACAACCTGGTTAGAGATTCATTTCCTCAAGTTGTTATTGCACATAAATCAAAGATCGTATTTTACTGTGCAATGCCCCTGGGTAGCCAAAAGCAGCTACTGAGTACTTTGAGTAAACTTTAAATTATTTACTACAGCTCTTTGTAAGTGACCCAGCACTCGGTACTCGACCAAGTAGTGCTTGTTATTTCTTTACATAATGTCAGATCCTCCACGATAGGATATTATTAAAGAGATTTTGATTGATCACTACGGGATATAAATGAATAAAGTCTGATTGATGTACAAAGGCGTTTATTAATTTACTTTTTTTATTCTGGCAAGTGAATATTCTGATTGTGTGAGAGCTGTCCATGCTTCATGTACACACTTTGCTTGATTATATAATGAAAAACATGACACTAATAAAGTCAGAGGCAGAATAAAGGAGGAGCTGGGGTGGAGGAAAGCTATAAAAAGTGGCTTGCAGAGGGAGCAGCAAAGCGTAGCCAGGCAGTTTAAATATGGCAGCATGAGTGCAATTTGCCAAAAACCTGCTCTGAATGAATCAGCTTGTCGTCAGCTGATGAGGGTATGAGTGAGATCACCCATTCCTACCTTGAATGTTTATTTCCTCTGTATCAAGCAAAAAGTCCTTCCTTAATTGCTTATTTTGCACTTTTATAGTTGCAGAGCTTTAAAAAAAATTAGATTAAGCAAACCATGTTGTTAAGTTTAGATGGTTGGAGCTATTATTTTTACTGTTTTATGTTGAGTTAACCAGCGACCCTTACAGCTGCACATTAAATAGTTTTATAAAAGAGAACATTCTCAGTCTTATCACAAAATTAAAGCAATAAAATTAATTAACTGTGATACTTTTTTCAGCAAACTTGTAGAGTGATCTAGATTTGTTTACCTTTGTGATTCTTTCACCTGCAGGAAATAAACACAAAATCGGCCTTTATCATATAGACCTGGTGTCTTTATGCTCCTTATCAGAACATCTGTGTCTTCCTTCTTCCTCATGTCAACTTTGTGCTCAATTTTGCAATAAACTGAGTATAAATGGATGACTCTCTACAGATTTATGAGCCTGAGGGAGTGATAATCTTCAGGATACCATCACCCATCTTCTTTGCAAACATCGAGTTCTTCAAGAGCAAATTAATTGAAGCTGTGAGTATGTTTATATCACAATTTTATTGAAACAAATGCATAATAAAGTACAAAAAGTTAAAAAAAAAAATGAATTGAATTAACAAAACAGCATCAGACTCAGTTAAACGTGCTTTAAAGTATTCCTTCTAATCATATTTGACCTGTTTTTAACCCTAAAACTTGTTATTGATCTTACTATTCTGACTTTTTAGGTTGGATTTAACCCTTTGAGAGTGTTAAGGAAAAGAAACAAAGCACTGAGGAAGATCCGTAAACTCCTACAGAAGGGAGACCTTCAGTGGACGACGGTGAGTTATCACTTTGCCCTCGTTCAGAATAAAAACAACAACACTTTCACAGGAGACACGTTCAGTAAGCTGTAAAGTCTTCGATGGTTATCGTGGTCATTTCCTGATCTGTGGATTGTTAAAGGTATTTCCTCAGTAGATGAGACAAAGTGCATTTCCCCTTATCTCAGATTGTAGAAAAAAATGTGAGCGTGGTATGATCAGGTCGGTGTGGCGCTAAGAAGATGAAGCTTTGCTCTTTATTTTTACAACATGTCTAAGACTTGTCATGCAACATTTACAGCAGGAAGATTTTAATTGTTTCATGTAGAGCATAAAAAGCAGTGGCAGCCCCCTGTAAACCTAGAATATAAAAACTGAGTCAGTCGATGGACTCTTGCCTAATTTACTTTATAAGTACAGACATGTGCCTCACGATACCAAAAAGTTCACTTTTCACGTTTTACAAAAATATGGTGTGTTGTAACACCTCTGCAGAGACCATAAAAAACATAAAATTGAGAATTATGAACACTCAGGTAAAAGCCATTAAAGTAGATTGCATAGGAATTGGAACTATTTTGCAAACACAAGAGACTGGTACACGTTGAAGGACAGAAGAGCACAAACGAAGGGAAAATGGCATCAGCACTGTAACCCTGACTTTTTGGAAAATTTTACTTGGAGGCCAGCTGAAAGAAGCACAGATAAAGTTTGTTTAAAAGCTTCACAATTGGTGTTTTCACTTCCACCCCCCCAAAAAAATAGGGCTGGCTGCAGACCGTTCATTTCTGAAGGCTACTTTCATGTACTGTTTATCTGAGAAGCTATGTATCTCACAACAGAATACACACAACAACCTCTGAAATTAAACCGGATCAAACTTTAGTTTAGGGTTAGGGTAAGGGTTAGGATATCAAAAGTTAGAAGTCCAAAACCTGACTAGCAGAACAGAATAAAAAAAGATGTTTAATAAAACTGAGTAAATAGTCTGCTTACAGTAAAAAAGCCCGGCCTCCATAAAAACACTCGGGTAGTTTCCACTTCAGCTAAAGCTCGTGTTGCCAAAGCTAACTTTGCTATAGAAAATGCAGCTACGTATCTAACATCACAACACAGCTAACACAGCTAAAGCTAATATCACATAGCAGCAACATAAGCCCCGCGTCTATGGTAACTCCAAGGCTAAGTTTGCTTTAGCTATGTTTGCTAAAGCTCACATTGCTAAGGCTAATGTTGTTTGAGATTATGTAGCAATGTAACCAACATAGCTTCATAGCTAACAGATCTAAAGCTAAGCTCACAAAGCAGCTATGCAGGCCACATATCTGTATCACTTGGCAGCTAAGGTAGATTTATCTGTGTTTGCTGAAGCTCATGTTGCTAAGGCTAACTTAGTTTTAGATATTGTTGCTACATAGATAACAGACATATGTGGCTAATGGATCTAAAGTCTAGGTCACAAAGCACTCAGGTAAACCATATATCTATGTTATCTTTGTCAATAAGTTTGCTAAAGTTCACTTCACCAAAGCTTGCTTAGCTATAGATGACGTAGCTGCATGGCTAATGGTGCTATGGAGCTAATTGAGCTACAGAGTTAACAGGGCTTAATCTTAGCTCACAAAACAGCTAAGTCAGCTACTTCTCTATATTATCTTCATAGCTAAGTTAGCTTTACCTATGTTTGCCTAAGCTCATGTTGCTAAAGCTAACTTAACTATTGATAATGTAGCAACATAGCTTACAGAGGTACATAGCTAATGGAGCTAAAGCGTAGTTTATAAAGCACTTAAGTAAGCTACATATCAACGTTATCATAGCTTAATTAGCTATAGCTATGTTTGCCAAAGCTCACCTTGCCAAAGTTCACACTGCTAAAGGTTGCTTAACCTTAGATAATGTGGCTACATGGCTAATGGAGCTAGCAGAGCTCATGCGGCTTGAGCTTAGCTCACAAAGCAGCTATGTTTGCTAAAGCATACATTGCTAAAGCTAACATAGCAATAGAAAATGTAGCTACAAAGCAAATGGAGCTAAAGCTAACCTTACAAGGCAGCTAAATAAGCTAGGCTATCGTTATAGCTAAGTTAGCTTTAGCTACCTTTGCTAAAGCTTGTTTTTGCTAAAGCTAACCAAGCCACATTGGTTTGTGCAGAAACTAATTACATAGGGAGCGCTGCTATGATAAAGCTAAGGAACCTTAAACAAGCTATGTTTGTATAACTACTTGAAAAGAGGTCTATGCATAATTTAATCCCGGGTCTTTTGAGCTTTTTGTCTGTTTTATTTGTGAAATGTTTCTTAGTTGTTAGTGTTTGCAATGTGGTTGTTTCACGAATGTGATTTCCAGACTTGTTGATGTATAAAGTTGAAATTAGAAAAAAAATCTAAAACTCGAAATATGTTGTACCAGCAACTTACAGCACTTCCTTTCTGAGATATATGGTATCCCAGATGAACAGTTTGTGAGAGTGGGGCCCAATATACATCATCTTAATTTGTTTTCACACACAATCTGATTTTAAACCAGCTGATCTGCACAAGGAAGTTCAACAACGTCAATAAATTCCTCATTAGAACCAGCGTGGGAACTTTATGAAGATTTATTATTAATTCACAAACTAAACACTGGTAGAAGTTAACATTTGGCAAGAGAGTTTGCAGAACAACAGGTGACAGACGTGATGACAGTTTCTGTGCTGCAATGTGATGAGGCCCTATGTGTTATGCATATTCTGCATATAGGCAGACTACATGCTAATTTCACTATAAGTTATTCAGCTAACTCCATCCATCCACCCATAAGATAACGTAGACATATTTTGTCTTCAATGCAGGGCATTTTGAAGCCAAATATTGTAAAGGAAGTATGACTTTCTTTAACCACTGCAGAAAGGCTTCTTGAACACGTCGTGTGGACACATCCAGGAGTCAGAGGAGGATGAGAGTAACATGGAAGAGCTCGACCTGCCCACCAACTTTAAAGACCTTCCTGCACGGGTCGACTGGAACGCTGAGCTTCCTGCAAACATTGTTGTCCCAAGAATTGACCTCCACAGTCTGATTCTGGACTTCTCTGCTGTGTCTTTCCTGGACATCTCTGCTCTGAAGGGACTCAAAACGGTCAGTTGATCATCACTGTTACAATAAAGACATATAAGTCTGAAGCTTTCATTTTTTTAAATCATATTTTACTTTTCCCCCAGGCACTGAAAGAGCTCATCAGGATAGAAGTTGAGGTCTACATCGTGGCTTGTGATAGTAAGTATAAACCCACTAACCCTTTGTTTGGCTGGCTGCACAGTAGAGGATAATAGGTATGATTTTTGGCTTGATTTCTATGAGAAAATGGTTATTAAGTTAATTTTTCTGCTGTTTGCTAGTTCAGTATGAGACTCACTTTCATATATCCAATCTTTTTGTCTTGATATCAGTCCTTAAAAGATCCTGAGTCTTTAATCATTCATATTCTTTATAGACATCTATGTGAAGTGTTTATATTCTTCTCTTCAGCTTACATCCTGGAGAAACTGCACAGCTGTTGCTTCTTTGATGATGAAGTTCAGCCCTCAATGTTTTTCCTGACGATTCATGATGCCATGCTACATATCTTGGAGAAACACCCAGAGTCAACAGAGAAAAAATCTAACTTTGGCAAGGTAAATGCAACATATTGATTTTTCTATGACTGAGCTGTTCACTTCTTTATAACACTGGTCCCCTTCTGTTTTCCGTGCAGATAATAACAACAGTCACAGTCCACCACACTGGCGGCGGTTTGAGGAGCAGAGATAAAAATGTAAGTAACTGTCTTCAGTTTTAGTCTGCAGCAGTGCTTTTCATCTCCTTTTCAGTAGCCATGTCTTGGACTGTATGCTCTTTTCTTTCAGGATCAAACCCTTTGATCCACAGGCAAAAAAACAATATGTACCAGAGTTAACAATCGCTGTTCATTTTTGTTTCAATTTAATGGCTCAATGGGGAATTATGGATACTTTAAACCCTTTTATTTTGGGGTCTGAATGACTTTTAGGTACAGAACACTTTGGAGTTGCTCCATAAGATTGTTCTAGCACACAGAGATCTGTTACAGCTGCAACAAAGGCCCACATTAGGGAGTCTGGACCCAGATCAAACTCAACCCCAAAATCCTGTCTAACTCGATCAGTGTAAAATCAGACGTACTGGACTTGAGCACTGTGTGAGAATCTGCTTGAGAAAATGGTGTTGGTGAGTACCTTAGGAAATTAAGACGTCTATGTTTTCCAAAAAGGATATTAAGTCAAATAAAAGTCTGTGGTTTCACCATAAAGATTCACTTTTCTTCAAAGTGCAGAATGCTTTTGTCCAGTCATCAGTGACTGGCTGAAGTCATGTCTTCATTGCTTCCCATTCCTTGTTGTAGCTTTGAAACTGTTTCTTTTTTCAAGTCTATCTTGTATTTTTAATCCACATTTGTGCAGGAGCTGAACAGAACCATTGAAAAAAAAACTTGTCTGGCTTTGAATGTAGGTTAATGTTTTCTCAGTAGGTAGTAATGTAGTTAATGCAGTAATCTAACACAGTGGTTCTCAACCTTGAGGTTGGGATCCCCTTTGGGGTCACAAGACACTGAAAAGGGGTCACCAGATGCCTTTAAAAAAAAACAAAGAATTTTTAAAAATTACACTGTTGCCACTTTACACCAATTTGACCAAATTTGAATCCTTTATTATCACTTTTAACACCAATTTAAGCACATTCTCGCCACTTAAAACCAATTTTTGTCCATTTTAATCCTTTTCCATAACTTTTCTCTGCTTGTTCTTGCCACTTTCTGCCTATTGTTGCCTCTATCAACCACTTTTTACACTCCTTTTTTTCCCATTTTAACCAGAGTTAACCCATTTTTGCCAGTTTATATAATTTTTTCATCCAAGTACACCTAATTTCCACCAATTTTTGCATTTAAAAGCCATTTCAGCCACTTTTTAATCCAATTTTACTACTTTTTGGGCCAATTTTTACCACTTTTAATGCATTCATATTCTTTAAAAATCCTATTTCATCACTTTTCCCACCATTCTTTGCCATTATTAATCAATTTTTGCCATTTTTAACCCATTTTAATTATGTTTTTACACTTTTTTTTTCATTTAAAGAAGGCTACTTACTACACAAATGAATAAATAAAGATGTCTGTTTCCTTGATAAGATTAATTATTATTCAGGTTAAATATAAAATATTGTTTTCACAGCTTAACTTTTCAATGGACCATGGTTTTGCTGGCCTCCATGGACCCCCAGAGTGGCTGGGTCCCAGAAACCTCCCCCTTTACCCCCCTTATAGACAGCGTTGTTTGCACACGACTGTTCTTGATTGTGCATGGCTGTGTCCAACCAACTGCTGATACAGTGGGGTTCCCCGGTCTCCGGCACCTTTATTTTGGGGGACGTGGTTGAGGTTGAGACCACTGATCTAACAAGTTAGTTTTAAATGCTACCCAACACTGGTTAGTACAAGGATCAGTTAAGTGTCGCCGAGGGACTACAGAGAAGTAACAGCAAAATACGGGGTAAATAAGGGGCGTCCCATTCGGGACAAACAAATTTAGCTCAAATACGGGACATCCCGGCTAATACAGTTCAACTGGCAACTCCATTCTACAGGCCCCTGGCACACCTTCCCAGACCTGATCCAGCTCACTGCATACTGGGTGCCTGGGACTTGGTGTGTTGGCCCCCTCATGGAGGGGTCAGCTGGGAGGGCACATGGAGACATGGGGCATGAGCCTGGAGAAGCCCTGGATGATGGCCATCAGGAGACCAGAGCAGTACAGAATCAAGGTTCATGCCACAAAGTGCTGAACCAACAGATGCTTCCATACCTGACCCGGCCTGAGTGGGTATCATAAGAGGAATGGGGCATAGCTGGACTGTGTGGAAATTACAGTTTAACATAAAGGTCTATTTCCTTGTCCGACTCCTTGGAGTTAAAATCTAAGCCGGTTCATAGCAAAAAGAAGCTCCTCTCGTGAATAACATCAACCTATGTGATTAAAGACTGTGTGATTGTGAAGTGTGGTAATGTGAGGGGTTTTTTATCAGTATTTACTGGCTAATCAGCCTCTGGAAGTGCTGGTCAGTTCAGCCCTTCTACTGAAAAACTGACAGGAGCACATGCGCAAAAGCTGTGCTATACATTGTGGCAGACTGGTACTTTTGCTCCATGCAATTTTGCTTAATTTAAGAAGCTGAAATGGATTTTAAAAAATCTAAGACCTTCTGCTGGAGCAACTCCATCAGTTTTTGCATCTTTAAGTCATTCAGGTCTAAAAAATATGTCAAACCAGGATCAAAATTCAACAATATTTCACATTTATACCTTGAAGGATTGGTGGCATGATTTTAAAAATCCCTTCTGATAATTCTCCATTAAGTAGAAGAAATTAAGGCATCTTCATTTAAATGTAAAGTGATTGAAATCATCTTGTTTTTCTTCTTCTCCTGCAGACTTTGGATCCAGAAACAAAGTTCTGATGTTGGTTTTCATAAGAAGATTTTTCAGGAAGAAAACATAAAAAAGACCAAAGAAAAAAACAGGGTAAATGGTTTACTGATCATGCTGTAAAAATATTGATTCATACTTTATGAAAGACAGTTTTTGACTATATATGATAATCTAAGTTTATGTTTTTACTGTAATAAGATAAAAAAAATTTCCATGTTTTTTATACTTTAAATAGTGAGTTTGTAGAATTTTTAGGTCTTATATTTTGTACAATTTCTACAAAAAATGCAATAAATGCACTTTCTGACTCCCTGAAGGAAGAGCTCTCTTTTCAGGACAAAATTAATATTTTAATGACTGGATGTGCAGTTGCTGAAATGTAATAAATATTTTATCACAGTAAATATTGGCTTTAAGTGTTTCTGTTATTTTTCTGGTGTGAAAGCATTGGTATAAGACAATGCAGTAGTTATAGTTACTAATTATGCTCAATATTTTTTCAAATGTATTGACTCAATTAAATCTCCCTTCATTGTCTTTTTCATTTTATTATTTGGAAGGAGGTTAAGTGATCATTTTTGTTCATTTAAATGCAAAACTGTTATTTTAACTTTATTACAACTACATTTGAGATTCTTTACAATTAAAAACGAAAAAAGCAAACTTGTAAGCATGTTAAACAGAAATGTTCACCATGAAGTCAGAAGCTGTGATTCCTATTTGTTTGTCTTTAATTCTTTTTACAAATAAAATGAAGATTTTGACGTTAACTGTTCATTTAAACCAAGAAAAAACAATCTTTCTGTCTTTGGGAATTCCCAACCCATACAGTCTCAGCTGCACAGCGATGGATAAAAAAAGGAAGTAAAATGTCATATCATGACAATGAATCACAACCTGCTTGTTAATGATTGAACAGAGTGAGAACAAAACAGATACAGTGAGGAAACAGTGATGAGATTGATCTCAGACCGCAGACTAGATCAAAACATCGACAGACAGAGAAGTACAGCTAAGGAAATTTTCCTCTATAATTTAAATGGTTTAGTGCATTCTGGGATTAAATTCCCAGGATACTTCAGTTAAAAGGATGGTGACTTTAAGGAAACAATATGCTGTGACCAGGCCGGTTTACTCTGAGGATGCTTTCCATGAACATAACAAGAAAGTCTTCAGGCTGCGGAAAACCCTCCTGGACCATGTCAAAGATTATCTAACGTACGTGATGGAAAGTCTCTTTAGAGATCACAACCATTTTTGCATTTCCCTTCATCATTAACCCTTTCAACCTGAAATCCTCTGTAACACAAGTAAGTGAATTTGTCTTTAGAGTTGAATTTTATTTCTGTTAAATTCAGCTGTGATTCAAAACGTGCCAAGAATGCAGCGCTCTCTCTTCTGCCCATTATTGGCTGGATGAGGATCTACAGGGTGAAAGAGTGGCTGCTGGGAGATGTGGTTTCAGGGATCAGCACTGGACTGGTGGCCATCATGCAAGGTGAGTGGCAGTGGAGTCCTTTTAATTTTGGTGCTTTGGATGTAAAAGAAACCTAGTGACAAGGGAGAGGGATGAATTAAACTACTTTATCAATATGATTTCTTGTTTTTAATACATGTTCCCCTTTAAAGCCACGGTGGTTGGCCTTTGATATCCAATCCAACAGAAAGCAACCATGTAACATAAAATTACTGATTTTAGAATATCAAATAAATAGGCAATAAGGAAAGTTTTTTCATACCACTGTGTTTACATTTATTTCAATTTGCAATATTTTCCATGGAAAGTTTGCGTGTGGTTTCTAATACAGCTACCACTTACACTACCACCCAGCACTTAACCTTGCATAGCAGATGAATTCACCTGTTTCCGTGTTTCTCACTGGTGAATCCATCTTGCAAAGCTCCCGTCTGAACCGTTTGGGCCCGGTTAGAAAGTGACAGGACCAATCAGCGACGAGGGGCAGTACTCTCAGGCATGGCAGAGTCTTAGCGTAAACAAGTAGCAACAAGAAGCCCGTGCAATTATGGTCAGTTTTAAACTGACGCTATAGTAGCATCCATCTGGCGTGCCAGGTTACCTAGCACTACCATTGTGCAGTAAAAGTTCACAGTTTAAAGAGCTGGTTTGGTAGTCTAAGTGTTTGCTGCTCCCAGAGGGAGTCCAGTAATCCAGATTTCATATCTGTCATCAAGTGGATCCACTTGTTCCCAGACAGAATGACGGACCACTCAGCGTCATTTGAGGAGACAGAGGCGGTAGCTATGAGTCTGGTTTAGTTGAAGTGACTTCAAGCCTGTAAACAACAGCGGCTGGTGAAGAGATTATTGTGGATGCAGCTAAAGCAGCAGTTTGATCTGAACTAGATAACATTTCTCTATTAAAAGAAAGAGCAAAGAACGGCACTGAAAGCTTTTCTTGGTGGAAAATATATTTTTGCTCTTCTACTGACCGACTTCAGTGAATTTAATTTACCAACAGGCCTTAATGATGGTGAAGAATCGTGTACTGGCATTAAAGCAGCTGCCTGTCAAGTTGGTGTTGTGTAGTTTACCTGCATTTGGAGCACTCAGTTCTTTACAAAAGGAAATAGGAGGAAATGTTTTATCATTTGCATCCTAAATTGGAAACTGGTGTATGCACCTTTAGCCATTTGAAAATAGTCTTTGTAGGTTCTCCTTTATCCAAGTCATGGTAGTCCAAATCTTGGTCCAAAGGTGGACAACTAGACTTGACTTATGGTTCTCGAAGCACCTCAGTAAGTCCACTCCACCCTGAAGAAGTCTGAGAAATCTTTCACCTCTAAGGCCTTTTTTATTTGCCTTCCTCAGAGAAATACTTAATATGTAATTTCATAGTACAGTTATCATCTAGGCCTCCACCCTTACTTATGATGTTCTGTACGATCATCACAAGGTTTGCATTGTCCAGATTATTGCCTTAGCTGATAGGTAGCTTAGAGCTTGTGAACACTGTCACTAAATACATGGTCTGACTCTTACGTTGGTCAGCTTCACAACATTAGCTCTCATTTTAATCTTTACCTTTCATGTACTGCTACAAGGTTAATCGGAATACCTGGTCATTTTAAAATTGATGGGCGAAGTAGAGATATTTGGCTGGAAAATAAACATAAAACAATAACATCTTTCTCTGTTTCCTACCGAAGGCCTGGCCTTTGCTCTTCTAGCCTCGCTGCCTCCCAGCTATGGCCTCTACACCGCTTTCTTCCCCGTGCTAACATACTTCTTCCTGGGTACTTCAAGACACATTTCTGTCGGTATGTAAAGGACAGCTTTGTCAGTTATGATTTATCATTTAGATACGATTAGATATGATAAGGGTTATCTTTGTCTTCTACACCCACTATAATCCAGGATCGTTCCCAGTCCTGAGCCTGATGGTGGGAGCTGTGGTGACCCGTCTGGTCCCAGAGGATGGACCAGCAGCCAACATCACTGCCTTTTATAATCTGACCATGAACCAGCAGAGAGTCATAGTGGCCTCCTCGCTTACCTTCCTCATGGGGATTTTCCAGGTAAGTTTGACTCATAACTCATACTAGAATAAACCTTATATTGTGTCTTAAAACCAATGTTATACTGTACAATAAAATACAATTCCATGGCAAATAAAACTGCATATTTCAAACAATACCATCAACACATTATCATCTGAGAGTAAACCATACCCATCCCACCCATATCATACCATAGAATTCCATGCCATGCTATCAAATCCCATGCCATATTATACCATGCCATGTCAGGCTATGCCGTATCACACAATGACATATCATACCATACAATACCATACCATGCCATACCAGACCAGTGAATCCAAGAGAGCATTTAAAACCAAGATTCTTTTCTCTGATTATTTTTGACCCCTGCAGCTTGCCATGGGTCTTCTTCAGGTGGGCTTTATAGTAGTTTACCTGTCAGACACTCTGGTTTCTGGCTTCACCACAGCAGCTGCCGTCCACATCCTGGTGTCCCAGCTCAAGTTTGTGTTAGGTCTGGAAGTCCCGGGAATCAATGGGCCTCTCTCTATCATTTATGTAAGTCAAGAGGTATTTTTCTTTTATACTTTCATTTTCTACAGCTGGAGTGTATTGGCTTAAAAAGCAGAATTATTTCAAGATATGCCCAAGCTCTGTATTTTATTCTAACTCTGTCAGTATAGCTAGCAATCACATGATGAATCAAAGTACACAGATACACTCAGCCTGAATGAGTAAGTTACACTAGGAAGTTTTCTGCAATTTTATGGCCTTTATATGATTCAAATAAGGTCTTTAAGTGTTTTGCCTTGGAGTTTTGCCTCTCAGAAGTGTGATCACATTAAATATGATCAAAGTGCCGACTGAATTACATTCGCCTCTCCTGCACAGACCCTGGAGAAAATCTTTGCTCAGATCACCTCCACCAACATCTGTGACCTGGTGATGTCCATTATCATCATGTTGGTGGTTTTCGTCGTGAAGGAGCTGAATGACAAATACAAAGCCAAGCTGCCTGTTCCCATTCCTATAGAGGTTGTCATGGTGAGATAAACTTTTAAAGAAAGGCCCTTTTGTTGTTACACATATTCAGATAAACATACAGTGCCCTTGTTAAACCACGAATAAACTGTGATTCACACATTTTCTGAAAGCTAAGTTCAGTTTTACAAGTCACACCCAGCCCTGATTACTGCCAGACCTGCTAAATCAAGAAATCACTTGAATCAACAGAAGCTAAAGTGAAGTTCCGGAGGGCAAACTTTGCAAACATCATGTACAGTATGACTCCAGTCAATAGCCAAATTCAAGTAGGTGGACAACAACTGACAGGTTCTGTTTCAGATTTACCAGCTTTGTAGATTAGAGTACATGGAGTAGTAACTCTTCCTCATTGCCTGTCCACACAACATTAACTTGATTGCAATTTTTGTATTTTTTTTTAACTTCTCTGCTCTGTAGAAGGAAGAGTATGTGTGCATAATGGACTGTAGTAAATACTGAACAAAGCCTGAGTGACATCGGCCCGTTGGTTACTGGGGGAAGCTTTTGAGTCGAATCAGTGTTAGCCACCACAATGAGAACACTGTCTCAGATTTACTTTAGATCAACTTAGAAATAGACAAAGCAGGATAGATGAGGCTGGCTATAAATATGTTTTTACTACTGTTAAAGTAGTTATTTTTAAGATGGAGTGTGTATATGACTTCTCTGTGCTTCTGCACACAGCCTCTAGTGGACACTCAAGGAACTGCAATTTGTTACTTACATGATTAACTCTGTTTTGACTTGTCTTCTGTCACAGACGATCATTGCGTGTGGACTGTCCTATGGCTTCAACTTTGAGAAGAGATTTGGTGTCGACATCGTTGGTGAAATGGTCAGCGGGTAAGTTTCAAATCTGTTGCGTTTAAAGGCAGGTAATGGCTACGAATGGAATTGACTGGTTTTTGAATTCTTCAGTTTGAAGCACTAATAGTTGTTGTTTTTTAGTTTGTGGTACAAGTGCACAAATATGACCTGTCAGTGGTTCTCAACTGTTGGGTCAGGACTCAAAAGTGGGTTGTGGAGCTCTTTTAAGTAGGTCATGCCTGTTTTTAGGGAAAAAAATGTGCAAAAAGTCTATTTATATATATATATATAGAATCCTTGAGTAGATATGCAGTAAATCCATATATTTATTTTTTTAGGTTTTCCTATGACAAGTAATTAATTTTTTTTTGTCTTGAAATTTCTACTTAATGATCTCCTTTTCTTTCGCTAACACAGCTGGTGTCCCCAAAATAACAAGGAAAGTCCTTGAGAAATTACCAAATTTCCAGGTTGTCTCTGGAAAATGGAGTAAAACAAGACGAATGCATGCACATCCTTCTGTAATGATGTGTATTTAAACTTTTTTTTTTTTTTTTTTGCACTGTTTAGGGCCCAAACTGCAACTTTTCACTGAAAAAATTCAAGTGGTTGTACACTTTCAAAAACTTGGGTCACGATTTCTCTTAAAAAGGTGGTGGTGGGTCCTGTTGCCCAGCCAGTAGAGAACCCTTGACTTAAGTTATACACTTGAACTATAATAAAGCTTGTGATTTACAGAAACCATAACCCAAAAACTTAAACATTATGATTGGTATTTTTAAAAAGCTCCTTCCTTCTGGGATTCTCTTGTGACATATGAAGCAATGGCTACCAAAATTTAAACCAAGTTGATATTTTCCTGGAATGAATTCTTCATATATGCCACAGCATCATCTTTTACTTCGGCCTTAAATCACAAAACAGATTAAAAAAAAAAAAAAAAAAGACGCTAGGAGCTTGATGCTTCAATTTTCCTTAGAAGCTGGCTCAGAGTTTACTTTTGTATGGCTATAAAAGCTGAAACTAAATGCAGCACTGGTTGGCTTTTAGTCAGCACATAACCTTTGTTGTAAAATGTTTTGTATGTGGAGTTTATATGTATTCAGGTAAAGAGTTGACAGGTCTTTATGGAGAAAGCTTATCATATGTTTTTTCATACAATCTTAAGATGAAACGTTTCAAGTTAAAACTGTTTGTAAATGTAGTTACTGCTCTCTGATAAAGCATAATACTTAAGTTTACTTCAACCTTAAGTCTGATCATAATAACATGATATTTTAAGCCTTATTTTGCGCATTCACAATGAAAGTTACTATTTTTTCCAGTCCCTCCTGCATCTTAAAAGCATAGTTTGCTCTGAGTTTTTAAAAACTGCCCGTGATCTTGATGACCAGTTCAGTACAAACCCCTCTCCTGATGTTCTACCAGTGCAGAGTGAAGTCAAAGTCTTTTAAGAACCTGTTTTACTTTGTGTGCGATTAATTTAGAAAATATTTGTTTAACTTTATGAATTAAATTATGGGGCAAAAAAATAAACTTTGCCATGAAAATTAAATGTTTTAAGATTACCTGAATTTGGGTTACCAGTTTTTAGGCCACTCTATATCATCTTAGATGAGGAGGTAAAAGCACAGTGTGTTTCTCGAGAATGCAGTTGCACTCAAAGACTTCAATCCAAAAGTAACGTAGTGCTATGCTCATAAAAGATTAAATGTTGGAGCTCTTTAAATAATTTAAGAGAGAGGAGGGTTTAGACTTATTTCAAACTGTCTTGCTATGTAAGACACTTTACAAATAGATG
This sequence comes from Cheilinus undulatus, assembly GCF_018320785.1. NCBI lineage: Eukaryota > Metazoa > Chordata > Actinopteri > Labriformes > Labridae > Cheilinus > Cheilinus undulatus. The sequence goes on from NC_054887.1 coordinate 11,515,932, forward strand.
GATTGACAATTAAACACAATGATCTTCCAGGTATGAGACTCCCATTGCCCCAAGCATAGAAGTCTTCCAGGAGAGTGCAGTGGAGGCATTTCCTATTGCCATTGTGGGGTTTGCTGTTGCCTTCTCTGTTGCCAAAGTCTACTCTATCAAACACGATTACACCATCGATGGTAACCAGGTGAGTTAAAGCTAGCCGTATAGCTATACAGTGCCTATAACAGGACTTCACCCCCTTGGATGTCTTTCTTTCATTGATTTTATAAATCATTCAAGGTAAACATAATTTGCCTTTTTTGACAAAACCTTTTTTTAAAAAAAAACCCTTTTTAATGTCACCGTGAAAACAGATTTCTACAAAGTAACATCAATTTAATAAAAAATGCAATGACCTTCAAGTCAGAGTTTAGTGGATACACCCTTGGTTGCAATCACAGCAGGGAGTCTGTGTGGCTAGGTCTCAAAAAGGCTTGCACATATGGACACTGCAATTTTACAAAACTGCTCAAGCTCTGTCAGGTTGTGTGGGGATTGGGCTTTAGCAGCCCTTTTTAAGTCCAGCCACAAACTCTCTGTGCGGTTGAGGTCTGGGCTATGCCTCAGGCACTCCAGAACATTCACCTTGTTATCTTTAAACCATTTCTGTGTAGCTTTCGCTGTATGCTTGGGGTCACTGTCTTGCTAGAAACTAAATCTTCTCCCAAGCTTTCGTTCTCTTGCAAACGTAATAAGGTTGTCCTCCAGAATTTTTCTATATTTGATGCATTCATTTTACCCTCTACCTTTACAAACCTTCCAGGGCAGGCTGCTGATAAGCATCCCCACAGCATGATGCCGCCACCATCGGGCTTCACAATGAGGATGGTGTGTTTGTGGTGATGTGCAGTGTTTGGTGTCCCCATACATAGTGTAAAATGTCCAGATGTGCAAGCCTGATTGAGACCTATCCCCACAGACTCAGTGTGGGATTGAAGCCAAATTTGCATCTACTAAATACTAATAAATTGATATTACTTTGTAAAAATCTATTTTTACTTTGACATTTAAGAGTTTTTTTTTTGTTTTTTTTTTTTTTGTCAAAAAAGCCAAATTACATTGACCATGATTGATTTGTAGAATTAAAAACACAGCCAAAGAGTTGAAAACTTTTTATAGGCACTGCATATTGATACTTTTGTCTGGCTTTGAGAGAAGAAAAGAGCTCACTGGTTACTGAAATTTCATAAATTTGAGAGTATCTATCATCATAACTTTGGTTCAGAAGATCCAAAGTTTATTATCTTATTGCTTTCATGTCCAGACTGCACGTGGACTTTCATGTTTATGAAGAAAAAGCTGAATCATTTAAGCTGAAAAAAAAGTAGTTGGTTGTGACACAGCAAACTTTTCATTATTACGTTGCAGGAGCTTATTGCATTCGGGGTAAGCAATATGTTTGGTGCAAGTTTCCGGTCGTTTGCAGCCAGCACAGCCCTCTCCAGGTCGGCTGTGCAGGAGAGCTCAGGAGGGCGAACACAGGTCAGTTAATCCACAAAAGGTTTATTGAAATTTTGCTTTACAAGCTGCTTGGTGTCACATGTAGTTCCTGCTTTGACGCACTTAAATGAAACATTAACTTTTATTTTTTATAAATGCAGATTGCAGGACTGATCTCAGGCTTGATGGCCATGATTGTGACTTTGGCGCTTGGCTTTCTGCTGGAGCCACTTCCTAGGGTATGATTCTATTCAGCAGTGATTATAAAGTCTGTGGAGGCCATTTTCTCTTGCACTTACCGATTATTTCCTGACTTCCCATCAGTCCGTCCTTGGTGCCCTCGTCATCGTGAACCTGAAGGGCATGCTGATGCAGTTCAGAGAAGTCCCATACCTGTGGACGAGGGACAAAACAGAATGTGTAGGTGTTCAAAACTCAGCTATACTGTTTTACTGATTAAACCTGCAGAGTCAGCGGTTGACTTCAGGTGTTTGTCTACAGGTTGTGTGGGTTGGAACATGTGTTGGCGCCATCCTGCTGGGATTGGATCTCGGTCTGGCAGTGGGCCTGGGGGTGGAGCTGCTCACGGTCGTCTTCAGGACTCAATTGTAATGACACAAATCCAAACATGTCATGTAAACAGAATAAATAAGCAAAAGCTGGAACTACTACCGGCCTTCATGAGGTATACAAATTTAGGACAGTAAAAGTATTGCCATGGGTCAAGAAGGTGCCTTCAAAGAAGCTCCAATATGGTTCAACAGTGGTGAGCCCAGGATGTTAAAGGGGCAGTGGTAAAAATATAAAAAAGGAGCACCAGGGTTCTTAAGATATTGCTCCATTGCCTTTGCATGAAGGCCGTCTCTTCTGCCTTTGTAGTCCCCGCTGTTCTGCTCTGGCAAACATCCCAGGGACTGAGCTCTACAGAGACCGCAAAGATTACATCTATGTAAGTATGCACATAACACTAAATGTTTTTAACTGCACAGATATGCCTGTTTTAACTATGCTCTTTACAGATAAACGAGCCACCAGGTGTTAAAATCTTCAGGATACCCTCGCCAATCTTCTTCGCTAATATTGACTTCTTTAAGGAGAAACTTACAGAAGCTGTATGTATGAAAAGACGCATCTTTCCTCTGCTTCAGCTTTTCTTCACCTTAGTAAATAAATATACCTGGACTAAACGCCAACACTTATTCTTTCAGGTTGGGTTTAACCCTCTGAGAGTTTTAAGGAAAAGAAACAAGGCTTTCAGGAAAATCAAGGCCCTGCTAAAGACAGGGAATATAAACATGACAGAGGTGAGAACAGGAGTTCAACTGCACCAGTGAGGGCTTTAAATGTTCTTCCTAAGAATGTATTACTCTTTATTTTTCTGTCCAACAGAAAGGCATGAGGGATTTTTTCTCCCAGATGGCTGATGAGTCTCATATAAACATGGAGGAGTTGGATCTGCCGTCTGATTTCAATGACCTCCCCTCTAAAATCTGCTGGAACGCTGAGCTGCCCAACAATATCAGTGTTCCTAAAGTGGACATCCACAGCCTGATCCTTGACTTCTCTGCTGTCTCCTTCCTGGACATCTCTGCAATGAAAGGACTCAAAACGGTACTTAATTATTTATGAGACTCTACAAATCTATTACCTCTGGTGTTAGTGAGGGCTGGCCAGAGAATGGGCCCTCCCTAGTTGTTATTTACTGTATTGCATCAGCAGCATGGGCGCAAGCAATTGCCCTGCCTCACAGTTACTTTATTTTGGAGCTGAAAAGTGTCAAACTACTATCAGGCTCTGAAGTTGGAATTATTTATTCATGCTACTTTAAAACCCCTTTTCACCACAATTTACTTCAATTTTTGCCACTTTCAGCCCATTTTGCCGTTTTTTTACCCCACTTTTACCACTATTTTACCAATAACAACCCATGTGCAGCTTGCACAATATGTAGGCTAACTTTTCACCACTTTAACTATTTTTGCTGCCTTTTGCCCATTTTAAATTGTTTTTATGCCACGTTTAACCTTTTTTTTTTTTTTTCTTTTTCTTTTTTTGCCATTTAACATTTTTGGCATTTTGAATCCATCTTTTGCCACGTCTGTTAAGTGCTTTTATCCCATGTTTTTTTCTTCCCATTGTTGCCAGTTTCACCCTTTTAATGCCCCGTTTTATCTCTTTTGTTTTTTTGCACCCATTTTGGCCTTTTAAGCCTATGAACCCAGTTTTGCTACTTTTGTGCCACTTTCAACCCATTTTGCTGTTTTTTTCCCCCCATTTTGCCACTTTTAATCCATTTATTGCCACTTTTACCACTAACAACCCATGTTTGCCACTTCTATAATGCACTTTTACCTATTTTTTTGACGCATTTTGCCATTTTCACCCTTTTCAATGCCCTGTATTTTGTCACTTCACTCATTTTTCTGCCCTTTGCTCAAATTTTGCCAGTTTCCATGCTCCTTTTAACCCTTTTTTGCCATTTAACACTTATTTTGCCACTGTGTTGCCACTTCTTTTTGGCATCTTCGTCCCACTTATTGCTGATTTTGCCCTTTAATTCTCCCGTCAACCCATTTTTGCCACTTACAACCCATTTTTGCCACCTACAACCCATTTTTGACATCTCTATTATATAATTTTATCCCATTTTTCTGCCATTTTGATCATTTGATATAATTTTTGCAGCTCTAACTCACTTTGCTGTCTTCTGCCCATTTTAACTAGTTTTTATGCCACTTTTAACCATTTTTTTGCCATTCAACTCACATTCTGCCACTGTTGCCAACTCTTTTTGGTGCTTTCATCCCACTATTGCTGCTTTTTGCCTTTAATTGCCACTTTTTACACATTTCTGTTGCTTTTTGCTCATTTATGCCACTATCAACCCATTTTTCCACTTTTAACCCATTTTTGCCACTTTTTCATAACTATTTAATTATTTTCCATTGAAGCTGCCATGAAGACTGACATAACTTTGCTAATGGTTTAGTTCAGTGTCCCCATCTACATTGTCAACATCATTGACAAAAGGGTAATTCTGTTTTTAAAAAAAGAGTTTACATGAATAAGGCCACACAATGCAGCATGAATTAATTACATTTATGTTTTTTTTATAAGAGTGATTATTATTCAGGTTAGAAATAAACTATGGATATCACAGATTAATTTTACAATGGACCATGATTCTGCTGACCTTCATGCACCCCCCAGTTTGGCTGGGGCCCCAGATAGCTCTCCTCTTTATCTGCCCTCATGGACGCCCTTAATAGTAGTGAAGCTGAGAGTGAAATCTGCTTGAAGATTGTTAAACTGAAGGAAGTAAATGTCAGAAATTTACAGTAAGATGCGCATCCAGAAGTGAATGCCGGATCAAAAATGAACAAGCATTACAAAGACAAAAACGGCCTGCACACCACACCAGGAAGTGACATTTTATGCCCAAAACACTTAAAACATCACGTGTTGTTAGATAAATCTAGCAGCTTCTTGGTGTGCAGACCTTTTTTGCTTCTTTAAACTAAAAGATGTAACCCACAAACTAGCACACACTTGAAGACTTTAAAAATCTTAAATATGAGCCTATAATGACCTATAATGACAGATTGAACCGTTTTGTTCTCATGGCTTTGTCCTTGTCTTCTCCACAGGTACTCAAAGAGTTCATGCATATTGACGTTGATGTTTACATTGCGTCGTGTGACGGTCAGTTTTATCATTGACATCACCAGATGAGTCACAATGCATGCATTTTTATTAAAAACGTAAATATATGCTGCGACTGTGTTAACAGAGTACGTCCTGGAGAAACTAAACAATTGTATGTTCTTCGACGATGAGATTCAGACCTCCATGTTCTTCCCCACCATTCATGACGCCATGATGCATGTGCTTGATAAACAAAAGGACGTGTGTAAAGGCTATGTGGTGAGAAAAACTGTTGTCAAAGTATTATGAATCATATTTGATTCTTTTTCCTTTTTTGACTGCAAAATCTTAAATCTTCACAATTGCACTAATCAGATTTCAAAGAAAATATCTTATTTCACTTTTTTAAATCCAAGTTCACAGCACATCTAGATCAACATCTTATTTCAAGATATTAAAAACATAAAGTAAAGCCTGAATTGCTTGCAATAAGTAAAACATCTGCAAGAAAAACAAGCAAAACTTTACTTAAGTGTCTTGAAATGAGATGCCCCTTCAAAATAATTTTAAACACCTCATTTCTAGACACTCAGTGAGTAAAATTTTGCTTGTCTGACTATTAGAAACCGGATTGGACAGAAGCAACAGAAGACTTGTAGTGGCATAGATAAAAATCTAAGTGAGTCATCTTATACACCAGTAATCATGCTTCTTTTACTGTCTTATAACTTTTTACAGCTCTAACTCTAGTTTATTTTTTGTTTTCACAGATCTCAGATACGCCGCTGTAGAGGGACAATGGTCTCCTGGAGGAAATATCCAAACCTTGTACACGTGCTGTTTTATATTCTGTATCATTATAGTCTACTGTTCTAGTCAGCAGTATTTTGTACATTTAGCTGTAAAATAGATTTTTTTAAACTGCATTAGATACTTGTCTTTTGAAGCACATCACATGATGGTTTAATGATTGTCTTATTGTCACATGTTACACTCAACAAAAGTGTCATTTTCCAGCCTGTCTCTGATAAATTTAACATGTTAATGAGATTAAATAAATGAAAAAGCTTTTGGTGTAACAAACTGTGTTATAATATATTCAATACTTCATTAAAAATCAAGTTTAGAATAAATCTGCTGCATGTTGCTAAAATCAGCCATCTCCAGGTTTCTCAAAGGCAATTTTTAAGAATTCATTTTTGCCTTTATTTTACAAGATTAGAGCAGGGGATGGTGAAGGAAATCAGAGAAAGATAGAGAGTAAGAACTGAGCAGGAAATTTTTGGTATCAAATATAGTATTATTAATTTATTCTGAATTATTTCGCGAACCCCCGAGGGTCCCTGGACCCCAGTTTGAGAACTACTGAAATATAATATTATTAATGGACAAAATGAATTTATTTATATTTTTTTGTTTTGTTTTTTTTTCAAACATTAAGGACATTCTGGAGTGCTGGATGGCAAAAAGGATTGGTTTTAAGAGTCTGCTTTGGGGTCATGAAAATGAGGCAATATTAGGGGATTTGTCTGTCACCTTGAAGGAGGGGCTCTACAAAATAATCATTGTAGGTTTACAGCCTTTTGGCTTTTCCTGCACTGTGAGAGCAAAACTTGTGGCAGTAGCATATTTTGTATATGATTTTTGCAATCCTGGCTCATACTGGAGAAATTAGCCTAATCCATGCTTACAAATCCTCATCAGGAGGGGGAAACGTATGGAAGCCAAGACAGAGTAAAGTAGGTCAAATGCTGGTGTATATATGGCTGACAATGTCTTTCTCAAGACGGCTGAAATATGGAAATGCTGACATGGCCTTGTCAGTTTACATAGGCAGGCGTCAATTTACCTGGGTGGGCAGCCCAAGTATAACCTATGTGTGGAAAAAGCTGTACAGTACAAGATTTTGTCAAGATTTTTCATCCGTACGGTTGAGTTAGTATAACTACTGCTTTGTAAAACAGCACTGGGTTGCACCAGCTATATGTAAGTTAAACATTACTTAGAACGTTTAATCTCAATTTATGAAGGTTATGCATTGTTAAATATTGTGTGTTTCATAAGCCAAGACAGTTTCAATATAGGCTTACTTAAATCAAACACCTAGCTTTTTTGGAGATAGCAACCAGGTCACACCTCGACCACAAGGACACATCATCAGTTGTGTACCTCAGCATCAAAGGGTATTTCGGCATTTATCACAAGACATCCTCCGCTGGGGCAGGCCCACCACAGGTTGATCAAGCCTGCGTGTGTCCTGTGGTTAGCTGGTTGCTTTGGCAGCCTAGGTGGTATCCTTCCTTTTTATCCACAACTAGCACTATCAGCCGTGCTGGCCATGTATTTAAGTGCTCTTCAGTGGGCCTGGTCCTTGACTTCTAGTTCCCTGTTGAGCTTTGGTGTAGAGCTGGTAACAAAGCCCCCACAATCCACTTCAACTGGGCGCACTTTCACCTCCCAGCCTTGGTCCTCCACTTTGGCTGCAAGATTGTAAAACTGCAGATTCTTACTCTCATGGGCTTCACTGATCTCATCCTCCCAAGGGAATGTCAGTTTGATGATTTCAGCATGTTGGCTGGACATGGACCCCTCTGGTCCACAGCCCCACAATATGATGCGTATCCTGATGTTGATCTGGGATCATAAACATAAGCTTCTTTAAAAAGACTGGATCTGGGTGCCAGTTTAGCTCAGTTGATAAAGCAGGCACCCCTCAAAGCCCAGGTCATGGGTCCATTCCTGGCCTTGGTGCTGTTGGTGCATGTCTTTCCCCCACTCTCTCCCCATATTTCTTCTCTCTCTTCAGCTATCTTATCTAAATAAAGCGAACTACAACCACAAGGACACATCGTCAGTTGTGTACCTCAGCATCAAAGGGTATTTCGGCCATTTATCACAAGACATCCTCCACTGAGGCAGGCCCACCACAGGTTGATCAAGCCTGCATGTGTCCTGAGGTTAACCGGTTGCCTCGGCAGCCCTGATGGCATCTTCCTTTTTATCCACACCCAGTTACCGGCCCTTTTGGCTGTTTCAGCCAGCTCTTTAAGCGCTCGTCTATGGGTCTGCCCCCTGACTGTTTGTACCATGAGAAAATTTGGTGTACAGCTTCTTATACTCATAGGCTTCACTGATCCCAGCCTTCCAAGGAACCGTCAACTTGATGACATGAGCATATCAGCTGCATTTGGACCAGAGGATCGGGTCCGGTTGCAGGGTGGTCATGGCAACCTCCAATGGGAAGATCATCCTTTGGCCTAGGCCCCCTCACATTTCCCAATCCCTGGATGCATTCAGTGGGCCTAAAGCAGGTGGTGAGGGGTTGGTCTTGAGTTTTTTTGCCTCCCTGGATGTGGGGTGGGGGTTGTTGGCGGCGCACATGCAGGCAGTCTGAAAGCCCTGACTTGTTAACGTGCAATCAAACTGAAAATCCAGACGTGTTGCGGTCGATACGCGCGTCACGCTCCCAGTCTGAAACTGGCTTTACGTTCCTGTTAGACACGTGCGTGTGAATGAGGCTAGAAATTTCATACACATATTATGATCATGAATTAGACTTTTTAGATAAAAACAAACACCACTGCTATGATTAAAACAGTCACTTATTTTGAAATACCAGATTTAGTCAGTGTTTCCACTGCACTACAGCCTATATTTGTAGAAAAAACTTCATCACCTTAAACTTCAAGTGTCTAATAACATGCATATGTACAATGTACAATATGTTCACATAAAATAGAATTAAATCTATCTTTATTTTCCTCTTATAAAAATATGTATTGAAGGTTAGAGTCAATAGGATTATTACACAGGGAAAATATGTAGGCTGCAGCTTCCATTTTAACCATCCTTACCTTGGTCAATATCACTAGTTTCCCTTGACAGGCACATGAGCACATATTTCAGTTTAATACAACATAAAATGTGAGAATTAACTTCATTTGCAATGACAGTGAAAAATTACGCTTCCCCCCTGCACCACCTATTTTTTAAATTCTAAAAAGTTTCAATTAGTCCATGTAGACAAGTCTTGTAAAATGGCAGCTACACACAATTAAGTCAAATGACTATCACCAAAGATAAATTGCCCACCTAAAGCCTTTACAATGTAGTATGCAGTTAAATGACAGTGGTTTTATTTGTCCATCTTAAATGAATAGCCAACAGTTGCTTTCCAACAGTGATAATGATTATAGGACCACTTGAATAAATGCAGAAAATTTGTGGGAATTATTTTGTACGCAAGATAGGGAGACCTGAGATGTATGGCCTCTGACATCAGAGGGCAAGTGGATTTATAAGTCTCAAGTTTCATGTATGAAATCTCCTTATAGCATACAGGCACATACTGGTCTCCAGGACTTTGTATGGCCACTCATTATGTTGGCCTGGGAGGAATTTTTCCAGGGCAGAAATTTTCAACAAATCACATGAGCACATGGACAGTAATGCTTACTTTACAGCTGTCACATTGCTTTCATCATATTTTTCTGGGAAGGTAAAAAATTCTAAGTCTTCTCTGTGTGGTAGAAAACATCTCTTCTTTTCTTAAACACTGAGGGACAGGGTTCAGAGAGATAGGTTATGTACCGGCAGCACTGCTGTAAATGTCATTAACAGAAATGTATGCAAGCATTATAGGCAAAAAGAATGCTTGAAATCAAAAAATGGATGAAATACATCCTAGTTGAAGTGCCTAAAACTTAAAATTAAAGACCTCTCATAGGTAAAAATAAGACTTTTTAAGACCACAGGTACTCTGTTAAGAAAATCAAAACCTGTCAGCAACCAGTCATGCACAAGAGATAAAATGTGAACCATTTTGCTCAACATATTTGAAACTACTGTGCTTTTAAAGCGTACATGATGCAGTGTAATTGCAAGCTTATTATGGAGGAATCAGCTTCAAAAACACTGGTAAAAATAGTCTAGATATCAAAACATCTTTGAATGTGAGAAACATGTAGCTGACTGTAGCTCTTCTTATATTAAACAAAGATGAGATAGTTGTGCTGTTAAAAATTTATTGAGACAAAGTTAACATCTTTCAATGTACAGTACATATGCGTGTAATCAGCTGACATATATACAGAAATATTTATCATACGCTATTAGAAAATGGGGACATTCCTGTTCTTGTCCATGTTTGTTCAGCAGGGAGTTCAGTACACTTAACTAAATGTGCAGAACAGACACATTTACTTTGGGGCAGTTTTATCAAAATAAAAGTCCTACATCCTGTAACCCTGAGGTTTACTATCACATTAATCAGACAGGTGGTGTTGAACAGAAATAGACTGCTGCCCGTACAGTCAGTTGGCAGTTTACTGATAATACGGCCGATAGCGGCCTTGATCTGGGTGATGTGGTCCGGGCATCTGACCCTGGGGAGGGGGACCCTGCATTCGTGGAGGAGGGGGCCCTCTTGGAGCTGGCCACATCCCAGGACTGAGCCCTCCTGGCTGGCTGAACGGGGGGCTGAGGGTGCCCTGGTCTTCAGGGAACTGTTGCATGGAGCTGGGGTTGTAGTGATGGGGAGGCGGGGCGTTCACAGGAGGGCCACTGTGTTGTGGTGGAGGTCCTGGGGGTGGGTGGTTCAAATAAGGGGGCAGCTGGCCCATGATATGCCCTGGTGGAGGGGTGATAGGTGGGGGAGCAGTGGACATAGGTGGAGGTGGGGCCTGGTTGTACACCATGTGTGGCGTCCCGGAGCCCTGGGGAGGATGCTGCATGGGGTGGCTGATAGGCGGAGGAGGTGGAGGTGGGGGGCCAAAGTGCTGCTGCGGTGGCGCCATCATGTGGTGAGAGTGGCTCACTACAGGTGGCTGGCCAGGGTAGTCCCCAGGGTGGTGGTGGGGGGGCTGACCAGGGCCACCAGAGTGAGGCTCCCGAGAGGAGGAGTCATCTTGGATGGGCACAGTGATGAGATTACTGTGTTTACGTGTTGTTACCGTGGCGATGCGGAACGTCTCAGGACCAAGACCCGAAGATGGTGGCGGGGCGTCATGAGCAGAAGGAGGGGGCGGCTGGCTGTAGGGGTCGTGGCCGCCGTGTTGGAGCGGGTTGGGGAGGTGGACGTGGTTCTTGGGGAGGTGAGGAGGAGGCACACGGAAGCGGTCGGGGATGTCAGATGAAGGGGGCATGTGGACCTGGTCCTGGCGACTTCCAGACTTGGCGGCCCTCAGGTGACGGTGGTTGACATGAGCTTGCAGGTCACGCTGGGACAGGTAGGTGCGTTTACATCCCGGAACAATGCTGCACATGTAGAGGGAGCCACGCTGGCACTGCTCGATGCGCTGCACGGGGTCTGTGCAATTATACAAGGTGAGACTGGAGAGAAAAGGACAAAGGTTTAGTAATAAAACATCTGCTGAGTCACATTAGACAGTATTATACACCTCTTTAAACAAAATACTGCTGCATAAGGCTCATTAAATAATAATAATTAAAAAAAAAAAAAAACAGTATTGACCACATATAATTACACACTTGAGCTCAAACCCAATACATCCCTTGCCCCAATCAGTTAGCCCTTCCCCTTTGTTTTCACACTGAGGGGTAGCGTGTCAAAAATCTTGTTGGAATGGAGGGGATGGGTGAAATTTCAAGGGTGCCCATTATAGAAACTGTCATCATGACTGTTTATGAAATAGTGTGTAATATTTACATGCACTCATTCACAACTCACTTTGCATGTCACTTTCACTGTGCTGCTATTTCCTTATGAATTAAGTCTTGTTATGCTTGGTTGGGTATGAAAGAGGCACACAGCCTCCAACCATGTAAAATGTAAATCTTGTGGCTTGTAAAATGATTGTCAGAGAAAGGGTTACCCTACTACATCCCCATCTTATAGACAATTCATATGTTGAATCTAATGATAAAACTATAATGGTATTAAAGCGTTTAAAAAGACCACAAAATACTGAAAATCTTACCCCGGGCACATCTTATCTCCTTTCTTCTCATGGAGTAAAGCACAGTCGTAGCAAAAAACATGTTTGCAGGGGATCTGAGTGAGTACAAGAAAGTGTTAATAAACATTTACCTTCATCACTGAATGGAAAAAAAAAAGTCAGCTTAGTTAAAACATACCATACGTCCATAGAGCTGGATTGGTAGGCCGCATTTATCACAGAAGTGAATGGGTATTTCATCCCTTTCTCCAATCAAATTTAACTGTTGGGAAAAAAAAATCATCACAGATGACTACATTTGAAACAACACATTTAAAAATCAATATGAAAAGGCTGTACACTATAGTCATGTTGTGTAGTACATTCATCTTCTGCCACTAACATACCTTGTAGTCCCAAAACAGCTGCTGGGGGAATCTCCTCTGACTTGCAAACACATCTCCTGCTTTGGCACCACAATCAAACCGCTCCTCTTGTTTGAAGACAAAATTATCTGCAAACACATGAAACTAATAATGATGCAATGTAGAATCAGTGAGACAGGTATTAAACAAACTATTATTAAGTAGCAGAGAAAAGTTAACTATAGCCAAAGAAATGACCAATGTCCTTGGTGTGGCAAAGTGTCTAATTTGCAGAAATTCTTACATATTTCCAGATTATACACAACTAACTACATTTGTCTGATTTCCACCCCTACCCACAATACGGCCTAAAATGATACCAAGGTACCTTTTTTATTTATTTAACACTGTTCAATTTTACCACACTTGAAACAACAACAGAGGAGACTGCTGGTAATTTGTTGAGTCAGTGGCCCTCTCTGGTGGTGGAAAGGTAAACTGCGTGGTTTTACTGCCCAGTAAAACACCTGTACAAACCTCTTACATCTCATCTTAATACCAAGGGCATAACATTGTAAAAAAAAAAGGGATCCTCCTTTTGTACCCTCGCAGCAAATATTTAGGAAACTTTTCCACAACATTTTAAAGTATGAAGAAAAAGAAGACATATGCATAGGCAAGGAATACACAGCCTTTAACAAGCAGGATCCTTTGGACTTTTACTGATGGAGGATGAGGGGCTCCTCTATCAAAAGAGGGTTTTGTGCCTTGCTCAAGGGTGCCTTGGCAATGATTGGGAAGTTACCTGGCAACTTCATGTATGTGTAAGTAGGGCTGGAACAACCAATTGATGTATGATTAATACATCTACTGGCTGATCATATATTTAATCAAATTAGGGCTGGACACCAGTATAATGATTATAAGTAGACTCTTCTAATGGATTCTTTTACATTTGTATGCAGGAAGGGTGAATTCAATAACAAGTTTAATTTAGCACACTTTATTTTGAGAAAGACATGAGACTGAGTCTCACAAACTTTTACAAGTAATAAATAATGCCATGACAGGCCTTCAGCTCAAAAAAAAAAAAAAAAAAAAAAATCAACCACTGCCAGATGACATATTCAGATTTGTCCATCTCCTCCTCAAAGTAGATTAGTCAGTCTCCATCTCAAACTACCATCTCTTAACACTGCAAACTCTCATTGGCTGTGTTCACACTTTCCACTCTTTAGGTGCTTCTCCTGCCTCCTCTGATTTAAAAACGCACATACACAGAGGAATTATTTTAGGGCGGGGAGCATTCTGTCCACTGTGAGAGAGGATTTAGGAGATAATGAGAGAAGCAAAACTCCAGAGAGAAATTTAAAGTAGTTTTTACTCATTTTGGTAGTAGCTTTCTTCTTACATCTGTTAAACGTAGATTTGTTTGTAAACTCTCTACTCAAAAGAAAACAAAATGAAGGGTACACTTTAGGAATGCTTTATGACATCCCGAGCAACATTTGATATCGATCACTGTGATCTGAGGTTTTTGGGTAGCTGCTTGGGCAAGGAAACCCATTTTATGAAGCTTCCCTTTGCAGAATTCATGAACTTATGTTGTTAAAAGAAGTTGTCTGAGATCTCTGCCCTGAGCAAAAGCAACTTTTAAGCACTTTGGAACTCCTTAACCCTGATTTAAAACCTTATTGCTAAGCTACTATGAACTTCTACTTATTTGACACTTAAAACTGAGCAGAGATTAAATTGTAGGGTATAAATCTAACAAATGGACTCTCAGGCAAGTTCTGTGAAGCGTGATGCACTCCAGGCTGAGCTTACCGTCGTCTCCAGGCTCATTTTTACATGGCCTGCTGCTTGGTCTCTGGGTGCGCGGTGGAGGTTTGCTCCTTAGTGGCTGCTTTGAAATGAGTTTGATGGGGATTCTTCTCCTGACATCTGGGCCTCCCAAACTCCCAGAGCCATCACTGCCTTGAAGATCATTGTCTGCAGGGAGAAAAAGGCCATCATAAGAAAAAAAGTGTTTTTAAATCTTACAGATTTCCATTCGCCAGAATAGTGTAATCTCATCACCTAAGAATGAGTAGTTGATCACATAATAATTATACATTTTTGGGCACAAATGGCCTAGTGGTCTAGTGGCACCCTATTTACCCAGGCGGCCCAGGTTCAAGTCTGACCTGTGGCTCTTTCACCGCAACACACTGAACTCCTTTGAATCTGCTTTAACATGGCCAGCAATGTTTCTGTGTGCTGCATGTTTGTGGGATTGCAATCTCGGCTCTGACTGAAAGGACAGGTGATGATAACATATGACTCAGCTGTGAGACCCATCAATATGTTGCAAGTCAGCCCTCAATTCTGCTGGGCTTTCTTCATGCTTCATTCTACTCTTGTAGGTGTTGTTAGCCTTGATGGAAGCTTGAACTATTGCTCCATAAATGCCATCAACTTGTGGAAGTCTTCTTCTGCAGGGCTGGCAAACTTGCTTGTGATGATGTGAATGTGAGATGAACTGTTGTCTGTTTCCATTGATTTCTCCTTGGGCTTTAAGCAGATCTGTTTAAGCATCATCCTAGTATTTCTATAATATGCTAGTTTAATACAAAGTATCTGTTTTTCCATTTTACTGTTGCTACAGTACTTTCATAGATCCCTTTCCCTGCTCATGGCTGACATTGTACATTTATACTGATCAAATTAAGCTATTACAGCCTAAAACATGTGTGTAGATTTGTGAGTAGCAAAATGTAACTCATATTGAGTTCAACTCGAATTGGTCTTTATTTTGTTGCACATAACCCAAAAAAAAGTTGATAAATTACACTAAAAGCAGACTCTTCACAGTGACTGCATCAACCAGTCTACATTTAGAGAGAGAGAAAAACACATTTAGTTTTTTAACAAGAGTAGAACGAAGCTGAAACTGATCTAGTCCTGCCGCTTCCTCACAATTTCAAATCACATTATAAAGTAAGAATCTTCCTCAGCACCTTGCAGTATTAGCAAGGTGCTGCTGTTGTACATCACCAAAGTAGAAATACATAAATACTACCTGAAACTAGTGTCCTGATTCGGATCAAGTGTATCGGATTGGAGCAGATAAAAGCATTTATTTTATTGATCAGAGCTCAGCTGATCATTTACGTCAGCTGTCATAAACAGAGCACAATTTGCAGCAAGCCATAAACGTGCAAGACAACAGTAGTAGCACCATTAGCAGTCCTGTGGCTAAAATGAAAGCGGTATGGAAATGCAAACGGGTGAAACGGGTGTGTTATACTGCCAATTTGATAAGACATCTTTGAATTAAACATGCAACAGAATCTGGCAACTTCAGCTACAGTAACAGAGGGGGCTGCTACACTGAAGCAACAAACTCTTGACTTTAAGAGGAAAGGTAAATACCATTGAAGCGTGATGAGGCAAAAAAAGATTACAGAAAAGGTGATCATGATGCTGGTTTCCCTAAACATGAATCTTTGTATCATTTTATGGTAATAGTGGGTAAAGAAAGCACCAGTTTCACTTCAGAAAAGTCATTGTGGTGATAAGAGTGCCTTGTATTTGATATTCAGATTTTAATGCAATGTTGGTTAGTGTTTTCATTTACACCTCAGATTACACTGCTACATTTAACAGGGACTGTTGTTTTGAATCTGCAGGTTTCACTTTTTTTTTATCTTGTGCCTATTCAAGTCAAACTGTTTACTAGGGCTATAGTCAACCATAGAAAAACTTGGTGGACTAAAATTGCACCAGATCATCAATTGGTCATTGGTCCTCGGAACCCCCCCCCCACCCCCCCCCACCCAAAAAACCTTCATGTTATTTCTACATCAAACTTATCAGTGACAATGTAGTCAGTGCATTTAGGTGGTAATTAAAAATTCAAAATGAACCCAAAATGAACTTAAAAATCATACGATTTTTGCAGTATAACCACCTTATTTTGTAATTAAATAATAATCCTTTCAACAAAATGTTGCCACAACGCTGAATTTTTCGACATGTTGTCAATTAACAGGGAAACAGAGCATAAACATGCTTCACAGTCTTTGGTGGGAGGGTCCTAATGACGTCGTTTTGACTTTCTGGGTATTTAACCTGTAATTAATTACCCTGAAAGACACGAGTAAATTATATTTGAATAGTTATATTCTTTTTTTTTTTGTAAATTATATTTTGTAACACTTGATAACTGAGAAAATAACAACACATGACGTCTCCCTTCTCACCCCTGCAAAAAAAATGGATTCTTCCAATTAAAGTAGCACGAGCGATTGTTAGACCAATTGGATTTTGGTAGGACATGAGGTCATCGACCAATCCACTTGAGGCTGTCAGCCCTACTGTTTACACCTCTTTAAAGTGGGGCTGGGATATTTTTAATTCTTTTTTGTTTTTTGAGTTCTGAAACAAGCAGCAGCTGCAGACTTAAAAATTACCCTCGAGAAAAAACGATGAAGAAAGACCAGCCCGATCGGTTTCTCTTCCATTATTGTCAGGAAGCTTGCCCCTTCTTGATTTTGATTGGCAACTTTACTTTATTTACTCTATTCTAATAAGCAAAAACAACTGAAACTCTAATCTAGGCCAATATGAGGATCGCAGACACTCAATATTTAAAAATCGGATGAGAATCAGAGGGAAAAAATACCTATCGCGACAGCCCTACTTTCAGGTGAATTGATTTTTAATCCAGAGTTACAAATATTCAGTGTATCTATTTACCTTTAAATGTATTAAAATCAACACTGATTGAGCAAAATTACTTAATCTGTTAAAGAATATATTTTATTGGGGATTTAATATAACACTTGATTAATTTCTAATGCAGATGCAATGTGACAGTGTGGAAAACAGTGACCCGTGTCTATCCCAATGTTGAAATCTGTTTAGCTTGCATATCTTTAAAAATGTTAATAAAAATTGGATCTCAAAAAAGAAAAGAAAAAAAAGAAAACTGTTTAGCTAATCTAATATCGATGTTCATGTAAGGTAACCCCCAATAGCTATTTTTTGTGCAACCGTTAAGGGAGAATGACAAATGCGATGTTATCAACGTCCACTAACGTTTGTAATTTTATTTGTTAGTTTGTTAAATGCCTCTTAAATGAACCCATCTGTAATTGCAATAGATGTTTCCTTGCAGAGCTAAAAGGTTAACCGGTCGGACAAAGACTAGAGTTTTATCACATATTCGATAGATGTCAAGCTATCATTGCTAGTGTGGTTAGCATAATGCTAAACCTGGTCAGGTATGATTCGCGCCGCAACTACCGTAAACACAAGCTTATAAACTATTTTACCTACAAGCAGAATATAATCTTACGTTGATCGTGTAATGATGGAATTATATGTGCTTGACTGTAGCAACACAATAAACCATCTATTATCGTTCAGAACTTAATGCTAACTTTCAGCGAACACAAGTGCCATAGCGTTACTCTAAAGCCTGTTTTCGGCTAGCATTAGCCTGGACCATGCTAGCTTTAAGGCTACTTTGGGTAATAACAGGGTGTCTCAGAAAACCCTTCTCATCTGAAATACGTCAAGGCCATCTGAACAGCTATTACAGCAAGAACTGTGGCATCGTAATGTCCAACATAAACATTTAAGGCGTTAATACCGTCGGCCGGACTAAGCATTTTGCTTACCGCTTTGGTCCATGATCCAACGAGTGAACGCAATGCATTGTGGGGTAGAGAGAGAGAAGAAGAGGGGAGGTGAAGGGAGAAGAGATGAAAGAAGGGAAGGAAATTAGATGAAGAGAAGAGTTAAGATAAGGGTAGAAGAAGCGAAAATAAGCTAAAAGACGTAAAAAATATAAATGGCTTAATGAAAAAATAAAGTTTATTTTAGTTGCTCATATTCCTTGTTACTACCCAATTTCCAAAAAGTTGGGCCGCGTTGTGTTCTGTAAACAAAAACAGAACCCAATCTTCTCAATCCATATTTTATTCATGTTAGAACATAAAGCACATATCAGATGTTGACCTGAGAAATTGTACTATTTCATGAAAAAAACATATTAGCTTGTTTTGAATGTGATAGCAGCAAAACATATATATAAAAAAAATTTGGGATAGGGCAACAAAAGTCTGGGAAAGTAAATGGCACTTCTGGAAAATAGCTGGAGGAGCATTTTGCAACTAATCACATTAATTGGCAACTGGTCTGTAAGGTCACTGAGTATAAAAGGAACATTTTAGAAAAGTAGATCTGTCCCTCAAAAGTAAAGATAAGCACAGGTTCACCAACCAACAAAAAACTGCATCTAATATTTTTGCAACAATTTCTGAAAAATGTCATCAAAAGATTCAGAGAATCTGAAGAATTCTCTGTGTGCAAGGAACACGAATGCAGGTCAATTTTGGATGCTTGCAATCCCCTGCATTAAGAAAAGGGTTAATTCTGTACTGGAAATGCAAGTTAAGGCTGTATAATGCAAAGAAGAAGCCGTATGTGACCATGATCTAGAAACACAAACCCACTGTGGGTCAAAGCGCATTTAAAATACACTGAGGCAAAATAGAAAACTGTTCTATGGTCAAATTAAACTTTCAGTTCTGTTTGGAAACTGCAACCTAAGATGAGAGGGACCATCCAGCTTGTGATCAGTGCACAGTTTAAAACCATCTCTGATGATATGGGGTTGCATTTGTGCCTATGGCGTGGGCAGCTTACACATCTGGAAAGGCACTATCAATGCTGAAAAGTATAGAAGTTTTAGAGGAACATATTCTCCCACCAGACAAGAATGAGACAAACTTTCTCCACCAAAACTCAAGCAACTGGTCTCCTCACTTCCCGGATATTTACATACTGTTGTTAAAAGAAGAGGGGATGCAACACAATGGTAAACATGACCCTGTCCCTACTTTTATAAGGATGTGTTACTGCAGAAAATTATTTAATATTTTTGATGAAATGGTAACATGTCTCAGTTTCAACATTTGATATGTTCTTATGTTCTATTGTGAACAGAATACGCCATATTCACATTTAGAAATCACTGCATTCTGCTTTTATTTACATTTTAAACAGCGCCCCAACTTTTCTGGAATTGGAGTTGTATAATGGTCACGCTGGGTTGCAGGTAAATGTCTAAATTGATACACTGCGGTAATGTTATCAATAAAGAAGTGAAACCCTCAGAATTTACCATGAGTTTGATCAAAATCATGGAGATAACCGTGTCGCATCATACAGTACTCCTCTATGCTTTGCTTGAAGTCAATGCACGTGCCCAATGTAGCTCCGGTGCGCGCTCTCGTAGCATGTCGCCATTTTGATTCGAAAAATATGACTGAGTTTTTCCTGCTTTGCTTGCTAAACTTAGCCTCGCGTTTGAATTATTCCGCTCGTGAGTACGAAACATAAACTCATTGTTGAAACAACAGTTTTTCCTGTTTGCGTCAAGTAGCCGTTAACGTTGGGAAAGCGCCCATTTGCTAGACTTTAAAGCCAGATTTGACTAACGTTAGCCAAGTTGAGCTAGCTAACTGTAGCCTGAGCTGTCGCAGACTGACCCTTCTTCAAAACAAATCACTCACAGGCTAATGTATGTTAGCTTACACGGCTAGCTGAGAGTTAGCTGGAAAGCTAGTGACTTAGTAGCAGGCTGCCTGACGAAAAACTCCACCAACAGTCTCATACAGACGGAAGGAATAGCAGCGGACTTGCAATCAAAGGTAAGTTTTTGGACGAAAATATCCCCGTGAGTTTGGGGGGCTAGCTAACGTCAACTCTGCTGCTGCATGGACAAAGTTGAACCTAAGTTTAGAGCTATTTAAGTTTAGCCTTGGACACGTTAACTGTTGGTTGCTAATTAGCTTACGTGCTAAACAGCAAAGGAGGAACTAACGTAAACGGTAGCCAAATGTTTGCTAACTTGACAACTTTGTGGTTCAAACGTATCAATTTAAATTGTCATAAAGCTGATGTTTGCTAATCGGCTAAGTTTGCCGAAAGGTTCAGTTGAGCTGTTTGAGCACTTGAAGCTAGTTAACGTAACGTAGTTATTAACTTGTGTTTTACCTGGTTACCATCGCAATCAGCCTTCATTACTTTTGTCCCATTGATACTTCATTCAAAATAATTTATAGATTCTATACTCAGGTTATTTATATCCGAAACTAAAGAGCTAGTCAACCAAAGAAGTGTTTCTCAGTGCAGCCATTCGGAGTTTCTGAGGCCAGCAGCGACCAAGTCTTGCTGAGTTGCTGAAATCAACGTTAAACACTGTCGAGATTAATAAATATATGCTTTCAAAGTTCTATCTATCTATCTATCTATCTGTATATTAGGAGCATATGTTAAATCGTCGTATTAAATAACTGTGGAGTCTGCCATCACAGTCGAGCAGATGTCTTCATTTTTTGTGTCTTGTATTATTTGGTAGTGGTGCCTCTACTGGAGTTGAAGTAAACAGAAATCTGAGCTCCAGCCACAAGTCAGTTGATGTGCACTTCATGCCAAGGCTACAGCAGCTCATTTTACATTTCTTAAGCTACACACAAGTGCGTGTCTTTCATTGTTATATCGTCTTAACAAATGTGCACCCCTTATGTGGTAGATTTTTTACATGGAAGGAGGGCTGGTATCAGTATATACTGTATTTTTCATTCTACAATTAAAACGTGTTAGTAGTGAACACACTTCTAATATTAAGCCATTAAAGTCTGAACTAAAGGTCTATTTTGTTGATAAAGTTGATCAGTTTTACTGTAATTGAAAAATACAAGAAACACATTGCACCTTTGCAGATGTAATTGAAAGCGATTTTGTGCTCAGAAAACCAAGGAACATACACTTACATTCACAAATATCCACTGTACCTTTGAATGCAACTATGAGAAAAGTTTGAAGAAAATAATACTGGTCATTGTTTAGTCTATTTTTTCTTGTTTAAAATGGCAATTAAAAAACATTCCTTTCAATACATTTTATATACTATTTGCAATATGAGTGAAATTAATTGCAGTTAAAGGTTTTTGCAAAATCTTTCAGCCCTAATATCAGTATCATTCCCTCATTCTTTATTGATCAATACACATTTTTAAAATGTAAATACTGTAAAATTATCTACCCCATAAAAAAAACACTCTGCATAGGTACATAATTTCTTGTCTTGTTTATTACAGCACGATTCATATTCCTTACCTATGAGCTGTAGCATTATGTAGACTTAAACATATGAATATATTTATAGTTTAGACAAACTATGATCTGTTTTCATGGTTAAATGTGAGAGGAAATGTCGGTGTACTCGGAGTCTTATACTAAAAGAAGGGATTTAAATAAACCTTGGTATCAGCATTGTCTATAATGTGATGTTAAACATCTGTATCAGTGTCTGCCCCAACTGTCATGATGGGCCTAGCTCTACACCTGGGCAGTCACTGTGCCACTTTAATCCGATTCAGCCACACATTTTGAGTCACACGACTCACTTGGAAGTTGTGCTGACTTATGATGTATCGTGTGTTGTTTGTCATACTGTGCACAGGTAACCCTGCATAGCAGATGGATACGCCAATTTCCGTGTATCTCACTGGTGAATCCATTTTGCAAAGCTCCTGTCTGAACCGTTTGGGCCCGGTTAGAAAGTGACAGGACCAACCAGCGACGAGGGGCAGTACTTTCTAGCACAGCAGAGTCGTGACTTACGCAAGCAGCAACAAGAGACAGATGCAATTATGGTGGAAGACATTAGCGTGGACGCTGCTGAAGTGCAGTTTTATCAGAACTTGACGAAATTCCTCTGTTAACGGAGGATCAAAGAACAGCATTGAGTTGTTTTATTTTCAAGAAGTTCTGTACTGACATGTCTACAGTCGCCATGGTTCGCATTATGCAGTTTCCTATGGGGTTTAGTCCTCGGTATGGGTGCAGCTTGATAGCGGCCACGTCACATGTTTTGTTGCTCTGACTGGCCTGTGAATATGTGACAGAACGTTAATCCAATCACCCTCTGATGTTTTTTTTTAAAGGCTCTGCCCTTTCCCAAACGCTGTGTATAAGTGGTTTTCCAGGTGGATGTGTGAAGCAAATCCATCTGGCATGTCAAGTTAGTGTACAGGAGGATATGACGGCCAACCATGGCCTGACTACAGTTCAACCTGCTGCTCCTGACCGGTCGGATGGATTTCTGAGTCCAGACATCCCCACAGTGAGAGCAGAACCATGAGCTCAGTCCTCAACTTTGTGGTATTTTTTCATTTGTAAACTGTCAGACAGCATCTTACAGCATCATGGCAATAGCAAGGAATGACTTTCTAATACCCCCACACCCCTGCTTTAGTAGAAGATATAAATGTGCAGTAAATATTCCTGACATGGATGGTGATGCTGTTTGTGTGTGTAGGATGGGGGGGTTTAAATTGGATACGACTTCAACATCAGTGTGAGGAAACTGCAGATTTTTGTCGCTGTTTACTTTAAATAGCGCGTGATGATCGTATGAGCTAGTATGAGCTAACATTCCACCACAACTGGCATAGAGTCAGCTTGAAATCACACAGTGTATGCCCAATTAAATATATATCACTTTAAAGGTACAAATCATAGAATTTTCAAACTAAAATGTCTGACTAAACCTATCTGTGCACTTAAATTACCTAAAATTTTTCCAACAGCTTTCAAGGCCAGAGAAATTCCAGGTTTTCTAAAGTTGTAACTTCAGTGTCTTGTCACGGTGGCTATCCAACATGAAAGCAAGCTATGTTTATTGTTATTGTGCTAACACCAGATAATAGGTCAGCGATTGCCATGTATGGAAGTGGAAACAGCTCCTGTTATGTTGCTGTAACTCACTCAAGTTTTATACTTATGATGGACCACGATTATTCTCTGCCATCAGCTACAGGTTCTGTCGTCCAAGCTCCCTCTGCTTGTTTCGACTACGGTCCATTAGGAGACCATATTCATCTGGGTCTGTTGGGGCAGAATAGTAGGGAATCACTCCGGTGATTCACGGCTACCCTTGACATTCTCTTTTTGTAATTTTGAGAGCCCTGTGGTTGTGGAATTGACATACTGTGTGTTTAATAGTGTAATATTTCATGTTTAATGCTTTACTTAGAGAGCAGAGTTATGCAGACATTGTATGTAAACATAGCTGGCCAATAAAGCTTATTATTTTTTCCGTAAAACAACTAAGTACCAAAACATTAATGACATTAATGACAGAGCTGTTTACTTATTTGGCAGCTCCAGCATATAGCTAAAGGTGCATTGAAGCAGCAACAGGCTGAGTGTAATTGTAGATTTGTTTGTTCTCAGTTCACTCTCAGAGATTGTTAGATCTTTCTGTGCACGTATCCTGCTAATTATCTTAAACAGCATTGTAAAATTTTTCTCTCCAGCAGTTGTGTCTACATTTTGATTTAGTGGGAGAGCTTGCATAAAAGTTTAGGTGAGGTTTCCCTTTTGCTTGATTAATTTACAGACTATTGTCAGCGCATGGCATCAACATATATGCCCTTTACATGTGCTATTGTTCCTCTTTTCATACTCTGTGTGCCAGTAGACTGTTTTTGTTGAGGTTGCCTCTGGTGGGTTCTATTTTGGATGTAAAGTCAAGCATTTGCTTCCCTGCTCTGTGTCCACAGGGAGCATTCAGCGGGGTTATTATTGCACTTGTGTACTCTGTAAATGTATGCCAGATGGACACTGCTGCTTGCTGCTGCATGTGCAGGGACGGGTCCTCCTCAGGAAAAAAAAAAAAAGAAACTAGAAAAGGAGGAAGCACTTTAATTTCCTCCTTCAGTTTTACTTCCACCATCAACAGTTGATAGCATGTTGCTAAGAGAGACACATTAGCAGCGACAAACCTAGCAGATGTAAATGTGTTTTGTCACACAAAACGTTGTCCAGATTAACTGCCACAGTAACCATACGAGGCAACACGAACTAAGCAAAGCTGTGTAGTTGCAATAGCATCATATACTAAATCATTTAAGATGCACTCCTTATGTACCACCCTCTGGTTAAGGTTATTTAAAAACCTGTCACACGATGTCAATGAGACATGAGAAGTAGATGTTGACTAAACTTTGTTAATTATGTTTTAAGTATAGAGTGGGGGGTTGGCTTTCTGTGTATATCTCAGCATTAAACCCGGCTGAAAACTGGCCTTAATCTTGATTGACTTGGCCAAATCTTGGCCTAACATGTATTAAAGCTAAATGATACTGTACCATATACTGCATAATAATGTGAGGCTAAATGTTTCATTTGCAATGGTCCTATGCAATTTATTTAAATGTCTTTTCATGACACTAAATTAATTCCTAAAATAGTAATGTAAAAACCAGGGAGATGTAATTTCCTAGTCGGTTTGTTGTTATGAAAGGTTTGCCCTTACAGCCATTTTGGTTGCTTGCGAATATTCTCACTGGGATGACCTAAAATTACTGATGCATGCATAATTCACATTTTTGGACTAAACTATTGGGTTTTATTCTAGGGTATGTGAGTGGTTTTTATATAAAATTAGGGGTGCACCGATTGCAATTTTCTGGCTGATCACTGATCTTTAAAAAGCCTCACCTGCCGATTCCGATTTTGGCCTTTAGTCTTTCATTTTTCACATTTTAGTAGGTAGAGGCATATAAAACCAAACTTATCCACCGATCTTATTTACAAGGATCGGCCGATTGCTGATCTCCTAAAATTAAGGAAATCGGCGCCAATACCGATTTTGGCCGATCGATTGGTGCACCCCTATATAAAATGTCATGTTCTGCCTACAGAACTTTTCACAGTCTTTTGAAACTGATACCACTCTTAGGCCATGTTCACATTGCAGGCCTTATTGCTCAATTCAGATTTTTTCTCTGATTTTTTTTGTTTTGGCTGTTCACACTGCAGTCAAATCCCAATAGATCAGATAGGTATCTGATTTAGAACCGCATACAAAAGTGGCCTGAATCTGATTGGAAAAGGTCAGATTCAATGTGACTAGTGCTGCTCACACTGTCAGAAAAACATCAGATGTGAGTCATATGAGCAAAAAAAAATAAGATTCAGGTCACTTTTAACTGCAGTGTGAACATAGTTTTAGTTACTCTTTACTCTTTTAGATCCTGGTCAATGTATGGATATCAGATCATTGGCTGATAGAAGCCTAGAACAGTTGTATAAGTAATTGCTAAGGATGGGCATCCTTTCTAGTCTCACTATTCGATTTAATCTCAATGTATCACGATTGGTTGTATGTTTAATTTTCTATATAACTGCACATTAGATATGAGAAAATTAATGCCAATACTGATGTTGATATTTGAAATGAAAATTAAACCATTGGCTTAAGCAATCCATGACTTCTTTTGGTCTAACACTCCCATAATGACAACATGTTTTCTTGTGTTTGACCATAAAACATAGAAGAGTTTGTCCAGCATGTGACCTCTACTGCCCAGCAAAAAAAAAAAAAAATCTCTGTTGAATGAGCAGTTAGGCATGCCAGATGCCGGCATCAAAATAATAAACATTGGACACTGATATCTTTTTATGCCACATTATTTGCTGATGCTTGATGTTTGTCAACATGACTGATACTGGCTGATAGGCCTGGGCAATATGGCCTAAAAATCTAATCCCCGATTTTCTTTAAAAAATTCTATTTACGGTTTTGAACGATTTTTTCTTATCCTTGTTTAAAAAACACACACAAATGACCAAAAAAAGAAAAAACATGTTTTTCTTTTAATTTCTGAATTAAATGTAACAAATACCAACTGAATTTTTACTGCAAGGAGAGTGTACATCAACACAGAAAGGCTGCAGTTATTTGCAGAAACCTGTGATGGCATACAGAATTCATGTCTGAACGTAACATAAAGAAATGTTTGGTTTTTTTAATCTCTGTATGTTCAATATTGTGATACTGCTCCTATAGGTTTAGGTTTCACCTCTGTAATGCTGAGATGAGTCAAGCTTTAATCAGCTACTCCTTAATTCCCATTGGGGGCGTTCCCAATAAAAGCCCTTAATAAATATCAATTGTCGGAAGTAGCGTTTTTATCATTGTTCAACTAAGTTTCTGCAGTGGTACTGGCGACTTTCTGCAAGTGCAGCATGACTGCTGCATCTCTTCATACATCTCCGTCTCATTTAACGCCACAGCTCGCTTCTAGGACTGAGCATGGACTTCTTAAGCGAGTCAGGAGTTTAAACACATTTCAAACTGTTGTTTAAGGGGAAGCACTGCAGCGCTGAGCTAAAAACAAACCGAGGTGACCCAACTTGTGTTAAAACCCCATATAGACCGACAGATACACTCTGCAAAGCGAACACAGTCCTTAATTATTACAGACATTAAACTAAGAGAGGAAAAACACAGGTTTAACCTGTTAACTGTATTACAGTTTAAATACAGCTGCACGAGTGAGTGACATTCAGTTAGTTACGTGGCTGCTTTTACTGCTAGAGCAAAACTTACTGCTGACTGGACTCAAAATAAGCCGTCTCCTATCACTTTACTAGCTAGTGGTTGCTTCTTGCGTGGGCTCTACGGCTGAACGCACCCATTTAAAAACTGGTTACGCGGCGATGCAGAAGACCATTCCATGACAGAATTTTTACAATTGACAGTATTGATACTGGTTTATTGCCCAGTGCCCACCGCTAGATTTCAGTGCTATTGACTGCTTTAAGTGTGTGTTTGATGGACGCAGTGGATTTGTCAATTCTGTGGTGAGACACACTTTCGCCTCTCAGCTGCATGTCTTTGATTGAGATGTTGACACATGTTAGCTGTGCTGCTTCCTTTAGTTGCCATAGCTTTTAAACAAATATTGCAGCGTGCTGTTGTGTGTTCATGGTCCGAAGCTGCAAACCTGAACCAGGTACAAACAGCTGACAAAAATATACAGTTCTTATGGGATCAAACTCAGGATTTGCGACCATAGCCATGCTGTTGTGTGTGCGACTCTGTGATGAAGGAGGGGAGGGGTGTAAACTACAGGAGCCCCAGTCTAAGAAATCCTTGTTGATATGGATCAAAGAATCAAATAACAATTGAGTACATGAAGTAATTTCCATGAGAAAAGAATCCCTTCATTATTTACATGTTTTGCAGCTTCACATGTCCTTAATAAGAAAAAGTGACTACTTTCCTGTGTTTTTCATGTCTGATCGTGTTCATATAGGAAAGAGATAATGTGACACATTTGCACGGGTTCCTTTTGAGATGAGCTTTTAAAAGTTTGGATGAATGAAGGGGAGGGACTATGCTAGTCTGACTTCTGTGGGGAGGAAACACTGATGTTCCAATTTTGTCTGTCATTAAACTAAAACCTACACTATGCGTGGGACTATTAGAGATACTAACAACATATCAGTCCTCCCTGACATCATAATCATCAGCTGTCACTTTAAGCACCAAGGCCACAACATCATGACTAACATGGAGCCTGAGAACGTGGCACAACCAGATTTGTTTTTAATGTGTTTGCAATGCTGGGTCTTACTGGAATGATGGTACCAGTGACTTTTTAACATAGTATTTACACTGAGTTATACATTAACAACATAGTACCATAGTTACTGACAACAGGTAGATCCATGCTATCAAGCAGGTGGTTACATTCCTGCCGGTGTACATTTTTCTGGAGATACTAGATTGAAGGACTGTGATTGAAAACAAAGTTTGCTTTGTTTATAACAACAAACATGTTTGAATTTAATGCACTACCTGTGCAAATATATATATGACCAACCTCAAGGACAACGCAACTCTAAAAAAAAACATATATTCCAAGGAAATAAAATCATGTTCAGCTGATGTGTCAGCAGATTTTAATTTCTTTCTTCTAAAAGTTCATTGATAATCTCTGTCTCATGTCGTTGCAGGTTATGGTGAGCCTCTCAGCGTCTCATCTCCTAAAGAGGCCTGCGTTTTAAGAGGAGACCCATGCTGATAAATGCCAGGCCTCACCACACTCTCTGTCGTCTGCACAAACACAAATGCCTGCCTGCCCGTGGGGGAGGTCTGATTAAAGATATCCACATTTCATCCACTGGTATGTGAGAGCACTTTGCTGTATGGCATGTTTGTCTTTTTTCATATTTATCTAGTACATGACTACTTCTATTTGGACAGTAATAACCCAACCGTTGTCCTTTATTTATTTTCTGTAGTACAGGGGTCATTAACTCCATTTACTGGACATTGAAATGAACTAAACTAAAATAAATATTTTGGTCGAATTAACATATTCTTGTAAAAATGTTATTTCTTTAAAAATGAATGGAAATTTAAGCTTTTTACAGTGTGGCAATATACCTGTCACCTCTTATATACTACTTATCACCTATACTGAAGCCAGCCACAAGGGGGCAATTGAGATACTTTAGCTATATTTCTGGAGCCCTCTTTATGTCTATGGGTGCACTCACTAGGCCATCCGTACTGTGCCTGGGCCCGTTTCAGCCTAAAGTCCAGTATGCTTGGCCAGTGTGAGTGCAATCGTTACGTGCTTTCTGCAATGGTTAATACACCATTATGTAGAAGCTCTTTAACCGAAATGATATTTTTGATGCTAAAATATAATTATTATTGTTATCCCTGAAGTTTCAAATTTACCAATTTACAAAAAAGCTGAAAAAACAATAAAGCACATTAATATTTCTTGATTAATCTGTCAAATTATAGTTATTTACTTGCATTGCTGAACAGAAAAATGAGTGAGCTGGCTCAAATTTGGGTATAAAAAGGTAAATTCAGTTTGAAATTCCTCATTCCTGTTCAAAATGGTAAAACGTGGAGAGCTCACTGAAAATGAAAGAGTCCGCATTAAAGCACTTCATGATGCTGGATAGTCTCTGAGACAAATAGTGAAAGACATAAAGTGTTCTCACAGTGTGGTCAGGTATGTTATGGAGTCAATTGCTGAGACCGATACTTACAAAATGCGCCAAGGAAGAGGCAGGAAACAAAAGTTAACTGAAGCAGATGTCAGACACCTCAAGATTTTTAAGTACTAGAGACAGAGGGAAGACCACTGCTGATCTTCAGGCAGAGATGAATGCTTCTAGATCAGAGTCTGAGAAAGTCTCCAGAATGACCATAAGCAGACAACTGATGGAACAAGGCTTAAAGGGAAGAATAGCTGCTAAGAAGCCATTATTAAGGCCTGCAAACATCCAGAAACACCTCAGATTTGCCAGGGAGCACAAACACTGGACTGTTGATGACTGGAAGAAGGTACTCTGGACGGACGAGTCCAAGTTTGAACTCTTCAGTCAGCATTGTCGTGTTTATATCCGCAGAAAAGCTGGAGAACGTTTTGATGACAGATGCATTGCACCCACAGTGAAACACGGTGGAGATTCCATTATTAGATTCCAACAAGACAATGACCCCAAGTATACTTCAAAGCTGTGCAGAGACTATGTGACCAAGAAAAAGGAATCTGGAGTACTGGAACTGATGGACTGGCCAAGTCAAAGTCCGGAATTGAATCCAATAAAACTAATTTGGGATTTAGTAGATTCAAAGATTGATCGCACACAAGTTTCATCTAAAGCAAGTCTGTGGGAACAGCTAGAAACTATTTGAAACTCAATAACAAAAGAGACTGTGGAAAAGTGCATAAAAACAATGCCAGCAAGAATGCCAGCTGTTATCAAGGCCAAAGGAGGCCTTACAAAATATGAAGTTTTTGGTTATTATGTGTGAAAAAGGACTATTTAGTTGTTTCAGTTTGTTGTTGCCAAATAAATAACAATAACATTTTTAGTTTTAAACAAGTTTTTGAAAGATTTCTAAAATATTTATGTTTTCTTGTTTTTATGACAGGTGGTCTAATAAATTTGTTGAGCACTGTATATTTTGTCTCTTTGATCTTCAACAAGTTACAAGGACTTTATAAGAGCAAAAGAATTTAACTTCACACAGCTTTACTATGACCTCGTTCTAATGGATCCCAGTCCAGTCCACATTTCTGACCAGTTTCGCGCCAAGTCAGGCTTTAACCACTGTGAGAGGATTTTTGGTTTGTAAAATAAAGCTTCTTCCCTTAATTGAGTCACAACCAGCAGCTCACAGGATAACAAACACCTTTCATCCTCTGTGCGTAAAGGAGAGTGCCAATTATGCGGACATGTGTGTGCCGGTTATTCTCACGGCTGATTTAACCTCTCTTATTATAAAATTATAATGCCAAACTGTCATCCACTGAATGAACTTACCTCTAATTCTATTTCTTGTCACCAAGAAGTGAAAGTGGGATCTTGATCGCTGCCGTTTGGACGGAACATTGTTTTTTAATCCTGAGGCGCATTCACCTCCAGCTCTCATCAGGTGGTTAAAATTGCTCTTGTCACCGTTAAAAAAATGTTATCTGAATATTTAATCCATTCTCTGGACACAGGCTGTCCTTTGACATGAGAGCTTGTTTGGTGCAGCACTGACAGGCATCCAAACGCAGAGAAAAGGCTCAGTTCATGGTGCATAAAAGAATTCCATGGGGATTCAGATAGTATATTGACACGCAGAAGAGCGGCTGTAGGGGCTCATACGAGTTAAAAAGTCCGGGTTTCATTCATCAGAAGTGCTTGGAACTCTGATCAGGCTCAAGATTATATGCTGTGAGCGATAATTCTCCGCTATGAACTGCTTTCTCTCTCTCTCCCTCCTCACTGTACCCTGTATAGCTAGTTAACGTAGCTACAGATCCCAGGTCAGCTGAAATAACTCCGGTGTCAGACCAGATATCGTATAAATCTGTTGCTATTTTACAGCCTAAAAAACAACACTTATATGTACTGAGTCATCAACACGTATAAGTTCATCAGCGGTGGATGCTTCGTGTGATGACGTCGGCGCTTGACGTATCCGTGCCCAGGCCTGGATGCGTTGAGCAGTGTGAGTGCGGGCCAAAGGGGGGACAGGGGAGGGGGTCAAATGGGCTTCAGCACGGTTAGAATACGGCACGATACGGATGGCCTGTGAGTGCGCCCTATGACTGCGACTGATGATAAGTTGTGTTTTGATTGGTGAAATACACATGCAGGAAAATTGCAACTTCAAAGAGCCTTAAAAATGAAGCTTGAACCAAAACAGGAATGATAAGTATTTTTTTTTAATCATGCAAAATTACACAAATACAATAATTATCTGATTCTTGTTTGAAAAGTAGCTAAGTTGAAGGTTTTATTTAAATGTAAGAAAAAAAAGTTAAACAATAGCATGTCATATTTTTTCCTTCTCAGATTTTCAGAATAAAATTATCCTCCAAGGGCCCAATGGGGAGCCATGGGCAGTCTGTTGTGTCCCCCCAGCTTATGGTGATTTGACATCAGTGCAGTTTTTGCTACACTGAGCATGTATGCTGTTTGACATGGGGGTCATAGCTGTTACTGTAGAGCATGCACAGAACACCAAGGCCAGTTTTGGTCCTATTAAGGCATTTAAATGCAAGGGTTGATCAATCTCTAGCAGCATTATCCAAATGTCTTAGCTTGACTCTGGAAAATTTGATTTGCTACAATTTCAGCGAGACACATTTGTTAATATGTATTATGAAAGTCAAGTTTAAAGACTTTTGTTATTTTCAGATGCATTTTTGGATACAGTGTATTTCTTTTTCAGTTTGTTGCAATCATTCACAGTATAAGGATAAATGGTCTTTAACTCCATGAAACAAATTATAATGAAGCTGATTCTGTGGTACAGTAAAATAGAAAACCACACTGAATAATTTTAAAAAACAGGGAAGGAAATATTTAAAAAGCCTTTATTATAATAGCCAACTAATTTAAAAAGCCGCCATGTTTCAGCCATGTAGGTCTCAGGGCCTACAGTAGTCCAGCGCAAGAGTGAGAAAGGAAAAAGCAGAGAAAGGAGCCACAGCTACTGGTCTGAGAAGTCAGTCAAGCATTCAAATGACTTGGATGGATGCGAAAAACTCAAAAACATCAACCAGTTCTGATAAAAAATAATCTAAAATGTTCCAGAGTCCATGTGCAAACATGTTAAATAAAACAAAAGATCATGTTTCTTTATTTATTTTCATGCCTTTAGTTGAACAAAACTATAATTTGAGTTTTTATAACTGCATGTCATTATAATTAAATTTAGCAGAGGAGATTTTTTGCTGTACTGAGGTGGAGTGCTTCCTGGGTTTTACTCCTGGCACCCCAGGGCTGACCTCTCTGTAACCTCATTGTCTTCATTGTCCCTGCTGCCCAAGTCAGAGCCACAGTTAATCACCTTCATACTTTAGTCCCTGTTATTAAACTGGCCTCCATCAGTCCCGGTCCTGTAGTCTTCACTCAGAGGCTGCAGGGTAAAATTACTGTTGTCTGCTCCCCCGCTTCTTTGTGTAGGTGCATCTCAAAAAATTAGAATATCATGTAATAGTTCATTTTTTCCTGTCGTTTACCTCAGAAAGTTTAAATGTCTGTATATTCAAGCTTTATCTCATACAAAGTGAACATTTCAAGACTTTTTTTGTCTTGATGATTACGGCTTACAGCTTGTGAAAACCAAAGATCTGCTACTTCAAAACATTTGATTATTATAGAAAAGTCCAATTTGCAGAGATTTCCGAGCCTTCATTCTCTTACTCTGGTTCAGTACACACAACTGCAATCATGGGGAAGATTGCTGACCTGACAAATGTCCAGAAGACACTCACTGACACCCTTCACAAAGAGAGCAGGCCACAGAACGTCACTGCTAAAGGTTGGCTGTTCTCAGAGGCTGTATCAGAACATATTTATGGAAAGCTGACTGGAAGGGAAAGAGAGATGTGAAGCTAATAGCTACAAGTCAATCCATTAGAAACATTTCCACCTCTTTATCTCTAAAATAAGATCCAAATTCTAAAAGGCTGAGTTTTTGTATGTTCACCAATGATTTTCTTTGATAAGATCTGACTGAAAGATGGCAGAAAAAAGTCATGACAGTGCTCCTGTGTAAGTTTGAAGGATTACCTGATCAGTAGGTCCGTTTAGAGTCAGTTTAAAGTCCATTTTGTGGTTAGAAAAATTATTTTATAAAGTACTGATATATTTTTCTGAGCTTAAACATGCAGAGTTAGTAGAAATGAGCTTCTTGTTTGTATTTTTACATGGAAGATTTAAACAGTAGTTAATGCTGTTGGTTTTAATGGAAATTCTTGTGAAAAATTAGATCAAGGCTCTTTTTCATTAAGTTTAATGCACTACCCTAATGGCCTATGTCCTATTGCAGCATGAACTGGGATACTCCCCTCTTAATTTACTGTTCAGGCTTCAGTTTATTTCCTACTGTAGCTTACATCATTGCTTACATAAATTTGTCATATTTCCTTCTCTATCTTTCCTTTTCTTTCATTGCTCTGTACACTGCTGGGCCCTTGTGTCCTCTTAACTTCCTCTATCTTTGTTTCCTTTATCCTTCCTCCCTTGTCCTTAATGCTTCAGGGCTGTGTCCCCCGTCCCAGCGGCCACCATGTTTTGGAAGTTCGACCTGCACACCACCTCCCACATCGACCAGCTGCTGGACAGGGAGGACGTGACGCTGAGAGAGCTGATGGAGGAGGATGACGTCCTGCAGGAGTGTAAGGCCCAGAACCGCCGGCTGCTCCTCTTCCTCTCCCAGGACCACTGCATGCAGGAGCTGGTCAGTCTCATCACCACAGAGCCGCCAGCCGACCTGGAGGAGAGGAGTCGCTTTAAGTGAGTGCAACACCATGAGCAGAGGAACAGAGATTGATTTAATGATGGGGGTGTGAACTGTGAAGAAGTTAGTGTAGAGCACATGATGTCAGGCATCAAAAAGGTGTTATTAGAACATTGTCGGATTATTCCAAACGGTTTGTTCAGATCAGAGGCAAAGCTTTTATTTTGTTTGGTATGGTACGACTTTATCCCAAAAGACCATCAATGTTCACACTTTTTACAGCATGATATTATAAAGGGTCCATTCAAACTGCATAAAACAGCATTTTTATACTGATTCACTTGTCCTCTTTGTGACACAACAAAGAATTAATCTAGAATGTTCAAATATGCATCTTGATTTATGTTTTAATGTTTCCTTTTTTGAGTCTACTACAAGATTTTATGCAACAACTTTTACCCTTTTCTGCATAAAACTCCTGGAAATCAAACTCCAGCTTTTGGGTTTAGCTGCATGTGTGACAAATGGCAGAAAATGAGGTGTGGCTGTTGAATAATAAGATGCGCTTATAAGGATAAAACCACCTGGTTCACAGTCACACTGAGTGTAATGAAAAGTTGGGTATTAATGCACAACTGTTGTAAGTTTCCTATAAGTGACGTCTTTAGTTCACTGATTTTGAAATTTTTTGTGAAATTGAACAAAACAGCTGCCGAATCTTTTGATACACTAACTGAGGTGTATGGGGAACACTGCATGTCAGATGCACATGTGTTTGAATGGCACAAAAGATTTTGTGAAGGCATAGAAGATGTCCAAGATGACTCAGTAGAAGAATGGTAGCAGAAATAGTCTCCACTGATGAAGAGACAGTTTGGCACATTTTAACATTTGAACAGGAAAAAGGTGTTTGCCAAAAGTTGTCCCAGAACTCCTGATCAAAAGAAAAAACGCAGGCAAATTTGTGGAGACACTTTGGAACAAACTGAAGGAAACCCAAATTTTTGGAAGGAGTGATTACGTGCGAAACGTGGATCTTTCAATAGGATCCTGAGTCCAAAGGACAATGCATTAGAAAACACCATCATCACCCAGGATGAAGAAAGCTGCATGTCCTAATTCAAGGCCATGCTGATTGTTTTCTTTAACATTGAGGGCACCGTTTTGGAGGAGAGGGTTTTAGAAAGGTTAACCGTTAATCAACACTATTACAAACAAGTTCTAGAAAAACTGCAAGAAAATGTCAGAAGAAAGAGACCAAAATTGTAGAAAAATGGTAAAGCAGTTTCTGGTCCAAAAAAAAATCACAGTGCTTGAGCTCCCTCCCTTTTCACCTGATCCAGATCCGTTCCTCTCAAACTCTGTACTCAAAGGAACATGTTTTGTGTCTGTCTGTGTCAGAAGTAACAACGAATGACAGAGTACTGCTCTGTACTACACTGCTTTGATCAGTGGAAGACCCGAATGGGGGTTGATGCAGAAGGGGAGGAGATTGAAGGAGAAAGACACTGAAAAATGTTTATGTTCAGTATAATTAGATTAAAGCATTTGTCTTGTTTTAGCAGCCATACCTTGTTTTTAAGTCGGCAAAAACTGCAGTCACAGCAGCCAACTCTGTTGCTTTGTCCACCATTTTGCATGTTTTAAATATTACACCAGAGCTTTGCGTCCTTTTTACAACATGCCTTATCTCCCACTCTCATACGTGTGAAAGAAAAAACTTCAGATGTCAGACTGTGCTGAATATTCTGGAAATTTCAGGATTGCATGTATGAAAGGCTCATAATAGGCTGGTATAGATTTATAGATTGATTTGATCTGATCTGGAACATACCCCTCACTGTCAATGCATCACACAGTCAACAAAGCAAACATGAAGTGTTTGAGAATAAAGCTGAAGCTTATCTAGTCTCCTTACAGTATCAGATAAATTTATAAATTAAGGTCTCTCTCAGTGCCTCGATGTATAAGCGTATCCATCTTTATGATTCAGTTGTTATGTGACTTGTTAGATACAATGACCATTAAATGATTATGCTATGTCAGCATTAAAAACAGGACTCACAGAAGACAGACAAAAATGTACACAGCACCTTTTACAAAATGCGGGTAGCTAGTATTGTTTCAGGACTGCCATCAGTTTAAGCTAACTTGTCATTGAAATTTGCAATTTTCTCAATTATCTAAATTTGATGAATTACTTTTTAATGACTAATCAAATTTAGATAATTAGGAAAATCCCTTATCTACCACTTGAGTATCATTTTATGGAAAGGGTCTCCTTATCTCTGTATTTCTGTATTCTTTTTCATGTTCAGGTTTCCTAACATTGCATGTGAGCTCCTCACATCAGATGTGTCGATAATAAACGATAAACTGGGTGCAGATGAGTCTCTCCTCGAGATGCTTTATCACTTCCTGGAGCAGGACCCACCCCTCAACCCACTATTGGCCAGCTTCTTCAGCAAAACCATTGGGAATCTCATCGCCAGGAAAACCGAACAGGTACACCAAAGATAGATGAGCTATGT
Source organism: Cheilinus undulatus (assembly GCF_018320785.1). NCBI lineage: Eukaryota > Metazoa > Chordata > Actinopteri > Labriformes > Labridae > Cheilinus > Cheilinus undulatus. Next base: position 11,552,470 of record NC_054887.1, read on the forward strand.
TTCAGAAACTTAATAGCTTTTGTCCTCTTATCAGAAACCACAGCATTAAAGTCTTTGTTTTGTTCTCTAGGTGATTACCTTTCTAAAGAAGAAGGAGGGATTCATCGGTCTGGTGCTGAAACACATTGACGCCTCTGCCATGATGGACCTGCTGCTTCGCCTCATCAGCTGTGTTGAGCCTGCCCCCTTGAGGCAGGAGGTCCTCCATGTGAGAGCTCTAAATATGAGTTTGTGTATTTGTGTAAGTTAACACCTGCTTTATAAGTATTTAACACTTCTAATTTTCTTTTTTTAGTGGCTGAATGAGGAGAAGTTGGTACAAAGACTCACAGAGCTCATCCACACAGGCAAAGATGAGGAGGTGAGAGTCAGAGCTTTGACTGTGCTGTCATGATGGAGAATCATGCCATTTTGTCTGTACATACATCTCCGTATTAAATAAGATTTAATCTTTTGCATTTCAGAGACAATCAAATGCATCCCAAACACTTTGTGACATCATCCGCCTTAGTCGAGACCAGGCCAATCAGATGCAGGAGAATATGGAGGCTGATCCACTATTGGCTGTACTAGAGTCGTAAGTTTGCATCAGCTTTTTCTGTTAGGCTTGTTGAATTAATCACTCATGTTCATAATGTGTTTTTTTTTATTTTAAGTAAGGCTGGACGACTTTTAATCAAATTGTGATTCACACACATGCTCACTGCAAAATAAAAGAAATGGGTGTGTGTGATGTAATCAACACTGTCAGCCCACGTAAGAAAACAGACCAAAAAAAATTCAGACTTAAATATCCTGATGATTAGAGCGTACATGCCATTGACAACCAGATGTCTTTAACTGTTTGAGATGGTGATGAGCTCTGATAGAGGATGAGAAATAGTTCTCTAAGTTTGATGCAGCTTTTTTACTCAGTCTGTTTTACCCACATTTCCTCACATTTTTCAAAAATAAGATAGTTCAGACCTATCAAACTGCTTCTATTATCTTTGTTTTCATTGGAATTGTAGCTATAGGAAGTGAAGTAATGAGGATGTTACGCTATTAACCTTCATGAATATTTGATATTAAGTGCTGTTAAAATGTATATTTGAGTCATGACTAGACAAGACATCAGCTATATGTTTGCAGAGTTAATGGTTAAACCTTTAAAATAGACCTGCAATCTGCATTTTTGTCTTCCCTTGAACGAAATCAAAACTTTCTAGTCACATATTCTTTTATCAGAGTAAAAAGATCTTGTCTCATTTCATGAGCTCAGTGTGTCATCACATCCCTATTTAGGTATCATATTTAAAGCAATAACAAAGGTAGAGTCAGCAAATGTTTGACATTTTAAGACAACTATTACACATTTCTAACATTTTTGATTACAATTACTTTAGCTTATTTTTGTCATTTAATGTAGTAAACAAAGAGTTTGTAGTTGTTTGACTGGTTTGAATCAAAGGAGGATTTTCAAGGCATTTTTGTTCTCTTAGACATTTTGGCTATTTTTGAAAATGAGAGATTAAATAGCAAGGATAAATGTTGTTGTTGCAGCATTGTATGTGAAATTGTAACACAAGTTGGGGGTCATAATAGTTAGTTCTCATCTGATTTTAGTGAAATTGCCTCCTTATGGGTCTTTAGTTTTTTTACTTCAAAATCTCACCCTTTAACCAAGGGCATGTAACGTGGTATTAAGATGTGAGCTTTTGCATGCCCATATAGGCAGGGATTATAAACTAACTGAAACACTATTAAGTGACAATGTTGTACATGAATGGCCCAAGAAGTTTGGATTAAAGACTTCTTTAGGGACCCCTCATAGCTGTGTGCCAAACATTTGCTGACAGAGCCTGTTTGACAACGGTTGTGATTTTTGTGCAGGTTTGTCCTCCTGTCATGGGCTAATATCATGATTTCACCCATCTCACTTCACAGTAAACTTCAGCAAACAGGATGGCTGTTTTGCTCGTTATAAGAGAAATAAATCTCATTAACCTGTAAACATGAATGTGTTTTTAAAATTTTAACACTTTCTGAACCTTTTTCTTTCAGGCAAGAAAGTGTAGCGGGGCTCCTCAAGAACATGTTTGAGGGGGAGAGAAATGAGGCCTCCATTGTTAACGGAACTCAAGTGCTACTTACCTTACTGGAGACCAGGAGGTCTGGGTGAGTCTTCTTTGTAAATCTAAATATCTAAGGATAAGTTTGTTTTTGTGTCCCAGCTACCCCCAGACCATTGAAAATAAATAGAAAAATTTAAATTCTTTTATTTATATAGCACTTTTAAAATCAAGGGTTTACAAAGTGCTTTGACATGCAGAAATACAAAGCAGCAGAACCCAACAAGAGAATGACAGCAAAACATTAACACAAGAGAACACTCAAGGTAAGAGAACCTAAACAAGATCAAACCCCAGGCTACATGTTCAATCCAAACAACATTACTGAGCCAACAGGAGACATTATTAGAACTAAAAATCCTAAGAAATCAAATGAGTATTGATATCCCATGACATCATCAGAACTGAGAAACCTAAGACGTCATTAGAACAAGACATCCTGAGATATCACAAGAACTAGGAAATCACAAGACATCATAAGAACCCACTAGTACCCGGCCAACACAGGAACCCAAGCACAAAAACCTGAGACCAAGGGGACTGAAGTTTTAAAAGGCAAGTTAAAGAGAACCAGTAAGAACTAAAAACATTAAGAGAGGTAAAATTGTTAAGGAAAAATAAATGTAAAAGAATGAGTCTGAGGAAGGAAAATGCTAAAATGATACAAGGATCAAGAGGGTGAAAACAAAAACCAGTAAGAACTGCCTAAATAAAAAACTCAAGATCATGGATATAGGAAATCAAAATAATAAGAGGAGTAAGAGATATTAAAACACAAATAAGAAGAATAAAAGAAATTGAAACAAGCTAAAGATCAGAAGTGGTAATGAAATAATAATAAAAATAATAATAACAGTAAAATAGCAAAAGTAGCAGTAACGGTAATAAAAATAAAAGTGGAGATAAAAAGATAGAATGATGAATGAAGTAATAAAAAGGAGTAGAAGACGACATCACATAAAGGCAAGTCTATAAAAATGAGTGTGAGATGTGATTTAAAAGTAGTGACTGTTTCTGCAAGCCTTATCTCCTCGGGTAGGTCGTTCCAAAGTCGAGGGGCTCTGATGGAAAAGGCCTTTTCACCTTTAGTTACAAGTCTCAACTTTGGAACAACCAGGAGGCCCCCACCTGAGGATCTCAGGGTGTGGGCTGGCTCATAAGGGCTTAAAAGTGCTGTTACATATATTGGAGCCAGACCCTTTAGTGCTTTAAAAGTAATGAGTAAAATCTTAAAATCAATTCTAAAACTAACAGGAAGCCAGTGAAAAGATGCTAAAATTGGGGGATGTGATGTCGTTTGTAGCTCACTTTGGCTAATATATTGAAAAATAGCAAAGATGCCAAGTATCTTGAACATTTTAAGTCTACTGACTCTCCTGTGTTTGTCCTCTTGTGTATTTCAGGTTGGAAGGGCTGATGGATCTGTATTCTCAGGGTTTTGAAAGGTCTTACACTGTCAACAGCAGTATTTTAAATGCCATTGAGCCCCATTTAAAAGACTTCCAGCAGCTTCTTCTGGACCCCCCCAAGGTAAAGCTATGGGTTAGTCTGCAGTCACGTCCCAAACACTGGTGCTCCCAAAAGTTTGCAAAGATTAGATGTAGCATTCAAGCTTTAAGGCTTCTTTTAGCTGCTTCTACTGGGGCTTCTTTTTATGAGAATATGATGCATTTATGGTTTCGTTTTTTTGTTTTGTTTCTTGATTTAGAAAAAAAAAGAAGCATTTTCTGGTTAAAACCTGATTGTGTCTTTCGCTTCCATTCCTCAGAAAAGTGCAATATTGACGACCGTTGGTGTTCTCGAGCAGCCACTGGGGAACGCCCGCCTTCATGTGGCCCGGCTGGTGGCCGCCCTGCTGCAGACCAGTGCCCCCAGTATCTGCCAGGAGCTCTGCAATCTCGCCACCATGGACCTACTACTGGTTAGCTGAACCTGGCTTCTCTCCCCCAACATTAAAACTTCAAAGCTTCTTGCTGTCATTGCATCCAAATTTTTGCTCTTAGAGGTTATTTTGTAGGATGGTTTTGATTAAAAAAGTTTCATCAAACTTGCACATGGTTGCTTCTGAGATCAGGAAGCTCTGATAACTGTATGACACCACTGTGTAGATGAATCAGCAGAGGTTCATTTAAGACCAGTGAAGTGTTTGCAGCTGGGCACATCTCCACTGTTATCCAGGGTTAACATGTCAGCACTGGGGAAGTCCTTAGATACAATATTACAGATATCAAACAAACATGAAGCTGAAAAGAGTGTCAGAAGGACAAAGATTTGGTGAAGGTGTGGCTACCTTTGAATTAAAAAACAAAAACCTTTAGAGCATCATAGACAGGGCTGGGAGAGGAAGGGATGAGACAAGATTACTCACTTTTTCATGCCATCACCTTCAGCTGCATCTTCATACAGTCTATGCAGCTTTTTTGGATTTGATTATCAGCCATAATGTCATAACCATTCAAGGCGGACTCTACCAAGAGCCACCAGAGTGTTAAACAGTGGTTTATGCTCCAGTAGGAAACTTAATTCTGAAACCAGAAATGTTGAAAAATTGGGCAGTCCTGCATCCAGATTAACCAATTGAAAAAGTCAACTGCAGTAGCAGGTTTCAGTCTGTAAAGGGCTGTAGAGTTTAAATGCTCAAATGTCAACATTGAGACCAGAATTGATTAATAACACTACTAAATACCCATAAACATAGGTTTTCGGTTAAGTTTAAGCTTAGTTACTCTTTAATATGTGACATTTACCTATGGATAGTCTGCTGTAGGTTTAGTGCAGTGTTCACACAGGTCTGTGCTTCAGCTCATCGGTCTGTCTCTTCTCTCTGAATAGGATCTGTTCTTCAAATACTCCTGGAATAACTTTTTGCACTTCCAAGTGGAGCTCTGTGTGGCGGCTATCCTGAACCATCCTTCCTCAGAAGAGCGGCCCAACCCAGGCCTCCAGAACCACGATGGGAAGCCTGCAGCGTCCAACCTTGAGGCTCCAGGGGAGGCAGTGGAGACAGGCCGGACCAGCGACCCACAGACCTCCATCCACAACGCCCTCGTGGCACATGTAGGTGTTACTGAAGCTGCACTCAGAACTTTATCTACTAGTTTAAGTTAAGTTTTCACATCACTTCTTCTGGTCTTCAGCTTATCTTTCTGTTGAACCCACAGCTCTTCCAGAAGTGTCATCTGGTACAGAGAATCCTCGATGCCTGGGAGGAGAACGATAAAATACAGTAAGAAACCTGCTTCAGAAAGTTTTCTTTGATGGACTCCATCCACTGGAGTTGGTGATTTTTGACTTCTAAACCTCTGGAAATATATTTGTGTTGTGTTTCTAAAACAAGGAGTCTCCCAGGGTCTGATCATAGATATCTATGACCAGTTTCGGTTTAGGCGATGAAGTGAAGTCTCTTTGCCATTTGGATGTTAACTTAACTCTTGTACCCTTCAATCTCAGGGCTGAGGGAGGCACCAGGAGAGGAAATATGGGTCATCTGACCAGAATTTCCAACATGGTGGTCCAAAACCTGGAGAAAGGACCGGTACAGGCCCAGATGGCTGACCTCATCAAAGGTAAGCTTTCATATGAGTAAGCCTGGCGCAGATTAGTTGCTTTTCTTTTTCTTTTTTTTTTTTTAAAGGAAACCAAGAGATCTTTAATGCTTTTGCAGAGCTTCCAGAGGACTGCAGAGGTCGCTGGGAGAGCTTTGTAGACGAAACCCTGAGAGAGACAAACAGGAGAAACACAGTGGAGCTGGTGAGATGTTCTGTGATATTCAGGATCTTTTCTATGATGTATATTTCTCTTAACATCCTCTTCTTCTCTCCCAGTTTCAGCCTGACGTATTCAGAGCAGCCAGTTGATCAGGACAGGAGCAAGCAGCCCACCACGTTCAGCATGTTTTTTCATTAAAATAAAGTTATGAGTCGATTAAGAAACGTCAGAAGTGTTGCTTTAATTAGTAAGGGATGGCAGTGACCTAAATAACACTCAAGCGGTTTAAGGGCTAGTCGGCACTTTGTGCACCGGCAGCACCCATAGTCAGTACGTAACCAATGTAGTCCTGCATTTCTAGCTCTCAGAATCTTCATTTTTAACTGTTTTTGTTGCTGCACTCACAACGCTTTCAATAGAAACAGTTCAACTCGTCAATGTCACTTCTCCGTAACTGACCAGTTGAATCAGGAAGAGATTGGATTTTTGATACAGCCCTCAGATGTAGAGCTGCTAATGCCAAGACAGGATTCTTGTACTTTTTTGTAACATTTCCTGGTGATGTCTTTGAACAGAGGAAAATACCGCTATAAGGCGCGTCGTGCCATTTTAAAAAAGTTTGATAGATAGACCCAAAAGAAGCAGTAGTCTGTCACCAAGTAATAAGCGCTGACTTGAACCATTGCATAGGGACACAGGCTGGAAAGCAGGAAAGAACTGAATTTTTATAAATAAGTGATGGTAAAATTAAGAAAAGGATTTTCCTGCACTTATTGTAGTTTAGGATACAAAGAGAATCTTCTTTCAACATAAGGTAAAACCTGCAGAGTTTGACAGAGACTCTATTGTTTACCGTAGGATATCAAAAATTTTGCTCTCATAAGAAAATTACTTTTTCAGCACCAGGATTGCTACATCTAGTCCTCAAAAATGTATCTGTACTGAGATTTAGTTGTTATTTTAAGCATTTTGTTCCATAAATTTATTCCAAAATTTAAACAGCTGACATCTGAAAAATGCTGTGTAGGGCTGTAAAAAGTTTACCAACCTCTGCTCTGCTTCCTGCAGGTGAGCACACACAACATGCACTCGTCCAGTGAGGACGACGACATGGAGAGCCCCTTCCCCAACGACCTGTCTCTCCAACAGGTAGGATAAATACCGTCATAGGAACTTAAATGAGACTTTTTCCTTTCTAGTGTGATGTTCTGTCCCCATTCTGGGATGCACTAGTTTGCAATTGTTAAATTCTGACTCTCATTTCTTAGTAACTTTAAATCTTTGTTTACAGACACTGAAACACTGTATTGCCTGTGCATTTCTTTTAAATTTAAGACAGTTGAAACAGAAACACTAAAAAATTGTTTGACAAAATGTTGATCCCCTCTTCTGATGATAAAAACTTTTGACTTCAAGATGGCAATCCTACCAGTTACTTCTTCTGTTCAACACTGTTACCCTTCTTCACTCCCTCAGGCCTTCTCAGACTATCAGATCCAACAGATGACCGCCAACTTTGTGGATCAGTTTGGTTTTAATGATGAGGAGTTCAGTGAACACGATGAAAATATCAAGTAAGTAGTGAAAGTCTTAACACGTCTTTATGCTTTTAGAAAAATAAAGCCAAATTTTCTACCCAGGATGCTAAAAGCTCCTTGGGTCAGAGCTCTAACAGATTTTTATGTGTTTATTTTGTTTTTATTGTTTTATTATTTTAGTAAATGTATCTTGTTTGTTCTGTTTTCCCTGTGAAATCCCTTTAATCAACATGATTTTGGCTAATAGTTTTTTTTGTTTTGTTTTCTTTCTGCAGCGCCACATTTGACAGAATTGCCGAAATAAACTTCAATCTAGATGCTGATGATAATAGTGTAAGTGATTGTATCTTATTCTGTAAATAATAAAATTAAATTACCAACTTAAGGTACAATAATTGCTGCTTGTATTAATTACATCTTTGTTAAAAGCTCTACAAAAACTGTAGCTGCAAACAAGGGACCACCACTTGACGAGCAGCTAGGTTTCTTACATTACTTTAATTTGGAACCTCATTATGATTAACATAAAAATATGACACTGCTGATCCCATTTGATACCATTGCAACAATAATATAAGTTAAAGTCACCCAATATAAGAAGATTTTTTTTTTTTTAGTTACCAAAAACTGCAAATAAATTCCTGAACACTTATAATAAATTGCTCATAAATTTTGCAACTTAAACTGTTTTCTCTTTGAGCTGTTGGTTAAAAATAGATCAGACTGACTGAACACCTTCACTACTAAAATGTTGCCAATAAAGACTGCAATTCAGACAGTAACACCTCCTCTGCTTTCTAAGAGGTATTAACATAACTTTTAACACCATGAAGTCTTAGAAAAACGTCCTGTGACTTTGAATGAACCATTGCAGCTATCTCTCTTGAGTTGTAGTGGCTTTTGGTTAAAACTGGTGGAATTCTGTGTGGCATCCCTAAAATATCAGAGTAGCAGAAATTTTGACAACCTTACGTCTGTTTAAAGTCTTTCTATTGGACTGTGTTGCTGAATTAACTGAAAGTGAGTGTTTGTTTTCAGGCCAATGCGGCTGCTTTTGAAGCCTGCTGTAAAGAGAGGATACGCCAGTTTGACGATGCTGAAGAAGAAGAGGACATTTGGGAGGAGAAGGAGATGAACTATGCAACACAAGTTAAATCCAGAACAAGGTAAACTTGATAGGGAGTCCTTAGGATGCACTCAAACTAGGCAATCTGTACCATACTCTGGCACATTTTGAGGCTTCTTCGATATGACTTTTGGCCACACCAACCCAAACAAGCTGTGCTGATTAACTTTTCCATCACCAGTTTGGCCATGCTGAGAATGGTCCTGCTCTGAAGCAGGGCCAAAGCGTGCCTGCCCCGCCTCCATGTGTGCTGCATTGGTAGTCTAATCTCAGCATTCACTGTGCGGATAAAACATTTCTGACATACAACCAGAACTCGAGATTTATGTGCTCATACTGCGGACATCGTTTATACATCCTGTGGTGTGTTTGCCTTCAGCTTTCATCAGATGGTTAAAATTCCTCTCTTGATGGTAAAAATTTCTTTATAACTGAACATGTAATCCTAATCTTGACACTATGACTGTATGTCTGCTTATTTGGTCGAGAGGCAGCACTAAAAGGGATCCGAAATTTTGTAGAAAGATGGCCAAGTTCATGGTGAGTGCAAGGATGTCAGGGGGATTCAGATAGTGTATTGAGATTCAGAAGAACAACTGAAGGATTCATACGAGTTCAGAAATCAAGGTTTCATTCAGCAGGAAGAGGACTGGTACTCCTGAGTTGAGCAGGCTCCAGATTAGATGCTCTGGCGAGGGATAAATCTCTGCAGTGAGCCTCCCTCTCTCTCTCCTCACTGCACTCTGTATTGTTAGGTCACTGACCCCAGGTCAGGTGATATAAACCTGGTGTCAGATCAGGTATTTTATAAATGGGTTGCTATTTTACTGGCTTAAAAACAATACTTAATGTATGCTTATGGTTGGTCATCAAAGCTTATAAATTCATTATCAGTGGATGAGCTGCGTGATGACATTGGCACGCGATGTATCAGTGCTCAGGCCTGAATCCATTGAGCAGTGTGAGTGCAGGCCAAAAGGGAGACTTTAGAGGGGGTCCAATGGCTTTAGCACGGTATGAGTACAGTTAGTCTAGTGTGAATGCGCCCTTAGGTTTGTGTTTTCTTGTCTGTGAACATCATTATCTTGATTAAACTGATATCAATCATCACGCCCTTCCAGGTTTGGTGTGACCCAGACCTCAGAGGGAAGCTCCAGAGGCAGCTTGGAGAACGGAGGCAGGGAGCGGGACCACGGGTCTGAATCTGACGAGGATGATGACTCTGAACAGAACACATCAGATTCAGGTGAGACAGCAGTTACAAACAGAACACAGAAAAATGCCATTCTTAGTTGTTGCTTTAAATAAAGACTACTTCCATCAATTAAAAAAGTCTCATCTGGTTTCAGGTCACGGCTGGTCGGCAAACTTCAGGGACTCTCGAGGAACTGCAGCATCTCAGACCCCTGCAGGGTGGGAGAGCTCAGGGGGGGCAGCGGAGACGCAGGGAACCGGCTGGGCCAACTTCACGGAGTTCCAGCCTTTCTCCGGGTGAGAGGCAAAATTAACAAAGGACTTTCTTGGTACCACTAATTTCAGAATGATGTGACAGTACAGTTGGGTTGCTTTACTGCTGTTTGGATTCAGTCAGCATTGACTGGCAATAAATTGTTCTCAAAAATAGATTTTTTTTTTAACTTGTTATTTTTGTGATTTCTTCATGATCCCTTACAGTACGGAGACTGAGCCCAGGTGCAGCTCTCCTGTGAGCACTGGCAGCAGTGATGCTGAAAAACAAGCCAAACAGAACCACGAGAAAAGGGGTGAGTGTAGACATTAAAGCTGTCGACATTACTAAGAATCTTAGTTGTGTTTAACATGAATGTAAGGGTCTTTGCAAATTTCAACAGCACAACAAATTGCTTTTTTTTCCATCATCTTGTTTCAGGAGACGTCAGTGCCTCCTCTGGTGCTTGGCCTGTGGGAGCGGGGAAGAAGGCTCCTCTCGTTGCCTCAGACAGCAGCTCCTCTGGGGGATCAGACAGCGAGGAGGAGAGAGGAGAGGATAAAAATGCTGCTGCTCCTCCTGTTGCAGCTATCGCCTCTGAAACCCCTGCCAACAAGACAGCTGACCTCAAAAGGTAAGAGGAAAAAAAGTCCTCAGCTGACCAATCCACTCTGCAGCGAGAAGTTGATGTGTTTTAACATCTAAATTTGAAACATAATGACCACATTGGGATAATTATAGACTGGACTGGGATTGGAAATGACTGCATTCATGCAGTTTTGCCTTTTTGAGTAAAGTTTGTCCAGAGAGCTTCTCTTACTGAATCATGAGCTTAGCAGTTATATTCACAAGTTTAGATTTTCATGTGGAAGATGTTAAAAAAATCCAGACAGAAATATTACAAGGAAATATAAGAGGGAATAGAAAGAGGAAACAAGCTTATTAGAACATTAAGATTGAAATATGATGAGAATACATCAATACAATACCAATTTACACTGATCAAATCAGCCAGATTTTGGGGTCAAGTGTACTCAAATCCAAGCCCAGGTCTTTAATGTGAAAACATCTTAGTAGCAACATAGCAGGATCAAAACGTGATACATTGCTATTAAAAACCAACATTGATTTTAATTGTATCATTGATAAAATCCTTCATTTACATATAGTACTTCATAGGTGTTTTGTCACGACTTTAGTTCATTTGTGCAAATCCCCCCTACGTGTAGAAAAAGCCACATGAAGCCCTGTGTTTGTTGAGCCCAAAATAGAACGTCGCTGTTGTCTGAGTGCTGAGGTCAAAGGGTCAACTACAGAACAAAGACGTCTTTAGCCCTGCCTGGGGCGAGTGTTTACTGTATCCTGCACACATTGTGCTATAGAAGCAGACTAATAAATAACCATGTGTTTGTGTTTTACAGCGAGGAGAGTCCGGTGTCTCTGGAGAAACTCTCTCTGTCAGATCCTCCTAAAGCATCGGAGCAGCCGCCCGCTGACGACTCACCTGTAGCTACACAGACAGACAGGAAGTAAGTGGTGACTGTTTGTTTAAACAACAGAAAAGTTATGTTGAACTTCAGCCCTCATTGAACTGCCCCAGAATGCAGAAAAATGGTTTTCATTAAAAAGAAAAACAAGTAAAAATGAAAATCATGGTCTTCAAAATTAAAAAGCAAAAAAAATCATTTCAGGTTTTTGTTTTATGGTCAATAAATCTAAGAGACTGTTTTCATAACTTTGGTTTACCATTTCAAACATGTTAATGGACCCTGAGTTATAGTTTACTGGACCCTTAAAGTAGCCCTACAGCAGAAAAGATAAAATGATTAATCTATTAAGTAATTACTATTATATATGTTGTATTCAAATAATGTCTGTTTTGGAGCTTTCCCTGAGAGATTCAAGGTTTAAACTGTCACCCACCTTTTACATGTTCAGCAGAATCCACAATGTGCAGTTTCTCTGAGGCTGTGTAGCTCTTTCAGTGCAATGAGGTTGTAACCCTGCTGAGAGTTAACAAATTAGTGTGACTCCCAGCCTGTGGTAAAAGATGTGAATCATAAACCAAAAACTTTTTTTTGGATGAAGAAAAATTGTTATTTTATTTGAAGTCACATACAGACATACATACATACCTTTTAGGTTGGCAGGGTTTGAAAGTTTTTGTATACGTATAAATACATGCATACATATGCTGCTCAAAATAATAACACACTAAATAACACATCCAAAATCTCAATGAAGGAAATATTCCAGTTTAAAATCTTTATTCATGACATAGTAGAATGCGTTGAGAACAAGATAACATAAGAACTATCAATGGAAACCAAAAGAATAAACCCACAGAGGACTGGATTCAGAATCATACTCAAAATAAAAGCAGAAAAACTGAAATGCCTCAACGAAAGTTTATTGAAAGGGACAATAAAGCGTGTGATTAATTGCAATTAAGGAAAAACATAGTGCATTAGTTGTGGACCTTGATTAATCATGATTAACTTGATTAATCTTATATTTATACATTTAATCACGTGTGAGATTTTTATTGTGAGCTATGGCTGATCAGCTTCAACAGAAAAGTGATCACTGACACATCAATGCTTTTAAAATCAGAAATAATGAATAGAAGTATCCTGAAATTGCCAATCATACCTTGCTTTTACCTTGTACCCGATTGTAGGCTTTTAATTTTTTTCTTTTTGTAAAGGCAGCGTTTGTAAATAGACACCTCCAGATTTTAGGACTATTAATTAGATTAGATTAGATTAGATTTTAATTCATCTTAAGACATTCCAAGAAAGCTCAATTATATGCTACAAAAAGAACTACTACTGTCATTTTCTTTCTTTTTGCCACCTTCTTGTCTCACTATCATCCCAAAATATTTACTCAACTGTGTCATTAATATAAGTGCTTAGAAACTAATGATTTGATAGTTCCGGAGACGTATGAAGAAGGCCTTTAAAAAGGTCTTAAAAAGTAATAAATCCAAATGTCAATATAAATCCTGGTTGTTCATGTCAGTGACTGATTCCTCTTGTATCCGTCACAGAGAGGAAACGCCCCCGCCCCAAGAGGTGTCGGTGAACGGGCCAGTCTGAGCGCTTGCGGACTGCTCGCATCCATCAGCGACGGCGCGGCGGACTCTTGGCCTCCTCCAGAGTGACTCCCCTAGAATAACCTCACTGCTACTATGGTGTTTTTTACTGAATCACTCTGCCATGTTATTGGACCTGGACACTGCCAATCGACACCAATAATGAGGCGGCGGAACGTGTAAAAACAAAATCATGACAAACCAACGAATCCAACAGACAGAGCGGAGGAGCGCAGAGGAATCATCTTCGACGCCTTTTTCCCGATGTTGCACAGATTTAACGTGCGGTTTTAATGTAGCAACGACAGAATCGAGGGGTAACATCATCATTCTTATTTTTTTATGTCCTCAAAGATTTCTCTCCCTCCTGTTTGAAGCTGTTGGGATCCCGTTGTTTGGGATTTTTTACATCGTCACCCCTGAATGGAATAGCACAGGCTAACTTTTAACGATGCCTCAACAATAAATACCTTTTTTGACAACATTTTTTTCTTCAAAGCTTAAAGAGAAAGCACTTATGCAGCCATTTACTGTACATTATAGCACAATGTAAGTGTTCTACCCTCATCTCTGCTGGCTGTCTTATCTGTCCTCTCACCCACGGCAAGGTTTTTAGCCATCATGATTTCTTTTCTTTCTTTGGTTGCTGTTGATGAAACATCTCGTTGTCACCAGGTTTCTGAATGTTTGAAGTGCTTCAGGAGGGTCCGTCAAAGAGGAGGAGGAGGAGAACAGAGCTCCAATAGTATTACTGTCTTTTTGCTCATGTGCAATAATGTCAATTAGCCATTTTATTTAAAAAATGAAATTCAACATGTATTTCTTTTTAAAAAGAATCAATCTAGCGTCACATTGGGTTGTAGGTTTGGGCAAACAAATTTGGATAAAATCTCTTCTGATTTTAAATTTTTATTTTGTTTGTTTTTTTCCTTTTTAGTGCATGTATAACCGGTTCTCTGTTGACCTAGCTAGTGAGCTAAGACCTTCTGATTGTAATGATCTTCAAGTTCTTATTGCTATTCCCCTCAAATCAACCAAACATTATCTACCTATATACAAATATTATCTACATTTAAAAGTAATTTTACAAGCAATCTTGAGATTACTCTTGTCGTCTGTTCCTGTTTCTCTCTCTCTCTCTCTCTCCACCGAGCACTTACTTACTGGCGAGAGTGGCATCTGGTTAGAGTGACGCTGTATGTTTTTTCTTTTTTTAAAGTTTAATTTTATTTCTCTCTGAGCAGCAGGAGGATTGGACGAGGGCAGGTCGGCGCTCTGCAGAGCTCCAGGCCTCTTTGGTGTACTTACTTAAATCATTTGACAGCGATTAGGTTCTACGATCATTGTTAAAACAACAAAATTGAAATTAAAAGTGTCTGGTTGACCACATTAATACCAAAATCTTGGCTTCTGCTCATCTCATTGCTTTCTTTCCGCTTCTGCAAACATCAGCCACAATACAATGTTAATGTTTTGACTAAAAATCTCTAAAAATGCCTCAGGTTTTTTTTTTACAAAGAAGACAAAACTTAGAAAAATAGCTCTTTAATGATAAAAGCTCTCAAAACAGTTTAAGGTATGGCTATTAAATAATGAGACTGTGCTTACGGAGATAAAATCACGTGGTTCACAGTCATACTGAGTGTTATCTTATTAATTAAAGGTTGTGTATTTAGGCCCAAATGCTGTAAGTCAGTGGATCCCAACCTTTTTCCTCAGGGTCATCCCACTCGTCTAAGAAAAGCTAAGCCCCAACACTGACCCATGTGGAAAAATTAAACATCAATTTTGATTGTTTTCATTGACAAAATCCCAACATAATAGACCAACATACAGTTGGCTTTGATAAAAGATCTATGTTTGAATCAATGTCCAAATATATTCTTTTAAAACCATGATCAGAAACAATGTATTAGGGCAAACCTAAAAGATAAAAAGAATGAAGAGAATGTGTTCATTTTTGTGCAAAAACTTTAAAATTTTCAGGAAAATAACAGTCATTTTTTGAGATTATAAGTTCTATATTTACAAGAAACTGAACTCAGAATTTTAGAGTTTAAGAATTTGGAAACTTAGAAGAAAAAACATGAAATTTCCAAGTTTAATCGCTCTTAAATTTTTACACTAGGAACTCAAAAATGTCAAGTTTTTAAAAATGTTTTTACAATAATGTTATGTAAAAGATTTACATGAAACCAAACTGGAGAAGATAA
The DNA here is from genome assembly GCF_018320785.1 of Cheilinus undulatus. Lineage (NCBI taxonomy): Eukaryota > Metazoa > Chordata > Actinopteri > Labriformes > Labridae > Cheilinus > Cheilinus undulatus. The sequence goes on from NC_054887.1 coordinate 11,567,710, forward strand.
TGGGATTTTTGACTCAAGAATTCATATATGTACAACATCTAAAGTAAAAACATCATCAGACCGGGCTCCCCTGCCCCCCCTAGCAGTGCCTGGACCCCAGGTTGGGAATAACTGCTGTAAATTTTCAATAAGTGAAGTCTTCAGTTCACTACTAGTGCACAAGCGAAAAGTTGAGCCACGAGTTACATTTTTGGTGAAATCAAACAAAACAGCAGCCAAATCTTTTGGTTCGTTAACTGAGGTGTATGGGGAACGCTGCATGTCACATGTGTTTGAATGGTTTTAGAAGAGATTACATATGATTAAACCTGGATCTTCCAATACGAACCTAAGACAAAACAGCAGTCCATGTATTAGAAAACACCATCATTGCCAAGGATGAAGAAAGCATGTTAAAGAAAGTCCAAATTCAAGGCCATGTTCATTGTTTTCTTTAACATTAGGGGTATCATTTTGGGGGAGTGGGTTCCAGAAAGGTCAACGGTGAATTAACACTATTACAAACAAGTTCTAAAACGTTTGGAGTCTGTTAGAAATCAAAACAACCACAGAGGTTCTGAGACAGAAGAAGACCTATTGCGCTGCTTTGATCAGAGGAAGACCTGAATGCAGAGGTGTGTTGATGCAAAAAAGGGAGGAGACTGTAGGAGAAAGACATTGAATGTTTATTTTCAGTTAAAATGTATTACAGCATTAGTCCAGTCTTTTAATAGCCATACCTTGTATGTTCACTGTTATCCAACAAGACTAAAACAAGACCAGAATGTTAGTGCTGGACTGTCCAACATTTAAAATCTGTGCTATTTTTCCGTTGTATAATCTGTAAAAACACAAGCAGAGGTAAGAGCTGGGGCTTGTTTCATAAAGCAGGTTTAGTGGGTCCCAGACCCCAGGTTGGGAACCAAGATCTAAATCAGTGAAACAGTCTTTGATGCTCTGTAAACCTTACATGTGATGCACACAAAAGCCTTGAGGCTCCTTGGAGTATGAGGTCCCAGGCAATTGCCTACTTTTGCCTGATGGTTAAACCGCCAATATTTCAACTTCCTGTTTTGAATTGAGCTCTCTGATCGATATAAAAATAGTTCTCCATGTGATGAGTTAAACCAGCATTTTGGTCATTTGGTCGTTGATGACTTTCTCAAAATGAGGGAGAAAAGCTGTTAAAAGTCCCCACTCTGTGAACGATCCAGGAATGCTTTTGCACATAGCTCACAGCCCGAACTAGGAAAGGCACTTTTTTGGAGCTTTTGCCTTTATTTGAAAGGACAGCTGAACAAAGACAAGAAATACGGGAAGATGGAAGACATGCACCAACCAGTGCCAAGACCAGGAGTCAATCTACCGACCAGTGTGTCGAGGTAAATGAGCATGTGCTGTATTTCTAGACTTTTTTTTTTTATATCTTGATGATCGCTGCTTACAGCTCACAAGACGATGTAACTGGTCATCAATATGACCAGTTGAAAATTCTTATAGCTCAACTTAACTATGCATGCAAGTGCAGTTCTAGAGGGAGGCTCTTCTCTGCATTTTGGGGTGTATTTTTTATCCTTTTTCACATTCAAGTGTATTTTGTTTGGAAATTTAGTCAATATAAAACTGTTTCTACTCATTCATTAGCCACCACTCGTTCATATCTCCCTTTTCCATTCCTTTCTCCTGCTCTGGTGATCAGCTGATTATGGACATTCACTCTCTTAAGTACTCAGCTAATCAGATTCTGCCATGTCGTTTGACCAATCATCATGCACCTGTCATGTTAAATCTGTCATTATCTCTTTTACAGTCAGCCAGTTACTTCAGTGTGGATGCTGTGACCCTCCTCCACCCCAGCCACCTCCATTCTGTTAATCAGCATCTAGTCCAGATCCCACAGGTCTTCTGCTTGTCTCATCTGCATACCAGGGCCAGCTTCTCCTTAGTCTACTTCTCATCTGATCCTGCATCCCTCATCAACACCACCACCAGTGTCTAGACTCCACAGGGGGGTATCCTATTCCTGCTGTTTGCCTCACTACCCCTTCAAGTACATGTCATCACAATGGAGTCAGATCGCACATGTCTTTCATTGAATTTGTAGAATAAACTATTGTTAGACTTGTTTCAAGTCTCTCCTGATTGAAATATCATGCACACTGTTAAGATTGTTTTGAGCTACTAGCTTACCCTTCTTCATTGTTTTTTAATGGCCAAAATTTAACTGATTTTTGAAATAATTCACAACAAAGTGGCTGATAACAGCACCTGGATCATCTGCAAATTTTCCAACTCCTGGGCTCTCACAAGAATTCTGAAAAAACATTAAACAATGCATGCAGAGCAGAATTAGGACAAAATTCTTTACTTACCAAAATACCAAAGGAAGCACTGAAATCTTATGCTCATCTGAAAGTGAAGTGAACCTGACATAGTCCATGACAAAGCCCTGGCCACCAGAGAGACTGCTGGGAGCTTCTCCATCAGACAGCTGGTACGGACACTCTTTCCACCTGTAGAGACATGAAACCAGCCAGCTTAAACCGAATTATTCAACAACAAAAAGAAAATAATTTGACTCATTGGCAAGAATCGATGGAAAAACAGAGAAACTGGAATGCTATTTTCTCCTTCTTAAGGAATATAAAGATGCAGAATAATAAGCACAGTGACTGATCCACAGCTAAGGAAATGCTTGACCATGTACAGACTCTGAACACAATGCCATCTGCCAAAACTGGATCCCTAAAAAAGGCAGACTGTGCACCCACTGCAGCCAACAGTAAGTGGAAACAGCTGCACTTTCTAACTACCTCTCCTTTAGACAAGGTATGGTGGCTGGGAAGGGTAAACGGCCGGCAAAACCCATACGCATTCCAAATGAAATGAAACAACTCCAGTAAGAACAATGCTTCAACTTTGGAGACAGAATCAAAACTCCAAACAAACTTCAAAAAAGGGAAAGGCAGTGCAACTGACAAACGCTCTCCAAGAATCAGAAACCAATTCATGAACGGCAAATGCGCTTGTAATACAGAAACGACTCCACACTCAAAACGATCCTAATCCAAAAACGCGCTTCAAAACCAGAAACTTCAAAAAGCTCCCGGCCTCCAGGGGGCGCTCAAGCAGGAAGAGTGAGAGACGGAAGAGAGGACAAGCCAAGGACGGCCTTGTGATTGTGTCTTGCTGGAGCGGTTTTGTTTCATTTAGAATGTGTCTGGCTTTTGCAGGTCGTTTGACCTTCCTGGCCACCGTAACAAGGACATCAAAAAACGTTCTAACCACTACAAACAAAACAGAAGCTCACATATCTGTAGAGTGATGTTTAGATAATCAACTTTCCGGTGTTATTTAATTATTTTCATTCAAAAAAATTGTGTAAATCTCAACATTGAATCGAAACCTTGCTGAAAGAAAAAGTGTGAAATCCAAATGGCACAGTGAGACCTATTCTGCAGGTGCTGCATCGCCATCTCAGAAAGATAGCGAATGTCAAACCACAATAGGGGTGGGAGAAAAAATATTGATACAGCATAGTATCACAATATTTTCTCTGGTGACATATCGTATCGTCTCGTCCACCAAGTATCGATTTTTTTCAAATTAATTCTAATATGAACTGAGGTCTATGATAATGGAAGAATATGTGGAAAAATGTTTGTCAAGTGAGTAGGGCAGAGGTGAGAGGAGAAAGTTAATACAACAACCATGACAGCACCAGGGGAAGGACATTAGGAGTGCAAGCAGGGCCAAATGAGATGGAAATGACACAAGGTTTGCAAGAAGTACTACATGAAAATAAAATACTGCAGAAATACAACAAACATAAGGGCAAGACTAATGCTAAATCAGCTGAACAGTTCAATATATGGTATAGCAATACCCACTGTGTTGCAAAATGTTAAAAATCACAATAATATAGAATCGTAACCCAAGTATCGTGGGGCCACTAGTGAGTCCCACCTCTAAACCACAAGGGACTCTTTGTTTAACTTTTGAACTCTCAGTTTCTGCAAACTTGAAAACTTTATCTACATTTGACCTTAAAGGGGCGGGACTTTCCATGAAGATATGTCAGCAAAATCAGGTATAAAAAGGGGCCCCAGTTTGCCCATCAGGTCTCAGGCAGACTCCAACCTGTCGGCTTGATCGGCGTGTGCGTGTGCTTCAGCCCTGAGACCTTCTGTGGGGGATCAGCTGTAACTCTTATCAGTGAGCAAACCAGTTAAGGATTATAGCTACTCTTGGTGAAAAGGAAAGCCCTCTCCTAATAAGGGTTGAATGGAAGCCAACAAGTGCTACCCAAAAACTAAAAAGCTTTTTGTTGGAAGAGGTAGAAGTCTGTGTGATCCTGACTGTTATTTTGTTCACTGAAGGCAGCGTCAGCTGATTGGAGAGTACAAAATTGACCACGGAAGCTATCTTTTGTGAATCTGCTCATTAGGGTTTTTTTTTATCTTGTTTTGATATCTTTTACTTGTTTTTCCTTTGTACCATTTTTCATCAATGTAATCATTCAAAATCGTTCATATGATCCATTTTTGCTGTTGTTGAATTTATTTTTACGTGTAATCTGTTAAATCTAACAACTTGATTACTAATCTGGCTTTTTTGAGTGATTTGATACATTTTTGGCTGAGCTTAAAATAAAATAAAAAGGTTATTTAAAACCATATCTTAGCTTCTGGTTGAACTTTGTTAATAAAACTGCTGGAGTAACCTTACACACTGTTGAGAATTTAAATTCTTCCTGTTTCTTGTTGGATTGTTGAGGACGCAGTTTGATTACAGGAGAGGTTTTCCTCCGACCAGTAGGTGTAGGTGTAGGGCCCCTGTAGGTGAGTCTCAAGAATCTTCACAGCTTCTCTTTTCTTTTCTAAAACGCAGCAGGCCCATTTTACACACATTCAGTAGAGAGATATTGTGCTCTGAGTTCCACAAACCCTAACACTGCAGCATGTACAAGTGAGTAAGGAGCTGCAGATTTAAGTTGGAGGGGTGGGGGTTCCTATAAAAACAGTTCAAAGTTTGCCTTAACTAAGAAATGAAGACAGCAGAGGGGTTGATACTGTCTGAATACAGTGCATTCAGAAAAGCATTCAGACCCCCTTCAATTTTTCAATTCTGTTATGTTGCAACCTAAAGCTACAGTGAAAAAAACATTTTTCATTCACTAATCTTCACTCAGTACCCCATTATGACAAAGTGATAAAAGAATGTTAGAAATTTTTGCACATGATTTGGAAAGGTTCCCAAGAACCCAGTGACATCCGTAATCCTCAAATGGAAGAAGTTTGTCACAACCAGGACTCTCCCAAGAGCTGGTCGCCCAGCCAAACAGAGCAACTGGGGGAGAAGAGCCTTAGTAAGAGAGGTGACAGGAACCTGATGGACACTCTGACTGAGCTCCAGAGCAGTGTTGCCAACTCCTCGGTATGGAAAGTAGCTATTGGCTGTCCTTAAAGTTGCCAGATGTCGCTAAATGATGTCATAACCTAATTTGCATAATCATGGGTATGCCTTTAATTGTAATGGATGCTGTAGGAAAGAGGAAAAACGTCATGAGAGAGACAAAAAGCAAGTAAAACGATCTTTAAGATGTATAGAACTACAAATGAACTTGCTTCTGTTGATTCCTGTTTTTATAGCGTAACAATTCCAACCCTCTATCTGGGCTTGGGACTGGCAAAAATGACTCGAGAGATACTCTGGCAGAGTAACTTAAATTTTTATTTTTAGTTTATTATTCTATTCATTATTCTATTTTTCTTAGAAGTTTAACTTTCTTACTTTTTGTTTAGTTTTAAGCCTTATGGTCCACTTACAAGCCTACATCAGATTCCAGTGAAACATTAACATTTTTAACCATAACATTTATAAAAAAAAATTGTATAAAGTCTTCATTAACAAGTTTAAATCGACCAAAAAGAGACAATAGAAAAAATGATTAAGGCACCTTCACAGAGCGGTTAATTTGCAGTCTGACATGTGGGCGTGAGCATCTCCTGTCTGACTGCAGCTGAGACAGACTGCTGCGAGGACTGTGCTGCCTGTGAGTACTTTGGGACGGGGAGGGGCCCACGGAAATGAGCAACAATGATACATGCTTTAAAGTCGGAGTCTCCAAAAGTCTCGAGTAATACCAGAGAAAGTCGCTAGATTTGTCGCTAGTCACTTTTTTGAAAAAGAGTCGCTAGAGGGGTCTGAAAACTCGTTAAATATAGCGTCAAAGTCTCTAAGTTGGCAACACTGCTCCAGAGATCCTGTGAGGAGATGGGACAAGATCCAGAATGAAGGCAAACATCACCAATCTAGGCTTTATTGCAGATATGCGAGATGAAACCATCTCCTCAGTGCAAAACACATGCCTGCTTGGAATTTGCAACAAAAAAACAGGGAAATCCAAGCATGCTTTATGCTTTAATCCAAGCATGAATAATGGAGGCCACATTATTCTAAAGAACCTCCAGTGCAGCAGAAGCTTTTTGTAGCCTTCCCCAGATCTGTGCCTTGCAACAATCCTGTCTCTGAGCTCTGCAGCTAGTTCCATTGACCTCATGGCTTGAGTTTTGCTCTGATATGCATCGTAAGCTGCACGGCCCGCTATAGAGAGGTGTATGCTTTTCCAAATACTGTGCGATCATGTCAATTTACCACAGGTGGACTCAGATCAAAGTGTAGAAAGGTCTCAGCAAACTTTGAGAGGAACCTGAGCTAAATTTCAAGAGTTGTTGCAAAGAGTCCAAATACCTACGTAAATGTGATATTTCCGTTTTTTATTTTTATCTAATTGCAACATTTTAAAATTCTGTTTTCATTTTGATATGATGGGATACTGAGTGTGGATTAATAAGAATCAGAAAATATTTTTTTCAACTTTAGCATCAGGCTGCAACGTAACCTAATAGGAAAAATTGTTCTGAATACTTTGTGAATGCACCATAAACAGGTAATAACTGTTGGAGAAAATTTCCCAGCTGGAGAAAAAGATCCACAAAAGGATGTCAGGAGGAGGACCTCTGGTTTATCTGGTTTCTTTCTTCTTTGTTGTCTACCCACGGACATCATGCCCTGAGGGAGCATTGCCATGGCAGACCTGGAGGATAGTTTACCTTTAGGGAGGGATGATCTTCAAATAAACCCTAATGACTTCCTCTTTCACAATTGTTCTTTTTCATGATGTGAACAGATCTCTCTGACGCATGCATTATCACTACAATTTAATTCACTCAAACACATCACCTCTTTGCATAATCAGATTTATTCCCCACTCAGGTAAGATGAAATTTGTACTTTGTTAGGTGTAATTTAGGTTAAAGTTAATAGACCTCTTTAAAACAACATTCTGCCCTTTTGATGGACTTTGCAGTCTACACTCTTTTTTTCTTTTTGAACTTTTATTAAAACAAATCCTTGACAAATAGTCACACGCTTATAGATAGAACATCATTGCCTTGTATATACAAAAAAAAATCTACATTGAAAGAGAAATAACATCACATGTTCAGGGATACATCATATAACCTGCACATTTAAATCTTCTCCAAATAGGAGATTACACATGACCACTTCTTCAAATAGTTATCTCTCCTCAGTCTCAATATTGATGTAATGTCCTCCATACAGCTCACTGACTTTAATCTTTGAGTCAATTGTTCAATTGTTGGTGAATATGGTTTGAGCCAGTTAATGGTTATTAATTTGTGAGCAATTAACAGAAGAACTTTTAACATATACCCTTTGTCTTTGTCCCAGGTTTTAGGCATTGCACCACACAAGACCACCTGATAGATATTGAATGGTGTATTGAAATTTAAAATTTTCTTTATTTCCACTGTCACTTTATCCCAATATTGTTTCACTACAGGACATTCCCAAAATATGTGGGAAAAATCACCAATTTGTCCACTTTCTCCAGCAGAGGGCACTGACATTATTGTTATAGCTGGCCAAAATAATCGGTGTCTTAAAGAATCTCATTCTTAGTTTCCAGCTATACTCTCTCCAATTTGGACTGTTAAGACATTTATGCCACTCTTCCCATAAGTCTTCCCAATCTGAATCATCTATTACTGTGTTAAGTTCCAAGTCCCATTTGTTCTTTACATCTAATGTTCTTTCATCTTGTTCACTGCCTATTTTTCTGTATAAAACAGAGATTATCTTCCTTAATTCTTTTTTGTTCTCTACCACCTCTATCCAGTACTGTTCAAAGTCTTTTGGCTGTGCTTTAATCTGATCAAGTTCTTTGTGCTTCTCAAGATAATGTCGTGTTTGAAAGAACCTAAAAAGATCATTACTAGGGATGTTGAATTCATGTTGAATTTGGGAGAATGATTTAAGAGTTGTTCCTGTAAACAACTGATTTAAAATTTTTAGTCCCTTCTCAGCCCATCTGTTAAGGCCACCATCTAGTCTCACAGGTGTAAAATCGGGTATATTTGTTATTTTTGATACTCTTGATAAAGATAGAGGTAATTTAAACTGTTTTCTTACTTTTTCCCACACACCTAAAGTAAATATAACCCATTCATTATGTATTTTAAGTTTTCTCCATTGTTTTCTGTCCATAAAAAGAAGGGCTGATATTGGCCTATCCACCACTGAACACTGCTCTAGTTGTAACCATTTTGTATCTGTATCCATTCTACACCATGTAACAAGAGCTTTTAGCTGAGCTGCCCAGTAGTAACTTTTAAAATGCGGAAGGGCCAAGCCACCCTTGTCTTTGGGGGAACAAAGAACTTTGAGCCTCACCCTGGGCTGTTTGCTTTGCCAAATGAATTTAGTTATAAGCTTGTCCAGGAGTTTGAAAGCAGTACGAGGTACTGTAACTGGGAGGGAATGAAAAAGAAAAAGAAATCGCAGTAACACGTTCATTCTTATGGATTCTATCCTACCTACTAAGGACAAGGGGAGTATCTGCCATCGCTCTAAATCACTTTTAACTTGAGACATTAGCTTTCCATAACTGGAACTATATAGTTTTGATGTGTCTGGTGTCAAGATAACTCCCAAATACCTAAAGCCCTCTTTTGACCATTTAAAATCCACATCAGTGTTTAGCTGGCGTGGCCATTGTCCAGAGATCATCATTGCTTCAGATTTTTCGTTATTTACCTTGTAGCCTGATATGTCACCAAATCTGCCAAGACAATGCATAAGAGGAGTAATAGAGGTTAATGGGTTTTTAATATATAAAAGTATGTCATCAGCAAATAAGGATATTTTATGCTCTTCACCTCCTTTGTCTATTATGCCTGCTATTTGATTATTTGTTCTAATCCATTCTGCCAAGGGTTCAATACTGAGAGCACATAGAATTGGTGCTGCGGGGCTACCCTGATGGACCTCCCTTTTTACTTTGAAAAACTCTGAACAGTATCCGTCAACTCCTTGAAATTGGGTCTTTGTTGAGAGTATTGATCCAACTAACAAAAGTAGGGCTGAAACCAAATTTTTCCATTGTATAATTTAAGTATACCCAGTCCACCCTATCAAACGCCGTTTCAGCGTCCAGCGCAAGAAGCATTGAAGGGTGAACCGAATTCTTAGCAGCAGTTTGGATATTCAATGCTCTGCTGATATTGTTTGAACCTTGGCGCCCTCCTATATAAATCTGCATTCTCTTTGCTAGAATAGAGCCAAGGATCTTAACATCATTACCCAGGAGACTGATAGGCCTGTAGGATGTGCACTCACCAGGGTCTTTCCCTTCTTTGTGTATAACTGATATTATGGCCTCTGACCAACTGTTTGGTGGGTCGTTTTCTTTTAAAGCATAATTAAATACAGCACACAATATTGGAGTGAGTTCTTTAATAAAAGCTTTATAAAATTCTCCACTTAGACCATCAGGTCCGGGACTTTTATTATTTTTCAGTAATTTAATGATTTCTTCTATTTCTTTTTTTGTATTAGGCTTAGTGAGATAAAAATGTTGTCCGTGTCACTTCCCTTGTGTGATGTTTCTGGTGTGTAGAGCTTTTCATAAAATTCCTGAAATGCTTCAATCTGCTGTGGGTGTGTGACTTCTTTTCTTGTTGAGGGGTGTCTTATTTTTGGAACGACACGACTGGCCTGTGTTTTTCTTAATTGAAAGGCCAGTAAACGGCTTGCCCGATTGCCCATCTCATAGTATTTTTGGCCTGTAAAACGCATTGCTCCTTCTGCTTTGTATGTCAATAGTTTGTCTAATTTAGTTTTTTTATCTTTAAGTTGCGATAGTACATTCTTATCTCTATTACTTTTATGAATCTGTTCTAACCTTTTGATTTCACTTTCTAACTCTGCCTGTTTTGCCAGTCGTTGTTTTTTTAATTGAATTGCTAATTCAATACATTTGCCCCTCAACACTGCTTTAGCTCCATCCCACAAAATGGATGGGGACACCGATCCATTGTCATTTATCCAAATATATTCATCTATGGTTTCCTTTAATTGTTTATGATTTTTTTCATCATTCAACATTGAGACATTTAATCTCCAATATTTAAAATGCTTGTCCTTATGCAGACTCAGTGACACCCTAACCAGCCCATGGTCAGATAAAGTTATAGGCTCAATTTTAACATCTGTGACTCTGTGAAGGTCTTGTTGAGTCTCAAGTAAGTCTTGTCTTGTTTAGATATACATATCATATCAATTCTAGAATAAGATCTATGCACATTAGAATAAAAGGTGAAGTCTTTTGTCTGTGGATTGAATGCTCTCCAAGGATCTACAAGTCCTACCTCTTCCATTAGATATTTGGCTGCTTTATTTTTTTACTTGGAGTGCCATATTCTGGAGGTAGCTTGTCTTGTTTAAAATCTAATACACAATTAAAATCTCCTCCAAAAATAATAATGCCTCTTGATTCCTTAGCAACAATAGTCAAACTTTGATAAAAGTAATGTATATAGGCACACAAGTGTGGACAATAACGTGTCAAGGAAATTGAACCAATAACAAATGAATTATTTGAACATAAGAATAAACATGACTCCAAAAACCCGGCTAGATAGTTTTAGTTTAAACTCAGACTGCCAACACGATGTCACATAGAGTGATCTGACATTGACTAGCCCCTGTTGTTCATCAGGCAGAGCGGCGTGGCCTCTACATCGCTCTGGGGAGACAGCACTAAGTGCATTCACAATCACAAACCAAAGTAAACGATATTTTCTTTGGTGAGATCGTAGCCCTGTGGCGGGTCTCATAACAAAAAGCGGACGGTGTAATAGCTACTCGCGCATACACACAAACAAAAATACACTTACTATTTGCAGTGACCTTGGCATTGATTTACTATCCCTACATTAAAGAACTTTAGGCACACCTTTGTAAATGATTGTCCATATAAGTTTAAATGAAGTTCTGTCTCTTTTTCGACTTAAATATAAGCTCGAAGATCTACATCTGATAGAGTCCCATTTCCTCCTCTTCTCCCGTTCTCCCATCTGCTCCATGACTCCCTTGAAAGCTCCCTGTCAATCCTCTCTCTTTCACTGATCTTGACCGCGATGCCCATCTCCTGGAGTGTTGGTATGGCCTCGATCAGAGTCGGGAAGGTCTTCATGCCACTTTCCAGATTGATACTGAGTTGCGCTGGATAACGACATCTGGCCTGGACTCCTTTTTCTTTCAGCTGCTTTATCACACTGCGCAGCCGCACTCTCTTCCTTTGAACTTCTGGTGAATAGTCTTGATCAAAATAAATAGTTGTGCCCTGAAAAACCACTTGTTTCTGAGCCCAGGCTGTCGCAGAACCCCCCCTTCTTTCACGGTGTAGTCCATAAAACGGACGATGATGGAGCGGGGCGGCTTTGCGTTTGGGGGCCTAGCTCTGAGGGCTCGGTGGGCACGTTCAATGTGGATATCTTCTTGTGGGAAGCTAAGCACGGTTGTGATGAGTAGCTTCACAAAGCCAATCATGTCCTCCTTTTCACTTCCCTCTGGCACCTGGTAAATTCGCAGGTTGTTGCGGCGAAGGCGATTTTGTAGATCATCACATTGGTTGGCTAATGCAGCCTCCCTCCGCAAAAGATAACGGAGGGCCCTCTGGTTGCGCTGGCTAACATCTTCAGTCGCACTACTTCTGCGTTCAGCCTCTTCATCACAGTGTTCCAGTTTGTCCAATCATTCTTTAACGGAAAATATCGGCCATGCTCATCTCCTTAGCTACAGGTGTGGCCGTGGAACTCGTGTTAGCATCAGAATTAGCCTGTTGGCTTTCTGTCCTTTCTTTGGCCTTTTTCTGAGCGGCTTGCTTTCCAGCACCGTACCTTGTAGTTGCCATCCTTTTTTCTCACTTATCTTGTAGGGGTTTTATACTGTTTCATCTAAAACTGACCAAACTGTCACTAAGTTCACGGGAGCCTACACCTTTGCGACTGTCTTACATCATGGCGCCACCGGAAGCCCCGCAGTCTACACTCTAAAAATTTCCTCGTTAAAAAACAGTAAACAACTGGCAGTAGGGTTGCCAGGAAGTTACTGTAAAATTAACAGTGTGTTGCTGTAGCTGAAATTTACAGTTAGTTACAGTGTTTTATAAATAGAGCAAAAAAACTGTTATTTTAAACCTTAACAAGAAAATACTGTTGAAAAGATTAGCAGTTTTTTACCGTTTATTTACACTTTTTCTTAAGAGATAATGTTAAAGATTTTTACCGTGAATTGTAGTAAAATACTACACCTTGCTGTTAATTCATTTCCCTCTAGCAAAATTGACAATATATAGGGCCTATTTATTTTTCTAAACCTAGTGATTTGATAAATTACTCCTTGCATGTCATGTTATAAACACCATGTTTTAATGTAATAAACATGCAACTTAAAATGTCAAGACAAATAACAAAACTTCAAAGTGTCTTCTCAAACCATGTCTCTTTATTGAAATTGAACATACATACAGGTATGTGTTAAGTATCACTGCCGTCGCGCTAAAACCTTCTGCAAAAAGGTCAACTTTTCAAGCTTTAACAAAAACTGGCCAATTTTAATTTGTATATATATATTGGGTTTTTAATGAGTTTGATGGTTCTTAGGATCATCAAACTTTCTCATAACATAGAGAATAACTTAAAACTTCAATTCTACTTAAAACACTAAAATAACAAAACAAAAATAAGTTGGTTTAGGACTGACAACAGCAGTCTGCTTCAAGCATTGCTGTCTAAGAAAACTGTAACGCAAACAATAAATATAGAAAAAATTTGGTTGAAAACGATTGCATCACCATAAACTTAAGTTTCCCATAGGCCACTACAGTACTACATTGATGTCCACAGATCTGGCATGGAAACAGTACTAGAGGTACTGCAGGAAATCCTGGAATAGAGACATTTTTACTGTAGCTCCCTCTGATTTTCCTTGCTGGACAGGAACTGCAAGGATTCTGTACAGGGAAAAAACAACACTGGAACAAAAGCAATAATGCATTAAATGAATTATCTGAATTCAGTTTTTAGCAACTGTTAAGATCAAGCTTATGTTAGCTGGCAAAGATTTTACTCACTCTGTGTGCCTGTGGTGTTTGTGCATCGTGTCAAACTCTAGCTAATGCTGATCTTACAAATGACCTCAAACTTAGTAAGTGATGGTTTTTGCCTATTCTAACTAGCAAAGCAGTAAGGCACTCACCTGTTTATTGTTAGGATGGAGTTGGATAACAGTTTTTTTCCCTGCTTTATATTTCTTTGCTATTACTTTTCAGTGGTATTTTTCTTTCTGTCAGATTTACTGTTTTATTGCTAGATATTTGTCAGCCCACATCGACACTGGTCGAGAGACATATGAGGAACCGAGAGCCAGTTCCCGTTGAGAACCGTTTCCAACTGGTTCGATCCATCGTCATCATTTACTTTTTATCTTAATGATTCCCTTATTGATGCCTTATCACCCACGTGCCATAAAATACAGGCCTCACATCTGGCAGTACGCAAACATGAACAGAGAAGTTGAAGACATGGACAAACATTTAAAGGACTATACAGTATCTCTGCAAGGTGTTTTAAAACACATTGTCATGAACCATGGACTAGAACACAGATAAAGGCAGGACCCAAATGCACCACTCAGGAGACCAGTTGAGGAGAAGCCAAAAATCAGAATCTTTAATTCAGTCCGAGTCAAAAACCAGAGATCCAAAAACTCACAGCAAAGGTACAGGCAGGGATCAGGCAAGAGCAGAGTCGGGAAAACTGGCAGAGTCGTAACAAAAGACAAGACGAGAGCAAACTAAAGAGCCGGAACGTGAACTAAGGAGAACAACGGTCTGACAAGGAGGTGAGTGTGCAGGTGAGTATTATACTATGACTAATCAGTGATGCAGGACAGGTGTGAGGAGCAGCATGCAGGACGGAGAGCAGCAGTGGGAGGAGATGAGGTGAGTGACACATGAGGGATCGGGAGTCAGTGAGGAAGGGCGGGCGAGGTGAGCGGAGCGGAATCAATCTAAAACAGAAAAGGAAAATTAGAACACACAAAACATAAAACAGACATGAATGTGCAAAAAATAAAAGTGAACAAAAATAGACTTAACAGACAGGGATCATGACACACATTAAACAAGCTCCTGTTGGTGTGCACACATACGCACAACGAGTAGAGTGTGCAGCACTTCATCTAACCATTTATCAAAATGCTTCGAGTCTAAAATAAAACAGGTTTAAAAGGAGATGTTTACAGGAGCAGGAGAAGTGAATCATTTAAGTAAAATAGGTTACATCAGGGCAGGGGATCAAATGAAGTTTCTCTTTTTTTTCTTTCAATGACACAGACGTGCGCTCTTTTTCCTCCCTCGCCTCCTCCCAGGAGAGGGACCCAACTGCAGTCAAGATGGCGGACATGGACGTCGCTATACATCCAATCCATGTCGGAAGTCCCAAGCGGAAGTTTCCTCTTTTTGTTGGACTCAGCTGCCAGTGTCTAAGTCTAACCCTTGGTGCTGGATCTCAAATATATCATCTTCCCCACTGCCTTACCCTGAACCTAACCACTTGGGTTTTAATGCCTAAGCCCAACCTTAGACGTACGGACTTCCGGTATGGATTGGATGTATGTCGGCCATCTTCTCTGCAACAAGGTACTCTTGCCTCCAAGAGATGAAATGAGAAGTGATAATCTAATATCACAGAATCTGTGAATGTGAAGTAATGTTCAGTGTGCTTTTAAACAGATGAAGATTGGACTTTATTATCATTTTATGTCCGTGTTGTGCTTCAATGGCGAACTCGTCCTGCTGGTTGTTTACTTTATGACGATCTTATAAAAAGTTACAGAATACTCAAACGCATAAAATGACCAACAAGCAGTGAATATTTTCATCTACATTTCACATTAAACAGGTAAAAAGAAGCTTAAACTTTTCTAAAAACCCTCAGTGGTTTCTTTTGTACATGGCATGGCTGCAGCAGGACGCAGTATGAGTGCACGTAATAATATCTCATCACTGATGTATACCAAGAAAGAAGAGTTAGAGTGTTTTTAAAGCCAGCGGTGCTCGTCTAACAGTTTGACTTTAGATAAGACCATATCGCGGTGCCAGAACTGTGCCCGCTCCGTGCCTGCGCCATGGCGTGCGAGTATCTGTGCGCGGGTCTATATGTGCGCTTTCGTCTTTTGCAAAACTCTCCTGGCATGATTAACAGGAGTTCTGTCATCACTTTTAAAATGTCAGACACAGGCAGTGGTGCTGCGGGTGGAAAAATACACATATTCTCGAGGAATTGATTATTAATGTGTGCTCATCACACAGCCCAATCTTCATGATGGTAATCAAAGTGGTTATTTTTAGTACCCCAAGATACAGTATTACAGTATTACCACCCATTTTTAGTGAACTGTCACAAACACAGACTATAGCGGTAAAAAGTGTTGCTTAATTTCTCCAATAATTATGCACACACAGCAATGTGAAACGTCTGGTAAACAGTGATGTCTAATGCATGACATGCATCTTTTTGCCCAAGACCTGTAAGTTTTGCACAAGAGTTCAATTTATTTGATACCTCTGGAGATCTAGGATCCAGAGATTAGTTTTATATTTATCTTAAGGTTTTATCTTTAAAGAAAATGAGCAGTAATACTGTATTCTAATTCCAAGTTCACAAATTAAATATCTAGAGAGCAGTTTTAACTGAGATATATCCAACAAAAAATGTTTTTTTTTTTGTTGGTATATTTTAAATGTTTTCCTCCCAACATGAAACACTTGATGTTTAACATTTTTAGCAATCCAAAATAAAATTCACAGGAAGGAACTGAAGGAATTGATAAAGAATCAAACCGATAAGAAGAATCAATAACGGCGTTGATATCGATAAAATCTTTAAATTCCCATCCCTACATATGAGTTTAATACATTTCCTAATTCTGCATTCTCTGAGGTTGTGCTACTAAAATACACATGGTAATGCAGTGGTATAACCTGACATGCTAGATGGATTTGTTTATTACACCCATGCATTCCGCCAGCCACTGGGTTTTGGTGTTAGCTCTAGGTGGGTCTGTTGACTTTGGATGGATCAGTGTAAAAAATCTGTTTATTCTACTCGCTTCTACCTCTGGAGTCCATCTGTGTTAAAGTCACACTTAAAGAGTTAAATTTGACAGTTTCCAGTGTGTATGATCCCACCCCAGATTGGTTTTAAATGGACTCTTTCCCTTGTGTTAAAAGTTAAGAGTTAAAGTAACTTTAAATTCAGTAAAGTTTTAGGACTCGTTTTCACTGTAGAGCAGGGGTGTCAAACTCTGGCCCATGGCAAAGTTTTATCCGGGCTACAAGATCATATCATGATTTCACTGTAGCTCGCCCACCCGTAAGATGTCTGCAGATTTCCTCCAGTATAAAAATGTAAACTTAACACTGATGATTTGAAATGTCCTTTTTAAGTCATAAAAAGTACACAGTAAATGTCATTAGATAAAAAGTTAGGAATGTGGGAAAACAAAATAATTTGTGGTTTCATTACATATTTTAATTTAGTACTTCACAAAATCTTAAACTTGACATTTTCACATTTTAACTCAACTCATATTTTGACCATTTTGACTCATGAATCAGCACATTTTGATTTTTTTAAAACTCATGATTTTAAATCTATCTCACATTTTGACTTTTTAAGCTTTTGATTTTTAATTCATCTCAAATTTTGACTTTTAAAACTTTTTATTTTTAATTTTATCTCACATTTTGACTTTTAAAACTTTTTATTTTAAATTGTATCTCACATTTTGACTTTCCAAACTTTTGATTTATAATTTTATCTCACATTATAACTTTTAAAGTTTTTATTTTAAATTTTATCTCACATTTGACTTTTTAAACATTTTGATTTAGAATTTTTTTCTCATATTTTGACTTTCCAAACTTTTGATTTTGAATTTTATCTCACACTTTGACTTTTTAAACTTTTTATTTAAATGTTTTTCTCATATTTTGACTATTAAAACTTTTGATTTTGAATTTATCTCATATTTTGACTTTTTAAACTTTTTATTTTAAATTTTATCTCACATTTAACTTTTTTAAACTTTTGATTTAGATTTTTTTTCTCACATTTTGACATTTTAAACTTTTTATTTTGACTTTTTACATTTCTTTATTTTATCGCACAGTTTGACTTTTGAAACTTTTGATTTTGAATTTTATCTCACATTTTGACTTTCTAAAAACTTGATTTTGAATTTTATCTTGTATTTTGAAATGCATTTTATTATATTAGGCTTTCAATCTGGAGTCATTGCTTTAAATTTACAGGCTTTCCTGTTTGTCATCAGATGTCAACTCTTGTCCAGCTCTTCTCCTTTGTTTCTTATGGGTTACTATTATAAGTAAGGGTTAATGCCTGAAGAGGTGTCCAATTATCAGGGATTGATGGAAGACATGGAGGCCTGAACGTCTGATGTGCTCTGCGAAGTCCATTAAACCCTGTTAATTGGACACCTGAAAGGGCATTAACCCGCTTATACCATGGTCACTTGCCAACGAAAATAATCAATGAAACTTCAAATTTATAATTTCATACGTTTTGTGACCAAAATAGAAAGTTTTACTAAAACAACATTTTCTTGCCCCTAGCAACACCTAAGGGCTTGACTAATAACTGGAATAGCCATTCCAATCCCATAACGTTCTTAGGGAATGTAAACGTTATTCGGCACTCCAGTAAATAGGGCGGGCCATAGACAAGGAGTCACAATGGAACAAAAAAAACTAGTCCGCTCAGTGCACTTTCTGAACGGATTTATCAATGAAAAGACATGAGGTCAAGTGAGAGTCATTTGTGATCAGACTATAAACCCGTATGTTAACATGAACAGTCATCTGATAGAAAGTTAGGTAAAGATAGAAAGAGATTCCCAGACACAGACTTTCCACTTTAGTTACTGTCTTCAAACGTGTTGATGGACAAGCTAAGGAAAAGAAGTCAGAAAACAGCGTCAGAAACGTGGTGAGGTGAGGAGGAGTACAGCTGGGCTGATCATTTTCTAGACCAGTAAGTCCCTGTTTGCTTTTATGCAGTTTGGATATTATAAGATGACTGCTTATTTCTGTAAAACACAGCACAAATTAATTTGGCTGTTCAGTTTTATTATACAAATTTGTAACTGTCAGTGTGTCTGTGAATATGAGATAGAATGACAAACTGGCAGGAGAAATAAAAGCAATAAAAGAAATAATAATTTAAAAAAAAGTGGACACATCTGTATCTATATTTCATAACATTTATATCTGTTTACATCACACATCTTTCTGTCTTTACATATCTATATTTATATATGTTAGACCTGAGTATATTTTTCTATCCTAACCTGTGTTGTCAAAATAGTTCAAAATTTCTGATTTTGTCCTGGTTAAAATGATGTATGGCACTTGATGTTGACTACTAGCAGATTTAAAAAAAACAACAACATGAATGTAGACAAGTCAGGCATGCCCCAAACTGGTCTAGGTCTGTAAGGGTTAAACCTCCTTCCCTCCTACACTTGTTTTTGTGTACAAGTAAACAGAACTCAATCATGAAAATACTAGCAGCTCTAACCAGTTTTTGCAAATGTCAGATAGAATACAGCTGTTGTAGTGTCTCCAGGATCAGATGAGCTGTAAGGTAAGCCATGATTCACAGATGTATGGGCTTGTTCAGTACTTAATGATTAATTATAATACATTTTTACTAATTAATTAATTAACTTATTGATGCATTTAGGCTGGCTTTATAGTGACAGAAGTAGTGTGAGATATTTATGTCTTTTAGTGAGAGAGAAAGAGTATAGTTTCTATTATGTCACTGAACCTTTCTAGTAATTCTGAGATTATCTTTCTCAAGTGAATGCATGCTTATGCATATTAATGATAGCAACCGCAGCAGCTTCCTGTAATGGCCTTGATTGTACATGTCACTGTTTGCTCGATAGCAGCGCCTTAAATGGAGAAAAACAGCACTTCCCATTGGCGTACATATAAACTACCTAACCATTGATAATAGTAATAACATTATTATTAGTAGTAGTAGTAGTAGTGGTAGTAGTATTAGTATTAGTATTATTAGTATTATTATTACTAGGTCAGCAAGCAGTTCTGGCACCTTTGTGCTGTTGTGGTTTGGTGAATTTTTGTGATCATGGTTAAACTGCAAAATAGGCTGCCAAAGTGATAACACAAAAGTTAGAACTGTCCTGTCTGTTGAGCTTAGGGAAAAAGACAGAGTAAATGTCAGAGTGAATAATGAATAATGTCATATGGGGCTGAATTTGTTAAACAAATATGTAACAATATTACTGGTATGTTGGCACAGAGAAGTCAGAGGTCTTCTCTTATTACAGTCCAACCAGTGCAAAGTGAGGCAAATATCCTGTATAGCTGAACTGGTTTATGGCGATACTTCAAACTCTCAGGAGGAATCCCACCCATGCCCATTAAGTGTGGATATGAAGCAAATAAATTTCTGTCTTCAAGGTAATTTCAATACCATAAAATACTTACATAAAATGTTACTAAGGTTTTGGCTTATGTTGTTCGAGCATTACATAACAGAATGAGGCCTTGGCTTATTTTAAGTGGTGTTGTTTATAATAAAATTCACAATGGAAAACCTCCTGTTCATTTGTCAGTATGGTTTCAAGTAACTCAGCCAAACCCAACACAAAACTATGGATGAAACTTTAATTTTCCCACTAGTCTTGAATCTGCCAATATCTGAGGGTGACCAAGTGTTTAAAGACCCTGACAAAATGACTTCCTGTTTCATGGCGAAAAACAGTTTGCAACAGCTCTAGTCACAGTCCTGTGAGCTTCATTTAATAGAGAGATTTGGACAGTCTTAAAGGGATTGTCTTGTTCTTTTATTAAAAAAACACTGTCAGTACTGGAGTGAGACATCACACTATGAGGAGGCACAGGAGTTGAATCCGTAAAGATCTGGATATGAGCGACAATGATCAGGTTACTTAGGTTTTGGCTTTTTTTGTAGTAGTAAATAAAAGAATGAGCCGGCTATTTGTAGTTCTGAAAACTTTTAGGGGTGAACAAGTTGAAAGAAAGTATTTTGTTTATGTTTCCTTATGGTTAAGATTGTTGCAGAGGGGGCCATCTCTGAGCAGGACAGGACGTCCAAAACTTGTAGGAGGCATTCATGATAACAGGTTATGTTACAAGAGTGTCATATGAAATGTAAATGCATTACTGTCTACATTTTAGTGTCTTAAATTCACCAGAATGTGTGTTTTGTTTTGTTTGAAAATGACTTGTTTTTCTGGGGTTGAGTTGACTGTCATGGTAGGTCTTCTTTGTATTTTTCCTGATTCAGCCCTTCTGGCTTTCACAAACAATGCAATGCAGTCGGTGGTAACGTTAGCATTAGTGCTAGTAGTTAGCAAGCTAGTAGTTATTGCTATCTACCACATAGCAATCTACCACTTAATAAGGCTATACCTTTGACCTTTAGTTATCTAAGGTAAGTATTGCCACATTTTTACTCCTACACATCCACAGTCTTTATGTGTTTGCTAGTATAAGCTAGCTAAAACTGCTACTTTGCACTGTGGGGTTATCCAGTAGAAAGACAGGCCTGAGTGAGGAAACACATTTGAACACTAACATATTTAGTACCTCATAAAGGGTTACATTCTCTGGATAAACTTGTGCCATGGTATATCAGTCTTTAACTAAAAATTAGTGAGATATTAGCAACCTCTATATTCCATCTTGTTACTGACAACAGTAGTTGCCACTGGGACAAAAGACTCCACACACGAAATGCCATACATCTGATACCATTTGTGTTATCTGGGTTATTCTGGAGACTTTCATGATTAAAATGATACTCATTATCAACCATAAAAACGTCATTATTACAACAAATTATTATGCAAATGATGTTTTTCTCTTATTTTCCTAAATAGTCTACGTCAATGAAGGTCAGTGTAATTTTCGAGTCACCATCTGTTAGAGCATTATTCAGATTTCACTGAACAAACCTCACAATGATAACTAATTCTTTTCAAAAATAAAAAACTCAAAATGCACTGTTCTAAATTATTATGCACAACAGGGTTTCAAAACATTTCATAGGCTGTAAAGAATTGAAAGTGGTCATTTGTTGAATTTGCAGCATGAAGTCATATTTATTGAAATCAAAAGCTATTTCAATCAAAAAGAAGTAAACTTAAGTAGTTTTCCTTTAACTGGGCTCACCTGGCAAACTAATTATCACAGGTGTCTGAGATTGATATCAGTGATCCAAAGAGCCCTGAGACACAACACCATCCATGAGTTCAATTGAAAAACAAAAAATTGAATAATTATGACACTAAAATCCAATTTACAAAATAATTTGGAACTTGGTGTAAATGAAACAGATCTTTGTCACTTTTCTGTCTTGATAAATGGATCAGGAATACACCAAAAGTGAAGCAGAAAAATGACAGGAATTATACGGAGACTTTTTTTTCCTTTTTCCCAAGGTGTCTATTTGCATATCACTGAAAGAAAAACTTGCAAAATATTTAAACATGTATTTATAAAAGTGAAATGACCGCTATGAACTTCAGCAACTATTGTTGCCAGTGGGTTTAACTGGTTAAAGCGCTGTACTGTTAAGCTATATCTACTGATTTTGAATAACAGTTTGTGAAAAATGAAATATTTAAGAAAATTCATATAATCATTTGAAAAAGGAGTCTGTTGTTCTCTTTTGTGTTGATCCAGTTCGTTAGGAGAACCAATCACAATGCAACAAGCTTTTACAAAAAACAAAGTCAACAGGAGAGGTCTGAAGATCTGTACCATCATCCTCCTTCTGGCTGGGTTGGTTTTTATACTTGCAAGCATGGACCTGCTGGAGGTAGGAACTGACTTTTTAGTTTTCACACATGCACTCCCACACATTGTCTAAAAAATCTCAGTTGCTCTAAATCAAAAAAAGAATCTGTGCTGTCAGATTGTATTCAAATTTCCAAAAGTAAATGTATTATATAGTGTGTCAATAGTCTGTCTTATTTTACCTGACAAGGTAAATAAGTGATTGAATATATTCACCCCCTTTAAAGTGAGTGGCCTAAGTCAACAGAGATCAAGCCAACTGGTGCTAGTAGTCTCAAAATAGTGAAATGGGGATCACCTGAGTGCAGTAAATGCCTCTCAAGTGACTGTATCATAAAGACACACGTATCTGGAAGTCCCAGTCACTGGTTAATCAGTATTCCTGGCTACCATTACTCCATGAAGACAAAAGAAACTCCAAAAAACTCAGAAAAAGTTACTAAAAAGTCTAAATCAGAGGCAGGATACAAAAAAGTCCAAGACACTGATGTCCCCCAGAGTTCAGTTAAATCCATCATTGAGATATGGAAGGAACATGGCACATGCCTACATTAGGCCATCCTCACAAACTGAGTGAATGTGCAAAAAAGAAGACCAGTAAGAGAGAGGAAACCTAGACACCTATGACTACTCTGGAGGTCTGACACCATCTTTCTTTTTCCACTCCCTGACAGGTTAACTACAAAGAAAACATAACCATCTTCTTCAAGAAAGTGACCTCTGCTCCTCCCTCTGCTGCTCCTTCTGTTACTCCCTCTGCGCCTTCCAATCCTAATGAATTCTGCACCTTCAAGCCACAAATGTCGTCTGCAGACGCTGAGGAAGAACGCCTCTTATTAAACTCCGCTTGGCCTGAAACTCCAGTTTTGACCTCTCCTCTTTTACTGAATCAGACAAGCCATGCTACACGCAGCACCTTTACCATTCTCCCAAGGAGAGGTGGAGGAGAGTGGCGTGTAGGAGATCAGCTGGAGGTTATGATAAAAGTCTGTGACTTCCAAGGAAACACCAAGAAGTTTGGAGGAGATTTCTTAGTCACTCGGTTGCACAACAGGCAACTTGAAGCAGGCGTGGCTGGGCGAGTGGTGGATCACCTAAATGGCTCCTACTCTGCTGTGTTTACTTTACTCTGGGAAGGAAGCGCACAGGTGGAGGTAAAGCTCAAGACTTTCTACAGCGATGTAACGTTAACATAGGGGATGCTAAAGTCATTTATTATATCAGTTAATTTGTCACAAAAACATTTCTGCTCCCTCCTTCCTAATGTCCCTTATCAGCCAGAACACCATTCAGTCTATCATGGGCGTCGCCACAATATAATCGAGGGGGTCACGTCCCCCTCACCTTGAAAAAAATGTAGTTTGGACCCCCCCACATTTGGGGGGGGTCCAAACATTGAAAAAAAATGTAGTTTGGACCCCCCCACATTTGCCATCCTGACCGGTCTACTCCAGTGTTCTTTCCATTGCTTCACAATCAAATCCGTTCCAACCCTCAACCTCAACCCTATTAAGAACCTTTGGAGCATCCTCAAGCTAAAGGTCTATGAGAGTGGGAGTCAGTTCACATCAAAACAGCAGCTCTGGGAGGATATTCTGACATCTTGCAAAGAAATTCCAGCCGAAACTCTCGAAAAACTCACAAGTTCAATGAATGCAAGAATTGTGAAGGTGATATCAAATAGGGGGTCAAATGTTAACATATAACTTGGCCTGTTAAGATGTTTTTGATTGAAATAGCTTTTGATTTCAGTAAATATGACCTCCTAATGCTGCAAATTCAACAGATGACCATTTTCAGTTCTTTACAACCGAGGAAATGTTTTAAAACTCTGTTGTGCTTAATAATATGGAACAGTGCATTTTGAGGTTTGGCTGATGACTTAAAAAATATTCTGTCATTTGCAATATTTAGGAAAATCCTCCATCCCAAGTAAAACACAGAAATAAAGAAGCTGCTTCCGCTGTAAGGTTTATAATAATACTGCGTTAACTTAAGCACTGCCCTTAACAAATAAGGGTGTTCACTGTTGTAATTAAAGTTTTCTCATTGAATAAAGCATGAAAGAAAACACTCACATCCTCATCAGTCATAACAGCTGGCAGCCTGGACTAATTCAAACCCTGGTTATATAAATAAGAGTAGAGTCAGGGCCATATTTACAGACTTTTGTACACATTGTTTTTAAGCTGCAGGTGGAATTATTGTCCTGATAATTGTTTGTGAGTGCCAAATTGTAATTCCACCTAGGGCGCCAAAATAGCTAGAGCCAGCCCTGAGTGACTGGTTGAGTAAAAAATATAAATGCCAGACCTGAATTCAACAAAAACGTTTAAACAAACAAAACTATCGTTTATTGATTTACTTACCTATTATTATTAGTCTAATATGCCATCAGTGTACTCTCTCCCTCTGTCACAGCTTTGTTGCTTCATCCTGATATCTGGCCAGACAGCTCCAAGCTCTCTAAGGTTCTCCTCCAATGTCCTCCTCTTAAAAGGCCTTATTCTTAAACACTCAACTGAGTTTTCTTATTGCATTTTGCTAACTGTCTTCCTAGCAACTCTCCATGAGCTAAACAACGAACACAGGCACACTTTCTGGCAGAAAGCCAGAGATTTACCATGATGGTGCATGACTTGCTCGGTGTGTATCAAACATAGACTGTAGAAAGAATTGGACAAACCCCGTGTGACGTCAGTCGTCTGCTTACAATAGGCGGACTCAAACGATTCTTGAAGCCAATCCGTGGAGGTTTCCACATTGAAATTGCGGTCTCAACTGAACTTTGGATCAACCTAACAGCCCACCCACTAAGCGCGACTTCCTATTAACCTGATAGCTAGCATTCTGGTTGACAGAAATGGAGCCCCTGCCTGCCGAGCTATCTGTCAATCAAATGAGACGCACCAATCAGCTTTCATCCTAAATATAATCCAAATGATCGTGGTACAAAAAAATGAACCCCCCATACAGTGGGAGCACAATAAGACACTAGCTAATGAGACACGTTTGGTGTTTTGAACCAGGCTGTAAACCAGTTTATTTTGTGTGTCAAAACTGGCTGCTTAACATGTGTGCAGACGGGACTTCCTGTGTTCCAGGAGCCAGCCTCAAGTGGACACTCGTGGTATAGCGATTTTGTGCACTTCCGCATTGGCTTCATTTTTCAGGACTGAAGGTTGCCGCTTGGTATCAAATAATGGAGTGTATTTCTCTACTGCCACCTGTTGGCGTCTGGCGATTGGTTAGTGGTAATTCCTTTGGGGGCGCTGACATGTTGCGCCCACAGAGCTCCTATCTCTTGTACTGAAGAGGAGCGCATGTGCACGCACAGCTTATAACTGTCGTCTATGGCTGTGGGCGCAGGGAGGAAATGAGTGAACAAGAAGTAAAGCAAACACGTAGAATGTTTTTGATCTACTGATTTATTTCACATTACACATTTTAATCTCTTAATAAATCATATAAAAACAGTGCATGATAGAGTTTATCTATATTCATAAGCTTTACTGCTATTTAAAGCAAATTTTTACAAAATCTATTAAATGATCTTAAGATCTCTCCTGTCTTTGTGAAGTAAGTGATGGGGGCGGCGCCCTAGTGCCCCCTATTGACCAGCCACCACTGGCAACTGTAGACATGTCAGTACACGACTTTTGTTGTTTTTGAAAGGAAAACAACTCAAAGCTGTTCTTTGTTCTTCTTTTAACGAAGAAATGTTGTTCAGTTATGATAAAACTGACACTAAAGCAGCATCCACGTTAATGTCTTCTGCTATAATTGCACCGGCCTCTTCCCGCTGTTTGTATATGTCACGACTCTACCACCCAAATGTACTGCCCCTCGACACTGATTGGTCCTGTCACTTTCTATCCAGGCCCAAACTGTTCAGACGGGAGCTTTGCAAGATGGATTCACCAGTGAGAAACACGGAACTGGGCGAATCCATCTGCTTTGCAAGGTTAGGAAAAATAGCTCATCCTCCGTAGCCAGCTTAACTTACATAGCTCTGTTAGCTTAGCTAATGGAGCTACATAGCTAATGTAGTTCAACTTAAGCTTCTTGGTCTGTAATGTTTGCAATGTGGTTATTTCCTAAATGTGACAGCCAAACTTTGTTGATAAAGTTTATTAAAAAAAGAATCCAAAACAGGAAATATATTGTAGCAGAAAAGAACGCCACTTCCTTTCTGAAAAATACAGTGTCTTAGATAACGGTCTGTGAGGGTGCCTGTCAGAAATGAAGGGTCTGCAGCCAGACTCCTCTCTCTCTCTGATAGAATGGGGTTGCATTTGTGCTTATGGGCTGCTTACACATCTGGAAGGCACAGTCAATGCCGAAAAGCATATTGGGGTTTAAGAGCAACATGTGCTCCCTCGCATATTTCAGCAAGACAAACCACATACTGCATCCAACACAACAGCATGGCTTCACAATAGAAGAGTCCAGGTGCTGAAGTGGCCTGCCTGTAGTCCAGACCTCTCACCAATAGAGAAGATTTTGCACATCATAAAAGGAAAAATCTGGGAAAAAGGCTCAGGATTGTTTAGCAGCTAGAATCCAGCAACTGGTCTCCTCACTTCCCAGATGTTTTCAGACTGTTTTTAAAAAAGGGCACCCCACATTTTTTGGAAATGGGGTTGCAGAAGCAGAGAGGAGTGAGATTAGAGCGAGATTAAATTTATTGTCATAGATGTGGCTACAATGCTAATACGTGTATACCAGTAATGGCAATGTTTCTCTAAGACTGAACATTCTATTATTAGCATTATCAGCTTAGCTGATTATGTCATCTTAACCATTCGACAGTCAAGCAGTTTTCATTGAACTTAAAGAACAGCTTTAATTTCAGTTTTTATAACGTTTTTTGTGTTGCCCTTCACATCAGACCTTCATCTTATGAAGCTCAGTGATAGTTTATGTTGCACACGGTAGTCATATGCCCAGTGGTGATCAGCTGACAGCCAGCTGATCCTAATCATCGCCTCCCTGCTCCCACAGCCAAACACAGCTCTTTCTCTCAACATAGCGGTGTTTATATGCCATACTTCTCACTAACCCGCAACGCTTAACCTCCTCCACCCCAGCCTCCTCCTTTATAGCATAAAGTTTATGCACCCTCATACTCAGATTCATGCTACTATGTATGAATTTCTTTTGAACTAATTTTATTGTTCTCAGTACGCATTGTCATAAATGTATCTGTCCATTTCAAGCTGTGCGCTCCCTGGAAAGTCAAAGCATGCTGCATGAATAACCCAGGGAGCATCTTTAGAGCATATCCTTCTCCGCTAAGTAAAACTGTATATCTATTTTACAATAAAATGGTAAAATGTATAATGAGACTAACTAACAGTTTGCGGAAGCTTTAGAATTTACTGGTGACTAGTCTGACTGGGATTGACTCCTGCCTAATGCGACCCCCACTGAGCTAAGCTGTATAGATAAAGGATGGATGAATGATTTAGCTGACTGCATGCTATGATTTTAAAACTCTTGTTATCTGTTCTGTCAGGTGAAACTTATTCATCCAAGCGAGGCTATCACAGCCCTGCGCAGGCTGAACAGAGAAAACCCAGACAGGATTATCTTCAAGAGCGTCTTCCGCTCAGGCTCTATCTCTGAAACTAGCAACTGTAGTATTTGTCTACGTCCAAACAACCAGCCACTGTGCAACTTCACCGACCTCCGCACGGGTGACCCTTGGTTCTGCTACAAGCCGAAGAACCTGGGCTGTGAGGCCAGGATTAACCACATGAAAACAGGATATACTAATGAACTCAAGGCTGACGAGAAGAAGCTCTTCCAAAGGTGAGGGAACACTGAAATAAAGTTTAAATAAAACAAAATGTAGTTGACTGGAAGAGAAAAATGTGAAAAGCAGCAGGAATGATCTCAGCCTTCAGAGGATTGTCAGACAAAGCAGATTCAAGAACTTAAGGGAGCTTCATAAGGAGTGGACTGAGGTTAGAGTCAGTTGATCAAGAGTCACCGCACACAGCTTTGTACAGAAAATGGGCTACAAGTGTTCAGCAGCGTCTCTAGGAGAATAGAACAGTTGCTCAGCGATCCAAAGTCTGGTTCTCAGATTAAACTAAATTTTGTATTTCATTTGGAAATCAAGGTCCAAGAGTCTGGAGGAAGATTGGAGAGGCATAGAACAACCTTGACTGTTTTATATATCCATTGCATTAAAAAAAAAAAACAATCACGGTCAGTATAACTAAGAATATGTAATGTAATATACGTTAGTCATCATTTGCTAATCCCATTAAGTGTCTTGCCCAGTGACACATCGACATATGACTGCAGGAGCTAGGGATTGAACCCACAACTGTTCGATTATGACATGATCCACTCTTCCCACTGATCCATAGTTTCCCTGCACTATTTGCCCACATCTGTTAATAATTGAATTCTTATGGAAAGCCCTCTAAAAAGAGAGGAGGCTGTTATGGCTGCAAAAGGGGATAAACTCCATGATAAAGTACATATAAGCTAAATTTAGCACAGAAAGTAAGAAAATTTGTGTTTGGTACATTATTTCTTTGTTGTAACAATGCTTCTTGGCAATAAATCTTATACCGTTGGAAAGCCTGTTTATTTCCCTCTAAATGGTGCCACATTTGTAAGGAATATGCATTTGTGGGATGAGCAGCAGAGCTGAGTATGTGGGTTGCACCCATGAAAAATTTGCCAAATCTTCTCTGCCAATGCCAAACAGCTGATTCTGCCATTGACTCTTGTTTTGAGCTTCTGGCACCTGTGAGCATGGGTCCTGCTACAGTGGTCAGTAGGTGTCTGCTCCAAGAATCGGCATGCCACGTTTGACTGATCTGGATAGGGCCCGTTGGTTGGGCAACTTCAAGCTGGTGTTCTGCAAAACCAAGTTGCAGCATTGTTTGGAGTGAGCCCTAGTACCAACTCCAAACTGAAGGCCAAGTTCCATAGAGATGTCAGAGACAGGCTGCAAAGTGGATGCCCCAAGACGATGTCACCCCAAGAAGACTGTTTCCTCACCCTGTCAGCACTTAGGTACCGTAGGCTGTCTTCTACGGATTTGCAGTCAAGGTTTGCAGGACGATATGGCTGACGGCTCTCTGCCCAGACAATATGGAACAGACTGCACGCAGCCAATCTCTGGTTTCATAGAGCTGCCAGGATGCCTGCCATGACTGCCCTTCCCTGTCAGGCCTGTTTGCCCTGGTGTCAGCAACACGTGCACTTGAACCTGAACCGGTGGAGAAATGTTATGTTCAGCGATGAGTCCAGATTCTGCCTATTGCAGTTGTATCACAGGGTCAAAGTGTGGAGAAGACTTGGAGAACTCTATGCTGATTGCTGCACCAATATAGAAACATCTTTTGGGGGAGGCAGTGTGATGGCGTGGGGTGGCATCTCCCTCACTGGAAGAACGAGGCTTGTCATCATTGGAGGCAATCTCAATGCAAAGAGATACCGAGATGAGATTCTGCAACCACTGGCAATCCTATATCTCCACAGTCTGGGACTGAACTCTATCCTCCAAGATGACAATGCTCACCCCCACAGAGCGGGGTTTATCAGAGACTACCTCCAGAATTTAAGAGTGGAGAGGATGGAATGGGCTGCCAGCAGTCCTGACTCCAACCCCATTGAACGCTTGTGGGATCAGCTTGGGTGTGCTGTTCTTGCCAGAGTGACCAACACAACCACATTGGCTGATTTGCGACAAATGCTGGTTGAAGAATGGGATGCCATCCCACAGCAGTGTGTGACCAGGCTGGTGACCAGCATGAGGAGGAAGTGCCAGGCTGTTTTGGCTGTGTATGATTCTTCCACACGCTACTGAGGCTCCTGTTTGTTAAATGAATAAATTGTTAAATTGCCAATATGTCTTGTTTCTTCAAACTTCAATTATCTAATCCACCAAACACCAAACAAGAGTCGATGGCAGAATCAGCTGTTTGGCATTGGCAGAGAAGATTTGGCAAATTTTTCATGGGCGCAACCCACATACTCAGCTCTGCTGCTCATCCCACAAATGCATATTCCTTACAAATGTGGCACCATTTAAAAGGGACATAAACAGGCTTTCCAACGGTATAAAATTTATTGCCAAGAAGCATTGTTACAACAAAGAAATAATCAACCAAACACAAATTTCCTTACTTCTTGTGCTAAGTTTATTTGAATACAATGTCATCACAGCCCCTGTTGGTGTAATTATTACTTGCACTTTTGTCCATATAGTGTATGTTTAAAGGCCATATATGGAGGCATAGTGTGGGTATCTACTAAAAGCTTCACCTGTTGGTAACAGTGATTATGTTGGTGTTTGCCAAAGCCACTAATATTTTGAAGTTGTATTTAGGAAAGTCAACCTTCTAGTCTTCATTCCGGCTTCTGGGCCTTCCAGTGTCAATGTTTTGCCACAAGGGAAAGGTAAGCATGATTTTTTTTCTTCTTTCCCCGATAAATATATATAAAACACACCCGTATAATATACTTGTATCTAAAATGGTGTTATATAAGCACATCAGGTTATATTACGCTAACTTCCATAGTGCTGAAACTGCTTCTAGATGTTGCTACGTTAGAAATTTTCCCCATGCCACTGACCCCTTTTTTTTTTTTCTTTTTTCATCTCAGGGGAACCCAGGGTTGATCAAGCCAGTAGGAAGCCTGGACTCTCTGGGTATTACTACCAGGGTCTGTGGCGATCATTAGGTGGCACTAAAGTCCACCAGTTCAACAACGCCTCTGCCATCAGTCAGTGTCTGAAAGGCAAGGTGGTCCACCTGTATGGAGACTCCACTATCAGACAGTGGTTTAATTACTTCACCACTTCACTGCCAGGTAGCTGAAATGAGTCACACATTTAGATTTATTCATATTATGGTGTAATCTGTCCCTTCTGTCATACTTTCAGATGCTACGGCGGTAAACCTGAACAGTCCAGCACAAGCAGGACCTTTAGTGATTTGGGACCATGCTAACAAAATAATGGTAACATACCGGATCCACGGTCTTCCCCTTCGGATCTCCACAATGCCAGCCAGCAAAGAGAGCTACATCGCCAATGAACTAGATACGCTTGTTGGCGGTACCAACACCATTGTAGTTTTTGGCGTCTGTGCCCACTTTGGTACTTTCCCAACTGAGCTTTACATCAGACGGCTTCAGAGCATCCGCAGGGCAGTGGTCCGCCTGTTAAATAGGGCTCCAGGCACGCTGGTGGTCATCAAGACTGGGACCCTCACATATACGGATCTTTCTTCTGTGGAAGGCAACATTAACTGGTTCTCAGTTCAGGCGGACAAGATGCTTAAAGACATGTTCAAAGGAATAAACATCCAACTGGTGAATGCCTGGGACATGGTTCTAGCCCACTACCTGCAGCACAGCATCCACCCACCATATCCCATCATTAAGAACATGATTGATGTACTCCTGTCCTACGTATGCCCTCATATGTGAACAAGTGGGAGGAAGGAATATGGTGAAATTTAACAATGCAGGGCAAAAGGCAGCTTTTGGTGGTGGTTAATTCAGGTTGTTCACGAGGAACAAAAAAACAAAAGCCCTTAATACGGATCAAATAGTTTGTCAATTGATTGGCCCAATCAGCCCGTAGTCGTGTGGCCCTTCTGGCATTTTCCAAAAATCTGGACGGCCTGGTCTGTCCCTGGATTCTGATGAATGTCAGATGGGGGGAAGGAAATGAAGAACACCAATTAGGAATCAGAGGCAATGGAAGGCCTGTGCTCCTCCACTGGACCCCCATTCTGACATTATCTGTAACCAACAGTGTTCCTCCTATTCCTTTATGTTTTTGGATTATTATTATTTTTTGAGGGCAGCACGGTGTTTAAGTGGTTTGCTCTGTCGCTAGGACAACTGTCAAGTCAGCAGTCTTCACCATGATTGTGGTTTGTGTACTGAACCACAGTAAAAGAATCAAGGCTCAGGAAACCTCTGGACTTTATTACACTACTCTGATATTTTGGGACTGGATTTTTATATTCTGTTTGAGCTGGAAATCATGATCATCATGATTAAAAAAACCTTTGACATAGTTCGCTCTGTGTGGTGAATGTAGAATATATGAAATTTTCACTTTTTAAATTATGGGGGTAAATAAACTGTCCATAAACATTTGTATCTAATTTCTTACTATGTGCAAACGTGCAACAAGTTAAATGTGCACTTAAGTGAATAAAGTGCACGGTTTAAATGTGTATGATAAAGTACACTTCTAAATGTCAGTTGTCACTTTCCATGAATTTGTGTTGCAAACATGAGTTTAGTGCTGCAGGATACATAAAAAAGAGCTTTTTAGTTACAACAGGTGTCAAAAATCATTTAATTGACTCAGACCAATCCTGCCGCCTTGATTAGACAAAGACAGTGAAGAAATAAAACAACAAATAAATGTGGAACAAGATCAAGGCAAATGGATAGAAAAGGATATTGAGATCAAACGTTTTCAGATTCTGAGATTAAAGTCAGAAATCTGAGACTTAATTCATTTACCTAAGATTAAAGTCTGAATTTTCAAAGTCAGAATCCTGACACTGAAGTCAGGACTCTGAGAAAAAAAAGTCAAAAGTTGGATTCAGAGATTAAACCTGAAATGCTAATAATAGAGTGGGAAATCTGAGATTAAACTAATCTATCAACAATTAAAAGTCCAAATTCTTAAATAAAAATCATAAATCCTGACCGTAAAATCTGAATTCTTAAAGACAGAAATCTGAAATTAAAAACAAAATTCTGAGAATTAAGTAAGAATTCTAAGATTAAGCTCGGAATTCTTAAATTTAAGTCCGAGCTCTTAGGTTAAAGTCAGAATTTGATATTGAAGTCAATTTTTGCGATTAAATTCAGCATTCAGAGAAAAAAAAATCTGAAATAAAAAGCCAGAAATCAGAGGTTAAAGTCCATTTTTAGATTCAAGTAAGACATTGGGGCTTAAAGTCAGCAATTCTGAAATATAAGTCAGCATTTTGAAATTTATGGACTTTTTAGATTAAAGTCAGAATGTTTAAATTACAGTCAGAAATATCTGATTAAAGTGTAGTTTTTGCAATAAAGTCAGGATTCTGGAATTAAAATCAGATATCTGAGATTAAAATAAGGATCCTCAGATAAAAGTCAGAAATTTGAAATTCAGTTAAGCATTGAGTCAAAAGTCAGAGTATTGAAATAAAAGTCAAAACTCTGAGATAAAAGTAAAAAATCTGAGATTAAAGTGAGAATTTTTAGATTCAAGTAAGACATCGGGTCTTAGAAGTCAGAAATCTCAGATTAAGGTTTTAATTCTTGGATTAAAGTCAAAATTATGAGATTCATGGACTTGTGAGGTTAAAGTCCATTTTTAAATTAATTTCAGAACATGATTTTCAGAAAAAGTTGTTTTCAGAATTTTATTTTTTTCTGAGGATTTGAAAAAGTTTAGAAAGAAAATTCTTTTTCACCGAATTCTGACTTTTACGTCACAAATTCATACTTTTGACTGTTTCGAGAATTATGACTTCAATCCAAAATTCAGACCCTAATCTCAGAATTCTGATCTTATTTTTTGATTTTAATGTAAGAATTCATAATTTTGACTCTTTTCTCCTCAGATTTCAGAATTCTGTCTTTTTTCACAGAATTCTGAGAATCCTTCCCGTACATAAACACACGTCTCCAAATATGGTTCTTAGATATCAGCTGTAAGCTTGTCTCAGGTCTTCTAGGGTCAAACTTGATGAGTAAAGAGAATCTACAAACACTCCAGAGAAGTCAACATTTAAACCCACAGTTTTTATTTGGATCTAGAAACTATATTGACATGATTGACAACATGACCCGGCTCAGAAAAAAATCATTCCTAATAAAAAAGAACAAAATAAATAAAAAGGATTATGTGATACTGTTGTGGTTAAAGAATGTGGCAGAGATGAGTAAACGAGAGCGAGAAGACGAGCTACATGTGTCGGGATGCCGGTGACAGACACAAAGATGAACACACAACGTGACCACAGGAGGCGGGGTCTGCTGCTGCCGTCAGTGAGGTCCACCTGTTTATGATGGGGAGATTTAAGATGACATGAACACCTGAGAGTGACCCAGTGTTGTCAAGAAGATCTCCAGTAAACTGTTAAATTGTAAAAATCATAACATCAGTAGCAGGTTTCAGTCATTCTGCTTGTCTGAATCAACGACGGTAGTCACAAAAAATCAAAGAAAGCTCCAGATAATTTAAGATAAATC
Organism: Cheilinus undulatus; assembly: GCF_018320785.1. Lineage (NCBI taxonomy): Eukaryota > Metazoa > Chordata > Actinopteri > Labriformes > Labridae > Cheilinus > Cheilinus undulatus. Next base: position 11,602,244 of record NC_054887.1, read on the forward strand.
CAGGTATTTTTAAACCTAAGCTCTCATTTGACATATTTTGGCGTCTTATTGACTCTTAGAAACAAAAACCTTTTAATTGTAAGGTCTAACACTTAAATGAATTCAATTAAAGTAAGGACTGGGAGAGATCGTTTTTCTCACAGATGGACTCAGACTGTTGAGATCAATTTTGAATAGCTTAAAAGCAAATATATCTATAGAATCTAACATTTTCAACAAAAATCAAAGAACTTTTTCTTTTGCAAGACTCCCACAGTGCCGTTTTCTCTATTAAATGTCAGAGACTGTGGAGAGAGAGTGAGGAAAAAAGCCACAGGCTGGATTTAAACCTTTCCCATGTGCTTCAGGACAGCTAAACTCTTTTAAAAAGCCCCCAAAATATGAACAAATAAGAGGCAGAGACCAACTAGCGGTTAAAAATATGTGTTGCACAAATTCTGTGTTGGTCTGTAAAATAAAACTAATGAACAAGAAAAAAAAAGGCAGCGACAGACAAAAAACTGATTTGTCTTTAACTAAGACTAGTTGTTTTCAACAGAACAATTTATTTAGTTAGACCACATAAAACCCTTTAAAAAGAGTCCTGGTTGGAATCTACAGTGGTCTGGAACGCTTTTATAAAGCTCAAAACAACTTTACATTATCTAAAACATTTCTACATTTCATAAAACAAATAAAGATTACCAAAACACTTTAAAAAAATGACAAAAAAATTAATATTTTACAAAAAAATGTACAAACAGTCTGATAAAAATAGACAAAGCCTGATATGAATTTCCACTTTCTGCAACACTTTCAAGAGTGGATATTACAAGGTTAAAAACTTAAAAAACTACATTTAGAATTTTAAACTCGACAAAACAAGAAACACTTTTACATGAGCCTCACGTTGCAGAACACATTTAAGACAACAGTATCTTAAGAGAAAGAACCATAGTGACTCAAGTTTCAAGTTTTGTAAAAATGTTTCAGACTTTGTGTTTTTGTATTAGTTTTTAAATTTGTCTAAAGTTTTGTAAAAGTGTTCAATGAAATGTTAAAATATTTTGGTTAATGTCAAGTTGTTTCAAGCTTCCTAAAAGTGTTTTACACTGTTATTTTTGTATCAAATGTTGAAAATTTGTTTCAAGTCTCGAGTCATTCAGACATCGTAATTTTTTGGTAGACTTCTGTTAAATTTGTTCTTAAAATGTCAGGATTATTTCATTTGTAAATTTGATTTGCTAATGTAAATCTGTTTTATGAACTGTAAGAAGTGTTTTGGTTAATGTAAATTTAATTTAAGCTTTGTAAAAGTGTTTCAGACTTTGTCTTACTTTTGAACTGCACTACCAGTTTACCGTTGGTAATCTGATGGACTTTTGTTTTTAAAAAGTACATTTTTGTAAAATTTTGAAAAGTTATTGTTTTAAGAGTTCAAAATATTTTGTGTTGAGCCAATAAACATGTTGGACCTTTGGAAACCCTTTAAATAGGTCGTTAAAACACAAACTAGGAAACAAAGAAGAGGCAGAGGTAGACCAGCAACTCCTGTGCTTTAAAATTCCTATTTTTGTTGATAGAGCTTGGACGTTTTAAGAGTGAGATTACTCATTTTAAATAAGCATCTTACTCTTAAACATTTCAGTTAGAGTTCTAGTGTTTTATCCTTTAACAGAAGTTTCCACAAACAAAAACATCAGAGACAGGAGTAGACTAAGAACTCCTGTGTGAAACTGCTGTTCTTGTTAGTCGAGTTTTGTTTCTTTAAAGAGAATCAGCTGGTTCTGGTTTTAAGGAGACTTTGAACTCCTAGAAAATGTTGTTTTTATCTATAGTGATCTGTCTTGTGCTGTAGATAGATATGTAGAATTATGATTTTAGACTTTTGGTGGCCAATATGAGAACTTTCTGGACAGACTCAGAGTGTACAGAAACAAACACCTTCTACAATAACTCCAAAACTTTGATGACCTTTTGCCATCGTATGTAAAATCACGACCAGCATCTTGACAGGAAAGTAGCAGCAGAACCCGGTACCATGAAGACTTGATGTGTGGTTTTTATTGTGACTGTAACCTTCATCCAGAAATCCCACTACTGTGGGTGAGCGACACGTTAAAAATCCAACCAGCCTTTAAAAAAAGAAAACGCCACCAGCTCCAATAAACACGGCGTCTCGTCTCCTGCTGAACGGTTGGTGATGAGTAAAGACGACAACATTTACCAAAAACATAAGAAGACATTGAGGGTTTACTGGAACATTTTCAAAAAAAAAAAAAAAAGCATTAGTCACATTAATACAGAAAAAAACAAATGGCACACTGAATTCCTAATTTTAAAATAAAGTGGTGTTTGAGGAACTTTCTTACTGAGGAGACAAGTTAAATAAATTACTACCATAAACGTTACATACAAATCTGGAGTAGTATATACAAAGGAAGTATTAGACACAAAAAAAATCTACAATTTCAAATTTTTATGTTCAACAAAGACAGCAGTAGAACCGTATTTTACAGAGCGGGGGTTTGTGTTAACATGTGGGGGTCAGAGTGGCGTTTGTGTGGGTGTGGAGGAGGAGGAGGAGGGGGGGTGAAAGTTTGACAAACAACCCACAAAAAAGATAAAAAAGTGACGTGATGGTTGAAACCTTCCAGGTAAACGTGCTGTTTCTCTACAACTCTCTGACAGACTCGTAACTCTGAGTCTGAACTGCATCACACTGAAGCCTGGCATATGTACGCATCAAATCCATGCCGCTAAACAGGATCATCTTTTCTTGACACTGTGCATTAAGGACTCCAGCAGTTTAATTTAGGGGTGTCATACAGCTCAGACAGTGAACGGCATGATCGGCATATCTGTATCTGCAGATAATAGCTCAAATAATCATATTTGGTTTGACCAATCAGAGACACTGATGAAGAAAAGCACCTTCATTGCCATTGCCAATTCTAAAAGTTTTATTTATTTATTCATTGGAGATGACCTCTCTGCAGTACCTCACTTTGGGGAGGCACGCCAGGCTTTGTTCATTGGCTTCTGCAGAAATTCAGGGAACCTAAAGCGGCGTAGATTTGACACAGAAGTATAAATCAGGCTGAAACGCATTGCATACAGGTAAAGGTGATGAAACCTTGTAAATATATGTTACTATCACTCCTGGTTATGGCGTCATTAAAGGAAAATTCTCTGACTGATGGCTCGTGCTAAATTTGCATTGATTTGTTTGCTCACAGCAACGATGTAAGATGCAGTGACAATAAAGTATGTAAAATTAAAAAGATGGTGGAAAAAACTTATACGTTTTGCAGGAATTTTGCAATTAGAAGAATTGTTTGATACTGGTAGGCGCCTTCTCTGTCTTTGGTTAGCTGCAGTAACTGAAACAGGGGAGTTATTTCTGCATTTATCAACAGCTAGACATGAAGAAAGCATTTGATATTATTTCTATAAATATCAAATTTGACTTTTCAGGTATTAGCCATAGCAAAAGATGGGCCAAAATCAGCTGAATGCAACTGTCTGATACTGTTTGAGGGGAAACAGACAGTGATGTAAAAGGAAATAGGAGGCCCGTTTGCTGTTGGAATCATAAATGCAAATGTAGCACGGTCAGCAGTCACAATGGGATCTTATTTGAGAATTTCCTTTAATAAACCATTTTCTGACATCTTAGTGAGTCAACGTCCACCTCTAAAACATCTGTATTCTCTCTGAAGCATCCCATAATATCACTCTGCTCTGAAGTATCTCTCCTCTTCATGTCCCACCTTCCAGATCCTTCCATAGATAGTTTTTAAGAATTCATTACACAATAAATCCCTCCTTTTTCCTTCAGCGTCCCTTAAAATCATCTCAGCATTCATAGTGGTTGTACTGATTTGAAAACACACAGTGAGGAGTTTAGCTTAGTGAGGGAAGTATTCGACTTTGTAAACACTCTCAGTGAAAGTTCACCGACACGTCGCAGCGTCTGTCCAACCGGTCCCCTTCCCCCACCCCCCCCGCTTTGATCTCTGCGACTGATTCATGGCTTTCACAGTATTTCTTCATCACCGCCTGCTGCTGCCGTGAGCGTTGATCTCTTTCGGGTTCAAATTTAGAAAAGAAAAAAGAAAGAAATGGAAATCCTTCATGAGCCGTTGAGGAGCCCCCCTCCTCCTGTGGAAGTTTTTTCTCTGGGTTTTTCTGCGATTAGGCGAAGTCAGGCAGCGAGGGTTGGTTTGGTCCGTCAATCTAACAGTCAATCTTTAAGATCGTCTCTGAAAGAGTCTAACGAGTCTGTACGTGGCTGGGCCGAGCGCAGCTCCTCCGTCATTCCTCCTGGAGTGTTTTAAAGGGAGGGGAGGTTAGTAGTAGGACTGGGCGTTTGAGTTTTTAAGATACATGGCTGTATTCTTAAATGAAATAGAAGGTGAGACATTATAGTTTGTATCGATATACTTTACAATGATTCAGGTTTAATTTAGGAGTGTTTATGTTAGTAAAAAACAAACAATATTGATATCTGTTTAATACCAGAGCAACAAAAATAGTCCTAGACACAAAGTAGCAGGCAAGTTAATATTTTTAACCTTAAAAAATCAAAGGCAAACTCCTAGACTATGTCTAAATTGCACAAGTGGCAACATTTGGAAAAGTGGGTGGGACTGGTGAGGAATGAGGGAAAATGTCTCAATTGCACAAACAAGTGGGCAACACATTGTAGAGCAGGAAACTGTCTAAAATGCAAAAATGCATTTTTTAACATTAGAAAAAATGGCAAGAACCAGCACAGAATGATGGAAACTGTCTTAATTTCATAAATAAGTTGGCAACTGGTGGAGCAAGTCAAACTATCAAGATTGCACAAACATGTTGGCAGCACATTAGAGTGTGGGAAACTGTCTCAATTGCACAAAAATGTTGGCAACACGTAGAAGCAAGGAATTGATCACAATTGCTCAGCCATGTTCACTAAAATTGCACAACTATGTTGCCAAGAGGTTGGAGTAAGGAAAACTGTCTCAAATGCACAAATACATTTTAAATATTTGGAAAAGTGGCATGGAGCATGGAAACTGTATTGATTGCACAAATATGTTAGCAACACATTCAAATGAGAGAAACTGTCTAAATTGCACAACCATGTCGGAAACATGATGGAAATTGCAAATATATGTTGGCAACACATTGAAATGAATCTTAATTCCATCAATAAGTCAGCAACACATTGCAGCAATGGAAACTGTCCACATTGCACAAATATGTTGGCAATATACTGGAGAGCAGGAAACCGTCTTAATTACAAAACTCTAAAAAATTGCACAAACATGTTGGCCACACATCTGGGCAAGAAAATTGTCAAAGCTGCACAATTTATTGGCAACATTTGAAAAAGGAGGTGGAACTAGTGAGTGTAAGGTTAACCCTTAACCCATGTCAGTTTCACTTTCTTTTCTAAGTGTTGGCAACTTATTTGTGCAATTTGGACAGTGCTCTGTCTTTCTTTTGGTTAAAGATATGGCTGATAGTCAGTCTGACACCATGATTGTTAGAATAACAGATCTGATCATTTTGAAACATGTTATTCAAAAGTGCAGAAAATTCTGATGATCTCAGTATAAACAGAAATGTTGCCATTTTTTTTTTTCTGCAAAATTCCGACAGTGTATAGGAGTTTGTCTGCAATATTTTTTAAGCAGAAAAAATTGCCCAATACTGGAAGTTAAAGATTTCTATTTTTGTTGCAGTGGATGGTTGGATTTTGGCAAGAATCATATCAAAGTTTATCATTCTGGTGTTGTGACTTCCACTTCTGATTTCTTTACATCGAGCTACATATACACACACACACCCCCACACACATATGTGTGTACATATGTGTGTGTGTATATTGTGTTGCTTTTCAGCTATAGCGACATGATTTTTGGTCCATATGGCCCAGCCCTAGTTAGTAGGAGGGGGAGGGGTTTACAGGTGGAGGGTCTGGAAAGATCTTCATGCTGGTCTGGGCTGCAGAGATGAATCCACGTGCTGTAATGTTCATTGTTTGTGTTCAGGCAGACTTCCAGCGCACATATTGGTCAGACTGTTGAGAGGCTGCAGCTACGAGAGAGACGACAGCGAGTGGTTCTTCAGGGGACGTTTTTTTTTTTTCTTTTTCTCATTTTTATAACAAAAACACTGAAACGTTTGTGACGCAAAAGGTTATTAGTTCAATACTAGCAAACCGAGCAGAAGTGGTGAAAGGCCCCGGCCCCCTACTGCTGTCCGTCAGGCGCTCATTAAAGAGTCCTGCCTCCACACTTTAGGCGTCTGACAGGCAGCTCTGAACACTGTCCATCCACAGCTGGGCGTTCAGGCTGTCCTGGGCACAGAAGTTGTACACTCGCTTCGTCGTCTTCAGCTGAAAGAGGAGAGAAAGGAAGAAATAACTTGTCACTTCTGCCTCATGGTGGATTGTTTCACATACTAAGAAAACCCTGACATTAAATCACAGCATCATTAGAAGGTCTAAAAAATGTGTCTACTTCTATTTCAGTAAAGGTTATTGGACCTTGAGTGGTCATCAGAACTCCAGCCTGAGCCCTCACTTTTATTGGAAACTACTCTCAAAACAGCACCAAAAACACTGCTATACATTAAAACGGATTCTTCACAGCCTTTGAATAAAATGTTACTATTTATACATTTTGAGAATTAACTCACATCAAAGAAGGCTTTCTCCTCAATGTTTTTTGGCGCTCCCATGGCGGGCGTTCCTGGAATAACAGACTCCACGTCGGCCAGCTCGATCACTCCTTTACACTCCTTATCCTGCCTGGTCTCGTAGTATCTCAGCTGGAGACACGTAAGCAGAGTTTAGAGACAGATAATCAATAAAAACAACCACAAAACAGTTCCTATTGTTACCTGATGTTTGGTCTTGTCCAGGACGAACCATCGGGGTTTCCATGGCTTCAATAACGCCCCTTTCTTAAAGAGGATACCTTCAAAACTCCTGATGGAAGAAGGTCAAAGGAAAAAACACCACTTCAGTGACTTGTTTGGTATTTAACCGTGTCTGACTCTCTCCTCTGAAATAAACCAGTCTACGGACCTGTTCTCGCTCTCGGTGCTCTGGAACTGGCTGTACAGCGTACTTGTGCTTGGCCGACCTGCGACAGGCGTGGAGGTGGCGCTGGCCTCACACTCCAGAGCCAGGTTGATGGAGGAGCCCACGCCGCTCTCCTGCAAGTAGACGCCCTGAGAGCGCCGCTGGTGGCTCAGGTTGGAGGACATCAGCAACGAGCTGGAGAACGATGGCTAAGGAGAGAAGAAGGATTGAATATTTCTACAGGTAGTAGACTCCGCCCCTCTCAGGAAACGGATGTGGCTCTCCTGATCCTCCTCTCAGCTGCCAGCTGAGAGGAGGATCAGGAGAGGAGGGCAGGACTTTCTTTCATGTGGGGAAGGCCAGCTGAACCTGGGGGCAGAGCTAACTCCCCACATGACATGAACGGCTTGTTTTAGCTCACACTTTCTGGAAGGTGGAGAAAGAAAGTGGGAGAGGAATGAATTTTTCTGGTACTTGGGCAGGACTGTGGACAGGCCAGGGGCACATGTTTTTGTTAGAAAAGCCTGAAAAAGTGATTTTTGCTTAATATGTCCCTTTAAAACAAACATGTTGCATTCCGAAAAATGTCACAAGGTTGTCAGATCTTTTGTGTGCTTCTAAAATTGAGATGCTAAAATGTGCTTGATTTTATTCCACACTGCATCAAACTGACACTATTAGCCTTTATTTTAATGTAGTTTCCTTAAAAATCTTTCACTTCTTTTAAAGTTGCCCCTACAGCATATTCAAAAAAATTACAGGCTTGGTTCACTTCAACTGTGTGCAAATGCCAGTCTAGTCTGAGTTGACCTTTAACTGATGTAATAAAAAACACATCATCTGCACATTTTTCTGGCAAAAAGAAACAAATAAAACTGCAGTCTGATTTCTGACTTTCACATGTAGGTACCTGCAGATGGCTGCACTCTGCTCTTCCACCACAAGATGTCAACAAAGATCATCAAACACCATTTCTCCTCATCATGCATTTCCTTCAGGACATATCAAGTCTGATGTATTGATTTTATGTCTTTAAACTTATTTTGGGGCCTTTTTTTTCTATTTTATTGATGATTCAGCTGAAGACAGATGGGGGGGGGGGGGTAAGTTCCATCACGGTGAACCTCAAGTGTTCCCTTGATAATATTGATATTATCTAACATAAAGATTGATTGAAAACTCTGTCCCTCAACCTAGCCAACTTGGCTTAAAAGGGGGAGCAGCGCAATGAATGACACAGTGAACAAAGCACAGCACTGACCTCCTGGCTGTGCGTAAAGGCCAAGAGAGGCAGAAACATCATTTTATCTTCTGCTCCAATATATCACAGTTTATCAGTGGACAAAGGAAAACACACCTGAGACTTTTGCAGCACAAGTATTTTTTAGAATCTGCATAATTTATTCAGGAAATTGTGTTGCTCCTGATATGCATGTGTTAAAATTAGCCTCAGCATTCTCGTGCCATTTATTTGCGTCGTCCTTGATGTGCAAAGACCTTAAGATAGAAATTGAAATAGTAATCAGAATTAACACTGGTAGTAGGGAGTCAAACTAGTGAGCAATGCCTAGAGGACTGTATCCTCTGTGCATGCAACATGCTTAAAAAAACATTTGTGATTGGTCCATGACAGTTTGATTTGGCTGAGACAGACTGATTCTGGTAAAGGAGGCTGTTATCTTTCTCAGAATAGAAACATAAGTCCTCACCTTGCTCTCCAGTTTGGTCTCAGTTCTCTGCGTGGTCTTGATCTTGTCCCACGTGTCCTTCCACTTCTCTGACGTCTGTCCAAGCTCTGCCTCCAGACTCTGCAGGTCTTGCAGCAGCTTGGTGATGGCGTCAGGCACTACCTTACTCAAGCTGTCGTAGCACGGCCACACGATGTGTCGCTGAGATTTGGGACCGCTGCTGTCGGGTTTCTCCGGTGTCTCCTCTGCGACCCGCTCTGGCCGGCCCCTCAGCTCCCAGTCGTATGAGGGCCCCTCTGACAGAGTCTCCTCTGTGTAGAAGTCCCAAACCTTCAGGTTGGAGATGAACGTGTATGGCCGCAGAACCTGAAACAGAGATCCTCAAAGATCAGCTTCTTATGTTATATTACTTCCCTTACATTCAACTAGTAACTATTAAAAGAGGAGGAGCAGCAGCCTCACCTCATCGTCTTCAGGAGAGAACATGTAGTTGTAGAATATTGGTGTTTTCTTGTTCAGTCTATCGATGTAGTCCCACACAGACTTACACACCTGAGGGCTCTTCCTCTCACCTTTCTCCTCATAAAGCACACCTGGACACACAAACAGAGGGTTTGTCAGGTTCTAAACAACGGCTATGACTCTTTGGGTAAATAAATGAGTGAACTATTGTTACCAAGCTCTATGCGTTCGTAGTCAGAGTCGAGCAGGAAGGTACGGAAGCGGTTGGACACGTAGTGGTAGGCCAGGAACTTCAGGTAGTACTGACTGAACTCAAACTCCATGGGGAACTGAAGGTGGATCTGAAGGAGGGAAACAGAAATACAGATCAGGGTAACAGCTAAAAAAAAGTACAAAAAATAATTAAATAAAAATATGTGACTGCATAAATATCCTCAGTGATTGTAGTATAAGGACACCTGTGTCTGAAAGGTCCAGTCACTGGTTCATCAGTGTTCCTGGCTACCATTACACCATGAAGACAAAAGAACAGCAACTCAGAGAAAAAGTCACTGAAAAGTAGAAGTCAGGGGATGGACACAAAAACAATTCCAAGAGTCTGAACATCCCCCGGTGTTAAGCTGAATCCTTCATCAATAAATGGAAGGAATGTGGCACGTGTAAATCTGCCAACAAACTGAGTGACCGTGCAAGAAGGAGACTAGTGAGAGAGGCCACCAAGACACCTATGACTACTCTGAAGGAGTTACAAGCTTCTGAGATGAGAGACTCTGCATACAACAACTGTTGGCTAGGTTCTTCACCAGTCAAAGCTTTATGGGAGAGTGGAAAAGAAAAAGCTACTGTTGAAGAAAACTCAGATCAAATCTAAACCAGAGTTCACCAAAAGTCATGTGGGAGACTCCATGGTCAAGTGGAACAAAGTTCTTTGGTCTGATGAGACCAAAATGGTGCTTTTTGGCCACCAGACAAGACGCTATATTTTGCAGAAACCAAACACACCATCCCCACAGTGAAGCACAGTGGTGGCAGCATCATGCTGTAGGGATGCTTCTAAGCAACCTGCCCTGGAAGGCTTGTAAAGGTAGAGTGTAAAATGAATGCAACAAAATATAGAAAAATCCTGGAGGACAATTTTATTCACTCCACAAAAGAACTACAGCATGGGAGAAGATTTATTTTCCAGCATGACAATGACCCAAAGCATAGAGCGAAAACTACACAGAAATAGTTTGGAGAAAAGAAGGTGAATGTTCTGGAGTGGCTGAATCAAAGCCCAGACTTCAATCCAATAGAGAATTTGTTGCTGGATTTGAAAAGGTTTGTTCATGCCTAATCCCTGTTTAACCTGACAAAGCTTGAAAAGTTTTGCAGAAAAGAATGGAGTAAAATTTTACTGTCTGGATGTGCAATCCTGTTTAAGAACTATCCACACTGACTCAGTGCTGTGATTGCAGCCAAAGGTGCATCTGCTTATTTATGCAGTAGTGAATTGACATTAATTTGTAGAAATCTGCGTGAACTTTGACATATTTATTATTTCTGTGGTCATAAAAGCAAAATTATTTTTGACAAAACTGATTTATAAAATCAATAAAATGGTAAAGCTTTCAAGGGGGTTAATACTTTTTATAGGCACTGTAGTTGTTATTTAGTTATGTTATCAACTGTGCTAAACCGACGCCCTCTATTTTATTATGGTAAGCATTTTGTTGGATTATCTTCCAGTATCATATCAAAGTTTAAAATTCGGGGTTTGCATTAACCCTCATGAACGTAAACATTCTTTTAGAGTGTGCTGTCAGCAACACCTGGTTCCTCTTCCTTTCCTTGTAAGGATCTCTACGACCACTGAAGCTAAATTAAACAAACTTCCTGCATGTGATAGGAGGACAGAACAAACGTCACTAATCAGGAAAACAGGAAATACAACATGTAAACAACTTAAATATACAGTGTAGCATATAGTAAGAGAAAGAGAACAGTAGGCTGACCTGACATGCATTTTTAACCTCTGTAGTTACGTGTCACATCTTTTCAATTTGATAGGGTCAGACTAAATTTGTGATTACAAAGAACCTACAGATTAATGAGTCTAGTCTTAAATTTAGCTCATATTGCCGCTGCAGTACTTTTCTTTATAATAAAGCCCTGCTTCTTTAGACATTCCCATTATAACAGCAGTGTTTGTGTTGCTGACTCACCTGATGCACGCAGTCCAGAAACTGCAGGAAGACCGGAGTGAATCCGCTACTCTGACTGCCCAGTGTCTGTGCTCCTCTGTGGCTGAATCTGTGACCAAACGACAGCCACTCCTTCTCCACCAGCAGCCGGAAGCCGTCAAAGGTTCGGTAGTACGGATCAGACAGCAGCTGCACCAGAGACACCACCTAAACATACAGAACGAAGACATCAGCGCTTGCTCAGAGGACAGCTTTCAAAAAGAGGTTTTCTGGAGCTGAGTCAGACCTGTGTAGTGACATCCCAGCCGTCCTCCAGGCTGACCATGACCGATGAACCCGCATCAAGAAGCTCCACCACCAGGACTGACACCTGAAGCACCCGGTGCAGCTGAACACAGACAGATAGGGTGAGCAAAAACACTTAACAGGCTGAAAATGTAGCAAAGAGCAGCAGAGATCACCAACCAGAGCCATCCACTCTGACTCCTCCAGGCAACGCAGGAAGCTCATGTTGGGGTCAGGGGTTGGGGAGCTTGGCACGCAGGCCTTCATCAGCTTCTTGAAGCTGTTTTTCACCTGCCGTACGTCACAGACCTCGATGGGAACCACCTCCCACTGCTGGAACGAGTCCTGCTTCCCTCCCTGAGAACATCATTTCAGAGCAGGTTCATACTCTTCAGTGAGGTCTGTCGGCTTTGAATTAAGCTAAAACTCTACTCAAAGTGTGATGCTACCTTGAGCTGGGCCTTGTCCCCAATGATGTAGAGGTAGGCCTTCTGCTGGCGGAAGAACAGCGCCTCACTTGGTCCACCGTTGGGCTGTGGTGACTCCTTCCCTGCCAGACGTGTCCCTACGTCTGGGTTATAGGCACTTAGACGCCCACTGCCCCGAATGCTGCCCCATTTACCTAATAAAAACACACATAGAAGCAAAGTAGAGTCATTTAAAGAAACTTTTAAAAATGAATCATCAAACCTCATGTGGAAGTCAAAGCCATTAAAGGATCATTTTTCCTTTATAACATCAACAGCTACAGCCATGCCAGTAAAGGAGGCAGAAATCATTTAAGACCAGCTAGTCCAGTTAGCTACATCTAGCTCAACGACAGCTACATGACAATAAACGCTGACTTACAGGAAGAAGAATCAATCAGAAACATTAAACAGACGTCAGACAGCTGCAGCATGCACACACAGCAGCTTTCTGATCGACATAAGCAGCAACGACAAACCATTAGTCCGCAGAGACAGCACACTATCAGGAACCACGGCAAACACACTGATGCTACTGGGAAAGAGATCTGATTGGTTAGACAGGAGTGAAGGGAAGGGAGGGGGCGTGGCCTACTGTACCTCTAGGAGGGTTCCTGGCCTTGCCAGACACTTTGGGCTGTGAGAGGGAGATGACTCTGGCCCTTTGACCCAGAGCTGAGGTCAAATGACAGAGACGGCGAGTTAAACAACAACGCCACACAGTGGAGGATGGTTTCAAACAAACTCCTGGTCCAGTCCCAGTTTAAGTGTTTATCTTTAAAGGAGGAGTCTGGTATTTTTTACCCAGGCCCCTTATTTTAAATATTTCAGGGTCTAGATGACTAAAAGGTATAACTACTTTTTCCAAAATTCTCAAGACGGAAACTTTAGCAGATATCTGTAAAACAGGACATTATTGCTGCAAACTACCCTTGCAGGACAATGTAAGTGATCACAGAGTCCAAGAAAAGTGGGATTTTTTGCTTTTGACAGGCTCAAGTTTTTAACCTGTGTCAGACTCCACTGCTGATTGCTGTAGATATTTTTGCTAATGTGAAATCCTTTTTCAACCAAATAGAGCCCTAGAAAATCAGCTCTTCTGATGTTCACTGAAAAAAAACAGCTAATTAACCTTGCAAAAACATGGGAGTTGTTGGTCTTCCATTGCCTCAGTTCTTAATTGCAGCTGTAATCATGCAGCCTTTGGGAGTTAAGACAATTTAAGCTACAGACCTTATGGATAATACTGAGGAAAGCAGAAGTCATCTTTCATAACTTAACAGCAATGAATGCTGGTAGAAAGCACTGAAACTGAGGTTGTGGGCACTGCCAGCAGTGGTGGACCCAGTCTATTTTATCACAGCTGGTTAAAGCAATCCACTTTAGGAATTTAAGTACCTTTAAGTTATTTAGACCCAAAAATATATTTAAAAAACAGAACCTAGGTTTAAAAATACTTGAATTTTTCTTTAAGATTTCCTCATTTTGTTTTGAAACCAGGCCTGAAACTGAAGCTAACAGAAACTACAGGAGCAACAGAAGGACAAAAAGTCGAGTCTCACCTCCTCTGCTAAACGTCCCAGGAATGTCCTCCTTCGTTCCCATCACCTGCTTCATCAGAGCGCCGATCTTAGGCTGCCTCAGCTTGTCTGTTGAGTCTGTGGAAAGGAAAACCATCCTTTCAGTGACCAGCAAGGCTCCTCTAACAGAAACATATCACATTAGTATGTGCCTTTGTTTGCTTACCTGAGGTGCTCATATGTGTGGAGGTGAAGCCGCTGAGTGTGTTCCTGCCACTGCTCTCGCTGTATGAAGGCATGGAGCTGATGATGGCCTGCAGGTACTTCTCCTGCTCCAGACTGGTCGAGTCAGCCTGTGAGGGAACTGTAAGGAGAAGGAAGCATGAGTCAGGCTACCTAAAGGCGTAGGAAATTTCTGCAGCTGTGGTGGTTAACAATAAAAAACTTGACCATAAATCGTACACTATAGTGGAAGATTTCCTACCTGCAGAAGGAGCGTTTGGCGACTTAAAGAAGCCCACCACCCCCTTGGCGTGGAGTCCTGCAGACCTTAGCAGGACGGCCTTTGTTCGTGAATTCCTCCAGCAGACCACGGGGAAGCGATTTTGTCGATAGCAGCGGCAGATCCTCTGGATGGTCGTGTCAGGGATGCTCTGAGGCACAATCAGCAGGCCGGGGTAGCTGAGACAAACAAAAACACAGACATGCAGACGTGTTTAGAGCTACTGTCCATGAATGACAGGACATCCAGCTCCTCCTCCTCTTTGTGCTGTCACTGACCTCCTGCAGACAGTGTACATGCGGTTGACGGTTGAAATCCTGAAAGGCTCGTTCTTAGAGCGAGTCAGGCTGTTACTGAGCGTGCCCAGACCAAGCCGCTGGTAGTCGCGGCAGCATGCACGCTCAACGACATTGCTCATGGTCTGTCTGTCAGATGAACGGATGGTGGAGGAGAGGGTGAGGGAGCTCTGGTCCACTTCTTCTGAAACTGTGGAGGGAAATCAGGGAGACTTACATCAGAGTCAATATACCTAACAAGGAAAATGTCTTAATGACATTCTATGTCCTCTTTTATTTATTTGTTTTTGCAGAGTTCCAGGTAAGGCTGGCTAGACACAAGACCAATTTTGGTTACATTTTTCCATCAAGTAGCTGTTTATGGGTCCTAAGGTAGGACCAGTTGAGAACCAGGGGTCAAGTGTGTAGCAAGCCTGAGCTAACAGCAGGTACTGTAGCATGGAAAATCACATTTTGGACATAATACACTCATGTAGAAATCATACTAAGGGATTACCTGAGATTTCATCCTCGTCCAGTTCTGACTGGAAGCTGCTCCTGTTCTCCCATGTGGGGGGAGAATACTTCTTCCTGGTCACATACTGACGCCCGATTGTTCTCTTTGCACTCTTCACTAGGTTTTTAGACAGCGTCCTGGAAAAACACACGGATGCAGAAAGAGAGAGAGAAAAAAAAAAGATTATGTAGTTTTAAAACTCTTCAGAAGATGTTTTAATTTCAAGGTATTTCTGCACATTCACTGCCTTGGTTATTACCTTATCTGTGTTTGTACAATTTCTTCTTTTTTGCAATTTTTGCAATTTTATTTTAGTATTTTGTTCAGCTGGTGCCATTTTGAAATGTGCAATATAAATAAATTTGATTGAATTTTGATTTGTTTGGTCTTTAAGGACAGAAATCTGCATTAAGACTTGAGACAGAGTCCAAGTTCAGCTGACAATGAGCTGATTTTGACTCTGTGCATAATAAACAGGCATTAATTCAGTGGTGTGGAGCAGGTGTAGCATGCCACAGAGTCAGAGTGTGTATTAGAATGACGTGAGCACACACACACACACACACACACACACACAGTGCAGAGATGGAAACAACAAGGCTGATAAAACAGCAGCCACATTTTCCACTGATGAATAATTCAAATCCTTCTCTCATGCTCCTTTCATTCTGTGGAAAGAAAGGAGCAGAGAACTGCCTGTATGTGTGGTTAGGAGTTTGAAACTGAATAAAAGAAGAACACACTCACATTGTGGTTAGAGAAGGACTTTAACCAATAAACTGATCACAAAGAGAAACATTTTAGGCAACATAAAGCCACTGAGTCATCAGAGGATTTTTTAGCAAGCAGAAACAAAGTCAAAAGTGGAGCAGCAAATTTTCCTTCAAAGAAATAAAGCTGGAGTTATTTTTGCAATGTGTGATACATGCACAAAGAAAATGTGACACATTTTGCTCATGGGACTGAAACGCTGCAGTCCTCTCACTCTCTGCATATGTTTCACTCTCGCTTAATGCACCATGTCGTGACTGAAGGGGACTCTACATGCATGCACACACATCGCATCACATGCAAAGCTTTAGGAGAAATGCAACTCCACATCCTGCATGAGAACCTTCATGTTCCTTGGCAATCAGTTTAAGCTCATGCAGCTAAACCCCAGGAAGTCAGGGGTTGGTAAACAAACTGGCAGGTTCTTACACAGTTTTTGATTGTAAAGGTTTGCAGTAAAATCAAACAAGAAAAGTGCTGCAGACAGATTTCTTTTCTTTTCTTGTTCTTTCCTTTCAAGTTTAAAATATTCAGCATTCTAATTTCAGTACAATCTCCTTACTTGAGTGACTGGTTCTTGTCCTTGGTTTTGTGCTCCACCACCAGCTTCCCACACTGACCCACAGTAAAGGCGAAGGTTCCCTGGACATGCTGAGGATAGCGCAGCTTGTGCATGTGCTTCCTGAAAACCTCGGCCAGGTCTGACGCCACCTCTTCATCGAATGCAATCTTTATCAGCTACAGATGGACGAAGGAATCAGACAAGAAGAACAGTTAGCATTAAAAAAACAAAATGCTGTTGGTTAAAAACATCATCCACAGCCTGCAGATATGTCTTGATTATTTTTGGCCTTGTCCACATGTATTTTTTTTCTTTTGACTTTTTGCACACATGCAAACTTTTTAAATCACAGGTAGGAGATGAGAATGTACCTGGAAGGTGCAGGATCGCAGCTGTAGCCCCTCCTGGACAAACTGATCCATGGGTAAAGTAACATTGATCCTCTTCTCCTTTGTCAGGGAGGCGATGGGGAACGAGCGAGTCACAACCTGCTCTCCCACTGCAGGAGGAAACAAGACAAAGAGCAGGGTTTAGAGCACCTATCGGCCATCATCAGAACAGGAGAAGTATCATTCTATAAAAATGTTTTACCCAGTGGGTCGGTGGGCGTGCCCCTGAAGATGAGCCTGTAGGTAGTGAGGAAGATGGCGCCCTCAGCAGGAAGCAGAGGCGGACCTCCCATCAGGCCCGTGGCCTCCTCCCGGCCGTCAGGGATCAGGTGGACTCGCATGGCGTCCATCACCAGCTCCTCGCCGGGCAGGAGGGTCGGCCTCAGCAGCTTGGGCTGTAAAGAGACAGAAAAGAGAATGAAGATTAGTGATGAGAAAGAGGAGAGAAATGACTAAAGCAATAATTCAAAATTATATTTCTTTCCATGAAAGAACGGGGGAGGTTCTGCCTATATGAAACATACCAGACTGTTTATTTTCTCTTACCTTTATGTTCAAAGTTTCTACAGGGGAGTAAAAGTTTACTTCAGTGCTATTTGTCTAAGACATGAAGATGGTTCAAAAACAAAATTGCCATGTACAAAAATGGGAAGTTTTTTGCACAATTGTCTGACTTTTTGTGTTATTTGCGAAATTATTAAGACTTTTTATACAACTATTTCCAAACCAGGGTTATTTCAAAGAAAAATTTAGTTATAGCACTATTCACACAGGTATTACCTGAGGACAGGATTCACTAGGCCCCTGAAAAGTCAGTATGGTCCACCCTAGTTTACTATGGTGTAGTTGTTGGATCAGTAGCAATGATGCTGTCATCCTTTCTAACAGTTGGCTCATTTTGTAGCTGAAACGTGTGTCAAACTTTTATTGGGTCCTAATTAGGGCTGAATGATTTAGGAAAATAATCTGATTGCGACTTTTTTCCCTCAGTATTGTGATTGTGATTCGATAAGCGATTATTCCTCATATTATTATTCCAGGTTCCTCATCTTATGTATTTTCCAACAAACACAATAAATCATTCTATGTTATAACCAACACTATATTAGCTTAAACAAGGGCTGAACAGTTCTGAAAAAAGATCTCATTGTGATGATTTTTGGCCCGTATTGCAAATTGGATATGAATTGTTGATGACAAAAAGGACAAAAATGAAGACAGTAGGACTGTTTGTAGACTATTCTTAAAAAAATTCACTTGAATGATTAACTACTAAGTAATGCATGACATCTCTGCTGCTGCAAAAGAAGTTTTAAACTGGCATTTTTACATACATTTCAGGTTAAAGAAATATTGCACTGGCTGCAATTTGATAATTGCAGCAGACCGTATTGTGTTTTAATCTAATTTTCAATAATTGCCCAGCCCTAGTCCTAATGTTGAAAATACTTACTCCTGCTAATTCTAAACCCTTTTTCACCACTTTACTGGCCAATTTTGCAACTATTTGAGCACCTTTATCTCATTTTGCCTCTTTAAACACTGTTGGATGAATAAAAACAAATGCAATTTGTGAGACTGCTTCAGAATTGCAGCATTTAAAACTGTAAAACTTATTTACAATTTGTACAGTCCAAAACCAAACCACTGCACTCATCAGAATCACATGCCTCCAAAACCATGCAGATGTCACAGTTGGCTTATTTAAACTGTTTGGGACTATTCAATGAAAGAGGCTTAACTGATGTGTTATTGTTGCACAAGACACTTCAGTGATAGGCGGAATCTTTGCAGAGAAGATCAGGAAATCACAGAAAGAAACATACAAAAGTAATCATCAGGAGTTTGGAGGGTGAGCTTTTCTTAAAAATGACAAAGATTAGCACATTTGGACCAATATGAGAATCCAGAGTTTGATACAAGCCTCTAATGGCTGCTGAGCTTTTCTGTATGAAGCAGGATTTATCCTTTGGCCTCTTACATCACATCCTGTTCCTCCGTGAAGTTTCCTAAAGGAACTCCACCTCTCATAGGAAATGAATTACATCTCCACAAACCTGTTTCATAATCTGTTGCACAACTCATAATGCCACACATGTCCCCATTCCAGCTGCAGGCGCACAGCGAAGAAAAGGGCTGAGTTTCCCCTCTGCAGCTGAGGCCTGATGCCTTAAAAATAAACCTCTGGGGCTAAAGGACACGTACTGCAAATGAAAGCGCTAACATAAGGGAATCTGTATGCATAAAGACAATACTACTGGAGTGCTGAGCAATTATTTCCATTCTAGTCTTTATCTACAGACAGAACACACCACGTCATGCTCAGCGTTGACGCTGTCATCCCTCTCCAGCACACAAACATCACACTGAGGGCACTCAGGAGGGAGAGCAGTCACCCAGCATGCACTGCTCAGGCGTGCGGTGAGTCACACGCTTCTGTCTCTAGAGGACAGACGTACCTGCTGTGACACTGTGAGCCTGAGCTGTAGGGATTGGTGGAGAGGGGAGTGGGCGGGGCTGGCGGGGGTTCAGCGTAGCCTTTGTCCAGTGGGGTGTAAAAATAGGATTTGTTTACCTTTTGAATGGGAGGCAGTCTCTTGCTCTCCCTGTGGACTGCATCCAACGTCTCGATGTGCATCTGAACGATATCTGCAGACACAGAGGACAGAATCAGCTGATTTTTAGACAAGAAGCGTTCCAAAAAGATCAGCGACTGCAGGGATTTAGCGTGCATTCATACCTGGTATCATGGTGTGGAGAGCCTTCAGGTGCTCATTGGTCACTCCGCTCTCATTGCACACTTTGTCGACGAAGCGGTTAATGAAGCGAACCACTGAGTTGGCCACATCTGAGCTCTCAGCATCTTCGAAGCCACTCTCTGTGTCGTAGCTCTCTGCCATGCTGCCTGCAATACTGTAAGAAACAAAACAAAACAAAAAATACTCTCTTTAATTCTGCACATCCAGCAGTTAGGTTAGGTCCTTAAAGGTGCAGTGTGTAAAACTGAATATCAACATCTAGAAGTGGGTTCTAGATTGCATTTCTCTGCTGGAAACTGTGGCAACCAGTTGAATTTAATGTGTATCTGTAATGTGAATACAATACAATACAATACAATAACTTTATTTATCTTTTTTTCCTTTTTTCCTCTACGTTACCATGGAAACATGTATATATCCAAGATCCATGGAGGTGACCCTCCCTATGTATGAATTAAAGGTTTATTCTGAGTTGTTTTTTTCAAAATAGCTATTTTTGAATTTAGATGACTAAACACTTATTTAGATAGACCGTCTTAGAAATGTTTTGCTTTATTTTACCAAGTTTGTTCAGCTAAATGCTTCTAGGCTAAATATTACACACTGCACCTTTAAGCATGCAGCGTCACACTCTAGCTGTCCACTCTGCATCTGTTAACCCATTGAGACCTCAAGCTGCATAAAGAACACAGATGAAAACCTAAATACTGTGTGTAAACAATCCACAAAAACCTTACAGTTTTCCAAAAACTGCACAAAATTTCAACGTTTCCTAAAAATGGTGTTTCTCAGTCTCATAAGCACATAAAGACATGAAATAAAAAAATTTAGAAGTTTAAAGCCTCATCTTTTACTGTAAGTCAATGCATTTACCTTAAAATTTGTTTATATGTTAAAAGTCAAAAAGTCAAATCATCAAATTAAAATCATCAACATCCTCTTCTTCAAACATGATTTCTATCCGCCAAGTTTTCACCAACAAGCTGCAGGCACATCATAGCGCTGGGCATTGCCTATTTCATTGCTGTCATCTAGGTTTCCAAACTAGGGTTCGGGAGCCCCCAAGGGATTACTAGGCACCGAGAGGGGGTCGTGAGGTGACTATCAAAAAACAAATATTTTTATATGGTTTCAAATTGTATGTCTTATGCATTTTTGTAAAGATCTATGCAAAAATTAGTTTAACTGAAACTTAAATAAAAACATGGTAATTTGGTTAGATTTAGGAGCTGCTCACACTGCCATCTCTAAGCTTGAGGTTTGAGGTCTGAGCTCCAGTTCCTGCAGTCACATGTTCCCATATTTCCAAAAAGAATACTCAAAGTTGGGTTTTTATCCACTAGTAAAAACTGTAAGACCAGGTACAAATCCTGTACATGTCTAACTTTGAAAGTGATCTCTAAAGCCCCAAGAAGGCTGTGGAACAGCTGCCAGTACCTGTTTGTGACGTAGCTGTTGCTGACGCTCTCCACGTCTCCGAGGCCGGAGCTCCTCAGCAGTCGGTTCTTGCTGGTGTCGAGCGGCAGCAGCAGGTAGCTCATCCTGTTGGCGTAGTGGATGGCCTGGCTGAACACGGTGCTCTCCTCTTTCTGCACACGCTCTGCCTGCATCTCTTTACTGAGCGTCGGCCACAGACGGTTCTGCTCCGATGCTAGCTCCAGGGCGCTGATTTCCCGCTTGGTGGCTGAACCCTCCTGCTGCTCCTGAGGACAAATCAGAGAAAGTTTGTTCATGATTGATGACTGCAGGTTAAAACTGACAGTCTGCTCAGCAGACAGAGAGGCTGATTCATCATTCTACTTGCTGTGAAGGCTGACAGCTTCTAAACTTTAATTCTAAACTTTTTAGACAAGTTCAGGTAGCTCACAGAGGTATTCTGCTGCTCTCCTTCTTCCGTCTCCAAGTACAGAGCTCTGATGTGGTTCTGCACGTCGCTGTAAAACATGGCCTCCCAGAACTGCATGGTGGTCCACACCATGTGCTCCTGAACGCAGCTGTAAGCGAACTGAGTGATCCCCGCGCCCAGTTTCTGTCACACAAACACAGAGATGAAATTTAGAAGTATTCATGTTTAAAACTGTACAACCATCAACATTTGATCTAAGCTGTGCTTATATTTGGTAATGACTGTGATGATGAACTTACTCTGCAAAAAGCGGTAACCAGTGGAAGAAGAGCCGCTGCTATGCCATGTTCATCCATATGTGAGCAGTCCTAAACAGAAATAAGGAAAACAGGAATGATGAGCAAAGTTATAAAGCATGAAACAGAACTGAAATCATAATATTTCCTTAAATCTATTTTAGCTGCATTTCTTTCCTCTGTTTTCCACTATTAGAATTAAGTTTGTTGTCTCTGTTGAAGCCTGCGGATTCAAACAGATGATCAGGAGATGATGGTGGCAGAACATGTGGCCAAAAGTTGCAAAATATCCCTGCCGTCAGCCCAGTGTGCTCTCCTTAAAGGGGCAACATAAACTGCGATCTCTGGAGGCCAATTCCATTAATCATATTACTAAAATAAATCTAACCATGGAAATGATTTAATGACAAAAAGTTTCAGCAGGAATTTTAGCCACCAACAAGCTCAACTGTTCATAAAACGACAGCAGCGTTTACCTTTTTTAAAAACCTACCCTTCCCAGACACTTTGTGTCAAATCTGGTTTCCCAGATTTAAATGAAATATGTCCATGCAGTGGAGATATGAAAAAGATGAATCTTAACTAAAAACTGAACTCTATTAACGATCCAGCACTATTTTGCTCTGTGATTAATCGTAGTGATATTGTTGTCACTAACCTGTAAGGTGCAGTTCATCATTCGGACGATGTAATCAAACTGCTGATCATCCAGAACAGCTCGGTTCTGCAGGACGTGCTGATTCAATTCTTGGGTCAAACAGATCCGAGCTGCACGGCCCTTCAACGCTCGCAGCACAGCTGGCATTAACTTGAAAAGGGAGATAAGAACAGCAGCAGCAGATTAATCAATCACATGATCTCTTCACCAACTTTAAACTGTAGGGCCCTTTTCTCTCAATGTGTTACCTTCTTAGCCTCCAGCATTTTGTTCTCAAAGATGTACGTGATGCAGTTCCTGACCACCTCAAGCCTGCGGGCACTGTTCGCCATCACGCTGCCGTTCCTGTCGACAATGTCCCCTGTTGAGATGAAGGAGAAATGATCACACTAGTTTATCACTGCAGCACGTAACCCGACCCCATTAAACACACGCTGGGAGACGAGCTGTCAGAGGTTTAAAGATCACAGAAAGTTTTAGAAGGAAGGTTTAACTTTGTTTATAGTTTTTAAAGACCTGAAATCAAATACGATTATTGCAGCTCACCCAGTGGAGGTCCAGATGGCACCATGCCCTTTAGCTCAGCTTTGACCACAGGAGGTGCCGTTTTGAGTTTGGCAGCAGCGTGGTCGATGAAAAGCTGCACCGCGACGTCGTCCAGCATGGGGAACTGAGTCTGATTTTGTGCAGGCGTTTGACTATTTTCTGACGGCCGCTGGACTTTGTGCATAGCCACAGCGGGATACGGATTCTCCTGCAGAAGATGGCAAGTATGAAGTTGAAAACACAAGGATATGTAACAGAGAGTGAAATCTAGGCAAGCTGGAATCTCTTCAAACTAGGAAACTTTAGTTCATGCATCATGATAAATGAGTTAAGAAATAGATGAAACTTCAGAGCAAGAACAGAAACACAGAATTGAGTGATAGGTATTCCTTATTTTTCCACTGCTAGTGAACGTACATTTTTGAAGAGCTGCTCAGCCAGCTCCTTTATGTGATTCATCACTTTGTGTGGACACGCCTCTTCCTGTCGTATCCTCTCCACTTGATTGGCTACCAGCTGTAAAATGGGAAAAAACAAGCAATCACCCTCAATTTTTAACATCAAATGTGAAAAAACTACAGTCAATTTTCTCACAGTTTAACAGTGACATTTGATCTTTGACAACAAGTTCATAAACTCACATCATCAAACAGGTCGGTGGCTCTGTACGGAGGTCCTCTTTCTGAAACAAAGCCTGCAAATGCCATGCCGTCTAACACCTTCATGAGGAAGTCATCCTCCGTCAACGCCCTCTGACCAAGGAACGCCGCCTGTGGAAAGAGGCATCACAGTTAACATCTCAGGCCTTCCTTATAGGTTGTCATTCCTTCTCTCCTATTGTAACAAACAGATATGCTATTTTCGTGTGTATTGTTAATAACAGACCTTGTGGAAGCGGATCACTGGTTCTGGGTGGATTCGGATGATGTGTAGACACCAGCGATAGCCTTCAAAAAGCCGAGCGAACAACCACAGGAAAACTCCCCGGATCTCCTTATCCTGAAACACACAGAAGTTCTGTTTGAGCCAAAAGTCAACAGGAACATTAAATCAAGTCATATTCTTGTTTCAGTAGGGGAGGAAGGTTTCGGCTTGGCAAAGGATGGAAACTTAGAAGAACCGAAGGACACACAACTATTCTCCCACCTTAGAAGGACAATACGAGACCTGCACTCCTACTAAAGCTGAATCTTAACACCACCAGACTTTTAACTTGCTGGAACTGTGGAAGGAACATTAACTAACTAACCTCTGCTCACTCCTGGATCTGCTGGACATCAAAGTCAAATCACACACTGTGATCTCAAGCAAGAGGCTTTGATCGGGGCAGAACAAGCTGTATAGGACATGCTTCATGTGCATTCATTGAAAGCTGAATTTGCTTGTAGTCTCTGCTTATGAGTTGTTGATTTATGCTGCTGTGTCCATTTATCCAACCGGGACAGGAGTGCTGCAGAAAGCCCACTGGTATTCAAAGAAGGACACAAAACTCTTTTCCTGCCTCAGAAAAATGATATGAGCCCTGCTCTCATCCTAAAGTTGAATTTGCTGCCACAAGACTTTTAACTTGCTGGAACTGTGGAAGGAACATTAATGGACTAACTTCTGCTCACTTCTGGATCTGCTGGACATCACACTCTAATCACACACCAGGATCAATCACACACCAGGCAAAACTAACTGTAGAGGAAGTGCTTCATGTGCATTCATTGAAAGCTGCATTTGCTTATACTCTCTGCTTATGAGTTGTTGATTTATGTTGCTGTGTCCATTTGTAGACTCCTGGACCTTTTCTTTTTTCAAAGTCTACCATCTTTAATCTCACATGTGAAACCACTTGTGACTCAGCCATTTTTAGACCATCTTCAACACATTTTCCATGCTTTGCTTGTAAACAGTTTATTTTGTTGTATATTAGTAGTTATAATAATTATCTGTTGATCAAGTGTGATTGTTAACAACTGATGCTGCTTTGTTTAATAAATCCCATTAAAGATTTAAAGAGTTGTCTGTGAATATTGTGCAATTCTGTAATAATTTGCTGGTTGAGAGGGTCAGACATGATATAACTTAAAAAAAAAAAAAGTTAAAATAGGGAGCTGAGCCGAGAGGCAAAGCTCTCAATTTACCAGTTGATCTACCTCTCAACCCTCACCTATGGTCATGAACTCTGGATTATGACTGAAAGATTGAGATCGCAGACACAAGCGGCTGAAATGAGTTTCCTCCGGAGGGTGTCTGGGCTCAGCCTTAGCGATAGGGTAAGGAATTCAGACATCCGGAGAGAGCTAGAAGTAGAGCCGCTGCTCCTTCACATCGAAAGGAGCCAGTTGTGATGGTCCGGGCATCTGATCAGGATGCCTTCTAGACACCTCCCCCATAAGAGGTGTGTAGAGGCACGTCTGGCTTGGAGGAGACTTCAGGGGAGACCCAGAATGTGCTGGAGGGATTACGTATCCTGTTTGGTCTGGGTAGCCTCGGGATCCACCAGCAAGAGTTGGAAAGTGTTGCTGGGGAAAGGGATTTCTGGGTGGACTTGCTTAGCCTATTGTCCCCGAGACCCAGCCCTGGCTAGGCGGATGAAGATGGATGGATGGATGGATAGATAATGTTATGTTATTATTTAAATCTTAATTCTGAGACTGATTTTTGCTCCCTTTTGGTTGTTGTTCCCTGTTCCCTGGGAGGTAACCTGTATTTATCAATTTTGATTAATAATCTTATATATTTACATTAGTAATAATAATAATTTTTAACATTCTGATAAGAAACCAAAATCTTGCATTAAAATCCCAATATTTTCTAGAGCGAAATTTAGCTGTCGAGCTGCTCTAACACACAATATAGCAGTAAGTAAATAGGAATTTAATATGGATTAAGAGAAAATAGAAATAAGCAATGAGCCCAAAGGCAGTACAGGCAGGTAGAGCTAGTCTATGTGATAAACCAGTAGCTCTAAACTGGAGGGTCGGGACCCAAAGGCATATCACAGAGCTGTTTTCAGTGGGTCGCAAATTTTTCTAGAGTTTTGTAAAGCGCTTTTGTCCTAAGCTTTTGATGACAGAAAGGAAGTACAGATTGCTTTGGAGATTTTATTATTCCTCTGAACTATTCAAGCATTTCGATTGTGAATTTACCCACACTCATAGAAAATTTTCTCTCGGATTTTAAGGAAATTTCCCCAAAAAGGTTAAGGAGTTTTCTGAGAATTTTTGGGTGAGTTTTCTTTGTTGATTTCCAAAATGTTGGTACTCTTCAAGGAAACTTATCCTCCAAATCTAAAGAGGAACAAGGAACTCACAGGACCTTTCCCAGAAACTTCCACCCATCTTCTTTGCTGCAGGAAATTTTTGATGGAAATGTTCTGTAAATTTTGAGTAATATCCCAGAAAGTTTTGGGGATTCTATCTGGGATTTTTCCCAGAAACTCAAAAAATCATCTTTGATACTTTCCAGGAAATTTCATTCTTTATCCTTTCAATTAGCAGCACCATCCTTTCTAAAATAAATTTGATTGACTGACAAATGTATCATGAATTTGGGTCACAGTTTGTAACTATGGCATCGGTGATGGATCCCAAGACCAGTTGAGAACCACCGTGCTAAACTATATTGAAGACATTCAGTTGATTTCTCTAATAATTAAAATGAAGGGAGTTTAATATTTTGAAAAATGTCAATTAAAGGCGACAATTCAAAAATTCTCACCTGGATTTTTAGTGCAGAAGGGTTGGTGGAGGGAGGGGGAAAAGCATGATCAGCGATTTCCAGCTCTGGATCCAAAACCTGCAAAAGAACATTAATCACTCAGTAACTTAACATCAGAGCTTATTTTCTCCAACCCAAAGTGGCCCTATTTAATCTTCACATTTTTAAATTACAAATTAACAACAAAGAAAAGTGATTAAATCTGTCTTTTTTAAAAGACCTGCCCACTTAAGAGAGCACGTGACTGTGACATTGTTGTTTTAACAAATGAAAACCTGAATCCCAGTATTTTTTTTTTTTTTTTTTTTTGGCTGCACTATGAAAACTGACACAGTAGCAGCAAAATCTTATCCACAGCTAAATCACTAAACACTACCGAGCAAACAGCCTTCAGTCTCGGCTCAAATTTAATTTATCTCACTGTAAGAAGAGAAGAGAAGAGCTAAGCCCTGGTTTATGGTTGCTTCCCAACAATCTACAGAATCATAGTTTCTGCAACCAAACAAACTTGAGTTTACAGACAATTTAACAAACAAAAAACAGAAATTATCTCTTGGCGTGAGGAGGTGATTTATGATTCTGTGATCAGAGCAAACTGATAACAAACACCCCCTTGGATGTTTTACATTTTAATTGATTTCATTAATCAATCATGGTCAATATAATCTGTGTTTTCGGACAAAAAATGACAAAAAGCCTATTTAATGTCAAAGTGAAAATAGATTTCTACAAAGCAATGCCAATTAAACATAAATATGTAAGGTAAATTAATTGATTGCATGTTCACCCTTTAAAGTGACTGACCTAATTCAACAGAGTCCCAGCCAACTGGTGCTAGAAGTCTCACAATTTGTAAAACGGGGATCGTCTGAGTGCAGTGAATGTGTCTCAAGTTATTGTAGTATAATGATGCCAGTGTCTGGAAGGTCCAGTCACTGGGAAATCAGTAATCCTGGCTACCATTACACCATGAAGACAAAAGAACAACAAAGAAACTCAAAGAAATATTTTTTGAAAAATATAACACGGGGGATGGATACAATCTTTTTCTCCCCGAAGTTCAGTTAAAACCATCATCAAGAAATGGAAAGAATATGGATCATGCGTGAACTTGCCTAGATCAGGCAGATTTGTGAGTGACTGCAAAAGAAGGAGATAAGTGAGAGAGACCACCAAGACACCTATGACTACTCTGAAGGAGTTAAAAGCTTTGCACTCTGGATACAACAACTGTTGCCAAGGTTCTTCACCAGTCAAAGCTTTATGAGAATGGCAAAGAGAAATACGCTGTTGAAAAAAACTCAGATTAAATCTGGGCTAGAGTTGACCAAAATGCATGTAGGAGACTCCAGGGCCTAGAGGAAGAAAGGTCTTTGGTCTGATAGACCAAAATGGTGCTTTTTGGCCATCAAAACGCAATGTTTGGCATGCACCAGACATTGAACATGGAGCACTGGTGGTGGCAGCATCATGCTGTGGGGATTCTTCTCAACAGGCGGCCCTGTAAGGCTTGTAGAGGCACAGAGTAAAATGAATGTGGAAAACAGGAAAATCTGAGAGGGCAATCTTATCTCGTCTGCAAGAGAACTACAGCTTGGGTGAAAACTTATATTCAAGCAAGACAATGATCTAAAGTATACAGGGAAAGATACACAGAAATGGTTTAAAGACAACAAGGTGAATGTTCTACAGTGGCTGAGTCAAAGCCCAGATCTCAATCCAACTGACAGTTTGTGGCTGGACTTAAAAGGGCAGTTCATGCCAAATTCCAGTGCAACTTTACAGCCGGCTTTCCCAGCACACTTTCGGTTGTAAAGACTCCATTGCATCTTCACTTTCTAACCTGTTAAGTTAATTAAAATAAGTTTGAGGTATTTCCTATTGTAGTATGTGAATTAGGCTTTCTTGGAAAATGTTGAGAACACACTATGAGAAGAAAAAAAAACTGATGCCATAAGGCACCACAATCTAGAAGTGACTTTGTAAAGTTCTGCACTGCAATTCCAGCTCAAAGTACAACAGCAAACCTTCAGGTTTGAAGGATAAAAAAGTGCCCATTTCAGGATAATTAAAAGAGCCATTTATTCTGATTTTAAGCATTATAAATCCGACAACCTTTTTAGATTACTATATACTATCCCTAACCCTAACAACCACATTTGAGACCAAATGGTCTTGGATTTCAGACATTTTAAAAGCCTTAATTTTGACTAAATTGATTTATCATCTTTTAATACTTTATGAGACTCTGTGGACAACCTGAAACCAGCATTGCAAACAAGCTAAGCAAACAATTTCCCACTTATTTTGTGGTGGGAAAGCTAGAAAATGAAGAAGACAAACTTAATCCAAGTTTTTCTGCCAAAAGTCAAGTGATAAAATCCCAACTAAAGGACAACCTTCATGGGGTCTTACTGCAGAAAATACACCATTTTAAGAGAAGTAAGACTAAACCTACTACTGAAAAAACACTTCTTTATTTACATTTTCCCTGACATTGTTGAATGGCCTTTTTTTCTTTTTTTTGCTTTGTATTGGGACTCTGTGTGCTGGAGCAAACTGAGTATCTGCAAGTTGATATGATTTAAAATCATTTTTATTGTGTGCAATCTAGAATTTTAAGGGTCCATGAATTATGGGGTGGTCATTAAAACTAGACATAAAGAGTTTCTTCCCCAGCAAACTCAGAGGGAAATAACATATATATAAATATATTTATTAAATATGATGAGTCTTTGCAATAAAACATCTTACTGCATCCAATAAACAAAAACTCCTCTGACAGCCGTGTGGTTAACTTCCTCAAACTAAGTCAGCCTGTCGCACACTTTAAATGGACTTTTCAAAATAAAGGATATCCGCTTAGATAAACTCAAGATAATAAAACAATTAAGAGGATATAATTAAGATAAAAGAAGCACATCACAAGGTTGTGAAGTCTGTGTAGGGTCTGCAGATAAGAGGAAGCTGACAAACGAAAGGTGACATTAAGAAAAATCAGAAAACGGTAGATTGTGTGAGCTGAGTCAACATTTAAGTATTGATCCTACGTGACAAAAGGTGGATGTGTTTGAAAGAGTCATGACAGACTTTGAAAATTTAAGATACCAGTGAAGTTTTGTCAACACAGTTTTTTAAATATTGTTAAGAGCTATGTATCTTCCTATGACATGACAACGTACTTTTGCTTTACTTGAAAGTTTGTTTTGCCTTTTCACTCGGTGTCAACATAGAAAGAGAGATTGCATCTTCAGCATTTCTTCAACTGCAAATATTTCAAACACGTCCAGAGTCTGTGGGAAGATAATGTTCGATTCCCACAGTTTAGGCTCCACACAACATCCAAACACACTCGGCATGCAATCGAGAGCCAAGACAGAGTGGAGAATCCCAACTCTGGCTTCTCCAAAACAAACACATCCTTCCTTGTGTCTCTGAGACGTCACATTTACAAATCTATGCAGCCCGGCTCCGCGGTTAGAGCCAAGTCTGCCAATCTTTAACCAGAAACTATTTCATGAAGTAATCAGAGAAGGATCAAAAAAACCGTTTCATCATCACGTGACTGCAAATACAAGCAAAGCAATGAGGAAGGAATGAAGTATTTACCACACATGAGAATGTTCAAACAATGACTCATGGCTGGACATAATCTCTTCTATTATGCTCTGTTGACATTAATGTTTGACCTGAAATTATCCTGACACAGAGCATCACTTGCAGGTTTTTATCCACTTAAAATTCAAAATGCAACAGACAGAAGAAAGTGAAAATAAAGACATTAAAATCCCTTTGTATATCCCAAGCTAAAGCACCCACTCAACTGGGAAACAGCCCTTTAGATATGTTATTCTACATTTATTTACAGATATAAAGGAAAAATGTGCAACTTTGCTAAGCATGAAAGTTTGGATGGATTCAAGAATTAAGATTTAGGTTTATGAATTACTCAAAGACCCAAAAGACAAACTGAGTGACAAATATTCAAAAATATTTACAGTTTAGAGCAGTTTTTTCCTACTGGTTGGTTGTGGAGCCATTTTCGGTGGGAAAAAATGAGTCAAACTGTCTATGATGAACGTTTTAAACAAGTTTGTTTTCTTTATTTCTTTGATTTTTATGAGTTTTGTACCCTCTAAGGCCCGTACGTCATTGAATAAACTAGACTGATTAAAAAATAGGAAAAACTTGGGGTGCCGTGTCTTATTTGGATTTGGAGGTCCGTCCAGAGGCTAGACCAGCTGGTTAAAGCACTATTTTAGAGCAGTGTTTCACAACCAATCTTCCTTGCCCCTCCTTACACGTATCTAAGAAAAGCAGAGCCGAGAAGAGCAGAGCTGACCTTTTTGTTAAGCCATATCACAAACCACTGTTGTGCAATGATGTGCTTTGACTTTGTAGTGCTCAAAGCTTGTAAAATTAAGTTAAAAGTGTTTTGTAAAAGTAAGGGTTTGAGCTGTCACTGGAAAAAGCACCATGGCAAAAACAAAAGAAATTAGTTTAGACTTTAGAGAAAGAATTGTTGATGCTCGCAAAGCAGGAGAAGGATCTACAAAGTTATCAGAGCGTTTCCAAGTGTCAAGAACTGGAGGGAGGAGTATCATCAAGAAACTCAAAGAAAGCGACACAGTCCAGAACAAGCCTGGCAGAGGTAGGAAGACAACATTTCAAAGACTCTGAAAAGAAAACTAGTGAGAGATGTGTCTAAAGACCCCAGAACAACTGTCAAGACACTCATGAATGACTTAGCCAAGTCAGGAGTTGTAGTCTCAAAGAAGACCACTACTAGAGACCAAGAAAAACTCCACTTCTGCAGCAGAGACACCTTAGATTATGCAGACTATGCAGAATGGAAGGGTAAGACCAAACTGGAGATCTTTCATAACATCTAAACGACATCTACAATTATATAACACAGTACCACAGTCGGAAGTTAAGGGGCATAAACCCTTCATATGATGACTATAAATTCCTAAAATAAACAGCGTCATTACAGACTGTTTGCATGTCATGAGATGTTGAATAAGCAAGATAATTTTTTTCAAAAGACATAAAATCAAGTATGGCTCAAGTCTTGACAAAACATATTGTTGTCCACGATTTCCTCATTATGTTTTACAAGTAGCTGTGGTTAATTTACCATAAACTGAAGGCTGTTTCTTTCAGTATTGTGCGTGACTTGCATATCAATACTACAGTAAAACAACAGACAGCTCGTAAACATCAACACTATCAAAAGGAAGAAGGAAAGATTCTAATATGCTCTCTTAATTATCAATGATACAACAAGGAAGCAGGAAATATTTTTGAAAGAACTTTAACATAAAAAAATATTAAATAGTTTTAAAAATATGGGTAAAACTTGTCAAACAAAGCAATCTAACAAATTTAAATTTGCAAAACAAACAAAGAAATCCACACCAAACATTTAATTAAACAAATGAGAAGGAAGAGAATCCTTAAAGAGATTCCTGGCATCTCTGCCCATACAGCCCCATCAGGGAATTTACTGCCTGGTAGGAACCACCCACGGGATGTTAATGAGACTT
This sequence comes from Cheilinus undulatus, assembly GCF_018320785.1. Taxonomy (NCBI): domain Eukaryota; kingdom Metazoa; phylum Chordata; class Actinopteri; order Labriformes; family Labridae; genus Cheilinus; species Cheilinus undulatus. The sequence goes on from NC_054887.1 coordinate 11,634,287, forward strand.
CCCAGCTCTCAGTGTTTGTGTAGGCTGCAGCTCTTACCATGGAGAGAACCGTCTGGGTCTGCTGGAGGAGCGGCTCAGGCAGCAGAGAGATGTGGACACACTCGGGGATCGTCACCGTGCCGCCGTCCAGGTCTGCGATGATCACGTCCAACTGAGAACACATCACAGAAGCAATTTAGCACAGTTCAGATTAAAGATTCACAACAATTAGCAGCTGTGCAAGGCTCTGAAAACCTGCCAGTTCACACTGCTGCAACTGGAGGAGACAATGTAGCCTATATCCAAGATATAAATTGCATTGTTTTTTAAATAAAGAGGGAAATCATACCAGATAAATGCTGTTTATTTTCATATACATTACTACAGACTTTAATCTAAACCCCTTCCTACTTTAATCATGCATTATGTCTGCTTGATTAAGAAAGCAGAAGGACACACAACATGAAAGACGAGCGCGAAGACGGACAATGTCATTTCCATCAGCAACTCCTCATTACACCAAATGTACAAACACATTCTGCTGCAGACAGAGGGAAAAGCTGGCCAAATGGCAACCTCTGACCCCTAACCTCATGTCTGCTTGTACATTAATCATGCCTTCTTGTTTTCATGTGAGATAATCAGGGCTTCAATGACGGTCAGACATCTCTAATAGGATCCTTCATTAAACTCTCATCAGGCTTTAATAAGTCAGTCATTTATAAACTTTGATCATGAGATCCAGACAGTAATTATTGTTGTGCATGTTGGTGTAATTTATGTTGGCCAAGTCTGTAAAGTACAGACAGGTAGACAAAAAGCAGCTGGCAGTTTATTAAAAAACAGATGAACCATATCTTTATGGGTGAGTGAGATTTATATGAAATGAAGATCAATGTAACTAGTTAAAGAACTTTGAGCATCTTCTGCAGTGCTATTTTGGTCCTTTTTAGGGGCTAATTTGTCAAGCTACACACCGTAATCACTTCAGTTTTTATTGTCTCCCGTTTTCTGTGCATAAATGAAAATACATATAGATGAGAACAAAATAATTTATTCTACTTTCTGGAGCAGAGTGGGGAGGGTCGGGGTATAAACAGACCTTGGGCCAGTAAATTGTCATTACAGGGCAAACAACCAATGGGCCACTGTCCCTGCTCTGTGGGCCAGTGCTTAGCGGGAAAAAAAAAGAAGATAAAACATAACAGCCCCAAAGTACATCGGCTCACCAGGAAAATGCGCAGTTTGCCAGTCCAGCCCTGTTTACATGGCTGTGTCTGGCATATTGAAACACTGTCGCTGAGGGTTTTTACAGTCCCTGGGTGACAGGAAGCCTGGCTTTACATATTCATCATGCTAAGTGATTCGGGAACAAGATAAATTGTAAGATAATGAAAGATTCACACCTCTCATATGCACTTAATCTGGACTGTCTCAGTGTTTCTTCATTAAAAACAATAAGTGTCTTTGTGTTACAACAATGTAATCCTTTCCTGTGCACCAGCCCGTATTCAGGCTTTAACCCCTTACAGTTCATGTTTATCAGCAATGCAAATATTAAATAAACTTGGTTTATGTTATACACCATTGGAAAGAGGAGAATCTCCTGATCCTAACATCCAACACTTATTGCTCACAGACACACTGCAAAAGAAACTATCCTTTTAGTGAGAGGAAAACTAACGAAAAAAACAAACTCATCATGTGCTGCCTGCTGTCCCGGTCATGATAGTCCAAAAATCAGAACAGTCCATGTAATCCTGTTATCCAGTTGAAGGTAAGGTCCAACAATCAAAACTAGAACCCACATTTAGTCCCAAAACCACACTGATTTAAAACAATGTCATTTAGAGTCCCGTTCTCAAAAATGTGGGGCACCTTGAACAGGGTTAACGCAGCATTGCTTCATCATTCATACTGTAGTAATGACAACTCACCAGTTCCTGTGTCTCTGATCGAAAGAATGAATTAACACCAATGATGAAAGGGGTGGGGGTGCTGAGGACTTCGAGGAGCTTTCCTGGGAGGATGGGGACGTAGGTGAAGCTGCAAAAGATACAAACATGACACAGACTTAGCAAAAATGCTGCCAACACTAACTGACCTTATTAGATTTCTTTCGCCTAAAAGGAAATTTATGTCCAGTAAAGAAAATCCACATAAAGACCAGAACTGTGATGTACAGGACCAGAACCCCACCTGTATTTGAGGGGAAACATGATGGCCAGCAGACCCCGACATGCATCTGTTAGTCTCTGATAGCTGCTGGACAGGAACAGGATCTTATGCTCGGTCAGGGCAGCACAGAACAGATACAACACGTTGACAATACCTAAAAGTAGAAATCAGAAAAATACATCACAGGAAGTCCAAAAAAAAGAACAAAAACACGGTTGCATCATTACCAAAACTGCTCTCACCGAGCTGTCTGAAAAGCTGGGCCACGCTGGTACCGCTGACAGGAAGCGAGTCATCGATGGGGGTCTGGATGACTTGCCGGTCACCAGCACCTAACGTTATCGTCCTCTGTGGATTAAAAAGAGAAAATGAGAGAAAAGAGGGATTTATAAGAAGGTGAGATAAAAACACATGCTTATTCTCAGAAAATCAGGATTTGACAGCGTGGTTTAATCTCAGTCGTGCGTGTCCAAAGAGCAGCGTGATCAGCCACAGAGAGATGGAGAGAGATCCCAGAAGCTTAGCAGCTACATCACAAATCAAACACAAGCCATTCCAGCTGATCAGAATGAACCGAGCTTAGCGGGACTCCATGCCAACGACCTTACAAAAAAAACAACAACAACGCCGCCGCCGGCTTTTTACGTATCAAGGAGAGAAATCCCAGAGACACGGCAGGTTCATTGTGCAGGTGATTTTCCACTCGGAGCACAAAAAGAGATTTATCGGAGTAAATCTGCAGGGGTGAAATCGTTTAGGATTGTGACATTCTACCTTAGTGTTAAATTTAAAGGGATTAAATAAACTATTAAGAAAAAAAGCTTTTATAACTATGTCCTATTTCACAGGTAACTAAAGAGATTTTGTTAAACTAGCTCTACTGTGCACCAGAAGAAAGGCAAAGCCCATAGATATTGATTTATGTTTGTTTTAGATAACAAGCCTAACCCGGAGGGGAGAAAAGGGATGATTGAGACTGGAAAAAATCAATACTGGGGTAAAACTGTAACAGTATGGCAAATCATTGGAAAAACGCATACTGAAGAGTATTGTCTGTTTGCATTTAGTGGTAATTTTTTATCAGTACACAAATAAATATATCTAAATGTGTTAACTGAGGAAAGAAAAGATCTAAACTTAGTCATACTCCAAAAGTAAACCTCTTGAGACCCTGCATGTACATAAGAGGACATGGCATTCTGGCTGTCTTACAAAACAGGTTTGAATTCTACTGTTAGAACTTTTTCGATAATTTTCCAGAATTTCCATTGAAGTTTAAGTAATTTGCCTGCAATCCTGACAGAATTTGCTTTAAATATTTCAGATTTTTTCAAGAAAAGCTTTGGGGACATGTTTGTATATTTTTCAGTGTCTGACTTAAAATTTAGAGGATTTGCTCAGAAATTTAAGGTGTTTTCATGGGAAATTTCTTTATAAATAATGGAGGAAATAAATTAAGATAAAGTCCAACATTTTAGGGAATCTGAAAAAATTTAAGTAAAAAAGGAGTGTTTGATCTGGAGTGATTTGCTCAGAAATGATATTTGATGTTATGATATTTATGCAAAAAAAGTTTGGAAATGTTTAATGGAATTTGGGGGGATTTTCATGGAAAATTTGAGAAATTTGATACAAATCAAAATTTTAGACTTTTTTTTTTTTTTAGAAACTTTGATTGAAACATTTGGGAAACATTTGGAGGAATTTGCCCACAAATTTGAAGTGTTTTCGGAGGAAATTGGGGAATTGCTTTGTGCATGCTCTGAAATTTGATTGGAAACTTTTGGGGAGGGAATATCTTTGGACACATTCCAATTTTTTCACAATAAATTTCTGGGAATTTGTGTAGAAATTTTCCAAGGTATTTTAGGGAAATTTATTGTAAATTCTTTGGAAACTGAGTGTAGAATTTTGAGGAATTTTCATAGAATTTTTGGTGAAAATAACAATTAAAATTTTAAGTTTGTTTTAGAAGTTTTCACTGGAACATTTGGGAAATATTTTTGAAAGTTTGGTTTTTATTTGATAAAAAAATGTTAAAGAATTTTCACTGATATTTTTGGAAATGTCTTGAAAATTCTGGGTAGTTTGGAGGGGATTTTTATGTTTTGGTAATCTCTAGTAATTTTGAAGGAAATGTTCCAAGACCTCCAGATGTTTTAGTTGAAATTTTGATCATACTTGGCCTTAATAACTTATTGTGGTCCATCATCAGAAAAATGGCAGCAACACTTTTAAACATTTTAAAAACATATTCCTTATGAAAGTGACTTCCTTTAAGTAAAGAAATAATAATTTTGTTTTGTGTTAGAATTATCAGATCCAACTTATCCCAAATAAGTGGGAAAATATAAGAATGCATTACAAACAAAGGCACATGTCAAGATGTTTTTCCATATAGAATTGATTTTAAGTTATTTTACTGGTTATAAGACTTTAACTGACTTCCAACTCTCATAAATCACAGATTCTCTTTCACTTTAGGCTCCAGTCAGATCATCTATGTCCTTGAATACTTTCATTCAATGGCGAGATGGCTAATAAATTAAAGATCTATCTTTAATCTACTTTATCCTCTTTTGGAGTGATTAAGTCAGTAGCAACAGCAGAATAAGCTGTTGGCATTGGCAGAGAAGATCTGGCAAATTTTCATGGGCACAACCCACATACTCAGCTCTGCTGCTCATCCCCCAAATGCATCTTCTGTGAAAATATGGCACTATTTAAAAGGAAAATATACAAGCTTTCCAACAGTTTAGATATGTTTGCCATGAAGCATTGTTAGAACAAGGAAATAATCAACCAACCAAAAACAAAATTCCTTTTTTTTGTGCTAAGTGGAAAATATAGAGAATAAATATGTAATCCTTGTGCGAATCTATCATTTTTTTCTTCTGTGACAAATGTCCATCACCAATATCAGTGTTGGGGATACATTTAGGGCAAAAATAAGAATCCACATCTTTTTATTTCACAATTTTGTGTTCTTAAAATTTATAAATAAATAAATAACCAAACATATGGCATATTTTGAAGAACACCTGACAGGCTTCAAGCAATCCTGAGACCCTCTCAGCCTATGAAGAAGACTTTTAAAGTATGTTAACAAGTCTTAATGGGTCTGCAATCCTTTTCTGAAAAAGAGCTTCGTTAGAAAGTCATTAAAATCTAAAGAGTCAGCAATGCTTTGTGCACCAGGCTAGCTATGGCGGAAATGTGCAGTGTTGTTTTTCATGCTCTCTACAGCAGCAGCCATCAACCACGAGAGAGCTGTTAGCAACTCAATACAGTGATCCAACATCTGATGCATTATACACTCTGTGTATAACAGATTTTGCTTGTTCTACTATGACCCTGCTGGAATAATAATTAACAAACAGTGATTAAACTACACCTTTTGATAATTTGTTAACACTTCACTTCTTTAAGCATTAGATATGTGACTACAAGATTTGTACTTCATGTGCAGCAAATGATCAGATGTTGGCCACACATTGAGTCTGTTTGAAAGCATCTGGATTGGTTCTTCAGTCACAGAGAGAGTGCATGGATTAGCTGAAGGAAACTGGTGGAGAAAAAGAAGCTGAGAAAACTCAGAGCTGATTGGCTGAGAATGAAGTCGGGCTGGCGTACCAAACTCTCCTCTCTCTCCTCCTGGCCCGGCTACACAAGCAGAGACACAGAAAAACACCCCACAGGATAAGACACAGGTTAGAAACAACAGCAGTTAGGGCACCCAATGCCCACACATGACAACAACATGAGGGTAATGACTGAGCACAAACATTTAAGCTGCATAAATGAAAACATGAGGAACTGTAGGATGAAGGCTGTGAATAAACATGAGCATTACAGATGACAGACACATGTGCAAAACAAAGGAGAAGCATTGTTCAGGATTCTGCAGCACAATAACAGCAACACATGATTTATAATGTCTTTTTCTTGCTGACAGAAATCAAGAAACACAAAGGGACAAAAGTACAAATATAGAAGAGTATTTGTCAGATCTTAACGCAATAATTGGGGATGAAATAAGCATGTGCAATCATTTTATTAAAGTGAAATGGTGAGCTGTGGCACATTCAAATTTCACTTTCAATATAACCTTCCAGAGAGTTGGAAAAAATACATCTAAATTCTATAATCTGTCTGTCTTGATTTGCATGCCACACTGTTTCTCCAAGTGCCCTCGATACCTCTCAGGAGACTCCTAGGGTGTACTGGTTTGAAACTGGTGCAATAAAAAAGGAATAAATAAGTACAGGTTTTCTGCAAAATCCAATATTGTTGTGCCTTTCGCTTCAGTTTGCCTTTCCTTCCCGTCCCATCCCCCATTGCGTCACTTTCCCTGTAAAACACGCTCGCTCGCTCCACCACAATGCTGAGGAGACGGCCACCACTCTCAGACAGAGGCGGACTTTACCATTAGGCAAAGGAAGACATAATTAACTCATCCCTTGTCTCCTGCAAAGCCCTATTCTGGCCATCTGATATTTAAAGTCCCTGTAAACTGATAAAAAAAATTCCTTATTTTAGGTTTGTTGTATGACAGGCCACTGTGTTCTGAACCCCCAGGCCAAATTTCACAAAAAACATCTCTAAGTTTATAAAATTAAGCTTCAAAATTGTAAATCACAAGGCAGTAAAATCTGCTCTGGGATGGTCAGTTGAATGAGCTGAAGCCACGCCCACTCACAAGAATTACCATCCTCTCAGACTGCTTTTGATCAGAGCCCAGCTGCCTGGCTCTGTGCCAGAGCAGACAGATGTTGGGGATTAAATTTACTGTTTTCTGGCACAAATTTCTCCATTATGATACTTTAATGACCTGTAGGCGACCGTGGCTGATAGATTTGGGAATTTTTTTGCACAGTGAACAAACACACAACATGTAGCTTGCTGTTAACTCTCGATAAAGGCAATGACACCGGCTTTCAACAGACTCTACTGAGTATAACTGCTCTGTGGTTTTACAACGTTGCAGTGTTGAGAGGGTGGAGTGATTCCTCATAAAAAATGGTGACGTCAGAGGCCCTGATTTTTATCCAGCTCAAATAAAACCAGGAAAAGAAGAAGGTGAACAAATTTCAAATGGTTTAAATTAAAAAAAAAAAATCAGTCACACGTAGATCCAAGTGTTTTCACATGTTTCACAGCAACTTTATTCCAGCACATCAAGTGTGTTAAGACACAAATTTTGGATTTTACTTTAGGGGGACTTGAGGTGGTAAACAAACTGATAAAAAGCCAGAAATATTGAGTAATCTTTAATCATAAATATATTCATGTAGATATTAGGGCTGAACGACTTGTGTAAATAATCTAACTCTGATTTTTTTCCCCCAAGACTGCAATTACGATTTAATATGTAAATATTCTAAGGTTCCTCATCCTATATTTTTTTAACTAAAGACAAGAAATAAATTATTCTATATTATAACCTAAACCATATTAGATATAATACACTGGGGCAAAATTGTGATTATTTTGGCTTATATTGCAAATTTAATATCAATTGCCATAACAATGAGGATGACCATTTTTATGTCAATCTTGCTTTAAAAAACAAAACATATTTATTTGTAAAGCAGGGATTTTTATCCTTAAAAAAAATTGAATTTTTATAATGCATAATGTGCATAAAATCTCTGCTGCAAAAAAATAATAAATCTGGTATTCTGACACATCAAGTTAAAGAAATATTGTAACTTTTGCGATTTGTAATTGCAGCAGGCCATATTGTGATTTAGTATAATCTGGGATTAATTGCACTGCACTTATAGACATGTTATTAAATGGTTACTTTTTGAGAGGTTTTGGACGGCAAAAAATGACTAAAAAAAATCCAACATGGACCATGGACTATTTTCTATGAGTAAATATTCATTTCTTATTTGTCACTGAAAACATTCAAACTTCGTTAGTCATTTGGTTTCCAGATCTCCAATTTAAAGTCTCTGAATTGACATTTTCAAATCCACTTGGACATGTCTATACAAAAACATTGTTAAACAGTCACTTTTGGTTCATTTAACATCAAATTTAAACTCACGTTTGTGTAGGCATTACGTTTTAGGCTGAAATAACTACATTAATCACAACATAGTTATTTTCAGGCAAGAATAAAAATTGAGATTTTATTTCAGCTAGTTATTTGGAAAAAGACCACTTTTTACCTAAACATGTACTGAAAAAAAGCCACAGTTCGGCTTTTCCTACACCACATGACTAACTTTTACAGGTAGCCAATCTGACACTGCTATCAGTTCCTGTAACAATCTCATGTTTTCAGCCTCAAACTCAATGTTATGGTAAAGAGGAAAAGAGAAAGCACAAATGTGTCTTATCATGTGAGCAATAAAGTTCCAATAACTGACTAATGCAACTTTTCAAGGCAGGGATTTCCCTCAGGTGTAACTCGTCGTGTGTGACTGTTAAATATCAACTGGAGCAGCTGGCTGTGTGACAGAGCATGTCAGGAAACAGGGTTGTAATACCCTCTGTCACTTATGTTTGTTTAAGAGACAGAAATATGACGTTCCTGTAAAAGTTCGATCACTAACGACAGTAAGAGGAGAGCTTATCTTTCCTATGATCTAATCAGGATTCATCACACTATCACACAGGTCAAAGGTCAGGGCTCATGTTCTGATTCACAATGCTGGTTAAGGAGATTTTATGGGAAAGGATGCAAAAATACTTGAGTTTACTGTCACTTCCTAAACACAAGGCTGCACTGCAGCTTCACTTCAGTGATCCATCATCTCTGCCATCAGGCCAACAGCCTGCAGTTCACTTCACATCAGGGTTGTGTAAACTAGTCTGATGAATAAGTGGAGTTTTGTAACGACCCGCAGGTCGACCTGTTCCTGCAGACACTTCTAGAAAAAAAATCTTTCACAAGAGCTGCTGCAGCACACAGAAGCGACACAGAGTACAGATCATTTTAGAACAATAATGTGGACAGTTTGCTCTCGTTGGTAAGTCTGCTCCTAAAGTTACAAAGGAGACCTCAAATCCTCCTGAGAGACTCCCACTCATGAGCAATTCATGTAAATGTAGCTCAAACATTGTGACGTGTTAGTCTCAGCCTTAGGAAGAGCATTTGGTTGCAGGGTTGGAAATTAACTTTCACTTTTGCCACTTTGGGTGGTGGATTCAAAATGTTTTTGATCATAAAGTTGGTAAAAACAACCAGAAAATGGGGCTCAATGTGTGCTGTTTACTGTTACAAAAACACTCTGTTATGTTACTTTTATATTCCTGCACTAGTGGCAGTAAAGCTGAGCAAATTCACCAGACACTGCTCAAAAATACCAGCATTTGGCTGGTGGTGGGTGCTAATTTCCCACTCTTTTTGGTTAAAAGAATCACTAAGAATACATGCTATTAGATGGCTAAGTCGCAACATGATGTTGACCTGACATAAATGTGAGATGTTTTGGGAAAAGAGGGATGATTTTGGAAAATACTGATATCTAATCTCTACAAATTAAAGTATCTCTAATACAGATGTTTGCCCATATATTGTCAACTATTTTTAATTAAAGGAAAGAAGAAGGTTAATATGATACAATAAATTATTTAAATGAGGCTTCATCTTTATGGCAAAGAGTGATATTTTTAAAACGTCGGTTTTCTGTACACACCAGGCAGAAGCTACATGCTCAGCAAACACACTATCCAGAAAGAGAGAGGCTGACAGAGACTAAAGGATTTTTCAAGAGGGCTGGAGTAAGGACTGTATTTTATCTAATTTGATGTTAACAAGTTCCAAAGATTTTATCAGAGCTGAAGAATTTAACCAACTCTCAGCCCCACTGTGACCTCTCATCCTAGAGCCCGGTCCTGTCTGTATTTCTGACCACAAACAGCTGCTCTCTAGATTACACTTTCATACTCTGTATGTATTAGACACCGTCAAATATGCTGACAATTGTAACCAAAACTCCACGTTTTCTCATTTTTATGACTTATTTAAATCAAATCCATCTGATATCACCATCAGGGATAAGAGGACAGAGGCCCATGCTTGCAGTTTTTGTCTCCTGCATGTGAAAATGCTCAAGCTACAAGTGATGATGTTGCCATCACAGATCTGAACCTGCATTCAGAAAAGAATAAAAGACAAAAATGCTGAGTTTACCGTGCCTGTTTACATCAGAGCTGTAGAGCCTGATCATGTCTGTACTACAGATATGTGCAATGATATAGAACATTTAATATGCAACCAATCATTATGCATTGTGATGATAAACTAAAAAGAATCAAGTCATTTTCAGAATATCTACATGACCCCTGTGAAGATGTACAGCCCTGGCATTAAGTTAAATGTTGAATGAACTTCCCACTCCTGGTTAAAATACATTAAAAAAAACAGTCCAAAATAGACACTGCGTAAGTTCAGAGGACTGTCTATTTTTAATGTGTTCCAGTGATGTAGCAGAGCTGATTCTAGTGTCACGTTGCTGGAGTTTTCCTCTTCTGGGCTGAGTTTGAACAGACAGACTCTTTGCTAACCACAGACACTCAATGAGGCTGACTGATTAGTCCTGTGTGATTTAACAGCTACAGGAATGTGTGTTGGCTTGTGTTGCTCCTTTCTAAGTGGCCTGTGCTCCTCTCCAGTCGAAGGAACGGAACTGTTTGTGCTTGGCTTCAAAGAAACAGGACAAACTCATTTGTTAAAGCCTGGAGGATCTGCATGCATACACATAAAGGTGTTTGTTTAGTTAAAGTAAACTGCAGACATTAAAAGAGCGATTATTTAGCTGCTGTAATGCAAGTTTGTGTTCCAATGTGTGTGAAAGAAGAGCTGCACTCAGGCTCTGTTGTTTTGCTCTGTATGTGTGTTAATACAGATTAGATCTGATTCTGTCATTCAGACGCTGCGCTGCCCAGTAGGAAGCCATCTGCCGTCCCATATGGTCACCTAACAACTGAACTACAACCTGCACAGCAACCGGTGGACGTGTGCGTGTCCTAAATGGTTCATAAACATCATGTGAGAGATCACTGAGCCTCATTCACCAACATCTTCCTGAGATTTGTTCAAAGGAAGTGATATAGCCCACTAATCATACATGGATATTTTTTAGCTTAATTGTGATGTTTCTTGATATTTTCTTTAGTTAAAATATAACAAATGGTTGTCACAAAACCAGACCTACAAGCTCTTACATGACTCTAGTGTAACCTGTTTGACACCACAGCAACAAAAACAGGAGGTGATCAACAATGGGAAATTTTACAAAAATTGCAGGCAAACTCCTGCAAACTGTCTTAACTGCACATAATCATCACAGGGACGCCTGCCAGTGATGAGCTGCAGTAGTCAACTCAAGAGGCTGTAGCAGGAGCTGCGTCTGTCAGGTAGGGTCTGATCCTCTTGATGTTATAGAGGGTAAATTGGCAAAGCCGAGCAATCGAGGCCACATGAACCTTAAGGGTAAGCTGGTCATCAATCATCAAACCCAGATTCCAGGCAGGCTTAGGGCCAATCCCATTTCTACCCCTTAGCCCTTCCTCTTCATCTACCCCTTCCCCTTGCCTCTTGAAAGAGTGGTAAGGGATTGGGGTGAAAACCTATTCTTAAGAAACAAGACACCACTTGATTGCAGTTCACCATCACATATTGCAGATAAACAGCACGTCATCAGAAGTGACAATAAAGCTTCAACCATCTCGTTCATACTATGGATTTCCGTGTTGATCTTCTCCATCTATTTATACAGTTAACAGCCCTGGTTTACACGTGTACATACACAATACAAGAAACTCCCAAGTAACTAAAGACTGAGTATCTGAGAAAACACAACTGTTGTATTTTCTCTAGTCAATACTGAAAATATTTACAGTTGTGCGCCTCCTACTTAGTCCGTTGTGCCATTTCACAAGCGAACGCAGTGCATGGTGGGAAATTCATCATACCCCTGGGTTTCAAGTGTGGTCCTGGAAAATCTTTGTTTCACTGGCTATGTAGCCCTTGGCCCTTAGCCCTAGCCCTCAGTTCAAAAGAGAATTTCAACACCCCTTCACCCCTTCAAATGGGATTGACCCTTAGTGGTCTTAGGTTTATTTGATACAAGCTGGATATTGATGTGTGGTTGCATGGTGAATGACAATAAGCTCAGTCTTGGGACAATTTGAGCTGAGGGTGACGTTTATCTTTAGTCTTGTTTAGTCTCCGTATACTTTCATTCATCAGAGATTTTATCACCAAAGATGTTTCTTTAGCTGATCTTCGTCTAGACTTCCTCATGGAAAAAGGTTGCTGACTTACATATTTATAATCTATGCAACGTGTTCCAAATTATTATGCAAACTGGATTTTACTGTCATAAACATTCAATTTATTTTTACTCATGGATGGTATTGTACTCAGGGCTCTTTGGATCAATGAAATCAATCTCAAAAACTAATATATAATTGGGTATTTAAGGCCTCGATGTGCTAAAGATTGCTCTCTAGATTTTGTTCTGTATGTCAGAGTCCTCTTAAAAGCTGCAGCAGTGGGGTCAAAGAACATGTTTCTTCCTAAGAGTGGATGATGAATTAAGTCTATTTTTCTGAAACAATAAAAAAGCTTTGACAAATCAAGTTGATGTCAAAAAATATAAATAAACGTATGAAAGCATGAACCGTTTGATCACCAAACACATTAAAAAGCAGGTCAAAAAAGCCAAAGCATCATCAATCACAAATGATTTGAAATGACTGCAGAAAGAAAGAAAACACATTCCTTACAGAAAAAGGCAAACTGGGCTCTGTTTGATTAACAGAATCAATAACATCGAGCTGATCGTTGATTGGTGAAGCTTGCAGAAATGAGAGAGTTACCTGGAGACAGGCCAGCAGCCAGTCACAGGCCAGGACCTGAGGAACCATTTCTAAACTACAAACTGGGGATTCATTTATCTGTAACACAGAGGAACCAGTGTACAGTAGGGTGCACACAAACGACACACAAAAACATCTGGAAACCAAAGGACGAGAGATTAACTCGTGTGCATTTAGAGAAATTAGAAACTCCCTTCTGTTTGTGCACCAATTGTGATAAGTTATTTTTTTCTTTAATGCACAAAACACAGTTAAAAAGCAGAAAGAAGTCACTATTTTCCTCATGCGGCATGGCTTTAACAAAATATAAGAAATGTGATAAAAAAAGACATGAAAATTAAATAAAAAGCATCAAATGTCATGAGAAAAACTTAAAACTGCTTGCAATAACTGCCATCTTTTGACTTCAGAAATAAGGACAAAGGTTGGGCTTTCGGCCGAGTTATTTCAGTTATTCAGCAAGTAAACAAAGATAAACAAAAAACAGAAGCATGGTTCCAAGTGTGGAGATGTGGAGTCTAAAATATGATAAGTTATGTAACAGAAAACAAACATGTTTTCTTGGTTCGTCTGGTTATAAATAGAAGGGTAGATTTATTTCTGTCATGAAAAATATCACAAAAAGAAGTGGATGATTCAGTCCTATCGAACACAGAGAATTTTTTTTAGTAAAAATTGACTAAAAAAAGATGCTAAAAAATGTAACATTCTTGTAGGGAGTCTTACTCAGTTGATTACAAGATCTAGTGTTAGATTAAATCAGATCAAAAAGGAAAATTTTAACCCTCATGATTCTGCAGAAAGTTATACATCAGTGGCTCAATAATGCATGCACAAAGTAGGTCTGCATGTTGATGGCTTTTTGACACCTATAGCTCGTTTGCTCTGGTCTGTATTGTGGAGCAGGTACATTTATAGGGGTAGAAGTGGTAAAAGGCGTACAAATAGGTACATAAACATCAGCAATTCTTTTTCAAAACAAAAAAAAACAACATTGACAGTATTTTTGGCTAAACCTTAATACAGAAAGCAGACTTGTGAAGATCCAAAGTGATATCAAGCCCCGTATGAGCAGATCAATTACAGCTACAGAAGTGTGTTTACATTTCTCAGAGGCTGCACATAATGCTACATATCACACATGTGTAAGTGACATCTATGCCAAGCTCTACTTCTGCTCTGCTTTCTGTCTGGAGAAGCTTCCCTGCTGAGCGAGGAATGGGAAGACGTGAGGAGCATCGACTACCAGCAAAGACATGGAACAGCATAAAAATGAGGCTGGCTGCACACTTGATGATTTTTAAGCCTGGTTTTAGGCCAGTTGGGTTGCTGCACAGGCTGAGAGTCAGCAGACTGGGTAGTGTCATTAACAGGATGCTATACTGACTATGAAAAGTATTCATCCTCTGAGATGTTTTCCCCCTTTATTGATTTTATACATCAATCATAGTTAATATAACTAAGTTTTTTTCTTACAAGAGAGTGGCAAATAGAAAGCCACTGTTGAAAAAAAACTCATATTAAATCTCAATCAAAGTTGGCCAAAAGGCATGTGGAGGACTCCACGTTAAAGTGGAAGAAAGTTCTTTGGTCTGATGAGATCAAAATGAAGCTTTCTGGCCATCAGACAAGACGCTATGTACACAATCCCCACTGTGAAGCACAGTGGTAGCAACATCATGCTTTAGGGATGCTTTTCAGAAGCCAGCCCAGGTAGGCTTCTAAGGGTAGAGGGTAAAAAATGTGACGTAATATCAGAAAATCCTGGAGGACAAGCTTATTCAATCTGCAAGATATCTACGGCTTGGGAAGTTTAATTTTTGATACAGGGAATGCCACACAGAAATGGTTTAAGTAGCCAGGTCAAAGCCCAGACCTCAATTCAATAGAGAATTTGTGCTGGACTTGAAAAAAGTTGTTCACTCTCGATTCCCGAACCAGACAGAGCTTGAGCAGTTTTGCAAAGAAGAATGGAATAAAATTGCAGTGTCCAGATGTGCAAGCCTGAGCGAGACCTATCCACACAGACTCAGTGCTGTGATTGCAGCCAAATGTGAATCTAATAAATACTGACATCAAAGAGGTGAATATTCATGCAGTCACCTATTTTACATTACATATTTTTATTTAATTGACATTAACTTGTAGATATCTGTTTCCACTTTGACATTAAAGAATTTTTTTGTATTTTCTTTTGGTCAAAAAAGCAAACTTATATTTACCATAACTGATTTATAAAATCAATAAATGGTAAAAGGTCCAAGGGGGTGAATCCTTATCAAAGGCACTGTATGTATTTTAAAGCTCACAAATGTAAATACTATTCCTTTGCCTCAGCCAGTTTTTAGTCCATAATCTTTTCATTGTTTCTTGTTTTTCACTGAAACTATAAGACATGCCATGGCCAATCGTTGAAGACTTCTGCATGTTTGTTTTCCTTCTATAGCCACATTTGATCACGCAAGTTTCTATGGTGTGTCCTCTGTGAAATCATCATGTTACTGCTATGGTTACTATTAAAAATAAGTTGAAACAGTCCTTATTTCTGTGGTGTCCCGTGTTATAAAATTCTGTTAAATTCTAAAAATCATCTAGTGTGTAGCCAGCCTTAGTCTGAAGAACGGTGTCAACGATTAATGTTTCTATATACTTATGGTCTATGGTTTCTATATACTTATGGTCTATATACCTTTAACTCTGCAGGTGTCTTTGTGAGAAAAGGATTTAACTTCTTCAGTTACCTGTGAGCCTCCGGCGATGGGGATGACACATGTGAGGAGGTTTCCAATCACCGTTTCCAAAGGAACAGTGAGGCTATCGACATGGACGGTGTAGATCAGACCCAGACAGTTCTGCACAACAAAGTGAGAGAGAAGTGGACACAGAGATCAGACATAGCTCTGTACCATAAGCACAACACAACTAACTACATTTTAGATCAGTGGTTCTAAATTTGTGGGTTTGGACCCAAAATTTGCTCATGGAGCAGTTTTAATGGGTCACAAAGGAAAAAAAATGAGTGAAAAACCTATAATGGAGAATGCCTTTGGCAGACTTACATCCATATATTTTATTTCTGTTTTGCTTTGAAACTGAAAGATCTTGACTTTCCCATGTTAATGTTTTTGTAATGATGCATTTCTTTTAGGGCCCGACCGATTTATCGGCATGCCGTTTATAGTGTATCACAGATTAATCAACAGCGGCAGTGTAGCCGATATATTAACTTTTTGCTGCGCGGGTATTTTGTCTCTGTTCCTGTTGCTCTGTGTGTATCCCTGCTGAACTCAGCCCAAGCTTGGTCCTTCCCCCTCAAACACAGAGTTCAGCAGCAGCTCTCCCCCACTTAGTGTTGCCAACTTAGCAACTCTGTCGCTATATTAGCGAGTTTTCAGACCCCTCTAGCAACTCTTTCAAAGTCGAGTTTTAGAGACTCAGACGTGAAAGCACGTATCGTTGTTGCTCTTCTCAGTGAGCAGCGGCTGCTGCCACGGCTGCTTGTGTGTGCCGTGCGTGTCAGCTCGGGGTCGTGCCGGTGCTGCTTTCACACAGTTTTCTGCACGTTAGCCACATCTTCCTGTTCCCAAAGCCCTGTCCTTCTTCATAAGTTTTACCTCAATAAACCCCCCTAAAAGCGACTTGATTCAGTGTACAGAGGAAGTTTGTTGGGAACTATTCAAAATAAAAGCATTCTGTACAAATGGATGGAGTTTCTCTATAGAAATGCTAAACCGGGCTTTTACTTTGAAAAGCACAAACCAGAAAAGCATTTATACAGTGTTTATCTTTCCTGTGACATATTCTACCGGTGTGGAGACAGAATGTTTCACGAAAAGTAGATCTTTAGAGAACAACTTTATAAAATAGGCCCATTTAAGCTTGTGGCCTTCCTCAGAGTTATCAACAAACACATTGTAAACATATTCTATATGCATATTTGCCACAACAATGTAAATGTGGCTCTCCATTTATCATTTTCTTGTCTAATATTTTCCACAGTCACAATAAAAGACTGTTATAAAGCATTTTAACGTCGTCTAAGTTGCATCGTTGTGAAATAAACAAAGATAAATGCAGCTGTTAATTCACATGTCCACATTTGTGTTCATGTACAGTATATATCCTGTGTGTATCAATGTTCCTATTTCATGTATCGGCCAATATATTGGATATCGGCTTTTTTTTTAGCTACCAATATCGGTATCGGCCCAAAAAATCCCATATCGGTTGGGCTATAATTTCTTTAATCTGTTTAGTCCTGCCTCTTTGTTCAGTCATATCTCATTCTATCTAAAGTTCAAACTGCAACGTTTCTGTTGAATTAATTTAAGTGGTTACATCATGCATTAAAACTTCCTAATGTTAAATGGTTTTCATTTGAATGTCTAATGTATCTAATATGCACAGGATACTCATCACAAGACATGTCTGAATATTCAGAACAGGAGACTATTGTCTATAAAAATTTCTAAAAATTTTCTGTCATTACTGTGTTATTTTCTCAGTTTTAAATCCTTAGGGCCTGTGCCCATCGCTGGATTTTTTTGGGCTGACAGCGCTCAGGACCTCAATTCCACAATGCTCTCGCAAGCGTTAATTGTTGCTGTTACAACAAAATTGAATCCTGCTTTCCTCAACAGAATCCATAATGTTGTTATAAAATAGCTCTATGTGCTTCATATTTCTGTATTTTAATTAAATATCACACAGAAGACATGCAGATATAAAGGAATCCTATCCTGGCAGAGGCAGCAGCTGCAGACTTGAAAACTACCCTCTAAAAAATACAAGACGGATCAGTTTCTCTTTCGCTACTGTCAGAAGACCCGCCCTTTCTTGATTTTGATTGGCAAGTGAGGAAGAAGTGACACCAACGAGTGCAGTGATGTTCCAAAAACGCTCTTCTGCCCAGGCGCAGACCGCTGGGCTACAATGGTTTTGAATTAAAAACAAGCGCTGTAGACAGAGGCCCTTAATAATATGTGATGTGTACAGATGCAGAGATGGACAGAGAGAGGTCATATCTGTAGCTGTTGTCAGTTTTTCCGTACCCTGAACACCTCGGGGTAGTCCAGTCGGGACACCAGCACCAGGCTCTTTGGAGAGAAGACCTGAGCTGACTGGACAACAGCTGGCTCTTCATCCGCTTCATCTGCCTCGCTAGCTTCGGCCTTCTGCAGCTGAACACAGAAAGAAACGTATATTTAACTGCAGTTCAAGCTGATTTGAACAATAATAAAAAACAAAGAAGAAATAAAAAATATAATAAGGACATGTGAGTGTGTGGATGCTCTTGGTGATGTCTGTCTTACCTGTTGTCGGTCGAGTCCCTCCCAGAAGGTGAAGCAGGCGCAGTAGTGACGCTCCGAGTTGATGTCAGTCAAAACAGCTACAAAGAAGGAGGCGGGCTGCCGCTCAGGAACCAGCTGCCAACCGCTGGGCTGACAGAACTACAGAGGAGGAAGAGGAAATTAAAGAGGGAAAAACCAGTGGAGGTAAAGGGGGAAGGATGCACAGATTTCATGTTGATGCACAACGGCATGAGCAAGATATCTGACAGCAAAAGTTCTTACAACACCTCAGTAATCATAAGAAAATTGTGTTGCAGTTATTAGTGTTACAGTACTTGTAATGGACCAAAGCACACGCCAATGATTTGAAAACCTTTTTAGTCAAAATTCAGTTTCTTTTCAGACCATCAGGGTTAAATGATTTCATCAAAATTAATAAGTCTGAACAATAATGTGATTTCTTATGCCTATAAATAACTGAAGGCTTGAGGTAATAATACTCTGGGAATAAAACAAGAAGCTGTTTCTTTAAAAGCAGAGGATTCTTACTTTTCATCAGTCTTTTCATTAAACCATGGTAATATTCATAACATGTGATGAATCCCTCCTGTAAATCCTCTCATGTTTGCTTGCTTTAACATGTCTCTAAGTGTTAACTTACCAGCTCTATGCCTTGTGGGAACGGGCTGTCCTCCCAGTCTTTCTCAGGAAACCGTTGGAGAATGCGACCTTGACCTTCACCCTCCACTGCAGACAGACAGAGAGAGAGAGAGAGAGAGATGGGGGTCAGTCTGTGTTATTTACTCTGTTTGTTGTCTGTTTGTTTCTATAAATAAACCTCTTTAGGTGTTTTAAATCTATGTCAACACAATAATCAAACAAACTGCTTTGCCACACTGAACCGCTATGTTTTGAGAGACATGTTTGTGGTCATAGCGGGCAGATGTTCTCCAACAGCTCTCTGACCTGATTTCATTGACCTGATAAGTAATTTTAATGTGCACTAATTCAACATTTATGACAGCAATTTCATGCCCTTTTGAATTTTCAGAGCCCCCTAAAATGCTGAAAATGCTACATTTTGCACTTAAATTGCAATACACCTATTTTTAAACTTCTGCATCAAATCAATGTTATAGCAAAGCCATGACATAGCTATGCTGTCATGCAAACGGCATATAAGTGCCTTGGTGTGTCCACATCATGCTGCAATAATCAACCCTAAAGGTCAAACATTAAACCCTTCAAGACAAGTTTATATTGGCCTCAGAGGTCCCCAAAACATGCCTGTGAAGTTTGTTGCTGGAAAAAACACTCCAGTATTGGATTTTTGCACATCTAAATAAACCCTCTGTTTCAGCCCTGCGCAGAACAAGATTTTTTTTGTCTGTGGCTTTAAATGTTAATGAGCTGTCTGACTCCGCCCCTGCCAGGACATTGATGTGGCTTAATGGATGTGGCTCTCCTGATCCTTCTCTCAGCTGCCAGCTGAAAGGACGATCAAGTGAGGAGGGCAGAACTTTCCTCCGGGAGGGTCAATCAAACCTGGGGGCGGGGCTTACTCCCCACATGACATCATGAGGGAAAAATCTGAGGACGGCTTGTTTCAGCACACATTTTCTGAAAGGTGGTGGGGGGGGGGGGGGGGGGATTTTCTGATTTTGGGGCGAATTGTGGACTGGCCAGGGGCACATATTTTGTTAGAAAAGCCTGAAAAAATGTGCTTTGCATAATATGTTACCATTAACACCACTCGTCATTACAATCTTTATACCAGTTCCTGGCGCTGCTGCCACATATCCTACTCCTTTGTGAGTAGGAATCATGGCAAAAGCACCTCAGTTTTGTAAAGGATTCAGAGAAAAATCTGAAAAAGATGCCAAAAGGATAAACAGCACTGAGTACCTTTCCCATTTTTATGCTTTTCATTTGGAGTGGTAGGGTACCAAAATGAAGAATCTAAATCTGTGTTTTTATTGGTCTAGTACTGGTATGACACATGAAGCAAATACTCGGAACTATTTCTTGAGTGAACCACTGGGTGGAGTGACACAGTGCAGCAACCATGTCTGGAGTGTAGTTCTGGCTTTGCATTTAACTTTGAAACATCTCCGTCTCGTAATGTTCCATGATTGTTTCATAGCGTGGTGAATGTGCAGGTCACAACTTGTCCACCAGAGCGTTTTGGAGTTGTTGGATTGTGTATTGGATGAGTTTGATGAGGGAAAGCAAAAATTCCGTCTGCTAAAATAGCATTCGCGGTGCAGCTAGTCTAATGGTCCCCCCAGATCTAGAAACAGCTTGCATGGACAACTAAAGGAAATGGACCTATTACTAAGACTATAGGAATTATGGCAATGGGCGAATTTGCCAAAATGTTTAAGTATCCCTTCAAATACAAACTATGACTTAACCTCAACATTGCTACTTCTCATTTCCTATATAAAGTCAAACCTTTAATGTCTACATGCCACAATAAAAATGTAAATCTATCAATACAAACTGGTTTAACAGTGTGGGAAGTGTTAAAATGTTGAGTTACTTCTGGTTAATGAGGCCACTTCCACTGTTGGCCCGGGCCCGGCTCATCACAGCGACACAATGACACGACAAAGAGCGACTTATGTAACCACCACAGGCCTGTCTTTCAGCTCAGCTCCATCTGAAGCCCGGCTGGCTGCTTAATGGCAGCATTCATCCACACAGAGAATACACTTATCCTCCCCATACAAAGGATGCAAATCTAGCATAAAACTGCAACATAACTAAATCCCATCCCATACTAAATGAGAGGAGTTTCCAGCTAGAGTTCAGACCCAGAGCTGCAGTACGAGGACTAAACGCTGCCTCAGAGAAATAACAAAGCCTCTGGGCTTTTACCGAGGGAACTTAAACAGAGACAGAGACACACAGAGACAATACACAAACAGAAAGTAGGCCAGCTCCCAAAACACACAGGGAAATGCAGAAGTTGCATCCCTAGTGAACTGGGGAGATGTGGAGGTTTGTGGGAGTGTTTCTCTGGGATCAAGTAAGCAAAGAAAAGAGGATGGTTTTATTTTATTATTGGTTAAGATCAGACCTCCCTCTTCAGCCTGATGTACTCTAAAGATGTTTGATAATTGGATCCTGAAGGTTGATCACATGTATGGTCTAGTCTGTTTTTATTTGGTAAATTCCAGAAGAACATTAGAGGTATAGAATCAACATATCAGTGGGTAAAAGTTTGATTTAGAGATTTTCAAATATTGTAAATTATTCTAATGTTTTCTGTGTATGAGGCTCCATACACATGCACATGTCACAACAAAGTGCATTTGTATTTGCAGTGCTGGGATTTGCCAACGTGGCATCAGAGACTCAGTGACCGACCTAATTCAATGGAGGTCCAGCCAGCTGGTGCTGGTAGCCTCTCAGTTAGTGACATGGGGATCACCTGCGTGCAGTGAATGTGTCTCAGGTGGTTGCAGTATAAAAGCATCCATGTTTGGACAGTCCAGTCACTGGTTAATCAGTATTCCTGGCTACCATTACACCGTGAAGACAAAAGAACGCTCCAAGCAACTCTGAGAAAGGGCCATTGAAAAGTTCAAGTCAGGGGATTGTTACAAACACATTTCCAAGGCACTGAACCTCCCCTGGATTTCAGTTAAATCCATCATCAAGAAATGGAAGGACTAGGGCACATGTGTAAATCTGCCTGGATCAGGCTGTCGGAGAGGCCACCAAGACACCTATGACTACTGTGAAGGAGTTAAAAGCTTAAGCCGCTGAGATGGGAGACTCTGCATACAGCAACGGCTCTGTGACTGTTGACTGTCATCAGCATTACTTTTCTTACTTTTTTGCAAATGTTTTTCTTACTTAAAATGAGAATGACATTAAAATGACAATTCCCTTCTATACAGCAATTCCCACTGCACCTGAAATATGGGTCAAAATAATCAGTAGGTATTTTTAAAAATATATTCAGCCCTTGTTGGCATGATACAAGGCTGTCATACTGACATTTATGCCCGCATAAAGAACAGTGTATGTTTACTCTATCTAATATTGTGCTGGTATTAATATAGAATTAATTATTGTTTGTGTTTGTTGAAAAATATGTATGATAAAGAACTTAAAAATAATTGCATGTCAAATTGCGAATGTATTATTTAAAAAAAAAGATTATTTTCAAAAATCCTTCAGCCCTATCATGAATGTAAACATGATAAACCACATCCACAAAAACCTATGTGAATTTATATGTCATTTTCCCCCTCCAAGACCCCCAGCCTGGATCCAGCCCTGTGCCAGAGTACTTAAAGTCCTGAAGCAATGAGCCTCGACTGCTTAACGGATGTGGATTTGATGTGATGTTACAGAAAGCACCAGTGTATTATGTCCTAATCAGCTCCACATCACAGAGATAAATTCATCCAAAATTCAGTATGACCGGAGCTACTTTCTTCACAGCTGCCAGAGTCAGTGCAGAGTAGCTGCACATGCACTACAAAATTAAAAACATTTTCAAACATCAGACCTTTACTAGATATGGATGTGAAAATCCCATGAATAAAGAAAAATAATAATAATCACAAAGAAAATCAAACTACAGCTGCGTAACTGAAACTAAAAACACATTTCAGCTACTGTTGCCTGTACTGTGAACATAGTCTTCGATTTGACACTTGAAGCCAACCCTCCAGTTTATCAGAGTGAATGATCTGGTACTGATGCATGCTGGGACTTGATGTCACCTCCCATCTCACTCCTCAGACACAGTGATACGAAACAGCAGTCACATGTGACCTGGCCTGCCTTTGTTTTGTTCTGTAGCGACGTGTTTGGAGTGGATGTCCACATGTAGGTGTGTCAGGAACCCACACTCACAATGAGAGAGCAGACACAGCCAATCGAGAGGCAGGGTGGGGATTATTCGGCCAGTCAAAGCAGGACATCCTGCAGCCGGGGAGGGGTGTGTGAATGAGTCTGCTGGGAGTAAAAGACACTAAAAAAAAACCTCAGCAAAACTACAGCCAGCTCACTCCCTGCACTGAGCCGGTTCATGCAGAGGTGTGCATGCGACCAGAAGTTTCTCCTTGTCACAACACAGAGAGTGATTTTTACTCTAATCCAATGATGTCAACAGTATGTGCATGTATACAGAGAGGAATCCCAGGAATGTAAACAGGACTTAAAGACCTTCAATTGGCTTCACAGAACCAGCAATTACCCTGAGAAATGAGAAGGTAGAGAGCGAGACAGTGAGGGTGCCACGTACAAAACTAATTACAACAATCCACATTTCAGCTACAACACAACTTTTAAAATATTCTAGGCAAACAAAAGAAAATTACAACTGTATTCTTATTACAGCTAGAACCACAATGTGTCTATAACAATACCAAGTTGTTCAACAGTGTCTCAGTAAATACTCTGAAATTCACTGCAGCTGCAGAATCATCTGTCTTTTTAACTCTGGGCCCTAAATCAGTCACAAACAATAAGTGGTTAAACCAGAAAAAAAGAACTTTTGTTTCTTTGGGAAAGAAAGAGCATCCTATATTAGGTTTGAACTGTTGGAAAACAATGCCGACTGGCACCAGGTTGGCGTCAAGTAATGTCAAATATGAATGCATTAATCATACAGTTTATTCTTTCAAAAAAATATCTAAAAATGTCTAAATGTTTCCTGATGCAGTTCTGCAGATTTTATCTACTGTACTGCGCCACAGTTAACTGTCCAGGAGGAGAAAAGGAAACCAGGAAATATTCACATGTAAGACTTTAAAAGTTCATTTTGTTTCCTGTGATTTACTTAGAGAAAGTTAAATCTCCCTATATTCTAGGTTCATCACATACAAAGTGAAACATTTCAAGACTTTTTTGTTTTAATCTTGATGATTTCATTTAACAGCTCACAAAAATCTTAAAATCCTCTTCCTCAAAATATTAGAATATTGTGGAAGTCCCCTTTACAAATGTTTCCTGAGCCTTTTTCTCTCACTCTGGTTCAGTACACACAACCACAATCATAGAGAAGACTGCTGGCTTGACAAAAGTCTAGAGGACAACCACTGACATACTCCCTAAGGAGGGTAAGCCACAGAAGGTCACTGCTGAAAGGGCAGGCTGTTCTTCGAGTTCTGTATTAAAATATTCATGCAAAGTTAAGTTGAAGGGAACAGTGTGGTGAGAAAAGGCACTCAAGCAACAGAGATGAGCTCAGCCTTCAGAGGACTGTCAAACAAAGCAGATTCAAAAACTTAGGGGAGCTTCACAAGGAGTGGACTGAGGCTGGAGTCTGTGGATCAAGAGCCACCACACAGATGTGTACAGGAAATGGACTACAAGTGTCAACCCAATCCTGGACCACAGATGTCATAAGCTTCTACCCTGTATGAAGGAGAGAAAGAAATGGACTGCTACTCAGCGGTCCAAAGTCCTGTCTTCAGATGTAAGGAATGGTCCCTTCTTAAAATGGTATAGAAATTTCAGTGCGAAAGTTATGCAAATTGCATCTTTAAATGGAAAAAATTTTTAAAGTTGAGTATAAATACCTCCTAAAATTGGCTTCAGTATGACAGCTCAGGGGAGCAAAGTTTACTGTGTATGCTACCAAAGACTTGAGAAAGACATGAAAAAAAATCTAAATTTACATTCCTTATGCAATTCAAGGGCCTACTGAAGACGTAAGCAGCTTGAAAACTTCAAGCTTTTTTATGGCCTCTGTGGGAAAATTCACCAGGGAGTAGAAAGTGAAATAAATGTGCGGCTGTAACACTTCCTGAAGAGAGTTGTGACAGGCAGAAGACAATACGGCAAAGGTCAGACATGGAGCCATAAGCCTGTCAGTCTGAGCATGGAGCTGCAGGAACACGTAGAAATCAGCTGCTTTCAAGAGGACAGAAACAGATCTAACCTGCTACAAGACAATGAAGACTCTCACATGAAGGGACAAATTAAATGGATATTTCAAAAACAAACATGACTCTAAACTCCCTAAGTGGAAATTTCAGCCTTAAATACCATTGTGATTTGGAGATCAAAGTCTGAAGTGCTGATCAGAAAGACTGAGTGTGAAGTGAAACTAATCTGCAAACACACAGATTATCTCAGATCTCCTAATAGTGAAACACTATACATATAACATTATTACAGCATCATCATAACATGCTTTTATGGTGTAACTGGTACAATCAAATGCTGAATTAATTTAGAAATTAGTATACTTTTGTTTTTTATTTTTGATTGAGTACTTGCATTAAGTCAAATGATGTGCCATGTCTACCATGACTTGGATAATATGTATTATTACCTCTGCCAAGAAGGTTATGTGATCTGGTGGGTTTGTTGTTCGTTTGTTTGTTAGTTTGTTAGCAACATACCTCAAAACGTCATGGACAGACTTTCATGAAATTTTCAGGAAATGTCAGAAATGGCATAAGAAAGAATTGATTAGATTTTGGGACTGATCCGGGATCCAGGAATTTTTTAAAGGATTCTTTACTATTGGGACATAGGGCTAATGGCGGAGGTCTGCGCTGTTCCCACTTTACACCAGGAGATGGCGGACATGAGTAACTTCAATCCCAGCAGCATGTTTTTGCTGCGATTCTATTCAAAGTTTTGGAGTTTATAGAGTTTGAAAGACGCACGCCCAGTCGAGGAGACGAGTCGGAGCTTAACAGAGAGAAAGACAGCACTTGAATGTTTGCATTATGTGTAGAGCAAAACACCTCTGCATAAAAAATGTATTAAACTGGTATTTCAAAACGCATTTCAGATCAAAGAAATATTGCACCCTCTGCGATTTAAAAATTGCAGTAGGTCACACTGCGATTAAATCTACATTTGATAAATTTCCCAGCCCTAGTTTTATCACTCTTAAAACTACACATTTGCATTCATCAACAACATACATTGCAAAATGTTTAACAAAGATGAGTAAACAGTCTGCTTAAAGAAAAAAAGCTTGTCCACTATGAAAACATTCTAATGCAGAAGGCGTAGCTTACATAGCTCCATTAGCTGTGTAAGCTACTTAAATAACATAGCTACATCTCTTACATAGCTAAAGCTAAGCCCACAAAGCAGATACGTAAGCTATGTATCAATGTTAAAGCTCATGTAGCAAAAGCTAACTTAGCTATAGATAAGAGAGCTCATGTAGCTAAAGCTAAGCTCACAAAGCAGCTATGTATGCTACATTACCTATGCAGCTACATTAGCTTTGGCTAAATTTGCTAACGCTCATGTTGCAAACGCTTACCTAACTACATTGGCTTATGTAGTAATGTTAATTATGTAGCTAGCGTAGCTATGTTGGCTTTAGTTAAAGATATGAGTAGGATATTAAGCAGAATGGGAGAATTAAAAAGTTTTATGAGGATCTTCCACCAGGTGGCTGTGTGGCAAGGTAGGCCAGCACCATGTCAGCAGTAAAGTAGACAGCTGTCAGCTGCCTACAATCAACCTATTAGTTTTATACAGTGCAAGCTTCAGCAGTGAGAGAAAGCATGTCCACTACGAACAACAAGGACAGCGATTTTCACCGTAATACCTCTGTGTTTACAAGTGAACAGAACAGTTTACCCACACCTACCACAGAGCCGACGCTGAACAACACGCTTATTGAACCTACATGCTAAAGGTTACAGTCACATCAACACACACTTACAAGCAAGAACCCACGTGGACAAAATTACAATGACCTGTCTGAGGAGTACAAAACACAACAGGTTAGCATACAAGCTAGCTGGTTAGGAGGATGCTGCTGAATTATGTTACACAAGAAACATAGCATCTGTATTTAATGCTTCATCCCCATCTTGCAGCATAAAAATACCTGACAGGAAGATTTTTCTAAAATTACAAATTTATGATGTTAAAGCTATTAGGTGTCTCTTTTGGGTGCTTTTAAAACAACTGAATAGCTAGAGAAGTTACAAAAGGGTAAAAAACGTTTGTTACACGTCATTATAGTGGCATACAGTCTCTTTAGTGTGAGATTTGATGATCAGTTAAAAGAGAGGGAGGGTGACTGAACACTGGATAAATACAAAATTGAAAAAGCAGGTTACCAGTTAGGCTAATATTTTTCAATATCTTCATTAAAGATATGGAAGTCATACAGACAAAAGGTGACAATTCATTTTAGATGTTTCTAAAGTGAAACACAACTAACACTGAAAAAACTAACCCAGAATGAGGCGAACAGTGGAAAATGCTGGTGTTTTATGGGAAGCATTACTGGGCCTGGAATGTGATTTGGGCCTTTCAGGCTGCTTGGATCAAACTACCCATTACTAAATCTATTTTCCCAGCTCTTGCAGAAATTCTGTTGCGTGTCACTGGATTGATCCGCTGTTTGTTGGCAGAGCGGCGTACTGCCAAACACAAGAAAACTTGATTAAACACATTTCTCAACAGCAAAAGACACAAGTGTTATTTGATGTTTCAGAAAACAAATATGATCAAATCCTGCGCATGCAAGGCAGTGTTTCTCTGCTGAGTTTCTGTGACAGCACTCAGGACATTTAGCTGCTGTAGATACAGTCAATCTGCTGTCTGTGTAAGTCAGTTAAATATACTGCCATGCTGTCACTAGGCTCCAAAATGGTCTTTCTTTCATAATAAATCAAACCAGAATTTGTGATTGAAAGGGCAGTCCTAGGGTGCTGATAATTATCATAATAATCTTATTTTCATATTTAGGACATTGTAAGGTTGTCAGCTTTGGTGTAGAGATTTGAAGCTTATAGACAAAGGTCTGCATAAAGAAAACCAGGAAACGTCACTGTCTCCCTCCTCAGCTTTCCGTCTCTCTGAAAAAGCAAACTAACATGAACGTATTCATCTTTATGACATTATAAGGGCACTTACCAAAACTTACTTGCCAACTACTGAATAAAACAGTGACTGAGGGTGAAGCAGAAAGCACATACGACGGGCAAGAACAGACGGCACTTCAGCAGCTATTGAACAAAATCCGGCAATTTCCTGCAAGTTTGTGCGAAGGTATTGACATCTTTTTTAATTGCAACTGTTGACACAAATAATATCTCCTAAGCTTTGGTGTTGGTGTTTAATTCCCTCAACCTTGCCTGGAAGGTCTGCAGCTCCGATCGCCTTCTGATCAGGTGAGGTCATGTGCTTCATCTCTCATCCATCCAATCTCATCTCATATAGATACTACATTAGACATAGACTAGTTAGTTAACATTAGCTACCTTAAGTCCATCCATCCATCCATTTTCTATACCGCTTTTCCTGTTGGGGGTTGCGGGATCTACCTTAAGTCAAACCTGAAAAATATCATAGATTAATTAACATTTGCGTAGCAAAATATAACCTAATAGCTAATAAATACAAAGCAGCATTTTAATTAATGCTTGTACACCAAGCAACTATGCTAGCTTGCTTGCTAGCTTCTGTATTAGGCATACATTTATTAATAAGAGCTACCTTAAGTGAAATCTGAATAATCTCATAGATATAAAAAAAAACAAGCAAACAAATTGCCTAGCTGCTTTCAAGGATGCTTAGCAACTTTTTTATATCGAGCTGAGCTAACTTAAAGGCAGCTAAAAACATGGTAGGGACATGTTAATATCTTCAAGGCTTCTTGTACTAGCTCCCTGCTAGGCATGGGGTGGGTATCATTTTGTTTTTTTTTGTTTTTTTTTCTGATACCAGTGCCAATTGGATACTTTTATACTGTGCAAGTGCCTAAACAGGGTTTGAATCGATACTTTTGAGAGGAAAAAAAGAGTGCTGAAAGTTGGCGGGAGAATAAAAGCAGGGTATCATTAATGATTTGCAGAAATAACCTTGCACAGATGCCAGTAGAACATGGGATAAGAAAAGCAGAGAGCGGGCTTTACATTTGGGGTGGCAGAGAGTCGCATTGGGGTGGCGAGGTATCTAAATGAGGTATCAATAATGTAATTCAGTCCTGTAGGTATCAGATTTGTTAGTACCACTTCCATGTTGGTAGTAGATTTTGATACTCATCCCTAGCAAGGCAGCCCTTTGGTTGTGGATAACCATAAAGCAGTTGGGCATAGTTAGTTAGAGCTTGCCTTCCAGGAGACACATATACTAGTTACCTGCTAGGCAGTGACCCCTTTCAATTGTCTACAAACAACAGGCTGCCTGGCAGGTTGCTAGTTTATAAGTAGGCTGAAAGGCAAAAACTAAGACTGAGGCTGTTAACTCCTCACCAGGTAATCTCCACCAAAAAAACAGACCAAAATTCTCCTCCAAATGTCTGAAGGATTGACTGGAGAAGAAACCACAAACTCTAGTAAACTGTCCATTTCTTTGCCAAACTGTTCCCATGATGCCCAGACAAGAAAATGTGAACTTATTTGTGCTTCCCCTACCAGGAAATATTCTTTTCCTAAACAGCATCAATCAATCCAAAAAAATCAAGCAATGCACATGTCTTCAATGAGCCTGGTGGTAACCACAAATATACACCCCAAAAACAGAACAGTAGGATTTCCCATAATATGGGCCGCTTTTGTGTCACACAGATGCTTTCCAGTCAGATCCAGTTCAGTGACTCAGTGGCAATACTCCAGCAGACTGTTTGTTGAGGAGCCCCCACACACAGCAGCGATGCACCAGATGTATCAAATCGAATCAAACTGCATGACCTTGATTTTTGTTTCCACCAGCTGCAGGTTGGAACTTAGAAGTTGAGACATTTTTTACTAATGTTTTATTTAACTGACAGAGAATCTCATCTTTAATTAAGGACAGACTCCTCTCACTAGTATAAGCTAAAGAGGTCACACAAAAATCATCGTTTAACACTTCATTTCACTTCACTCACGTGACCCCCGACATGTTTAACATTGACCTGGTTTTGACATCCAGTACATTAAACACACAGAGAGTTTATGTTCCACTTAGCATTTAAATTAATTTTAAGGCTAACCACCATGGTTATTCTCGGGGTGAAGGCATGAAAAGATTTGGCAAATGTCGTCTTCGTGTGTACATGTGAGATGCTGAAAATTCAACAAGGAGCGCTGCTGTTTAGGAAATCGTGAGTGGTTTTCAGGAGCGACCACACAACAGAGCAACAGATCTGACTCCCACAGCTCACTATCAGTCTGCGGTGTGTGAGGAATGTGAAGTGTGTGGAGTCAGATGCCTCGCAAGGATGTAACATGCGGCAGATGTCTGATTAGGAGGATAATCAGATTTAAAGCTTGATTATAATCAATACATTCATGTTGCTGTTTCTGATACAGTACTGTCCATGGTTTGCACTGTTTCTCTTTGGAGCCAGATTGTCATGCAACCTCTTTCTTATTTAGACAATTTCCTCCAGTAGCACACTATATCCCTAAATTTCAAACTCTGGACATGACCTTGAACTCCACCTGCAGGTTTCCATCTGTGCATCTTGCCTTTATTTCCTCCTGGACAGACTATCTACGCACGACTTGCTGCAAGAACAAAAATGAAGAGCTGCAGACAGCTTTGTCACAACACGTAGACAGCCGTGCATGTTTCTCAATATACAGTGCCTAAAAAAGTATTCATCCCCTTGTACCCTTTTATAGATTTTATAAATGAATCATGGTGAATATAATTTGTCTTTTTCTGTCACAATTTCACAACAGAACTCTTTAATATCAAAGAGAAAACAGATTTATACAAGGCGATGTCAATTAAACAAAAATATGTAATATTAAATAAGCCACTGCATAAATATTCACCCCCTTTAAAGTGGGGGGTCCAGCCAATTGGTGCTAGTAGTCTCACAATTAGTGAAGTGGGGATCACCTTAGTGCTGTGAATGTGTTTCAAGTGATTGTAGTATAAGACACCTGAGTCTGGAAGGTCCAGTCACTGGTTCATCAATATTCCTGGCTACCATTACACCTTGAAGACAAAAGAACACTCCAAGCAACTCAGAGAAAAGGTTATTGAAACGTTTAAGTCAGGAGATTGATACAAAAAAATTTTAAATGCCTTGATCAAGCTGTCCTGAGGGACCATGCAAGAAGGAGACTACTGAGAGAGGCCACCAAGACACCTATGACTACTCTGAAGGAGATACAAGCTTCAGCAGCTGAGATGGGAAAGACGCTGCTTACAACATCTGTTGCCTGGGTTCTTCACCAGTCAAAGCTTCATGAGCTTGGCAAAGAGAATGCCACTGTTGAAGAACATTCATTAAATCCTGACTACAGTTTGCTAGAAGGCATGTGGTCAAGTGGAAGAAAGCTCTTTGGTCTGGTGAGACCAGATGCTTTTGGGGCATCAAATAAGACGCTCTGGCAGACACTTACTACAAACACGTCAGCCCCACTGTGAAGCACAGTGGTGGCAGCATCATGCTGTGGGGATGCTTCTCGGTAGCTTCCCTGGAAGGCTTGTAAAGGTAGAGGGTAAAATGATATGATATAAAGTGAAATGTAGGAAAACCCTGAGGGCCAATCTTATTCAGTCTGCAAGAGAACTACGGCTTTGGGGAAGATTTATTTTATTAGACGATGACAAGGATCATACAGCAAAAGCTACACAGAAATGGTTTAAAGACTCATGATCTTATTCCCTCATATGGTAAAAGGTGGTAAAAGTTTAACAGCATCTTCCAAATGAACACTATATTCTACCTACCCATATGCTACTGTGGCATTTCATTATTTTGTTTTTGATGTTTTGTGTCTCTTGTTCACTAATTTGTGTCACTACTTTCTCGTAATGTTTTTGCATGAATAAAAAATTAAAAAATAAATGTAAAAAAAGTTTAACAGCAAAAAGCATGCTAGATAATGTTTAAAAAAGCCATAACAAAGAAAATATAGACCAAAAGTTTATAGCACTACATGCATGGCAGTCTGAACCTTTAAAATCTCCACATGGAAAACTTAACACACCCAAATGACTGGTTAAAACATGTTAACTCTAGACTGGAAATATTACTATAAAGCTTTAAATGCACACTATGTGAATTCTACTAGAGGGAGCTAACAATCAAAATCAATTACAAAAGATGACAAGTACAGATGAGCTGCTCAGCTCTACCCACCTCTGTTGCTAACTTTGTTTTGAATAATGTGTAATTACAAACATTTGTCATGGTTGGATTTTTCAAGTAAGGGAGAAACGCAGTTAAATGTGGCCTTCCTGGTAGCTGCAAGCTACCCACAAAACATTCAGGGATCACTCACAGTATTAACCAAGAAGGGCACTTCTTAACAGCTTTTCTCCCTTATCATGAGAAATGCATCCAAGAAACCAAAACTTTGGCTTACTGTTAAATAGAAACACCTCATGGAGTACAGTTTTCAACAAACAGAGCCCTGTTTTCAAAACAAGCACCACGTCTATACTTCACTTAAAAATTGCTGGTGGGTTCACAGAGTTACAAAGGTAGAAAGTCAGAGGGAGGGAGTTTGGCACTTCAGGGGACTATTGCTGAAAGAACGTGCAGCTGATAGCAGAGAATAATCATGGTCCAGCACAGGCAACAGCCCTGCAGCTTCCAGTAGCAGTTCAAACTTCCTCAGGAACAGGTCTTTGCCATTAACAGACAGTTTTTCTACAGAAACATTGAACACGTCACGTCCCAGTACAGCCATACAAATCAAGGATTTCTCTGCCTTTGAAAAAACAGTCGGAAATATTTGAGATAAAGTGAGTACTCATTAAACGTATATAACAGGTTTAGTCATTTTCTATTCAATGAAGACATTTCAGTGCCAAAAATCTGCATATTGTACCTTTCACACCAATTGTTTATGCACCTCATGACTTGGACAGAGTATCTGCAGCTGTGTGTTTACACTGTGAGAAAAACAATCAGCAAGTCACAATCAGTGCATTCAGGTCCCACAGTGCTGAGCAACCAAAGAGACTCCCTCAATGTGCAGACTGTGAACGGGCTTTTCAACCACTGCTGGACTCTCTTTATTCAGCAAATAAAAGACAAATCTGGCCTCCCTCTTTCCCTAAAGCCATCAACTTCCATGCACACTAGCTCAAGTTAGCTATTTCAAAATGGCCTGCAAGTTGATTACAGCCTTCAAGAAACTGCAGATTGAAAATGTCTTTTATTTGGTTATTGACAGAAAGGGGGGAGTTTTGTGTTTACTTTCCATCTGTGTTAAACCAAGTAGACTTCACTTGAGTTTTTTGGAAGTTCAAACATTTAAATTTTTAACAAAAGTACATGTCAGTCATGTCAGTTTTTATTGAACCACTTTTGGGCTCAAACCAACCAGTTGAGAACGAAGCATCTAGAGATAATAGACAGTAGTGTTTTCATAGTAGACTGGCTGTAAACTGTGTTATTTCAATAGATCATGAAAATTTCCATAAATAAGTAAAATTTACCACTGGACTTGATGTTTTTTTTTTTACAAAGCTTTTAGCAACATCCAACTTTTATTCTACACTATAATAGCCTGTTTGTCAAGAAAACACCCTTTGTACGGTTGCTGGATGAGTTGGCCATCAGTCCTAATACAGACAACACTTTATAAGAGAGAGCTTGTCCAAATATGGTTCCTCCATGGTTTCAGTAACTGCTAGAAATCTTCAACATAACCCATGATGACATTTAGCACTGCTATTCACCTTTTTGATGTTTAAGTCTTAAAGTCTCCCATTTGTTTGGGACAAAAAAGGAGATGTAAAACTGCATTTTTCAAGTTCTGAAGGAAACAGGAAGTCTGAGATGCTCTGGGCCTCTACTGATTGGTCGGATGGTGTGATGTCAATTTCCATGATGTTGACTGATCTCTACTGATCATTCTGGTTCTACTGAGTCCCACTTTCTCTTTCTGACAGCTGCTTTATCACTAGATAAACAAATCCAAAATTTTACTTTTACTAAAGCAAAATACAGTTTTAATTATGATTTTTCTGTTTAGAAAAATTGTATCCCCCCACAGAGAAATACCACAGATATAATCAGAAACTCATCTCCCAGAGCAGTAATGTCACACCAAAAAGCTGATAGTCTGAACCTGAACTCAATATCTTTGGTATAAACCCCATTAGGAGCCTTGTCAAACGCACACAGACAGAAGCAGGCCTGTAAAGGGTGAAAGACGGAGCAGAGGAGGAAATGTGGGTCACACGTACAGCTTGTGTGTTGGAGCGATGACTCCTCACACAGATGACGACTGGCTGTGATGCTCTGTGACACAGGAGGGAAGCAGACCGGCTGCTCATGTGATCTCTGAATGATGGCAGTCAGAGTGTGTAGTTCTGTGCATGTGTCATGCTGTTGGTGCTGAACCAGACCACAGCTTCTCGTTTGCAGGCCTCCAAACCACAGTGACACGACATCAGGCCGTTTCCACGGCGACAGCAGCAGTTGGGACAAAAGACCTTTGAGCCTTGTTTGTTTCCATGCGTCTTTGTGTGCATGGACAGAGCGCCCAAACCTGCAACTACGGTCAAAATAAAGTAGTTGAAAGTAAGTGCATCAACTTTATCTTTACTAAAGAAAGAACACTGAGCTGAACACTCTTTGCCTCCTTAAGTTCATTCAAATGCTGTGTGACCTTTTTGGTTTTCAAGGTGCAACTTCACCTGCAAACCTGAGATGGCACCTATAGCATAATTCACAAGAATACTGAAGACTGAGCGAGGTTGAGGGGATGTGTGAGACAGAAGCTGAAGGGGTTGTAACTGTCTTTTTTATTTAAATCAAGGACATGGATGACATGTTGGGCTGGTTTCAACACACAACCTGCAGATTTCCCAGCAAGTTTCAGTATGTCCTTTACTTTCAGTGTGTGTCATCAGAGTAAAGACACCTCATAACTTCACAGAGAAAAAAAACATCAAGTATGCTGAACCTCTTTAATGGAAATATGCTTGATAAAATGTCAAACTAATAATGTCAAGTGAAGTCAAAACTTATTCAATAGCATGTTTTAATAACCACAGCTGACCAAAGTGCTGCACAGGCTAATAACATAGAAGAAAATAAACGCAATACAAAGAGTTAAAAAAAAACAAAAAAAAACAATAATAAACAGTTCAGACCTACAAACGCTCTGACACCTCGTGCTTTACACTTGCACCTTCTAAGAGCTTCTAATGTGTTGACCGCAACACCCTGACTGGAGCGTGATGATGCAACAACTCACAAGTATTGTGGGGCTAACCCATGCAATCTTTTAAAAACAGTAAAAGAATCTTAAACTGGATCTTGGAGCTGACAGGAAGCCAGTGGATGGATGTTAAAACTGGTGTGACATGGTCATGATCTCTTCCCTGTCAGCCTTGAGGGACCCCATAACCTAGTGAGCCGTAGCAGAGGAGTACTGGCCTAAATGTACGATAAAAGTCCTCCATGCGAGATATGATTGGAACCACTTTAGGACAGTACTTCTAATCCCAACTGATGCCTCATGACTTGATAAGAGTCTGGTGGTCAACTGTATCACAGATATTATCTCCTTATAATTGGCTTAATCTCTAGGTTTGAGTCACATGATTGGTGTGTGGTAGAGCTGGGCAAGTTCTAATGCTGTTTTGGCTTGAAAAATGGCTGAAACGGGATAACTGAAAAAAAACCATCGTCCAGCCACAAACCCAGCTCCATAAGGAATAGTTCCACATTTTTTCTAAACCAGAAAATCTACATTTGAGCTGATGAGGCTCATAGGCCCTGTAACTCAACATGATACCGTGAGTCAAGGGGCGTCTGTTAAATCAAATCACTTTCACAATCACACATCACCTATTGAATAAAGTCTCTGCACAGCAAACTCCCAGAGTGAAAAAACTGGGAGTTAAACAAAAAGAGTGAAAGAGTTGGATTTTCAGAGTACATTCACGCGCTTAGACTCCAGCTTGAGTTCAGTGATGCTCCTGTGCTCCTGTTTCGACGTTGCCTGTTGTACTGTTATCACTGCTTGAATGATTTTGCTCATGTTTCTGGTGGATTATTGTTGATTCTGATGTTAGACACATCTGGACCATGACTGATGCTGTCCGTTGAGTTATACACTTCCCACACGTGACAAGGACTGGCTTTTAGTAAAGGAAGAGGCGCTCTCTGTCTCTTTGCCCCATCCTGACCAGAGCACACCAGCTTAGCCACAATGGCCAATGGGAATTGGTTGTTTTTTTTTTTGCATGGTAGAACTTCATCTAGCAGTGTTTAAAGTGGTCTATAATATAACCTCTGTGCATGAAAATATATAACACTGTGAAGTGTTAACTACTAACACTGAGAAAGAGTACACATAACTCAGCATGGGAGTTTATTTTACTCTTAGTGAGAGTAGTAATTTAACTCCCCTAAGAGTTTATTTTAACTCCTGATAAGAGTTAAAAATAAACTCCCAGAAAAGCGTTACTTTACCCTGGCGCTAGAGTTTATTTGATGGTCTCACATGTACACTCAGATTGAGTTGATTTACCTCACCTTAGTCTGTCAAGATGAAAAAACTCCTTCAACTCATCTGCTTCCGGTGGTTAGTAATCCTCTTTTACTCGCTGGAGATGTGGTAAAATCCCCCAAACTTTGTCATAAGTACCATTAAAATCAATTAGTCAATAAGACAAATTATTTTATTTAATTGGCATTACTTTGTAGTTCATTCTGGAAAACTCTCATCATATATTTAACCATTTTATTGCAAAATGGATATACAGTTTTACTTGACGGAGAAGGCTGTGCGTAAAAGAATGCTCCCAGGGTTAGTCAAACAGCATGCTTTGACTTACAGGAAGTGCACAGCTAGAAACCCCCATATAAATGTATTTATGACAATGCATATTGAATACAGGAAAATTGGTTCAAAAGCAATTAATGCATAGTAGCATTAATCTGAATATGATGGTTCTACAAGCTTTATGCTGTAAAGGAGGAGCTGGGGTGGAGGAGGTTAAACTTTGCCAGTGGTAGCAGCAGCATGGTGCATCAGCATTAATGCTAGCAAGAATTAGTGAGAAGTAGTCATGTTTAAATACACTGCTGTGTTGAGAGAAAGAGCTGTGATTTGCTGTGGGAGCAGAGAGGTGATAATTGAGATCAGCTGGCTGTCAGAGTGCAACATAGCCTCATGGTCTGAGTATTATTACATAAACACAGTTTGCATTTTTGCCAAAAAAGATCATCCCAAGTTTTCAACAGGGTATCTGTTATATTGTTGAAGTGGTTTTGGGTATACATGAGCTGCCATTACTGCACAACTTTTACAACAACCATGTTTGCACTTTGAGAAGAGTGTATCTCCAAAAAAGTGGTCTAAAGTCCAAATGTGTAGATGAAAACAAACTAAAAAAACTATGAGATAATGATATGGACTCAGCTTTCCACCACACCCTCTGACAGCGCTCTCCTGCTGTCCACCCATCTTTTATTACACACACTCATGAAGATATGAACGCTCAGGCACACTCTGTGATACACTCCTGCAGGACGGTCCAGTTGAGTAATATGAAGAAGTGTGAGTCACTCTTATTAAAAGCAGCAGACTGGGGCCTCTCATTGTGTCAGAGGAACTGAAGAAACTCATCAATAAGTAACTCTTGACATTTAAAGCTGTCTGAATTTGGTCTCAGATGACAGTAAAAACAATAATCCTGCATCAAACCAAGAGCCAGTCCTCTCTGAAAAACTGCCTGTCTGAGCGGCGCTGCATGAGGAGCCGAATGAGGGCTGAAAGAAAAAACCGCTCCATCTGGCAGCGACCGTCGCCCTGGAGACAATGTGGGACATTTTCTTTGTGCAAAAGCTCTTCAGCAAACTCACATCCTTCCTGAAAAACTAATGCCCCCCTCCTCCACCAGCAGAGCCCCCCAAAACAGAAAAGAAAGGCTTTCCAGGAGAGGAAGCAGCCTCGGAGAGCAGCACAGCAGCTAAAGTGATTAAAATGAACTCTAACCAAACTCAAATCTGATGGACCTTCAGTTTATCTCCTTTTCTCTCTGCATCTGCAGCGATCTTCGCAAGTTTGCAGACATCAAACCTGCACAAAACATTCAAGACCAACTTCTAAGTGTGCAGATTCTTTGATACTTCTACACTTTTCAATCGGACAGGTTTTAGAATAATTCAGTCTCTGTTATTCAAATGATGTAGAAACAAATGAAAGTGCTAAAAGTACAGAGGCTTTGAATATTTTGATGTATTTCATGAGGCAGGTGCATGGAAGAGAATTAACACAAAAATCAGGACCCTGTATGTTCTTACATCAAAATTAAATGAGAATATACTTTTTTAGGATCATGATTACAAACATAATGTACAGTGCATTAGAACCACCCTAAAATATTGAAAGAAAACATAAGAGGATCCTTTGATTTTTGAGGAAAAAAATGTTTGAGATTCTAAAGATAAAAATTCACAAAACAACAAACTAACAATTTCTATGAGGGATGCATGATATTGGATGTTTGCCAATGTCCGATATGTTAATATTTAGAGATTCACTTTAGCCAATACTGATATCGATACCGATATTTAAATATGCTTTACATAAATAAAATTCAGTCCTTTGATGAAAATTTAAGGTTTGAGGATGAAAAAAGACACTTTTTTCTTAAAACACACTTTTAAAAGTAGACTGAAGTTGTTGGAGGATGATGCATCAGACTGTAAATGCTTTGATGGTTGATTTATTTCTCTTCTGATGTTAAACTGGATATGGTGATCTGCTTTTGTCATTGTTTTGTATCTTTGTCTGTAAATGTGTTCTTTGACGTGCTGCTGTCTTGGCCAGGACACTCTTGTAAAGGAGATTTTTTTAATCTCATTGAGGCTTTCCAGGTTAAATAACTTTTAAATAAATAAAATAAAAATACATTTTAAAGAATGAGGATAAATAAAGAAAAAAATCTCAACTTACACAGATCTGTTGGTCCAGCCTAAAACCACTCATTTATTAGTACAAATGGCCAAACTTTACAATCGATATATGCTGATATTCACAGACAAAATATCAGATGTAAATATTGGCAGAAATTTTGATATCTGCCAATACCGGTATTTGCATGTTTTTTAGTTGATAGCGATATCAGGCCGATAATATCGTGCATCTTTAATATCTACATTTTAAAAAGCTGAAAATTTAACTCATAACTTCTGAGTTCAAAAGTCGTAGATTTTAACATTTTTAATCTCGGTTTATAAAGTCATAAATTTCTGATATCGTAAGTTAGAAATGTACCAATCTAAAACTAGAAGTTGGATAACTTTGCAACTTGTGCAAGGAAAACAGCTGAATCTGTTATAATTTTCTTCTATGCAACCAGCTACTTTCAACTATAATTTTAAAAATACAAATCTTTAGTTCACTTAACTAAGTTTATGACTTTTCAAGTCAAAAACTGTGATTTTTTTTTCTTTTAAATGTGTGACTTTCCAAACTTGACTAGTTTTCTCAAAGATTACAGATCCTCTTTGTTTTTAGTGACCTTAACAAGAAGAAGAATATGCAGGCAACAGGTTAAACCTAGAAAGTCTACTTTATCCAAGGAGAAAAATATGCAGAATTGATAACAGCATCAATATCAATGAAATCTTATCAACTCCCATCCCAACTATCAAAACCAAAAGCTGCACAAGTTTCAGGTCCATTTTTTTTTTCTTGTAAACCATATGATGTGGCATTTTCCCACAGAATCTAGCTCTTGTTTTGTAAAGAGGAGCCATACATGACATTCAGTCTTTGCAAAATCTCATAATCTGTGACTTCAGAGTCTTTTTATGAAGAAGTGAAGGAATTTAGTCATTTAAGTGTATTGTACGGATATGTATAAACTTCCCAGAGTCATATATAAAGTGACAGCAGAGTGACAGGACGGTCAGTGCATAATGATCACATGAGGAGAGTCTACATGCTGAGACGATGCTGTCACAGATAGGTTCAGTCTTGTGGCTCTTACAGAGCTTTAAATGGACAGGAGGATGTATGTATGATGGTGAAAAACTGAGATTTTTTTAATTGTAGCTTATAAAAGGCTAGGAGAAGGAGGGATCATTACATGGCTGTGAAATAAACATGGTTACGCCCACACCATGTAACAGGAAACAGTGTATACTCCTAATGCAAGCAGTACACTTAGAATGAGATGAACACAACCATTTCCGTGAGCTAGCCCAGATTAGTGCAACAGGAAACATGATAGCTGTGAGCTAATGCTCTCAATCACAACTTATCTCCTAGCACCAGGGCCTTTGTCTTCACTCAGCAACACATCACATCCTTCAGACTCTTCTTTTTTATCACTGGAAAGATAACGTAGTGCCGGATTGTATTTGGCTCTAAATTAACCCTTTATCTCTTTCCTCTGCATTAATCGCCCACACAGATGGCCCGTAAATAACATCTCATCACTTAAGCGACCAGCAGCAGAGAAACATGGGCATGATGTCTCAGAAGCCAACAGGCAGCAGACAGAGAGACTGGAAGACAATGAAGACAGGCAGATTGATGATGAAATTAGTACAAAAATGCTTTCATATTCCTTCTTGCATTAAAATCATGAATGGTCTTCAGCTTGTTTAGAACTTTTCAAGCCGTCTTACTCAACAGTGCTTAACCAGTCACTCACTGATTTCAGTAATCCCATTCATTCACATTCATACAGCAAACTGGGGTTGAGGGTCTATAGCAGGGATGTCAAACTTAATCACAGCAGGGGGCCAAATTCTGAATTTGGGTCCCAGCTGAGGGCCAAACAAGGCCAACATTAAACCATAAACTGTCAACCTCATTTTCACCAGAGATTTAAAAAAAAAGTAAAAGGGGTAAAGTTAAAGGCTCAAAATATGAGAGAAAAATTCAAACTTATTAGCTCAAAAGGCATTTATAGTCAAAATCTTTTTTTTTTTTGAAAGGCCAATATATAAGAAATTTTAAATCATGAGTTTTAAGGGTCAAAACATGAGATAAACATTTGAAATCATGAATTTTTAAAAGGTCAAAATATGAGATAAACTTAAAAATCTTTGAAAAAAATGTCAAAGCCTGAGGGGGAAAAAAATCTTGAGTTTCAAAGGTCAAAATATTACTTAAGATTTAAAATTGAGGGTACAAAAGGCCAATTTATGAGATACAAGTCAAAGTTAGTTGCTAAAAAGGTCAAAACATGAGAAAAAAAATAAAATCGTAAGTTAAAAGGCCAAAATATTACTCAGAAGTTTAAAATTGAGGATCAAAAAAGGTAAAAAATTAGATAAAAAGGCAAATATGTGGCGCGCCAGGTAGTCGAGTGGTTAAGGCGCATACCATATACGCAGGCAACCCGGGTTTGAATCCGGCCCGTGGCACTATTTCCTGCATGTCTCTCCCTGCTCTCTCCCCTGTTTCCGACTCTATCCACTGTCCTATCAAATAAAGGCAAAAAGACCAAAAATAAATCTTTGAAAAAAAAAAAAAAAAAAAGACAAATATGTGAATTGAAAAGGTCAAAATATGAAATAAAAAGTTAAATCCAAAACTGAGAGGCAAAATCAAGAATATGAAATGAAAACAGAAATGTATTCTCCCACATTCCTGACTTTTTATCTAATTCTTTAACCTTTTTCTTATTTTTATGACAGAACAAGGACATTTTAAATCATCAGGGTTAAGTTTACATTTTTAAACTGTAGGAAATCTGCAGATCAGTGGGCCAGTTATAATAAAAATATGATATAATCTAGCAGGCCAGGTACAACTGTACCACGGGCCGGATTTGGCCCCCGGGCCTTGAGTTTGACACCCCTGGTCTATACAGTATGGAGTAGGAACTGAGTATCCAACCTCTGACCTTCCAGATGACAGACAACCAACTCTACATCTTAACCTGAGCCAACCCTTATAGAAGTTGATTGTCGGGTCCACAATCCCAGTCAAAGGCTCCATCTAAACTATAACACAGTCGCTTGCTACTGGTAGTAGAGGTGCCATAAAAATTCGATTCACATCAGAACGGCATTCACTAATTTCTACGATTCAGAATTGATTCAGAATGTCCAAGGTTCAATATTTTTTTTTTACGTACTTCATTACATCCTGAGTGTTTTTAACATCAAACACACCGCTGGTATTTTCCTCCGCGTGACGTCTCAGCTGCATGTGTAGCTCGTTAGCTGTTAGCATTAGCTAGCTCAGTGTCGGCAATGTTCACATTATTGTGTCTGTCAGCACCGTCTGTGGAGCTGTGTGTTCATGTCTGAGTTCACATATATAAACATTTACCCGGAGTGAAAATAATCAGAGCAACAGCCAACAACTGCAGACCAGCACTGAAAATAAAAATGACAGGATGTATCATCTGTTTCACATCAAAGACTGGTGTTACGGTGTAATGAGTGGCCATGTTAACTTGTGACTCAATGATCAAGTGGAAGGAAAACTGCTTTTTGCCCATCAGGCAAGACGCTATGTTTGGGAGACCTCAAACAGTGCACATCACCACGGACGCACTAGCCCCACTGTGAAGCAGGTTGGTGGCAGCATCATGCTGTGGGGATGCTTCTTGGCAGCTGGCCCTGCAAGGCTTGTAAAGGCAGATGATAGCTGCAAAATACAGTAAAATTCTGGAGGACAATTTTAATCAGTATGCAAGAGACCCCAGATTGGGAGTGTCCAAGTCAAAGCCCAGGCCTCGATCCAATCGAGAATTTGTGGATGGATGGAAGTTTAGACTTCTGCTGCTTTAAGAAATACTCCAAACTAGTAGGACTGCAGCAGTGACATCTGCTGAGCATTACACTGATTCAGGAACTTTTTAAGGGACATCGAATTTGCATCTATCTTCAAGTACTTTTTTGTGCAAGCTAATTTTTGTTGATTAATCAAAGCTAATGTAAAGTATTCAAGGTCATCAATCAAATATTCACTTCCAGTATGACGAAAAACCTTCAGCAGTGATCTGCACAATCTTTAAACACCACAAAGCTTCTTCTGGGGAAAGGGAAGGGAGAGCAGCAAAGATGTAAAGACATCAAACCAGGCCTGGACCAGTAACCAACCTTTAATCTGCACATTTAAACCAATCACAGGCTAGATTAAAGCCAGCAGCACAGTGTGTGTCTGCGAGGCAGATTTCCTTTTTTCTGAAGGACAGATTTGACCTGGAAACTGTCTTAATAAAGACTTAATCTTCCACTAACATTCATCCTCCATCACCATCATAGTGGCCGCTCCTTCTATTAATACACCAAAGAGAAAATGATTCAGATATTATGATGCAAGAGCTTAAATAAAAATAGAACTATTAGGTGTAGATGTGTCAAACATCATAAAAACATCCACCAACCTCACAAACAGGCAACATTTCCCACAAGCCTCTATACAAATTGGTGACAGATAAAGGCCCTTCAGTGATTAAAATCTTTGATAATAGATCCAAGCAAAGTGGTACTGCTACAACAGTGGGCATGTGGTAAACCCTATGTGAAAGTTCAGTGAGGTATTTTTACCCCAGCA
The DNA here is from genome assembly GCF_018320785.1 of Cheilinus undulatus. Classification (NCBI taxonomy): domain Eukaryota; kingdom Metazoa; phylum Chordata; class Actinopteri; order Labriformes; family Labridae; genus Cheilinus; species Cheilinus undulatus. The sequence continues at coordinate 11,677,980 of NC_054887.1, forward strand.
TCCACTCAGGCATCTCCTCTAATCCAAACAACCCCCTATCTTCAAATCAAAAGTGGTCTGGACACGCTGGTAATCGGCCCCCAGAGATCTGAACGATTGCTCCCTTGGGCTCCAGCTGGCCGGCTGTGAGCAGCTCTGACTCAGCCTTTGTCCTGAGAGGGGACCGAGACATTCCCCAAATTCCAGGGAAACCATCAAAGACCAGGACGGGGGCATCCCTAACACACATACACAACATCCACCGCCATGTTTAGATATCAGTGTCTCCTCTTTCTACTTCCTTTAATTTAACATGGCAGTGTTTATCTTGAAAACCAGTGACAACAAACATGCAGCTGCAATGAAGCAGAATCATGCTAATTAAAAAAAGGGGGGTTGTTACATGGGGTCCAAGAATTTAGAGCAGGAAGAATCAAGAATCTTTACATTTTCTCCATGAATTCTTGAACTGTGGCTCTAAACATCAGCTGTGGCAGGCTCTGTGTTTAAGAGATATTTGATGGTTGTTCAGTGGTACATGCAGTCAAAGGAAATCAAGGCTATGTCAGTGAAAAGCTATTTGTTTTTTAAAAGATCTACAATAAGACAATAACATACTAGTAGCAGGGATGTACAATATTATCCGCATGAGATCAGTATCCACAGATATTAACTTTAATTGGTATCTGCTATCCTTCAGTTTTAAAGTGTGTAAAAAGGACTGACTTTAAAATCTGAACTACATTTATATATAACATCAGCTAAAATAATTGTGTAAATATCTGCATATCAGCAAAAAATCCAACCTTGTGCATCCCTAAGTAAGAACTACTGTTGTGCACAATGGCTACCATTGCACCATGAAGACAAAAGAACACCCCCGCAACTCAAAGAAAAGGTTATTGAAAAGTTTAAGTCAGGGGGTGGATACAAAAAAATTTCAAGGTACTGAACAGCCCCCAGAGTTCAGTCTTGACTAGAGTTCACCTGAAAGGCATGTGGGAGACCCCATGGTCAAGTGGAAGATATGGTGCTTTTTGGCCATCACACAACACTAAGTTTGGCGGACACCAAACTCTGCACATCACCACAAACACACCATCCCCACTATGAAGCACGATGGTGGCAGCATCATGCTGCGGGGATGCTTCTCAGTAGCTGGCCCTGGAAGGCTTCTAGAGAAAAATTAATGTGGCAAAAAATAGGAAAATCCTGGAGGACAATCTTATCAAGTCTGCCAGACAACTCAGCTTGGGAGAACATTTGTTTTCCAGCAAGACAATGACCCCAAGCATACAGCTCTGAAGCTACACAGAAATGGTTTACAGATAACAAGGTGAATTTTCTGGAGCGGCTGAGTCAAAGATCTCAATCCAGTAGGGAATTGTGAACTGGCTTAGAAAAGGGCTGTTCGTTCAGATGTGCACCTCTTCAACAATGTAACTCGGATGAAAGACTGCAAGTCCTGTGATTGGTCCATTGGGTAGCATTGACTACCAGTCTGAGTGACGTATGAAGGCATATCATGTGCACTCTGTAGCGTGAGATCAACTGCTGCAGGTGGCGACACAGCTCATCAAATCTACTTGCTGGCATCCAACCTGCATTTCCTCACCCATACGCATCATTGAGTAGCCAATCAAGAGGAAAAAATCTCCTCTCTTGATATCTTTCCAATAACTTCAGTATAATCATCTGCTGCTCAACCTTTATCAGCTCCTACTCCAACATAATACACTTAGTTTCAATTTTCTGTTCTGTTTTCTGTTCTGCTCACAAACAAGCAGAAAATGTGGCAGCAGGACCAGGAACTGGCATTAAAATTGCACAGTAAGTACAGTAAAGTGAGGCAGACTCATCAACCTCAAAAACATGATGGTGCAGGTCACTACAGCAAAGCTCTGGAGTAGATTGGACACTTAAGTATAAACCAGGCTTTAACCCTTAGTCTGTCTGTTGAAGAGACCTCTGCGGATAATTCAGCTCATGTTAAAATCTTGTCATCAAGGAGAACTGACGTTTCTATACGAAACACTGTCAAATTTAAAGCCTAACATGCCACTTTTTCCAGCTTTTTCCAGCTCTATGCAAAGAAAGATGAAAACCACACAGATTGAACTGGCTAAGCTGGATACTTGGGGTTTCCCTCTGACAGTTTGAGCAGCAGAGTTTTAGAAAGAAGTCCTAATCTAAATCTAAATCTAAATCTAAATCTAAATCTGGGGCAAAGAGCGTGCCCTCTGTGGCCCCCCTGGGGTGTGATTCACATTAATTAAAAAACAGACTCATGCGGTTAAAAATGTATTTGAGTCTAAAGTTTGTGACAGAAGACAAAGAGCCTGTGGACAGAAACGGTCCAGAGGCGCTCTGAGTGTAAAGAAGCATGTGTTTGAATCAGCATCGTCCCCCAACACACTCACACTCTCCTCTGTATCTGTGTAATAGGAATGGGGGAATGAGGGCAGTGTTGGGGCCCCGGGGCCATCGTCTTCCTCATGAATAACAAGCATTCAGCACAGCAGACAGACTGTGGTAGTGCAGCCACACACTGAAACACACACAGACTGTTACTACATCTCTGCAGGGACAGGAGGGAGGTTTCTCCACAGCACCATGACAGCTCTCTAACAGCTGTTATGTGTGTTTCCTGCTCTAATCAAAAGAAGTCACACTTTTCGGTTTCTGCTTTAATAAAGTGGACATCTACCTGCTTTTATATTCTGTTAAACATAAATACAAGCAAACCGTGGCTACCCTTAGACAGCTTGCATTGATCAGTGGGATGGATGGTAATGCTTTGCCAATAATCAATTTGCCAATATTTCCAAACTCATTTTAGCCTTCAATTACACGGATAATACAAATTAGTTACTTCTATTCTGAGGAAAAGTCTCTGCTGTACCTGAAATTATTTGTCAAAGTTATCTTCAAAGTCTATTTGACACATTTTATTCTAAAATAAATTAAAATTGTATTGTAAAAAAGGCGTTCTTTGGACTGCAAGCATATCATATGCAACATTGTACAGATAAATCCACTGGTATTTAACGCCCATATATAGGCTGTAAATATCAGCAGAAATTTCAACATCTGTCAGTGCTGATAGTGACATTTTTTTCAGCTTCAATCTGCTGATACCAGTATTATTGTGCATCCCTATTAATGAGTGGTCAAGTCTGCAGATATTATCTTTATATTAAAAAAAAAAAAAAAATTTACCTAAAATCCTCAAATGAAAATTTCCAATATACATGTGAATCTTTTTTTTGTCCCACTCCAACTTAATTTTCACCAATCAGGAAGCAGGCTATTAGCTTCAAACTCGGTGATGGACAACATGGCAGCTTCAGAAAAATGTACCTAAAGTATTTAAAACTAAAGTACTGAGTTGGCTGATCAGTGATATCTGATTTTTTTTTTTATCTGATTTTAAACTAGTGTCTCATTAGGACTTTTTGTCTTAAAAGGCTTGTTAAACATCAACCCTGTGGTGCACAGTCAAGCTCTAAACATCCTTTTTCAGGACAACACGGGTTTTAAGAATATGTGTACTGCAGTGATGTCTCTTGAATTTAAAAAAAAGTTATGGGACTATAAAGACAAAAGAAATAACTAACTGGAAATTAAAACTCAAAGATTTGTATGTATTAAACACAGAAAACAATAATGACTAAAAGGTTTTTGTACAAACTTGTTTGTTCCCATCTCATTTAGGCCAAACAATTAAAAAAAATAATCATTCTGTGTCAAAAAGTCTTCAAAAATTTACATTTTTACAACAAAGTCTTTGCACTTTTGAGAATGTGAGTCATTCTTTAAAGCAGTTCCTGTCTGCAATGACTCTGAGGGACCACATCTGCCTTTAATATCTGCTGATACCGATATCAGGCAGATAATATTGTGCATCCATATCATAAATGGATAAAAGACGTACAATATCAGAGTTACTGGTGTGATTAGAGCCCAACCGATTGATCGGCGGGCCGATTAATCGGGCAGATATCGCGTATCACAGATTTATCAACATCGACCAATATGTAGCTGATATATTAACCCTTAGAGGTCATGCGGCACGGATCTGTACCGCAGGCACATCTCTTTATAAATCACTTGGTAATGTTTGAACCATAAGTCATGGGCACTAACTTTTTTTTCCTATGAAAGCTCTCTGTTGTGACTTTCTAATCTTGTCTTCCAAGCATTTATAGCTCTTACAAAACATTTTCTAGTGAGCCCGGAACTTGGCTGACTTTCCAGAGTCTCTGAGGACAGTGTTGTCCTATACAACAATACGTGACACAGTTTATAAAAACGTTGGTAACTTTTGAACCGTAAGTCATAGAAACTTACTCTTTTTTTCCTCTGAAAGCTGACCATTTTGCAGTTCGTTACCATTGCTGCTACTATCGATGTCTCCGTAGCTCTAAAGGACGCTGTTGTAGCGAGCCTGGAACTTTGGTGACTTTTCAGAGTCTTTGGAGATTAAATCCACAGCGTTACATCCGTTAATAAGCGTCTTTTTATCCATTTTTCATTCATTTTCGATTATGTACTCTGACTTTCTTCAGTGGGCAGGCATATTTGTTGACATGCAAAGCATTGTGGGACTTGTAGTCGACCAGTTGCATCTCTGCTGCTTAGAGGAGTAGAGACGCAGGAGTAGAGAATAAACAATGATAAATGCAACTGTTAATTCACATGTCCACCATTATCTTATATAAGACTATTACACAGCGTTTTAACGTCGTCTAAGTTGCATCTTTGTGAAATAAACAAAGACAATATAAAAATCTGTGTTCATGTACAGTATATATCCTGTGAATATCAATGTTCTTATTTCATACATCAGACGATATATCGGGTATCAGCTTTTTTTAGGCCCCGATATCGGTATTGGCATCGGCCCCAAAAATCTCATATCGGTCAGGCTCTAGTGTGGATTTAATCTTTAAAGACCCCAGAAAGTTTTCCAAGTTCCAGGCCTGATAGAAAACGTTCTGTAAGAGCTTTGAAGGCGTGGTGTCATTAGAACGGCACAACGGAGGGCCTTAAGGGGAAAAACAAGTAGGTGCCTATGATTTACAGTTCAAAAGTCATTTAACTTTAAATGATGTCTCTCTTTTCGTATATGGTGTTGCTGTTGTCAGAGGGTTACTCAACCAATCGATGTATCAGTATACATCTTTGGATTGTTATTCCCCTAGTGTCAACGATGCTTTGCGAGCACTTAGAATTGCTAGTAACGGTGCATCCCTATAATTAACAACAAAAACAACAACAACAAAAATTGTATGTTCCAAAACACATTATTTTAAGCAGGGGGTTTGTTTGATTAGGATTGGGTGACTGTTTTTCAGGGCCTATACAGACAACAACTTAGGAAGTTCATGAGACATCAGGGATTTTTAAAACAAAGTGCTGATACAGATATCAAAAGCCAAACAGTGGTCCTAATAATCAGACTGGGCCATCATTGATAGACTCACAAAAAGAAATGAGTTGCTAGAAGGTTTTTTAATCCATCAGCCACAGTGGCAAGAAGATGAAAAAGTTCATCTCCAAACTCGGTGTAAATTATTGAACAGTTGGAAAAGAAAAACTTTAAAGCCTTCATCCCTAGATATTAGCACTGCAGTTGGCCATGAACGGGTGAATTTTTATCACTGCTTGCCACAGCCATGCAGCCAGCAGGGGGGTAAACGTTGCCGTGGAAACGCAGCAAACACCCAGAGACAGCCACAAACATTCAGGCAGAGATCTGAATGGCCGAGTGGAGAGCGACTCGCTCTCGCCAACACGCAGACACACAAGCACCGCAGCCATGACCCAGCGGCGCTCTGTCCCCCTATGAAAGGCAGATTGTGACGGCTATTTCTGGAGGGCTGAAAGGCTGCAGCCCGGTGATGGAGCGGTGGAGGAAGTGGCTGGCCACAGGCAGGCACTGCTGGCAGCGTCACAGACACTCCTCTCTCCTCCACTCACTTCAGTCTGAGGTTTGTGTTTCCCTTCCGAGCTTTCTGGAGACACATGAGGGCCGACACTCAGGAACACTCTCAGAACTGGACGCACCAGTGAGGCAGAACTACAAATGAGTCACAATAAAACAAGAATCTCTACTTTAAAACTACAGAACCAGACCAAAAAACATTAGAAGACTTACCAATGTCACAACTAAGTCATCTTTGAGTACAAGCACAGATTTCTTCTTATGCAAATTTAACTTTTGATGTGTTGCTTAAGCATCCCTATAGGAGTGTACAGACTTTGTTTGTGCTGGATGCAGCCAAAGACACCTGGTTTTCCAGCAGCTGTTTCTTTTAAAGTTGCAGTGAAATTTGCAATCTTTTGAGCCTTGATTAGGTCGATTAAAGAGCAATTCATTTTTCCAAAATCATTATTTTGATTTACACTCTGATCATCATAATCAATTATGATTACTAAACAATTTCAAGATTTTTGTATTGTTTAAGGTTTATTTTCAAAACATTAATAGCCTGCTTCTCATCCGTTGCCAGGGCTGGACTGGGACAAAAATCAAATCGCTTTACTTAGTGTTTAGGTCTCTGTGAGTCTGTTATTTTTGGATGTGATATTTTTTGGATCTGAAATCTGAAAAAAAAAAAACATCACATTCACACACCTTGCACATCAAGTGTGATGCATTTTACTTGTATAAACTGAAAATTTGTAGAAATTGTTTTTAAGTGCACAGAGAGCAAAATAATGAAAATAATTCTGCAACTCCCTGACACTTTAAAAACACACTGAGCCATCCATCATGAGCTCCTGGGTCATAGCACTGTGCCATGTTGGAGAGATGGAGAGCTCATTTTTAACTCAGTGTCTGTTAGTCTGCTCTGAGTACAAACCCTTGCATGCTATCATTACGTTCCATGGTTGATATCCACATAATACTTGGCCAAATCAAGGTGTTTAAAGTGAGGATTCAGTACGAGAGAGAGAGAGGGGAGGGTGACAAAACTCCTCTCTGAACAGTGTTTAGGTGAACTAGATTCCAGCGTTATATTGATTCAACACCACAGATAAACACCAGCGGATTACATCAGTTCACATCACGTAATTTGCAAATGGACTGATGTTTAACAACAAGGCCAAATCAGCCAATAAAACTGATGCATCCTGAAACAACAACACATGAAAATCCAATACTGCCTGAAAGCACTAACAGAATGATTTGCCAGCCATGACTTTTAGATTCAAGTGTGTGGTGTCAGTATGATTATTTTACTGCTTTCTGATCGAGCTGTAGCCTCCTGAATCTGGAATCATAAATATCAAACATGATTAAAATTCCATGTTGATCAGGACACCTGCAAATGAGTGCAAGCAGACCGGTTATGGCACACTTTTACATCTCACAAACATGACAGTAAACATTAAAACAACTGTGCTGTAAGCCAAGAGGAATATTGATATTATAATGCTGCAAAATAGAACACAAGCTAGGAGAGCAAGCTGATGAAGTTGATTGTCCCATATATTTATTTTTCTTCTGAAGTCATATTTGATCACGAAAGTCCAGCTAGATTTTGTGTCTGGAGTCTCCACTGTGTAATCATTACTACAAATAGCAGATTTCACAGTCTTAAATGGGCATTGCGAGGATTATCATGTTAAAAAATCTGCTGACTTGAAAAGTATCTGGGTTTTAGTAAGCCTAACACAGTCTCTTGAGCTGGCATCTCTATACTGCATATCATCACAGCACCAAAACCTCCCAGCTCACAAAGCAAGTGATGATCTACCACTTCCAGTACCTGGACAGGAACAGAAACAATCCTCTTCTTAACAACTTTTGTTTAGCACATTTATGTGTAAAATGAGCTTATTGTCAGTTTAACTACAAGATGGCGACACTGTGTTGCAGTAACTGCTGAAATGTTAGACACAACGGCCCTGATGCCCTCTCCATCTGCCCTGTGCGCCCCCTTTGTGTCCTCGCTGGCCTTTCATGTTGTCAGTGCTCTTAGTTCGACTGCATGCTGCAGGGGTGTGTGTGGTTGTCACTCCAGCCTGAGAAAAACAATCCTGCTTTCTGTTTGAGGCTGTTGTAGCAATGACTGACCAGCACCCGCAAACTGCACCGCCAGAGGCACACAGATGGAGCTACAATAGAGCCTGTATGCTAGCATCTGTGCTCCCTCGTCTGTGTTGAATGAAACCGCCTCACACTTTCTCACACAAACACGCCCCTTCTTTTGGTTTTGCTCGGGGAGACAATCTGGATTCTCGTTCTAAACATAAGTCTCCCTCGGGTCCTCTCTCCGGCTTCCTGTTTGGGCCTCGGACTGCGGATCCATTTAGCTGCCGGTCCTCGCCACGGTGGAGGAACCGCTGTCAAAACACAGTGACACACTGAAGTTACTCAAGAGACCCTTGAAAAGAAGACCACACCCAGGTGGCCACTATGGATTCTTCTCAACCCATACACAGCAATCTTGGCTCTGAATTAGATCCACTGACAGTCTAAGTTCACATCTCAATCGATGTATTCTCAAACACACATTCCCCTTACTCCTCATCAGTTCCATGCCCATCTCCACATGTTTTCAATGTATTTGTGCCATTAGGACAGTGTCCACCGCTGCCATTCAATGTAGACCAAATGGCTGCAATGACAGCTTGAAAAGGGGGGTCTCAGTCTGCTTTAATTCTGACTTTGGTGCCGTTTGTAGTGAGAACATGAACTGACCTTGATCCGACATAACTGGAGGAAGCATTAAGCTTTTTGGATCAAACCAGCTACCATACATGGCAGATACATGTCAAAAAGCACAGGCAGACCTGAAGAAGCTTCAGAAACAACTGGGCAAGTGGGTTATTTACAGGCTGCAGTATATAAAAGGAATATTACAAAAATATTGAACTTCAGTGTTTCCCACACAGACTTTATCATGGTATCACTCCAGGGAAGCTATGACTGTTTAACTGATTTATTATTTTTGGAGGAAAAAATGCAATTAGAGCTCAATCAATAGACTTCCACTTTTTGCTCACTGTGACACACATGTGATGTGAAGCATGCTCAAACAAACTGGTTGTTTTTGAACTTTTCCTGTTAAATGTTGTCTTCTTATGACAACAGCAATGATAGACAACGATCTGACAAGCTGTAGCTGCTCACACTCTCCAGCGGACTGTCCAGATCAGCCAAGTTTGCAGCGCGCTGCAGCTCTGATATGGTTGACATTGGATGAAAAATAGGATTCACTCTACTGTTATTTACTCATGCCAGCAGCCTGAGCAGATACAGTCTGGACCCGGTGCTATAGTTCATTTAAACATGATGCAAAGTCTCAAGGCAATAACACACTCGCCACATATGCCACAGGCTATGATCTCCCTGTAACTTTAACTGCAGAGCAGTTAATATGAAATCTTCATCACAATTCTGTCTCCATTTAAACAGCTGACAAGTGTAGTGAGTGTGATGCATTCATCATCTGCTGAGGTGTTCCTCTCGGTATGAGCCCCAAAATGTCTTATCATGCACTTTGGTCACACTTAATACTACACTAAACTACTACTATAGACTACTTTATTGAACAAAAAAGAGTTTGATCCACTTTGCTGCACCTCTACATTCTTAGATGCTATTACAAGGACCGCTATTCTGAAGAGAACATTAAAAAAAGCACACAAGGGCAGTATTACTTAAAACTGATTTGAATGCCAACAACTGCTGCTTCGCAAATCCTGGATGAGAAACAGACTGAGCTGCAACAAAGCAGAGATGCTAACTTTTGAAGAGAAAATTTGCACCTTACTAAGAAGTAGACTTTGAGGTAGGGCTGGCAATGCATCACTGTTTTATATCACTATATTTTTACATGAGACACAGAATTGAAGTTAACAATAAAGATTATGTTGAGGTTAATTTAAAATAAGAAAGTGTTGATTTCTTTCAGGCTAATGAGGCCATGCTGCAGTTATTTTTTTACAGTATCTTCCATTGTGAAATATTCTTCTGTGGATTTTCATTGTTGGAATTGTGGAATTGTGGTCCTAGGCCTCGATGATGAAGGTAACAATCTCAAAATCAAGTAAGTATAAACAGTTACAGAACCCCACCCCCCCACCCCCACAGCAAGCGTACTCTCTGCAAGTTGCTGTTTTATACGCATTAAACTTAGAGAGGAGAGAGAGCACACGTTTTACCCCACTGTTGTGCATAAGGTTAATTACACCGACACAAACGCTCCAAGTCTGGCTTGTTACTTGACTGTTCTTTTCATGTTGTGCAGTGCTCTCTCACATCTTCACATGGCCATGGTAAATTAACAGACATGGACACCACCACCATCACAGTCTCAATATGAATATTTTAAAGCATCATTACAGCAGTATCATAGAAATGTACCACTTAAACACCTTAAAATATTACCCAATATTGGCTACTATTTTCATTGCTGTGGTACTGAACACATTGTAGTATTTCAGTACATAAATCAAAGCAGTGAATACCCCCAGGACAGATGAGGCAAACTATGAACCAGGAACAATGAATCTACGAGCAAAGAGTCTGTTCTGCCTGTGGGACGTTCTGTGAGTAAACACCCACCAGGTTTCTGCTGGTGACGGCAGATGAGCAGCGATGATGTCAGGCCTGCAAACCTGTCAGTGCCCACGCTTGCAAAACATTCCTCCGACTGAGTGACAAACAGCAACCGCTCACTCACACAGACACGTACAAAAGCACACACCAACACACACAGGATGCATGAAATATTTAGACACAAGAGGAAACTGTACTGTGCTGCAGAATTCCTGGTATTCTTACAATCGAGGAGCGCTCTTTTCTTGGTTGTGGGTGTTTTCTTTACAGTCATTCAGTAAGAAAAAAATAGAAGTGAATAAGATTCAAATAAGGACTTACTGAATATCTGCATAAAACCTTGGAAATTTAAAAGGTCAGGCTTTAAATTCAACTCTTTCTATCATTGAAACTGTAGCAGATATTGATTGGTGAGTGTACTTTCAATTGTGACACTCATTTATATGTTATTTAAGCTAAAGTGTGTGATTTATTTTGAAAGCTTTTCAGTTACACTTGTCAAAATTTAGCCACATTTCTACATGAAATAGCTATGATTGCCCCCCTTACTTTTTACCACACACTGATCCAATCCTGGTATCAGATATCCGTCCTATCATGACTCAAATAGCTAGATCTGATCAGCTAGATATTGTTACAATGGGTTGATACATGAGGCCGAATCTATGCTATTCTGTGTTTACATGTGCTGCATCACTCTCTTCAGCTCTCCAACCTGTGCAATTTGCTGTGCACAAAAAAAGGCAAAGCACTTTATTTTTCATGCATGTTATACTAACAACTTCTGTGGCTACAAGCAATTTAAGCATAGATCATATTTGGAGGGGCTGTGGTTCTACCATGAGGTTTGACCAAATAAAGAAACAAAATGAAGCCGTTAGCTTGCAAAGATGGCCTGAAGGTGACATAATGGTTGGAACCTCAGTTCAGTTTGTCATGAAGTTAATACTTTCTAAAGGCACTTTGCCCAACCTCTACAAGAACACATGAGAGTATTTATCATAAGAAACGTAAAAGCAATGAGCTTGACTACAGATACAGTGAGGTGCTATGGGCTAAAAGCTTCCACAGAACACAAACTCACAACTCACTTTCATCAACCGTCAAGGAAATGCTTTGTCATGATATTTTAAGAGTCAATACAAGCAATATGAAAAATATCTGGACAACTACTGAGTCATGGCTTCAGCTGCTGTGCACATACAAGGCAGCTAAACAAGGATTTAATGTGACAGCAGAGGGTGAGTGATGACAGAACCTGTGGCAGGGATCCCGAAAGGCCCTGTGAATGGTTCTCCAGCAAAACATCAACAAATAATATCAATACAAATACATCAGATTAGCAGTGTTGGTGCTAGCCTTTTGGCTAACATTTCTGAGATTGTTCTGGATTTTGGAGCAAACTGAAAAAATAGTTTAACAAGCTATATTTGTGTTAAAATGAGCAATCAAGCTCACTCCTTTTCTTCTTCTTCTTCTTTCTTTTGGCAGTCCAGATTTTTTTAAGCTCCTGACTAGAGATACGTATCGAAAACAAGTAACAACGCATTTGATTTCAATGCTTCATTGGTACCCTGCCATCCTGACGCTACTCCCCAGCTTTCCCAATGAAAGGCACAACATATGCTATGTTTGAGCCCCTTACACAAACAAGTTTCACCTATTTCTTTTCATTCTATGTGCAAACTTTTAAGATATTTCTCTGAATTATTTACAAGACAGCTTCTATTGACCCAACTACTTGTACACTTTTTTCAGTATTGGGAAAAAAAATCCAAACAATATCAAACACAGTACTGGCTAGGGTTGAGTATCACTTGAGTTTTTTCTGATACCGATTCTAAATTACTTTTAGATGGTGCTGGTGTCTAAATGATGCCTGAATCAATACTTTTGAAGGAAAAAATGTGTTAAAAGTTGGCAGGAGAATAAAAGCTGTCTTGTTATTGCAAATGGTTCTTAGAAGTCTCTTTAAAAGAGCCAGTGGAACATGAAATAAGAAAAGGATATGAGTGTAACTTCTTTGTGTAAGAGGCTTAAACAAAGAATGGCAGGTAGTCATGTTGGGGTGGCAGAGGACTGGTACCATGTTGGTACCAGATTTTGATACTCATCCCTACTATTGTCATGGCAATTTAAGGTTGAAAAATACTTGTCTTACAGCTGAGTTCAAAGGAGCAGCCCAGCATCGTATTTAACTATAAAAAAAACAGGCTTATACCATTCTAGGAAGGTTTACGAAACAGGCTACTTTTACAGAAGCAACGGTACAGTTAAAAAATGTATCTTTGCTGCTAAATTTTGGTCAACGATCAAATATTGTTGTCACTGCTTTAAGGTATGATAGATTATATTTAACGGACTTCAATGGGCCCTTCCATAGGACTGAGAGCTTTTTTAATACTGGCTGATTATGAGCCATTATTCAAAACAGCTCTTATCTGCAGTGACACAGAAGGCCACATCACAGCCTCTCTGTCTCCCTTTCTCTCCATTATGAACCACTCAGGCCCTTTCCTCCATTTTCCAACTGCATGCTCATGCTTTTTGTCAAAGCATGACATGATGACAGAACAGCCTGCCACTTGCTTTCACAGTCCATGTGACATCCATTTTGGGAAACGTTAATGGTGGCTAATGCTAATCTAGCAGCATAGAAGCTTGAAAATGGATTAAAAAATGGATAACAAGACACTCAATATTGGAGTAACTGGTGTGGATTTAATCTTTAAATGCCCCAGAACGTCACCCCTGTTCCAGTCTCACTAGAAAAGCTATTATAAGGGCTATGGTGTTATGGATAGCATCATTAGAACAGCACAGCGAGGGCTTCCGGTGGGAAAAAAAAGTAGGTGGCTACAACACATGGTTCAAAAGTTATTCAACTTTTTATAGCCTGTGTTTCATCTTGTCATATACAACTTTGGTCAGAGAAGGATTAACACTGATATTGGATCAGATCAGTATTCATCCTGGCAGATACCAAAACTATTAAGGGTCGACCGATACTGGTACTCATTATTAGTAGTGCATGTGACCGAAAACCAATATTTGGAGCAGGTATATATTGGTATATATTTTAAAGTGATTAATAGCAGCATCAATTATCAGCCAGGCTGATAATCTGTCCACACCTACAAAGTATTTAAGCTTAAAAAGCTGGATCAGTCAGTGCATCACAATAGAAAACCACAGTTGAGCAAAAGGCAGTTTAAAAAGCAAAATGCGCTGAGGTGTTTTGATCTTACTTGAAGGGACAAAAGTAGTCACAGTACCAGAATCTAAAACTTGATATGATACTAGTAGTAATCAAATGATAACATCTATTTCTAACATAAGGCAGCAAAAAAGAAGTCTTATGCTCCTACTGTTGTTTTTCCAACAATCAAAATTGCAAGCAAGCTCCTGCACACTTATATTATACAAAGGAGTTTGCTTGCAACATCTGATGGATTCTTTCCTTCCTGTAGACTTTTCAAATGAAACATGCTATTCTTTAAAGCTTCTGATAATAATTCATCGAAAACAACAGAAACTGTACCACTGTAAAACCTGGCATCCAAACATAAACAAGGTTTGAAGATTCTGACAGGAGGAAATTTACAAAGTTGTGGTGGTGATGATGATAACGGTGGTAAAAATGCCATCTTTGATACAACACACGCCTCCACCTAGATACTTCAGTAAAGCTACAGTAAACAGTGAGGCAACAGTAGAGGGGCAACGCCAACAATCATCATCACCCTTAAGTGTTTGGTTTTACAAGCATGGGAGCCTTGATCCATTAAAGCCATTGTGGCTTTAATGTCTGGTTCCCAGATGCTTTTTACAGGCTTGCTCTGCTCTGCATTGCATGTAGGCAGGAAGGAGTTTTTCTGCAGCGTTTGCAGTGTCCACGTTATAACATCCTGTATTCACCGCCCCTCTACTCTGAAAGAAGAAAACACAAGATGCAAGAAGCAGCGCTGGGTAATTAATCAAGTTTACAATATGATTTTGGCTACCTATGATCCTGAAAACAAGATCGTCTAAATGGTTGATCTGCCTCACAACGTGTTGCACTAGTTTCGGTTTTTATTATTCCTCAGGCATCACTTTAATTTACTAACTTTTAAAGACACTGAGGACAAAAATATCCACTTCCAAAACACTGCTATAAAAACTTAACAGATTGTTTTTTCTGCATTTCTTGCATAAATCTCTTAAACAATTCAGCTGTGCTCAAAACTACAAAACATTCAATAATTTTAAGGATTTTAACCCTTTACATGCCAGTTTGATGACTTAAAGTCAATGTTGTTTTTATTAAAAAAAAAAAAAGGTGGATATCTTCCTTAAACCAAATGTTGGATCGCTGGGGCATTATTTCTAAATCCAGCTTAGACGTGTCCATGATTAGCCAAAATATTGACTCTGATGCATTATTAGTTTTTGTGTAGCATCTGATTTAAAATTTACTACCCTTTCGAGTCATTAAGGACAAAAACATCCACTTCCAAAATTGGCAATAAAAATAGTATACATTCATATTTTTTTCTGCTTTTTTTGGTTAAATCTTTTGATCAACTTCAGTTCTAATCAAAACAATCCATTATTGAACAACTTAATAGGATTTTAACCCTTTAAATGCCAGTTTGATTTCAGGATGGTCATATTTTTTCTAAAAACCACACAAAAAAGTAATTATTTTTCAAATAACTAATGTTGGGGGGGGGGGTCAGTACTGGGTATTTCAAATACTAGCCAAAATATTGACTTTGATGCATTATTAGTTTTTGTGTAGAAACTGATTTAAAACTTACTACCCTTTCGAGTCATTAAGGACAAAAACGTCCCATTGACTCCCATTCAAACCACATTTTTTGATCTCATAGCCATTGCATCAATTGCATGATATAATCATGCATTCTGTAATGTTATGGTCTCATTATTGAGAAAAATAGTCAAAGTTGTCATTTTTAATGTTCATCACTAAAATCCGCCATTTCCCCATTATAGGCCTATAGGTCTTTGAATTTGACAGCTTGACCTCAACCTTACCCAGGTCACACATGCACTTCAAAGAGTTGACTGTGGAGAAAACCAAAACGATGCTTAGTGAGTTTATGCACCTGCTTGTATTCCTATTTATGCAAAAAAAAGCAGAAAAATTATCTTAAGTTTTTATAGCAGTTTTTTGGAAGTGGACATTTTTGTTCTTGATGGCTTTAAAGGGTAGTAAATTTGATTCACAGTGTTCCCCTGACCTATTAGACCAATTCAAATTTGAATTCAAAAATTTGCCTAGGAAGAAACTTTGTTGCCAAACATTAGACCATATGCACTAACACAGCCAAATGGTGAGCAGAGAAAGAGGAAAAATTATCCCAATTGGAAAAAAATGTCCCTATGCCTGAGGGTTAATTATCAAAGTGTTCATAAAGTTGAAGTGTTTAAAGTGTTGACGTTCACAGTCTGCTTTTAAAGTTGTAGAAATAAAGATAAAAATACAAGAAACTTCAGCTGATGTCTACTGGTTCTGCTAAAAACACACAGTCTGTATGGCTGATGTACTGGCTGTGAATATCAGCAGAAACGTTCATATCTGCAGGTCCCACGATTATCTGGCAGTAATGATATTATGCAGGTATTATCCCTAATCAAACGACATAAGTGCAATCAGAGAAGTGATGCAAGTCATTGACTTGAAAGCCAGTTCTTTGCTTGCTTTTAGCTGGAAAGGAGTCGTCATGTTACAATTTGCCTTCTCTGAATAAATCATAGGTAAAACTCCACTCTGAATAAAACACTACAACGTTACAAGATGCATGCCTCCATCGGATATGCGGGTTGAATATTTCATGATTAAACGGGCCATTATACTGCACAGATCTAGGCCAAGGCTCAGGCCGAAGGGAGGGGGGCAGATAACGGTCCAAACCCCGTCCCTGCTACACAAGAGGGGGAATAGAGTCCCGGTCCGAGGGGGCTGAGGGAGGGGCAGAACAATCTGGGTTAATCCACGCAAAAACACAGACAAAGAAAACAATCGGCAACAACAACATCGATTTCCAGTTTAAAAACCCAGCTTAGAGCGGAAATCAACACCGTGGTCAGACTGTCCCAAGTGAACTGCTCAGGACCCTGCAGCCACAACACTGACACCCCGCTGACCGGCAACCTTTTGGGGGAATTTCTGCTTTTAAAATGCAACTTTTATTTTGTTGCAATTGTTGGTTTCTGTTGCGAGAGGCAGTTGAAGAAGATGTGGCTGAAATTGTGAAACGGCTGAATAAATCCGTCTTAGGTCACAGCCGAGCAAGCAGCCAGCCCCCCTCAGTGCTAGCCTGGTGTAATGTGCAACAAGCGGCCGTGTTAACTGGTGACTTTCATCCGAGTGTTGCTCAGGTTGTCAAGGATGTTGACAATGGAATGTGTCTTAACAAAAGCCTGTGTGGTGAATTACTTATTTTATGATATCAAAAATACTGAACAGCTATGTTGATTATGAGCATTTCCGTCTAAAACATTATTGAAGCAACGACAACCACAGACTCATTCAGCCGAAAGTCACCAGTTAACACGGTCACTCTTTAAATCAAAACACCGGCTAACGTTAGCTCCTAGCGGATAAAGTTAGCCCAAGTTTGCTGTCAACAGAGTGACACAGTTTGTTTTGCTAATGCTAAAACAAGGTTGGAAGTTAAGCACTGAAGAGGAGTTTAACGTTCGGTGTGTTAACAACAGCAGAAATGCGAGACAACAACTGACAAGCTGCCATTTAAGTACACTAATCCCGTGAGGCCTGCGCATCCCCGGCCCACAGTCGAGCACTAATTCCCAACTGACTGCGCCGACTTCGGGTCAGGTGTGGTTAGCGGCCTGGCCTGTCCCCGCCTCCTTGCAGCTAGTATTACAGGCTAATTCAAGCACTTACCTCGCTTGTCGAGGTCGTAAGTGACCACTAAAAAGTAGTCGGCGAGCCTGGCCATCTTGACAGCTCACGTCGACAAGCCTTTCTCGGTAAATCCTCTCCTGGTTTTGTCGTCAATACTCCATTTACGTCCTACCGGCGATAGACACATCACGGGCGACGGTAGCATCCTTCCAGCTGCACCCCGCCGCCATACTGTCAGTCTGCCTTGCCCTGACAGCGGAGAGCCGTGAGCATGCGCACTGGGGGCCTTCAGGGAGGGGCTGCTAGGCAGGAATGTCCCATGTGAGGAGCCAAACCAGCTCAGGGGCCAAAAGTCTGACCGAAACCTATAATAAACCCAGCAGAACCGTCGCTAGACACGAGTAAAAAGGTGGCGACGATTCTGGGAACCCTAAACCTAAGAAGGCCCACAAAAACATCCAAGACAAATATTATTTAAAGGGAAGCCAGGATTTCTCAATGCGACTATGATTAGAGAGGCATATGCTAACTAAGGCTGTCAAAATTTTAGATGCTCCGCTCAAAAAACGTATGTTTTCAAAAAATCATGATCTGTCATTTTAATTACGGACGTGCCAGAGAAATTCATCCATCAAATATTGGAAGCAAACTCCTACAAACACTGGATTGCAGAGCACTGATACTGTTTTGGTACCAACATATCTGTACAATTTAGAGCATGTGAGGGAATTAGTTTACAACCCTGAACTCAAAAATAATGAAATTTTCAATAATGGAAGCCAAGCAGTTCTCTTTTGGTTGCCTTTATATCAAAACAAGTATAACTACAATAATATTATTGTTCCTATCATAGCCTATTTAAGTTTAAAATACAGGTATAATGACAACCCTGCTTAAAAACAAACAAAAAATAAATTCCTGTATTATCCCACCAACTACTGACTTTTAACAGATTTAACTTCTAACATTTTGTTCAGTTTTATACCATATTATCTAATAAATACAAGAGTTAAAGTGCTATTAGGATGGATGGACGGATGGACGGATGGACAGATGGATGGATGGATGATGAATGGATGGATGGAGGGATGAATGGATGGATGGACAGACAGACAGACAGATGGATGGATGGATGGCCGGATGGATGGACGGACGGATGGATGGATGGATGGTTGGATGGATGGATGGATGGATGGATAGATTTTTCTCCAGCGGCTCACATCCACACCACTTTAGTAAATGGAGTTTGCTTTAACAGCCTTAGAAACATAAAAATGTCAGTGCGACTGAGTCTACCAAACTGCTGTTGAAGCATCTCTGCAGCCAGTTGATTTCTTAAACTCCAGTTCCCATCTCTAGATATTTCCCTACTGATGGCCCGATTCCCATTGCAGCTTTTACAGTGGAAATAAACAAAGCACTTGACCTGAAAAGTCAGAGAGTTTTGGTAATGAAACACCTGAATAATTAAAACTGGTAGTACAGTGTCACGTTGAATGTACAGATAATAACATGTCAGTGGGATGTGAGGAAGACCCAATGACAGCTCACATCCGTGTGGCCTGTCCTTGGCTGCCAGCGCTCTAACAGCCTCCAGAGAATTCCAACACTTCCTGCGCTGCGATCTTTGACCCAAAGCGCTTATCACTCTCTGGTTGAAAACAATCCCGAGCATTAGATGTCACATTTTTCTTAAAGAGCTTTATTTTTCGACACTCACTGACAACTCATCCCACTCACACGTATAACCACCGCGTATAACCAGCAGATATAAAACATGTGCATTTTATTTTCAGGAGGCTATACAGAGGCCAGCTTCTTACAGCTGAAGTTAACCGTGTCCTAACCTTGAACCACACTTGACAAACTGCCAGAGAGACAAGCGGGTGAGGAAGAGAGATACACAACAAGAAGAGCAGCTGAATCTCCCCTCAGGACACGGCACACAGTAATGAGGTTGTCTTTGCAAAACAAACCCAGACTCTTCATTTTCAAGGTCCAGTTACTTCAAATTCTGTCTTTAATCAAGAGAAAAGGTTGGTGAAAACTAAAAGTCAGGGGGACACTAAGTTAACTAAGTTGACATTGACATTGAGGGAGAAAAGCTGTTAAAAAGGCCCTTCTTGCTTCAAATTGCAAGCCACCTACAGATCATTCTAAGATTGCTTATAGAATTAACCAGGAAGGTTACTTTTTAACAGCTTTTCGTCTTGATTATGGAAAATTCAGGATGGAAAGAGGATTCTTTAATTTTCAAGAAAAAAAAAAGACATTTTTGAGATGTTAAAGTAATAGATTTATGAATAACCAGACTTTTTAACAGGAAAAAATTGTGGTTCAAAAAGTTGTAAATTTACAAGAACCAAAGCTTAAAAATGAGAGCTTATAAATCTTAAAATATCTTACTGTATAGAAGATAACCATCCCTCATAGCACCAACTTTTTGGCCACTTGTGGCAACTACCTAGCACCTTTGGCTGGGATGCACCGTGGCAAACCATATGAGGGCCAAATCATAACCACATGAGTTTTGCCATACCTGCAAAACTGGAAGATTCTCTTCTGTGAGACTTCATCCACATATTAGTACTGACCTCTGGACCACATGTGGCACATGTGGTACAGTGCCTATAAAAATATTCACCCCCTGGATGTTTTACCCTTTTATTAATTATATAAATAGATCATGGTCAATATAATTTGGCTTTTTTTATTGCAAAAAACAAAAAACCAACAAAAAACATCTTTGATGTAAATGTGAGAACAAATTTCTACAAAGTAATGTCTATTAAATAAAAGTATGTTGTGTAAAATGAGTGACTGCATAAATATTCATCCCCTTTAAGTCAGTATTTATAAGATGTACCTCTGGATGCAATCACAGCACTGAATTAGTGTGGATAAATCTCAATCAGTCTTGCACGTCTGGACTCTGCAATTTGACTTCATTTTTCTTTGCAAAACTGCTCAAGTTCTGTCAGTTTGCACTGGGATCAAGCATGAACAGCCCTTTTCAAATCCAGCGACAAATTTTCTATTGAATTGAAGTCTGGGCTTTGAGCACTCTAGAGCATTTACTTTTCTGTCTTTAAACAATTTCTGTGTCACTTCGGGTCCTTATCTTGCTGGAAAATAAATCTTCTTCCAAGCTGTAGTTTTCTCACAGACTGAATAAGATTTCCTCTACCAGTACAAGCCTTCCGACCAAGCGACCACACTGCAGAGAAGCATCCCCGCAGCATGATGCTGCCACAACCGTGCTTCACAGTGTGGATGGTGTGTTTGTGGTGATGTGGGGTGTTTGGTGTCTGTCAAACATAGCGCCTTCTCTGATGGCCAAAAAGCACCATTTTGGTCTCATCAGGAGTCACTCTCATGCCTTTTAGCAAACTCTGGCAAGGTTTTAAATTTGGCTTTTTGTAAATCAGCGACTTAAAGGTGCAGTGTGTAATATTTAGCCTAGTAGCATTTAGCTGAACAAACTTGGTAAAATAAATAAAAACATATCTAAGACGGTCTATCTAAATAATTATTTAGTCATCTAAATTCAAAAATAGCTATTTTGAAAAAAAAACAAATCAGAAAAAACCTTTAATTCATGCATAGGGAGGGTCCCCTCCATGGATGCCGCCATCTTGGATTTTTACATGTTTCCATGGTAGCATAGAGGAAAAAAGGATAAATAAAGTTATTGTAGTGTATTGTATTGTATTCACAGCACAGATACAAATTAAATTCAACTGGTTGCCACAGTCTCCAGCAGAGAAATGCAATCTTGAACCCACTTCTAGATGTTGATATTCAGTTTTACACACTGCAACTTTAATAGATTTTTTTTTATCTTGAGAATTCACAGATCCTATTCACACAAACTATTTGTGTGGCCCTGGTTCACTTTTGTAAATTCATCCATGAAATGAAACCATTGGTTTTCTTGTTGGTATATACATCTTACAGAGTGCAGTTTTGATGAAACAGACTACTCAGTTCAAAACAAGAAGTAAGCAGCAGCAGCAGGCAGAAAATGAGCAGCACGTCTCGATTTGGTAATGTCTAGTGGGGCCACAGTGTTATGGAAACAGGATTGAGGGGGCAAACACTGAAGGAAATATGAAGGGCTGGGGAGATTACTGATTTTTTTTTTCCTTTTTGACTTTGCACAAATGGTGCAAGGTCCTCTTGACCCATCATTTTTCTTCCATGTGTAATGTTCACTGTGCAGTATATACATGGCAAATTTCACTGTTGTTCTCTTTAACCTGAGGTCAACTTCGTTGGGTGTTATGAGGGAAAATACACTTGTTACAAATGAGGATCGACATTGGTTTACTGTACACACAGTCTCTAACCACAGAAACAGAGAAGCTCCAGTTACAGCAAAGGCATACACAAACCTGCATGTGTGAATATCATTCAGCATGAAGCAGAGCCAGACAGCCTGCATGTGTGAAACTCTAACATCAGATTAAGGCAGTGCTGTTAATATGTTAGTATCTGTTAATATCTGCCCCTCTCAGCTCTGCTGAATGAAACTGATGAAGTATATGCTACGCTTCACCTGAGCAGAAGAGAAGTCTGCTGCTTCAAGAGGAGCAGGGATGTGCAGAGAAGCCTACAGACTTTCAAACCACTTCCTATGAGCTGGTTAGTCTGCAGGAAGTCACATGGTTCACTGCATCCTGCAGAGATCAAGTGGCTTCATGCTCTGATTGGGCTGCATGAAGTCAGAATCAGTGACAGGATGGAGACCTCGCAGGCCCCCTTCCACAGCATTCTTAGAAATTAAAAAAGGTGCTAAAAATGTCATGATGACTAATGCTGAAACACATTCATTACCAATTTAACCCTGCTGAACATAAGACGCTCTTACGGTTTTCTAGCACTTACCCTTCTCTTGTGCAGCGAAGGCAATGCAAGTATGATTGCTATTCACAATAAAACATAAACAACATAGCAGATGTTGAAACTGATATTTTACCATTTCATAAAATTCTAACTAGCTCAATTTGAATTTTATGGCAGCAACACACCCCCAAAAAGCACAGACAAGGCCACGTTTAGCATTGTGTAGCATCCCCTCTTCTTTTAACAACAGTCTGTAAATGTTTGGGAAGTGAGGAGACCAGTTCCTGTTGTCTGGAAGAGAAATATTGCCCCATTCATGTCTGATGTGTGATAGCTGCTCAGTTCTGGGTCTTCTTTGTTCGATTTTTTTTATGCTGCTCCAAATGTTTTCTATTGGTTAATGGTCTGGACTGCAGGCAGGCCAGTTCAGCACCTGGACTCCTCTACTGTGAAGCCATGCTGTTGTGGTGGATGTGGTATGTAGTTTAGCAGTATTCACTTTCCCTGGAAGAGATGTTGTCTGGATGGGAGCATATGCTGCTCTACAACCTCTGTATACTTTTCAGCATTGATAGTGCCTTTCCGGATGTGTGCATGCGCCCCCATACCATCAGAGATGCAGGCTTTTGAACTGTGCTGTTAACAAGCTGGATTGTCCCTCTCCTTTTCAGCCAGCAGGAGACGGTGCCCATGATTTCCTAAAAGAATTACCTATTTTGAGTCATCTGACCACAGAACAGTTTTCCATTTTTCCTCAGCCCATTTAAAATAAGCTATTGCCCAGAGAGGACGGCAGTGTTTCTGGATTGTGTTCACATATGGCTTCTTCTTTGCATGATACAGCTTTAACTTAGGCTTGATTCCTCCCTATTTGTGCACTTTATTGCAGAAAACAAGCAGTTGCTCTGCCCTGCATTCTTGCACTTCACTAGTTTTATCTGTTCCTAGGGTAAGGACAGAATTTGGGAAAAGAGCCTTCAGCTTTGCTGCCCCCTCTGCGTGGAATACCCTACAGACGGAACTGAAACTCTCCGAACTTATTCCACTTGGAGCCTTCCACTCTATCCTGAGGGACAGACAGTGTGAGACCACTGAACAGTGCCGGTGTTTTAAATCTTAAATTGTTGTTTGTTGTTGTGTTACAGCTCCTGCACTTGAAAACACTACTGCACCTCTATAAGTGTATGTTTTAATCTATACTGTCACTTCTTTGTATCTGTTCTTATGACATGTGCCGCTGACCTCTTGGCCAGGTCACCCTTGTGAAAGAGATCCTGATCTCAATGGGTTTTTATCTGGTTAAATAAAGGTTAAATAAAAATAAATAAATAAATAAATAACTTGAAATTGTACCAGGCATGGCCAACAGACCTTGATTTCTGGAAGTGTTCCTGAGCCCATGCAGTGATTTCCAGTAGAGAATCATAACAGTTTATAATACAGTGCTGGCCTAAAACTCACAAATGTCCAATGTCACCTTTGGCCTTGTCCCTTATGGGCAGAGATTTCTCCAGATTCTCTGAATCTTTTGATGATATTATGAGCTGTACATGGTGGGATAATCAAAGTCTTGTGGAACATTTTTCTGAAATTGTTCTACAATATTTAGATGCAGACTTTTGTAGATGGTGAACCTCTGCCAATCTTTACTTCTGAGAGACTCAGCCTCTCTAAAATCCTCCTTTTATACCCAGTCATGTTACTGACCTGTTGCCAATGAGCCTAATTAGTTGCAATATGCTCCTCCAGCTGTTTTCAATGAGTACCATGTACTTTTCCGGCTCACTGGTCACTGTTGCCCTGTCCCAACTTTTTTGAGATGTGTTGTCATCAAATTTAAATTGAGCTAATATTTCTTTTAAAATGGTAAAATGTCTCAGTTTCAGCATCTGACATGTTTTTCATGTTCACTTGGGAAATAAAATAAATCATTGTAATCTGTTTTCAATTACATTTTACACAGTGCCAAGACTTTTTTCGAATTGGGGTTGTATGCTTTTAGTTACTTTTATATATTTTTGTCATCTATTGGTTGTTACCTCAATGGATGTGACATATGATTAATACCATGGATGTGTGAAACAGTCTGGAAGCATATTTTTCTTTCCAACTGGTCACCCAAACTGATGACAAAGTTTTATTTTCCTCTTTGTTTAATGTGATTTCTGGTTTCCCTGCTGTTATCAGTTTCCTTTTCCTTCACCATTGTTGTTCCCACACTGAAATCTTATCCTTCATTAGTCTCCAAAGCTGGCAGAGCATCATCCCATCAGCTCCCCATCTCCTCCCACACGTCCTCGCTCTCTTTGCTGAGCAGCCATGCCAAACAAACTACTCTGAGACGACTCGGACAGAGACAACAAGACGGCCAAACAAACAAAAACATCTCAAACAAGCAGAGGGAATTGAGTTCACTGCATAATAAAGTGGGAAAAGTTATTATTGGCCAGAGTGCCTGTAAAAAGTATTCACCCCCTTGGATACTTCACTGATTTTATAAATCATTCATGGGCAATATTTTTTTTGACAAAAAAACTTTCTCAAGTCACAGTCAAAACACATTTATACGAAATAATGTGAATTAATTAAAGATACTTAAGGTAAAATAAGTGACTGCATAGATATTCACCGCTTTCAAGCCAGTATTTAGTAGATGCACCTTTGGTTGCAATCACAGCACTCAGTCTGTGTGGATAGGTCTCAATCAGACTTGCACATCTGGACACTGCAATTTGACTCCGTTCTTCTTTGCAAAACTGCTCAAGCTCTGCCAGCTTGCACAGGGATCGGCCCTTTAAAAGTCTAACCACATACTCTCTATTGAATTGAAATCTGGGCTTTGACTTGACCACTCTACTGTATTCACTTGGTTGTTTTTTAAACCATTCCTGTGTAGCTGTCGCTGTATGCTCTGAGTCATTGTCTTGCTGGAAAATAAATCTTCTTCCAAGCAGTAGTTTTCTTGCAGATTGGATAAGATTCTCCTCCAGGATTTTCCTATTTTTGATGCATTCATTTTACCCTCCAGCTTTACAAGCCCTCCATGGCCAGGTGCTGAGAAGCATCCCCACAGCATGATGCTGCCACCAGCGTGCTTCACAGTGGGGATGGTGTGTTTGTGGTGATGTGCACTTCAAACATAACCTTTTCTCTCAGTTGCTTGGAGTGTTCTTTTGTCCTCATGGTGTAATGGTAACCAGGAATACTGATTAACCAGTGGCTGGACCTTCCTGACACAGGTGTCTTTATATTATAAACATTTGAGACACATTCACTGCAATCAGGTAATCCCAATTTCACTAATTGTGAGATTACTAGCACCAACTGGCTGGACTTCTGTTGAGTTAGGTCAGTCACTTTAGTTAATTGACTTGACTTGACTATTTTGTAGAGATCTGTTTTCTTTTTGGTATTTTTTTTGTCAAAATTATATTGACTATGATTGATTTATAAAATCAGTATAAGGGTAAAACATCCAAGGGGTGAATTCTTTTTATAGGCACTGTCGATATCAGCCCAGAAAGCTGACAACTTTTATCCATGTGTGGAAAGAAATGTGGAGATGCATCAAAGTTATTTCACTTTCTACAGTGAACTTAGTTCATGCCATGTAGTGTTCACTAGAGGGCAGCAGCAATCATTAGACTGCAACACTCAGGCTGCAGATGGATTAAAGAGAAGTCAGAGAGAAAAAGTTTGGTTTTAAAAGATTCAAAAAAGTGAAATCAGAGAGCACAGATAAGATTTAAGACCAACTCTAGAGGAGCTGTGTTTTATGTCCCATTATCTATGAATGCATCAAACAGTGATCCAGAGAGGAGGAAGTATATGGTGTGCTCTTAGGGTGTGGTAGGCTTTACTAAAATACAAAGACTTGATTTAAACAATAAAAAGGAAAATGTTTTCCATAAAAATCTTGCTTCAAATAAATAAAAAAGGAATAATGAACAATATAAGATAAGATGTGTTAAGAATGATGTTTAGAATATAGTCATAAGACTGGAGAAAGTCTGAATTTTTCCATCAGCTGCAAAGAATAAAAACATGGATCAGCCTCTGTTTGGATTCATGAGCTCTGAGCTTAGGAAGAAATTAAATGCTTCTACTTTAACCTGCAGGTGCTGAATGTTTAAACATAAAACCCCTCAAACCTCTTCAGAAAACGTGAGCTCAGCTGGGATGATTCATTTGTTTTGCATTATAAATCACCTGAATCCAAAGTTTAGACTCTTCAGCACCACATTAACCACCTCAAGTACATAACAGCATCAATGTCTGCACATGCTGGGGCTGTTTACATGCAGAAGGATTTCTATGCAGTCTGTGGAGCTCCAAAGCATTGCAAAATGAGGTTTTCTGATAATTGTTGGATTGGCATGAGAGAGGAACACAGCTGGCCTTGTTTGTGCATGGCGGTAGGGGGTTTTACCATGAGTCAGGTTTGGCTGGGGCCTTGTGAACCAAGGGACCTCAAGATTTAGGCATTACCGGCATGAATCAAATATGAGGTTTATGTCTTAAATTACTTATGATGGGTCAAGAGTGAATAACAAGGTATCAAAACAGATTTTATCTTAAAAGGTCCCTGGGGAGACCCTCTGGCCCCAACAACAAGGTCCCCAAATATGTCTTTAAACCAGCAAAACACAGTAAGTTAGATCACTATAGACGCAGTAAAACACTGAATTGGTGGATTAATGTGCAGTAAAATGACATGCAATTAATAAAAATGCACAATTTTCTGCAGAAGAATGGCCAGTGCTCCATCACATATAACTTTTATGCATGTAGGGTGCTAAGGGTTCATCACGGTGCCCGATGTGCCACAGTCTAGGGCAGGAGAGGGGAGGAAAGGCAACCAAGGTCAAGCTCGACAGTATTTCTTTTGTCCGGGCCTCTTCTCCCCTAGTGATACACCGGGAGACCACTGGCGGTTTTCAGGCTGTTGGGACATCCACAGCAAAACCAGGGGCTTGCAGCTGCCCCACCACAACCGCTAGTCCCACTAGCCGTGCTTTTTCAACTGGTTAGTTTCCCATGCCCTTGGTAATGACATCCAGAGTGACCCCATGAGGTACGATCAGGGTTGTGTCAGTCCTTCGTCTCGCCCGATGACTCAGGCAGGCTTACATGTACCAGAGCCCTGTGATGGACGCTTTCTTAACCTCGATTTCTGACCACTCCCACAGCACATGACATCAACCCCACCTGCAACAGATCTGTCCCCTCCCGCCCGTGTCCTGTGCAGATTCTGGCAGTCCATGTTAAATATTTAGAATAACAGTCCGTTCCATCAAAAGGATGGCGATATTAATTTGTTCATGTCAGCATCACCTTGACAAAGTTTTAGCCCTGAATGAAGGAAACTCAAAGAAAACAACGTCATTCACTGCAAATTATTTGGTGCGTACCAAGATTCAAAAACTTAGCTGAGGAAGTGTTAGATAATTTATCTTCCTTTTTTTCTTTTGGATTGTCTTGTCTTCCTTTGGCATTAAGAACATATTCCTTGTATGGTGATTGCCATTTGCTCTGCGGTGCAAAAACTATGTTAAAATTTCTTTGAGCCATAAAAAGGTCTTAAATGTTAGACAGACTGATTTTGAGAATGTGCAGAAACCCTGACTCACTGTTGATTGAGCTGACAGTTTAATAAATTGTGACAGTTATCATACTTGCAATCCTGGTTGTGATTTCAGTAGATACATTAAGATGTACATGGTCTAAAAATATGGACTGGTTTTAAGTTTTATGGTTTAGTTTTAACATAGATTTAAACTGGGGCTGCACAGTAGCACAGTGGTTAGGGCTGTTGCCTCACACCAAGAAGGTCACTGGTTCACTTCCCAGTCAGGGCCTCTCTGTGCGGAGTTTGCATGTTCTCCCTGTGCATGTGTGGGTTCTCGCCACGTTCTCCGTTTCCTCCCACCACCAAAAACATGCTTGTTAGGTTGAAATACTAAAAATATATTGAGTATATTTCAGTTATTTTTAGGCTGTAGGAAGTTTAGTTTTAAGCAGTCTCAGCTGAAAACCAGCATTTTCTGCTTATTTAAAGCCATTTGAAGGATTCTGTTGACTTCCTTATTTCTAGATTTAGCAACCTTATTTTAAGATATCTTATCAAGTCAGATTCTTGCAGCATGGACAGATAATTTTACTTGTTTTGAGTACCTTTCTTCTCAGATTTAGTGTTTTTAATCTTATATCAAAGCAGTGTGTGTAATAGTGCCATACATCCTCATTGGAGGATGAGCTGGAGAGATGCACAATGAAGAAGGTGAAGGCCATTCTGAGGAACATGGATCATCCACTTCATATCTCCCTAAATGACCAAAGAAACAATGGTGTTGGACGGCTCCTCTCTCTTTGCTGCAGGACAGAAAGATAGAAGATCTTTCATACCATCAGCAATAAGACAATATAATTCTACCATAAACATATGAGACTCCAGACAAATGAATATCCCTTCAGGGATAAATAAAGTTATTGTATTCTACTATATTGTATACATGGATAAAACCGCAGCTGGGAGCCTCAGATTGATTTAACTCCTGGTTATGGCTTAGTGACAGCGATGTCAGAGTTATATTTACCAACCTTATTGACATTTTTTTAAGTCATACAGAGGTGAAATTGTTTCCTGATCTCTGGAAAGTTTGTGCGTCATTAAAACGGCAGCGCACTCCCATCAGCACTAACAGAAAGTGGACTTATCTTTGCTCTATAAATCCTGTGCCATTACCATCATCATTAGATCCTTACTGAAACACGGCCAATTTGCATGGAAAGGGGTGTTTTTTTTCCCTAAATAACTGCATAATGGCTCAGTGTCTCTGCGTGCCAGTGCATATACAATGCACTTTATTGAGGAGCATTAACAAAGCAACAAACGTAACAGCTGTGTTGAGAAATATGGGCTCATTCTCTTGCTATCTGCTACTGACCATCATGTGTAAAGTAATAAAAGTAAAATTACTTATTTTAAAATGTGCTCAATAAAGTACAAGTCCAAAAAAATGCTCCTTAATAACAATAATTTGAGTAGATGTAATTAGTGTTGTCTACACCTGCTTTTTTAATTTACTTGAGTGGAAATTATCACAAATCAGCTAACCTTGGGGACAGCATAGTGCACACTGATGAAAAGACATGGGCTGGAGCACTCAGGGGCCCCTGTGGGGGTTGCTTGTTACTCAAAATACTTGTCCCAGTTAACCGGACACACTGGATAGTCTTTCGACATATCCACAGCATTGAAAAAAATGTTTCACATCTATCTGGGCAACAGCCCATAGATGGTGGTTAGGAAGGGCAGAACTTAAAAAAAACTTGAAGAGTGTCCACCATTGTGATGTCTCAACATGATTCTTCACTATCAGTGGAGCCCGTTGGTCAGTTAAACTCTTGCTAAAGCCCATCAGAAGAAGGTCAAAAACATATTTTCACCAAGAAAGCCCTCAGTGTGGTTCTTTCCTCTTCTCTTGATTAAAAAAGTCCAGTTCTGATCAAATTGCCGCTATAGCTGCATCCACGCTAATGCTTGCTATTGTTTACAAGCTTGCAGTCACTTCAGCTAAATCATGCCCCTGTCTACCGCCTCTTTCTTCTGCGATGGTGCTGACTGGTCTGGTCATTCTGACTGGGAGCAAGCGTATCAGCTTGAAGATGTGCAAGATCCACCTGGTGACAGACATGGAATCTGGACAACCGTCTGCTGTGCATGGTTCAGTGTAAGAAGAATTGAAACAGTCACAACAGTACATGGGGGCAAATAACGGCAAGTTTAATCATTATCACTCCTTTACATGCACTTCTAATCTGAAATCTGAGAATGTGCATGCTCTATTGAACATGATTTCTTCTTGTAAGTGCTCAAGGACAGCAAATAAAATGTCTGCACACCAGGAAGCTCCCGTTTAAGGAACTGTTAGATACTCTTGCTCAAACTCAGCACATCCATGTAAATCTTTTGTTTTCTTCCTCCTTATCATTTATTTTATCATAAAATGCAACTTCCCTCACTTCTTACTGTAATACATGCAAGAATTTGCATCATCACGGTCAGTGTTTGCCCATATCATTATGACTAATAAGCTCTGCTTATTTCTTTATTTGCACAACCTTTAAAGCAGGATACATCCCAGTCTCACCAAGTGGAAGATTCACATCACCAGTCTTTAAGAAAGACATGCAGGTTCTTTTAAAGTCCTTCCTGTGCTGCATTATCTGGATGTTAACTGCAATAAATATGATTCCCATAGAAGTCTTGCATGGTCAGAATCAGCAGAGGTGACTGGTTTCAGCTGCCAGGTTTGTGTGTTACTATCAGCTGCCTGCATTGGGAAATATTTCATGAACAAATCAATAAGAAGCTCTGTGGTCTGAAGCTGAAAGTCAGTGTAACATAACTGAAGGGTTTAAGAGTCTAAAATGAAGTAATTTAACCCAGAGTGACTCCTAAAAATGAAGCCAAACCAAAGAATCTCCCATTACATCCAAACCTGGATTATCATGTCACCAAGTGTGGCCCTGACTGATGGTATTACAACGACTGAGGAACTACAGGAGACGATCAAAAGAGCCGAGCTGTAAGATGATAGCAGCTGGGGCGAGAAGTTGGCAACTATCACCAACGCATATGTCCGAGGGAATATCCTAGGCAGCAGTCAAAGCAACCACATGGCAACGATCACTCCTGAGACCCATGCTTTTGCTTAAAAAAAATTTCAGTTTTTCCCAGTTATCTGGGACAAGTAGGACCTGATAAGTTGAAAAGCTAAAGAAGCTAAGTTTTACCCTTTTACTGATTTTATAAATCAATTTTGGGCAATATAATTTTTCTTTTTAGACAAAAGAAAACATATAAAAAAAACTTTTAAAAGTCAAAGTGAAAACAGATTTCTAGAAAGTATGTCTGGAAGGTCCAGTCACTGGTTAACCAGTATATCTGGCTACCATTACACCATAAAGACAAAAGAATACTCCAAGCAACTCAGAGGAAAGGTTACTGAAAAGTATAAGTGAAGGAATGGATGCAAAAAAATTCCAAGGCACTGGGTATCCCATGGAGTTGAGACAAATCAACAAGCAAGAAGGAGACTAGTGAGAGAAGCCACCAAGACAAATATGGTCGCCAAAAGGCATGTGGGAGACTCCAAGGTCAAGTGGTAGAAAGTTCTTTGGTTTGATGGTGGCCATAAGACAAGACATGTTGTGCACCACAAACACACCATCCACACTAGCACAGTGGTGGCAGCATCATGCTGTGGGGATGCTTCTCAGCAGCAGGCCCTGAGTGGCGTGCAAAGGTGGAGAGTAAAATGAATGCGGCAAATGTAAGAAAATCCTGGTGGACGATCTTATTCAGTCTGCAAGAGAAGTACAGCTTGGGAGAAGATTTATTTCTAGCAGGACAATGACCTGAAGCATACAGTGAAAGCTACACAGAAATGGTATAAAAACAATAAGGTGACTGTTCTGGAGTGGCCAGAAGAATAAAAGAATGCAGCCAAAGCTGACGTGAAGGGGTTGAATATTTATTCAGTCACTTATTTTACCTTAAATAGTTTGATTTAATTGACATTACTTTGCAGAAATCAGTTCTTACATTAAAATTAAAAAGGGTTGTTTTGGTCGAAAATCCAGATTTTATTGACCATGGTTGATTTATAGAACCAATATAAGGGTAAAACATCCAAGGGGGTGAAAACTTTTCATAGGCGCTGTATATTTGGGGTTGGTCATTTCGCTGGAATACTGAGACAAGTCAGTCTTCTCAGGCTCCTGCATTCGCAGCTCTCTGTCCCAGGTTTACTGATGTTTATTTTCTCTCAGATGGTTTTTTCATCATCCAAAAGATAAACATGATTGCCTAACAACCCTCCTGGCGTCTTGTTTGGCCTTTCCTGTCCGTGTTGTTGTTGTTCCTCGTGCACATGGATGCAAAGTACCAGGAAAGTCCACTGTTGACAACCTGGTCACATGCCTTCTGAGAAATAAAAAGTTGCGTAACAGCATCGTTGGCAGGTCAGATTTAAGTTTTACTAGTTCATGACATTGCGTCAGTCAATTGAGTTAGAAAGCAAGGTGGGAACTTGGCTGAGGTGCAAAAGAATCCACACTAATGAGATAAAATAAGCTGATTCATCTGAGTCATTACACACAGTTGTAAGATTCATGTTGGGACCTGCCAAATACCTGCCCCGTTTCTCTGGTAGCAGATTACAAAACACAACTGAAAGTTGAAGATTGGGAGAATTTTGAGAAGATTTCACAATAAATAAAATCCTCCCTAATAAAAGAAAGTTTCCTGTCATTAGTTTCTAAATGAGGGGTTTCAGTTTTTAACTGTGGGACACATTCAGCCTCTGAAGTTTACCAATGAAGTTTCTCTGCAGGCGTGACTCGACAAAAAGTTATCCAAACAATCCTCCTTTTTTTGTCTGTCTCAAACACTCAGCCAACGGTGAGGATAAGAAAAGGAGGACACTACTCAAGAAATTCACTACATTCTGGAGTACTTTACTGTAAAGGAAGTCGAAAGTAAGGGATTTGGGTTGGTATTTGTGGTGCTTGCATCAAACTAGAAGGTGCTGTTTGATTATGAGAATATCAAATAATATACATGATCTAGGTTTCTAAAATACAGATAGTTAGAGAAGAAATGCTGTAATCTTTAAGGGTTAGAGCTACTTTTTATATTGGCCCTAATATTTTGGTGATAAAAGTAAATGCGACACGTAAATTCATGGTCAAACACTCTTTAAAGAGTTTAGGAAAAAAGCTTCAAAGGTAGTCCACATTTTGTGCACCGAACTACCCCCATTCATAATTATAATCGAATTCTTTAGCTTACATTTACTCTTTATTGTGTTGTGATAATGGTTTTTGAATTAATCTTCACTTTTACTGGCATTTTCATAGACACTTAACATGACAACAGATGAGATATTAAGTTTTAAAGAGAAGTCAGTATAAAACCAATTTCTTATTCAATATGTCAAATTCAGCCACCAGGGGGCTCTCAATTAAACAATTGCACAATATGACAAGTGTGTAACAGCATTGTCCATCTCTGCTGTTTACTTCTTCTTTTGAATTGACGACTGTTCAATTAAATGGCGACACAGTGAGACCTCATTTATAAATGCATATAACAAAGGAATGGTCACTTTTTATATTAATATAGAGTTTTAATTGCAAAGAATGACTGTTGTATGATGTGTTGATCATATGTACTAAGGCATGGACAAAACAGAGACAACCTGCCCCGGTCTCCCCCACTCACATCTTAATAGTAGTATGTTTATTATTGTAAGTCAGCTTAGCATTTGGAATTAACCATTACACATTTGTAGGGAATAGATGTGCATTTGTAATATCTCAGAGGAGCAAAGTTGTGATTTTAAACGGACTTTTGTGTGTCACATTATTTTATATAAATAATACAGTACTGCATAACAAAGAAAAATTCCATCCAATCTTGTATGATACACTATGATACATTATGATATGGTATAAAAGGCTTACGATATATAAAACATTACTTAAAAAAACGATATTATAATATATGATGCAATACAATAAGATAGATAGAAGATAGACATGATATACAGTCGCTAGAAAAAGTATGTGAACCCTTTGAGATTTCTTGGATTTCTGCATAAATTGGTCATCAAATGTGTTCCGATCTTCATCTAATTCACAACAATAGACAAACATGGTCTGCTTAAACTAATACTGCACAAAAAATTTTATGTTTTCATGTTTTTATTTAACAAAACATGTAAACATTCACAGTGCAGGGTGGAAAAAGTATGTGAACCCCTAGGCTAATGACTTCTCTAAGAGCTAATTGGAGCCAGGAGTCAGCCAACCTGGAGTCCAATCAATGTGATGAGATTGGATGTGTTGCTTAAAGCTGCCCTGCCCTATAAAAAACACACACCAGTTTTGAGTTTGCCCTTCTCAAGAAGCATTGCCTGATGTGAACCATGCCTAGCACAAAAGAGCTCTCAGAAGACCTACGATCAAGAATTGTTGACTTACATGAAGCTGGAAAGGATTACAAAAGTATCTCTAAAAGCCTTGATGTTCATGTGTCCACGTAAGACAGACTGTCTACAAATGGAGAAAGTTCAACACTGCTGCTACTCCCAATAGGCATGGCTGTCTGGTAAAGATGGCTGCAAGAACACAGCACAGAGTGCTCAATGAGGTGAAGAAGAATCCTAGCGTGTCAGCTAAAGACTCACAGAAGTCTCTGGCACATGCTAACATTTGTGTTGACAAATCTACAATAAGTAAAACATTAAACAAGAATGGAGTTCATGGGAGGACACCACAGAGGAAGCCACTGCTGTCCATAAAAACATTGCTGCACATTTGAAGTTTACAAAAGAGCACCTGGATGATCCACAGCACTACTGGCAAAATATTCTGTCCATAGATGAAACCAAAATTGAGTTGTTTAGAAGGAACACACAACGCTATGTGTGGAGAAAAAAAGGCACAGCACACCAACATCAAAACCTCATCCCAACTGTGAAATATGGTGGAGGGGCCATCATGGTTTGGGGCTGCTTTGCTGCCTCAGGGCCTGGACGGATTGCTGTCATTGACGGAAAAATGAATTCCCAATTTTATCAAGACATTTTGCAGGAAAACTTAAGACCATCTGTCCACCAACTGAAGCTCAACAGAGGATGGGTGATGCAACAGGACAACAACCCAAAGCATAGAAGTAAATCAACAACAGAATGGCTTCAACAGAAGAAAATACACCTTCTGGAGTGGCCCAGTCAGAGTCCTGACCTCAACTCAACTGAGATGCTGTGACATGACCTCAAGAAAGCAATGCACACCAGACATCCGAATAATATTGCTGCACTGAAACAGTTTTGTAAAGAGGAATGGTCCAAAATTCCTCCTGACCGTTGTGCAGGTCTGATCTGCAACTACAGGAAAGGTTTGGCTGAGGTTATTGCTGCCAAAGGAGGGTCAACCAGTTATTAGCCTAGGGGTTCACATACTTTTTCCACCCTGCACTGTGAATGTTTACATGTTTTGTTCAATAAAAACATGAAAACATATAATTTTTTGTGCAGTATTAGTTTAAGCAGACTGTGTTTGTCTATTGTTGTGAATTAGATGACAATCGGAACACATTTGATGACCAATTTATGCAGAAATCCAAGAAATCTTAAAGGGTTTACATACTTTCTCTAGCAACTGTGTGATATGATACAACATGTCAATCGTTGCTAGTAGACAGATAGTTCGTGAATGGGAAAAACCTGAATGCAGTGAATGTGTTCCAATGACTGTGGTATAAAGACACCTGTGTCTACAATTAATATTCCTGGCTACCATTACACCATGAAGACAAAAGAACACCCCAAGCAACCCAGAGAAAAAGTTATGAAAAGTACAAGTCAGGGGATGGAAACAAAAAAAAATTCCAAGGCTCTGAACATCCCCGAGGTTAAGTTAAAACCATCACCAAGAAATGGAAGGAATATGACGCATGTGTAAATCGCCTTAGACGAGGCCACATCGAGGAAATCTTGAATCAGATCTCCACCAGAGTTTGCCAAAAGGCATGTGGAAGAAAGTTGGTGGTTTTTTGGCCTACAGACAAGGTGCTATGTTTGGTGGACACCAAACAATGCACATTTCCACTGTGAGTCATGGTAGGGGCAGCATCACGCTGTGGGGAAGCTTCTCAGCAGCCAGCTGCTAGAAGGATTGTAAAGGCAGAGGGTAAAATGAATGCAGCAATCTTATTCAGTCTGCAAGCGAACTACTGATTGGGGGAAGATTTATTTTACAGCAAGACAATGGTTAAGCATTCAGCCAAAGTTACACAGAAGTGATTTAAAGACAAGGTAAATGTTCTGGAGCAGCTGAGTCAAAGCCCAGACCTCAACTGAATAGATAACTTGTGGCTGCACTTGAAAAATGCTGTTCAAACTCTGCAAAACTGCAGTCACTTATTTTCCCTTACATATTTTCATTTAATTGACATAACTTTGTAGAAATCTATTTTCAATCTGACATGAAAGAGTTTTTTTGTTTGTTTTCAAAGAGCCTATTTTTTTTTTAGACTGTGATTGATTCATAAAATCAATAAAAAGGTAAAACATTGATGGGGGCTAATTTATAGTCTATTTAAAGGCACTGTAAATGAAAAGCTTAAAATTCCCATCTCTTGTTCTTATCAAACCTTCAGTTTGGTTATTTCTTAATATTTTTCAGCCCTCTGTAAATTCCTGAAGCTTGTAACTTTCCAGTGATTGAGTTTATTTAATAACTCAAAGGAGTAATAAAGTTATTAGGTTGTGTGCATTCTTTATACCTGCATAAATCAAACTTAAGCACAGTTTCCGGGAGAGGAAATACCCTAAGCATTGGAGATCATAATGATGCTGGAGCACCTTTGCCTTTGATATTGCCCACCATGCCGGTTCAGTTTGAACTCCGCCCACACACACACTATTTAAAACCCTCAATGTCAGCAGGCACTCAGCTTCACACTGGAGAACTTGATCTTGACCAACACGTCTCAATTCATAGGAGAAAACTTCAGTACTAAATCCAGAGCCTGAGCTGTAAATACTAAGAAGGTAAGACTTAACTTATGTAACCAGATAGCATAGTCATAACATGCACAGGTATTTGCATACTATGTTGAAGGTGCATTTTAAGACATTTTCAGCAGTTAGTGCACAAGTTTAATGTGAGTCTAGGTGGGAGTTTAGGAGCACAGTTTAATGAGAAAATAAGGATGTTTAAAGTGCAGATATTTTGTTTTGAAAGTGAGGTAAAAGTGCACTAAAGTAGAATGACTGCATTTTGATCAGCAAGTAAATTGAATTTTATTACTTCTCCCCCCAGCTTTCATCATCAATCTCAACTGTCAGAGAAAGCTTGGATATCTGAACCCAGCATCAATCTCTTGAGAGCATTTTTCTTTTTTTTTTCCCGCTTCCTCTCTTTTTCCACTTCATTTTTCCCACTCTTGGGATTTAAACGTCTCCCGGTCCGTGTGGTCGCCCCCTCCTTCCTGGAGAGGGTGTAAAGTGAACGTTGACCCGGAGATGCGGTCCTTTCTCCCGCTGACTGTGTATTGCATCAGCCTGGTTTCCCTCCAGCAGCTGCTGGCTCTGCCGGCGGAGGAGCGTCCCGACACGAACAGGTAGGACATGCTTATTTGGGCTTAATATTTTAATAAATAGTGTAATAGACTGCTCTCTTCACTCTGATTGGCTGGAACAAGTTCTTAAAATAACGTTCGACGAGCGTGAAGCCGCCTTACAGTTGATATGAATGTCCTTGCGCCAACTGATATTTTCCAACTTGGTTAGGTGACTTAAAACGTACGTTTTGGTGATTAAAAATAACTGAAATAGTGTTATTTGGATTAAAGTATGTGTTTAACATTTTGAGTAACACCATCAATATGACCTGCAAAACTTTAGTTAGCTTAATTTTATACTTTCCTTGCTTTACAAAGACTATTTCTTGATATTAATTTACTTTACAGCTGAACTTTTGTTTTTGATTGTGAACAATCACAAAATTCAGTTCAACTTGTTAAAGTCATCTAAAAAAACCTCCCTTGGCTTCATTGGTCTGAGCCACAGGTTGACTGATGTCTCAAGAGCCACGCTAGCTAGAAAACTTACCTTTACGATTCTTTGTTCCAGTTGAAAGTGAACAAATTTGTCCTAATTTAGCGATTTATTTTCTTTTCAGCTTGAATTTTGCTTTGTTTCATACACAGCTATTATTAATGATCAATAATTTGATCATTACTTAAGAAAACCGTCTCAAAATGATTTTAACAAGGTGCAAGTTGAAGTTAGCCGCAAAACTTTAGTTAGCGTAATTGTTCTTCATTCCTGCCACAAGGGGACGAATTTCTCCTCATAGAAATTCATTTATCTGAGCTTTTGCTTTATTCACATACACATCTATTATAAATAAACACTCAATAGTTATCCTTCCTTAAACTACCCTGTACACTACAAAAATAAACCCCATTGTTTGCGAGAAAATGTCTGTTAGCTTAACTTGTCTTTGTCCTTTAGCTTCAAGGGGACTGATTTCACCTCATATGTTTACTTCTAACTGAGCTTTTGCTGTATTCATGCACATAACTGTTATAAAAAAAGTTGTCATTAACCTTCCTAAATTTACATGTTTATTTTAGAAAATAATAGTAGGGATAAAGAAAACATCAGTTAGCTTAATTTGTCCTCAACTTCTCGTTGTCCTTTTGCTTCAAGGGGACTAATTTTACCTTATATATTTACTTTAACTGAGATTCTACTGTATTTAAATACACAGCTGCCATAAATCACAAAAAAATTAATATAATCCTTCCTAAAACTTACCTGAAATAGTTTATATATGCAGTTAAAGCTTGCCCAAAAAACATTTTCTAGTGTAATTTGACCTTTATCCATGCCTCAAGATGACTAATCTCTCTTTTTTTACTATTTCACTGAAGTAGTTGATCATTTATATACCAATATGTCACAAATAAACACAAATTAATGGCATTTCCCCTCCTAGAACTGTCGCTTTTTTTGTAACATATTAGTCAAAGTTAATATTTGTTGTCTAAATCCAAACAATGAGCACATACAGAAAGGTTGATTCATTTTAGCACGTAGCCTGTGCAATAAATCACATCAGTGTTAGCTGCTGGGTGTAAAAGATGTGAAAGCGTTATTTTGTTGTTTCGGAAAGATAGTGGATAATGTCAACTGCAAGGTCAAAGGCTCTGCCACGATACAATAAAGCACTTTATCTCTCCTTGAGAAAAGTCCTGCTGTGGAAAAGTGAAAGTTGAACTTTTTGACATTCAAATAAACCTTGTTAATAACTACAAAATTAAAAAGACCACAACAGACTATGTATTTTTTTAAATTACAGCCTTTTATTTGAGCTGTAGTAGTTCTGTTTTCTAAGAGTGAAACAGAAAGTAGGCTAAAGTGTAAAGGCTTATCCCGAGGTCACGCAGGTTATTTCACTAGGATGGGATTAAAAGTGAAATCTGGCATATCTACTGTAAATTTGTCTCAAACTGTGTTGTAGTTTTCCAGTCTATCCATCTGTGTACGTCATAAATCAGGTTAATTGCGTCACACATTTGAACAATTCAAGTTTTATTTACTTAACTTTGTCAACATGATTGGTTATTCTCTCTTTTCTTTTTCTATCCCTTCCTCCTCCTGTGGAACCAGACACCGGTCACGAGTTACTATTTCTAGAGGTTTTGTTTTGTTTAATCTCCATGTGATTCCGTGTGGAAAACTGTAATTTCCGAGGTGGGAAAACCAGTTTGTCCCTCATGAATAGCCCAGCAAGAAATGCCAGCATGGGTTTATTGTAAAGGATCTTGTTTAAGGTACCACCTGTACTTTTCCACACCTCAAGTTTCAGAACATTCATTAACAAAGCCGTGTGTAAAAGAGGAGGATACAGCACAGCAACCAGTTTGATTACTAACAGTCTAACAGACATACTTAGTACAGTGACAGTTTCCCAGCTGGGATGTGTGAGGGAGGCTTGTTGGGCGATGCAATATGTGTGTGGTATTTCTTAGTTGGAGAGCGTGAAGAATGTGGATGAGTTGGTGTGTGGGCGCCCTCTTCTGGGGGAGTTTGGATCCACAGCTGCTGGGACAATCATCAACCAGAGATCTGGGGACTTTAGGACAGGTGCACAGCCCTTGTAAAGATACCTTTACCATTTTGAACAGTTTATCCTTTGCGGCAGCATCTTTAAGTTCTGAGCAGAGCTGTGTTAAAAGAACATTTGAGCTGAACTGTGGTGCCTAAGTGCACATGTAATGGTTTGATCAACATCATTAGATCATTTATAGGCATTTTTGCGTTTATGAGATAAAAAACACCAAAGGGGATGAAACGAAATGTGGGAAAAGAGAGTGAAGGATTGCAAGAAGAAATAGTGAAAAAAAGCCTTATTTGAAACTGGGGTCCATTTTATAAAATATGCAACTTGCAATATCTCACTTAAAGTGATGTTTACGAACGAGAAACGGCAGATTATGCACAGGCTTGCATAATTAGTCAGACTGAAATTTATCTGCATGTTGCAAGGCAAAATTGTAAAATGGGAAACTTGCAACAATTAGCGTTGGGGCATAAATCAGACCAAAAAAAGACAAAAATAGTCAGAGAAAGAATGTTTGTAACAACCTCCCATAGAAATGAAACCCTTTCAAAGAAATAAAACCACTTTTAAAATCTTAAAAGTTAAAAAAAGGCCTATGTGACAAGGAGAGTCTGCCACCACTTTGCACATATTTTAGGTAGCGTTCAAGTGCATCAATGTTGCCAAATCCTTGACTCTCCAGGTCTCTCTGTGTCCCTAGGCAAGACACGTAACCCAAACACTGACTGCTGCTCTAGATATCGTCGGTTAATTCTGATTAATCTCCCCATTTTGAAATGCCACCAGTCTCATTTTATATTGTTACTGTCTTAAACTAAAGGTAATTGACTTCTTGTTTGGATACAGACCTGCTTTTATTTAGTTAGGAAATAAGACATTTTAGGACATGAACTTAGCTTAGGAAAAAGGAGCTTGTTATGGATTGAAAAGGAAGCTAAGGGAATATTAAGACTGTCAGTATTTGAAACAAAAGGTGCAGATATCATTTGATATGTCCACTGAGCTATCTGTATCTTTTTAAGTGAAATGAAACACGTATGAGCCGGTGGAGTGCTGATGTGGCTTGATTAAGATGTGCTGAAAGGGGCGATTAAGCATGCTGTCAACTGCAATAAAAGAAAAGTTTATGCACTGATTACGGACATTTATACTGATGACCACTCTAAATAGCAGCTTCTGCATAGCAGCCATTCACACACTGGTGGAGTGAAAAGTTGTGAATGGCCGAGTGTGTCCTGCGGTGTAAAATGCGCTTTTCATGGTTAGATAACTAGAAAAGTGCTACAAGATTTACCATTTACCAACTAGCAGCCCTGCTAGGCATGCTCTGCTGGGAAGTTGCTATGGAAATATTATAATGCGGCATTAAAAGAAGGTAGTAAATATGGAAAAAATATCTGAAAAGGACTGAAAATATGTTTGATGTCCCTTTCATTTATATATCACTTATTAAAACAGAATTTTGCATACCTATTATAATACATAAGAAGATCCACATTTAATGGCAAAGCATGTCTTATACGTAGACACGGAAGATGTAGCGGTCGGATTTTTCTGAATGTACAGTGCCTTTAAAAGGTAAAATCAATAAATCAAAAATGGTGTATATAATTTGGCTTCCTAGTTACGTAACCACTTATTTTGCGTTCCATATTTTTGTTTGAATGACAATACTTTGTAGATATCAGTTTTCACTTTTTTGGTCAAAACAGTCAAATTATATTACCCATGACCCCAAGAGGCTGAACACTTTTGATAGGCACTGTATCCAAATGATAAACTGTAGTTGCTGTAGCCTAAACTAGAGAAAGAGAAACCTGGCAGCCTCTTTGATTGTGTGTCCTCATCCTCCTACACTAAACCTGTCCAGCCCTGCATTAATCCCCATCATTCTTCCCTCTTTGTGAAAGTGTTAACATCACTTCATGAGTCATTCTGCTGCAATTTCAAAACAACAGAAACGTGCATTAGCAGTTTGGGATTTATAAGTCAAAACGCACCTAAAGTTTTACACCACGCATGCTGGGGTTTGGGTTTCCTTCAATGCTTGGGTGCCTCCTTTTGATCAGACTTCTTATACTTCCATAAACTCTTAATTACACTGATTATTGGACATCATGTGCCTGCACAGGGATCTTTCCAGATGTTACAAGATTCTTGAGTTTGTAAACAAACTCAGACCTGTGTTTAGGTACTGTAGTTTATTTCAATCACAGTCTTATTTCACTTTGACTGCATGGTGACAGATTCCTTCCCTAGCATTTCCTACATCAGCCATAAATGTCTTGTCTGACTTTTAAAGGATGGTAAATTCTGCTCTTAACTCCATACAGTACATCCTGTTCTTTTTCCATCAACATGATAATGTACATGACTAGTTTACATTTCTTTGAGCTCTTTTGTCCGTCATTCCTTCTCCGTTCTGTTTTTGTGTCCAAACTGTCCCGATGTGTCCTGATAAGGACACAACAGAATCCCACAAAGATGCCTTAAAAATGGCTGATGGGTGTTTTCAAAACATGGAGAAATTGCATGTTCCTGGGGATAACACGCAAGGCATACCCTTCATTGTCTTTTTACATAATGTCCTGTGGTATTTTTTTTTAGGGAAAAATAGCCGGGGTCTGCAGCCAAACAACAAGTTAAATATGGCTTCAACAACAAGGCAGCTTTACAATACAGATTCCAGAAGTGAGTACGACTCATTGCTTTGAGACGAAAGACATGTCAAGCGTATTTGCGGTCAAGCTTTTGTTTCAATGACCAAATCGACCTGTGCTTCGGCTTGACCAGGGTACGATGACATGACAATGTGTGGTTAGCTTTTTTGGGGCACACTTGTTCCAGCAATCCCAAGGCCAAATGAAGTTTTCCCTGTGATGATTTGTTATAGATTAACCCTCTGTTGTAAGCCTGGATTTGAACTGCGTTGGCTCTAACGTAGATACTCTCAACATAATATTTACCTAGGGAACAGACTGAATCCGCCTCACACAGCGTGGCTCTGACTTGTTGACGTTTGTTGAGCCACTTGGCGCATGCAGTAACCTTTGAGTCCTTTCTCTTGATTTGCTATCTATTCTGACATGTTTTTGCCTTATCCAGAACAACAAGAACATTACTCTCACTTGATTGCGTTTACATTCACAGAAACCACTTATATACCTAAAGGATGATTTAAAGCAGGATTTCCCTGCTTTAAATCATCTGAAGAGTGGTCTCATGTATATTTCTCTGTATGCTGTGAACAGGATATTTAGCGTCAGCTGCCAAGAGCTGTATAAACTAGAGCAGGAAAACACATCTAGTATTTAAGATACATTAATGTCCTGTACATTTAAACAAGATATAAGGAGAGACAATATTGTTTGTTTTTATATATTGCATATTAATGTTGATTTGATCACTTGTCATAGAAACTAAGGTGTGTTTGGGCCAGGTACACAGCACAGACTTCAGGCTTAACTTGAAGTAGTCCCTTAAATGCTTCAGACTTGAGTGTTTTTATAAATGCCTGTAGCCTATAGGATGTTAAGTCAGTCAGCATAATTCCTCTTCCTTTTTCGCTTAATCTTTCCCCTTCTCTTTCTACGCTTCTTGCTACTACTCGCTAATAAAGCATGGGCTGTCACAGTCAAGACAGTGTAGCTGCAGACCGTTTATCTCTGAGAAATACACGCTAAAACTTAAGAAATTAAATCAGCTTTAACTTCCGTTTAGGGTTATGGTTACCCAGTGTTTAAAGTTAAAACCCTGACCTGTAAAACCTGACCACAGGTTAGCCGCGTAAACAGTCTGCTTACAGGAAAAAATCTTCCTCAATAAAAAACATTCTAATGCAGCAAACATAGTTTACATAGCTCTGTTAGCTGCATGAGCTACGTAGATAACAGAGCTAGACAGCCAACGTAGCTAAAGCTATGCTCAGAAAACAGCTATGTATCTGTTATCTTTGTAGCTAAGCTACTGTTACTGTGTTAACTAAAATTTACAATGTTAAAACACACTTAGCTACATAGCTAAGGAAGCTAACATAACTAAAGCTTAACTCACTTAGCAGGTATTTAAGCTACGTAGGTATGTCATTTACATAGCTATGTTAACCTTAGCTACATATCCTAAAGCTCACATTGCTAAAGAAAACTTAGCTACATTGGCTTATGAAGTAAGGGTAATTACAAAGCTAGAGAGCTATGTTAGCTTTAGCTAATGCTAACAAAGCTACAGTGAGCTACTGTTCATAACTACTTCTAAAATTGGTCTGTACATGATAATTAGACCTCTGGCCTTTGCAATGTGGTTGTTTCATGCAACTTTAGTCATAGAGAGGCCTGGTAGATGAAAGAAAACAGTAACCTACAAATCAAACACTTCTTTGGTACCACCACAACAACAACAGAAATCCTAGACACATCTAGGCAAATTACTGAGTTTAAGTAAAAGAAATAGCAGCCAAACTCCTACACGTGGCCTAGATTACTCAAATATTGTTCCCCTGTTTGGAAAAACTTGGTGGTTGTTATTGTATTACTTAAAGGTCATGAATCATTTCTAACTAGGTTTAAAGTTATGTTGAAATTCTCAGCTCTATGAGTTTAACTCCTGATCAAACAAAAGCTCATTGTGTTGACCTCACTCATTCTTCAGCAAACAGTTAGAGTTTAAACGTAGCAGCACATCATCGGACCGTATATTATTGCAAACCTGAACAAGGTGCTGCTGATAGAGGGAATATACATGCTTACAGGCCTAGTGTAATTTAGCGTCTACCTCAAGCATCATGCTGATGTATCTGTGATTGCAGCAGTAGTCTGTAGCCTGTAACCTGATAACCATTTATGACTTTACAGAAAATAAAAATACCAAGATGTATGTTGTCTATTGCCTTTCAGCAAAAAAATACCACTATATGATTTTTGGTCCATATTGCCCAGCCCTACTCT
Source organism: Cheilinus undulatus (assembly GCF_018320785.1). NCBI lineage: Eukaryota > Metazoa > Chordata > Actinopteri > Labriformes > Labridae > Cheilinus > Cheilinus undulatus. Next base: position 11,722,909 of record NC_054887.1, read on the forward strand.
CTCTTGATTCGTGTAAACACTCTCAGAAAATCCCTCATACACTAGCAGAATGATGTAAACCACCCTAAATCATCTCAAGTGAGGTCTCATATATTTAATTTGCGGCATATTGCAAGCAGGTTATTTAGCTTGGGCTGCTCAGAGAGATGTATATACAGTATAAACAATCGTATAGCTTGTTAGGGGTCAACGTGAACGACCACGGCTGAAGCTGAGGAGGAGCTGCTACCAAGCAGCCAGAGAATTCCTCTGTGGATTAATGGCTAAGACCTAAATTCCAGCCTCCACATCCTTAAAGAGCAGGTTTCCACTCTGCACAGAAAGCCACACCAATCTGAAGGCACGAATATAGTATATAAATACAGTATTTACTCCGGCTCTGTCAGGAAAAATGCCTTATAGTGGGAGTTATGAAACATGAAAATTGGGCAGAAAAAAGCATCTCCCAAAAAGAGAGGAAATCATGTGTTTGTTGTAAATGTTTGGTTTACTCACACTGATATGGTTTAAGAGTAGGAAAAACAGGCACCTGGTTTTCTATTGGTGTCCATTATATACATGCAATTTACTATCTTCTGTACAGTAAGCCCCCTACAATGTCCGGTTTTACTTGCATAAAGAAACTTAGAGGAGGTTATGAAAGCTTGCAAACAAGTAGGACCAGTGTTTTGTGCTGAATAAATCACCTTTACTTTATTTTTGTCCTGCTTCCTGTTTACAACAATCTCACCACTGTTACTCAGAAGGATTATCAATGAATGTGCCATTTTTACTGCTGATTAAGGCTGCCTTCAGTAAGCTAGCCTCAGCCGATCTGATGATGGTGCAAATGGTGCCAAGGATTGGGTTTTTCAAAAGAAAAAAAAACATTATTGGGGGATTTTATGCCTACAATTCAGCACGACCTAACCAGAGGTGCATATGGCACCCTAGAAGTGACAGTACTCACTGGGGTGCTTAAAGACTTTGGCAACCCTTTCCAACAAGTATTGCAACTTTTCAGAAATCTACTAGAGATTATTTGGCTGTTTTTCCTTACCCAGTGTAGGCAGACATCTACAGCAGATATACACTGATATCAATGGTTTACTTTAACATGTTAACATTTGTAAAACCAAAACACTGTGTTTGCAACTAGTCCACATGTGGAGGGTTCAGCAAATAGTGTTTTGCTGTCTTTTTTTTTTTTTTTTTTTTTTTTTTATACCTGTGCTGATTAAAAAAAAAGTTAGGTACTAAGCAGTCATGTCTATCAAATGGCAAAGATTTAGCAGCTTATGACTAAGCCCAGTCTTTGTAGGCTTCCTATGTAGTCAGGAGATACCCAGAGTACTTATATCGGATAACCAGGCCAAGACTTTCTCTTCTGTTCACTGGTATTTGTTCACAGTTCAGTTAGCAACTTGAGATGCCAGTCCATATCCGTGCAAAACCGCATTATCTGCACGTGTGAAGACCCAGATATCCTTTCATAGAAATAAACAGAGAGCTAAAACGGTGTCAGATTAAAGCCAGATGATTTCAGGATTGCTTTTCAGCCACCTTTTTTTATTCTTCCCATGGTTTTAATTGTTATTGCACACCAAACCAAAGCCTGCACAAACGTGATCGGTCTCAGATTACAAATAAAACCCAGAAGTCTGGATGCCTCCCATCAGAATCACACTGCTCCAGCTTCAATTCAACTCTTTAATGCTTTGAGATAGAAAACCAAACTAGGAAGCAAAAGGGCTGACCTTTTATCAAACTGTAAAATACCTAAAAATCATCTTCAGTGAAAGGGAAGTTCAAAGCTGAAGCTTCGACCTTGCAAGGTGTCAAATCCCTGTGGGCTGAAAAGACAAAGTAGCTTGGACATCTTTGATCGGCTGCCAGATTTGGAGGTTTCCTTTCCTGTTGAGTTGTGGGATTACAATGTTAAAAGCCAAATTTGCCTGTTTTATGAGATCAAACGTGACTGAGTCAACGAGTTCCCTTCTGCATCATCCTTTAAACTTCTGGGAGAAAGAAAACCCACATCAGCCAAGTCTTTCCAAACAGGATATAACTGGAGCTGTTTCTGGGCATGATGACTCAGGACTTGGTCTTGGCTGTACCATCTATTGCAGAGGCTTTAAACACCCGTTGCCATTAAAATATCATTCAAATTAAGCTGTTATTAAAGAACTGTTGTTGTTTAAATGTGATGAATGTGTGAAACTGGAAAACAAAGATTTCACATGGAATATTAATCAATTGTATTAAAAATTTTGGAAACCAAACAAGAACCTAATAGACAACAACAGTGAATGGAAGCTTTGAGGAAAATTCGGAAGCTTTCTTGGGTATTTTTTACATCTGCAGCTTTTTGAAAATGTTCTTGTTAATTTATGGTTAAACAAGAACTACTGCCTTGTGTGAGTGGTATACATTTGATACATAGTGAAACTACAGTGGGGAGTCAAGAAAAAGGGATAGGGTGGTTTGACCTTGGACCTCCAAAATGTATTCAGTTTATTTTTCAGTCAAGTTGGACACTGCAAAGTTTGAAGACACCACATTCACAAGTAAGTGATGAACATGAGGCCCAATCAGCTTGACCTATGACTAGGGGTCTAAGAAAATATTGATACATGTCATGGACAGCAAAGGTACAGCTGTTCTAATGTTACAGGTCTTTCGTTACAGTCAAGGATTTACGATTTAATCCCCTAATTTGTACAAACAAAGCTGGATTACCAACAGGGCAAAGGGGCTAACTGTGCCGGGGTTTCAGAACCTCTTAGGCCAGAAAGTTTAATATTTGTGGTGTTGATATTCCTTTCTAAACTCAAAGTGTGCAGCTTTGTTAGATAGATAAAACACTGCTGCAGTGTCTTAGTTTTAAAATCTTGGGTAATTCGCACAAATCCTAAATCTGCAGGTTTTAACAAGTTCTTACCGTAAAAGTCTTCCTAAAAATAAGCCTATTTCTCAGTTTTGGTATTACTTAAGTAAACATTTTGCTAAAGGCTTATTGGCCTCAATCACTAGTTTCAAGTCTCCTTGCTACAGACCAGCAGCCAAAAAAAATGCTAAAACAAAGATGGTGACAGCCGCAATGCCAAACTGACAAATTTCAAAACAACAAAAATGTCAAAGAGGCTCTGAACACTTTCTTTCCATTTGATAAACTACTGAGGTGCAACAAGGGTGGCTTTAACCCCAGGGTTTTACACTATGTTAATGTATGGTATCAAATGTTTTCATTTCTTTTAGTTTAGTGTCAGAAAATTTCAATACACTAAAATTTTGCAATATATATACTTTAGGGCTGGGAAATTAATCCCAAATTAGATTAAATCCCAATATGGCCTGCTGTAATTTTCAAATCGCAGAAGTTGCAATGTGTCTTTAAAATACCAGTTTAATAAATCAATTTTTTTGCAGCTACAGAGATTTTATGGACATTTTGCAAACACTCAAGTGTTTTTTCTTTTTAATTGTTTACAAAAATCCTCCTTTTTGTGTTTTATGTGTGTTTTTCTTAATCAGAATGAGTGACTTAAAACTGATAATGCCCTTAAACAAAGCAAATGACTTCACATTTGCAATACGAGCAAAAATAGTTACCTCATTACCTCAAGTACTACCCAGCTGTGATCAGCTAGTAGCCAGCCTCACCTTCCCCATCCCAGCCACCTCCTTTATAGCTTAGCTAAAGCTTGTTGCACCCCCATATTCAGATTTATGCTTCGGAAATAATTTCATTGTTTTCAATGGTCTTACACTTGGTCTTATTTATAGAACTATTAATTGCTTGAATTTGTTGAAAAATACATAAGATTAACCCAAGAATAATCGCATGTTAAATTGTAATATTTGGGGGAAAAAATTGCAATCAGATTATTTTTGCAAATCGTTCAGCCCTATTATATTTAGACCAAAGAAATTGCAATACATTGTAATATAGCACCATGCTCATAGTATCGCAATATATCGCGAAATATTTTGGCACCCCTGTATCGCGAACACATACCATATCACCAGATTCTTGCCAGTACACAGCCCTAGTTTCTGTCGTATCATATCATAACATTTTGTTTAGTTTTGCATTGTGTCATATCGGTTCACTTTATTTCATATCTAGAGACTGTGCAATTAGCCAACTAATCATAGTAGTTGGCACCAGAAGTACTTGTCAGTTGACCTAGTTTTTTTTTTTTTTTTTTTTTTATCAGTTCAGGCCCACAATCATCAAAAGCATGGTTGCCAACCACTAGTAGCCATGGTAGCTCCAGTCAATATTCCATGCTGACATATTGCTACTGCAAAATGATAGCTTCAATTGTCTCTTGTAGGAACAGCATTAGTTTGGAATTTATCCAACATCAACCCAATAGTAGGCCCCCTAAAACAGTAGAATGGTGTGTTAACGGCTGAAAATTAATTGTTTAGGCACAACAGATACACATCTTAAAGTGTTATCTTCATGCCATATTATTTTCTGATTGCTGATGTTTGTCAACAGGTTCAGTATTTCCAGTATAAAATTATTTGCAGGTGTGCTTTCCTACCTAAGACCATTACCAACGTTGTATCATATTGTCTGTGCATTAGGGTTAAAATTCCAGTATTCATGTATTCATAGAGAGCACTTTGCTTGTTTTTCTTGTGAGTGTTTCAAACAGAAGCAAAAATAGGAAACAATTTAGCACCACTGCCATGTGAGTCATGACCAGCCGTCCTTTGCAGCCAAATCTAACTCCATCTCCCAGGTGGGTGTAACTTGGTGATGTGGCACCGTGGCACAATGAGCCTGTCTTGGAAATAGTGCTGGCTTCTGTCTAAGGCCAGGCCTTATGCAACTATTTATTTAGCCAGTATTTCACAGCAGGTCATTTACAGACTACTGGACGTGCCAACAGTGAGCCAGCAAAAAAGACTAAAAGCTTCACATTTCACTGAGGAATCCCAAATCCACTACAGGACAGGCTTTCTAAAGAAGCTGCCGTAGTGATTCCTCTGATGTCAGCCTCTCACCATGAGTAAGACTCAGGGTTCAAATGACACAAAACAAGTCAGCATTTACAAGTGGAACATGCTTTTATAATTAGATGCACTGTGGCTTCTGCCTGTGGGAATGAGGAAAAATAGCACCAAGCCTGATGCAATGGAAGATTTTTCTCATGCAGACGGCAGCTTTACTTGTCCTGACCCGTGTCTTTTAATTTCTATTCCATTTATCCCCTGACATAGAGGTACAGCAGCACATCTCTGTTTGCTTCTCCTTGACAGTCAGCCATGGTGATGGGAAAACGCTCAGGGACCTGAGTCACACTGTGATGCTGTACAAACACAGCAGTGACAGTTCATGGGAGAGCTGCATGGTCAAGTTCTGAGAGTCTTTGTCAAACATGAACAGATGGCAGGATGGCCACTGCTGTGTTTACTGAACACCCCGTACTCATTGGTCCACCGCACTGCAGAACATGTCCTTCTTAACCATTCATCTAGCTTAATCTGGAGCTTTACAGAGCTGTTATGAAGAACATCTGTTGACTAAAACTGTTCCGATATTTATAAAGCAATGCCAATTTTTTATGCAGTATTTTGTAATCAAAATGAATAATAGGTTAAAAAATGTTTCTCATAATGGGGGAGATATGCATTTAAAAAGGCACTTCCACATTTGCGCTGGAAGCAGTCCAGGGATGCACTTGTACTCTAGCATTGCTTCCAGCGTACATGTGCAATCTGGGAGTGTTCAGAAGTGCTATGTTTAGCTAGTACAACATTTTAGAACCATTTTTTCAAATGCAAGTTTATTGCTAAACAATACTTTGGCAGTTTCATTCATGACATAAAAATAGTTCAGAGGTCCAATCCATGATTAAATTATAGACCGTTTTTTAAAGAAATACATGAATTGTGACTCGCTTTAGCTTTGTCTTTTTTTAGCTGAAGCTAACATAGCTATGCTAGCTATGTAATTAACATTACTTTGTAAGCCAATTAGCTGAATTACAAAAGTAAGCTTTAACAAATGTAGCTAGATACATAGCTATAAAGATAACATACCCATGTAGCCTATTTGGCATTGAAAATGTTTAGCTTTCAATGCGTTAGCTATTTAGCTCTATTAGCTATAGCTAACTTTGCTTTAGCAACATGAGCATTAGCAGACGTAGCCAAAGCTAACGTAGCTGTGTAGATAATGTACTTATGTAGCGGCTTTGTGAGATTAGCTTTAGCTAAATTAGCCACATAGGTATGTTATCTAGGTAGTTTATGCAGCAAATGAAGCTACATGAGCTTCCCTTGCTGCTGAGAGTGTTTTGAAATGTAGGACAAGTTTCCATTAAGCAGACTGCTTACTAAGCTTTTTTAAGTTTTCTAATCAGGTTGTGCAGGCCAGCTTTGGTATCCTAACCCTGACCAACCAGAAAGACAGTCTGGATGTTATAGACCAGCAGCACCACTTCTCTGGAAGTCAAAATACTGTCTATTACTGTAGATGGAGTTGACTGGTTTTGAAGCAATCTACTGCAAACCTTTTAAGACCACAAAAGAGTACAAATAGGGCCCAGGTTTCAAAGTACAAGGGTCCTCTTTTGACCAGCGTTTAGTGATTGAGCTTTATTTTCCTGGTTCAGGATTCTCGGAGATCTCCACTTATGGGCTAAATACAGCAGACTTAAATAGAATTTCATCTGTTGTGCCGAGGCATTGAAATGTGACATTTAATCAGTTTGTAGGAAACTTCCCTTTCCAAATAGCGATATCCTTCTTTTCCTCAGCCCTCATACCTCTGTGTCAACAGTTTCATTCAAAATACCATTCACTGGAAAATCTGGATGAATTGACCATTTACAAAGTGAAAATCTGTCGAAAAGTTTAAATCTTTTTTCTTGGCTTTTTAAATCCTGGGAAAATACTTGCAGTGAAAGTGAAATAATTGAGATCAGTCTTACTTCACAGGTTTATTTTAATTCTTAACAGACTTTATTGTTTCTCTTTAGGGCCTTGTAGCACTCTGGAGGCATTGCTGGTTTACTCCAGTTGTGCTGCTAAACTTGGCTCGGCATTAAATGCAGCATGGTGCTGGTTTTGGTTGTGTAAAGTAGAAGTAAAAACACACTCAGAGCATCTCAGTCAAGACGTGAAAAGCCATTAAGTTTTATGCAGTGCATTAAAAGATTAAGAGAATTGTGTTCACATGGGTGGGTTACTGCTCAGAGTGCCTTGCTGTGTTCAGACAGCAGGAAAAAATTATTTGTTTATCAAAGCTGCTTTGTATAGCTAATCGGATTTCTGCATAATTACCTGTGCCCTCCCAACATTAGTTGTTAAAGTAACAATCCTGGCAGGTTGTCTAAAGGTTGTTTTTAATGCTGAATGACTGATATGTATGCAAAGGACAATTTTTCATCAGATTTCTCTCTTTTTTTTTTTTAGGTTGGACCTCCTCAACAAACTCTTCGATGAGAGTCAAGATAAAGCCTTGGCATCAGAAGTTGGGACTCCTGATGTCATCCCTTCCGAAGCCCCCAGCGATGTTCCAAAATGGCTTTCTGGTTTCCTGACACCAAAGCCAGCCTCAGGAGCAAGACTTGCCTCTCCAAACCTCGCATGGGCAAGACCAGCTGAGCCTTCGCGGATGAGACGTAGAGTCATCAGGTCTCGGCGCTATGCTCATTCTGGATCCCGAAATGGTCACCACCACCAACACCAAGGCCAGTTGATGAGAGTGGGATGTGTTCTGGGAACCTGCCAAGTGCAGAACCTCAGTCACCGTCTCTATCAGCTCGTTGGTCAGAGTGGTAGAGAAGACTCATCCCCCATCAACCCCCGGAGCCCCCATAGTTATGGATGAGTTTTGGCAGCCTGGAACACCCATAGCGAGTCTGTCTCTTTATTCATTTATTTATCTCTTAACGTATTGGTAGTCTGGTAGTCTTTGCATTAGAGTTTGGTGTAGTACACTTGTTTATCTATCTTAAAATTACATACACCCTTAAGTGAGCCCCTTTCGGCTTCTTGTTCTGATGGATGGATTTGGAGACTAAAATTCAAGACCATGACTGACGGACTCTTCTTTAAAAGCCCATATCTGAGTTGTCCATCTAACCTAGGAATGCCTCCTTTTTGAGGAAAACCACTTAGAAATCTCGGAACACAAATTCCAGTTAAAAACAGACTGCCTTGAAATCCACAATTTTGCTTCTACAACCAGGCCAAGAAAAATTGCCTTTTATTAAGTCCTGAAATTCAGGGAAAATCCTCTTTGTAAACCCAAATTTGTGAACTCTGTTCACCCTGAGAACGTGAAGGGAGTCTTGTCAGTCCTTTTGTTTCTCCCTGAAACTCCTTCAAGAAACAGAACAGCCTCCATTTGACATCTTAATCCTGTTAATATACGAATGAAGGGTTGTCCTCAACACCGTCCAGTGGCCTGGCCTTGTCTGACAGCTGACCTTCCCAGTGGTGGTTATCCTGCCGCTCATTGATCAAAAAGTTAAGCCCCTAATGTGGATTTCACTCTGCACTCAGATCCAGATCCTTGCCAAAACCAGTGCGTTCCCAACGACCTGGCAAATGACCCAATGAACCCTTTTACCTCTTCTTTTTGAGACAATCTTCACTCAGTACGTTTACATGCACAGGAAAGTTGAGCCATGGTATGCAAATTGTTAAAAACATAGACACATTGCAGCTTTGTTTTGTACATCCTCAAGCCCAAGACGCTCCAAACTGAGTGTCATTGGCATTCCAGAGTGTCTCGTGAATCATCAGAAAGATTTGAAAAAGCAATCTAATCAATCTAATGTCGTAATTGACATCATTGTAGAAATGCCTGGTATTCCTACCACATCTATTGACATAAACACAATTGATGACTACTCAAGAGGAACTTGAAGGGTGGTCTCATTTAGTAGGGAAAGATTTCCCCAAGTTGGCACTCAAAAATGAGGGTTAGGGGTAAAAGTTTGAAATGGAACTAAGCCTAACTTTTTTCTCCAATACAAGTGCAATTCAACCTTCTAGCTACTGGCAATATTTGGAGCCTGATGATGGCATGACTTCTGCTACACAACCAGTTAATGCTCATGGATATCTGGGCCAAAGACTAACACAACAGAGCATTTGCAGAACACTTAGTTCACTATTTGTGTATACATGTAAGAGCAAAATGCATTATCTTGGTGGGCTACTCCAACAATTTCAATTTGCCCATAAGCATTTTTAAAGTCCTGTTCTGGTCAGACTAAAACAATAATTCAGTTTTTTTCCTAACTGCATGTAAATGTACTGATTGTCAGCTTTGAACTCCCAGATCATACCCGACTACTAATGCAAGATCAGTATGGACATTGAAATCCCTGGGATTGGCCTCCAGTTGGACCAGGAATTTCTCACTCAGCAAGACGTTGTGTTTCAGGACCACAGTTTAAAGTCAGAACCAGCCACAGCACTTCGACTAAGATCATTCTGGGGTCAGGACTTCACCACACAAACTGAAAATGAAGGATCAGCTTCCAGGGCCCTGAAAGGAATCTGGCCAGAAACGGAGGCCCAAAGGAGCACAATCAGTGTTGCAGTATATTGGCCTGTCAACCAACCCAGCAGGTGGAAAAGAGAACCTGGGAGCAATGGTTCAAGGCTCTCACGTCTGGCTTTTTTTTCTGCCAAAGGCCAAGTGTGAAATATTAGCCCTTTCACGTGATTCATAAGTTCCCCTTGCAAGTCAGGACTTTAGGTTGGCAGTGGTTTAATAAACCTGACCTAATCACTTTGGTCATATGTACTTTCACAGCAGGGAAAGGGGGGTCCTCCACCTCAATTAGACTACACATTCAACAATAACAAATAAGAGCTCGACATGTGGCTTCCACACATTAGGTCTTGAAGTTTTCAGACAGTAGATGTTGGATCACCAAAGAAATTACTTTCTTTTCTTTAGTTCACCCGTGTAGAAAGGAATAGTGCTGTTGTGTGGCGTTTTTTTTGTTTATGAGCTTAGCTTGAAGTTATCCATCAGTTGAAACTGTGCGAAAAACAAAATTCTGCTTACATTTGACAAAAACTTACACCGTGCTGAAGATTTAAAGCAAGGAACCAATCTAGCAAAGTAGACTTAGGCCCAATCAAAATTTCCCTGCTTTAACTTACAACAAATACCAGACCAGTTCTTTGTGCCCTGTCCCATTTCCATTTGGGGGATCATTGGGTATTATTTGGTCTACCAATCCAGTTTTCCTCTAGTCTTACCCAACCCTGTTGGGTGCATGATTTAAAATGGATTGCCAAGAGAAAATTCCCTTGGCCAACTAAGGCAATAAACTGTAGATCAAGGGAAACCTTGAGGTAAAAGGCTCAATCAAAAAAGTGGCTTCATTGAAATTGTTTATTTCAGTGGAGTATCATGGTTTAGAGAGCTCAACAGTGTGGTTCCACTAGCATAACCTAAAACTCTAAGGCACCAAGGTGGGAATGGGACCGAATGAAAGAATCTCTTTTCCAATGAGAAATGGGGATTTTTTTTTGTAATAATTTCAAAAGCCCAAATGCCTGACCTTTAATTAAATGCAAAGGGATGCATTAAGGGGACATTGTCCTCTACTCAGTGCTCTTTTGGGCAAAACTAACTCTAATATACTCAATCAAGTAAATGTAATTTGGCTGTAGAAAGGTGGATAACAGGAATGCTGATGAAGAATAAAAAATGCTTTTGAAAGAGAATAATTGGCAGCACATTGTAGTTTAAACTCAGCGCTTTTGGCAGCAGTAAGCACCCTTTTTGTTCACATGTACGTATTTATTTTAAAAAAAGGTTTAAATGAGTCCTGAGTTGACGGAGCAAGCTCTGCTGTTACATTGTGGGTTTCTAATGAGAAACCCCAGCGACCAAAATGTTAGGTGTTACAGCGCCCAATCTCGAATCTACGTCCACGGAACAGAATAGCACCATCAAAAATACATGCCCTGACATTTCCTCTTTTCTATGTTTGTCCATCTCTGAAACGGTGGGCGGATTACGAGCTGAGAATAACTGAGGTCAAGCCCTACAGATGAAGCAAGCCAAAGTTTGACGGGCCTTAAACTTCCCCAAAGAATGCAACCCTATCTATAAAACTCAGAGAGAAACATAATTATGTTACATATTACTGACATACATTTGAACATCTATTCTGAGACTTTGTCGGCCTTAATTTTTTATGCACAAAGCCGTAGAGAATTTCATTGTAGGAAAACAGTCCAAGCTGTTGGCATACTTTCTGAATTTTGTGCACAGTTCAGCTTTGATCACGCCTTGTTCAATCATGAGTGTTAAAGCCTTTGTTTTTGTGCAGGTATTTCACAAAGAGCATTAGTTTTAAGTCACCAAAAACCTGGCGATACTTGACAAATCGAGAAATTTTACAGCATGTGATCTACGTCTTATAATAATGCATTCTTTTATGTCTTATTCTGTCTTTTTCTTGTGTTACTCTGTATTTTTCTGTTAATTCCTTAAGCTGTTTTCACCAAGTGGTTTGGCACAGTTTGGTATGGTACTATGGATGCACGAAATTTGCTTTTTGCCTTTTTGCCTTAAACTCCACAAACTTATATGTTAGGCCAATATTTACATTCAATAAAGGCCAAAATTTACAGCTGACAAAGGGTGACATTTGCACCTGATATAGGCTGACTATTACAGCTGATAATGGCAGACTGTTAGAGCCAGTATAGACCTATATTTATCACTGATATAGGTCAATTTTTACAGATGATGTAGACCAATATTTACTGCTGATATTTGCTGATAATAATGCCTGATCTAGGGTGGTATTTACAGTTTATACAGGCCTATATTTCCAGATCATACTGACCAATAATTACAGCCATTATAGGCCTATATTTATAACTGATACAGGCCGCTGTTTACAGAAAATATAGGCCGATATTTACAGCCAATATGGACCCATATTTACAGCCAATATAGTTCAATTAACGGCAAATATAGACTGATATTTACAGTTGATATCAGTCAATACTTGCAGAAGATGCACCCTGATTTTTACAGCCAGTATATCAATTGTAATATTGACAGAGATTTTCTCATTCAGCTAATACTAATATCATCCAGGTAATATCCTGCATCCCTATTTGTTATGGTGGAGATTTGTTTCTACAGTCAAAAGATGAGAAATGTGCCAAAATAATCGATCCATACCATCCAGCTTTTTTGTCCTTGCTTTTAGCTATCAAATGTACCTATCCAAGCCTTTTTTGAGCTGAAAGTCAGGTTCCTCTTTCAGAGTTGGGCCAAATGATATGGATCCCTAAAGAGAGCCACAATTTCCAACAGTATGAACATGTGTAGGTAAAGCATTGGAGATCAGGGCAAACCTTACCAAAGCAAACTGAACCAAACTGGCCCACTTGGTGAAAACACACCTTAAGTCTCTCAGCCACGATCCTGACTCTTGTGTCTGTGAGCATTGGGGGGTCTGGAGGTCAAAGGGTAATATTCCTAAGTCTTAAATCTAATCTGTTCAAAGGCTTGCTGAGGTGAAACATACCATTCTCTCTGCTGTAATGGAGCTAATCAATGTCTCGTGACAGATCATTAAAAGACTTTTGAAACGCTCTAAAACCCTGGTGGATCTCTCTGCTTTTTAAAAATGTGCCAACTGTGTTTGAGCTGCTGTATGTAGCCTATCAGGAGATTTATCTGCTGTGTTTAATCTGCGCTCTGGACCATTGTGCTGCCTGACTTTGCAGGACGTTTTTTGTGACGTCAAAAGTTGAGTCATGTAAAAGTTGTGTGAGCACGACCGCTGATACCTCCCCGTAAATATCCTTCATAAGAGGAATGAGAGCAGATGGAGTTAGTGTGTGACATATTTCTGTGAGATTCTCAGTCTCTTTACGGCCACAGGAGAGCACTTTAATACAAACACTTGAGTTTCCTAAATCTCCCTCATTGTGATGAAGTTGTGAAATTAAATGTTGCATTTGAGATTTGATATGTTTGAAGATGTAGGTGCACTCCGTGTGGATGATTGTGAACATTGTGTGCACCTCCGAAATGACATAGTTATATTTAGCTGAACTATTTAAAGAAAGTTATGTATTTAAGTTATCGTTGTATGTTCTTATCTGTTTGTCACCAAAGACTATTTATCTCTCCTTCAACATGACCTTATGGTAGGAAAGGAAGTCTTAACTGTAGTTAAAATGTTACTGTTTAACAATGTCCTTCACTCTGTTAAATAAAGAACTGTACTGTAGCATGATGGAGTATGGAGTGTGATTTGAGCATGGCTGTGAGTGCATAAACTACTAAATAAAGGTGTATCATACATGTGCCAATTAGCTGCGAGACGGCAAAATGAAATGAGGCAAATTTGCACACTTTACACTATGCACCTAAAAAATGGGGAATTTAAAGGTTTGTGTTCCAAGTAACAAGCATAACCAAATACATTTGAACAAAGTAACATTTCACATGCAGTGCCTGTAAAAAGTATTCACCCCATTGGATGTTCTGTGCTTTTACTGATTCTATAAATCAATTATGGTCCATAAAATCTGGCTTTTTTGACCAAAATAATTACCAAAAAAAATAAATCTTTAATGTCAAAGAGAAAACATTTCTACAAACTAATGTCAATTAAAGAAAACTGTGTCATGTAAAGTACCCACCCTCTAGAGTGACTGACCAAATTTAACAGATGTCCAGACCATTGGTGCCAGTAACCTCACAATAAGTGTTCAGAGTTCCCGGCAGATCAAATAAAATCGTCCTCTAGGATTTGCCGGCCACTGAGAAGCATCCCCACAGCATGATGCTGCCACTACAATGCTTAGTGCCTGCCAAAAAGCACCATTTTCGGTCTCATCAGACCAAACAACTTTCTCCCACTTGACCATGGAGTCTCCCACATGCCTTTTGGCCAACTCTAGTACAGATTTATTATGAGTTTTCTTCAACAGTGGCTTACTCTTTGCCACTCTACCATAAAGCTTTGACTGGCGAAGAACAGTTGCATGCAGAATCCCTCTCATCTCAGCTGCTGAAGCTTGTAACTCCTTCAGAGTAATCATAGATGTCTTGGTGGCCTCTCTCACTTGTCTCCTTCTTGCACAGTCACTCAGTTTATGAGGACGGCCTGATTTAGACAGATTTACACTTGTGCCATATTTCTTCCATTTCATGATGACAGATTTAACTGAACTCCAGAGGATTTTCAGCTCCTTGGAATTTTTTTGTATCCATCCCCTGACTTAAACTTTTCAATAACCTTTTCTCTGAGTTGCTTGGAGTGTTCTTTTATCTTCATGGTGTAATGGTAGCCAGGAATACTGATTGACCAGTGACTGGACATCAAAACACAGGTATTTTTATACTACACTCACTTGAGACATGTTCACTGCCCTCAGGTGATCCCAATTTCCCTAATTGTGAGACTACTAGGGGATGAATATTGATGCAATCCCTTCTTTAACATTGCATATTTTTATCATCAAAAATACTATGTGCAAAACTGTTTTCATTTTCGAATTAAAGAGTATTTTTTGTAATTTTTGTGTCAAAAAAGACAAATTATATCGACCATGATTGATTGAGGTACTTTATTATGCCTATGGCATGGTAATATGATAGCCAGGGTCAGGACTAAATAGTTTTGGGTTGTCAGTCTGTTCACATGGATGTATGGCCGTCTGGGTGTGTACAGAGAATGGTTCTCAATTCTTGCTAGTCTACCATATAAAAATGTGTAAATATTGACGGCTATTTTATGTTTTCAAAAATTCAACCAAATATCCAAGTATAACATTTCAAGAGTAAAAATTCTGCCTTTTTCCCCCAGACCTCAATCAATATTAAAAAAAGGGATGCAAAAGAGCAGCACAGGACTGACTGAAAATGACCCAAAAGATTTATGTTATTCACTTCCAGTTTGCGTAATCAGTGCTGCTCTCCATGTCCTTGACTGAGACTTTCTGACCCAATATTCCCCAAAGAAGTCAATCATTAAAGTCCCTGTTCAACACAAACCAACAAGAGTAAGGTCTGACGGAGGACGATGTGAACGAAACCTTGAGAGACGTAAAATCAGGACAGGATGTGACATGGACACGTCAGCAGAGCCGGTCTTATGACTGCAGAGCTAATGAATGACAGATGGAGGTTGGGTCCGTGGGTGGAAAACGATTGGCTCATTTCACACTGGAGGAGGGGGAGGAAGGATATAGGAAGTCAGAAGTTTCCATTTGCTTCTTTTTTATTTTAGATTCTGGATACAAAATACAAACTGTGCAGTAGATTTCTACTTTCATGAATTATGAGATAGGATTTTTCTTTTTTTTCCATTGGCCTGAGAATCTAAAGGCCACCGCGTTACTTAAAAAACATGTTTGTAATGCTTTATATCACAATAAATATGCAATTAGTTTTGACTTTGAGAAACACATAGTTTGATTAAGAGTCCAAATAACTAGGCTATGACAACAACTGAATATTAAATGATTAAAAGCGATTATACTAAAGTTTCTTTCATGTGATAAACAACCCAAGTTCCAAAAAAGCTGGGGCGCTGTGTAAAATGTAAATTAAAAAAGGAACTGAATTATTTGCAAATCTCATAAACTCATGTATTATTAACAATAGAACACAAATAACATATCAAATGTTGAAACTGAGACATTTTACCATTTCATGAAAATATTAGCTCGTATTGAATTTGATGGTGGCAACACAAGAAAAAAATAGGACCAGGGCTATGTTTACCTTTAAGTTGCCTTCCCTCTTCTCTCCTGAGCTTTGGGAAAGGAATGTTGTCTCATTCTTGTCTGATGTAGGACTCTAGCAGCTCAGCAGTCCTGGGTTTTAGGGTTTGGTGAAAGGTCTGGACTCCAGGCAGGCCAGTTCAGCACCTGGATTTGACTGTGAACCCTGCTGTTGTGATAGATGTGGTCTGTGGTTTAGCATTGTCTTGCTGACTGATGCAAGGCCTTCCCTGAGAGAGACGTGGTCGAGATGGGAGCATATGTTGCTCTAAAACCTCTGTATACTTTTCAGCCTCGTCTTTCCAGATGTGAAAGCTGCTGACGCCAAAGGCACTAATGTGACCCCATCCAATCAGAGATGCAGGCTTTTGAAATGTGCGCCGATAACAAGCTGGATGGTCCCTTTCCAAAAAGAATTTCAAATTTTGATTCATGTGACTACAGAACAGTTTTCCAACTTGTCTTAGTCCATCTTAAATGAGCTTTGGCCCAGAGAAGACAGTGCACTTCTGTATCATGTTCACATATGGCTTCTTCTTTACATTATACTGCTTTAACTTGCATTTTTGGATGGCATGGCCAACAGTGTTGACAGATAATGATTTCTGGAAGTGTTCCTGAGTCCATGCAATGTTTTCCAGTACAGAATCATGCCTGTTTTTAATTGTGTACCACCTGAGAGACTACTGTATACTACACCTTTATACAGTTTTAAATATAAGTAAATGTCTAGTCAGTCAAATAGCTAACATTCTGATACTGAAAATCAAAAAGATCCTTGTAATTGTGAAAGTTTCTTGATTATAATTATGTTAGCTAGCTCCAGTGTGGCTGTTAGAGTTAGTAGCATTTATTTTTTAGTCCTACAAGTATAACCTAAAATGGCTTTATACTTGGAGTCACCATTTAGCTCTTGTTTTTGGTTACATCATCTCATACCACAGCTAGTCTGGATGTTCTTACTCCAGGACATCACAGAAACTTCAGACTGATGACACACTGAAGGAAAAAAACAAAGTAAACTTTATTAGACATGTGTTTTTTCCACTCTGGAGCAACTCCAGCCCTCCTTTGCTTTGATTTTGTCTCAGATTCTGGAGGCATGAACATCACTCTTTTACATAATTGTCATACTCATCAAATTTTTTTTTAATCACAGGAGAATCACTAGTTGATGGTGATGAGTGTTATGTGAGAGTTTGTGCAATATTTTACAGAAATAATAAGCCTATTTATTTTTCCATCTTGTCCTCTCATTTATCTCCATTCTCTTAATCACCTTGTAAATAGAAACAAAGCCAGCATGACTTATGTCATATCTCTCTGTCTGCAGCTCATTTATCAACAAGTAAAAACTGAGTCAGACAAGCAAATACTGTCTCACGTCACTCTTATTTTACCCATGCTGTAAGCACAGCAGTACAATGGTTAGCAGGAACATTTCTGGTTTGAATCCTAGTTGGAGTTTGCATGTTCTGCCTAAGCACTGATGGATTCTTTCCAGGTACTCCAGCTTCCCCTCATAGTCAGGAGACAGACTTCTTAGATTATGTGGTGATTCTAACATCTGTTTCAGACTGGATCTGTGTTTTGCTGTGAGCAGCTGCCACTTCTGGCTTGCACCGCCATTGCTTTATCAATAACAGCCTCCACTCTTTGTGGAATACTTTCCACAAGATTTTGGAGTGTTTATATGGGAATTACTGTCCACTGATTCTGTAGAGCATTTGTGAGGTCATCCCAAAGGTGCTCGATGGGGTCTGATTGAAACACCTTAATTCAATAATTATCAGGTGTGTCAGAACACTTTAGTCCCTTTAGAGCGGTGGTTCTCAAACGGTGAGGCAAGTCTGGGTGTGCCTTGGGAATTTGTATAGCATTGCACCATTACTATAACTGTGACTGAAGGTACTTTAACAAGAATTAAAGATGCTAGTTTGCATGGAAATAGATAAGGTGTGCTTGAAGACAAAAAAAGAAGAAGCGCTGCTTGGTCTGTGCTCATATATAGGTGCTCTTTGGAAACTTTGGGCTTTATTTGCTCAGTTCATCTAGTGAAGGTGTGGTTGCATGAGTGAAAAAAAAAAAACAAAAACTGCAACTGTTCTTCAAAAGAAATCCAAGGCACACTGTAGGTTTTATTTGCAATCAAAATGTCTTTAATTTACATGGCAAAACACACTCTTTAAAAAAGCCAACATAGATATAGTGTGCCTTAAGATTTTGGCTTGATCTCAGCTGTGCCTTGGGTGAGAAAAGTAAAAAAAAAAAAAATCACTGCTAGTGTATCTGTTTTGGCCTGGAAATGGCCAGAGACTCCCAAGAGTTGCTGGGAAATGCTGCTGTAGAGAGGGATGTCTTGACTTACTTACCTCCTGCCACTTTGACCTAGATAAGCAGAAGAAAATGAAAGCTGGATGTAATTGAGGTCAAAGTCTTGCCTTTGTTTCTCTTTTATCAGAACCTTGCCCCAATAGATTTTAGACACATTGAAACTGGAAGTTGACTTTTTGGTTGCAAAATAAAAGCATTTTTGTTAATTTCACAGCATATTCATAAGAATTATGCACCAAGGAGTCTTCAGGGCTTTCTGCTGTTAAGCTTTTTTCTTTAGCCCAGCAGATTGATTAACATGTACAGTATAAAGTTAACGTGAATATATTGTTGCATTTTTCAGCTCAAACTCTAGCCTTTAAATAACCCTTGGTTAAATAGACTTGGTGCCAAGATCTGAAAAAGTACAGTCACACTTTGACTTACTTCTGACAAAGAAACAGTTTGACGATGTTGGGGAATGTTTGTGGTTTTACAGTTTTAAAAAAATGAACTAAAGAAGTTATGTTACTTGCAGCTTTTTGACCAGCTTTGACTTTTGGTCTGGCAGAGAGCTCAAACTTTAGTCTCATGGGTTAAAATCATGTTTGGTTTGGCCCATTCTTCAACCTCGGACTCTATACAGCAACTTTAGGACCCTCCTGACTTCAGCCACTGAACCATGACATAAATGTCAAAGGCATAAAATGTCCAAAATATATCATGAAAAAAAATAGCGTGAGAGCCTGCATGAATAGCAGCAGCAGCAATTTAGTTTAGCTAGCAAGGGGCTAGCTAAACATTAACACACATATAAAGAAACATCTCAAAATTACTCATAGACTAGAAACCGCTGTACAAGAAAAAATGTTGTTCCACTTTGTTAGTCCTGCATATTCTCCTGTCCAAACCTACCCTAAGTTCAAGTCAGTAGGATGTCGTACTGCTAGCATGCCAGCTAATGTTAGCATACGCTAGCTAGCATGTCACTAGCAATAGCAGCACATTTCAACCAAGAAAAGGTATTTTTGGCAGAATACATTTGTTTTGTTGACGCAAATAATACAAACATAAAATACAAATTACATCAAGTCAGTGAAATCAGCCGTCAAGTTTAATGTCAAAGTGACAAAAGATTTTTACAAAGTAATGTCAATCAAATGAAAATATGTAATTTGAAATAAGCAAATAAATATTGACCACATTTAAAGTCAACAGAGGTCCTATAGTCTCGCAATGGGGATCACATGAGTGCAGTGAATTAGTCTCAATTGTAGTTTAAAGACACCCATGTCTGGAAGGTCCAGTCACTGGTTAATCAGTATTCCTGGCTACCATTGCACCATGAAGACAAAAGAACACCCCAAGCAACTCAGAGAAAATTTGAATGAAAAGTATAAGTTAGGGGATGGATCCAAAAAGACCTGCAAGGTACTGAACATCCCCTGGAGTTCAGTTAAATCCATCATCAAGAAACAGAAGTATTATAACACATGTGCCTAGATCAGGCTGTCCTCACAAACTGGGTGATGGTGAAGGAAAGAGACAAGTGAGAGAGGCCACTGAGAGGAGTTACAAGCTTCAGCAGCTGAGATGGGAGAGACTCTGCATACAAAAACTGTTGCCCGGGTTCTTCACCAGTCAAAGCTTTATGGGAGAGTGGCAAAGAGAAAGCCGCTGTTGAAGAAATCTCAGATCAGACCAGTGGAGGTCATCAGACATGTCACTTTGTTTAAAAGTCACCATTAGTGTTGGGTAGTGTTACTTTTGAAACTAACTAGTTTGTGGCTGGACTTGAAAAGTGCTGTTCACGCTCGATCCCCATGCACTGTAACAGATCTTGAGCAGTTTTGCAAAGAAGAATAGAGTCAAATTGCTGTGTCCAGATGTGCAAGCCTGATAGAGCACAGACTTCAGTGCTGGGATTGCATCTAAAGGTGCATGTATCAAATACTGGGGTGGGGCAGGGGGTGAATATATATGCTGTCAATTATTTTACATTTTTATTCAATTGACATTTCTTTGTTGAAATCTGTTTTCACTTTGAAATTGGAGAGTTGTTTTTATTTGTCCAAAATGCCAAATGATATTGACCATGACTGATTTATAAGATCAATAAAAGGGTAAAATATGAAAGAGGGTGAATACTTTTTATAGGCACTGTACACGTGGACTAGACCTTAGAGGAGTGTCTTTCTGCACTAACTGAGTGTGCTAAAATTTCAGGAATTTTTCAAAATCCAGAGTGAGATATGGTATGGCATATATGTAGAGATAAAAATGGAAAAAGTGTATAATCTTTGCTTATAAAGTCAAAGTTTGAATTCAGTAACTCATTGATAAATGGGGCCTTCTTACCTTGAGTCAACTCTTTTAGTCTTGGAATTGCGTGTAATGACTGTCCAAACAATGGATGTGAATTTCTGGAGCAGCAAAAATAACGAGCATCCTACATTCACGTGGTTAAGAGAGGTGATCTTTAGAGCAGACTGAAAACCACTAACTCAGGCGTTGCTGACAGGAGACAGATGACTTATTGTAGTCATGTTTAACTCACCAGAGGTTAGCTCTGGTTCATGTCGGCTAATGGAAGGAAAAGAGAAATAGTCGGCATTTTACGCTTAGCAGATCTGCACATAAAGAGCTGTAAAATGTTCACAGCTCAAAGGAATGTAGTCCTTCAAACATAGAATATAAAGATGACATAAATCAGAGATCTGACATTAACCAGAGGAAGACGACACGTGAAGGTACGTGAAGCTTTGTCTTTAACCTGATTGATTCATTTACAAAAAGGGAAATACAAAAACATAAATGCATTTTAAATATATACATAACTTTCAGTTACAAAAAAGACTCATAGACATTCATTGTTTTGCTTCGTTCATTTATCTATTTTTGTACCCTATCCTTTAGTTCTGCTCCATCATGTATGACTAATTGCAATGCTCCATTTTGCGTAGTGTAACATCATGTTATTGTGTTTTGTTTTCTATTTCATTATACAACAAAAAAGCCAAAAAAGTTGGGTTGCTCTGATAAACCTATATTTTATTCACAATAGAACATAAACAACATATCAGATGTTGAAACTCAGGCATTTTACCAATTAATGTAAAATGTAAGCTCATTTTGAATTTGATGGCAGCCAAACATCTAAAAAAAGTAGGGATGGAACAACAAATTGCTGGAAAAGTTAGTGGCACTAACAGCCCTATCATGCAAATCCATGAGGTCCATGAGCTCACCTCAAATGGGCCCTTATATATTTTAAATTTTTAACAGTATGATAAGTCAGCCCTTCCTCTCCTGAAGAGAGAGAGCAACAGCACTGCGCACATGTGTCCGCCAAGTGTGAAGCAATAAAGCTGCACAAGAAACAACATAAAGCTGACAGCAGGCCAAAAGCAAAATACAAACAGGCTTTTGCAACACAAATGTGCTTGAACTAAGGTTATCATAGTTAACTAAAACTAACGAAATAACTAAAACTAAAATGTAATTTAAGTTAACTGAAACAAACTCAAAACTGATCTTTCCAAAGAAAAAAGAAAAGAAAACTAACTAAAACTAAAATCTGTGCTTACAAAACTAACTAAAATTAAATTAAAGACGAAATCTCTTTAGTTTTAGTCTTTGACAGTAGTGTAAGACTGACATGTATGCCCAAGCCTGGAGAGAGTAAAATCCCATGATTTGATTGGAAAAGACTTTGAACAGCGGTAGTTTTTGGTCTTTAGTTATGTACAAACATCAATGAAAAAAGAAAGTGATGAGCCCTTTTGGGTCTCGCCCCTGACAGGGATCAAATGTTGCTGAAAAAACTAAAACTGTTCTGTGGTCAGATGAATCAAAACTTAAATTCTTTCTGGAAACCATGGATGCTGTGTCTTCAGAACTCAAGAGGAGAGGGACCATCCAACTTGTTATCAGCACACAGTTCATGAGCCTGCATCTCTGATGGTACGGGGTTGCACTAGGCAACTTACACATCTGGACTTCAGGAACTAGAAATTGCTCATCAAATGGAAAAAAAGGCTGTTAATTTAAAAGAGAGCAAAACTAGTCTCATTGCTCTAATGTCTGCCATATTGTCTTTTCTTACACTTTGTTTTGTATTGTTTCATGCTGCATTGTTTCATATTTTATCTCGTCTTTGTTTTGTTTTTTATGTTATTTTATGCACTGAGTTTTCCTGAAGTTCCAAACGCTACTTTAGATTTCTGCTCTAAAAATGTATTGTTGTGTTTTCTATACTGTATAGAATCACATCATATTGCACTTATTAATTCTGTCTTATATTGTTGTGCATGTTTCCTGCATTTCTGACCCCTATTTTTACCTTCTGCTGCAGGATGGGAGATCTGGAAGCATCTTAAGCAAAACAAAAGAGACGATTAAAAGCATCTTAACAGTCTCAGCGTTGTTTTAAACTCCCAGAGGATTTATCCTGGAGCTTCTTGACTTGGAGAGTCACAACGATCTCAGTCTGTTTTTATAAATTTCTTCCATTAAGTCACAGAGACTTCTTTATCCTCTGTTTCCTAAAAAGGGCCATCAGCTCTGAAAGTTTCTTTTTTATTAATGGAGAATACTCCCTATGAGAAGGTAACACTCTAAAACACCGTCCATCCATAACAGCAGACAGAAGGCAGACCCACGCTCACCTGTCCACAGGGGCCCCTGGATCCACACTGACCCCCTTTCACTGTCATAACATTTACATACCAACACCCGACACAGCTCAGATGCAGCGTTTATGTAACTAACACTGCACTGAAACACCTGTTGGGAACATACGTGAACGTCTGACATGGCTGTTATGCAGCTCAGAGGCATTTTCCTGTGAGTGACAAGACATGAAACAGCAGATTGCTTCGTCAGCTACAACAAACATGCAACAATGAAAAATGTCACAGTGTAAGAAGGGAGGAATAAGGGAGTGGAAAACTATAACTGTAGCTACTTCTGCCTCCTGTCTTTACTGGTGTTAGCTAAAACCCTTCAATAAATCCTGGCAAATGTAAGATGTGGACGTGGCCTCCAGGTCGTCCGCTACAGGGCTACATTTCAACTGGCTGAACCTCCTTTAAAGCCATCCAATTCTTATTTAATCTTACTCCCATGCATATTTTATTTGACACTGTTTTCCTCTGTCAGAAAGTGATTTTCAGTTGTTTCTATCAAGATTTCCATCTTTTAAGTCATTATCTCAACATAACATCTCTAGTTTTCTTATCAAATTAGTGAATTTCCAAAAATTTAAAGAAAACAACAAGAATCCACTTGTTATTCTGGGAAAACCAGTTTTGTTATCCATGAAGATATAGGACAACTAAGTCAAAAGTCAAAAAAGCAATTAACATATACTTGCTATAATGTGTGAACAGTTAAAAATGACCTCCATGGATACATGTTGTCTTAGGACTTCCACCAAAAACACAACTTCTACTTTAGTTTGATTGGAGGCTTCAGATACCATTGACCACTACGTGGAGCTACAGCATCAGGCCATCACCTTGGACCATTTTAAAGTACAAGGACAGTTTTTCAGCTGCCAAAATCAGACAAGTCCCTGCCAGAACTAAGGCCCTGTCCACATGGAAACAAATTTAGGTGTATACGCAAAAGTTTTATGTCGGATCTGTGTTTCATCCACATGGAAATGGCATTTCAGGGGACTGTAAAGGAAACTTTTTGAAAACGGGTCCCAGAGTGCACATATCCATAAACAACTACCGTTTCGTCTCTGTGTGGACGGCTATACACATCTTTCTTGAAATGATTACATCACACATAGCGTATCTCCCTTGAGGCGCCTGTGCGGGTCCAACCAAAACATTATTAGCGGACAACAGGCTTGTGTTCGTGCTGCAGAGGCTACTGAGCTTGTTATGGTTTTTACAGCTAAATCTGATGCTCCTTTACCGACACCGCGAAACGCATAAACCATGTGATCTTAAATCCAATGCAGAGAACAACTAGAAGGACAACTAGAAGAAAGTTTGTGTCAGTTTTCTGTGATCTTCTTCTTCTCCTTTGGTGCATTTCCGTGGCAACGTTACAGCGCCACATACAGGCTTGGCGTATGCACTACAGTGTTTTCAGTCATTTCGGTGGTTCCTGAAACAACTCCGTCTTTACGGAAAACTTCTTCAAAACAAAATGGCAGTATACCATTTTTGTTTCCGTTTGGACGGGGCCTTAGCCTCAGTGATGTTTACATACCGGTATATCTACAGTAGAGGAGAATCCTTCTTCCTACACCGCCACCAGGATGAAATTCTACTAAAAATAGACAGTTCCATATATTTATAATGGGTTTGGGTCAATAATGCTGCTGTTTAGCAAGTGAAGGGAAAGAAATTCTTCAACAGTGAGTGCTAATTAGTCAACATCAGCTTGTTCATGTTAGCTAATGATACTATGAGAATCACTGTCAACTATTCATCAGTGTTCTGGTGATGATCAGTCATATTTTGATAACAATGGACACTCCCACAGACTGTTTATCTGAGACACCAGAACAGAAATACACACCAAAACTTTCTTAGTAAAATCGGATTAGACCGACATTTTGGAATAGGGTAAGCGTTAAGGTAACGGTTAGATTAAAAGCAAATAAATCTGACCTATAAAACCTGATTACATATCTTTAATACAGCCTAGTAAACTTATAGGAAAAAAATCAAATGAAAACATTACAACGTAGACATTTTAGCTTACGTAGCTCCGTTAGCTGTGTAAGCAAGGAGGCTATGTAGCTGATGTAACTATTATAGCCAGAGATGAGCTCACAAAGCAGCTGCGTAAGCTATTTATCTACATTACTTTCATAGCTAAGTTAGCGCTAGCTACATTTGCCAAAGCTCACATTGCCCAAGGTAAATTACCATTAGAAAATGTAGCTATGTGGCTAATGTAAGCTCACAAAGCAGCTAAGCTGTGTAGGCAAGTTATCTATGTAGCTACACCAGTTGAAAGTATATTTGCTAAAGCTCACATTGCTAAAGCTAACTTAGGCTATATAAAATTAGCTAATTAGCTAACATAGCTATGTAGCTAATGTAGCTTATATAGCTATTAAGCTGATTGAGCTAATATAGCTACAGATATAATGTAGCTAAAGGTAATTTTACAAAGCAGCTTAAATACATAGGTACATCTCCAAAGCTACGTTAGCTTAAGCTACGTTTACTAACTTTGCTACATTGGCCTATGTAGTAATGTTAGTTACTTGCAAGAGTAGCTATGTTTGCTGTTGTTATGTATGTTAACGAGGAGCTACTGTACATGTAACTAAAAATAAAACTGGATAAAACACATCAGTGACTGAGGCTATAAACTGCTCTGTTGTGTACATCAGAGGGAAGCCACTCTTGCCACTCTTGAAGGCAGTTCAATGATTTTGTGACGTCCCTGAAAAGTATGAATTTGTATTATTTGCAAACAGCTGCTTCAAAGATAAACAAGATAAGTACACATCCAAGTTATGATAAAAAGTTGTCTGATATACTGTCCAAATTAGTTTAAAAGAATTTAGTTTTCTGGCAAATTTTGTTTCATGATGTTAACGATTTTTAAACCTTCCAGTGCGCTCTTTCTGGCTTCTTTTTCGTCGCCCTTGTAGCTCTTTTTATTGATAACAAACCTTGTTGTGACTTCATGTAGGTTTAAAGTAACAGTATTTTTGGCCTGTTGGATTCAGCAGAGCATGAAAAACAATGTGTTTGTCTTCTACAAAAGCAGGCAGCTCAGATAAGAGGCTGTCAGCTTTTAGCTGTTGTGACTCTGAAAATATCAAAAGTGATCTATTCAATGAAAAAACTATCAGTGGGTTATAGTTTGATACACTGTTGGTACAAAAATAATGTTATCAAGCAACTCACAACAGTTAGGAGTGTAGTAGACTCGAAAGAAGAGAAAATGTTATTGCTCTCTTCCTGCTTCCAGTCTGTCATTTGATCAAAGAGGGTCAGAGTTCTTACTTCATGACACACAGACTGGGTCTTGTGTACTAGTTGCCCAGGATGGAGAGCATGTAAAGGCCCCTGACATTTTAATTTAGCCTCAATATAATAGACAGTTCATAAACTATCCAGACCCCCTTCACTTTTAACCTTTTTTTATGTTGCAGCCTGATATCAAAGTCGTTTAAATTATTTTTTGCTCATTTATCAACACTCAATACCCCCATGAAAACATATATCTCAGAATGGAAATACACACTAAAGCTTTCTAAATAAAATCAGATCAAACTTTGAAATAGGGCTAGGGTAAGGATTAAGGTAAGGGTTACGATACCCAAGGTTAAAAATCCAAAACTTTTAATAAAGCCTAGTAAAAAGGAGAAAAGCTCATCTTCCATGAAAACATTTAAATGTGGCCAGTGTAGCTAATGTAGCTCCATTAGCTTCATAGGCTATACAAAGCTAATGTGGCTATGTAACTAAATAAAGCTAAAGCTAAACTACGTATGCTACATAGCTACGTTATTTGTGTATGCTATGCTAGCTTTCAGCCACATTTGCTAAAGCAAACTTAGCTATAATAAACATAACTGAGGTAACTACATAGCTAACATAGCTCTGTAGCTAATGTATCTGTAGCTTCATAGTCTATAGATAGCTACTGTAGCTGTTCAGCTAATGAAGCTAAAGCTAAGCTCACAAAGCAGCTACATATGCTATATATCTATGTTATCAGCATAGCTATGCTAGCTTTGGCCACATTTAATAAAGCTCATATTGCTAAAGCAAACTTGAAAATGTGGCTAAAGTAGCTACATAGCTAACATAGCTTGCATAGCTATGTGGAAAACATAGCTACAGCTAAGCTCAGGTAAAGCTAAGCTATGTATGTACCTGATCATCTCCAATCAACTAAATTTATCTCAGGCAGACTCCAATCAAAAAGTAGAAACATCTCAGAGAGAAATGAGGGCCACCTGAGCTAAATTTTAAGTGTTATTGCAAAGGGTCTGAATACTTATGTAAAAGTGATGTTTTTCATATTTCATAAATTTGCAAAATTTTCTAAAACTCTGTTTTCACTTTGTCGTGATGGGGTACCAAGTGCAGCTTATTGAGAATATTTTTATTTCATTATTGTTATTATTATTATTATTACTACAGCATCAGGCTGCGACAAAACAAAACTGAAAAAGTGAAGAGGGTCTGAATATTTTCTGAATGCACCTTAAAATGTGAATCTACTTCCAGACCTTCACCTCTGACTCTTTATCTAATGACTTTGTGCACTGCGCCTGGGTTCACGCCCAGATTGTGTGTTCTCAAGATAGCAAAATGTACGAGGAAATTCCCCGAATCCCTGTGCTCTATACACTTTAAAGACCATGCCTTATGCAGTCAAAAACGGGCCCGAAGTGCTGAAGCAACCAGCCACTGAACAACACTGAAGCTAAGTGTTGACTCAGCCAACAGATTGCTGATGTGTGTTTTTCTTTCCCAAAAATCATCAGAGACTGGTATTAATGTTGGTCTTGCCAGACAGCTCTTCCCTGTACTGTGTATCGTCAGCAGCAGTCCATCTTGGCTTACATTCACTCCTGCTTATAGCTCTTTTATTCCCAGAGCTAGAGCAATCAGTCTAAATAGGAAATTTACGCTTTTGAGGGTGGGCTGAAACTTATTCACTGTAGCAATGAATTTTCCCACTAAATAGAAAAAGCAGAAAGAATTGATTTGTTGGCTTGGCCTTTCAGATTTCTGACTCTGACTGATTTTTGAAAATTTTTTTAAGGTGATTGACACAAAACACTGAAATATAAAAACAGAAATGAAACCATCCTCTGTGAGAAAATCAGCCAATCACACACCAACAGCTACAGCAACAACAGTGTCTTAGTCTTGGCTTAGTATTGACGTCACGGAGCAGCTGGCGCTCTTAAATAAAGCTTAGAGCTGGATTCTGAAATGAAGGGTTCAACAATATGTCTCGCCCTCATCTCATCCTTCTAAATAACAGAGATAAATGTCTTTAACTAAAAAATTGAAAGCTTTTTTACTATCAGCGTTGGTGATAGCCAGGGCATGCTTTCGGTTGTATGTCCGAACGTAAAGCTGTCCTTCGAGATACAATATCTCAAGACCCTCTGATGGATTATTTTCAAACTTTACATAAAGTAAATGACTAATACCACCACAACCTTTCTCTTGGCTCCTACTGAATTTTTTATTAGTATTTCAAGAGTGAGTTTACAGTCACCAGGCTGATACTGGGACTATTTTTAGTCTCCGGAAAGATCCATACTTGCAATTATCAGTGCCAACTGGCTTTGTCCAAAGATAAACTCGGAGCCTCTGAGCTAACAGTCTAGTTTGTTCATTTAGACTTTTTTCAGGAATACTTAAAGCTTCAACAGGTACAACCTCAGTTCCAAAAAAGTTGGGGCGCTGTGTAAATAATATTATTTGAAATATATTATCATTTTTTTTATAATATATTATTTGAAAATCCCAGAAACTCAAAAAAATGTATTCACAATAGAAAACAAACATATCAGATGTTGAAAATTAGATATTTGAACATTTCATGGAAAATATTACCCTTTTGATGATTTGATGGCAGCAACACTTCTCAAAAAAGTAGGGATGGGGCAGCAAAAGGCTGGAAAAGTAATCGATACTTGCATCTAATTCTGCATCTAATTAGGTTAACTGGCAACAGGTCAGTAACATGACTGGGTGTAAAAGGAGTCTTTTGCCCTCAAAAGTAAAGATGAGCAAAGGTTCATGAATCAGAAAAACAATTGTGTCTTACAATTGTGCTTTTAAGGCAAGGCAAAATGGACGCGTTTCAACTCGTCTTCATCAGCGTTCTGAGGAATTCACTGCGTGGACTCAGGAACACTTCCATAAATCATTGTCTGTTAACACAGTTTGCTGCCATCTACAAATGCAAATTAAATCTGCGTGATTCAAAAGAGAAGCCATATGGGAACACAGTCATAAATGCTGCCATCTTCTGTGGACCAAAGCTCATTTAAAATGGACTGAGGCAAAATGGAAAACTGTTCTGTGGTCAGATGAATTAAAGTTTGAAATTCTTTTTGGAAACTATGGATGCTGTGTCCTGTGACTACAGAGGAGAGGGACCATCTAGCTTGTTATCAGTGCACAGGTCTAAAGCTGCATCTCTGATGGTATGGGGTTGCATTAGTGCCTATGGTGTGGGCAGCTCACACATCTGGAAATGCACTATCAACTCTGGAAAGTATACAGAGGTTTTAGAGCAATAAATGCTCCCATCCAGACAATGGCCTTGACTGTTTTAGCAAGGCAATGCTAAACCACATAACACATCCCTCACAACAGCATGGCTTCACAGTCGAAGAGTCCAGGTGCTGAACTGGCCTGCCTGCAGTGCAGACCTTTCACTAATAGAAAACATTATGAGCATCATAGAATAAGAAAGACCTTTAAGGTTCCTGCTTAATATTGTGAGTGATGCTTGATTGCTTTGCATGTTGTGTTTACCAGGAAGTCCACTTTGACAGCATTACATGTTGCTGAAGCTAACTTAGCTATTATGGCTGATGTAGCAACGTTAATTACTATGTAAGCCAATGTTGCTTTCTAATTTTGGAAAATCCATACTTAAAACCAAAATGCTGGTTTATCCTTGGTAGGGCTTTCAAGATGGGATTAATTGTACTGTCAAAAGATTAACCTTTTTTCAAAAATAGGCCTTTGATCGTCAGTCCCACATTTCCCCTCAATTTGACCCATGCCCAATATTGTTTGTTGACTCAAATGATCAAACTAAACAGAGATTTCCCAATGTATCCTTCCCCAATGTTACTCTGAATCAAGCTTTGGCACCCTTTTTCCCCTTTCGCCCAGTGTCCCAGTTCAACTCTGATCCAGCCCTCAGCTAACAGGAATATTTCAGTGAGTCAACAGCTTGAGCAGGAATGTGCCTCTGTACCTCAGCACTGGAGCCAGGGCGGGGATTTGAAAGGAGACAGAGGTGAGTGCCCTGGGTAAACCATGGGGTAATTATCCTGATCCAGGCAGGGCTGTGCACACCTACAGGGAACGTCAGATCTCCAACTGTGAGGACGGTAGCCGTGTTAAGCTTGTGTGTGGACAAAAACAGGAACACACAGATTCTCCTTGTCATTTTTAATTTACTGTGAATGCATCCAGGACAGCATGTGGTTGTCATAATACACCACCACAGAAGGCAGATGCATTCTTGTTGCCACAAGCTTTGGATAAAAAACACTATTTAGCTCCAGTGATCGCTGTTTTAACCTTGCATATCGGCGTGGAAACAAACACGGGATAAAGGCCACACATTCCCACCGAGAGAAGAGACAGCTCATGTTGGCAGAAAAACTAGACATGATACTGCAATCACATGCTCTGTCAAACATAGTCGGCATTTTGTGAGAGGCTGAAGGGAGGGTAACGCCTGCTCCACATCCCTGCAGCTGTATGATGATTTACTGTAATAATGTGGTGTAAATTTAGACGCCCGCTCCAAGTTCACAGCTTTTCAGGGTCAGAGGGATCTCAGCATTCTGGATCGTTTATTACAGGCTGCTGAAAATGCTCTATTACATAACATATAATGGGAAAGTCAGAAGAGAATGCATAGTGTGGGGAAAATCAGGGGAATAAATGGAGGGACATTAAATTTGGTATGCAGAAACCTGCTAGAAGATATAGAGCAGTCATCTGCAAGGGAAGGACTTGTCTGTTTCAATTGTTTTTTTCTCCTTTTGTAATCCATACTTAGATTCTTAGAAACATTTGAGCACATTTTACTCCAGCAGAGAGCTACAGCCCCAAGCTGTAAAGGTTCCCTCTTGGTTGCCCATATAGCATTCAAACGTGAAAAAGTGCCCTTCCATGGAGCTTTCCAGTGGACAAAAGGGAAAAAAGTCCTCAAGGTTGCCCTTCCATGATAAGACCTGGTAAAGTGCTCCCAAGTGTGCTTTCCAGTGGAAAATATGTACTTAAGTGCCCACCAGAGAGCCTTCCAGTGGACAAAAAGTGAAAGTCCTCTTAAGGGTGACCTTCCAGTAGACTTTTATTGGAAAAATGCTTTGCAGTAAGCCCTATCAGTGGATAAAAGTAGTAAAGGGATCTCTAGAATTCTTCACAGTGGACAAAACCTGGCACAGTGCCCTCCAGGGTGCCCTTCCATGAGACAAAAAGTGAAAAAGAGCTCTCCAGGGTGCCTTTCTGGTGGACAAAACCTGGAAACCTGCCCTTGCATGCCTATCAGTGGATTAAAAAGTCACCCTTCAGATGCCTTCCAATGGAAAAAAGTGATAAAGTGCCTTCTGTGGTGTCCTTCCGGTAGACAAAAGCCCTAAAGTTCCCACTACATTTCCAGTGGACAAATAATGGGAAAGCGCCTTTCAGGTTGTCTTCAAACTTCCGGTGGATAAAAAGTGATAAAACCATCCTTGGACAATGTCTAGTTAAGTGCTCTAAAGGTGCCCTTCCAGTGGAATAAAGTGGTAAAGTGCCCACCAGGTTGCCCTTCAAGTAAGTAAACATGGTAAAAGGCCCTCCAGAGTCCCTTCCAACAGACCAAAATTGGTAAAGTGCTCTATCAATTGCCCTTTCAATGGACTTACATTGGTAAAGTACCTTTCAATAAGCCCTATAAGTGGGTCAAAAAGTGGTAAAGTGTCCTCCAGGGTGCTCTTACATTGAAAAAAGTGAGTGCCCTCTAAGGTGCCCTTCCAGTCGACAAAAAGGGATAAACATCTCAAAAAGTTGCTGTTCCACTGGACCAAAAGTGGTAAAGTGCTCTCTGAGTCAGTGGCGTGCACAGACTTTTTCAAGGGCAGGGGCAAAAAGAAAAAAAAAGGGCACATACAGCATGTTCTCGCCACTGAAGAGGGCACTAAGCTTCATGTGTTTTCGAGGGCACTTTAGACATGTTAATATATTATACAAATGGCACATTATATAGCCTTAAAACAGACTAACTAGACAGACTACGCGAGTTAGTTTGTAGTTAGGATTAGCATCCACAAGAACTGTGTAGATTCAACGTGGGACTGTGAAGAACACACAGAAATAAATAAATAAATCCCTAGAGGGTCTGGGGGTCTTCCCCCAGAACATTTTCAGTTAAGTAGATGCCATTTCCTGTATTTTAGTGCATTTTAACACCATAATAGCACCAGATAATCCAATCTGGTTCTGTGAGATATAGTTGTGGCTCAATATAGGTCAAAAAAGGGCACAACATAAAAGGCACTGCAACAGTAATGTTTCATAGTTATTTCGTAGTATTTCTTGGTCCTAACGGTCTTCTGGAGTTTAGTGTGTTTTCTTCACCTAAGAGGGCAGTTTAGTGTGTTTTGCCAATGAGAAGGGTACTTAAACACACCTTTTTGCCACCCAAGTGGTCAGTTAATCATGTTTTAATCAGCCAAGGGCGCAGTTTAGTGTGTTTTTTCCACCCAAGAGGGCAGTTTAGTGTGTTTTGCCAACCAGGAGGGCACAGCACGTGCTTTGGCTCCCAAGAGGGCACTTCAGTGTGTGTTTTGGCTCCAAAGAGGGCATTTTAGCATGTGCTTTGGCTCTTGAGGGCTCTTTGACACAAGTTTTGCCTCCCTAAAGGACACTTTAACACACATTTTGGCTACCAAGAGGGCACTGTAGCGCGCGTTTTTCAACAATTGGGTCACAGGGGAGGTGGTCACCCCCCCCACCCCAACCTCCCCCCAGCACACCACTGCTCTGAGTTGCCCTTTCACTGTTCTGTGTTGTTAAAGTACCCTTCAATATGCCCTATAAGTAGGTCGAAAAAGGGAAAAATTGTCCTTAAAGGTTCTTCCAGTGGATTTTATTGTTAAAGGGCCCTCCAGGATGCTCTTACAATAAAAAAAAGTGATCAAGTGCCCTCTTTGGTGCCCTTCCAGTAGACAAAAAGTGATCCACTTCCCAAAAAGTTGCTGTTCCAGTGGGCAAAAAAATGGTAAAGCACCATTCAGGTTGCCTTCCAGTGCACAGAGTCAGAAAAGTGCATTCCATCCAGGTTTGAAATATGAAAATTTTCCTTAAAGAGTGTGCCTGTCTAGTGAATTAAAGAAATAGAGTACCTTGTGAGATGCATTTTCTGTGGACAAGAAGTGATAAAGTGTCCTCAAGAATGTCTTTCAAGAGAACAAAACCAAGTAAAGTGCCCTTCAGGGTGCCTTTAAGTGGACAAAAAGTGATAAAGTCTTCTTAAGGATGATCTTCAGTGGACCAAAAGTGATAAAGTGCCCTCTCAAAAGTGATAAAGTGCCCTCTCTATGCTTTAAGGTGATTAAAAGAGGTCAAGTGCCCTCTATGGGGCTTTCCAGTGGACTTTAAGCAGTAAAGTGCCCTCCAAGGTGCTCTTCAAATGGAAAAAGTGAAAATTTCCCTTTATGGTGTCCTTCCAGAAGAGAAAAAATTGATAAAATTCCTGCAAAGTTGCCATTGCAGTGGACAAAAATTGGAAAGGTGCCCTCCAGGTTGCACTTCCACAACAAAATCAGGTAAAGTCCAGTTGTTGCCTATGTTGCTTTCTAGTGGACCAAAAATGATAAAGTGCCCTCTCAAGTGCCCTTCCAGTGGGCAGGAGTGACAAGGGCCCCTCCAAGTTCCCTTTAGGGTTCCTTCCCAGTGGATAAAAAATTAAAAAGTCACCTCTAGTGGGCTCTCAGTAGAAGGAAATTGTAGAGTGCCCACTCTTGGACCACGTTGAGTGCTCTAAAAGTTCCCTTTCAGAGGACTTTAAATGGTGAAGTGTCCGCCAGATTGTTCTTCCAGAGAATAAAACGTGATAAAGTGTCCGTACCTTACAGTAAACAAAAAGTGATAGCGTCCTCTTAATGGTGCCCTACCAGTGGAACAAAAGTGATAAAGTGCCCTCTCTGTAGGTTTTATTGGTAAAGTACCCTCCAGTATTCCCTATAAGTGGGTAAAATTGGTCAAGTGACCCCTTGGGTCTTTAAGTGGACTTTTAATAGTACCTCCATGGTGTTTTTACAATCGAAAAGTGATAAAGTGCCTTTTATGATGTCTTTCCAATAGACATTAAGTGATAAAGTTCCCTCTAAGTGCTCTAAAGATGCCCTTCCAGTGGACTAAAAGTGGTAAAGTGCCCTTCCAGTCAATAAAATATGATAAAGTGCCCTCCAGAATGCCTTCCAGTGGACAAAGAAGTGATCTTGTCCTTTTAAGGGTGCCCTTTTATCAAACCAAAGTGATAAAGTGCCCTCTCAAGTGCCTATCCAGTGGACTTTAACTGGTAAAGTGCCCCCCAGTATGCCCAATAAGTGGATAAAACATGATTAAGTGCCCTCCAGAGTGTCTTTAAGTAGAAAAAAGTAACAAAGTTTCCACTTATTTGACATTCCAGTTGACAAAAAATGATAAAGTGTGATCTAGGATGCCTTCCAGTGGAAGGCCTGGCCTGCTGCCAAAATGCATCAGCATGTAGGGCAGACTGACCTAAACTGAAAGATAACATAAAAGCAAAAGATGCTGATAAGTCAGATCCTTCTCTGTATATCAGCTCTATTCTTTGCAAGATAGATCCACCCGATGACAGACATGACTAATCCATCGGCTTCGCAGGGTTGGCTGGCAAAGCAACTAAAAGTAAGCAGTCAGGTGCACATCAGCTCTGTTAATGATAAGATGTGCTACTGATGGTAGAAACACTCTCATTTGAAACTGAGCATCTACCAGTGTATCTGTGGCAGCAGCATAGCTTGTAGCCTGGGGATTTTTACATGCAGGGGTCCACTAGTTTTGGTTTTCATCAAACAAATCAACTGACAGCATGCTGAGCTGGGGTCACGTTCTGCCATGTGACTATCTTGAAAGCGCACGTCACAGTTGTAAAACAATAATAGTTCAGCTCGACCATAAACTCATTTATGGAGGTACTAAATGATTACTCTACTCTTTTTCTCAAAGACTTCTATAAAATTAGACTTATTCTGTAAAGTCAACTTCTAATGGCTTTAAAAAACACAAACAGCTTCACCCACTTTCAGTCTTTGTATCAAACACAACTGGGAGACTCATTAGTTTCTGTTTAAAACTTCAACTGCTCTAGTGGTTTGTAGGATATAAGAATAGAGAAGTGCCATCATCCTCATCCCGTTAAACGTGTGACTGTGTGATAGTGTATCAGACCTGCAGCGTGGACGTTTCCACAGAGCAAAGGGAACTAATCAGTGGAAACCAGCCAGACGGGCAGTGACCTAACAGTCTGCAGACTCCATAAAGGAGAGATAAACGTGACTCCACACCATGCTTCACACTCTCTCACAACCTCTCCTCCTCCTGCCCCTTCTGCCAGCTGTGAGCAGCATACGTGCAGACTCGCACATCGTCTCCTCTCAGGCCACAGCCTCGTTTTACTCACAATATTAAGACCTGGATTACTGGATTCTTTGCTTTGTTACCATGGAGCTATGCAAAATACGAAACTATTTGATTGTCACCCATTCAACTTTGTTCTTTTATTGTAATGCAAAAAAGTTTTCCTTCTCAGTTTCTCTTTTATTTTCTCTCTGTCCAAAAAGTTCTTTGCCAATTTTGAAGCAAAACCAGAAGTAAGAAGCACAGGGAAAGTATCCAAAATGTCAAACTGACTGTAAATGCAATTATTACAACATGATGTGACAGTTTTATGATAGCCAAGGAGAGCAAATCTGCTCCAGAAGTCCAAAATATATGCATTAGAGGGCATGTGCAAAGTCAAAAGTAGCTCCACACAAGTACAGAGCCTTTAAAAAAGTATTCATCCCTTTAGATTTTTTTTTACTGTTTTATTGATTTTTAAAACCAATCATGGTCAATATTATTAGGCTTTTTTGACCAAAAAAAAACCCTCTTTAATTTCAAATTGAAAACAGATTTCTGCCAAGATTTTGTGAGGTACAAAAGTGACTGCATTAATATTCACCCCCTTCAAGTCAGCATTTAGTAGATTCATCTTTGACTGCAATCACAGCACTGAGTCTGTGTGGACCGAGGTCTGGACTTTGACTCAGCCACTTCAGAACATTCACCTTGTTGTCTTTAAACCATTTCTATGAGGCTTTATCTGGATGCTTCGGCTCATTGTCTTGCTGGAAAATAAATCTTCTTCCAAGCTGTAGTTCTCTTGCAGACTGAATAAGATCCTTCAGTATTTGTCTATATTTTGCCGCATTAATTTTACCCTCTACCTTACAAGCCTTCCAGAGCCCACTGCTGAGAAGCATCCCAACAACATGATGCTGCCACCTCTGTGCCACAAGTGGGGATGTGCAGTGTTTAGTGTCCACCAAACAAAGAATCTTGTCTGATTGCTGAAAAGCACTGTTTTGGTTTCATCAGACCAAAGAACCTTCATCCTCTTGACCATGGAGTCTCCAACATGCCTCTAGGTAAACTCTCGTCCAGATTGAATCTGAGTTTTCTTCAACAGTGGCTTTCTCTTTGCCACTCTCCCATAAAACTTTGACCGGTGAAGAACCGAGGCAGCAGTTGCTGCATGCAGAGTCTCTCTCATCTCAGCTACTGAAGCTTGTTAACTCCTTCAGCGTAGTCATAGGTGTCTTGGTGGCCTCTCTCACTTGTCTCCTTCTTTCAAGGTCGCTCAGTTTGGTCACCATGTTTCTGCCATTTCTTGATGATAGATATAACTGAACTCCAGTGGCTTGGAATTTTTTTTTTAATTCATCTCCTGACTTATACTTTTTAATTAACCTCTGCTCTGAGCTGCTCAGAGTGTTCTTTTGTCTTCATGGTGTAATGGTAGCAAGGAATACTGATCAATAAATGACTGGATTTTCTAGACACAGATGTCTTCATACTACATCACTTGAGACAAATTCACTGCACTCAGTTGAACCACATTTCACTAAATGTGAGACCACTAGCACCGATTGGCTGGACCTCTTTTAAACCAGCCACTTTAAAAGGGATGAATATTTATGCAATCACTTATTTTTCATGACATAATTTTATTAGATTGACATTACTTTGTAGAAAGCTGTTTTAACTTTGTTTTAAATACTTTTTTTTAGTATTAGTCAAATTATATTGGCCATGATTGACCAATGAAATCAATAAAAGGGTAAAACAGCCAAGAAGGTGAATACTTTATACAGGCACTGTATCTAAACAACAAAATTTAGTTAGGCAACAACTACAAACTCATCAATTTTAGCCATTATTAATTTATATTAAAAAAAACAATACAACCAATTACACTGTAATCGAGTAAATAATCATCACACCCATAATTAAGCATTGAACCCTATAAATAATATTAAAAAGTGCAGTTCATCAATATGAGGCAGGATCTGAAATTACAGCGTTAACTTTGAATGCAAATATCAGGCCAAGAGGATATAAATTATAATGAAAATAGATATTGATATTTTTAAAAAGACCCTGAGGAGGACCCCTACCCCCAACATCAAGGTCCAAACCCCCCAAAAGTCCTGTGTCTCTCATCCTCCTCTTGACAACACTCCACAGATTCTTTATGGGGTTCAGATCACAATCAGGCGCAGTAATACCACGATCAGCAAACCAGTCTCTGGTGGTTTTGGCTTCACTTTTGGCAGGTGAAAAGGAACTCAGAATCTCCATAAGCTCCTCAGCAGGTGGAAGCATGAAGAGCTTTTGCATATTTTAGCAAGACAATGTTGTTTGTTTCGCTTTTGGAAATAATTTCAAGGAAAAAAATGAACTTTTTCTATGATACTCTAATTTTTCAAGATGCACCTGTATTATCCTTGGGAATGTTTTGTGAATTTAAAATCTTTCCTGCTCTGGATTCTTGCCAGAGACGTGAGAGAAGCTCAAACAACAGCGTGAACTTGAACTCTGACGCTGTGATGACATAAAGCTGCACACACAAACGCCTCTGCTGCATTCAATGACCCCTCCAGACGTCAGAAATCCTTCATCGTGTTCCAGAGAGAGAACGGGGGAGTGACACTTTCAGCTACTCCCTCTCTACTCTGAATACCTGAAACTTTAAACCCAGATCTTTAAACCAGTTTGACGTAACTGCATCATTCCTGAATAACAACCAAAGAGAGGTCTTCTACCTTCACCAATAAAGGAAACATTTCCTTTCTTTGTGCAAATGTTAGACCTAAAATATTAGGGAGAATATTGTACATTAAAAGAAATGCTTGGAAATCTTAAACCCAGTGAATAAAACATTCATCTCACTAAGATTTTTCATTTGTTTAATCAATGCTAAACTCCTGACTGGCACTTCTTCAAATTTTGTCCAGTAGAAGTGCACACTACAGAGCACTTAATCACATTTTGTCCAGTGGAAGGGCACAATAAAGGGCACTTTATTATATTTTCCTCTAATGAAGGGGCACCATGGAGGGCAAATTTTGTCCAATGGTGAAGTGAACTTTTCATTTTTTTTCACCTTTTGTCCAACTTAAGGGCACTATCAAATTTCTTCCAATTAAAGGGCACAAAAATGGCACTTTATCACATTTTGCCTGATTGAAGGGCATCCTGAAGAGCACTTTATCACATTCTGTCCAACTGAAGGGTACTTTATCACTTTTTATTGAATATAAGGGAACACTGGAGGGCACTTTATCACATTTTGTCCATTGGAAGGACACATTCAAGTTATGTCCAATGGATGGCCACATTATCACATTTTATCCAATGGAGGGCACCGTATCCAGTGCTGTTCAGTGAAAGGCCCACTTGAAGGACATCCTGGAGGGCACTTTATCACATTTCATCAATTTGAAAGGCACCATAGAGGGCACATTACAGTGCTTTTACCACTGAAAAGGCACCTGAGGGGGCACTTTATTATGTTTTGTCCCATGGAAGGGCACTCTGGAGGGCACTTTATCATGTATTATCTACCATTGGGGGCATCCAGAAGTTCCCTTTGTGTTTCGAATTTTAAACATTAAGGTGCAAGCAAGGCGATCATCCCCCTTTCTCTGTCTGCTAGTAGATTCATAAACGAAATCTAGACTGAAACTATAGGGAAATGTACATGACAAAATCTGACTAAACTTAAGGGCATTTTAATCTAAAAATTAAGACAAAAAAATGGCCGAAATGAATAGTAAGTATGATAATAATGATAATTATAAGAATAATAATAATATTTTGAAAGATGTAAAAAAAATTCTTGAAAGGAATTAATTTTGTTCAATTTAAAGCTTTCCAGTTCTCTTTAAACCCATTGATCTTTCGGTCCTCCTGGGTCAAATTAAACTGATCATAAGGGATAAAAATGTGTATCAGGGTTTATAGCCAGCCACAGCTTGAAATATATTTTAGGAAAACTCATCCTTATGTTTATTTTGAAGCTACATCTTTGACCCCTTCGCAAATATTTACCAGAAAAAACTGAACCTAACCCAGTCATGGCAATATTTGGAGTTTTGGCTGGAGCAGAAGTCTAACAACATCTTAAATTAACTTTGTGGCATTAGCCTGACTCCATGCTGAAAGATTTATTCGCTGCAAATGGAAGTCAGAAAAGGCCAAACATTTATTACCCGGGTAAAGACATGTTCTCACTAATTCCCAACCCCAACCCCAGTGCTGTGTAAAATGTAAATAAAGGAGAATGCAATGATTTGCAAATCTCATATTTTATTGTTGAAACTGAGAAATTTGATGGCAGCGTCACACCTGTTGTCCCATTTTTGCCTGCTGTAGGATTCTAGCTGCTCAACAGTCCTGGGTCTTCTTTGCCAGATTTTCCCTTGTGTGATGCTCCAGATGTTTTTTTAATTGGTTAAAGGTCTGGACTGCAGGCAGGCTAGTTCAACACCTGAACCCTCTGACTGTGAAGCCATGCTGTTGTGAGGAATGTAGTATGTGGTTTAGCGTTGCCTTGCTGATATGCAAGGTCTTCCCTGAAAGAGGTAGGCATTGTCGAGATAGAAGCATATGTTGCTTTATAAGCATTATACACTTTTCATAGAGTGTCTCTACACATGTGTAAGCTGCCCACGCCATCGGGACTAATGCACTCTCATACCATGGGAGATGTAGGCTTTTAAACTGTGCACTGATAACAGGCTGGATGGTCCCACTTCTCTTTAGTCCCTCTCCTTGATTTTCCAAAAGATTCAAATATTGATTCATCTGACCACAGAACAGTTTTCCATTTTGCCTCAGTCCATTTTAAATCTTATTTTTGCACCAGAAAAATTGACTAGTTCCCAGCAGGAGGGCCTCCAATCATATTTGATTTAAAAACATAAATAAATCCCTGCAGCAGACTCCAGTGAAACCATACAAGCGCTAATGAAGATTTGTGTGGTATCTTGCCGCCCCCTAGCTTTCTTTCGTTGAATGTACAATTCCATTTACAGTGGAAACAGTGGAGATATTACCCATTTGTTTCTTTTCCTGCTGCCAGTAGGAAGCGCTATAATATTTTTGTGTTATATTCAGTGTGACACTGTTGTCTTGCCAGAGAACGCTGAATTACATAGGTTTAAGAATAAAAAAGTTATAAGAGAATAAATTCATTTGGCACCATCAAAAACATTTTTTTTTTTAGAAATTGCAATGAAACTGGTGGACTTCCTGTTGGGATTTGGGCATGGGTACAAGAGGCCATTAGGTAGGTCTGACAGTGACCTATATGCACACCAAAATTCATATGCCTGGGTTAAACAGTTTGCAGGGGCTGATTTTTTTTTCTTCTTTTTTTGTTGCAACTCATAAAAAAACATTTAAAAAAAATCAGTGGAGCTAATGTTCAACTGGCAGAAGGGGGCGTTGTGACAAAGAAAGGATATTGATGCATGGATGTAGTCAGGACCAAGGTGGAATTATGCTTGTGAAGTTTGGTGATGATTGAAATAAACACTAAAAAGTTATGAGGCAATATTGATAACATTTCACAGCAAAAATAAGGTTTAAGTTTGCGCTCCGGTCACGGCCCCGCTGTATGGCGAAAACTCACAGTTCACACAGCTTTGGGTCTCCACGTTGTCTAGTTTGAATAAAAAAATTCTGGAGTCAATCAGATGAAATCCCTCGGACAAGTTTGTCAAAATGTGCAAAGTGTCTGTCAGTGGAGGATGCCAAAAAAGGCCAAATTTTTACCTCTCTCTGGTTGTAGTGCATGTCCAATACATTTGAGAGAATGGTCTTGATGTCATTTTTTTCCATCTAATCATGATACATATGTGTACCGATTATCAAGCACGTAGCTCTTGGCTCTTGGCTAAAACTCAGAAACAATAGGGTCCTCGCCAACCCTAGGTTGGTGCTCAGGCCCTGATGAGAAACAAAGTCACTGATGTCTGAAAAGCCATTCCTTAGGCCGGTGAGAGACATTATCCACAAATGGAGAAAACTTGGAATAGTGGGGAACCTTCCCGGGAGTGGCTGGCCTACCCAAATTACTCAAAGAGGACAATGACGACTCATCCAGGAGGTCACAAAAGAACCCAGAGCATCTAAAGACCTGCAGGCCTTACTTGACTTAGTTAAGGTCAGTGTTCATGATTCAACAATAACAAAGAGACTGGGAAAAAATTGCATCCATGGGAGAGTTCAAAGACCAAAACCACTGCTGACCAAAAAGACCGCAAAGGTCGACTTGTTGTTATTGACTGAACCATGAATTCTGCTCTCTACAAGAAAATCCTGAAGGAGAATGTCAGACCATCAGTTCAAAAGCACGTGAGTTATGCAGCAGGACAATAATCAAAAACATACCAGCAAGTCCACCTCTGAATGGCTTAAAAAAATAACATGAAGGTATTGGAGTGGCGAAGTCCAGACAGATGAGAGGCTGTAGCATGACCTTTAACAGGCCATTCATGCTGGAAAACACTCCAATGTGGATGATTTAAAACATTCTGCAAAAAAGAGTGGGTCAAAATTCCTCATCAGTACATCATGGTTATTTAAGCTTTCAGCATCAATTGTTAAAAAAGAAAAAAAAAGCCCTCTTTTAGGGAGGCATTCTTCAGTTTTGCCTTAACCCAAGGTTTACAGAAGCTAAGATGATAACCACTCTATAGACTATTTACAACATGCACATCTATGGAGGACATATGTAGGACAAGAAAACATTAATCATATTTCCAACTATGGGAGGTTGTGGGTGAAATCTGTGTGGCAGCTGATGGGCCAAAGTCATCTCCCAGGCATCCACCATCCTCACATTAAGTCCTTTGAACGCTGCTCTGAGCACCTTATCCCGCTGAAACGAGAACCAGTCACTGCCGATTAATGCCACGTAAGGTGTCATTTCTCTGAGGTTTGCAGTCCTGATGACCACCAGCGTGCCTGGAGCCCGATTCAACAGCCGGATCACCGCCCTGCGGATGCTCTGGAGCCGTCTGATGTAGAGCTCCATAGGGAAAGGGCAGAAGTGGGCCCAGATATCAAAAGCTACAACAGTGTCTGTGCCGCCAACTAGCTCATCTAGTTCATTGGCGATGTAATGCAGCTGACTGGCTGAGACGTAGTAAGAACTAAGAGGAGGACCATGGCAGCGGTACGTCACCAAGATCTTCTTTTCATCGTCCCACATCATGAAAGGTCCTGTTCGCTTCACACTACTCACGTTTACTTTCTTAGCATCTGGAAGTGTGGCAGAAGAAACAGATTGAG
This sequence comes from Cheilinus undulatus, assembly GCF_018320785.1. Lineage (NCBI taxonomy): Eukaryota > Metazoa > Chordata > Actinopteri > Labriformes > Labridae > Cheilinus > Cheilinus undulatus. The sequence continues at coordinate 11,765,586 of NC_054887.1, forward strand.
CCTGTGATATAGATGCACTTAAAAACTTCAGTTCTGTTGATCCCCTACCTGGTAGTAAAACATCAAGGTACTCAAACCACTGTCTGATGGTGGAGTCTCCATACAAGTGGACCTTTTTGTCTCTCAGACAATCACTGATGGCAGAGGCGTTGCTGAATTGGTGAACTTTAGTTCCATCTAGTGATCGCCACGCTCCCTTGTAGTAATACCCAGAGGGTTCAGACTTCCTGCTGCGTTGATTGACTTTGAGTTGTCCTGAAAAAACATTAAAACAAGACAAATCAGATTTTGGTTTCATGCAGAGATCATTACCACGAGATTCTGGATTTGGTGTTTTGTGCAAAAACAAATGACTACCAGGTAAAAGGCCCCAACTTCTACTGTCAGGGACCTTAGACAGAAAAGCATAAAAAATTGACAAAATTTAGTAACAAAATTCGTCATGGATAGATTTACAACCATAATTCAAAAAAAAAGTTGGGACGCCATGTAGAGTGTAAATAAAAACAGCATGCAATGTTTGCAGATCTCATAAACCCATGTTTTATTCACAATAGAACAAAAAAAAAAAAAAAAAAAAACACATCCGATTTTGAAATGGAGACATTTTACCATTTCATGAAAAATATTTGCTCATTTTAAATTATATCCCAGCAACACTGCAAAAAAGTCAGGGCGGGGCAAAAAAAGCTGGAAAAGTAAGTGGTGCTAATGAAAAACAGCTGCAGAAGCTTCTTGAAACGTGATTGATTAGCAAAAGGTCAGTAATATGACTGGGTGTAAATAAAGCATTTTAGAGATCGTGAAAACAAATTGTGAAACAATTTCAGGAAAAAATTCTGCATTTAAAACAGGCATGATTCTGTACTGGAAATCACTTCCTGGGCTTGGGAACATTCCAGAAATCATTGCCAACACAGGTCATCATACCATCCACAAATGCAAGTTAAAGCTGTGAACAAGATCTAAAAAAGTCGCCGTCTTCTGTGGGCCAGTGCTGATTTAATATGATCTGAGGCATAATGGAAAACTGTTCTGTGGTCACATGAATCAATTTTTGAAATTCTTGTTGGAAACCACAGATACCATGTCCTGTGGACTAAAGAGGTGAGGGACCATCCATCTTGTTATCAGCACACAGCTCAAAAGCCTGCATCTCTGATTGTGTGGGGTTGAATTAGAGCCTATGGCAAGGGCAGCTTTCACATCTGGAAAGAGCTATCAATGCTGAAACATTTAGGTTCAAGATAGGGCTGCACCATATGGGAAAATAATCTAATTGCAATTTTTTTTTACCTTATATTGCGGTTGTGATAAAATATGAAACTAGAAAAGCACTCAGAGAGTGCAGACCTCCGCAATTTGCCCTATCTCCCAATAGTGAAGAATCCTTTATAAATATCCCTGGATCCAGACGGTGATCTGGATCGCTCCCAAAATCTAATTCGCCGATTACTTCCTCCCAGGTGGGGTGGAGACACGGTGAGGTAAAGCAAAGGCTTCGCTACGTGTGGACTGTCATGGCAGAAGCACCCATGGTCTCACCGGACAACTGAAAGTCATGGCAGAGGGTGAATATTCCTCTATTCCTCCCAGCATTGTGAGTATTCTCGCTACAATTCGCTGTCTTTCTCTCTGTTACGCTCCGACTCGTCTCCTCAACTGGGCGTGCGTCTTTCAAACTCTATAAACTCCAAAACTTTGAATAGAAACACAGCAAAAACATGCTGGTGGGATTTAGGTTACTCATGTCTGCCATCTCCTGGTGTAAAGTGGTAGCAGCGCAGACCTCCGCCATTAGCTCTATCTCCCAATAGTAAAGAATCCTTTAAAAAATTCCTGGATCCAGATGGTGATCCGGATCAGTCCCAAAATCTAATCAGTTCTTTCTTCTCTGATCACATAACCTCCTTGGTGGAGGTAATTATATCTTAAGTTCCTCATCTCATGTATTTTCCAACAAAATCAAAAAGTAATTCATTCTACATTATAACCAATACAATATTAGACTAAACCAGGGCAGGACAATTTTGACAAAATATCTAATTGTGATGATTTCAACTCATTTTGCAAATTGGATATGAAGTGTTGTATTAAAGGGAATGATCATTTTAACATATTTCTCATATTTAACAAGAAAAAATGTACAAAAATAAAGAAAAAGTGTTTTTTTGTATACTATTCTAAAAGTATCCCACTTGAATGATTGCATGGTATGTAATGCATAACATCTCTGCTGCAAAAAAACAAACAAAACAAAACAAAACAAAACAAAACAAAACAAAAAACAACGTTCAAACTGGTATTTTGTAAAAAAAATTTCAGGTTAAAGAAATATTGCACCTTCTGTGATTTGAAAATTGCTGCAGGCCATATTGCGATTGAATCTAATTTGCAAGAACAAAGACACTGCTAGGTCAGTTACCTTTCCTTTGTGGCAACACCACAACACTGAAAAGTCCTGAAGCTGGAATGGAGACTTTCATATTGACATTCCTGAAAAAGAAACACAAAAAAATAAACCTTACAGTAATTACTGACAAAATATAAGTTCCCAGAAAGTAAAGCTGTAATCACAGTCATCTACTCTGTCTCCAAATTTGGACTAGTGATGTCCTTAGGCCGATAATTTCCAGTCTAACCAGTAACTTTACCAGTCTAAAGTTACAAAAAGATTCAGAGGACTGTTAGAATTGAGCTCTCACTATCTAGTTTGTTGTTGAAAGTCAAATCAAGTATTACCAGCCCAGTATTTTGTTGTTAATTTACAATGTTAACATCTTCAGGCATTATCTTGCGTACTTATTCCTAAAAGGTGGGGATAAAATGCTCCCTCACTTTTGGAAGAGCCTCTCTTCATCGTCCGTGAGTGTTTTCTTGAATCCTGCTGAACTGTGGCTAACCCTGGCATCACAGCTCAGCTTCTCCGGCTTGTAGCAGAACCAAGGCTCACCCGTACGGAGGTCGGTGAAGTTGCACAGTGTCTGGTTGGTTTGACGCAGGCAAACATTACAGATGGTGCTTTCAGAGATGGAGCCTGAGCGGAAGATGCTTTTGAAGAAAACCCGGTAAGGCTGTTCTCTGGAGAGTCTGTGAAGAACTGTGACAGCCTCGCTTGGGTGAACAAGCGTTACCTGGTAGAGCAGAGAGCCAGAGTTATTAGTCAGTCCAGGCACTTTCAGTCATTGGCTGTAGACACAGTGGCTGTAGACTCATTGACTCATTGTTGATTGTGTTCACATATTGCTTCTTGTTATTTCTGGAGGTGTTTCTGAGCCCATAAAATGACTTACAGCTCAGATTCATGCCTGATTTTAGTGCCATCACAAACATACAATACTGAACTTCAGCCTTCTCCCTTGTGAAGAGATATTGCCCCAGATTATTTTGATGATACTATGTAAATGGTGGGATATTCTTAGCAATATACATTGAGGAACATGTTTTTTGAAATAGCTCCACGATTTTTAGATGCAGTTTTTGTTGTCTGAGTGGCATTGCCTCTTTAAAATGCTTCTTTTATATCAAGCCCTGCTACTGACTTGTTGCCAGTTGCCCCTATTTGCTGCTTGATGCTCCTCCTGCTGTTTTTATTAGTACCACTTTTCCATCCTTTTGTTGCCCCGTCCCTATTTTTCTGAGAGGTGTCACTGTTGTTTTTTGTGTTCTATTATGAGAAAAATTGGGTGATTGGAGATTTTTAAGTTATTGCATTCTATTTTTAAACATTTTGGTGTCCCAAGTTTTTTGGAAGTAGAGCTGACATAGATTTGTTTTCTTGAAATAGATCATGACTTGTACACTGTCTGTAGAAAGTACGTCTTTACTTTCAGGGCTGTAATAATGAAAGCAAATACACAAGTCCGTGAGCTTTAAATGTTGTGGGTCCCTCCTATTCATATCGTTTCTCTCGTTTTGTGACCTTTATGGGAGAAAATCTTACCTCAACCCGTGCTCTTCCTTGCCAGGGTAGAGTGAAAAAAGCAGAGTAGGAGCCATTCAGGTGATCCACCACTCGCCCAGCCACACCTGCGTCAAGTTTCCAGTTGTTCAACTGTGCGATTAAGAAATCTCCTCCATACTTCTTGGGGTTACCTTTGAAGTCACGCATTTGTATCATAACCTCCAGCTGATCTCCTACATGCCACTCTCTTCCATCCCTCCCTGGGAGAATGGTGAAGCTGCTGTGAGCAGAATCACTCATCTGAATCAATGATAGAGGAACTAAAGGAGTTTCAGGCCAGGCGATGGAGTCTAATAAGAGACGTTCCTCCTTAGCGTCTGCAGGAGACAATGGCTTGAAGGTGCAGAGGTCATGAGGAATAGGATGACCAGAGGAAGAAGCAGCGTTCACTTTTTTGAGGATGATGGAGATTTCTTTACAATGTTCCTGGAAGAGAGTTTAGAAAGAAAGATTTTCACAAGGATGGATTAGAAGTTAATAAACTGATGTACATATCAGTCAAGACTTGCTCATCGTGATGAGAAATCTGTTTCTTGTAAGAGATCCAGATCATTTGGCTCAGCTCAGTAGATGCCGGGTTGGCTTTTTAAATGTGGAGGAGATAACAACAAAGGATGGAGGAAAGGAAACTGGCACTCAAATGGGAGACAGTGGCTCACATAAAAGTCCCAAACGGCACATCATTACTCAGTCACTTACCCTGCAAGGTTTAACCGGTTAATGGTATATCACCATTTCCATTACAACAGGGGTGTCAAACTCAGTCACAGAAGGGGCCAGATTCTGAATTGAGGTCTAACCTGAAGGCCTAACAGGGTCTACATTTAACCAAACTGTCAACCTCATTTTTGCCAGTAATAAATTATGGGGAAAAAAATTAGCACGGATGATAAATTATTCTGAGATTTAAGAAGTCTGAGAAAAAATCTGAGGTGAAAAGTCAAACTTGTTCATTCAAAAGGTCAAAAAACAAAATGAGATGTTAAAATAAGGCTTTTAAATGGCAAATGTATAAAAAAGAACATCACAATCATGGTTTTTAGGGAAAATATAACTTAAAATTTAAAATAGTGCACCTGAAAGGTCAAAATATGAGATAAAGGTCAAAAATGATAAATTAAAAAGGACAGAATATGAGATAAAAACTGAAAATATAAATTGACAAAGTCAAATATGAGATGAGGAAGTCAAAATTATAAATTGAAAAGCCAAAGTATTAGATAATGTCAATATAATAAGTTGAAAAGGTCAAAATATAAGATAAAAAGTGAAAATTATAAACTGACAAAGTTCAATGTGAGATAAAAAGTCAAAATTATAAATTTAAACAGCCAAAATATTAGATAAAGTCAAAATTATAAGTTGAAAATGTCAAAATATGAGACAAAAAGTCAAAATTATAAACTTAAAAAAGTCAAAATATGAAATAAAGGTCCAAATAATAGATTGAATTCGTAACCGTGCAATGCAAAATTGAAAATATGGAATGAAAACACAATAAATAATAGCCTTCCAGCTGCCGAGAAGCATCCCCACAGCATGAAGCTGCCACCACCATGCTTCACAGAGGGGATGGTGGGTTTTGGGTGATGAGCTGTTTTTGGTGTCCGCCAAACACAACATCTTGTGTGATGCCTTTTTTCCATCTGACAGTGGATTCTCCTACATGCCTTTTGGTGAACTCTAGTCTAGAGTTTTCTTCAACGCTGGCTTTTTCTTTGATACTCTTCCATACAGCTTTAAGTGGTGAAGAACCCAGGCAACGGTTGTTTCCATTTCTTGATGATGGATTTAACTGAACTCCAGGGCCTTGGAATTTTTTTTAACCATCCCTGACTTAAAATTTTCAATAACCCTTTCTCTGAGTTGCGTGGAGTTCTCTTTTGTCTTCATGGTGTAATGGTAGCCAGGAATACTGATTTACCAGTGACTGGACCTTACACACAAAGATGTCTTTATACTACAATCACTGGAGACACATTCACTGCACTACTAGCACCAATTGGCTCGACCTCTGATGATTAAGGTCTGTCACTTTAAAGGGAATGATTATTTATGCAGTCACTTATTTTACATGAAATATTTTTAATTGACATTACTTTGTAGAAATCTGCTTTCACTTCGATATCAATGAGTTTTTTGGGGAATTTTTTTGTATCAAAAATGCCAAATTATATTGACCATGATTGATTTACAAAAGGGGGTGAATACTTTTTATTGCAATGTATTTTATTATAACATTAAAAGACAGTATCTGGTAATCAGAGCAATACTCAAATGTCATCACAGGGTTCACCATAAAATTTTTTCATGAATCAATTTACCTGCAGCAGGTCGTTGTTTTGTAATAAAAAGACGAGCACGCACAGAAAGAGAAGGATGGCACAGCCCTTTAGAAGTTTCTTGCTGACTCTGTACTTTGTAAAGCATTGCAGCTTCATGATTGGCCCTCCTCCTGTACTGGATTAATAAAAAAAAGAGGAACAATGACTCCTTGTTTAGTGCTAGCTTTCAGTCATCAACTCAGTCTAATAGTAAGAGAAGATGAGGCAAAGTAGACAGAGCTCTGAACCCTATATGCTGGGAGAGTAAATAGATGTGGGGTATGGACTGTATGTGGTTAGTGGATTCAGACAAAATGGGACATACAGAAAAATGGATCAGATAAGGTTGGAGCTTCATAGCTCTTAAAATGTACAGTGCATTCAGAAGGTATTACGACCCCCTGATAGAGCAAAATAAATAAACAAATAAAACAATAATAATAATCATAATAAAAAAATATGAAAAATCTCAATCTACACTAAGTAGTCCATGACAAATTGCAAACAGAATTTAAAAAAGAAATAAAAAATAACAGAAGTATAATTTTGCATTTGGTTGCAGGGGGAAATACTCATTATTTTGGTTCAGTTTGTTGCTTCAGACCAAGCTGTCAAACATCTGCGTGTAGAGGAGGCAGTCTGTCATTCAGATGTTCGTGCTGCTACCAACCACATCATTAGATGCTTATTGCAATAAGTCTAATTTGAATGGTAAGGATTGTTTTTCCCCTCAAATAACTACATAATGGCTCAGCGTCTCCACACACTGGTGCTACCATTACTGTGCAGTGCGCTCAATAACAGGGGAATTAAAGCTGTGTCTTTTGACATTTTTAGTGCGTTTACTTTATTGTGGAGTTTGGGAATAGTATTGCACAGCTAGCTGCACAGAGACAAACCCAGATTCTAACATGTTTACACAGCAGCGGCGACTCCACCTGACAAATAACGACAATTAAACCATGCCTTCTATCAGCACCATGTAGCACATCTCCTGTGTTATCTTGTTCAGTACGAACATGGCGAGGTGCTTCCTTTGATTGGGGAGTGAGAAGCATCTGTATTATCTCAGCCAGGTGTGCCAAATTCTTTTGGAATTGTTTCAGCAAAGACAACTGTTTTTCGACTCCGTCACTTACCCATGTGAAAATTCATTCACAGACTGGCGTTACTGTTTCAGTTGTAAAAGAACAGTATAAATCTTCTTCTCCATGAAATCTGTTTAGTTAAACAGTAAAACTTGCATTCCCTTTCCCTGCCCGACTGCAGTGACGCCAAAACTGCCCGCTCGCACCTCTTACCAAGGCCCTTGCTCAGTTTTGCCAGGCAGCCAGCTTTTGGAAGAATCCTGGTAGTGCCAAACTTCTTCCATTTGTTTTCTGGGGAACCTTCTGGTTTTGTAGCCTTTGCCAGATCTGTACCTTGAACAATCCTGTCTCTGCAGGCAGTTCCTTAGACTTCATGGCTTGGTTTTTGCTCTGATATGCACCATCAGCAGTGAGGTCTTCTTTAGAGAGGTGTGAGCTTTTCCAAATCATATCCAATCAACTTCATTTAACACATGTGGACTCCAATTAAGGTGTGGATACATCTCGGCAAAGACTGAGAGAAACAGGATGATACTGAGCAAAATTTCAAGTGTTTTGCAAAGGGTCTGAATATTTATGTCAATGGGATATTTCAGTTGAAATTTTTAATAAATTTGCAAACATTTCAAAAATTCTGTTTTCACTTTGCCACAATAGGGTAATGTATGGAAGCCCATTTCTGCCAAATATAAAAGAAAAAAGGAAAAGTAAGGCAATTCTTGAAAAAAATAAAAAAAATATTTATTCATAATAATGTGACACAAAGTCATGATTATGAGATACAAAGTCAAAATTATAAGGTAAAAATCATAGTTATGAGATAAAATTTGTTATTATGAGATTAAAAAGTCATAATTATGAGATTAAAAAGTCTAAATTATGAGAAAAAAATGTTATTATGGTGTTTAAGAAGTCATAATTATGAGATAAAAAGTCAAAATTATAAGATAAAAATAATAGTTATCAGTTAAAAAGTTGTAATTATGAGGTTAAAAGGTCATAATTATGAGATAAAAAGTCAAAACTATTGGATAAAAAGTCGTAATTAAAAGATAAATTTAGTTATTATGAGATTTAGAAGTTATAATTATGAGATAAAAAGTGGAAACATGACGTAAAAATTGAAGTTATGAGATAAAAAGCCAAAATTATGAGATAAAAAGTTGAAATGAGATCAAAAATAGTGGTTATGAGATAAAAATTCATGATTATGAGATAAAAAGTCTTAATTATGTGTAAAAAAAATCATAATTATGAGATAAAAATTTACAATTATGAGATAAAAAGTCATAATTATGAGATAAAAATTATGAGATAAAACTCATAGTTTTCGGCTTTTTTTCTTATAATCTTTATTAAGGATTCTTAGGATTGCCTAACTTCCACATCTTTTCTTTTTAAGTGGCAGAAATGGGCTTCCATCAACATAAGAAAATTGAAATAAGTTAGGGGGTGTCTGAATACTTCTGAATGCAGTGTAAGTGCCAGTCACAGTGACTGATCTTTAATTGACCAAAGCACTGTGCTTCAGCATGCAGCAGTTTCTTTTGCAATTTAACCTAATCATATATTTCTTATTATTATTTTCATGTTTGATGTTTACCTGGCTGTACAGTCATTTAATCCTCATTTATATGCTGCACACTGTGTGCTTTACTTAATATTTAGTCTCCATCCTTTCACAAGTGAAGTTACATATATAATACTAACATGGCTTTTCTTATCTTTTGTACTTAAATTGTCAGCATGCTTTCTTTCATATTACTTTGTAATACCGTTGCTGGAAAGTATTTAGTGGAATGACAGGGGAAAAATCAGCTCACCTCAACAAACACAAGGATTGATGTTAACACCATTGCTATGAAGTAAACCTTTAATTACACCCAAATGATTTAAAGTATAACAAAAGTCTTACCTTAGTGAGGATTAGATCAGTGTGTGTCAGAGAGATTAGATTCAAATGGAGGTGCTTTTGCAAACAGGTGGCTCCTAACTCAACAGGATGAGAGTGAGGAGGTTAAGGATAGCTAGAGAGATGTGTCAACAGAGCATCCGGTCCCTTCATGGTTTGTTTGTTTAATGAAAGATGAGACTGGTTTGAGCAGCGCCAGTTTGTTGTTAAGAAAATTAGGAAGATGGCGCTGATGAGGGGATTAAAGGTTTCCTGAAAAGATGTGACTATTAAATAATGAGGCTGTTATATATTAAAGGTCAGGTATTCCTTAACAACTCCTGTAAGTTTCCAATAAGTGACATCCAAGTTATTTCCCATTTTAGAAGTTTGACGAATGCAGGATGCTGAGCACTGAAAACACTGGATTACACTGGTTTTGTATGGATGAGTAGTGCCAGTGCAAATGGTATTACCAAGTTTCAGTTAATTAATACATTAATCCAGCTCTTTATTTTTTAAGTTATTCTGTTTATTGTACAACATTATTTATCACAACATGACTGTCCTGCAATATATAACAATACATCAACTATTGCAGAATGGCTGTATCATGATTTTATCGTTACCATGAGTCACTAATTCAGGTCAGGAATGGGATCAACCAGCACAAATCTTATTCTTAAATCATTTCTAAATCCCCTAATATCCCAGTGTTGTGATATGATGTCTTACCAGAATATTATTGCATAGCACTAAAGGAAAGAGTAAACAAATGATCTAATTAGATGTAAAAAATATATATTTGTTCAACCAGTGCATGTCTCAGGCTAATTAATAAAATCAGGTTAATTTGGAAGAATATTTATTGATCTTTCAGTCTTGTTTGTTTGCTCCCTGGGTGCTTCTCTTCCTGGATCATTAGTTATGTCATCTAAACCCAAAAGATTCAGTTCCCAGCCTCTTTTTAGGATACAAATGAAATAAAAATGATTAGCACTGCAAAAATGTTGATTGCAAATCAGCTTTACGTGAGAGGTTTACACCGCAAAGCTTCAGCGCTTCACATATGACTTACTCGTGTCCCTGTGTGGCTTCCTGTTCAGATGGTTCTCCTGTTTCTGTCTCAGTCTCTGCGCCAGTCTTTAACCTCAGTTCACAGTCTTCTGTTTCTGCCTTTTGCCTGGACCCTCAATGGATTCAACTTGATTGATCATAATGAGTTTGGGGAGCTTAGACATGGCTGGAAGTGCGCTGGGAATGGTCTCCTCTCTGCTGCTCCTTGCCTCTGTTATACAAGGTAATCCTGGTACTCATGTGCTGTTGCTCATGTACTAATCCAGCCATGATTAGATACTCACCACAGGTTTGAAATGTGTATTCTTGACTGCCTCAGTAGAATGCTTTGATTTCATCTGTCTGCATCCCAGTGGACTATAGCCTGTACTGTCAGCTTCAAGTCTGAGTGGTTTTGTCTCCTCACCTTTTCTTGCTTCCAATGCTATCTGATGTGTTTGACAGGGCTCCAGGATGTTGAGATGTTTCATTATGAAAAGATGGATGCACTAGTGGGCCAAAATGTCACCTTGCCCTGCACTGTAAGAAATCCCGAAATCCGGACAACCGTCATAGAATGGAAAAAGATGCCTGATGAAAAGCTGATTGTGCACAGCTCAGCTTATGGATCCAATTATATTTGGCGTAATGTCACAATTCTGACTCAGACTGAGTCATTGGGGTCCTTACAGCTTTCTAGGGTGACAAAATGGGACAGTGGTGTTTATGTTTGTGACCTTTCAACCTTCCCTAATGGTGCCATCAGGAGAGAGACAACTCTAGTGATCAAAGGTAAGACCAAGACAAGCTTAACCAGACATAATCATTTGAGTGGAGGCTAGAGATGTTTTTCATCCTCGATACTGATACCTCCACTTGATCTCAGGCCCTGTGATACACAATAAAAAACAAAACATAACATTGTGTAAATATACAGCTTGATTACTTTTAGCTCGCCTGACTAATATTATATATATATAAATATAAATTTGATTAAGACAGTAAAGCACCCAGTATTGGAAGCCTATTTATACCACCGTGTAATCTAAACGAGTTTCAATCCCATTTTATTTTTACAAAAATTACCTCAACGTTTAAAATTCTGGTATTGTGCCTACTTTAATAACATTATACAGCCATGATGGAAAATTGTTCACATAATGACAAATATGGAAGCTAGAAAAACACACCAAGCCTTAAACCTGTTTCACCAGCATGAGTCAGTAGTATTGTGTTCTTTTAATGAAATATGCTCATAAACATAACTGACATGGAGGTTGCCAGACTCCATGTCTGTCATCAGACAAATTCATCTTCAAGAGTACCAATCCAAAACGGTTGTGCCAAACCGAACACAAACACCAAACATGGACATTTGAGGCAGTAGCCACAGGCATGTTTAGTTACACTAGCCATTTGCAATGGCTGTCTCCAGTGCGGTGATTGGCTACAACATAACGTCAGTTTTATCAGAAATGGATCACATTTTTAATTGGAACACTTATGCCGACCTGCTTCAGCATAAGTTAGTGATGGTGACAGGGTGGTGGTTATTTGTACTTTGAGCGGTTGTATGCAATGGCTGCTAGTTGAGTGATTAGCTCAGACGTAGCCACAGCAGCAGTTTTGTCAGAACTGGACAACTTCATTCAAACAAGAGCAAAGAGCCACACTGAAAGCTTTTCATGATGGGAAAGATATTTTCGCTCTTCTCCTGGCCTGCTTTGGCATGGGTTTACAATCAGTACGGGGTGGGATATGCTGGTGTTACAATGGCTGCTACTGTGGTAACTATGAGCTCGATTATGGCTGTGGGAAAGTGGAAGTTTAGTCAGAGCTGGACCAATTTTTTTTTTTTTTTTAGAACAAGTACCAAGAGTCCTTACTCCCAGTGCCTACTCCCAACATGACACCATGAGGGGAAAATCAGAGAATGGCTTGTTTCAGCACACATTTTCTGAAAGCCTGAAAAAATGTATTTTGCATAATATGTGACCTTTAAGTTAAACTTGAATTGAAAACTTTTTACTACTACTTGAGGATATTTGTAGACCATTTCTTTCATTTAAAGTTGCAGTATGTAATATTTAGCCTACTAGTATCCAGAAGAGCAAAGTTGGTAAAAATTATAAACAACATTTATAAGTCTTCTATTTCTAAAATGTATATGGTGTTTATAAAGCCCTAGAGCCCTATCTATAAATACCATTTACAAATTCTAACTAGATTAACTGCACTTTTACTTGAGCACGATAAAAACTTTTTGGCAAAGCTTGTATGGTTTATGAATATGCTGTATTAAAAGAATCAAAGAAGTGAAATTTTAATTATGAGGGTTTTTATTATCTTATTGTTTGTTACATAAACTTTACACAAGATTTGGTTGCATAAGAGCACCACGCCTCTAAAGTTATTTACTACTGAGCAAATCTTCATTGTGTTCATTGCAAAGCTACATCCGAGGCTTTATATCTGTAATCTATTTTTTTGGTAGAGGCTACCCAATGTTCTCATTTTACTGTACATGTTTTACACAAGCATCCTCTTGTTTTCAGTTTAAATTAACCCACATTTCCTCTCTATTAGATGTTGAAACAATGTGTGATGTTGATGGGACTATTGAGATCAGTATTGGAGGAAATGTGTCTATTCATTGTGCAGCACTCCTGAATGCTCAGTACAGTTGGACTAAGGTTAGTCAGCACATTTCTACTACCCCAGCAGATTTTGATTTTTTAACAGAAAAGAAATACTTGCTTACCCCTGACATGAGGATAATATAACAGTATTTATTGCTTTAACATGCTATACAATCTTGTTTTGCCCTAGAACACAACAGTGGTGTCGGTGACTGAATCTCTGGAGCTTTGGAAGGTGACTGAAGCTAACACAGGAGTTTACATCCTGACAGTCAACATAGCTTCAGTGTGCAGAAAGAGTTTATCATCACACTGCTAACTGAAACCACAAGGCCCAGCACAGGTGAGCTTCTCGAATGTTTTTTTTTAGCTGTTTTTCTTGTTGTGAGCTGTTCCATTTCAGCATCTCCTCAGGGCTGGATTAACATATATTAATCCAGCCCTGAGTATTAATATATATTGTATATGAACATATACATATATATATATATATATATATATATATATATATATATATATGTATATACACTACCAGTCAAAAGTTTGGACACACCATCTCATTCAATGTTTTTTCTATATTTTTACTACTTTCTACATTGTAAATACACACTGAAGACATCAAATATATGAAGCAAGATATATGGAATTATGTAGCAAAGAAAAAAGTGTTAAATAACTCTAAATATGTTTTATATTTTAGATCCCTCAAAGTAGCCACCCTTTGCTTTGTTGACAGCGCTGCAAACCCTTGGCCTTCTCTCAGTGAGCTTAATGAAGTAGTCACCTGAAATGGTTTTCACTTCACAGGTGTGCCTTGTCAGGGTTCATTTGTGGAATTTCTTGCCTTCTTAATGGGTTTGGGACAATCAGTTGTTTTTTGCAGAAGTCAGGTTGGTACACAGCAGACAGCCCTATTTGACAACTGTTAGAATTCATATTATGGCAAGAAACAAACAGCTAAGTAAAGATAAACAACAGTCCATCATTACTTTAAGAACTGAAGGTCAGTCAGTCTGGAAAATTGCAAAAACTTTGAATGTGTCCCCAAGTGCAGTTGCAAAAACCAACTGCTTGCTGTGCTTTGGTCTCATGAGTCCAAATTTGAGATCTTTGGTTCCACCCGCTGTGTCTTTGTGCGACGCAGAAAAGGTGAACGGATGGTTTCTACATGCATGGTTCCCACCGTGAAGCATGGAGGAGGAGGTGTGATGATGTGGGGGTGCTTTGCTGGTGACACTGTTGGGGACTTATTCAAAATTGAAGGTACACTGAGCCAGCATGGCTACCACAGCATCCTGCAGCGACAGTCACCTGACCTAAACCCAGTCGAGATGGTTTGGGATAAGATGGAACGCAGAGTGAAGGCAAAAGGGCCAACAACTGCTCAACTCCTTCAAAACTGTTGGAAAACCATTTCAGGTGACTACCTCATGAAGCTCATCTAGAGAATGCCAAGAGTGTGCAAAGCAGTAATCAAAGCAAAGGGTGGCTATTTTGAAGAATCTAAAATATAAAACATGTTTTGACATAATTCCATATGTGCTCATTCATAGTTTTGATGCCTTCAGTGAAAATCTACAATGTAAATAGCCATGAAAATAAAGAAAAAACATTGAATGAGAAGGTGTGTCCAAACTTTTGACTGGTAGTGTATATGTATACATACATACATACATAGGCTATGTATATGTGTGTATGTATTTGTTTTGGGGGAGACAACACAAAGGTGAGGATATGGCTTGTCAAATTAAGTTGGGATAAAGTTGTATGAATACATTATAGACAGGAGGGGAGACACTTTAAGAATGCTGTATTGATAGAGTGTATATATGGAAAAGAGTAGTTTAGGTGGAGGAAAGAAAAAACATATACTAAACATTTAAGAAGGAATGAAGAAGAAAAAAAAGAAAAAAGGGACAAAAAAAACAAACAAGGAAAAATAGCAATAATAAAAATGATAAAATTAGTGATGCCATACTTTAGATTTCTTTCATTACAGTTACAATTCTTGCTTCCATGTCTAGTCTTTGGTCTCCATCTGTTTTTATAAGTTATTTAATTTTCCATTTTTAGAGTTTCGCTTCTTCTTATTTTTGTCTATGCTTCTGCCCGCGCCTCCTGATCCTTTTGAGGGAGCCGGCTGATGGGTAGACCTGTTGACAATTTGTCAGCCAGTTGAGCCACTCCCAGACCCAAAGAGAGGGAGTCTGCTTGCATGGGACATTTTGTTTCTTTATCAATCCACCATTCAAGGGTCAAAGGAGAGAAAGGAGAGACTAGGAAGGAATGAGCATAATTAATCAGTTAACTGTAATGCATTATGCATAATATATGTTAACAGGAAAATAAATAAGTTCATTAATAGTAAATAAATAAATATAAGAAAATGAAGGAGAAAAAAAATACATACTTATAGAATCTGAGGAGAAATGCATTGTGAAATGAAGCAGAAAAGGGGAAGAAAATGAACGTTAATACTGGTATGGCCATATGTTGATGTGTGTTATGTAGAAATATTAGTAATAATAATAGTAATTATAGTTGAAAATATATTACTATTATCATTTATTGCCATTTCAACACCTTCAAGAGGTAATCCTTACCATCATCATCAAATAATGTTTAAATTATATAATAATGATCTAAATGTTATAATGATAATATGATATAAATATGACATATATGATGTAAAAACGATGGTAATATTATAATAATAAATATAAATTTGACATGGATTATACAATAATAATCTAAATCAGTGTCACTCAATGTGTGGCTCTGGAGCCACACGTTGAGTGGCTCATTTGTGATGATTTCTGGTTCTTTTATGTCTTAATTTGAAACATAATTCACCCTTAAAAACCTTAAAAACGTAAATTTGACTCCAGCAATTATCCATTGCATGTCACATTAATCAGTTTGTTTCCCACACCGGTAGGCTTTAATCGTCAAACTTAATTGTCAATCTCTATTTTTTGTCTGTTTACTAAATATTAGGGGTGTGACGAGATCAAATCGCCACGAGATTTCTCGTTGCAGAAAAATCAGTCTCGCGAGATCACTATATCCCAGACACTTGGAGCAGCAGCTCTCGTTACAGAAAACAATACCAAACTGGAAGTTATAAAAGATCACAAACATGCCCTGCACACTTTAAAACAGTTGGTGAGAGAGCAGATGAGGAAACGGAACTGATCCGGTATCCATTAAGATGACCACTCCACCCCCTCGCGTGCGCTACTTGGGCCATACATGATCCGCCTACGCATTGTCATAACGGTGTGAATTGAAATGCTGCGGCTGAAAGCCTCCATGAGGAGAATACAGAGGCTATTTAGTTTGTGTATGTGCGCAGACTCACTCATAGTGCCACTATTTGTGACTTTGTAACTTGGAGCCACGGCTTCGTCATGTCTCCTTCTCCTCTCACCGTCTGTCAGTCACACATCCATCAGCTGTTGGCTGTGCGTATCATCAGTCAGAAGCTTTACAGGTGCAGCACAACGGGTCTGCATACTGCAGCGGTAAACTTAGCTAAACTAACTCTGTTTGAGCACCATAGAGTCCACTGTTAGCTCCAAAAAGCGAAGTTAGAGCTTCAATTAAACGATCCCTGTTTGTTGTATGACAGCAGACAGAGGCACACTCACTCACCAACACACACACATTAACACACACGTTCATCTGTGCGTCATGTCCAACACTGTTAAAGCTCATATAAGAAAAAAGACCACAAAATGAAACAATAATCTATGCCTTTAAATTACAGCGAGTTATTGACTTAAAGATTTATTCTGAGTGTTTTAAATGTTGATGTCTTTTAAGAGGATGAAAAATAGTTTGATTTTACTGATGCAGCTCTTTATATTTCAGTCTGTTTTAAACAGTGCTTAAAGTACTTTTAAATAATCTAAATGCTTTTATTATATATGCTTAAGTATAATATTAAAAATAGGTATTGTAATTGTAGCAGTGAGTGCATAGTGTAGTAAATCAAAGACTTTGTAGACTGTTAAATGGGAGGTTTGATTTGAAGAGCATTTAAATGTACAGTTTGAGTAAAAGTTAGACAAAACATACTCTTTGGAAGCATTAATAGCCTAGTAAGTACTTAGTTTATACATTTTTGAATAGACCTGAATGTGTTGTAATTATCGCTTTCAGCTGTATAAAGGACATGTTATCCTCTCATGTATTTTTTTTTTCCAAAATTAAAAAAAAGTTTAAAATCTCATCTCGTCTCGTGTCTCGTGGGCCCAAATCTTGTCTCATGAGATAAGTCTTGTCACACCCCTACTAAATATAGATATTATATGTAATATATTATTTATTATATGTACTATATATCCTTTGCCCTTATTTGCAGTTGCCTGTATTTGCAGTTTTTTGCTACTTTGATTCATTTTTTGGTGCTTTTTATCTACTTTTAACACTTTAATCTAGCTTTTTGCAATTTTTTTGCCCCTTTTTTGCCTTTTATGCCACTTTTCCCCCATCTAAGCTGCCTTTAACAATTAAATCCCACTAATTTCCCATTTTGCCATTCTTTTATGCTTTTTTGCCATTTTCCCCACCTTTTTTCAGATTTTTGCCCATTCAAGCCACTTTTCACTCATTTTTTGGTGACTTTCCACCCATTTTTGCCACTTTTCTCCCTGTGTTTGCTGCTTTTTGACCATTTTTGCCACCTTTAACTTATTTTAATTGCCAATTTTCTCCACTAAGATTGTGACTCTAGCAAATGTATTTTTCAACAATTTGGCTCTTTGATTTAGCAGGGTTGAGTAACACTGATCTAAATGCTATAATAATAATTAATATAAATATGATGTACATGATATAATAATGAGCACGAGTGATTTAACCAAAATGATTTAATTCCCATCCCAACAATGTTACAACCCCTTAGATGAATGACACACATATCACAGTCACATCAACCTCAGGACCATATGACTTCACCAATTCCAGTTATCAGGAGTTAAACCAGACTAACAGTTTAAACACATCCACTTAAGAAGTCAGAAACCTGTCACCAACAATAAATTATAGCAGCATTTCCTTCAGCCCAACACGGGAGACCAGGAATGATTCCAACAAGGGCACGATGGTAAACACTGGACACAGTGGTGCAACCCCAGCTCAGAGCACTGGAAATGAAACATTGGTCATTGAGGATGAAGGTTATATTAACCACATATTTCACAGGTTTTTAATCTATGAATCCCATAAGAGCAACACCAGATGGGATATATGATAGAGTTTTTCAAAAACTAGGACCCTAGCTCCTCCTGCAGCCCTTTGTCAACTGTGTTACTCCTGTCACCTGTGTTAGTTTGTCTGTCAACTGTGTTACCTGAGATTTTTGTGTCATAAATCTTTTAAATGATGTTTAAAGTACAATAAAAGAGTTGGGGGGCTTCACTTGAGAGGTGAAATATTACACAAGCACATTGAATAACCTTAAATTCAGTATTTTGTGGATTTATGTTGAAAAAAATATTAATCCCTGATAATAGCAGCTGACAGAAAATCCATTGTCAAGCTTAAATTTTCTGCTTTTAAGTCAGTTACAAAGAAAACTGAAAAATCCCTGGTCAATAGACACAAGACCTTTTAAACATATGTTTAATCAAATGTGTGGTATTTTTTTATTTAAATATTTAATAAATAATCAGAGCATAAGCTTGGCAATTAATACATTTAGAACCTTATGGGGGTGTATTGTGGATTCAACAACAATATTTATCAAAAAAGTACACTGATTTCTTCACTTTTTCATTGATATGAAATGTACCCCTAATTATAGAATGACTCATGGTCTGCAGGCAGAGCTGATTAGATATAAAATCTTTACATCCAATTAGAATAGAAGAAAAAACGTAAATGTGAACATGCGTCACCTGACAGACGCTGGCTACCATTACACCAGGAACACAAAAGAACACCCAAACAACTCAGAGAAAAGGTTACTGAAAAGTATAAGTTAGGGGATGGAAACAAAAAAAATCCAAGGCGCTGAGCATCCACCAGAGTTCAGTCATTCAGTCCATCATCAAGAAATGGAAGGAAAATGTCATGTGTAAATCTGCCTAGATCAGGCTGTCCTCACAAACTGAGTGACCTTACAAGAGAGAGACTTTGAAAGAGATCACCTATTACTACTCTGAGGAGTTACATGCTTTAACAGCTGACATCACCGCAAACACACCATCCCCACTGTGAAGCCCAGTGGTGGCAGCGTCATGCTGTAGGGATGCTTATTGGCAGCCAGCCCTGGAAGGCTTGTAATGTGGAGGGTAAAATGAATACAACCAAGTATAGGACTCATGAAGGACAAT
The DNA here is from genome assembly GCF_018320785.1 of Cheilinus undulatus. Taxonomy (NCBI): domain Eukaryota; kingdom Metazoa; phylum Chordata; class Actinopteri; order Labriformes; family Labridae; genus Cheilinus; species Cheilinus undulatus. The sequence continues at coordinate 11,784,889 of NC_054887.1, forward strand.
TTTATTCAGTCTGCAAGAGAACTACAGTTTGGGAGAAGATATATTCTCCAGCAAACAATGACCTGAAGCATACAGCAAGGCTACACAGAAATGTTTGTCTTTACACTCCAAGTAAATCAGAGAAAAAATGTTATTGAATTCCAAATAAACACAAGACACATGCGCCTTACAAATAGGATCAACACCTAGTGATCCCTTACCCCTAACTATGTGCCTTCACATGCCAAGCGTGCAGGCTGATGGGTAGCAAAAAGGCAGCACTTCACCAGGTTCATCAAGTGGGAACCCTCCATCAGCGATGTTTCATCTAGTTAGTCCACGATGCCTACAGAGGCTGAACAGTGATCCCCAGCATCTCAGAGCCACCCCCCTTCATGCTGGCTCCCACCATGCCAACACAGAGATATCATTATCATTCTGCTTTGAAAGGCGCCTATAAATAAAATGCGTTACTATCATTGAGATTATCCATAAAAACATGTCCTGTGTTTGGAGGGAGTAGTTCTAAGTGCATCACTCTTATTTAGGCTTGCAGCAAAACATACAAGCTCTCTCATCCACCAGTAGCACATCTACTGGGGACATGTGTGAGACAATAGAATTTCAATCATATTCTTTATGATGGGAGGTTTTGGGTGAATGATGTGTGGAAGATGGTGGGCAAAGTCATCTCCCAGGCGTCCACCATCCTCACATTAAGTCCTTTGAACGCTGCTCTGAGCACCTTGTCCTGCTGAAATGAGCCAGTCACTGAAGTTCAAAGCCGTGTTAGGTGTCACATCTCTGAGGTTTGCGGTCTTGATAACCACCAGCGTGCCTGGAGCCCTGCTCAACAGACGGACTATTGCTCTGCGAATGCTCTGAAGCCGTCTGATGTAGAGCTCAATTGGGAAGGGGGCGAAGTGGGCCCAGATAACAACAACGACAGCTGTGTTGGGACCTCCAACTAACCCATCGAGTTCATTGGCGATGTAACGTAGCTGACTGGTTGGGACGTAGGTAAAACTAAGAGGAGGACCATGGCAGCGGTACGTCACCAAGGTGCCTTTAGTGTTGTCCCATATCATGTACGGCCCTGTTTTCTTTGGACTATTCAGGATTAGCTCCTTAGTATCTGAAAGAATAACAGAGAACTGATTAAGCCAGTGATATGAATAAATTCAAAATGTTGCCTGAAATCCCAGTAGATTAGCCACCTGGTAGTGAAGTGTCGAAGTATTCAAACCACTGTCTGATGGTGGAGTCTCCATACAGGTGGACCGTCTTCCCTTTCAGACACTGACTGATGGCAGAGGCATTATTGAACTGGTGGACTTTGGTGCCATCCAGTGGTTGCCTTACACTGTTGTAGTAATACCCGGAGAGCCGGGACTTCTTCCTGCCTGTCTTGACTCTGGACTGCTCAGAAGAGTTGGATGGATAAAAATCTGAATGTGATTGAAAATCAGAATCAGAATGGTGTTTTAATACCAAGACTTCGTCACCTAAAAACAATTCTATTTGGTGTTTTGGAACAAAACAATTAACATACTTTGCAGAATTCTACTTAAAGGGCACCAAAAAATTAAATTTGTTCTCTTAAGGGGCAACAAAGAGGGAACTTTGTCTGATTTTATTCACTGAAAGTACACTAGAGAGGGGACTTTGTCATATATTGTCCAACAAAAGTACACCAAAAACATGTACTTTGTTATTTTTTTTCCACTTAAAGGGCACCAAAGAGGTCACGTTGCCATATGTTGTCCAATTAAAGGTCACCCAACAGGGCACTACCAGTAATCAGATCAATATTAAGTATTCAGTGCAAGGTTAACGTGTAAAATGTCTCACCTCCAGCAGGTCCAGGTGTCTTATTAAAAAAAAAATTACAATCAGAGAGAGAATGATGGCGATCACCCAAAAGCTTTTCTCCCCTACATACCGGGACTGCTTTTATTTTTTAACTTTAGGTTTTACCGAATTATCAAAATCACAATTTATCACACTCTCAATCAAACTAACATGATAAATGAGCTGCTCTGTGGCAAACGTTGATAGTAAGGAAGGAGGGTTGGCGTCTCCGCTCCTGCAGTCTCCTTTTGAAAACGCAGCCATCAACTCCTAGCAAATCGCAGCCCATGATGCCACAGGACTCCTCCAATCAGCAGCTGGTGCGCGTCTTCAACTGCCGTCCAACAAGGACGCACCACACCTGCAGTAAAGCGTAAAGTTGAGGAGCACAGAGAGAGAGGAGGAAGAAAACACGAGCGCTCCTCTACATAATATACAGCAAAATACAATAGATAGGCCTATGACTCACAGTCATAACAATCCTGATTAATGTCTTATACCTGCCTAATAAATGCATACAAGAGGAGAGAGGAGAACGGCTGCTTTTATTTGATTGGAAATCTACCCAGGGTGGTAGTAAATTCATGTAACACTGTGATGATACATTTTCTTAGATCCACTAATTCCATGTGTTCTGAGTATGGATCTGTCACCTTCACCTGAGAGTGTGACAGGAGGTCTCCAGGCTGTAGCCGTACATTTGTACAGTATGTGCAGGGAGTAGATACTAAGCAGCACCAAACTCGATTTCAAATCAGAATAATTTTCTTAAATGTGACAATTCTGGCAAAAACACTCACCAGACTGTGTGGCCTATAGTTGTCTGGAATTTACACACCAGTCAGAAAACCAATGTGATTTCAGACCCAGGATGGGATGAGTTTCCTCTCAATGTATATGCACATGTTTAGCTGTCCAAGCTGGCTTACACTATATGACAAAAATATTCAGACACCTGACCAATAGAGCAAACAGGGACTGTAATGACATTGTATTCAAATACATGCACCTTAATATGGAGCTGGCCCTCTTTGCAGCTATAACAGCCTCCATTCGCTTGGAAGGCTTCCCACAAGATTTTAGTGTTTTTCCGTGGGACTTTGTGCCCATTCATTCTGCAGAGCATTTATGAGGTCAGGCTTGACGTTGGACGAGAAGGCCTGGCTCACAATCTCCATTCCAGTTCATCCCAAAGGTGTTCCATGGCATTGAGGCCAGGGCTCTGTGCAGGCCAGTCGAGTTCCTCCACACCAAACTCATCAAACCATGTCTTTATAGTTCTTGCTTTGAGCACTGGGGGGGCAGCCATGTTGGACTAAAAAAGGGGCCTTCCCTACACTTTTGCCACAAAGTTGGAATCATAGCATTGTCCAAACTGTCTTGGTATGCTGAAGCATTGATATTGGCCTTCACTGGACATAAGTAGCCTAACCCAAACCCTGAAAAACACCCCTCTACCATTATCCTTCCTCCACCAAACTTCACAGTTGCTAAAATGCAGTCAGGTAGGTAACGTTCTTCTGGCTTCTGCCAGACCCAGACTTGCCTATTTGACTCTCAAACAGAGAAGTGTGATCCATAACTCCATAGAACATGTTTCAACTGCTCCACACTCCATCTGACACTTGGCATTGGACTTGGAGATGTTAGGCTTGCATGTAGCTGCTCAGCCGTGGAAACCCATTATTGGAGCTCCCCCTGCACAATTTTTGTGCTTCCTTTAATGCCAGTGGAAGCTCACAACTCTTCAGCTATGGAGCGTTGCAGACTTGTACACACCATGCTCTTTAGCAGTTGCTGACCCCACTGTGTGATTTTACATGGTCTTCGTGGCTGAGATGCTGTTGTTCCTAAACACTTCCACTTTCCTACAATATCATTTGCAGCTGACTGTGGAATATCATACAGTCTTATCGCAAAGATGGCACACATCGCAGTACCACACTTGAGGTCACTGAACTCTTCAGAATGACCCATTTTGTTTCACAATTGTTTGCAAAATGGTTAGATTCTTGATTTTATACACTTGTGGCAATGGGCCTGAGCGAAACACCTGAATTCAATAATTAACAAGTGTGGCCAAATACTTTTGTCCATTTAGTCTGTCTTTTTATCTGCACATATTATGGATAAAAAGATTGCAACTACTACATCTTTTAAATATTGCCTCTGCATTGACTGCTGGATGGAAAAAGGCAGCATTTGGTGGAAACAGATAATATAGAAACTTACTGTGTTCACTTGACATTCCCCAAACTCACTCTCTGATCAAGTGAACTTCCACGGACCCTACCGGGGGCACACATAAGACAAGAGAACATCTATCATATTTTTGATAATGGGAGGCTGCGGGTGAAGGTTGTTTGGCAGGTGATGGGCCAGAACCATATCCCAAGAGTCAACTATTCGAACATTAAGTCCTTTGAACACAGCTCTGAGCACCTTGTCCTGCTGAAATGAGTACCAGTCACTGTTAGTTAATGTTGTGTATAAATTCATTTCTTTGAGGTTTGCAGTCCTGATGACCACCAGCGTGTCTGGAGCGCGATTCAACAGACGGACCACCGCTCTACGAATGCTCTGAAGCCGTCTGATGTAGAGCTGTAATGGGAAAGTGCTCAAATGAGACCAAATGCCAACAACTACAACAGTGTTTTTGCCACCGACTAAATCATCGAGTTCATTGGCAATGTAATGGAGCTGACTGGTTGGGACGCTGGCAAAACGCAGAGGAGGACCATGGCAGCGGTACGTCACCAAGATCTTCTTTGCGTTGTCCCATATCATGAAAGGTCCTCTTTGCTTCTGGCCATACAGGTTTACTGCCTTTGAATCTGAAAGTGTCAAAGAAGGAATAGAATAAGCCTGTGATATAAATAAAATCAAACTGTTGTCTAACATCCCTGTTGATCAACTACCTGGTAGTGCAGCACTGAGGTACTCATACCACTGTCTGATGGTGGAGTCTCCATGCAGGTAGACCGTCTTGCCTTTTAGACACTGACTGATGGCAAAGGTGTTGTTGAATTGGTGGACTCTGGCGCCATCTAGTGGTCGCCACACACCCTGGTAGTAATACCCAGAGAGTCCAGACTTTCCGCTGCCTTGTTTAAACTTGAGTTGTCCTAAGAAGAATTAAAGGAGAAGGATGTTATGACTTTACAAGTCATTTATCATCCAGATACCAGGGTCTCTATTTGACCACATTTAATTCACTTGAAACAGCACAAAGACTAGATAATAAATGGTTAAACTGATAACACACCTTCTGAATCTGGTGTGTGCATTATGTCCTAATTGTTGGAAAAAGGGAAAGAAAAGACAGGGAAAGTTGCAGAATACCCCTAAAACACCTGGAACCTTCTATGTGTAAGTAGTTAATTGGTACAGGTAATAGTGCCATGATTGGGTATAACAGTGTTACTCAACCGTGCTCGACAAAAGAGCCAAATTGTTAAAAATGCCTTTGCAAGAGTCACAATCTAAGAGGTGTAAGGAGGCAAAAATGGGTAAAAGTCGCAATAAAAATAAGTTCGAGGTGGCAAAAATGGTTCAAAAGTCTGCAAAAAAAGTGGTAACAATGGGTGAAAAGGAGCAAATTAGCTATAAAATGGCAAAAAAGTCAGAAAGTGGCAAAAATGGCTGAGAAGTGACAAAAAATGAATTAAAGGTGGCAAAAATGGTCAAAAAGCAGCAAAAACATGGCAAAAATGAGTGAGAAGTGACTAGATCAGGCAAAAAGCAGCAAAAAAAGGTGGGAAAAATTGGCAAAAAGCAGCAAAGAGTGGTAAAAATGGGGGGGGGGAGTTGCATTTAATGGCAAAAGGCAGTTTAAATGGGTGAAAAGTGGCAAAAAATGCAAAAAAGGGGAAAAAATTGCAAAAATGGGATAAAAGTGGCAAAAGAGGTGGCAAATTGGACTTAAAGCAGTGGAAAATGGATTAAAAGTGGCAAAAAATAGAAAAAAGAGGCAAAAATTGCAAATAAGAGCAATAGAAATACACAGACAAAATTATTGGTTGACAGATAAGCCAGCCATATTCTTATGGGAAACAAACTGCTTAATGTGACTTACAATAGATAATTTCCAAGGTCAAAGATTCCCTTTTAATGGTTTTCTGGGGTAATAGTAGTTCAAATTAAGACACGATCATCACTAAAGAGCCACTCATTGAGTATCGCTGGGGTATAATATTGGGTTTGGGTCACAGTTTACAATGGCACATCCAGAAGTGCTGCCGACCCTCTGGGCCAGAGTTCATCTGAATGGACCCAAAGTGGAAAAATTTGCTGTTGTTTGACAAGTCCACGTTTCAAGTTGTTTTAGGAAATAACGGCTATCCACTTCTTAGAGCTAATGAGGAGAAGGACCAAACGGATTATTATCAACTCAAGGCTCAAAAACCAGAATCTAAAATGTTGTGGAGGGTGTGTTGGTGCCCATGGCAGAGGACACTTGCACATCTGTGAAGGCTCTATTCATGGAGCAACATATGCTGCGATCAAGTGTTATTCAAGGAAATGCTTGTTCATTTCAGCGAGACAATGCCAACCCACATTCTGCATAAGTTACAACAGCAGAGAAAGAGTGCACGTACTAATGCGCCCTGCATGAAGTCTAGACCTTTTTCCCACTGAACATGAATGCTGCATTATGATGCATGAAATACTACAATGGAAACCCTGCATTGTTGAGTAGCTTTTGCTGTTAATCCAACAAGAATGGACATTTATCTTCTTTAAAGCTTATGTGGCTTATTGATATGTGATGGGAAGTAGAAAGTGAGGAAATGGTGGCTTTTGGTGATGAGTGGTGGACCTGAAAGTTTTCTAGTTTTACTAGATTCAGTTTAATTCAGCTCAAAATTACGACTGCTTTGTTTGCATTCTTGCATTTCTTTTTTTTTCCTCTTTTTTTTGTCAGTAAATGTGATTCACTCTGTACTTAATCTTTTTAGCCACAATAAATATCAGGCTCATCATGACAATTTCAGTTATTATGTATGTGAGCATGCAACAAATAACCTTACAGTGCGGATGGATTGGCCAGACGCCATGTCTGTCATCAGGCAAACCCATCTTGAAAAGTTCCAGTCCACATTTTTTTGTGCCAGTCAGCATTGTTTGAACTGAACGGTAGCTAGGGGGCAATAGCAATGGCTTACGCCAGTGAAGCAGTTAGCTTGAATATAGCCAAGTTAAGTGGCACTTTTAGCAGAACTGGTCCACATTTCTTTATCAAATAAATAACAGACAACAGAACTGATAGCTTTTCATGATGACAAAGATGTTTTTTGCTCTCTTTGGACCTGCTTTGGCATTAGTTTGCGATTGCTATAGCCAGTAGCCATTAGCTTGGATGTAGCTGTAGAAAAGCAGCAATGTGATCTGACCATGACCATATTTCATTATCAAAAGAAGAGCAAAGATCCACACCAAAAGCTTTTTTTAGTAGAGAAAATGTTTTTTGAACCTCATAGATAGGTTTTGGTATGAATTTTAGCCACCTTTAAGCTCTGCCATTTGATCACTGTGACAGGGCTAGCATGAATAGCTCAGCTTAGCGCTGCAGCTGTGCATGTTTGCTACCTCATTTTGTCTTTTCCCTCTGATTGGCCCGCCATGAACTGCACTGAACAACACAACTGATGCCACTTTCAACGTTATGCCTAGTAATCACAGCATATGTGCTGGTATTAACGGAAAGGTCACCTGCATGCATATTTTTCCTGTTGAAATTTTAAGGTCTTACACATATTTTCTGAATGATTGATGCTCCCAGCTGTAAATAATGTGCTTACCTTCCCTCGGTGGCAGCACAGTGACATAGGCTGGCCCCGAAGCCTGAATGGAGACTTTCATGTTGATTTTCCTGAATAAAAAAAATACATTTTAAAGTGTGTCTTATAGACACCACAGTATTTGTTGTCAAAAAATGATTTAGCTGAAGGAAAAGTAAAAAGGGGCTGAACTGAGTAACAGAATTCATGTGAAGAGATCAGGGTGTTGGGTACGAGCCAATACCAAGTACCAATCTGATACCAGTGTAAACTTTCTGAACCGACTGTGAAGAGGAAAACTGGCACATTTTTTTAGCCCTGTGGTGAACTGAGACTCAGCGAACACAATTGTAAAGTACAGACTCTCTGGGACCCTTAAAGTTGTTTTTCCTGCTGACTATTGTGAGTTTTACTGCTAAATGTTAGCATAACAGTGACAGAGAGAGCCATGTCTCAAGCTCTCTATCTTTCTTTCCACTCTGCCCTATTCAGGCCATTTAAGCATGACACAGCATGACGGGATTACAGAACTGTCTGCCATTGGTCGAAAACCCCTCACAAAGCAACTGTCATGAGCACTTGTTAGCATCAAGCTAGCAAGAAAAAGAGATCAAAAATGGCTAAAAAATTGCACTAAAAGATGTTAAATACTAGATCTATTGGTGAAGATTTAATCCCTACAGTCCCTAAAAAGTCCAGGCTCACTAGAAACGCTGCTGTAAGGGATTTAAAGACATGGAGAGTGTCAGTGGGATGGCACAACAGCTAACTGCAAAAGAGAAAACAAAATAGGAGACTCTGGTTTATGGTTGAACCCCAGTCTGGGGGCGTTTTACCAAACATGACTGCCACACAGTCTCCAGACTTTGCTGCTGCAGTGGTTCCTTTGTTTTGTTCGTCTTGCGGCTTTAAAAACAGTAGCTTGTGCATGCAGAGTTTTCTGGAAGAATTGATTTCCAGTTTATAGCGCTAATATTTTGCATGGCCAAACAAAGCAAAATATATAGTCAAACAAAACAGCTTTGGATTTGAGCATTAACTTGATTTTTTACCAATAGCAATACCCACATTTTAAGCAGTATCAGAGGTATTTCCCATTCTGGTTTTGGAATCTGAACAATTCTACAGTAAACAGTGGAAAGCCTTTGTTTCCATACCCTTGGAACAACTTCTCTTCTTTAGCCTTGAGTCCATTCTTGAATCCTCCCTTCATGTGGCTAACCCTGGCATCACATCTCAGCTTCTTTGGCTTGTAGCAGAACCAAGGGTCACCAGTACGGAGGTCAGTGAAGTTGCACACTGGTTTGTTTGTTTGACGTAGACAAGCGTTACATACAGTGGCTTCAGAGACTTTGCCTGATCGGAAGATGCTCTTGAAGAAAACCCTATCAGGCTGTTGTCTGGTCAGTCTCTGCAGAACTGTGATAGCCTCGCTTGGGTGAACGAGCGTCACCTGATGGAACACAGAAATTAAGCTTAGCGTTAGTTTGTGCAGGACACAGTAGCCCTGATCAGCTGACTGTCAGCTGATCCTAATTATCACCCCCCGGCTCCCACGGCCACTCACACTTCTCTCTCTCAACACGGGTGTAACTGAATATGATGGACTTGAATTAATGCTGATGCACCACACTGCTGCTGCTGCTGGCAAAGCTAACCCTCCTCCACCCCAGCCTCCTACTTTATAGCATAAAGCTTGTTGCGCCCTCATGTTCTGATTCAAGCTACTATGGGTTAATGGCTTATGAGCTAATTTTCTTGTATATAATATGCACTGCCATAAATGCATCTATCCCTGGAAAGTAAAGCATGCTGCTTGACTACCTCAGGCTGCATCTTTTAGCAGAGTCTTCTCCGCCAAGTAAAACTGTATATCTGTCTTGCAATAAAATAGTTAATGAATGATGAGAGTGTTACTGACTGGCTGCGACCTGGTCAATTTATGTTCGGTTGGGGACACGTTTGCTTCAACAGTATATATATATATATATATATATATATATATATATATATATATATATACAGTGCTTAACATATTTATTAGACCACCTGTCTCAGAGACAATCCAGCACCATGAAGTGCTTTAATGTGGACTCTTTCATTTTCAGTGAGCTCTCCACGTTTTACCATCTTGAACAGGAATGAGGAATTTCAAACTGAATTCACGTTTTTATACCCAAATTTGAGCCGGCTCACTGGGCTTCTCTGAGAAGGCAGAAATGAATCAAGCATAACATTCAACCACTAAAACTCATTTTTCTCTTCAGGACTGCAAGTAAATAACTATAATTTGAAATATTAATCAATAAATAATAATGTGCTTTAGTATTTTTTAAGTTTCTTTGTAAATCAGTAAATTTGAAAATTCATGGATAACAATAATTATATTTTAGCATTAAAAATATCATTTGGGTTAAAGAGCTTCTACATATTGGTGTATTAACCATTGCAGAAACATAAACAATGATTTTGGTAATTACCAGTGCTGTTAATTTAGGGCAGCTGTGGCATAAACCTTACTTTGGTTAGGGTAAGGTTGGTCTAATAAATTTGTTAAGCACTGTATATATATATATGTATATATATATATATATATATTAAATTAAGCCTGTTTATATTAACATGTTAACGCCTGTGATTAATCTGGAAAGCTTAACGCCTTAAAACAATAATAACGCAATTTAATCATATGACAATAACACAGGTAAGCCATGATAGCTAATGTTGCTAATATTAGCAAAGACGCTAACAACATCACAGGTAAGCCATGATAGCTAATGTTGCTAATATAAGCAAAGACGCTAACAACATCACAGGTAAGCCATGATAGCTAATGTTGCTAATGTTAGCAAAGACGCTAACAACAACACAGGTAAGCCATGATAGCTAATGTTGCTAATGTTAGCAAAGACGCTAACCACAACACAGGATCAAGCCATGATAGCTAATGTTGCTAATGTTAGCAAAGACGTTAACAAAAACACAGGTAAGCCATGATAGCTAATGTTGCTAATGTTAGCAAAGATGCTAAAAACAACACAGGTAAGCCATGATAGCTAATGTTGCTAATGTTAGCAAAGACGCTAACAACAACACAGGTAAGCCATGATAGCTTATGTTGCTAATGTTAGCAAAGACGCTAACAACAACACAGGTAAGCCATGATAGCTAATGTTGCTAATATTAGCAAAGACGTTAACAAAAACACAGGTAAGCCATGATAGCTAATGTTGCTAATGTTAGCAAAGACGTTAACAACAACCCAGGATCAAGCCATGATAGCTAATGTTGCTAATGTTAGCAAAGATGCTAACAATAACACAGGTAAGCCATGATAGCTAATGTTGCTAATATTAGCAAAGATGCTAACAATTACACAGGTAAGCCATGATAGCTAATGTTGCTAATGTTAGCAAAGTTGCTAACAATAACACAGGTAAGCCATGATAGCTAATGTTGCTAATGTTAGCAAAGATGCTAACAATAACACAGGTAAGCCATGATAGCTAATGTTGCTAATATTAGCAAAGACGCTAACAACATCACAGGTAAGCCATGATAGCTAATGTTGCTAATGTTAGCAAAGACGCTAACCACAACACAGGATCAAGCCATGATAGCTAATGTTACTAATGTTAGCAAAGACGCTAACCACAACCCAGGATCAAGCCATGATAGCTAATGTTGCTAATGTTAGCAAAGACGCTAACCACAACCCAGGATCAAGCCATGATAGCTAATGTTGCTAATGTTAGCAAAGACGCTAACAACATCACAGGTAAGCCATGATAGCTAATGTTGCTAATGTTAGCAAAGACGCTAACCACAACACAGGATCAAGCCATGATAGCTAATGTTGCTAATGTTAGCAAAGACGTTAACAAAAACACAGGTAAGCCATGATAGCTAATGTTGCTAATGTTAGCAAAGATGCTAAAAACAACACAGGTAAGCCATGATAGCTAATGTTGCTAATGTTAGCAAAGACGCTAACAACAACACAGGTAAGCCATGATAGCTAATGTTGCTAATGTTAGCAAAGACGCTAACAACAACACAGGTAAGCCATGATAGCTAATGTTGCTAATGTTAGCAAAGACGTTAACAAAAACACAGGTAAGCCATGATAGCTAATGTTGCTAATGTTAGCAAAGACGTTAACAACAACCCAGGATCAAGCCATAACGTCAAGCTACACCGGCGCAGTCCAGCAGACCTGGATTTGTCCACAAAACGACAACATCTAAGCTAACTAATGCGATCGCTAATGGGTCACCAGAGACTGCAGACCATCGACATCATTGACAACAAGAGGTTTCGAGGCATCATCTGGGTCACCTCGGATGACCTGTACCACACAACACATACGAGAACTGCTTTCACAAGAATCTGTGAACTGTATGACCACTAAAAATGCAACTAAAGTGGAGCAGCTGGCTCGAGCTACATTTATTACACTGACGAGAGACCACTAGACATCAGTCAGCAACTTCAGCTACCTCGGGGTAACAGCACACCTGATCATTCACTTTACAGCAGAAGTTATTTTGTACCTGATGTGTTTGTCTGCTGGGCTCGTTTGCAGTTTATAAATATCATTGCTTAGTGAATTAAGACACTCTGATTTACAAACCACATATAAGTTTAAAAACCCTAGTTTGTTATTTCTACATTTAAACATCATACGTGTACTAATTTATCTGCCCTGACAGTTGTTCTTCTGCATGTTACATGAACTGAGCCATATCTGTGTGCAATTTTGGACACTGCTCCTCAACCGAACAAGCAGACCTCTCATGCTAAGGACAGCCAGTGTCCATATTTGGATTAAATGTTCAGTAATAAAATTATTACCATGTGATGAGGGCTGAAACCCATGACAGTGTCTTGAGTTTGACACCTGTGGTCTAGCACATTTTTTGGTATTGGGGTTTGTATCTAATAGCATAAAGCAAGAATCTATTAAGAATGTAACTGGTGGATTTATCTGCTAGAAGTTTTGCGTTAACTGAAACAACTGCCAGCTGTGACAAACACAAACATGTCCCCAACTCTTTCCAGACTTTGGATTTCAAATACTAAGTACTTTCCAAAGGACGTGCCCGTGGTGCCAAAACCAGGTTGTGGGAGAGGTGACCAAGAGAGAGTGGATCTAGAGAGATTACCTCAATCTGTGCTCTTCCTTCCCAGAGTAAAGTGAACACAGCAGAGTAGGAGCCATTAAGGTGATCCACCACTCGCCCAGCCACGCCTGCTTCAAGTGTCCTGTTGTGCAACCGTGCAATCAAAAAATCTCCTCCAGACTTCTTGGCATTCCCTTGAAAGTCATATATTTGTATCATAACCTCCAGCTGATCTCCTACATGCCACTGTCCTCCACTCCTCCCTGGGAGAATGGTGAAATTGCTGTGAGCAGGATCACTCGTCATATTCAATGAAAAAGGAGAGGGCAGAAGTGGAGTTTCAGGCCAGGCGATGGAGTCTAGTAAGAGGCGTTCCTCCTTAGCGTCTACAGGAGACAGTGGCTTGAAGGTGCAGAAGCCTTGAGGCATGTAAGGAGCAGAAGTCGTGTTCTTGAGGATGATGGAGGAGTTTTCTTTATATTCTGACTGACAGGGGGTTGAGACAAACAGATGGTTACAAAGCTGTGCCACACAAATGTATAACAAGAGATTAAACTGGAAAGAAAACATGGAAGACTTTTCTACTGTCACAATTATTGGTGATAGCAGTTGACCTGTAAGCTGCTGGTAGTGACTTCTTTTATTCTAACCTTGGGGCAGATGTGAAATGTTGAGTGGTTTCAGTAACTTCCAATTGAAAGACAGGCATGTACCACATTATCACAGAGCCACCTGGCTGCCTACTTTCAGCACCTTGTTACTTTGACAGTGGGTTGTGTTTCGCAGACATGGGGATGTTTGGCTTTACAGCACTAGTTCACACACAAGCCTTTGGTTATAAAGGAGCCAGTTAGCCTTTATTGGTAACATCTGATACAATGGCCGAAGCTGAAGACAGAAGAGGACAGTCATTGTAGTAAAGAGAGAGAGAAAAAGATCAAGTGACCGAGTTAGATGTTGGGCCAAATGTAACAAATTTCCCCAGACTCACCTCTGTTTGTAAGAAGACATGGGAACCATTAGGCTGGAACATATTGATGGTTTGTTCCTGTAATTAGACCAAAATTATTAAACAAATCACAAAGAAATATGTTGTGAGCGAAAATCTTTAAGTAAATGTGGAACAAAAAAAATATTTTTGTCAGAGAAACTGAAAGACAGTTAAAAGTAATCAAATCAATATCAAACTTTGAGAACATCTTCCATCTCCATTCAAAGGTCTCACCTGTAGAAGGTCCATGTTTCCAAATAAGAAGAAAATTACAGTCAGAGAGAGAATGATGGCAATGCCCTTTAGAAGATTCATGTTGTTTCTTATATAATCATGCAGCTTCATGATTGGTCCTCCTCAACTACTGGATTAAAACAAAAAAGGGGACAGAGGCTTTGTTTAGTTAACAATGAGTATAAATTTGAAAACCAGTCAATCAGTTGTAAACTCCAATATACATGATTGATACCTGATTCTTAATATTAACTCACTCTCTTGTAATTCCTATTTGCTTTATTTTTTACTTTAATTTATCATTAGAACTTGACCAAAAAATAAGAGTCAGAGTTAATCTGATGACCTTTCAGCAATCACAGAGTTACTTTAATAACCGTTCAAAAGTCACAGAGTTACTTTGAGGACCATTCAAAAGTCACAGTTACTTTAATAACCAACAGTCACAGAGTTACTTTAATAACCACTCAACAGTCACAGTTTTTTTAATGGTCATTCAACAGTCACAGAGTTACTTTGAGGACCATTCAAAAGTCACAGTTACTTTAATAACCAACAGTCACAGAGTTACTTTAATAACCACACAACAGTTACAGAGTTACTTTGATGACCATTTAACAGTCACAGAGTTACCCTGATGACCACTCAGAGTTATTTTAATAACCACTCAACAGTCAAAGAATGACCCTGATGACCACTCAGCAGTCACAGAGTTACTCTGATGACCACTCAACAGTCACAGAGTTATTCTGATGACCACTCAGCAGTCACAGAGTTACTCTGATGATTACTCAACAGTCACAGAGTTACCCTGATGACCACTCAACAGTCACAGAGTTACCCTGATGACCACTCAGCAGTCACAGAGTTACTCTGATGACCACTCAGCAGTCACAGAGTGACTCTGATGACCACTCAGCAGTCACAGAGTTACTCTGATGACCACTCAGCAGTCACAGAGTGACTCTGATGACCACTCAACAGTCACAGAGTTATTTTAATGACCACTCAGCAGTCACAGAGTGACTCTGATGACCATTCAACAGTCACAGAGTGACTCTGATGACCATTCAACAGTCACAGAGTTACTTATATGACCATTCAACAGTCACAGAGTTACTTATATGACCATTCAACAGTTACTGCTGTAACTGTCCTTTTTGTACTAGTACAGCTTTTCTTCCAGTCCATTTCAAACACCTCTGTTTATTTCTATTTTCTTTTTGTATAACTCCTGCTTCTAGTGCCCTGATTTTTTTTTTTTAGAAGACTACCATGACATAATTATCACTTAGTTTCTCAGAATTTTGAATTTTTTCATCTCTCACAATTTTGCCTATTGAATCATATCATTAAAACTTAATTCATAATCCTGACTCACTAACTCATATTTCTGACTTGAAGTTATATCGTGGGCTTTATTTTGTAATTTTTACACTTTTATAGTTATGACTTACTTTCTCATAATCATTAATAATTGTGGTCTCTTTTTTTAAGTTTTTCTCATTACTCTGACTTTTTACTAATAATTATGGCTTATTATCACATAATTGTGTCTTTCCCACTATTCTGACATTCTATCACATAATCACCCCCTATCTCACAATTGTCATTTTTAATTTGATAAATATAGCTAAGTTTGATAGAATTGTAACTAACTTTCTCAAAACTTTGAGTCATGGTATCTCAATTTGACTCTAACTCATATAGCTCTTTTGACTTATTTTTTAATTATTTTGACTCACTATCTCCTTTATTCAACTTTTGATTTCATAACTACGACTTTTATCTTATCACACATTTAACCTTTTTTGTATAAGCATGGTTTTCCCCATAATTTTGTCTTGCTATTTCCTCATTATATTTGATTTAATGACCTTTATTCTATTAATTTGTCTTATTATCCCTCCATTTGGACTTCTCATATGATTATTGTGATTTTTTTCTCATACAAATGATTTACTCTACCCCAATTTCAGTATCATATAACTTAAGATTTTCTTCAGGCCTGCTTTACTTCCAGACATTTTCTTCATGGCGTAGCAGATATGGGATTCTATAAGAAAATGTATAGAAGACTGAAATTATTAACGTAGCCTGATACCTGAATTCACCCTCGTTAGTTTTTGTTTGAATGTTTTTTTTCCTAAACGAGTGAGACTCTGTTCAAATATACCATCTCTGCAATGCAGCGCGTGCGTGTGTAACTGTGTAATCTGACACAGTGCCACACGGTCTGCAGCTTCCATGAGCAGAGTAAAAGTTTACATGTCATGAGCAGATCACTGTTTATCAGAAACACTCTACAAGGAAGCTTTTCAGCTGTCGTGTTGTCTGTGTGGTGCAGGACACAGGTTTATTAACTGTTCCCAGTAATGCAGCTGATTCACTGTGACTGACGCGCCCATGTTTTATCAAAGCTATGACTGGAGACGACAGACAGACATCAACAAGACGTGGGCTCACGGCAAATCAACATGCTCAATGTCACACCTTAAACTGTACCTGTTACTAGAAATTTATTCCTCAAACTGTGCTTTATTCCTCCTTCTACTTTAGTTTAGAAGCCGCTGGGCTTGGTGTCTTATCAAAGATTGCATACTGACAAGAAGAGCATTCACTTCATCACCCATCCATCCATTTTCTATACCCCTTATTCCATTCTGGGTCGGGGCTGGGCTGGAGCCTATCCCAGCTGTCATTGAGTGAGAGGCGGGGTACACCCTGGACTGGTCGCCAGTCAATCACAGGGCTGACACATAGAGACAGACCATCAGGCACGCTCACATTCACACTTACGGCCAATTTAGAGTGATCAATTAACCTTTTTGGTGGTGGGAGGAAGCCGGAGTACCCGGAGAGAGCCCACACGTGCACGGGGAGAACATGCAAACTCTGCACAGAAAGGCCCTGTTAGGGAAGCCAACCAGCAACCTTCTTGCTGTGAGGTTCTAACCACTGCGCTGCCGTGCCGCCACACTTCGCGACCTACCCACCTAATCACGAGCAATGGCTGTTATCAGAGGAGTGAATCATTCTCTTGGTGTTGCCCCATCTAGGAATGTTTAGTTACTTATAGGTACACAGCTGGGGAAAAATCCAGAGGTCCTGACTAGTGGTGTGGGTTACTGCAAAATTTGTTGATGATCCAATACGAAGAAAATACAGTGCCAGGACTGATGTTTTTACTCATAATGGCAGTTTATGCTTTCATGTGGTAGAGAGCAGTGTCATGATTTATGAGGAAAATATTTTATCACTTTACATCATCACTGTGCCAATTATGGATTTTCCATGAGTATTAAAGAATGTAATAAAAACAGAATACAATGGTTTGAAAAATCTCATAAATATTTTGTTCACAATCCAACATACCGTATAAGATATTCAAAATGAGACACTTTAACATTTCTTGAAAAAATTTTAGCTTGATTTTAATTTGATTCTTCATTAAGACAGCTTGAACTGATGTTAACATGACTTTACAAACAGACCCTTTTGAAATGCATTAGAAAGAAAAAGCTCAAAGCAGCATAAAAGGTGACTAAAACCACTTTAAAGACCTCCAAAGTACAGATACACATTGAAAGGGTTGGTGTTGTAATTGATCATCTATTACATCAAACTTTCATCAAAAATGAATTATGTATATCTGTCTTGCCTTACAAGATTGAGGACAGCACTGTGATGAAATCCCGCCATTATGTGGTTGGAATCCATGTAATTATAATAATAGCACGCTGTAAAGCAAGAAATTTGTCTTTGAGAGGTTTATATTAACAACAGTTTATTTAAAAACAGAAAACACCTTACCCAAAACGACAGGAGTGTGGGAGTGAAAGATATAGCATAAGGAAAACATGTTACGGTTCAAGGTTCAAGTTTTATCAGCCATAGGAAGGGCAACTTGTTTGACAGTCTGCAATAAAACAGGAGTCATCATGCGGACAATAAAAACAGCAGAAATGTAATAAGAGTAAAGTCCAATGTAAAAATAACAAAAGCACAGCATTAGTCCTTTAAAAAGCCAATGCAGCTAGGAATATGAGCTTTGAAGCCTCCTTTGTAAAATTTGTGCCACAGGATTCAAAGATGATGTAGGATTGAACCAGCAATTTTATTGCTTATTCTTAAAATACCCTGCTGTCTGACTAATACCGGGAGAATGGGAGAGAATACTCAATAAAATAAATACACTTCCTAATCAGCCTCACCAGATGTTCTTAGAAGTATGTTTCTCAGCTCTTAAGATTATTATTGATGTTGTAATTAGTCTTGCATATAATAAAAATTGTCTTATTTTGGACATACAGTGCCTATTAAAAGTATTGTTTTACCCTCTTATTTATTCTATACATCAATCATGTCCAATATAATTTGGCTTTTCTGACCAAAGAGAAAAAAATCATCTTTAATGTAAAAATGGAAACAGATTTCTACAAATTTATGTAGATTAAATAAAAATTAGGCAAAATAAGTGACTGCATAAATGTTCACCCCTTTAAAATGACTGACCTAATTCAATAAATGTCCAGCCAATTGGTAGTCTCACAATAGTGAAATTAGGATCACATGAATGCAGTGGACGGCTCAGGTGATTATAGTATAAAAACACCTGTGTCCGTGTCTGTCTACAGTCGCCATGGTTTGCGTTATGCTGTTCCCTATGGAGTTGAGTCCCCGGTAGTGGAGCAGCTCCATAGCGGCTACGTCACGTGTTTTGTTGCTCTGATTGGCCTGTGGAGATGTGACAGACAGAACGCTCATCCAATCACCCTTCGAGTTTCTTTTTTCAAAGCCTCTGCCCTTTCCCAAACGCTGTGTATGAGTTAGAGTTAGAGTTAGAAACCTGCAGGTTTTGTAAAGAGGGTGGCTACGTGGTCAAATACTCTGATGACACGGCACTTTTATCCCATCTTCAAAATTCAAAGTCGGATCATGGTTGCACCCTTCCTGCTTTTATTAATCGGTGTGATGCACATTTCCTTAATTTTAATGTGTAAAAAACAAAAGAGCTTATTGTAGACTTTTTTGAAATACCTAAATAAATAATGAATAAAATAAACCTAAAGCCAGCACTATTCATGGTAAGGATGTTGAGATTGTTGAGTCATACCAGTGCACACATGGACAAAACTTCTGATACACTTACATCAAAGAAAGTAAAAAAACAATGGTCACTGAAATAACGTGGAACTGCCAAGACTGATAACAAATAAACATTTACTGAAAATTGACTAATGAAAATCAGACATTGCTTTTGAATTACGGTTCAGAATGCCTTGATAATCTTGAGATGTCATTGCACCCAGCACAGATTGAAGACACCCTCTGCCAGATGCAGCAAAGCAGCCCCAGAACATAACTGAGTAGCTACAGTGTTCTTTTCTTAAAGTTATATAAAGAAAAATTATATCATACTCAAGCAAAACAAGAATATCATGTGCCGTACCTCAGCAGCGACTCATCTGGAGGGAACACTAGAGGGGAAAACTTTGATGTGGTACGCATCCAAAATATAAAAACTTGCAATAAAAGAGTTGAAGTTCTAGGTTCGTTTTGTGAGTTTGTGACAACCTGTCTTAAGAAGAAACATCACAAAGGCATAAAGGTTTAGATAAGGACCTCCCTTATCTTGAAAAAACAGGAACTTGAATGTGAGACAAGGAGGGGAGCCTTCTGTCAGTTGTACAAACATAGAATGCAAGAGGAGAGTGAATGAAGAAGAAGAATGGGGAAGGAGCAAGACAATGCTAAACCAAACACTGCATCCGTCACAACAGCATGCCCTCACAGTAGATGGGCCCAGGTGCTGAACTGGCCTGCCTGTAATCCAGTCACCAGTAGAAAACATCTGGTGTATCATGAAATGAAAAATCCAGGACGTTTACAGACTGTTGTTGAAATAGATAGTAGATAGTTTATTTATTGTCATTGCATAGTAAAAGTACAATGAAATTTTGTCTGGCTGTCCCCTCTGTAGCAGCAAACACAGCAGTGGTTAGAAATCCTCATGTATTTATTATAGTATCTTCTGCTAGTCTCTTAGAAATAAGAGGGGATGCTATGTAATGGTAGACAAGGCTTTGTCCCAACTTTTTGAAATGTCTTGCTACAATGACATTTAAAATGATCTGATATTTTTCTTGAAATGGTAACATGTTTCATTTTCAACATCATCATAAATTTTACACAACGCCCCAACTTTTTTGGAATTTAGGTTGTAAATATGTGACAGTTAAGTTTTCACTAATTCTCAAAGATCTTAGAAATAAAATCCAACTAAAGTTAATATTAAGATTTTCAGCAGCTGTCATTTTCAATTCAACTATCTGAACTGCTGTCACAGTCAGCAGTCAGCAGCAGGAGTTTCTATTGGAGTTATGGTAGCCACCCAAAATTCCTGGCTACCAATACTCCATGACGACAAAAGAACACTCCAGAAACTCCAAAAAAGTATATGTCGGGGGATGAATACAGTTTTTTCCCCCCAAAAGTACTGAACATCCCCCTGGAGTTCTGTTAAATCCATCATCAGGAAATGGAAGGAATATGGCACATGTGAAAAATCTGCCTTGATCAAGCCGCCCTCACAAACTGAGTGACCGGGCAAGAAGGAGACTAGTAAGAGAGACAACCAAGACACCTATGACTACTCTGAAGGAGTTACAAGATTCAGCAGCTGAGATGGGAGAAACTCTGCATACAACTTTTGCCCAGGTTCTTCACCAGCTAAAGATTTACGGGAGAGTGGCAAAGAGGAAGCCACTATTGAATAAAACTCATTAAAGCTGGACTAGAGTTCACCTAAAGGCACGTGGGAGACTCCATGGTCCAGTGGAGGTCCGAGTCAAAGTCAAGGGTCAGATCTCAGTCCAATAGTGGCTGGACTATTTCTTTTCAATAAGTGTATTTATTTGTTTGCACATATAATACACATTAATCATTTTAATACTCTGGTACAACCTTCACAAGAAAAGAGTAAAAAACAGGAATATACGATTGTGTACAGTAGGCGAGGTAGGAAACCCAAGGAGTGCTTAGAGTTAAACCTCACCTACCTCAGTAATTTTGTTTTATATACCGGCCTACATAGATTCATATATCTGTGCATACAGTTCATCCAGACAGTAATCACAACGCTTCACTTTTCCACATTTTATGTTACACCCTTATTTCAAAATGTATCAAATTAATTTAATTTAATTTTTTACCTCAAAATTCTACACTCAATATCCCCTAATGACAATGTGAAAAAAAAGTTTAAAACTTTTGAAAATGTGTTAAAAAGAAAAAAAACAAAAACATAGCATGTACATAATTATTCACATTATTTGCTCAATACTTTGTTCAAGCACCTTTGGCAGCAATGACAGCCTAAAGTCTTATTGAGTGCAATGCTACAAGGCTGACTCACCTATTTTTGGGCCGTTTCTCCCATTCTTCTATGCAGGACCTCTCAAGTTCCATTAGGTTGGGAGTGGAGCATTGGCCTACAGCCATTTTCAGGTCTCTCCAGAGCTGTTTAGTCGGGTTCAAGTCTGGGCTCTGGCTGGACCACTCTAAGACATTCAGAGTTGTCCCTGAGTCACTCCTTTATCATCTTGGCTGTGTGCTTAGGGACATTGTCCTGTTGGAAGATGAACCTTCGCCCATCAGTCATCAAGGATGTCTCATTACATTGCTGTATTCATCTTTCCCTCAGTCTTAAGTCTCCCAGTTCTTACTGTCGCAAAACATCCCCACAGCATGATGCTGCCACCACCATGCTTCACTGTAGGTATTAAAGCATGTTAAGTTCTTGTTAAAGAGCTGACCACCTCAGTGTCTCAAATTAAAGAGCTGATGACAATTGAAGCACTGTTTGAGGATTTAATTCCATCCAAACCATGGTTTCTGTGTCAACAAAACAATTAAAGTAATAGGTTAACATAAGTTTGAACAATCAATTTCTAATTTGTATAATTAACAAAAAAATAGTAAAGAAAATGCAGTCAAACAAAGAAACAGTTTTACATGCTCAAGGATGCATGGCTGGGGAGTGGATGGAGATCAGAGAGACCTCTGTATGACTGTGCTGGGCTTTTAATGCTGGCTGCAGGCACAACTGTGTTCCTGACACACCTGTCAGCAATTATTGCTCCTTTCAGAGCTGTACCATTATTGGCCACCAGATGTCGCCATTTTGACAGCATGGGAGAATTCACAACAGTAGGGATGGTATTGACCAGGTAATGAGTGGTGCCTGAACCAAGACCAGAGAATTTTGTTTCTCATGGTCTGAGAGTCCTTCAGGTGAACTCCAGGCAGGCTTTCACATGCCTTTCACTGAGGAGTTGCTTCTGTCCTGCCATACAGCCTGACTGGTGGAGTGCTTCTAGTGTAAATATCCTTCTAGAAGGAGCTCTGTCAGAGTGACCATCACGTTCATGGTCACCTCCCTGACTAAGGCCTTTCTATCTGGATCGCTCAGATTGGCAGGGCGGCCATCTGTAGGACGAGTCCTGGTGGTTTCAAACTCCTTCCATTTACGGATGATGAAAACCACTTTGTTCATTGGGACCTTCAATGCTGCAGACATTTTTCTGTACCCTTCCCAAGATCTATGCCTCCATAAAATCCTCTCTTGGAGGTCTACAGACGATTCCTTTGACTTCATGGCTTGGTTCGTGTGCTGACATGCACTGTCAACTATGGGACATTTTATAGACAAGTATGTGCCTTTCCAAATCATGTCCAATCAACTGAATTTACAGGTGGACTCCAATCAAGTTAGAAATATCTTAAGGATGATTAGTAATGTTCTTGTGTTTCAAATACATGGGCCAGACGTGGCCATCGAACAGGCCGAGTGGATCTGGCACTGTGCAGTTCAAGGTTGCACCTGAGCTCAATTTTGAGTAGGTAGTGAGGTAAAAAATGAATTTAATCCATTATTGAATAAGGCTGTAGCATCAAAATGTGGATAGAGTGAAGCATTATGAATACTCTCTGGATGCACTGTTTGCATACATATATACACATACAGATGTATAAACAAATACACATACATATATATACCAACATAAACCTGTAAGGCATACATGGGAAATGCATAATTAACATGTTATTAAATATCCTTTAAATCTGATCAAATATTAAAAATTTGATCATTAGTATTACATTGTCATCACGATTTTCATTTACGATGTTTTTTTTTTCTTTTGAGGGCATACATACGACAAGAGAACGTCAATCATATTCTTAATTATGGGATGTCTTGGGTGAATGTCATGTGGTAGGTGATAGGCTTGAACCATATCCCATGCATCAACTAGTTGCACATGAAGTCCTTTGAACATAGCTCTGAGCACCTTGTTCAACTGAATTGAGAACCAGTCGCTGTTGCTTGCCACTGAAGCAATGTGCACATCTTGGAGGGTGCCAGTCTTGATGACCACCAGTGTTCCTGGAGCCCTGTTCAACAGACGAACCACCGCCCTGCGGATGCTCTGAAGCCGTCTGATGTAGATCTCTATTGGGAAAGTGCTAAAGTGGGCAAAGATACCAATAACTACAACGGTGTTGGGACCACCAACAAGAGCATCAAGTTCATTGGCAATGTAGCTCTCCTTGCTGGTTGGCATTATGGTGATGCGAAGAGGAAGGCCGTGGATGCGGTATGTTACTAAGATGTCCTTTGCACTGTCCCATATCATGAAAGGTCCTGCTTGCTTTGGACTGTTGAGGTCTACCGTTTTAGCATCTGAAAGTACGAGAGAATTAACATATTAAGCGTGTGATATGAATAAAATCAAACATCCCCGCTGATCAGTAGCCTTGTAGAGCCCATGGATTGGCCATATTCTATGTTTGTCATCAGGCAGATCCATCTTGAAAAGCTCCAATCTGTTACGATTGTGCCAAATTTGAGAACAGACCAGACAAGTCAGAGTTATTTGAGGAGAATGAGGGGGTAGCTACAAGTGGGATTCAATTTTGCTGCAAGCTGTAAAAAAAATGGCAACCGTTATATGAATTAGCTTAGACACAGCTGAAGTACAGCAGGTCAGGTCAGGTATGGGAGCATTTGCACGTCTGGTACTTCACTACATCAACCTTAGTCCTGTACTGCTCTGGCCATCCTCCAGGAATCCCTCTTATGCTACCCCCTCCATGATGTACATGGTAGCCCCTGGCATCTGGACCAACCCACAAGGTCCTGGCCTTTGGAAAGCGTGCCAAGTGCCTATAAAAGCTCAGCTGCCGTTCCTACATCAAGCAGCTAACCCTTACCATCCCCACTCTCCTAAGAATGTCAGTATAAGACAGAATGTTCCACAAATCACCCTCTGAGAGATTTTTTCAAACTATCTGCCCTTCCCAAACTCAGACTGTGGGATCTTGCCCAGACTTGTGAAACAGTCTATCTGGTGTGTTAGGTTACTTGATCAACTACCTGGCAGTGCATCATCGAGGAACTCATACCACTGTCTGATGGTGGAGTCTCCGTACAGGTGGACCATTTTGCCTTTCAGACACTCACTGATGGCAGAGGCGTTTTTGAATTGTCTGACTTTGGTGTCCCCTAGTGATCGCCACACACCCTGGTAGTAATAACCAGAGAGCCCAGACTTCTCACTGCCTTGATCAGTCCTGGGTTGTCCTGAGAAGAATTGATAAGAATATTAACACACCAACGGTAAAGTATTGTGGTGGCAGCACAATGATTTGGGGCTGTTTTTCTTGAGCTGCCACCCTAGCCTCTAATCCTGTCCCCAACATTAATCCATGTTTATCAGTTAACCATACCCTACTAACTAGTTCGCTAAACCTCTCCATGGATTTTGCACAAAAAGTTAAGAAATGTATGTTTGATAGATTATTTCCTGGTTGTAACAAGGCAGTAATGGTTCCCACATCCTCAGCTCTGCTGCTCATTCCATAAATGCATGTTCCTTACAAATGTGGCACTATTTAAAAGGGACATAGACAGGCTTTCCAATGGTATAAGATTTATTTCCAAGAAGCATTGTCACAACAGAGAAATAATCTACCAATCATTTCCTTCCTTTTTGTGCCGGGTTTGTATCTTTTTGTTGGTTTCGACTGTGTTTGTGTTTACTCTTTATCATAATGGCATCTAAACATGCTAAAATGATGTTTCAAAAATGGGTCATCAGCCGTTCTCTTCTGCGTTCAGTCTCCCAACCAGAAGTTTGGGAGCTGCCTTATGTCAAATGTGGAAGTGATTCCTGCATAGAGCCCATTATGCTCCACTTGTGCAGCATAATGTGATTACGGAATAGCCTGCAACTGGCTGACAGACCCTCACAAAGGGAAAACAATAGGATGGTTAGCATTCGGGTTAGCATTCAAGCTAGCGGTAATAAATTACCAAATTCGGTTAAAATTGATTTAAAAAAGACGTTCAATATCGGGTTTACGAGTGTGGATTTAACCATTAAAGTCCCCAAAAGTCACACGAGTTTCAGGCTCACTGAAAATGCTGCCCACGGGATACAAAGGCATCAATAGTGTAAATGCGAAGGAACAATAGCTTCAAGAGGAAAAACAAGAAAGAGGCAACGATGTATGGTTCAAAAGTTACTCAGCTCTTGATTAACTGTGTCACTTCTTGTTGTGTACTACAGCGCCAGTCTGGAAAGCATTTTAACGCTCACATTCAGAGAGAAACTGTCAAGCAGCCACTTTTCTTTGCTGCTGCAGTGGGACCTTTGGTTCTTCTTTGCTGCATTAAAAATGCTAGCCCGCGCATGCAGTGCTTTCTGGCAGTGAAGATGAATTGATTACCGGTTTATAGCACTAACATTTAGCATTGCTAAACGTAGCTAAATATGAAGCTAAACCAAATGGTATCGGATCGGTGCATAAATTCATTTACTCACTGATACCAATACCTGCATTTTAAGTGGTTTTGGATATATTTCTGATACTGGTATAGGAATCGGAACAACCCTTTTTGACAGACCATTTTGGCCGTGAAACTGTCAAATTTTTGCATCCACCCGCCCTTGTTCTTTTTGGATGGTGTGCATATTTATGCAACCATTTAAAATTATTATTACTTTTTTTTCCTCTTAAAGATTGTGTTTTTTTTTTGTATGTCCTAAAGGTAACATTTAGGATGGAAAAAAAAAATCTGATATGACATCCCATGGCCTTGTTTCTCATGTCACAAAAACGTGGCCTTTTAACAGGGCAGTGTAGACTTTTTAGGGCTGCTGTATATTCTTGGCAGCAAATAATAAGCCTAACAAGAAAAGTCTTTAAAGTTTGAACTGCCCACTATTGATGAATGGATTAAAACTGTAGAGATTTATATGATGGAAACGTTTACCTTTTTCCTCAGAGGGCTCACCTTTCCTTTGTGGCAACACAGTGACACTGGCAGGTCCTGCAGCCTTGATGGAGACTTTCATGTTGATGTTCCTGAATAAAACCTCACGTTAAATAATGTCTTTTCTGACACATTAACATAATCGCTGTCAAGAATTAATTACTCAAAAGTGAATGCTTTTTTAACATTCAGTTAGCTTGCTTCTGTATTTGGGCTTTAAAGATACTTAAACTTAAATGTGTGCAACTATAAACTAGACTACATAGTAAGCTCTAATATTCATACCTATTCAATTCAAGACTGGATTAAAAGCAAACTTTCTAATATTCCCTCACCTTTGAAAGAGCTTCTTCTCTTTGGCTGTGAGTACATTCATATATCCTGTTTTCGTGTGGCTAACCCTGGCATCGCAGCTCAGGTTTTTCGGCTTATAGCAGAACCAAGGGTCACCAGTACGGAGGTCAGTGAAGTTGCATTGTGTCTGGTTGGTTTGACGCAAACAAACATTACAGTTTGTATTTTCAGAGATGGACCCTGAGCGGAAGACACTGTTGAAGATGATCCTGTCGGGATGTTCTCTGTTCAGCCTGCGCAGAACTGTGACAGCCATGCTGGGGTGAACAAGTGTCACCTGGAAGAACAAAAAGAGGAGTTTTTAGGATATGGCAAACAGTCTTGTGCCTGATATTCATTAGCTGTAGCTGAAAACAGTGTTTCCAAGAGAATGAGATAGATTTTTTTGGTGTCAGTTGCTGCTGTCAGGCTGCAACAAGGGCTACAGCCTCTGCATGTGTCAGTGAGAAAGTGTAAAATATTTGATATTTAAAATGTCATCAGTTAAAATTTTATTTCATAAATTCATTATTCAACAATGATATATATATAAAATCAGTGGAAAAAAATAAAAAGTCAAAATGTTTTTGACATGTAAGGGTTTAAATGAGGATCAGATGCCATTCATCCAATCAGAATTTTCTGGCTCTGCTGTCGCTGGGCAAGATAATTCTATATCAACAGATAGACTATCTCAAATATCCATGTTATGGAATACAGGAGCATGTAAAATAGATTATGTAAAGTTAATTTTGTTCCTGCTACTTACTTCAAAAAGTTAAAACTTTTGTAATTTCTGGCTTAATCTCAAACAAAGTGTAATATTCCAAGCTTTTTTTTTAATGTTTTGATCTTGATGATTACAGCTTACATCTCATGAAAGTCAACAATTGTTGTGACAATGCTTTTTTGGCAATAAAAGGTCTGTTTATTACCCTTTTAAATGGTGCCACATTTGTAAGGACCATGCATGTGTGGGATGAGCAGCAGAGCTGAGTATGTTGGTTATACCAATTGAAAATTTGCCAAACCTTCTCTGCCAATGCCAAACAGCTGATTCTGCCATTGACTCTTGTTTGGTGTTTGGTGGATTGGATGATAGAAGTCTGAAGAAACAAGACATATTGGCAATCTAACAATTATTCATTTAACAAACAGGAGCCTCAGTAGCGTGTGGAAGAACTATACACAACCACGACTGCATGGTACCTTCACCTCATGTCGGTCACCAGCCTGGTCACACACTGCTGTGGGATGGCATCCCATTCTTCAACCAGCATTTGTCACAAGTCTGCCAGTGCAGTTGTGTTGGTCACTCTGGCATGAACTGCACACCCAAGCAGATCCCACAAGTATTCAGTGGGGTTGGGGTCAGGACTGCTGGCAGGACATTCCAACCTCTCCACTCCCGAATTCTGGAGGTAGTCTCTGATAAATAGTAGTCACCATTGTTTACCGGTTTGCAGTACAACTCAACCCTACCAGAAGCTTACCTCTCTTTCTCCTCAAATGATCCTGACTGGTATTTCTGATTTATGGTTTTAGAGGGAGCATGTTTTTAAATGTCAAGATTTGCCAAAATACAATACGATTTTCAAACTTCAAGAGTCTGAAGGGCTGCATGGAGGGGCAGGGGTCAGCACGGTTGCCTTACAGCAGGAAGGCTCCTGGTTTACTTTCCAGTCAGGGCTTTTCTGTGTGGAGTTTGCACGTTCTCCCCCAGTATTTATTTTGCTCTATTTGGTAGAAATTTCAGTCTGCTGAGCAATTTAATTTGCACTTTTGATTCAGTAATGACACCAATTACAAATAAAAATTAAATAAAAACACAGTTTTCATTGCAGGCTACTCAAGGAACCCTTACTATTGTGGGCCTGTGTAATCAGTACCCTACCCCCCCCCCCCCGTGCTATGCCCATGTGTGAGCTTCACCTCCACCTGTGCTCTTCCTTCCCAGAGTAAACTGAACACAGCAGAGTAGGAGCCATTCAGGTGATCCAGCACTCGTCCGGCCACACCAGCTTCAAGTGTCCTGTTGTGCAACCATGCAATTAAGAAATCTCCTCCATACTCCTTGGCCTTTCCACGGAAGTCATACATTTGTATCATAACCTCCAGCTGATCTCCCACATGCCACTCTCCTCCACCTTTCCTAGGAAGCATGGTGAAAGTGCTGTGAGAAGGATCACTCGTCTGATTCAATGAAAGAGGAGTGGGCAAAAGTGGAGTTTTAGGCCAGGCGATGGAGTCCAATAAGAGACGTTCCTCCTCAGCATCTGCAGGAGACAGTGGCTTGAAGGTGCAGAAGTCATCAGGCATGCTAGGAGCAGAGGTTCCTTTCTTGACAAAGTTTTCTGCACATTTTATCTGGCATGGGGTTTAGAAAAACAGAGATTAATTAAGTGAAAATTGTCAAAAATCTACAACAATTACTTCTGTTACAAAACTAAAACAATAAATCATCATGCAGATCTTATTTCCCTGCTTGTAAGTTAACTTTATAAGGAAAGACAAACACCTGAAGAGAGGTCCATACAGCTTTGAATAATGTTACTTCAATAGCTAAATAACTGTTGTAGTTAATTATTGACGATATCAGTGCATGTGTGTTTTATCAGCAGCAATGATGCTAACGCCATGTCTATAACTGTTACCTCATTTTGGAGTTAAACTATTTTTGGGATCTAATGTTTATAGTATTTATTTGTGTCATTTTTAAACCACTTTTCCTACCCAATTTAGCCACTTTATTTGCCACTTTTCATCAGTTGCGTGCAGTTGCAATTACCCCATTTTCATTAATAATAATAATAATATCTTGAATTTATATAGGGCCTTTCAAGAAACCCAAGGACGCTTTACAGGAACATATAGACATGGACAAACTATGTGTGGGGTAGGATGAGTGTAAGGGGTGGTTTAGTGAAGACTGTAGGCTGTGGTGAACAGGTGGTGCTTGAGACGTTTTTTTGAAAATGTCCAGAGATGGAGCGCTACGAATGTCTGCAGGAATAGTGTTCCAGAGGTTGGGAGCTGCAGCACTGAAGGCTCTGTCTCCAAAGATTCGGAGTTTGGTTTTGGGCATGGAAAGTAGGCCAGTGTCTGAAGATCGAAGGTTGCGGGATGGTGTGTATGGATGGAGGAGATCAGAAAGGTGCTGGGGAGCCAGAGCATGAAGAGATTTGTATGTGAGGAGGAGGACTTTGTAGTTGATACGGGACTTGATAGGGAGCCAGTGAAGGTGGATGAGGGTCGGAGTGATGTGTTGCCAGGGTCGAGTGCGGGTGAGAACTTTAGCTGCAGTGTTTTGGACGTATTGAAGCCTGTCCAGGGTTTTGCTGGGAACTCCAGACAGGACTCCATTACAGTGGTCCAGGCGGGAGGTTATGGGAGCATGAATGAGTGTTTCAGCCACAGAATCAGGGAGTGATGGTCGGAGTCTGGAGATGTTCTTGAGATGATAGAAGGCAGATTTGGTGACGGACTTTATGTGGGACTGGAAGGAGAGGGTGGAGTCCAGGATGACGCCCAGGTTTCGGACCTCGGAGGACGGACAGATGGAGGTCCCGTCCACATCGAGCATGAGATCTCCAACCTTCTGCAGCAGCGCTTTGGGGGCCACCACCATGAGCTCTGTTTAATTGCTGTTGAGTTTGAGTTGGTTAGAGGTCATCCAGGCTTTGATGTTGTGGAGGCAGTTTACCAGGGAGTGGGGAGGGAGCTGAGTGGATGGTTTGGTGCTGAGATAGAGTTGGGTGTCATCTGCATAAGAGTGAAAGCTGAGACCGTGTTTGTGAATAATCTGTCCAAGGGGAAGCATGTAGATGGTGAAAAGGAGAGGTCCAAGAACAGAGCCTTGAGGCACGCCCTGGTTAACTGGGGCGGGGGATGAGTGAGAGGTGCCGATGGTAACAAACTGTTTTCTTTGTGAGAGATATGAGTGAAACCAGGAGAGAGCTGTACCAGTGATGTCAAGATGGTGAGACAGGCGGTCAAGGAGGATGGTGTGGGATATTGTGTCGAAGGCAGCGGTTAGGTCAAGGAGAATGAGGAGGCTGATGTGTCCAGAATCTGCAGCTGTGAGGAGGTCATTGGTTATTTTGATAAGGGCGGTCTCAATGCTGTGGTGAGTGCGAAATCCTGATTGAAGAGGTTCATGGAGCTCACGGTTGGACATATGTTGCTGGAGTTGGGCAGCAACTGCTTTTTCGAGAATTTTGCTGATGAAGGGAAGGTTGGAGATCGGTAGATAGTTGGAGAGGTCCTCTGGGCCTGACCTGGGCTTCTTGATGATGGGGGTTACTGAGGCAGTTTTGAAGGATGAGGGGACAATTCCAGATGATAATGAGGTGTTGATTATGTCTACCATGATGGGGCACAGAACAGACAGAGATACTTTCACCAGTGGTGTGGGCATGGGGTCGAGGGAGCAGGTGGATGCCTTGGCCTTCTTGACCCATTCGGCCACTTGGAGAGTGTCCACGGGTGTGAAGCATTACTTATTCCAACCATTTTTTTCCACTTTAAAGCAATTTTTTGTCAATGTTAAACCCTTTCCACCACTTTTTCTGCTTGTTTTTGCCACTTCTAAATCAATTCAAGCCTCTGTTGGCTCATTATTGCCACTAGTAACCCCGATTCACCACTTTTTACGCCCATTTTTGCCCATTTTGACCATATTTCACTGTTCGTTATGCCCATTTTTTAACAGTTTAACGAATCCTGCCTATTTTTCTGCCTTGGTTTACCTGTTTTTTCCAGTTTAAACCACTTTGAAATCCAATTTCACCAGATTTTCCCCTCCATTTTTGCCACTTATAAACCAATTTCTGCCACTTTTTAACCCCCTTTTTATGCCTGTTTTTGCCAATTGAACCCATTTTTGCCATTTTTATCTAATTTTTGCCACTTCTAATCCATTTGTGCTACTTGTTTGCCATTTTAACACATTCTATAAATTTCTAACCCATTTTAATTCTGAGTTTAAGAAAAGAGGTTTTAATTGGTTGAGAAGGCAATTTACTTCATAAAAGAATAAAAATATATTTGTTCCTTAAGAGTGTTTATTGTTCAGGGTAAATATAAAAAAAATGTTATCACAGCTTTACTTTACAATGGTCCCCCAGTTTGGCTTGGCCTCTGAAAGCTCTCCCTCTTTATCCCCCTTATGGGTGGCCTTGTCTGCACATGACTTTTCTTAAATGTGCATGGCTGTGTTCAACCACCTTCAGGTACAGTGGGGGTCCAGTCTAAGGCTTTTGATAATGTAAATCACAGGATTTTATTAGACCATCTAAAAGCTACAGGGTTCAGTGGCAGAAGCCAAGCTGTTCAATCAGATGGTGGCACATCAGAGGTTCTACAAATCCTTTAGGGGGTTCCTCAAGGTTTAGTTTTGGGACCACTGTTATTTAAAGGTGACATATTTTATCCTCTTAAGACTAGTTTATATTGTTCTCAGAGGTCCCCAAAACATGCCTGCGAAGGCTGTTGCTGAAAAAACACTCCAGTAGAGGATTTTTGCATGTTTTTAAACCCCCCTCTGTTTCAGCCCTGCACAGAACAAGCTGTTGCTGTGTCTGTGGCTTTAAATATCACTGAGCTGTCTGACTGTGCCCCTGACCACACCCCTCTCAGGAAATGGATGTGGCTTAACGATGTGGCCAACTGAACCTGGGGGCGAGGCTTACTCCCCACATGACATTATGAGAGGAAAAAATCTGGGAAAAATCTGCTTGTTTTAGCACACATTTTCTGAAAGGTGGAGAAAAATCCAATACTGGAGTGTTTTTCAGCAACAAACTTCACAGGCATGTTTTGGGGACCGCTGAGAACAATATAAACTTGTCTTAAAAGGGTAAAATGCGTCCCCTTTAATGTTTTTAGACGATTTAGAATTTAATTCTTTTATATTTGTGCAACATTTATGGTAAACTTTTAAAAGCCTGGTGGGGCATTTGGTCCTGTTGTAATCATTTTAGGGTGCAGGGATGTAATGTAAGGGTGCTCCAGCAGTCCTATAAAGGATCTAAATTGCCTATGCATGAGAAATTTAAAGACAATTCATGTGTCCTGATCCAGTAACCATCAACCATTTTATAAGCTGTAGAACTTTTGTTCATTTTCAAACAGTTCCCACCTTCAGAAGGTCCATTAATCTTAGTATGAAGACAAACAGGGCCAGAGTAGAGAGAAGGAAAAAAACCCTTATAAGGTTCCCACTCCGTTTTCGTCTGATGAAACCTTTTGCCTTCATGGTGAGTCCTTTTCTTGTACTTGATTAAAACACATAAACGAGAAAGAGGGTGACTGATGCTTCACCAAGCCCTGCCTTCCTTGCTACACCTGTCAAGCTTTCGCACCTGTCATCTTGAAAATTAAGTTTTCACTTATATCAGTAAACAGCATTAAAAGGAAAACAATATAAAACCTAAAACCTATGCACCCCCCTTGGATGTTTTACCCTGTTATAGATTTTATAAGTCAGCCACGGTCAATATAATTAGGCTTTCTTGACTAAAAAAATACAAAAACCAAACTCTTTAATGTCAAAGTGAACTCAGGTTTTAACAAAGTGGCATCAATAAAAAAAGGATTGTAAGGTAAAATAAGTGACTGCATAAATATTGGCTGAATTAAATCAAAGTCCAGCCAAATGGTGCTAGTAGTCTTACCTGAGAGCAGCGATTGTCGTCACAGGAGTATAAAGACGCCTGTGGTTGGAAGGTCCAGTCATTGGTTAATCTGTATTCCTGGCTACCATTACACCATAAAGACACTCCAAAACCACTCCAAGCCACTCAGAAAAAAAAGGTTATTGAAAAGTTTAAGTCAGGGGATGGATACAAAATATGTCTAAGCAATGAACATTCCCTGGAGCTCAGTTAAATCCATCATCAAGAAATGGAAGGAATATTGCACTCTTGTGTAAATCTGCCTAGATCAGACTGTCCTCACAAACTGAGTGACTGTGCAAGAAGGAGACTAGTGAGAGAGACACCAAGACACCTGTGACTACTCTGAAGGAGTTACAAGCTTCAACAGCTGAGATCGAAGGACTCTGCGTACAACAACTGTTGCCCGGGTTCTTCACCAAAGTTTTATTGGAGAGTGGCAAAGAGAAAGCCACTGTTGACAAAAACTCAGATTGAATCTCAACTAGAGTTTTCTAAAAGGCATGCGGGAGACTCCATGGTCAAGTGGAAGAAAGGTCTTTATTCAAATGAGACCAAAATGGTGCTTTTTGGCCGTCAGACAAGACACCAACACTACACATCACCAAAAACACACCAACCCCACTGTGAAACACACTGGTGTCAGCATCACGCTGTGGGGATGCTTCTTGGCAGCAGGGCCAGGAGAGCTTGTGATTGCATCAAAGTACTAAAATCCTGGACGACAATCTTACTCAGTCTACAAGAGAACTACGGCTGGGGAGAAGATTTATTTTCCAGCAAGACCTGAAGCATACAGAACAGCCAAAGCTACACAGAAGACAACAGGTTTAAGGACAATAAGGTGGATGCTTTGAAGTTACCGAGGCAAAGCAGAGCATTAACATTATTTTGTGGAAATCTGTTTTCCTTTTGACATTAAAGAGGTTTCTAGGGTTTTTTTTTTGTCAAAAAGTCTAATTTATATTGACCCTGATTGATTTATAAAATCAACTGCAAATCATTCAAGGAGGTGAATACTTTATATAGGCATTGTATACAAAAAGGTCTACAATATACATGTGAAAGTTATGTTTAAAATATTATTTGCCAATGGAGTATTAACAGTTAAAAACCAATACCATGCATCTCTAAAAGAATATAATGGATCTTACCTCAGTAGAGATGATCTTCAAGAGAACATGATAAAATCTTGGTGTAATTTAGGGGAAACCCAAAAAACAAGAAAGTATCCGATTTGTTTGAATACAAAAATAAGCTGTCCTATGAGAGGCTTTTTTCCTCACTGACTCATTTACAGACAAACTCCAAACTAAACAAAACAGAAGCAGAGAGGTGTTCACGGTGCAACGTTCAAGTTCATGTGCCTCTGAGCCAGATTCAAGGCAGGATCCACTGCAGACTTAAAGCCAGTCTTTCATCAGTCTTGCTCAAACATTCACATATTTGCACAGCAGAAACATCTGGTTATTTATCAGAAAAGGAGAGATTATAACATAAATTTATGGGAAAGAAAAAACATAACAGAATAAAGACTTCTGAGGAGAGATACTTAAAGGCAATCAACAGTAAACTTAATAACCAGTGTTAATTTTGGCAGCCAGCTATTTTTAATTTTAGTCTTAGTTTTAGTCTTTAAATGAAACGTATTTAGTTTTAGTCACATTTTAGTCATTTCTATCCTTTTTAGTTTTTGTCTAGTTTAAGTTTTCTTGACAAAAACTAAACTTCAATTTTGTCAGATGTAGTCATCACAGATTTATTTTTTAGTTTTAGTCATCACTGATCTATTTTTGTTAGTTTTAGTCTAGTTTTTCACATGGATAAAAAGGCTGTCGATGAACATTTTTAGTCATAGTTTTAGTCTAGGAAAATTAATACTGATAATAACCTGACTCTTGTGGCTGTCATTTAAAACGGATGTACAAAACAAACTTCAGAGGCGACAGACACACCCTAGCAGAGGAAATAGCATCTGATGGGAAACTGTTGATTCTTGCATGATGCAGCCAACCAAAAACTCCATCAGCCAACTGACTCTGTTCAGGGTAAATGCCTGATCAAATGTTTAGGTGTATGCAGTTGAAGAGGACTCAAATAAATCTTGTTTCGCAAAAGTCTTTACCTTTGCTTTTGCTAAGCTGGGACAATGTTTAACATGGTGCCTGTTGCACCTACATCCTTATCTGAGCAAATTGGAAAAGGGCCAAGTAAGCCTCCAGGATATTCAAAGGGGGATATTTACAATTTTCTAAAATAATTTAATCACAGGAGAGATAAGTGAAGTCACTGAGTGACACAAACACATGGTTCTTGGACACTGAGGCAAGGCGGAGCAATCCCTTGAATAAATCTGCCAACTATCACTCATGAATCCATCCATTTTACTCCTTTGGTAAAAGTGGTGGCATGTTGACCTCAGATCCTTCCCCACTTTGACATATTCCAACTCCTTCTGGGGGATCCCAAGGTGTTCCCAGGTAAGATGGGATATACTAGTGTGTCTCAAAAAAAGAGTATCACAAAAATATATTGAGGAAAAGTCCAATTCACAAAGATTTCTGAGCCGTTAACCTATCATTCTGGTTCAGTACAAATAAATGCAATCATGGAGAAGACTGCTGCTGAAATTCTCAGAGGCTGTATCCAGAAATATTCATGGAAAATTGACTGGAAGGGTGGTAGGTGCACAAGCAACAGGGACAAATAGTATGGAAAAAGAGGATGTAAAATCTATCTAGCTAATATAAATACAATGATGGGACCTTTATTAAACCCACAGAAAAAATACAATGTATTTGCTTTAATTTCCCCTGACTGTCTCACAAAAAGACATTTTGGAGTCATACATAGGACAAGAATACATCAATCATATCTTTTATGATGGGAAGTTGTGGGTGAATGCTGTATGGCAGGTGATGGGCCAAAGTCATCTCCCAAGCACCAACTATATGAACTTTCAGTCCTTTGAACACAGCTCTAAGCACCCTGTCCCGCTGAAATGAGTACCAGTCACTGTTGGTTAATGTCTCATATAAATTCAGATCTTTGAGGTTTGCAGTCCTGATGACCACCAGTGTGTCTGGAGCTCGATTCAACAGACAGACCACCGCCCCTTGGATGCTCTGAAGCTGCCTGATGTAGAGCTGTAACGGGAAAGTACTAAATTGGGACCAGATGCCAATAACGACAATAGTGTTTCTGCCACCAGCAAGTCCATCAAGTTCACTGGCGATGTAATGCAGCTGACTGGTGGAGATAATGCAGAAACGAAGAGGAGACCTGTGGCAGTTGTACGTCACCAAGATTTTTTTAAAAGGAGCCCTGCATGATCAGACAAGTTTATATTGCTGGATAGATATTTGCATCTCTCAAATGTATATTGAAGTAAAAACTCACTAAATATCCCAGAAATCTGTAGTTTGAGTAAAATTGAGCTCATAAACTCACCAGGAGACCGCCATGTTTTGGTCCGTGTGACGTCACAGTACCGCAGCGATCTTCGCCGTTGCTATTAACAGTTTTTCAGACACTTTTCTTGCTTGCAGCTGTTGCTGCCATAACAGCCTTCATACCAGACATGTTGGTTTTGTCTCCCTGCTGTCAACACTGTCATTCCTCCTACATTTTACCCATAAAACTCTCTGCATGTGACAGGATACAGTGTATAGTGGAAGCATGTCGGGAGCTTTTCAAAATAAAAGCAGTATGTACATATAAAGGGGTCTCTCCAAAGAAATGCTAAAGTGGACTTTTACTTTGAAAAGCAGAAACCGGAAGTGCTTTGGGTCTGTGTTTATCTTGACCTTTATCTTTATCTTGTTGCCTTCATCTGGTTCATCAAGGAACTGATTTCAAACAGATTCTGCAGATGTGGACGTACATATTTGCTACAAGAAGGTAAGTATGGCTCTGCATTTATCATTTTTCTAGTTAGATGAACTGATAACCGCTCGTGGTGCAAATAAAAAAATAGAAGAGACCTCAAATTTTAGAATTCTCTGTGCGTGAGACGTGCAGCCTCTCTGAGATGCAGCTGTAACTCTGGCTGCCAGTCTGAAACAGCGGTTACTGCATAGAAACTCCATGCCACGTTGCATAGATGCAGTAATTTATGGTAAAAGAGCTTGAACCAAGTACTGAGTACATAAATGAGCATAACTTTGTAGAAGGTAAACTCTTCTATACTACGAAACTCTTTTTTGGACTGACGTTTTGTGACGTTCTTATATTTTGAGATGGTGGATTTTATATTTTTGTTGGCTATTAGCTGTTTACCGACATGATTGAAATAAAAAACATCTTTAATATATCTGTCACTTCCTGTATAGTAGTGCCCCAGGTACTGTATATTAGCCACAGCCAACTCTTTAGAGGAGAAAACATTGGTATTAGAAGTGTGACTTCTTCACCAGATCTTATTGTAGTTTTAATTTGAGTTTAGCCCTGTGGTATTTTTAACAGTGAACTAAAACTGAAAATCGCTAACTCCTGAGATTACAGTATTAGTTTGCAGTGTTTTCTCAGGTTTGTGGGCAAAAAAAAAGCTGCTATCAAGTGTCTTTTTTAAACCCTTTTATAGAGCATCCTCATCCCAAATCAAGCCGATATACAGGTAATGCCACTTTCTACTTTTTGTTTGTTTGTTTCTCTGCTAATGCTCTGGCATTAGGACAGAAGTAGGTTGCTGATTTTTCCCCATCAGGTTCAATACCAAGATCTTCAGCGCAAGCAGTTTTAAATTTACCATGATCCAAGTTGTAAAAAAAATCATCCTTACCTTCCACTTGTGGCAACACAGTGACATGTGAAGGTCCTGAAACCGTAATGGTGACTTTCATGTTGGCATTACTGAAAAAACACACACACACACGATAAAGTAACAACACTCCAAAATCACAGCCAAGACATGATTTACCAGAAGGTGACACTTAAATTACATTCAGCTGCTCCGACTCCACATGTACTACAAAAAACTCTGTCTGGTGTTGTTGACAGTTGAAGTATTTTGAATGTTATCTTGACTGTTGACAAAATCAGATTTAATATACACACAGTAATGGCAGTCTTTCATAGTTCCAACCAGGAAATGCAATGTTACATACATATATATTCTATATACGTATACAATGCAGTGAAGAAAGTAGAAGAAAGTTTTTTTGTTTGTTTGTTTTGTTTTTTAGCCATTTAGCGTTTCAGAGGTTTTGGCTTCGTAACTCTTACATGATTGCCATTTTTGCTGAGCCTCTTTAATATTGTTGAATCATGAACACTGACCTTCACTGAATCAAATGAGGCCTGCAGGTCTTTAGATGTTGTTCTGGGTTCTTTTGTGGCCTCCTGTAGGAGTCGTCAATGCTGTTGTTGGAGTAATTTTGGTAGGCCAGCCACTCCTGGGAAGGTTCACCACTGTTCCAAGTTTTCACCATTTGTGGATTATGGCTCTCACCATGGTTTGTTGGAGTCCCAAAGCTCTAGAAATGGCTGATTGGAGCTCTTTTCAGGACTGAAAGAACTGAGAAGAATCTTGACTTTTCCACAATATTGTAATAGTCTCAGACAGTGGATTTTGATTTTTGTAAAATGTAAGCCATCATCATGTACAATGAAAAAATACTTTTAAATATTGCACTTTGTGTGTGATAAATCTAGATATATGGAAGTGTATTATTTCTATTTTATAAATAAGGGGGAAAAATAACCTTATCGTGATATCCTAATTATTAAGATGCACCTGTATGAGAAAGGTGACTGTTTCAGGTGAGGGTGGATGTCGAGAGAATCCCACCTCCACCTGTGCATTTCCTTCCCAGAGTAAAGGGAACACAGCAGAGTAGGAGCCATTCAGGTGATCCAGCACCTGCCCGACCACACCTGCTTCAAGTTCTTTATTGTGCAACCGTGCAATTAAGAAATCTCCTCCAGACTTCTTGGCCTTTCCATGGAAGTCGTACATTTGAATCAGAACCTCCAGCTGATCTCCAACGAGCCATCCTCCTCCACTCCAGGGGAGAATGGTGAAGGTGCTGTGAGCAGGATCACTCATCCGATTCAAAGAAAAAGGAGCTGACAAAAATGGGGTTTTAGGCCAAGAAATGGAATTTAATAAAAGGTGTTCCTCCTCAGCATCTTTAGAAGACAGTGGCTTGAAGGTATAGAAGTAATGAGGACGGTGGGAAGCAGACGCTGCTTTCTTCAGGTTCTTTTATTGAGAGACAAAGATAGTGATAAAAAATTCTGCAAAACAAATTTACTAGCTTTGCATTTATTTACTAGTTTGGTCTTAAATAACCTCGTAAGATCCTCATCCACATATAAGTATATTACATTTTGGCTTTCCTACATTATAGCCATCATTTTTGGTATTAGAATTGATGTAATAATTGCTCAAAATGTCCACTTAAGTTTAAGGTATTGCTTGAAATGCTGGGATAATTTTCTGTTTGGATATTTTAGGGAATTTTCTTGGAAGTTACCAAAGTATTTTTATTGAAATTAAGAGGATACTTGTATATTTTGGAGGGTTTCATGGCTTTAAATTTATTGTAATTTTTTAATGCATTTTCATGGGAATATGGGGAAACTATTACCAAATTTT
Organism: Cheilinus undulatus; assembly: GCF_018320785.1. NCBI lineage: Eukaryota > Metazoa > Chordata > Actinopteri > Labriformes > Labridae > Cheilinus > Cheilinus undulatus. The sequence goes on from NC_054887.1 coordinate 11,824,792, forward strand.
TTTGAAGTTGGATTGGGAATTTAGGCTTCAGAATGGTCCTTTGAATTTTTCAGCATTTTTCTTAGAAAACTTCAAGGGGGTTGGGTTATTTCCATTATTTTCACAGAATTTTGGAGAATGTTTCTTGAAAATGTTTAGAATTTGCCAAGAAATTGAAGGGGGAATTTACTTTAATATTTGGGGGATTCGCTTGAAATTTTCAGGAATTTTTTGGGGAAATTTTTATTGGAATTTTCAGGCTTTATGAGGAATTTTCACTGAAAGATTTGAGTACTATCTAAAGAAATATTTGGGTACTTTAAAAATATGTTTAAGAATTTTTGAAGACATTTTTTTAATTATGGAATTTTTGGGGGGTTTGGAAAGGAAAATTTCCAAGAAATCCCTGTTTATTGACAAGACTGATATTTTAACTTATATCATTGTACTTATCCCACATAAGTTGGAGAAAATAAAAATGCTCTCCAAACAAAGGCTCAGGTCTCAGGAGGATAATCATGTCTTCTATTTTCAAAAAGAAACAAGAGAAGCTATCTTTCAAAATGTCAATCAGAGGTTGAGGGCAGATGTAAACAGGCTGGATTTATATGTGAGGAAAGCTTGACTTCCTATCTTACCTATCCATAGATGTTAGTATGAAGGCAAACACACCAAGAAGGAGAATGATGACACGAGCCTTTCCAAGGGTCATGCTGATCACTTGTCAGATAAAACTTTGTGGCTTCATGGCTCATCCCTTTCTTGTAGTGGATTTAAAGAATAAGTGAAAAAGGGGTAATTGAGTCCTTGTCAAGGTAAGATTTCAAAACTCTTGTAGGAAAAAAAAGACTTTATTAAAAATCATGTTTACTGTACATTATAGCAACAATATTCTACAGAAGAGGACACAGATGAAGGAAAACATAATGCTGGGCACTTTGAGATTAAAGTCAAAAACAGTATTTTTAAAGTTATTTGAATCAAAGGCATTCTTGTCATTTTCTACAGTAAGTTTGGGTAAAACAGTGTAGACAGAGGATGAAAATAAATACTCAGATAACATCAAGACTTTCAGGTCTGAATGTACATGATTCATAAAGATAATAATGGAACGTGCCAAGTCTACCTCCAGGAGTTCAAATCACACAAAGTCATCAACCCAGATTTAACACTAGATTAACTTCCTCCTTTCTTTCATTTAGGATCAGATAGATCTGACGTCTGTGAGAGACACATGACCTAAACTGAAGAGCTTCTCAACCTAAAGGCAGCGTCTTCAAAATGTAATGTTATCTGATAATAACTTTATTCATATAGCACTTTTCAAAACATGGGTTTACAAAGCGCTTTGACACGCAGAAAAACAAAGCAGCAAGAGAAAATGACAGTAAAACATTAACACAAGAGAACACTCGAGGTAAGAGAACCTAAACAAGATCAAACCCCAGGCTACATGTTCAACCCAAACAACATTACTGAGCCAACAGGAGACATTATTAGAACTAAAATTCCTAAGAAATCAAATGAGTATTGATATCCTATGACATCAGAACTGAGAAACCTAAGACATCATTAGAACAAGACATCCTGAGATATCACAAGAACTAGGAATTCATAAGACATCACAAGAACCCACTAGTACCCGGCCAACACAGGAACCAAACCACAAAAACCTGAGACCAAGGGGACTGAAGTTTTAAAAGGCAAGTTAAAGAGAACCAATAAGAACTAAAAACATTAAGAGAGGTAAAATTGTCAAGGAAAATTAAATGTAAAAGAATAAGTCTGAAGAAGGAAAACCCTAAAATGATACAAGGATCAAGAGGGTGAAAACAAAAACAAGTAAGAACTGCCTACATAAAAACTCAAGATCATGGATACAAGAAATAAAAACAATAAGAGGAGTAAGAGATATTAAAACACAAATAAGAAGAATAAAAGATATTAAAACAAGCTAAAGATCAGAAGTGGTAATGAATTTATAATAACAATAATGATAACAGTGAAATAGCAAAAGTGGCAGTGATGCTAAAATAAATGAAGAAGAAGATAAAAAAAAGGTAGGTCGATGAGTAAAGGAATAAAAAGGAGTAGAAGACGACGTCACATAAAAGCAAGTATATAAAAATGAGTTTTAAGATGTGATTTAAAGGCAGACTGTTTCTGCAAGCCTTATTTCCTCGGGGAGGTCGTTCCAAAGTCAAGGGGCCCTGATGGAAAAGGCCCTGTCACCTTTAGTTACAAGTCTCAACTTTGGAACGACCAGGAGGCCCCCACCCCAGGATCTCAGGTGTGGGCTGGCTCATAGGGGGTTAAAAGTTCTGTTACATATATTGGAGCCAGAACCTTTAGTGTTTTAAAAGTAATGAGTAAACTCCTAAAATCAATTCTCAAGTTGTCAATCCAGTTTGTTTACTTTTGGGGACTTCATTAAAAATGTTAAGCGCCCGCTCTGATGAGTTTGATATTTGATTGGCTGGAGATGAATCATGAAGTGTAACCTGTGTATGTTGTCTGGATGGTGTTCTGGGTAGTTAATGACCAATCAGGGAGCAGTAAATTAGCTCTGATTGTGCTCCTTCAGTGACTGCAGTAACAGACAGAGTCACAGAAACACATGAGCTGAGTGTTTTGCAGCAGGTGACTCCTCTGAACATACATATGCAGAAAGGAGGTCTGTTCTTTAGCCCCTGACACCCCTAGTGCCCCATATCCAGGATTTTTTTTTTTTTTTTTTTTTTTTTTTTGAGGGAGCAGCTTGAAAAAAAGGCCTTTCTTTTGCATCTTTTGATAAAAAACAAAATATTGACGAAAGTTTTGATTAGGGATGTACAGTATTATTGGTTTGATATTGGTATCAGACGATATTTTGTCTGCCTTTATCAGCTGTAAATATTGGCTGTACAAACATAATTTAGTAGACTTTTGGGCTGGACCAACAGGCCTACTTCAGCTAAAGACATTTTCTTTATTAATCATCTTTCCTTGCACTTGAAGGTGTGCTGTGAGGAAAGAAAATTGATATTTTTTTTCATCCTCAAACTTTAAATTGTGTCCTTAAAGGACTGAAGTTTTAGGTCTTTACTATATCAAAGTATCGGTATGGACATTGGTACTTGGTTAAAATCATTTTGTAAATATCATCATATTAAACATCAGCAAAATCATGCATTTCTAGTAATTATGTTAAAATAAGACCAGCCGGTAGCAGATCATTCATACATAATCCAAGTGGACTTTTGGCAAGTGTACTCAGATCTGGGCCCTGGCCCCCGACATGAAAGTGCCCTTAATATGTCTTTTAGCTTATTTAAGCTCACAAAAGCATAGCAAGCCATGAATAAATATGACAATTACAACAACCAGTGCCTTGAAAGTATTTGCCCCCTTTGTGATTTATTTTTTGCATATTTTTCACACTTATATGTTTCAGATCATTGGGGCGCACTAGGCTCTGGCCGAGTAGTTAAGGTTCGCCTCATGTATGCAGGCAGCCTGGGTTTAAGGCCAGCCCATGCCTACATGTTTCTCCCCCACTCTTTCATCCCTGTTTCTGACTCTTTCCACTGTCCTCCTCCATGAATTAAAGACAAACATGCCCAAAAAATATTATATTGAAAAAAAAAGAAAACTAGACAAAGATAACCAGAGTAAATGCAAAATACGGTATTTAATTGATGATTTGACTTATCAAGGGAAAAAGCCACATCGGAGGGTTTTCCAACATTAACAGCCGGTCAAAGGTCATGCCACTTCATCTCAATTTAGATGTAAGTCCAGACTTTGACTAAGCCAACCCAAAACCTTCATTTTGTTTTTCAAGCCATTCAGAGGTGGGCTTGCTGGTGTGTTTCAGATCGTTGTCCAGCTGCATCACCCAAGTGCGCTTGAGTTTGAGGTCACAAACTGGTGGCCGGACATTCTCCTTCAGGATTCTCTGAAATGAAAATGTGTTTTTAGTTATTTTTACTTAGTAATTAGTGTCATTATTGAATCAAAAGTGACTAAATTTATATCAATTATTAATCAACATTAATTTCAGGTCAACAACCTGAAAACAGGGAGCAGAATCAGTCTCAGAATTACAATTTAAACAACAAAAATTCTAATTATTAATAAGTATTATTATTTAAATAAATAGATAGTGCGAGAATGAGCACTGACACTTTAAACCAGAGGAAATATCACAATGTAAATGCATGATAATGAAAAATAGTTCTTTTAAATCTACAGTAGAATTTATGAAACAAAGCATCATCAATTGTTTGAATGAAACTTAATTCAGCAAATAACTATTATAACAAAACTATAGTAAACAAACAATTTCAAAAACTAAGCAAAAAAAAAAAAAGTGATGAATGTTTGTGAATGTGTGAGAGTGAAAGAGAATAGACGAAGGACAAGATGGCTGTCATTCTTAAAATGGTTGGACCGCATGCTTCTGCACATGTGACGTATGAGATTGTACTGAGAACAAAGGAAAGCTTTGATTATACAGTCACACTAGTGACTGTGTGGGTGAAGGCACTGTACCGGATAAATGTAGACACAACAAAGTAGACCCAAAACACATAAGCAGACAACATGCAAATAAATGCAGCTTTTAAAAATATATTTCATTGTTATTTTCACCACGTGCACATCAGCCAGGACATAACAAAAACATACAAACATACCAGAGTACAAAACCAAACTCCCACCCACATAATCCCAACCTCCTTTAAAAAACACAACTGTTTAACAGCATATCAAAATGAATGAATACATTAAAGGAAAGAACATATAAGGATGAAATAAGAAACAAGAAATTAAATTTAAGTTCATGGAAATACATTTGTGCATACAAACAACAAACAGCAGAAACTAAAACAGTGAAACATTTTCAGTTCACTGTGAACTTGTAAATTGTTGCCTCGGTTGTGTTTTACTAAAGTCATTCTCTCTATAGGTAGAAATTCAGAAATTATATCTAAAATATCTTACATTTTTCCAAAATAAAAGATTACATTCCTTGGCAAAATATGCTGAGGTTATTAATAATCTCTCATTGACCACATTTCTGTATGAAATAAAGAATAAAAACCAGCCTCAAAGATTTTCATTTTGTGAAAGGTGTTTTCACTCTTCTGCTGACCTGCTTAGCCATGAGTATGTGTTTGTTACGGGGAAAGGGGAACTTCTTGTGTGAATGCTTGTTAACAAAGGCTGCTAGTGGAGCGTTTAGCTTGGACTTAGCCACAGCGGCACTTTTGTCAGAATTGGACTTTACATGGACAGGGAGCAACACTGAAAGCTCTCTGTGACATAAAAGGTGTTTTTGCTCTTCTCTTGCTCTGTTTGGGCATGGCTATGCGATTGTTACGGTTTTCCGGTGCATCCAGGGCCTGCTGCCACGATAGCTGTTAGCTCAGAAGTAACTCTAGGAAAGCGGCAGTTTAACCGGAACTGGCCAACATTTCTTGCCAATGCATTTGCTGTGTCTGATATTTTAAAATGTGGGGTATTTAACTTAACTTAAACAGAGGGGGAGGAAGTGTACCTGAGGGAATCCCTGGCGCTGGGTCTACATTTCCGTGTGCACGTCAGGACTATGGCTTCGACACTTTGAATGAACTTAAGTTGCTATACTGTTCATATGGGTGCAGCTTAGGGTTTAAAGCTGTGCAATGACCTAACTTGGTTGAAATAAATACATGTTTTAATTTCTCTAAATCATTTTGAATTAGAAAAGCCAAAATTATCAAAAGAAGTACTAAACCCATGGTACATTATGTACATGTTTTTTTTTACATTAATTTCCCCAAATTTTTCCCACTAACCTAGAGACTCAGTCCTATTGGGGGCATATATAGGACAAGAGAACATCTATCATATCTCTAATGATGGGACGTTGTGGGTGAAGGCTGTGTGGCAGGTGATGGGCTAAGGTCATCTCCAAGGCGTCCACTATATGAACATTTACTCCTTTGACCACAGCTCTGATCACCTTGTCCCCCTGAAGTGAGTACCAGTCACTGTTGGTTAACGTCTCATATAGCGTAAGATCTTTGAGGTTTGCAGTCCTGATGACCACCAGTGTGTCTGGAGCTCGATTCAACAGACGGACCACCGCCCCTCGGATGCTCTGAAGCCGCCTGATGTAGATCTGTATTGGGAATGTGCTGAAATGGGACCAAATGCCAACAACCACAATTGTGTTGGAACCACCAACCAGTCCATCAAGTTCATTGGCGATGTAACGGAGCTGACTGGTTGGGACCTTGTGAAAACGAATAGGAGGACCGTGGCAGCGGTACGTCACCAAGATGTCCTTTGCACTGTCCCACATTATTAAAGGTCCTGCTTGCTCGCTGCCATTCAGATTAACCCTCTTAGCATCTGAAATTATTAAAGAAGGAACAGATTAACCCTGTGATACGTATAAAATCTAACAATTCAACATCCATGTTGATCAACTACCTGGTAGTGCAGCATCCAGGTACTCATACCACTGTCTGATGGTGGAGTCTCCATACAGGTGGACCGTCTTGCCTTTCAGACACTGACTCATGGCAGAGGCATTGTTGAATTTGTGAACTTTGGTGCCACCTAGTGATCGCCACACACCCTGGTAGTAATACCCAGAGAGTCCAGATTTCTCACTGCCTTCACTGACCCAGGGTTGGCCTGTAAGTATGTATTTAAATTATTATTGGTTTACTGAAGTATCATTTATTGTAGACAAATCCACAAACCCAGAGTCTCCTTTACCTTACCCACTAACAAAGAATAGTAAAGCAATCATTCAACTTTGTCTCCTAACCTGACTGGGGAATCAAGGGTCTTTAGGTCTATTTGAAAAGTCAAAAAATTGAATGTTCAAGAGGTACAGTGAATCACTTTAAAATAAATCCTCTCCTAAAGGAGATAAGAGAAGAAGCCATGAAGCTCCTTTCCTTATTTTTGAAAGAAACTGAACAGCTCTGACCAAGGCTGACACTCAAACACTTCTGGTTGTGCCACTCATGTAGGAACCTTCTTAACCAAAGAGGAATACTCAGACGAACCCTTGGTGCTCCCCCATTCCAGTGGCAGCGCCCTCTACAGTTACTGTCTGCATACTAACAACCCTGCTGGATGGATAGTCATGAATGAGGAAATCATTTCCACAACTAGACAGCTACAAAACTGAAGCTGTTTCACTTGGCACTCTTCACCAGGTGTGGTGGTTTATAGGTATTTTGCAGGTGATGACAAGGGCAATAAAAATGTCAGAGCTTTGGGTTGTTTGTGACAGTGCCAACTCGACCAAAAAAAAAAAAATCTTGTGCTAACTTTTGAGTCCTGAAAGTAGCGACACATTCAGGAAAAAAGTGTGAAAGCTCAGAGAGCAAATCCAGATCAGCAGAATCAGACATCACTCACATCTGTTCCATTTCCATCAAGTAGTCCCGTGTGGTTCAGAACAGTTAATCATGGTTGTGGTAATCCCTGATTTTGCTTGTGTTTCCACAGCTGATGCCCGTCCAACCTTGCCTGGCACAATGGGAAAGCGGTCTTTTTAGACATTTGGATCTTTGCCTCTACTTATTAATAGGAGTGGCTTTTTTGGCTCCCAAAAAACTCATTTGGTACCAGTTTGGCTTTTAAAATGTGTATTAAACAACAAAAAAACCTGAAGAATGAAACAGAATGTCAGATAAGATTCAGTACTTAGTTAGTATTAGTTAACAGTACTTAACTATTTCCATTAAAAGCATATTTATGAAAAACCAAGGAAGAAAAGCTGTTAAAAAGGTGCTAACCTCTAAGCTCAATTCAAGACATCTTGGCCTTCGCACACTGAGTCTGCTTTTATCATCTGAATTTTTCGCACATTAAAAAGAAAATTGATCTTATGTTGTTCAAATTATGTTTACCCACTGACGATGAAATTTTCGCCCGTCATTATTTTTTCTGAACAGGTTCGATTTTTGGCTAATTTTCACATCAGTCCCAGTCATTTAGACGATGATTGATGATTCAGATCAGTGTGTGCTGCTTCCTTCTCTCTCACCCCTGCCTGGCCCCTCCCCTCTCTCTCGCACTGAAACTTTACTTTAAACACTGTGGTTTGCTGGTGTATTATGTGGATCTCAACAACAGAAATATAACATATCAAGGCAGAAGTTTCTCTTCACAGCCACCTAACAAAGACTGAATTATAAGCTGCTCTCCTCATCTGCCTCAGGATCTCTGTGAGGATGGATGGATCCAGAAGGGTTTAAGAGAAGTGACAGCGCCTCACCTCTTATTTTTGTCACAGTACAAAACAATCGGCCACATTCTACAAAAAAATTTTTGCAGTGAATAAAAATAGAGCGCAACGGACTCAGTATGAAAGGTTCAAGTGCGTGTGTGGAGGTCTTCCTGGCACGTGCAACTGTGAAGAGACCCCAGGGTAGATTCGGGGCTGGCTGGAGGGATTATATATCTCATCTGGCCTGGGAACACCTCAGAATCTCTCAGGAGGAGCAGGAAAACGTCACTGGCGAAGCTCTCCATTTACTAGTCAATCTTCATTCTAACCCTCACCTATAATTATAAGCTTTGGGTAATGATTGAAAGAATGAGATCTCAGGTTCAAGCAGTCAGACAGAGATTCCTCTGGAGGGTGGCTTGGCTCAGCCTTAGAGACATATTGAGGAGTTTGGACATTTGGAGAGACCTCGAAGGAGAGCCGCTTCTCCTTTGCGTTGAAAGGAGCCAGTTGAGTTGGTTCGGACATCTGATTAGGATGCATCCTGTTTGCCTCCTTGTGGAGGTATTCCAGGCCTGCCTGACTGTAAAGAGACCCCAGGACTCACCGGAGCGATTATATCTCATCTAGCCTGAGAACTCTGCAGAATCCCCCGGGAAGTGCTGGAAAATGTTGAGGAGAGGGATGTCTATGCTGACTTGCTTAGCCTGCTGCTACAGCGACCCGGTCATGGGTAATTGGAAGAAAATAGATGAATGGATGAAAAAATAACTTTTTCATAAAGTGAAGGGATCATACCTAGTACATGTAATGTTCTAATAATTGCAGCAATCAGGCTCAACCAGAGCTTCAAGATACTAACTTTCCTCCAGTCCCATCGAGTCCTGACCACTGTTCTTCACTTTCTACCCCCCACATGACTTTTGTGCCTGAAAACATACACAAATATTCTCTTTCAATTATTAATTAGGGGTGGATAAATCAATAAGAAAAAGTTGAGTTTACCTTTCCTTTGAGGCAGCACAGTTACATTGGCAGGTCCTGAAACCTGAATGACGACTTTCATGTTGACATTCCTTAAGAGCAACCCCAGTAACATAGTCTTGAACACATAGTCTAATATGTAAAACCACATCTGAAAGGAAATAAACCAGAAGATGAACCAAAAGTTCTCTTATTAATAAAAGTCACTGGATTTGAACTTGCACTGTAAACATGTTTAGACTTTATAAAGAGAAATACCCTGCTAATCACTAGGATTCTATTATTTCGCCTGTAGCTTCTTCACATACAACCCAACTTCAAAAATACCAAAATATCCCTTTAAGGTCATTGCACACTCCAGTCCATCCTTTTCTGATGCATGTTTCAGACCATTTAACTGATAAAACTGTCAACCCTCTCACTCTTGGGCCTTGTCCACATGGAGACGAAAACGATATATTTTCATTTTGTTTTGAAAAAGTTTTCTGTAAATATGGGATCGTTTCAGGAAACCACTGATGACGCTGTTGTATATATGCCAAGCCTGTAAGTGGCACTGTAATGCTGCAAGGGAAATGCACCAAAAAAGAGAAAAAGATTACAGAAAGCTGCCCCAAAGTTTCTCCTGATTGCCCTCCTGGTTGTTCTCCGTGGTGGATTTAGGACATACGGTGTATGCTGTTCTTGGTGGTGTTAAAGGAGCATCAGACTCTGCTGTAAAAGCCATAATAAGCTCAATAGCTTCTGCAGCACGAACACAACCCTGTAATTCGCCATTGTTGTTTGGTTCGACAGTGCATGCGGCTTAAGTGGGCTACGCTGTGTGTGATGTTATCACTTCAAGAAATATACGGTTGGCTGTCCAAGCGGAGACGAAACGGTAAGATTGTTCACTCTGGGACCCAGTTTCAAAAAGTAGCATTTATGGCGTTTGCTTCTGCGTATACTCCTGAATTCGTCTCTGTGTGGACGGGGTCTCAGTCTGGTGCTTTTGTTTTTCTGCTTACTCTGAAAATTCTCAGTAGGAGGGAAAATAGTCTCATACTACTAAGAAAGAAAAGGAATGAAGATGATTTTGTGGCTGTTTCACTACTTGAAAAAGAAGAAAACAGTGGTTCCATCCATCCTTGCAGAGATCTATATAAGGGTATTTGCACAAGCTTGTGCATCACTGTGCCAAGTTGCAGAGTGACTGAGAGAGCTCAACTTTCCCGCCAGTCTCTGTTATGTGGCTGTAAGTTTTCCTTTACCTCTGATGTTCAATGGTTGTTATCCACAACATACATGGGGAAATAAAGGTATTCACGGTGAGGTTTCAGTGCAAGAGAGAGTGTTGCGGGCTCCTCAAGGAGGAGACAAAAGATATATGTGGAGTACATAATGGTGCATTTTTAAAACAATCTGATTTCAGATCTGAAAATCCCATCCAAGCAAAATGGACTCAGTGTGCAAAGACAATGTGTTACCTCTGCTACTGAATATGCAAAGTGCAGAGGTCAAAGAGAAAGCTGTCAGACAGTCTCTGTGATGAAGGAGATGTTCACTTCGCTGTGGTGCTGAAATGCCCAAACATCCTCATATCTCATAGCTCTTTGGAAGAGACTCTCCTCATTGTCCTCAAGATTTATCTTGAATCCTGCAGAACTGTGGTTAACCCTGGTATCACAGCTCAGCTTCTTTGGCTTGTAACAGAACCAAGGCTCACCTGTGTGAAGGTCAGTGAAGTCGCACAGTGACCGGTTGTTTTGACGTAGGCAAACATTACAGGTGGTTATTTCAGAGATGACGCCCGATGACGTACTTGTTCTACATGAACTATTTAAGTATTTCATACTAGTTTAAAATCAATTATTTTAAGTGCTCAAACCTGAGATTCAAATGTTAATTTAAGTTTGCAAGACTAACGCTAAATCATCTACTTTAAGCGTGCAAAACTTCATATTTTTAGTGCAATGTACGCACCGATAAATTCATAGCACTCAAAATATATATCAGTCAACTGATTACCTTAGAACGTCAAATGGTACTCCCTGAAAACACTTTTTAAGTTATCATTTCACCTAAGGTGGACTAACTTGTGCCACCCTTTGCAACAATGGCTGTTAATGACCCACTGAACCGGTAGTTGATATTTCATTAATGTCAGTGTCATGATCCAGGTTTTGATTTATTATGTTTCTGAGTTTTCATATGGTTATCTTTGTGAATTCTTGTTTTCTAGTTTGATCTTGTTTTAGGTTTGGAGTTTATTAGGAGTTTTCTTTAGCCCTCGTGTTTCTTGTGTAGTATTTTCCTGTTTCTAGTATTTAGTTACTCCCTGTGTTTTATGTTTAGTTACTCCTTGTATTTTATGTCTAGTTATTCCCTGTGTTTCATGTTTGGTTAATTCCTATGTCTCATGTTTAGTTTTACTCCCTGTGTTTGAGTTCACTCCTTGGTTCTTTGTATCCTCCTGTGTTTTCAGTGTTTCTGTAGTTTTGCTTCTTGTGTTCAGTTTTCAGTCCTTGTGTGCTTCTTGTGTTAGGTCCCATGTTTCCTGTTTTATTTTGTAGTTGCCTTCCCTTGTGTGTTATTCCAGTTTTGCTTCCTGCCTGAGTTTCCCTCCACTTTGATTATCCTTCACCAGTTTCACCTGTGTCTGATTGTCCACACCTGTCTGCCATTGTTAATCACTCCCTGTGTATATAAGCTCTGTGTCTCCCTGTGTCTGTGTTGGTTCATTGCATATGTCTTCCCCGCGCTTGTTACTCCTCGTGCTTCCTCGTGCTTCCTCGTGCTCCTTTGGATTTTGTTTTGTTTCTTTGATTTTGATTCCGGTGTTTTAAGTTGTAAGTAGTTTGTTTGTTTGTTAATTAAATCCTTTTGTTTTATCTGCATTTGGGTCCTCCCTTTTGAGTTTTTTCCTGAACCTCGTGACAGTCAGTACGCCATCCAACAATCATAGAAATAACATTAACATTGCCCCCTATATAGTTGAGACAGCAACTTCACCCGTGTTGCATTTTATTTATTTATTTTATTTAACCTTTATTTAACCAGGAGAAAACCTCTTTGAGATTAAAAATCTCATTATCAAAAGTGGCCAAGACAGCAGCGGCAAACAGAGTGCATAAAGGTTTAGTGCCCAAAGACATTCTGGGAAAACTGCAGATTTATCAGAACTCAAATAATTTGAGTTCTAACAAAAACACTTAAATTGTTTGAGTACTGTTCACTTAAAACTTAAATGAGTTCTATCAGCTCATAAAAATAGAGTTGAAATAGCTGATTTGGATTTTTAAGTTAACACAACTTAATTTTGCCCCCTTTTTACTTAATTTGTTTAAACCAAGTCAACTAAAGTAAATTGAGCCCTTTAGCTGTTATGGCCAAGAAGTACAAGTAACTTGTTTTTAATAAGTATTTAAAACAGGTTACAAAAAACTGAGTTATTCAACTCAATGTTTCTTAGTAAAATGGATGCTGCATTTCACAGTGTAGGCTTCCTTCGCTCTCACTCACTCACCCCCCCTCCCCTCTTTCCTTCCCTTGCAGTGAACCTTGTGATTTGTCTGTGTGGATATAAACCATAATATTTAAAAGATAAAGGCACACATTTGTTCTCACAGCCATGTAACAGAGACTAAATTGAATTGAATATGAATTTTCACAGTGAATATAAATAAAATGGAGCAGAAAAGCGTGCGAAAAGCAGCATGTATAGAGAGAGCAGCAGGTAAAAGCCCATTTTGTGCAAGAGAGGGTAGATCTGGGGAAAATCTTACCTCCACTTGTGCACTTCCTTCCCAGAGTAATGTGAACACAGCAGAGTAGGAGCCATCAAGGTGATCCACCACTCGCCCGATCACACGTGCTTTCAGTTCCTTGTTGTGCAATCATGCAATTAAGACATCTCCTCCAGACTTCTTGGCATTTCCATGAAAGTCATACGTTTGAATCAGAACCTCCAGCTGATCGCCTATGAACCACTCTCCTCCCCTCCGTGGGAGAATGGTGAAGGTGCTGTGAGCAGGATCACTCGTCTGATTCATTGAAAAAGGAGTCAACAAAAATGGGGTTTTAGGCCAAGAAATGGAATTTAACAACAGCCGTTCTTCCTCAGCGTCTTTGGAAGACAGTTGCTTGAAGGGGCAGAGGTCATGAGGAATGTGGGAAGCAGTGGCCACCTTCACCATGTTGATGACAGGGTTTTTCACCTGGCAGGGGATGAGAGAGAGTGATAAAAAAAAAAAATCTACAAATTTTTGAGTTATGTTGCTAACAATCATTGAACCCACCCAACCACATAACCTCTTTGGCAGGGGTAATTAAGGTTTTGGAGTCAAAGTCAAAGTCTGGACTTGAATCCAATTGAGGTGCTGATTTTTTTCCCCTTTAATAAAATCATCATTGGTAAAAATGATAAGATGAAAAATGATATGATGCGAAACATTTCAGTGTGATAAATATGCCAAAAAATCAAGAATCAGAAGGGGGCAAACACTTTTTTACAGCACTGCTATGTGTTTTATCTGTGTCGTAATTGCAGCAGGCTTTTAGTTCCTGACATTTTTTTATTGAGGAATACATTCAAATATTTTGAAAAGTTTTTTTTTTTTTTTTTTAACAGGGAAACAAGTTAAGTTAGAAATGTTTTAGTTAAATTTCTATTTACTTGACTGAAATATCTAAAATGAAAATTCTTTCATGGAAAAGGTGAAAAAAGCTAACTTTTTGGCACCAAAGTATTTCAGTTTTTTGTTTATGTTGTGCTTTGTTACACAAATGTTCTAGTTAGAGTAAAAATTGTAACTAGGGCAGCACTGAAGGGCCCTCGCACCCCGGGGTGTGGCGCAACCGCCCATGGGTGTTGTAATAGTTGGGTGTTAACAAACCCATGCATTGTGCTGCAGCAGGGCAGGTAGACCACGTAGATCCTCCATTGAGTGTTGTGATGTTAAAAAAAAATATGCACAGTGCACATTGATTATGAGGTAGTACTGCCTCTTAACAGTAGTTGGCAGTGTGATAAATGTGGATGTTGATATGTAGAAGTGATGATGGAGGGACTATTTATCATGTTAAATAATTCAAAAAATTGGACATTTTATTGTCAATGTGCTACTGGCGTCTTACACAAGGTGGCGCTAAAGCAAAGCTACGAAATGAACATTAAAATCTGTAGAGAGGCAGACCCTGATCATACATGTTAAATTCAAAGGCAATCAGATGTTTGATAAGAGAGTTACACCCACTTCCTTTCTGATGGCGAATGATCAAAATGGCGGCTATGGCCACTGAGATATCTGTTAATAATACACATCAATATTGGGACAGATATTGAGGACTTCTGGTGAAAATCAGAGCATGATAGATTCAACACACTAGGGGAATACAGAAATGAGCCATTTGCGTCACTTCCTGTTGGCAGTAGAGGGTGGTGTGATAAGCTGTTTTCATGTGGGCGTGTTCAAAGCGATACTGTTGTGTTGTCATAACACGCTGAAGACCAGAGAATGATCTCCCCCAAAAGTTGATTCAGTTTTCAGTGAATAATTGTCCAAAAAGAGGCATTATGTTGGAATTGCGGTGAAGCTGTTGGGCTTCCTGTTGGGATTTTGACATGGGTCCAAGAGGCATTTTTGTAGGTGTGGTCATGATGCGTGCACAGACCGAAGATCATCTGCCTAAGTTCAATGGAGTTTGGGGGCTGAATTTTTAAAATGACAAGAGACACAGAATCCTTGCTTTAAACACCGTGATTTGCCCATTTATCACATAGATTTCAGCCATAGAAATATACTAGAGATTTGTTTGCTCAGTCACCTAGAAGATTCAATTAAGGCACAATGTGGATTGCCTGGTGTGAGTGTATCCTAAAAGTTGCTCTCCATCTCTCCAACTTGGCACAGCTGGTGCCGTATGAAGCGCTCTGTCAGGATGGATGGGTCCAGAGTGATTTTGAAGGAGTGACAGAGCCACAGGCTTGTCCTAGCTGCTTATTTTCATCGCAGAATGAAACAGTTTGCCACTTTCTATTAAGTTTTTGCATTAAATACAAATAGAACATAACAGACTCAGTGTGCATGGTTTGGGTGTGTGACGTTTTTTCGTATTAAGGCTCCGTTATGCTTCTGCGTGGACGGTCGCATGATTGTCTGATGAGTGAGGCTCTGCTCTTACCAGGTAAAGATGACTTCTTAGTTTTGTTAAAAAACAGAAAAGTGCATGAGGAAAGATGATGTGCCGTACACGTAGTTCATGATAGAGGAAGTAATTTGTTTTCTTTCATTTGTAAAACTTTAATTGGTTAAATTTTATACCTTAATTTATTTATCTAGTTATTTTGGCTGTTTTAAACTTACCCCAACACACATTTTTCCAAGAGGAGAAAATAGAGGAATAGGGGGCAGTGGGGCTGGGTTTTTGTTTTTTCTGCAATATAAAGAAAAAACACTGGGTAGTTAGAGTAGTTTAGGTTTTCCATGTTGGAGTGATTTGTAAAAACACTTGTGATGTTACATTACAAACGGTGTTTGATGTTGTTTTGATATATTTGATGTCTTGATATTGAGAAATAAATATCTAAAATTCATAAGTTTTGAGGTTAAATAACATTTATTATTGCATATTATTCACACGCTGTTGGTATGATGTTCCTTTTCAAAAATCCTGGGTTAGTTTTATGCCAAATGTAACACACCTGCTAAGAAGTTCAACTGTTGTCTCATTGGTCCACAGAATATTTTTCTGAGACATTTTTTCACAAATGTGAGTCGAGCCGAACTCTCCGAAGGATGCCTTCTTTTCTTAGTCTCTTTCTTATTGTTGAATCATGAACACAGACCTTAACTGAGTCAAGTAAGGCCTGTAGGTCTTCAGGTGTTGTTCATGTGACCTCCTGGATGAGTTGCTGATGCGCTCTTGGAGTAATTTGGGAAGGCCGGCCACTCCTGGGAAGGTAAAGTACTGTTCCAAGTTTTTTCCATTTGTGGAAAATGGCTCTCACTATGGTTTACTGGAGTATCAAAGCAATAGAAATGGTTTTGTAACCTTTTCCAGATTGATAGATGTTAACAACTACTTCATCTTGTCAGTAAGGTTTTATTTAGGGGATTTTTTGATTCAGCAGGCCTGGCAGTAAATAGGAAATCAACAAATTCAAGCAATAACTTATTTTATTTTATAACCCACATTCAGTCTGGAACACTCTCATCATATATTTAACCATTTTATTTCAAAATGGATGTACAGTTTTACTTGGCGGATCCTCCCGAGGTTATTCAAGCAGCATACTTTGACTTTCCATTGAGTGCATGGCTGGAAACCCCCACATGGATAGAAACATTTATGACTGTGTATTGAAAACAATGAATTATTTCAGAAGTAATTAATCCATAGTAGCATCAATCTGAGTATGAGGGAGAAACAAGCTTGAAGCTATAAAGGAGGAGGCTGGAGTGGAGGCAGCAGCAGCCTGGCGCATCAGCACTGATGAAGCAGGGATAGGTGAGGAGAACGTCATATTTAAATACACTACTGTGTTAAGAGAAAGAGCTGTGATTGGCTGTGGGAGCTGGGAGGCAGTAATTGGTGTCAGCTGGCTATAAGCCTATCACAGCTGGGTGTACAACTTCTATGAACTACTACTGAGCTTCATCAATATTAGATAGAATGAACTCGGGCAGGACGGTTAAAAGAAAATATCTAATTGCAAGTTTGGTATAAATTGCTTTACTGAAGGGGATTATCATTATATGTCAGTCGTTTTGATAAAGAAAAACATACACAAAACAACGTAGAAGAAAGAACCCCCTGCCCAGCTGTTAGTTACAGGGGAAGCATAGTCCGGCTCCTCGCCCCTCGTCCTTCAACAACACCTGTGAATGTGAGAGACACCTGTGAGAGAGACTCCAGACAATTGAATTTCCCTGCGGGGTTAAATAAAGTTACTGTATTGTATCGTATTGTATTGTATTGAAACGTTCCTTGTGGAAAAACCAATAATAGTTAGTTGACCTGTCCTCCTCCTCCTCTGTCACCTCTACATAGCTAACAGATCAGGAACCCAATCGTCCCGCTGATCAGTCACGAGCTGAGCCATCTCACCTGGCATCATCATGTTCATCTTTTGAGCCATCGTGAGATCTGCCATGAGTCCCATCTGCTTGTCTGCCATCTTCCAGCATTGCCTCCGAAGGATGGGTACGATGTAAAATGCCAAGAAGAAAATCAGAATTAGAGCTATTACAGCACTTAGAACTGTTTTAGCCAACAAAGACCATTTCCCTAAAAAATTTGTCCAACCAGTCCAATGGCAGCTCCACCCCCAATTTTCCTAGCTTCCTCTCTGATCCAGCAGTGGTATTTGTTGCTTTCGGCACGGATGACCCTGGCGTTTTTCCAGTCCGTGATGTGGTTTTGTCTTTTGCAGTGGTTGGGTATGGCTGATTTCAAGTTTTCCTGCTCTGCTTGTTCTTTTATTGCTCTTGTTTGTCTGTTTACGGTTTCTTTTTCGCATTCTTTTTTTGGAAAAGGGGGCCATCGAGATCCGCGAACGAGGTCCGCGGAGCATAAACTGGGATGAGGGAGCCTACACCTTGTCATGCACATGGGATGCGGTCTTGGAGAAGGTGTCAGACAGTAGGGGGCGTAAGCTTCCCCCCTACCGTCTGACAAAACCTTATAAGCAGCCTACAAGACACGTCATAGCACCATCACGTGGCGCTTCTGAGGAAGACTACAGGAAGTAGCTGAAACATGTAAAGCCGGTAAACAAACGCTCCTCTCTGACTAAAAGAAATTGTTACAGTACAGTGTATACGTTGTTGTATGACTATAAAATCATACAAGTTGATTTGATCAATAAACTTGGACAGTGGCTTGTGCAGTTTATGCTGTTATGTGTTGAACACCTGGTTCTGCCAGCTTACCTGTGTGATCTGTCTCCACCCATTGGTCTCCACCCCGCTGGCCCCCCTAAAAATCAAGTCATCAATTACACACAAAACAGTGCAGCTGCCAACAGAAAACTATTCTTTACTGATGCAATTATACCATCACAATTATGTCACAGTAATTTGACATCCATAATTATTTTACACTTGTATCATACATCATAACATTACAGAATACAAAGACATTTTAGATTATATATAGTGCAGTAACAGCCATCTCACTAATGATGATGATGACGTTGGCTAAAAAATATACAAAAAAGATCATAAATTAACAATTAAAAAAAAAAAGAGTGAAAGTAACCTTTGCCTTTTGGTAAAGAACAATTCATTAAAAATGCATCATGGGATTGTTGGGCGGTCACTCCAATGTTGTAAGCTTCTGTTTCATCCTGTTCGCCTTTTGTGCCAAAATGGAGAGAAAACACAAAGTAAGAAGGCAGGATTGATTAAATATCACTCTGTGCTCCTCTTACATCTTACTGCTCTTCTTGCTCATCCTCAAACAACAACAACCATGAAGATACTGAAACAGACGAAGACGACAGTAACTGTTCTAAGTTGCCATTTTAAGTTAGCACTAGCCTGACTGTGGCTAATGAAATCACACCGAGTTGGACGAATACTGCCATCTGCACCACCAGAAGGTAGGGAGGTTGAAGACCAAGAACAACCTTATAGATGAGAATAAGCCAGTGTTTAAGACTATGTGAAGACGGATCACCATAATCCAACACTGACATGAAAGTGGCAGCAAACTCTTTCTTAGACTCATTAGAAAGGCAGGATTTGTTTATGAAATAAAAACCTAGTGTCAGTTTTAACCAGCTGCTGAATGTGAGGAGTAAAAGACAGAGAATCATCAATCAAAATACCAAGATATCTGTAACATGAAACAAACTCAATCTCTGAACCCTGAAAAGTGGAGATCGATGGCAAGCTGACGTGACTTTTGTCTATCTGCATTTAAAACGAGTTTAAGGTCATAGAAATTTTGTTGAGCAGTATTTAAAGCAAGTTTTATCTGGGGAAGAGCTTGGTTTGGGGTGGGGGCTCTGCAATAGATTACAGTGTCATCAGCTTAAAAGTAAAAAGAAGCATTAGATACATTCTGACTGATGTCGTTTATATAAAGAATGAAAAGGGGTGGTCCCAGGACAGACAGCTGAGGCACGACCTTGGAGACAGTATGTGAGCTTTAAGTACAGTTACAGCGACGGCAAGGGGCGCCATGGCTAAGTGACATCACCCACTACCAGTAGGACCAAAACATGACGGCCTCCTGGTGAGTTTATAAGCTCAAATTTACTCAAAAAGCAGATATCTAGTGAGTTCTCTTAGTTCAGTATACATATGAGAGATACAAATACCTGTCCAATAAGATGAACTTGTCTGATCATGCAGTATTCCTTTTAAGGGTTTGAGCTAGGCACTTGATCTCTGGTGAAGGCTAATCTTAATGCTTCAGCATAACAACACATTGTGGACAACACTATACTTCCAACTTTGTGGTAACAGCTTGGTGAAGGCCATTTTCTATTCCAACATGACTGTGCCCCAGTGTGCAAAGGATGGACTATAAAGACATGGTTGTGTTGATGTAATGATCAGGTGGTCGAATACTTTTGTCCATATAATGTATGCAAACAAATATAACTTCAAGGTTGTATAAGCTATATTTCTCTGTGGAAAATTAACAAATCTCTGTAGATATCTTAGTTATGAAATGACCAAGTAAGCACACCATAACAGTTACAACAGTATTAGTGATGAGCAGGAATAAAACAGATACGTATAGAGCATTATCAAAATAAAAATACAGTTAAACCAGCTAATGTTTAGCACTATCCATGTTCAATCTAGTGTTGTTGCAAATCGTTGGTCTGAGCTGGGCGTTAGCTGTAAGGCCCCATCAAGTGAGGGGTTGATAAGGGCAGTACTAAAAATAGAAAACACCACAATTTCGCCATGTTAAATGCACAGCTGGCTTCTGTTTTGTCACTTACGTAGGACAAGAGAACGTCAACCATATTCTTAATGATGGGACGTTTCGGGTGTATGTTGTGTGGCAGGTTGTGGGCCGTGACCATATCCCAGGCGTCCACCAGATGTACATTAAGTCCTTTGAACATAGCCTTGAGCAACCTGTTCGCCTGAATTGAGAACCAGTTACTGTTGTCTTCCACATTCGAAATGTGCAGATATGTAAGGGTCCCAGTCTTGATGACCACCAGCGTGCCTGGCTCTCTATTCAACAGACGGACCACTGCCTTGCGGATGCTCTGAAGTCGTCTGATATAGAGTCCAATTGGGAAAGTGCTGAAGTGGGCGCAGATGCCAAAAACTACGACCGTGTTCGTACCACCAACCAGCGTATCGAGGTTATTGGCAATGTAACTCTCCTTGCTGGTTGGCAATGCGCTGATTCGAAGAGGAAGACTGTGGACACGGAATGTTATCAAAATCTGGTTTGCTTGGTCCCACATCATATAAGGTCCTGCTTGCATTGGACTGTTCAAGTTTACTGTTTTAGCATCTGAAAGTATGGGAAGAGAATTGACAGATTAAGTTGCAATATGAGGAAATCAAAATGTTTTCTTGCATCCCTGTTGATCAGTTACCTGGTAGTGTAACGTTGAGGTACTCATACCACTGCCTGATTGTGGAGTCTCCATACAGGTGGACCATCTTGCCTCTCAGACACTGACTGATGGCAGAAGCATTGTCGAATTGGTGGACTTTGGTGCCACCTAGTGATCGCCACACATCTTTGTAGTAATAACCAGCATGTCCAGACTTCTCAATGCCTTCATCGAGCCTGGGCTGCCCTGAATACAGAAAAAAAGATTAACTTAATAGAAGATTAACTTAAAAGAAATTCACTTAATTTCTTTGAACACTAAATTAATTACTGTATATTAAATTTAGACCTTCTGAGTTTGAAATTATAATAGGAAATAGAAGAGATTTTTTTAATTATTTCTGATTTTTTTTACATACTTCAACATGAATCTCAGCTTTGTAATAGTGTAGGGCAATAATAACCTGTGGGAGTGCCAGCGCTTCTGTTTACAAACTGTTCAGATGGGAGCTTTGCAAGATGGATTCGCCAGTGAGAAACACAGAAACAGGCGTATCCATCTGCTATGCAAGGTTATGAGGTGGTTGCATTGCTCATGATAATGCTCTTTAATGTGATAGTCAGTGGTGAACTGATAGCATGTAGATGTATAGCAAGAACAGCACAGGAATGTGGACAAAGAGGATCGAAGGCCGGCAGTATCAGCACTGCTAATGTCAGCTACATTCATTCTATTTGCATATATTTGCCTGTGTTCTGGGTGTTGTCTTAACTTTACACCTGTCGACTAAATGCTAATTTGCATTTAATGTGAAATCATTAGCCTCGAACCATCACAAGAAAAAACATGCTCACCTCTCGTTTTTGGTAACACGGTGACACTGGCAGGTCCTGAAGGCCGAATGGAGACTTTCATGTTGACTTTCCTGAATGAAACTTCACATTATAAAATGTCTTTTAGACACACTAAAATTATTGTAAAAAAATTAACTTCAAAAAGGTAAAAAGGCTATAACAACACATAAACATCTTTGGACTTTACCACTCAGGTTTGGAGTTAGAAACTGGAACGTCTGAACCAGAAGACATGCAGTGAGCTCTAACAGCTCATGTGTATTTATTCATTACAAGTACGCTATAGTAAAAGAAAATTTTTCCTCACCCTTGAAAGAGCTTCTTCTCGTCTGCCGTGAGTACACGCATATATCCTATTTTCGTGTGGTTAATCTTGGCATCACAGCTCAGATTTTTTGGCTTGTAGCAGAACCAAGGATCACCCGTACGGAGGTCAGTGAAGTTGCATTGTGTCTGCTTGGTTTGAGGTAGACAAACATTGCAGGTGGTAGTTTCAGAGATGGAGCCTGAGCGGAAGTTGTTCTTGAAAATAACCCTGTTGGGATGTTCTCTGTTCAGCCTGCGCAGGGCCGTGACAGCTTCACTTGGGTGAACAAGTGTCACCTGATAGAATAAAAAAAAAAACACGTCTTAGGTCTTGTCTACATGTAGGCAGGTATTTTGAAAGATTGAGGTTTTTCTACGTGTTTTGACCTCTTTTGCAAAAGCATCGTCAAATATTCTGAGGTGTAAACTTGCAGCATGTTACTGCTGCTGGTAATAAATCTGTCCATGAAGCTTGTAAATTTGGGCATTAAATATTTACCTCACATGCCAGATAGACTGTCATAAGTCTATTGCATGTATTTCACATTCATTCACTCCAATACAGACCATTTGGGAAGGGCAGGCCTTTTCAAAAAATTCTCTGCACAGATTCAGGCAATCAGTGCTTACTATTCAGAAAAACAGACAGTGAATTTAATTATAGGAATGGCAATATTAATGTGTTCACTTAAGCACCTAACCTGACATGCCAGATAGTGTAAACCGAGCATAGATAGTGTTTGGGACAGGGGAGCGCCTTTGAAAAGAGAAAACTCAGAGGGTGACTGGATGAACCTTCTGTCTGTCACATCTTTATGGCCAATCAAAGCAACATAACATGTGACGTAAACGCTACCGAGGGGTAATCTCCATAGAAAACTGCATAATGCGAACCATGATGACTGTAGACATGTCAGTACACAACTTTTGTCGTTTTTGAAAAGAAAACAACTCACTGCTGTTCTTTGTTCTTCTTTTAACGAAGGAATGTCGTCAAGTTCTGATAAAACTGGCACTTTAACAGCATCCACACTAATGTCTTCCACCATAACGGCACCAGCCTCTTGTTGCTGCTGGCTTATGTCACGACTCTGCCGCACCCCAAAGCACTGCCCCTTGTTGCTGATTGGTCCTGTCACTTTCAGACGGGAGCTTTGCCATATGGATTCGCCAGTGAGAAACATGGAAACTGGCGTATCCATCTGCTTTGCAAGGTTATAAAGCACCACCTTGAGAAAGCTCCTCCCTGAATGAAAGAACTCCAAGAAAACAACCGCAATACTTGTATCCTTATCATGCATAATGGTGCCACACAGAGATATTAAAAAAAAAAAAAATCATCCAGGAGTCTCAGACAGATTTAACTAGTGGTTATGGCTTAGTTATTGTAATGTCAAGGTTATATTTATCTGCTTTATTTACACAACATTTATCATCATTATCCTAATGCCATACAGAGGTGGAATTGTTTCCTGATGTCTGGAAAGTTTGTACGCCATAAAAACTGAAGCGCACTTCCAACAGCTCACACAGACAGTATGCTAATCCTTACTCTATTAATGCCACACTGTTACTGTCCTCATCATTAGATGCTTAATGCAGTAAGACTCATTTAACTGGAAAGGGTTGATTTTTTTCCGAAATAACTGTGTAATGGCTCAGCCTGTCTGCACGTCAGTGCATATGTGTGGTGATTGGACTACAACATAATAACAGGAGCAGTAAAGCTGTGCCTTTTGACTTATTTACAGAGTTTTAGAGCGCAAACTTTATTGTGGAGCTTTGACAAAGCACCCCACTGTTTGACTGCATAGAGACAGACACATATTCAAACATTTTTACTCAGTGCTGCCAACTACAACCGATAAAATAAGTCTGAATTTCTATCACTGTGTGATACTTTGCTTGTGTTATCTTGTTTAATATGAGCATGGAGACGTGCTTTAAAGAGTGCTTACTTCAATCCCAGCTTCCTCACCAACATGACAATGGACAACTTCCTGTAGCCCCTCCCCCCCGTCAAACTCTGATCTCCAGCCAGGTACAGAGGGAGCTCTCAAGACTCCACACCAACAAAGCCAGTGGGCTGGACAACATCAGCTCCAGGGTCCTCATGGAGTGTGCTGTACAGCTTCCTGGGGTCCTTCAGCAACTTTTCACCCTCTCCTTGAGGTTGATGAAAGTGCCCGACCTGTAGAAGTCCTCCTGCTTAGTCCCAGTACCAAAGAAAGGATGTTCCAGTGCTCTCCATGACTACAGGCCTGTGGCTGTAACACCACATGTAATGGAGGCGTTAATGTAATGAAGGACCCTGCTCACTGCTTTCCAGGATCCTCTGCAGTTTGCTTACCAGCTGTACATCAGTGTGGATGTACTGCTTCCTCACCCACAAGGCCTTATCACACCTGGAGAGGCAGGGAAGCACTATGAGAGTCAAGTTCTTTGACTTCTCCAATGCTTTCAACAACATTCAACCCAGCCTCCTGAGGGACAAGCTGCTGGACATGCAGCCCCACTGCAGTTTGTTACAGTAGAGGGCTGTGTCTCCCAGGAGCACCCCAGGGAACTGTTCTGGCACCATTCCTCTTTACCCTTTGCACATCGGACTTTGGATCATGCCACCTCCAGAAGTTTTCTGATGACTCCTCCACCGTTGGACACATCAGTGACAATGATGAGGAGGAGTAGGGAGGACTGACAAAGTGCTTCGTCACATGGTGTGACAGTGACCACCTGAAGCTCAACATCAGCAAAACCAAGGAGGTCCCCTCCTCAGCATTGTGAGGTAAGTGAGCGTGTTAGAAAGGGGAAGTGACGTAATGGGGGATGTGGCCATACTGAAGCAAAAGGCGCAACAATTAAAGATTTTACAGAATTCTTTACATATTTATGATATTATTATGGTACCAGTTTTGAACCAGTACACCAAAGAAAGTCTTCTTAGAGGTATCAAGGACAGTTGGAGGAAAAGTGTGATGTGCATATTAAGACAGATAGACACGCCATCAGTTACAGTAGTGAGATTACAGTTAGCCAAGCATGCAACTCTTAATTTATTTAATCACAGTGCTCATCCACTGTGCTGGGCTGCGCTTTCACACACAAAAAAAGCGGAAATTGTATTAAGGGAAGTTTTTAAAACTTCAGGATTGTCTTTTTGATTTTGGATGTTGTCAAATTAAATAACCAGCATTGTGCTAACATTGTAGATGGTGATGCATTAAGCATCCACAAAAAAGCATTGCAGCACAAAAACACTGAATTAATTCCTTGAGCTTTACCTCCACCTGTGCACTTCCTTCCCAGAGTAAAGTGAACACAGCAGAGTAGGAGCCATCAAGGTGATCCACCACTTGCCCGGCAACACCTGCAGCGAGTTTCCTGTTGTGCAACCGTGCAATTAAGACGTCTCCTCCAGACTTCTTCGGGTTACCATTGAAGTCGTTCATTCGTATCATAACCTTCAGCTGATCTCCTATTTGCCTCTTACCTCCACCCTTCCCTGGAAGAATGGTGAAGGTGCTGTGAGCAGGATCGCTCGTTTGATTCAATAAAAGAGGAGAGGGCAAAGGTGGAGTTTGAGGCCAGGCGATGGCGTCCAATATTAGGCGTTCCTCTTCAGTGTCTGAAAACAGTGGCTTGAAGGTGCAGAAGTCACCAGGCTTTGGAGGAGCAGAGGCCACTTTCTTCGGGGGGATAATGGAGGGTTTTTTTAAATTAACCTGGTAAAGTTTAGAAAGAGAAAGGCCCTTCTTAAGTAGTTTTCCTTTTTGATACTAAAATCCAATTTGCATAATAATTTGAAACACATTATATGATTAGAAACAACAGATTTTGTAGCAGTCAATATGACCTCTCAAAGAATGCTTGGAATTCTAGCCTTTTTAGAGGTAAAAGCTTATAGAGCACTGTTTTCAATGAAAAGACTTCTTGATTTGAAAATAAAGTAAACAGCAATGGTGGGAGGAGTGTGATGGTACTCCACGGGGTTTTTACACGGAGCAAAATTTGGTCTGCTATAATAAAATTTCATTTTGTTGCACCAAAGACAAAGGAGAGAGGGACATTAAAAGAGGTGGTTGAAAATATGAAACATTCAACACCTTTCCTGTTAATGGAAGTTCGTACCTCTAGACGGTCCATGTTTGTTATAAAGAAGAAAAAAACAGTCAGAAGGAGAAGGATGGCACAGGTCTTTAGGAGGTTCATGCTGAGTTTACTTCTTATAAAGCCTTTTAAAGTCATGGTCAGCCCTCCACTGGTACTGGAATAAAACAACGAAAAGGGAAATAGACAAAAAGAATGTGAGTTCTAAGAAACTTTGACTCAACTGTCATTTTTTACTCATTATTATCATTAGTCAGGTCCACAAGCTTTGCATTCTTCTTTGGTCTTGTATATTGCATTAATATCTGGCTTGGTTGGTACATGTTTTACTGCTGAATAAATATGAATTGCCCTCGGTTAAGATAAGGTAGATAAAGATTCTTCTAACCTTGAACCTTTGAAAAAAATGGCAAACGCTGATCTCACAATAGTCTGACTTAGCTTTTTTGAACTGGCAAGAGGGAAAGACTTACATTTACCAAAAATGAACATTTCACCTTAAATTGATTCTGTGTGGACTTTCCTTAAAATATGGAAATATGAAGCACTTAGAGCTATTTTAAAACTACATTACAGAAGCAACCGAGAAAAGCAGGATAAGCGCTGGCACTTAGTGGGGACCAGCCAAACTGGGAGCCCCATGGAAGTCAGCAAATTAATCATCCATTGACATGAATGTTAACCATTCTTATTAAAACAACACAAAAAGAAATTTATTTATTTATGCTGTTATACTATATAGACTTTATCAGAATGAAACCCCTTTATTTTAAACAGAATGACCTGTTTTCAAAGTGGATCAACACACTGAATGAAAGCATAAAGAAAGTAATGTCAGATTTCATAGCTAAGCCCTAATGTGTCCAGACGTCAGGATACCAGAATAGTAAGCAGCAAAATGGGTTAAAAGTGGGTAAAAATGGGATGAAGGTGCCAAAAAGAAGTGGCAACATGGGGGGAAATGGAAGTAATTGATTTAAAAGTGACAAAAACAGTGGCATAAATGGACATAAAGTGGCACAAATCGAGAGGCAGTACTTTCGGGCGCAGCGGAGTCGTGACATAAGCCAGCAGCAACAAGAGGCCAGTGCAGTTATGGTGGAAAAGATTAGTGTGGATGCTGCTAAAGCGCCAGTTTTATCAGAACTTGACGACATTTGACAGTTTTTTATTTTCAAAAATGACACAAATGTGTCTACAGTCACCATGGTTTGCATTATGTAGTGCTATGTTGAAATTTTTCCTCGATAGGGATGCACCTCGGTAGCGACTACGTCATGTGTTTAGTTGCTCTGATTGGCCCGTAAAGATGTGAGAGACAGAACGTTCATCCAATCACACTCCAGGTTTTTTTTTTTTTTTTTTTTTTTTTTATAAAGGCTCTGCCCTTTCCCAAACACTGTCTATGAGTGGTTTACCAAGTGGATGTGTAAAACACACCTGGCAATGCTGGAAAGGTAGAAAAACAACTAAATTTGGACACAAAAGCAAAAGGATGGCAAAAATGGGTTAAAGTGGTTAAAAAAGGGGGATTTTAATACACAAAAAGTGAAATAATAGTTGCAAAAAAGGACAAAAAGCAGAAATGTGTTTAGGGACAAGAAGTAGTCAAATTGGTGTAAAGTTGTAAAAGAAAACATAAATGGACAAAAATGGGCTTAAGTTGCAAAAATTGTTTAAAAGTAACAAAGAAGGACCACAAATGGAAGAAGAAATGGGCAGAAAACATGCGGAAAGGGGTTTAGAAGTAGCACAAATAAATATTTTAAACATCAGAATCCAAAAATTGCTTGACACAATTTTCAGCTCCAAATAGAGTTAACTGTTAGCCAGGATGCTAGCACCAATGCTACTGATCCAACACACATGCATTAACATTATTAATGAATCACAGCTGAGAAAGGCTCAATCTTTGGGGTTTTCAGGGGCTCAGATAATTCTATGGGCAGCCCTGATTAAGGCCAGTATCCACTACTGCTGTTGCTTGTAAGGCCTGAGTTTACCATATTATGCTATCAACATATTACTGGAGCATTCAGCATCTTTGAGCTTAATCTAGAGGATTTTTGGACTTTATCTGTCGTTGTTTTGAATTGTTGCCATGAACAAACAATTGCACCAGAAAGCATTTTTGTCCCCTCCTCTACTGGGTTGATAAAGGTATTTAAATCTTTAAAAAACAACCATCTCAACTGGCATTTGACTGAAAAAAAAAAGATTACTGTTGATCTATAAGGAAGCTGGATGATTCATTTTAATGACTGTTAGAAAAAGAGTGGGATTGAATAAGAGTTCACCTCTCTTTCCTTTTGAATATGCAAACTAAATCATCAGATGTTTGACAGTCTTGTACTGTGTTGTGCTTTTTGCTGTTCAAGAGTTGCGTTTTCTATTAGAGCATTGTTCATCCTCAAAAATATCACAAAGTCCTGTTAACTCTACCAAGCTTCTACAGATGTGATATACTGTATTCACAGTAGTTTATTATGCACAGTTGAATTCAAGCAATCACTTCCTGCTTCTTTCACATGAAGAATTTGAATTAAGAGCTACTTTTAACTATTTTTAAAGCTTCTCATGTTTTTTCACATAGATCGACTAAATACCCAATGAAACTCTGAGTAAAGATGATACATGAAACTAAAAACGGCTCAGCAGAGACACTTAAATCAGCAAAATAGTCACAAATAGCTTCAAAGTATTTCCATTTTGTCTTCACAGTGTCTATAAAGAAAAAAACAATTAAAACCAGACATCATGTGCCTTACCGCAGCAGAGACTCAAGTGGCGAGAACACAGACAGGAAGTCTTTGATGAGGTATAAATCCAAAATTTAGTTCATTGTGAGCTTGAGATGATCTGTCTGAAGAAGAAGCATCACAAAGTCATAAAGACTCCAAAAAAGACCTCCCTTAGCTCAAACAAGGATGTGCATGATAGGAAAGTGAATTCGGTCACCAAGACCAGAACTTGGTGAATCGGTTTCTACCCCTTTCTTACTTCAGCCCGCTTGTATCAGATGTCAGTTGTCTGGAGTATCAGGTGTCAGTTGTAAAAAGCCTCTGTGCCTGTAAATGTGAGATAAGTTATCTGTTACCAGACTCACGTCTTAAAACCTGCTGGTTAACATAGTAAAACTTTATTTAAGGGAAAACACAGGAAGTGTACAAGCCCTTCATTCATGAAGCAACCCAAGAAGGACACTTAATCCCTTGATTAATCCTTCATGACCTTTATGAAAAACCAGCTATTTGCTAATTTTTTCCCCATTTTTGACAGAAAAATGAAAAAAAGAAAAACAAGTTATTTACAAATTTTCCCCCCGTTTTGACAGAAAAAGGGAAAAACTGAAAATCAAGTAATTTTCTCTTTTTTTCCATATTCAACAGGAAATGTAAAAAACTGAAATAACAAGCAGTTTTGCTTGTATCTAGTTTCTTTTTTTTTGACAGAAAAAGGAAATGACTGAAAAATGAGTCATTTTCACGGTATTTATTTATTTGTTGTTTTATTTTTTCATTTTTGACAGAAAAAAAATTAAAAAGGGGTCATGTTTTTTCTGTTTGTTTTTTTTTGTGTTACTTTGTTTTCTTGTTTTAATACTTGAGGAAAAGGAAGTCATATGAGCACTGGGAAAGGTGCACATTTCAAAATAAAAGCCATCATGTGAAATTTTTTGCCTGTCTAGCCACCCACTCTGTTAAAATAATAGGCCTATTTCCTTGATACAGTGCATTAAAATAATGTCACTGGTAAAGGTACCAGTGAGTTAATGGACTATATTAATATAATGAGATAAATAAATTCAAATAAATAAATAAGCCAGGACTGCTCCTGGTATTTATCATGTACATAGCTGGAGGATTGAGATTTTTGGTTTATTTATTATTGTGTGTACACAATAAATATTTAAGAGAATATATGAATAAAACAATAATCAGAGAAAAAACAACAACAACCATGCAGTCTAATAGCTAAATGGTGGCTTATGAGCCAGAAGGCAAATAAGCACACTCACACTGCCATCTGGCGGCTTCATCAGCCTGTCCTACTCTGCCTGTATGTACTTAAAGCAATAAAACATTAGTACGGTCATAAACTTTGTCCGTTCTGAATCAGCCATCTGCATCATCATATGCATTTATGGAGTGACAGGACAGTGGATAGAGCCAGAAATAGGGATGAGAGAGTGGGGAATGGCATGCAGTGAAAGAGTCACAGGCCTGTCCATACACATGGGTCGAGACCTAACCACTATTTACTTCCTTTATCTTGGAAGTAAATGTGCTTCTTCGCCATCCAGGCAGTTTAATAACACAGTAGAAACTATAGTGATGCATACATTCCTGTGCCTGTTGTTTTTTTTGTTTTTGTATGTTTGTTTTCTTCTCTGTTTTTTTAAGGTTTACATATTCATTGTTGCACACACTAATAAATAAACCTTTCCACCAATCAATAAAATCATAAATAGACAATCTGACTCCTGCTGTGTACAAGGATGAATACATCAAGCAGTCCAGGCATATTTATTCATATTAATGTATTTTCTTCCAAATACTTAATTAGTCCATTAACTCAACAGTACTTTACCACTGACATTATTGTTAATACAGTGGATCGGACAATTATACCTATGATTATACAACTCATGTGGCTATATAGGCTTAAATAATGGCATGAGTGCATTTGTTTTGAAATATTCACCTTTCTCAGTGGGTCACAGGATTTTTTGTCCGTTTTTAACATTTAACACAACGCCCCAACTTTTTTGGAATTAGGGTAGTTTTGAAATTGGAAATCTTCACCATCCTTGCTTGATTTACATTAAGTGTGTGTTCATTATGTACATTATCATGTGGTGAACAGCACCACACAATGGGCTGTTGAATTTGAGGAGCTCTTAGATTTTTATTAACAGTTTTAATAATAACCATAATAACCATTTCCCCCTTGTTCCACTGGGTTTAGATCTCCTTGTGCACATCAGGACTCTGGCTGCTACTGACCTGAAGTTGCCCTTCTGTTCACATTAGCGTGTGGAAGAGCCATACACAGCCACAACAGCCTGGTCACACACTGCTCTGGGCTGGCATCCCATTCTTCAACCAGCATTTGTCGAAAGTCAGCCAGTGTGGTTTTGCTGGTCACTCTGGCATGAACAGCATGTCAAAACTCAGCCCACAGGAGGATGTCTGGGTGCAGCCTTGGAGAGGGTGAGGAGCTTGTACTGGAGCTGCTGCTGAAACAAGTGGTTACAGAGTAAGAAAATGGTCAAATTAGGCAAAGAAGGGGCAAAAAAGGGTGGAAGAATGGTGAAAAATGGTTAAAGAGTAGCAAGTATGGGTTTAAAGAGCAAAAACTTGGTTAACCCTTGAAGGACGGCATTGTCGTACAACAAGAAGAGATACTTGCTTTTCCAAGTTAATAACTTCAGACTATAAATTGTGGCTACTTACTGTTTTTTTCTGAAAGCAGTGGTGGATTTAGCGATTTAGGACTTAGCTCCATTGCTGCACTGCCTTTTAAATTCTTATTAATCTAAGAAAATCCTGACTGTTAAGCAATGTTGTTTTGTATAGAAATGTTCAGGTGGATTTTAAAATGTCAGTTTGGAGATTCTGGATGGGCATGTGGAAACCAGGTGATACCAGAGTCATGGAATACTAAATTTAAAAGTTTGTTTGAATAGCACATAACAATTTACTCAAATGGAAGAAATCATGTTTGCTTACTTTTGAATTTATATCCTTTATTGCTCATGTTTTACCAACTGAAACTTCTCAAAAAGTTGTCAAATACATTTATTTGATAATTTGAATTTTGTCATAAAATATTTGTTTAAATGACAGTTACACCAAATGACTTGTTTTTGATGTTGAACTTAATTTGCTCAATATTTCACACTTTTAATGACAGTTTACCCCTTAAAATTAAAAATGGCTTAAATACCAGCTGGTGCAAGAGAAAGGGCTAAGTTATATGTGTGTTAATGGGCTGGCGATTGCCTAGCCTTGCCTAATGGTAGAGTCCACTTCTGCCTGAAACCCTCTGTTGTGCCATTCTAATGATGCTATCCATGCCTTTGTAGCTCTTACAGAATGTTTCCTTGCAAGCCTGAAACTTGGCTGATTTTCCGAGGCCTTTAAAGATTAAATGCACACCAGTAACTCCAATATTGGACTTTTATTCCATTTACAATCCATTTTTCAATTGTTACTGCAGCTAGCGTGTTAGCCCACCACCATATTGTCTATTTGTATACCAGAATGCATTGGCTGTGACGACGAATGGCAGGCTATTTTGTCATCATGTCATGCTATGCCAAACAGCGCATGTGCACAGACATATAAAATGGAGGTGAGAGCCTGAATAAATCATAATATAGGGACACACAGAGGGGCTAAGATTTGTCTCTCAGTTACTGCAGACAGAAACTGCTTTAAATAAGGACTCAAATTACCAAAAGCGCAAGGACATTGACTGTGCACTACAGGGTTGATGTTTTACAAGCTTTGTAAGACAAAAAGTCCAGGCAAGACGCAATGGTCAAAAGGGCGACAAACAGAATCAGTGATGAAAAGGGGCTAAAAGGTGTCATGAATAAGTAATTTGAACATCAGAATCCAAAACTTGCTTGACACACTTTCAGCTTCAAAATGAGTGAACTGTTATGCAAAATAGATCACAGTTGATCAGACTTTTTTGTTTGTTTTTTGGCCCATTTGTTCCTAAAACTGGCTAAAATACACACAGCAGCTCTATCCGTTTGTGGCACTGAAATTTCTGGAGGCTAATGGCACTACATACAACCCAACTTCAAAAGTACCGAAATATGCCTTTAAGGTCATTGCACACTGAGTCCATCCTTTTCTGATGCATTTTTCGGACCATTAATCAGATAAAAATGTCACTGCTTTTACTCTGAGTCTGATGTTTGATGGTTGTTGTCTACTTAGTATATGGGGAAATGAGGCGTTTAAAGGAAGGTTTCAGTGCAGTAGGGAGTGTTGCAGGCTCCTTAGAAAAGGGACACAAGATATATGTGGAGCACACATTAAGCATTTTTTTTTTAAATCTAATTTCAGATCTGAAAACACATCCAATAAAAATGGACTCAGTGTGCTCAAAGTGCAGAGGCCAAAGCGAAACCTGTCAGATCCATGGATGGAGATGTGACTGTCTCTGACAAAAGAGCTGTTCACTTCATGTGGTGCTGAAATGGCCAGAGCATTAAACCAGCGCCCTTATTTCTCATGACTCCTAGTCAATAGAGGCACAATACTCAAGTAGATAACAGAGCTCAAGTAATTATCACCAACCAGCACAATAACCTGCAAACAGGCCGGCTATAACGGCAAGCACACACTTTACTGTTTACTCTAGTACATTTATTACCAGGAGAATTGGATAAAACTTCTCCATGTTGGTTTCCTCACCTTTGGAAGAGACTCTCCTCATTGTCCTTGAGATTTTTCTTGAACCCTGCAGACCTGTGGCTAACCCTGGTATCACAGCTCAGCTTCTTTGGCTTGTAACAGAACCAAGGCTCACCCGTGCGGAGGTCAGTGCAGTCTCACAGTGACTGGTTGTTTTGACGTAGACAAACATTACAGGACTTCCAGACACAGGTGTCTTTATACTACAGCCACTTGAGACACATTCACTGCAATGAGGTGATTCCAATTGATCACTCTAAAGGGCTGAAGATTTATGCAATTGCTTGCATATTTTTAATACATTTACATTACTTATTTAACCTGAGTAACTGTACTTTTACTTGAGTACAATAGTTTTGTACTCAAGCTACTTCTGGTTTTACCTTTAAAAACCTTGCAAGTGACTTAATTTATTGTATTACTGCACCAGGAAAAAGCAGAATAAAAGCTTCTGCTCAGCAGTGTCTTTCTCATGGTTAAGTAATGAACTCTGGCCTTGACTGAGGCCAGTGTGGCCTGCAGGTCTTTGGATGTCATTCTGGGTTCTCTTGTGACCTCCTGGATGAGTCGTTGTTGCACTCTTGGAGTAATTTTGGTTGGCTGACTACTCTTGGGAAGGTTCACCACTGTTACCAGTTTTCTCCATTTGTGGATAATGGCTCTGACCGTGGTTTCCTGGAGTCCCGAAGCCTTGGAAATGGCTTTTTATAACCTTTTCAAGACTGATAGATATCAGTCACTTTGTTTCTTATTTGTTCTTGAATTTCTTTGGACCTCACCTGGGTTGACTCGCTTCGCCTGCTGCTGCCATGATCTGGTCCTGGATAAGTGGCGGTTGGATGGATCATTCTGTGAAGGAT
Organism: Cheilinus undulatus; assembly: GCF_018320785.1. Lineage (NCBI taxonomy): Eukaryota > Metazoa > Chordata > Actinopteri > Labriformes > Labridae > Cheilinus > Cheilinus undulatus. Next base: position 11,859,054 of record NC_054887.1, read on the forward strand.
ATTACAGCCCAGGCTCAGGAACACTTTAGAAAACCAGCGTTAGATAACGCAATATGTAACTGCATGTACAAATTTTAGTTAAGACGCTGCCATGCAGAGTGAAAGCCATAAGTCAATAACATCTAACATGAACTGACTTAAACTGTGCTGTGGTGTGGTGAGTCTACAGTTCAGAAAGCTTTCAGAAATAATGATCATCGAGTCTGCTGGGCTAAAGAGGAAAAGGACTTTCCGGATTGCTAACAACACAAAGTTCAAAAGCCATCATCTACGTTGTAGGACGATTTCACACCTAATTATTTGGGCGACAACATTGTTGGATTTCATGTGGTTTGATTTACTTTCACTTTCACGCTTGGCCAAATGAGCCAGACCATCTGGACAACATCAAGCAGTTATACGTTCCCAAACAAACAGTGACGAAGATGTATGAGTTACAACAGCATGGCTTCACAATAAAGGGTATGGTAAACATAGAGCACATGGACAGGGGTAGCAGAGGGCCTCACTATAACATACAGCTTAGGGTCAAACTTAAGCCAAGGACATTCCTGGGTGAATTTTTCTTAATAATATCTTCTGTGTCCACACATCGGTGTAAGAATAGGGACAGGAAAATGTATCCGTAAACTCAAGGAGAGAAAGCCAGCTATTTCATCAGATAAGTTACTTCAGAGGCTAACTACTTATTTTTGTTTTTTGAGCTTTGAGGGATTTTTTTATCCAACCAGATTTCAAGGAGTCATTCTTATTGTTTGTGCATTGTAAAAGACAGAAAGATGGTGGTTAGTCTTGATTTGAGCCTGTAGTGAGAGGTGATGTTGAAAGTTATTGTGCATAATCTACACTGTGTACAGTAGGCTAGGAAAGCTCATCACTTTCCTCATAGGAACCTATTAATCATCGCCGTAGCAGAAATAGAGAAAGTGTGCAGTATACTGTTTGGGATGTTTTCAAGCTAAACACACCAATGACACAGTTTGATAACAAGGCAGCAGATAGGACTGCACTCAGCTGAGCCTGCTCCCTGCCTGCCTGTGTGTAAGTGTGAAACAATATAAAGGATCTCTGCAGTATAGCAGAGTTATTACTTGACAGATCTGGGCTGTTTCCCTTGAGCCGAAGGGCCTTCTCCAAATTATTCATTCTCAAGGTTCTCCTCACTACTCTGTGCTATACTGTGAAGGCTAGAAACCATGTACACAGTTTTTATAACTGTTTGCTGTGTACATTTTAACTCACTCTAACCTGCTTGAATGAGGAACATTCAGTTTGTCGTAAACTTCCAAATACAACAGCAATCATCGTCTGATAGACGCCTTATACCTCTAGGATCAGAGGTGAGTTTTTCTTTAGGTTTGGTGAAGCCAAACTTCCAGGCAGAATTTCCTGTTCTGTATGGCACTAATGGCTGCAATGTAAAATCTCTCTTGTACACAGAGAATCGCTGTTCATCTGATGAGTCCACAGCAAAATGTACACAAGGTACTGCTGCTTTACTTGTGTTAAGTGATAAAAGCTTGAAAAATAGATTCATTTTAATGTGTTTTTCTCCTATTTTAGAGGAATTCAGTTTGCAGAAATAACATCATGATGTAGATTCATAAAAAGTACAAAGTCAAACTTTGTCAGGTCCCTCCTTAAGAGGAAAAGATAACAACTTTTAAATTATACATTTTTTAATGTACTTTGGTTTGATCCTTTCTGATGCTGTTTTAGACTCTATTTAGAATCAACCTGGTAACAGATGAAGAGATGGAGTGGAGGCGGGGTTAAGACCAGGCTGTAAACATGTTTATTTCTGTTGTAATATGTGCATTTTTAACACTGGACATGTAACTTCCTGTGTTTTTGCAGCTTGCCTCAAACCTCTTAAGGAACAGGTGTTTGTTGCACTTCCACCTTACTTTTTAACTTAAAAACAGAAAAAGAAGCACACATATTTTATTTGTTTGTTTTATTTGTAATTTGCCATTACAACATATTTTCAATTTTATATAAATATTTTTAAATTCAACAGTTACATTCATGAAATAACCACATTACAGACTAAACAAAATTTCATAAATAAAGGCCTAATCTGGGATCAAATTGTGTTTAGATCAGTTTTAGAGGTAGTAACACAAACAGTGGCTTGTTTAAGCTTTGCTGGCTTTAGCCAAAGCGAATATAGCTATGCTAGCCATGTAATGTATGTTCAGTGTTTCCAACTGAGCGACTTTGTTGCTATATTTAGTGAGTTTTCAGACCCCTCTAGCGACTCTTTTTCAAAAAGCAACTAGCGACAAATCTAGCGACTTTTTCTGGTGTTATTGGAGACTTTTGGAGACTCTGACGTGAAAGCACGTATTGTCGCAACGCCTCCCTGTCCCAAAGCACTGACAGGTCGCCCACTCCTCGCGCAGCAGTCCCTCTCAGCTGAGCAGAGCAGGAGATGCTCACGCCTCCACGTCCAGACTGCATGTTAACTGCGCTGTGAAGGCGCCTTGATAGTTTTTTCTGTTTTCTCTTTTTGGTCCATTTAGATTGTTAATGAAGACTGTATACAAAAAAAAAAAAAAAAGATTTGTTGTAGGCTCTTAAGTGGACCATAAGGTTTCAAACTAAACAAAACTTAAGAAAACTAAACTTCTAAGAAAAATGGAATAATAAATAAATAATAAACCAAAAATAAAATTTAAAATAACCGCCAGAGCATCTCTTGAGTCATTTTGCCTGTCCCAAGCCCAGATAAAGGAGGAGGGTTGGAATTGTGACGTCAAAAAACAAAAACCGACAGAAGCAAGTTCATTTGTAGTTCTAGACATATTAAGGGTCTTTTACACACTTTTTGTCTCTTTCATGATGTTTTTCTTTCTCCTACAGCATCCATTGCAATTAAATTCATATGGACAAATATGCAAATTAGGTGATGACATCATTTAGCGACTTCTGGTGACTTTTAAGATAGCCAATAGCTACTTTCCTTACTGAGGAGTTGGCAACACTGTTTGTTACGACATGAGCCAATGTTGGTAAGTTAGCTTTAGCAGCGTGAGCTTTAACAAACATAGCTGCTTAGACAACATAGCTACGTTAGCTTACGCAGCTGCTTTGTGAGTTTAGCTTAAGCTACATTAGCGTACACATTATCTACATAGCTTACACAGCTAACTAAGTTACATATGCTACGTTTGCGGCTTCAGAATTTTTTCATGCTTTATCAAATCTTTTTAATCAGGTTTTGCATGTCACATTTTTATGTTTTTAACTTTTGGTATTCTTACCCTTTCCTTAACCCTAAACAGAAGTTTAAGTTTGATTTTATTTTGAAAGTTTCAGCTTGTCTTTCCGCTCTCACAGAAACGGCGTCCCAGTCTGTTCTAACGCCACTTAAGCCATACTAGGACCTGAAACAACTTTTTAAGAGCCACGTTAGCCAGGAGGCTAGTGCTAAGTGGTGCAACTACTGCAGTGTGCACAGCTTTATATTATTAGATGACATCTAGGGAGGGGCCCAGACATGTTTTTGGGCCCTTATTTATTTATTTATTTATTTATTTTTTCAGGTCAGGAATCCTCTTAGTGTGAGACAACAATGCTTATTTCTGCATCACAGTGCAACAAAATCAGAATAACAAGAAAATACATAAGAGTGACATTATTTTTTCAAATTCAAATACAAATGCAGTACGTTTTGTGAGTGTTTTTATCAACATTTTTTTGAATATAGTGAAATATTTTTTCGTTCAAGTAAATTTCGTTGATATTACCACCGAGTGCCACCTTACATGTCAAGACAACTAAGGCACTTGCTATTTAAAACTGAGGCATAATTCACTAATCATTTTAGAAAGGAGACTCCTCAGAAATTTGTCAGGATCTTGCTGGTTTTCTTCTTGGTTTTTGATAATGGAATTTCCCACGGGAAATTGACACTGCGACCTCAACAACAACGTGAATCAGCCACGCCTGCAGGCGTGCGTAAAGACCCGCAGCATCACCCGCACCACGAACCTCATAGAGAGGCTGGCATGACGGAGCAGAGGTGAGCTGATACTGGGGGAAAGCTCTGGATAGCAAGCGCTTGAATACAGCGCGAGTGGGTGGAGATGAGGATGCTGTAGGTAGAGGAAAAGTAGTTTCCTTCCCACGCCGGAGCCATGCGTCATGGTGAAAGTGAGCTCCGCCGGTGAAGATGATCGAGCATGAAGCAGCAGCGGCAGACATGCGACTGGTCCGTCGGATCAACACGGGTATGAAGATCCAGGCTGGAGGCGAGCACATGGGCTGTAGCAGGATCGGAGAGGGTCAGGAGAGCCAGGTCATCTGCCTCCAATGTCAGGACGAAGGCGTGAGGGTCTGTCCGGGAACTCCGCGCAGTCCTCGCCGCGCCATCGCGACGCGCCTCTCCTCTGGATCTGCAGGTAAAGACTGTACTACTTAAATACCGTAATGCCCTGACTTCCATAGGATTTCTCGTTTTTATCCGGCCAATTTCTCCAAATAGACTAATTTCATTGTTGATTGTGGGCTGAGATGTTGGTTTGGCGCTCCGTGTGCTCACAACTACTGCTTGAGCAACTCTTACATAAAGAGCTGATGAAGCAAAAACACACCATCCCTCTGTTAGTTTTTCATGTCATGCCAGTTCTCATTGTCTCTTAAATGGATGCATGGTCACTGAACGTATTATATGTCTTGGTTTGAGCATCTCCAGTGCTGCTCAGAAGAAACTTTGTCTCTTCATTCCTCATGGAAAAGCCCAGCTCAGATTGAGAGGGGTCTGGCTCCAGACCGTTCACCTGAAGCCATCTCTGTCAGAACTGAGATACACGCGAAAACTTTAAAAATATAGTCTGATTAAACTTCTATTTAGGGTTAAGGTAAAGATTAGGTACTGAAACTTCAAAGTTAAAATCCTGACTTTACAAACGTTAACATTCTGCTTACAGGACAAAAGCTCGTCCTCCAAGGAACACAGCAAGCGTAGCTTCTGTAGCTACATTAGCTACAAAGACTTATTACACAATGTAGCTTAAGTTGCTAGTGCTGCTAAAGCCAGGCTTGCAAAGTGGCTACGTAGGCTACGTATCTACACTTCCTATGTAGCTACGTTAGCTTTAGTCATGTCAACTTTAGCTATGTTAGCTTTTGCTACATTTGCTAAAGCTCATGTTTTACTTAGCTACATTGGCTTATGTAGTAACAATAATTACCTAGCTAGCATAGCTATGTTAGCTTACACTAAGGCTAATAAGCTTAAATGAGCCACCATTCATGTAAGTACTTCTAAAATGGATTAACAAAGCTGGTGGGTGCACACTCCCCTCACTCTAACAGTTGTTTTTTTTTCTTTTCTCTCCTCAAGCTGACAGTTGAAGGTTTGAGAGGGGTCTGGCTGCAGATCATTCATTTCTGACAGCCACTCTCACAGACCGTTGATCAGAGACGCCATATATGTCAGAGCACTCTGATACTCTCCAAATAAAATCTGATTCAACATCTGCTTAGGGTTAGGGTGATGCTTAGGATACCAAAGTTTACCCCTTAAAGCCTGAAAACGCAAATTATAGCCAGAAAATATAATTTTTTTGGGACTGAAATGATTATTTAACTTTCTACTGAAATCCAAAAAAAAAAAAAAAAAATCAAACTTCTATAAAATTTAACATATATTTTTTGTGGCTCATTTGATATTATCATTTATCAGACTGTATTCAGAAGGGTTTTTTTGTAATTTATTGATCATATTGATTAGATAGAGGTATCATGAAGATATCAGTGATACAACAGGCTTTTAGGGGTTATGTATAAACGCTCATGTTGTCGCCATGAATCACTTTAACCTTCATTTTTACTGTCTTTACCATGGCTGTGCTTGTTGTGCTTCCTCCTTCAGTCAGATTGCTTCCTGATTGGCTATTGCACCATTTCACATAGCAATCCAACTCATGCCTGTTTGGCTGTACTTGGTGTTCCTGCCACACAACAGGACTTCTTCTTAAGGGCTATTGTGCCTTTATTTAGATAAGATTGCTGAAGAGAGACAGGAAATCTGGGGAGAGAGAATAGGAGGAAGACATGCATGAAGACATTTCTGACTGTAAATTTTGAATTTATTTGATATTTACAATCTCAAGTTGGACCAGCTCCAATCAAAGCAGATTGAGGAGGGAAACGCCAGTCGTATGGCACCTCACACCTCAGGAATATTTGGCAAAATAATCTTTGGAACCGTCCAATGATTTGGCCTTTGTTGACTTTGGTCAGAGGGTAGGAATCAGACCAAAATGTGACTGATTGTCTTGTAGTATGCCAGGCTTTAGCTGGAAAAATCATCAGACTTCATAAAGCATGTCTAATTGCAGATACTGGTACAGATGTTCACACTCCACCTATGCCATGATTTCTCTTGTTTTTGGCCATTAAAACAGGTCATGTGACTTCTGCCCTGTAAAAATCTCTAACTTGATTCTATTTAAGGCTGACCAGATTGCAGCATAAAATTGAATGACAACAGATACAAACTGTTAGTGCCACTAAATTTTAAAGATGGCTGATGTCTGTCAAAATGGCCAATACATCAGACAATACTGATGCATCTGTGCGTCCCTACTAAAGGGTAAATAGTGCACATACTGGGTGAGACATAGTAATTTGCAATAAACTCACTTTTGCAATGTGTTTATTTTGAATGCACATATTGTGATTTATTGTGCAGCCCTGCCTCATAATGATTGATGTATCCTTGGTGTAAATGCTTTTAAAACCTTTAAAGCTTGAAGTTATTCTTGCGATAAATTATGGATGCTGCTTGAAGCAATCACAGTGTTGTATCATTTTCTCAACTTTCTCTAACTTTGGTTATAAATGATCCCGGCAGCTTTATCTCCAAAGATGGAGGCAAATACGAGTGCTTATGCTGAGCAGACTCCCAGCCTGTGATAAATCTGCTGCAGTTGCTCTTCTCTGCTGTGGCTGTAGGTGTAAGATTAGAGAATTAGGAAATGAGTGTGAGTACTCTAAAAAGATGCATGAGCAGAAGTATATGTACGCAGTTCTCAGAACTGCTGCTGGTTCTTTAAAGCGACGACTGCAATGCCATTGAGTCTTCCTGCAGCTGAGGAGGATTAATGATTTAACCTCCATCTCCTCTGGTAACTCAGAGATCCCAATTAAGGCTTAAGCATCCACAGTCAAAGGCTATTTCATTAAATGACCATGCAACCTCAGTGACTGGGAGCTGCGTTTCTTATTGGGTAACTCAAATAATTCAATATGTGCAGTGCACTCAGTGCATGAATGAAACAGAATTTTCAGCTTGGTTGTTACAGCTGCCCCTTGTAGATGCAATTCTTTAAACAAACTGAAAGATGGATGCAACTTTTGTTCCTGTTAGGGCACAAATAGTGTGTTGCTTTTTAAATAGTTGTTGTTATTATGCCTTCATGCTGATAGTCAGGACTGGAGACATGTTGTTGTTACGTTTCCTGTCCTTCTGTCCTTTTTATGACTCCAGGTCAGCCTGCCTTCATCGGAACACCTGCAATAAAATGATAAATGAGTGTAAGGAGACCAGGAAGCGTCACCAATCAGCCCCTTTACAGCAGGATTTCACCCATATTCTTTTTCTAATTTTTGGCTGTCCACTCTTTACATGGGTCTGTATGTGAGTGACTGACTGAGTGATGATACTTTCAGAGCCAGACATACAGAGTTGCACTATGGGCGGGATTTACTTGCAGTGAAAGCTGTTGGTAATTGCTGCTTCCACTGTAGTGATTATCTTGGATATAGCTTTAGCAGTGCGTCTGTTTTACTAGAGCTGGACCACATTTCGGTATGACATAAAGAACAAAGACAACCCTAAAAGCTCTTCATGTTGTGAAAGGTGTTTTCAGTCTCCTGTTGACCTGCTTTGGCATGAGTATGTGATAGTTAAGGGGAAAGGGTTAGTTGTTGCGAGTGGTTGTATACAAGGCCTGCTAGTGGAGTGCTTAGCTCTGACTAAGCCATGGCGGCAGTTTGGTCAGAAGTAGACAATGCGCTCTTCCAACACTCTGCCGTGGTAGCTGTTAGCTCAGATGTAGCTGTAGGAAAGCGGCAGTTTAATCGGAACTGGACTACATTTGTTTTTAAAACAAGCACAAACAGCAACACTGAAAGCTTGTCAACCACAGAAGATGTTTTGGCACATCAGCTGGCCTTGGCATCAATTTTACATGAAGCTCTGCCATTCACAATCTAAGGCAGCGGTGGCTGGCGCAAGAGTAGCGCATGTGCACTATGTCATTTGTCACTCTGATAGCCCGTCATGAATGTGACGGACAGAACGTTCCTCCAGTCACCTCCTGAAGATTCTCTGAAGATTTTCTGAGTCCTGCCCATAGGGCTGGGCGATATAAAGAGTATACTCGATGTATCGCGGCTTTTGCCACGTGGGATGTATAAAATGAGAATATCTCAAACATTGAGTATAAATCATGTAGATAATGTTCCTACCTCCAAATGAGCTTTTCCCCCATGATCACACAGGAGAGTTTCTTAAATAAGACACTCTCATGTCATGAACTTGTCAGAAACTGGTCCAGCGTTTATCAGCACTGATACTGGACTAATGTAATCAAAGCTTTGAGCCTGAATGGTGGACTAGACTGCAGGGTTTTGGTCATCGGCTGCATGCAGGATTGGTGAGTTTTGTGTAGGTTTTCTTCCATAAGGAAAACAATCATTTAATAACCACCCAAAAAATGGAAAAAAGGTCATCAATGTACCTGCCGTACGACCTGATGAAGTCCCTAAAAGTACTGTTCCTGCTGAACCTCTCCTCCCAAAGCCTGCTCTGATAGAAAAGTAACTTTGAACAATAAGGGTGTTTTATGCTGATCATTATTATGTTTACTGTCTGTAAATTTCAGTTATTTCTTATTGGTTGGTGTTAAATGTTTCAAAATGCACATGCCTGCCTCTCTCTTCAACCCCATACAGCTGTGCGCTGACCTCCTGCATGGCAAGTACACTGCTGAGCTTGCAGCATAATTAACAAGAACACATCAAAAAAGTTTGGTTTGCAGCACTAAAGGATGTCCATTTTGGAAAACTGGAGACAGCGATGCAAAGAAGGCAAATGCTTAAAGTCACAGATTTTAAAAAAGGATGAGAATGAAATCTGTAGCCCACTGCGAGGGGATGAGCGGAGGAGTGATATCTGAAGGCGTGTAGTGACTGTATTGTTTGTTTGGAACCAGGGTGGATGTTTTACTAAGCACTTCTCATATCTGTTGTACCATGCAAACCCAAAAATAATAACGGAGGAATAAACACAGAGCGGAGCTTTCTGCCTGAATTCGATCTCACGGCAGAGAACAACATTTATGAGTCACTCCAAGTAAATGAAACAGTGCGCGAGTTGTCATACTTTAGTAATAGTAGTGCATATCATTGGCCTCCCCCACTCTCAACCATGTTGATGCTTCACTACAGAAGAGAATTCAGTTTTTCTTTCAGCTTATTTAAAATCCGAAGTACATTGTATAAAATGCTCAATAACATCACTTGTCTTTTGTTTAATATTCTGTAATCATAGGAGAGGAGCTGCACTTGTGAAGGCTTATTGTTGACAAGGCTGCATATCACAGCCATCATCCCTGAATAATATGATCACTCTTCAGTTCCATTTAGTGATGGATTGATAAAATGGTCTTGGGAATAGGCCATAAAAAACACCAGAGGCGTGTCTAGAGCTAGAGCAAGGGCTGACACGCTCTGATCTCCTGCCATCACACAATTAAAAATCATATTGCACAAGACACAGTTATTTATTCAGTCAGATGACAAAGTTGCATTGACAGTCAGCATGCACACAGATCTACAAAACAGGCTCAACATACTATTATTGTTGCAAAACTATTTATACGTACAGAGATCTATACACAAATCTCCAAATGCATAGGTAGATTTCCAAATGCATGTACAGGTCTGTAAATGCAGGGAAATCCCAAGGGAAAAAGGTTTTAACACTCATACTGCAGAATGATTTCCTTTTGTTCAGCAAAGTCCACAACATGCATTTTGCAGCTGTGTCGCCCCTTTAGTACAATCTGTTTTTGCTATATGGAGTTTATCTCCTAGCTACAATACGAAAGTTAAGCCCTCTGATCGTTGTTCCTACTGAGGAGTATTTCCTGTCATACCAGTGCTCAACAGTAACAGTAACACTGATGTTACCCTTAATCTTTTCTTAAAATGCGCAATCATGACCTAACGAGGAAGAAAAGCAGTTAAAAAGTAGTGCCAAACCCTGTTGTTCTGGTCTGTGTTATTATGTTTTCCATCATGCTTTGAGCAAGTTGCCATTTGCAGTACACAATAAATGTGCTAAACCATATGGTAATGGTTTAGCACTTTAAACTGGTAAATAAACTGCAACCAACTTTTAGGTAGATATTAAGATCTTAAGATTGGAATAACTGCAAATAAGTGCCAAACATTCTTTTGTCAGTGTTTCATGCTCCATTCCCTTAGCACTGTTGTAAATAGTTTTAACAGTCCTCTAGAGTTACACAGCTGAAGTTATGAGTTTCATTCACAATGTTCTGCTACAGTGGATGACTTCATTCCCTCTTTCTATATAAATTGTTGGACTGAAGCACTAAAGCTGCCAGACTCATGGATTTTATTCCCTTAACTCTGCCAAGGTCGAGGGTTTTCCCCCCTTGTGTAGCTCGGTGTGTGGAGCAGGGCACTAACATTGCAGGATTAGGGGTTTTATTCCTGTAACACTGCAGGGTCATGACTTTTCGCCGACTGCAGGGAACACTACTGCGGATTTAGGGACTTAGTGCACACTTTGATGAAACTGGAAAACCAGGAAACTTTTCTTTTGTTGCATCAACAAGGAAGAAAATACATGCATGTATAACCAAGTTGGATTACCTGATGTCTTATATGTGATCCTTCTGTTCCAGACCGTGAGCCCAGCAGCAGCAGCTACAATGTCTCTTCAGGAACCTTCTACAGCTGCGTCAGTCAGATCACCATTGGTAAGTACAATGTTTTAGAGGTGACCCCACTGATAGGACTAAGTATAGCTTGTTTTCCCCCACACTGGTGCTAAAATGATACTTTTTAACAGTGCCAATGCCTTAAAAGTGCCTGAATTGATGTTTTGTCCAAGTGGATCATAAACAAATGTGGATACGAGCAGTTGCAATGGCTACCTCTCCTTCTTTCTTCTTCTTGGCTGATTTACAAACCAAATAAGTGGGCCTGTGTTCAAAAAACATTAAGATGGCAACATATTGTCTCAAATTCCTTGACCATATGTCTATTGATAAAGATATTTGAGATGATGGACGAGAAAGTTTACCTAAGACTAAAAGTAAAGAAACTGGGTTATTTTGGGTTTCTTTAAACACCAGAAAGTCAAGAGATGGACACAAGTCATGCAATATGCAAACTGTGCAAAAAATAACGTAAAACACTGCAGCAACACAAAAAAACTTCCCTCAAATTCAAAACAGGAGAAGATCACAAGCAGCACTTTTATTCTTTGTTTGTAAGGACTTGAGCTGTACAGGGTAGCTGATAATTAAGGCTTTAATTAGCTGCTTATTGAGTCAAGCTGTTTGTTCCCCACTACAGTTCATCACAGATAATGTGGTGCCTACATTTTAAGCAGATGTAACACATACACTCAAGCAAATACGATGGGGCGTATTGCAAAGTGATTATTATATGAAAAGTATGAAAAACCACAGCAAGGGAGACAACAGAGAGGGACATTTTAAGTTTTAAAACTTCAAAACAAGTTGATTATTGTTATACCGCATTTGATAATAGTTCAGTGATTGTAAATAACGATGCACCAATGCATGGGTGGAATATTGGCATCGGTAGATGGTGGCCTTGTGACGCTCAGCAGCCCATTGGCAAAAACTGTGACAGATGCTGATCTGTGTAAAATTTGGAAAAAAGAAAAATCGCAAGTGAATGCTGTTGTGAGAGTCAAAGCTAAAATATGACAAAAGCAATGATAGACAGTAGTCTGGCAAATTCTGTAGCGCACGCATTTCCCAGCTGGCTGTCCAGATCAGTCAAGTTTGCAGTGCACATAATTCTTTCATTTAGTTAAAATTAGCTGAAAATTAGTCAAGTCAGGTCAGGTATGGGAGCATATGCCTGTTCAGCACCTTGCCAAACTTGGTCTTGCTCTGCTCTGGCCTCCTGATGGCCATCCTGCAGGCCTGAACCAGGGTGCTCCAAGGGTTTTTCCTAGCACAAATTGAGGCAGAGGTGGTTCCATTCTGTTCATGTGTATTCTGAACTTTCTAGGGGGGGTCTGGGGGCATGCTTGTCTGGGGAAAAAAACAACAAAAAAAAACATATATTTTAAAGTTGAACGCATCAATCCAATGCAGTTTGAGAGAAAAATTAAGAGGCGAAATATAAAAAAAGAATGTTTTTCTCTTTATGCAGTTTGTTCTCTTGTACTACTTAAACCTAACCTTGCAAAGCAGATGGATATGTCTGTTTTCCTCAGTGTCCAATCCATCTTGCAAAGCTCCCATCTGAACTGTTTCGGCCCGGTTAGAAAGTGACAGGACTAATCAGCGACGAGGGGCAGTACTTTTGGGCATGGTGAAGTCGTGATGTACGCAAGCAGCAACAAGAGGCCGGTGCAATTATGGAAGACATTAGTGTGGATGCTGCTAAAGCGCCAATTTTATCAGAACTTGACGACATTTTGTCGTTAAAATAAGATCAAAGAACAGCAGTGAGTTGTTTTCTTTTCAAAAACGACAAAAGTCGTGTACTGACATGTCTACAGTTGCCGTGGTTCGCGTTCTGAAGTTTTCTATGGAGTTTACTCCTTCGGTAGGGGCACACCTTGGTAGCTGCTACGTCACAAGTTTTGTTGCTCTGATTGGCCCGTAAAGATGTGACAGAACGTTCATCCAATCACCCTCTGAGTTTTTTTTCAGAGGCTCTGTCCTTTCCCAAACGCTGTGTATGGGTGGTTTACCAGATGGATGGCGTGCCAGATTAACTTAAACCAGATTCATCACTTCCAATTTGAGTAACCAATTTGCCAATCTTACAGCATAAATGGAGGGAGAAACACAGAAAAGCTCCATGTTTATCCTAAAAACTTCTTTAGATTGTGTATGTCTTATGCTCACATGCTCGGTTCTGTGTGTGTGTCTTTAGCTCATGCACACACAGCGCAGTGTTCATCCATGCTGTGTTCGTCCTGTGCATTCTGCTGCAGAAAACAAAATCTAGGAAATTTAGAAATCTCGCACTTCTTTTCTTCCTCTTTGGCAGTTTTAGCATCGACTCCCGGTGTACTGTTGCTGGTACAGCACCATCACATTGGTGTAATAGTTTAGTAGTTTTAAAATGGCATCATCCTAGAGCATCGTCAGAAAATACGTTTTCATAATGTCAGAGCTTTGAGATTTGGAGGCAGCACTTAATTTGCCGTAGGCGGCCGCATTGTAATTAAATATTCAGAAAAACCCTGGCCCCATCTCTGCAGGTATTCTCCCAGCTGCCCCCTCAATGATGCACACAGTCATTCCCAATGTCTGGACCAGCCTTCTGGGCCCTGGCCACCCAGTATGTGGTGAGCTGGATCAGGCCTGGGAAAGCACAGCTACCATCCCTTTACCAGACAGATGACCCTTCTCATTCCTGCTCTCCTGAGCGCGTCTTAATTAAGACACACGGTCTTGCCAATGATACCTAAAGATTTTCCACAAGGGGTCCAGCCGGTGCGTCTGGCCATCAGTCAACATCCAGGCTTCACAAGAGTATAGTAAGACCGCAAGGACCAAGGAACGAAAGACTCAGACTTTCACTTGCATGCTCAGATAATGGGAACACCACACTGTCTTGCTCAGTGAACCCATGGCCATGCGCCATGGGGTGATGGGTGAGTTAGCAAACAGTAAAAAGCATCACTGACATAGATGATAACAGAATCTGCATTTCTGCAGCATTATTTTGAATGCTACACATCATAGTCTAACTTTTAATCAAACGTCTTTGAGATTATGGCTGCATTGTGCCACAGCTCAGTAAGCTCTCTAACAGGATGCCTTAGGGACAGAGCTGAATGTTTTGTTTGCTAAGCTGCACAAAAACTAAAGATTTCCCCTGGAGTTTAACTTTATTTGTATGCTGAGCATTGTTGACAGGAAATAGTGCCTTGTTGACGAAGTTGTCTGAAATATTTTGCCTGTCCGTCAGAAAACTGCAAGCTGCTGCCATTTGCAATATTTAGGCCTTGTCTTTTGGCATGTTTTCAATGAATGTTTAGGCCTGGTTAGGAAGAGAGGCTGGGAGCTAAACACTGCAAGACTTGAGTCTGTGCTGCATGCAGGTGTTCCTCTTTTCTCTCTGGGCTAAATAAGAAAACTAATGAAGTGCTGAGGGGGAGCTTTGGACCACTGAGACTCACCCTCTTGGTTTTACAAAGGGAAAGATCTATAGTGCTGCCCCGCACTCTGACATAAAAAAAGAGTTAGTGTGCTGCTGAGATTTAAAAGGCCTGGCCTTTGTTTGGGAAGAAAACAGCAGTCAGCACCACGGTGGGTTCTTTAAAGTTCTAATCGATTATAATCTTCCATTTATTCAGCCTCCTCCTTTGTGAAAGTGATTTACTGTGGTGTCTCAGCTGATGGACAGAACTGGTCTTCACCTTGAGGAGGGACTCAGTGAAGAATGGCGTGGAGAAAATCAGAAACACCAATATGAAGCCCCTTCTGCAAAGGGCTAGCAATCAATATTTAAAGTGCATAACAAGCTGTAAGTATTTCCATGGTTATGTCAGAAAGTCTGACCAATACAGTGTCTATAAAAAATATTCACCCACTTACATGTTTTACCCTTTAACTGATTTTATAAATCAATCGTGGTAAAACGATTCAATTTTTTGACAGAATATTCTTTTACAAAAAATGTCAAAGGGAAAACAGATTTCTACAAAGTCATGAAAATTAAATATATTTAAGGTACAATAAGTGTCAGTATTTAGTAGATGCACCTTTGGCTGCACACACACACAGCACTGAGTCTGTGTGGATAGGTCTCAATAAGGCTTGCACATCTGGATTTTACTCCATTCTTTGCCAAACTGGCCAAGCTCTGTTAGGTTGAACAGGGATCAGGTATGAACAGCCCTTTTCAAGTCCAGCCGCCAATTCTCTTTTGGATCGAGGTCTCTTCTCCTAAGCTGTATTTCTCTTGCAAACTAAATAAAATTGTCCTACATTTTGCCACATTCATTTTACCCTCTACCTTTACAAGTCCTCCAGGGCCGGCTGCCGAGAAGCATACCCACAGCATGATGCTGGCACCACCGTGCTTCAAAGTGGGAGTATTTAGTGTTTGACACCCACCAAACATAGCGTCTTGTCTCGTGGCCAAAAAGCACCATTTTGGTCTCATCAGACCAAATAGTTTTTTCCACTCAACCAAGGAGTCTCCCACATGCCTTTTGGCGACCTCTAATCCAGATTTATACGAGTTTTCTTCAACAGTGTCTTTTGCCACTCTCCCATAAAGCTTAGGCTGGTGAAGAACCCAGGTAGCAGTTGTTGTTTGCAGAGTCTCTATCGTCTCAGCTGCAGCTGCTGTGATCACTCAGTTTGTAAGGACGGCCTGACCTAAGCAGATATACACATGTGCCATGTTCCTTCCATTTCTTGATGATGGATTTAACTGAGCTCCAGGGGATATTCAATGCCTTGAACATTTTTTTGTATCTATCCCCTGATTTAGACTTTTCAATTACCTTTTTTCTGTGTTGCTTGGAGTGTTTTTTTGACTTCATGGTGTAATGGTAGCCATAAATACTGATAAATGAGTGACTGGACCTTCCTGATACAGATGTTTGTACAGAATTGGCTCTACACCAGGAACACAACACCTGTTGCCCATCTCCTCGACGCTTCTCTTTGCAAATTGGACTTTTACAAAATATTCTTATATTATGAGATGCTTTTTGTGAGCTGTAAGCTTTTATCATCAGGATTAAAACAAAGAATGCCTTGAAATTTTTCACTTTGTTAGTGATGGATCTACAATATATGGAGCTTTCAATTTTTTAATTAATTTACAGAAAAACTGTGAAATTTTTTCATGATATTCAGATTTTCTGAGATGCACCTGTATGTGGTGTGAGTGCTGAAAATGTAACTACTGAATTTAAAAGATCAGTATCACTCTTAAATTAATGGTTTGTTCCAAAATTTAGAAAACGTATTTTAAAAAGCAACATTTCACAGTTTTATTGTAAAAATGTTCCTCTAGAATGCGTTCATTGAGCCAACACTCATAAACCTCTTATGAAAGTCACCTGAAAAGGCGAGAGGGGAGGAGGAGGTAATCCACACCTGGCATGTATCCGAACGACCTCCAAAACTGGAGGTGCGCGCAGCCTTTGCGGACATATTGTGTTCTAAGCAATATGTATGTCGCAGTCATCAGAAAAAAGTGCCAGTGTGTGCTCTCTGAGGAGAGGAAGGCCCAGATATGTAGCACCTCCACTTCCTGACACCAGCAGAGCTAAGGAAACAGATGCAGGTGCAGGTATATCTGGGCCATGCGCTGCATTATGCAATGACAAGTTGGAGCTGAGTATCTGCAATAGTCATGGATGGAGTTGTAGGAGAGGTGCTTCACGGAGAGGGATGGCTGAATTTACAGAGGTAATGAGTTTGAGTGCCTTTTAACACTGACTGTGTTTCGGCACTTATCGAACAACTTTGCAGTGTGAATGTTCACATAACATGCTCTCATTTGAGCTGGTTTACGCACACGTGGAGCCTCTGTTGTTTAGAGGTTATTTGCTTTGTGGTGGCATGTGCATTGCATTTATTATGGACGACATGTCTTCACCTGTACAATGAAGCCAAAGTGAGACGGTGCTGATATGTTGTGCTGGTGACATCATTTAAAAATAGAGATGGGGCAGTACAGATCAGCCGGTGGAGCAGGGGTCATTGCCTGCTCCTCTGCGAACCAAAAAATGCACATTTGACTTTCATGTTACTGTTATGTAAAGCAGTGGTTCTCAACATGGGGGTCAGAACCCCCTTGGGGTCACCAAGTGCTTGAAAAAACTAAGAATATTTTGTAAATGTTTTTAATCTCCATATTTTAGTCATTTTTATGAAAATATATGCATAAATGTAGTTGAATGTGAAAAAGAAAAAAAACACACACATTTGGTAAGATTTGTTCCGGTTACTATCATTCGCCACTTTTCATCAATTTATAAAATTTTCACACATTTTGCCACATTTTAACCTCTTTCCATCACTTTTTCCTACCAAATTCTGCCACACTATACCTGTTTTTGCCACTTTTTAATCTCATTTCACCACCTTTTTTTGTCCATTTTCCCACTTTTTAGCCATATTTGTCCCCTTGAACCCACTTTCCACCACTTTTACTGCACATTTTTGAAACTTCTACACAAATAATTGCCACTTTCTGACTTGTGTTGCCTCTTTTGAGCAATTATTGCTGCTATTAGCCCCTTTTCTTCACTTTTTACACCTATTTTTGCCAGTTTGACAAATTTCTGCCACTTTATGCCTTTTTTCTGCCTCAGTCAGTTCATTTTTTGCCCGTTTTAAACCAAGTTTTCCCACTTTTTATTTCCATTTTCCCACCTTTTAACCCACCTTTAAGCCTGTATTACCACCTTTTATGCCAGTTTTGTTTCTTTAACCCATTTTTGCCCCTTTTATATAATTTTTGCCACTTCTAACCAATTTCTACTACTTTTAAAATCATATTTCACCACGTTTTCTGCCATTTCTCGCCAATTTTAACCTGTTTTAATTCTGTTTTGAAAAACAGGTTAAAATTGGGAGGGCAATTTACTTCAGCAGAAATGAATGAAAACATGTTGCTTTGATAAGAGTGGTTATTATTATTAAGGGAAAAAAAGTAAATTTTGGACATCACAGCTTTACTTTACAACAAATTATGATTTTGCTGACCTCTGCTGACCATCCTGTTTTGTTTCTGCAGGCTCTTTTTATGTGTCCCACTTTTTCACAGTTGTGACATTTTTCATTGGCAACTCTGCCGCCTTTGGCCAGGTGGTTTTTACCATCGCATCAATAGCATTTTCAAATGTCCAGCTGGAGCTTTAGCTGTGTGTCACTGACCTTGTTTACCAACCTTGCTTCTCTGTTCCATTTACCAGGTTCTTTCATGCCATGTAAATCCCCAGTGTCTCTGCCACCTCCATTGCTTATGCAAAATTAAGTGCTTTTTCAAAAGCCAGTCAGTCCTCTGACAGCAGCCCCCGCTGCATCCTGTCTTCATTTATGCCACGGATCAAACGATCTCTAACAATATTGTCAACGAATCACCTAAGTTACAGTCCTGCGCCAGCTTTCTCAGTTCTGCTAAATAATCACCCACACTTTGTATATTACTCTGTTGCCCTCTGTTGGCATTAAGATGCAATAACATTCCACAGTCGCTTCACAACACTGGGGAGTTACACTGATGATGGCATTTAAGATTTTCTAAAAAATCTGAACATAATTATGACTTCTTTTAATGGCACCAGCCTTATCCGCTTTGACGTGGACCACAGCAGCTGACAAAAGCGTCCTGGATCTCAGGAGTGATGTTTTTATGGTAAGAAACTAACAGGAAAACACACTTTCTTCATTTGGCCAGCGGGACGGTCAGACTCACCTCCTGCAGACACATCATCAAGATCCACCAGCTCCTGGGTATAAGGTGTATTTTCTATTTGTTTTGTTTTGTTTTTTTCAAACTGTAAAAACATTATTATAATGTAATCCCATGGCTCTGAGGACTGCTCAGACACTGGATGATCCATTAATGTCTGTAAAACTGTAAGATGGAAAACCTGAAAATGTGCTCCATGCCTGAGATCCAGGACTCCTCATCTGACAATGCCAAAACTGTAGTGCACTTCCTGTACATTTTAGAGGATGGTCCCAAGAGACTTTTTGTTTTGTCTAGGCCTGATACAGGCCTGGTACATATACCAATTTTCATACCTGTAGCTTTTACCCAGTTCCTTATCTCAAGTTAGGGGCCACCGTGGGGTCCCTGCGTGTGCGATAGACTTGAACAGTTTTTGAGCATGGTAAAACCCCCAAATTGGTTATTCTTCATAATAATAATAACACCAGCGGATACTATAGAGTCCTTGCTCTGAAGTTGGTGATTGTAGTACAATATATGCCACTTTGTGCTTGAATTACAAAAGTTTAAATTAATAATTAAATACTTTAAGTCTTTTTTTTTAACTACCTGGAGTTTGTGCTGGCTCCTCACTGAGTCAAACTGCTGTGGCTCTTCAGTCAGTAGACAATGAGGATCACAGTATCAGTACAAAAGTACAGTACTTAAAGTGAGCATTTGCTGTTTTAGGCTGTTTTAGACCGCTAACATGAACAGTCTCCTTTTCATAATGTTCAAGAAGTCAGATCTTAGTTGTACTCATCAAATCCCCACAGGGATTAAAAAAAAAAAAAAACGAAGTCCTTCTTTGTGTTCTAGTCCTTGCAACTGCTGATTCAAGCAAAACATTAGTCCAGGGGACCTTTAGCCAACTGCGTTCTGTCTCATGAAAATCCATTTATTTATTTATTAATTCATGGAGATTTTGAGGCTGTAAATTAGCTGAGATAAGAAGTGTAGCTCCTCAGAATGTATCCTCCAGCTGAATGTGCAGCGTGAGGAGCGAGCTGCTCAGAAGCTGCCACGATCCAATCGATCAGGCTGTTTTAGTTCTCTGCTGATGTGCCTTTGAATTTTGCTGGGCTCTGTGCTTCACAGGGAACAAGGAAGTGGAGGAATGAGAGTGTTCCCTGTTCTTACCTGAATGCCTTGCAGGGTTTTTAATAACAGCATTGTACCGGAAAATAAATAGAAGAGGAAAGCAGCATGTTTGGATGATATACAGATCATGCTTAAAGCATATCACCTTTCAGATAGTCGTATTTCTTGTAAACCAAAACCTGAAGGAATTAAAGTAGACACACGTAAGATTGCACCATTCTGAGTTAAACATTAGTACTTTTTGGTTTGATAACACTATGAAACTAAAATGCTATGAATAAACTTCCCTGGAGAGTTTGTGTTGTTTAGAAAAAGCCAGAGCAAAGCCAAACACTTCATATAATCATCCAAATGTGACTTAGTTTACCAGTGAGGTGTGTGAACAACACTGCAACTACAAGTCACTTCCAATGCTCTGTAGTAAATGCTAAGTGTCTTTCTGTTTTGAAGGTGGATTTCACACTAGGAGCCTGGTCCCAGATCCAAGAACTACACCAAAGTGTAGTTCGTTTTGGTCAGTGTGAATGCAAACAAACCATGCCTGGGCACCAAGCCCACTTGGGGAGGTGGTCTCGGTCATGATTCTGACGTGAATGCAACTATGTGACCTTGTTGTAAAAACTAAACTTCTTCCTCCAGCAGAGCAGTTTGCTCACTTTTTTTTCAATAAAAGGTGGAAATGATCAGAATCAAGTCAGCAAATGGTCTGTTATGACTCATTATACTGACAAAAGTTGGGGTTAGCGAAATGGGTTGCAAAGACAGAAAATGTCTCCTGTCACCTCAAAAAACAATGTGTCTGCAAAACACAAGCCCATTTAATCTTCTTAGCTGCACATACTAGATGTGTAGATACAAAGAGCCATGTTGCTAACATCTTAAACATTGATTTTAAAACATCCACAGTGGCAGGATAAACTGTTTTGCCAGCTTAAAACATAAAAAGTCTTTGCTCAGGTCATAACCCGAGTGGTTGCCATGGTAGCATCTTTCTCCTCCTTGGCTGGTTTGTAAACCAGCTACATGCATACCGCCACCTACTGTATCAGACTGAGTACAGCCTAATGTGAAATCACCAGTACACTCTGGAAATTGAGAAATTTCTAAAAAAAGTGGTGAATGAACTGATCATAGAGGTGTGTGCTCTGCACATGGAGTACTGCCTGCAAGTGCTTGGTCTGACCTTTTAATTACGTGATGATAATACCATGCACTGCAGGGCAGAGGAGGGCAGCAACATAGTCAACCCCATCATCACTGTCATCAGCATCATCTCCATCATCAACCGTTTAAACTAGGGGTGTCAATGACTAAGGTTTTTCATAGTCAAATCTGATTCGTCAGAGTTTGCCTTTAGTCGACTAATAGTCGAACAGCATTTCTGCTAGACTTTTTTGTCCCCGGACCAGCAGTCCTCAAGAATTCCAGCCATTTAGAACAACTACCGGACATTTGCTTTAACATTATTTTGCTGCATGAACAGCAGCAAAATGCTTAAATCTTTCTCTTATTTTTTTGTGTAAGTGGTTTAAAGTATCAAAATGAAAGCTGCACGCTTTTCCTTACACACGCAGTCAGTTAAACAATATACGCCCACGTTAAACTCATAAACAACAACAGTTAGCTTCACATCAGCATCGTTAGCCTGTTAGCACATTGGCCGCTACTATAAATTAGCAGCTTACAGCAGCCAAATACCATCCTCCAGTGACAACAACGAGTATCCAAACACATAAAAAAGTGCTCTCTTAACTGGACACTGCGTTAGAACTCTACATTTCAAATGAAAAATTAGTCTTACCATCAGTTGCTAGTATCAGTCCTCATGATGACAGCTGAAACCTCTGCTAAAGCTGGAAATCCAACCATCCTGGTTTATTTGGACTAGTCCCGAAAAGACAAAAGCTCCACAGCAGATAGTCCAGTCCAGTCCTCCTCTCATTAACGGCTTATCCAAGACTACCTCTGCTAATTAGCCAGCGTAGGCCTTTCTCTCTCTCTCTGCTGCTGCATCAGTGTTTCAGCCGCTCAGCCATAATTCCCTTCGTTTCAACCTCTTCATTACTTGCAACTATGACACAAAATCCCTCCATAACGCAGATGATATTAAGCCTTTGGTTAACCAGGAAAACCTCACTTAGATTAAAATTCTGCTTTATGAGAAAGTTCTGGTCAAACTTTCCCAGCTTCCCTGCATAGTCCCCAGCTACTGAGCTTGCACAGAGAGATAGGCTTGCTTTGTAGTCAGCGTGCATACATAATTAGCCATGTGCTTGCTGTCTGAGGTGATAAACAACCCCACCACCGCAGGACAGTGGGTGGAGTCTGATTTGACTATGAGGCTCATAGTCGAATCAGACTCATCCGAAGCAAATCGTCGAATCGCCGACTATACCAGGTCACCCCTAGTTTAAACAAATGTGCTACGTTGTAGTGTACACACAAGCCATAAACAATGCAGCTGCTAAAGTATTATGTGACAGACCGACTGACCTTGTTCACTGACCCCGCTGCTTGTCCATTTATCAGGTTTTTTTGTGCATTGTAAATCCACAATGTCTCTGCTGCCTCCATTGCTTATGCAAACTAAAGTGCTTTTTGAAAAGTCAGTCAGTCCTCTGACAGCAGCCTATACTGTATCCTGTCTCCATTTATGCCATGGATCAAACGACCTCTTAACAATATTGTCAACGAATCACCAAAGCTACAGTCCTACGCCAGCTTTCTCAGTTCTGCTACATAATCACCCACACTTTGCATATTACTCTGTTGCCCTCTGTTGGCACTAAGATGCAATAACACCCCACAGTCGCTTCACAACACTGGGGAAGTCCCTGAATTACGATATTTTAGGATTTTATTGAAACTCTGTACATATTTATGATTTCTTTTAAAGCATCATTTTCAAACTGGTACACCCAAAAGTCTTCTGAGAGGTTTCAAGGACAACTGGAGCAACTGTGTGGCGTGCAAATTGATACAGACACACCATCAATTATAGCGGTAAGATTTGGGCCAAAAATTTAGGCTGAAGTTAGGTGTGGAAGTGGCCCTTAAGCCCCCTGAGGGCAGATTGACACAACCCGGGTCATGCTCTGGCTGTCCTTGCATGTTACCAGGGGCATGGGAAAATAATCCTGTTAGTAAGCTAGATGTTGCTCGTAAGCACTGTCGAGGGTACAGTCCAGGTGGGTAGCGAGGTGGCCAAAAGCCCCTGGTCATGCTGTGGATATCTAGGCCTATAATCAGGGGTGAAAAGGCCGGGCCAAAAGACATGCTGTTGAGCTTGACCTTGACTGTGTGTTGACATGTGTCTAGGTTGACTCTGGCTACCCTCACCCCTCTCCTGCCAAAGGTTTCGAACATTGGGTTCTGGGATGAATCCTTTGCACCCTACATGCCTAAAACTAATGGACATAACTGTATGTATACTAATGTAGTTTAGAAATAAAACTTGACTCCTTAAAACACAAAGAAAAAACAGCTGATGAAGACATGATGGCCCTGCTTAAAACTCCATAAATTTACCTAAATAAAAGACCAGTATTTACTACCAGTATATTCAGTTATCAGCTGAAATTTTCAGATCTGCTGATGTGGTTATTACCTTTATAAAGCTAACAATAGTGGTGGTGACATGATGCCAGTGATAATGTGCATCCCTAATGCTGCCCAGTCCCTGTGGAAACCAGATAGTACTGAATACTGTTTTATCATAGTGTACTTGTGTTTACATTTTAGTGGGCTTGTGGACAAACACATCCTTTCCATCACCAAGTTGGCAATGAATTCTGGGTAAGTCCCAGAGGAAAGTCTGCAGATATGTGGACTGTGTCCACCAATATGTGGAAAGTAATTTCTAGTGGATAACCCCGCACTAGAGCGCTCAGACACTTGATGACTTCACATAGGGACAGCACTCATGCACCCACGCACTCACCGGAAATGCACCATGAGTACAGAAGTCTGTGAGTCTGTGAGCGTGGAGTTGGGGAATCAGCTACAGAGAGGCTCGCTGAGGATGAAATACAAGCTGGAGGCGAGTTTAGCTGGTTCAATACTCTGCTGGTCCTCACCGAGAACAGAGAACAGTTTGGAGGGAAAGCTGCTCTTTGTTTCTGTCAGAGTTTCAGTGAATCTCTCAGATACATGTCATGAAGTATTTCAAAATAAATGTAATTATCTTTTGTTGTCATTTGAACCACTTTCTGTATTGAAGACTGACTTAACATAAACTCTTTGCAAATTGAATTCTGTTTATTATTTTGTATTTAAGACTAAGCTCACTGGTTTCACTCTAAGCAGAAAAACAAATCACCTGAAGGAAAAACTGGGAAGAAAACAATTTTAGTGCATCATTTCTTATTTTCATGTAAATGTGTATATTGTCAGTTCAGGTCAAGATGAACGTTTAAATGATTTTTACAGCTTTCACCACCAGAGGGCAACAAAACTGAAGAAAATACTGTGAGGCTTCCACCTTTCTATGAGCCCCTCTATCACAGTCCTGCCAGGAGGTACCCAGAAATGTCAGATTGTGTTTAATGAAATACATCTTTGCTGTGACACTTAAAAGTTATGCTTTAGTTTAAGGTCTGGAGTGATGCATGACAAAAGGCATGACATAAAAAAAACAAAAGTCCACACTTTGCTCTTAAATATTCATCTTTTTCCCATCATGTGGTTTATTCCACAGGGTTTGACCTCGGGGGTCAGGTGGCCATCGGCTTCTCCCACTGGAAGAGCCCTTTCCCAGGAAGCAGCCAGAACCTCCCGAGCCCAGACTGCATCCACTCTGAGGCCTCTGCAGTCCCGCCCATTGGGGAGCATCTGGAGCCAGTGTCCTGTCCTGCATCGCTGTCAATCAGCCCGCTGCCCACCTTCAGTGCCAGCCAGGAAACGCTCTGTGACAGCAGCACCAGTACGTACAGTGAGGTTTGAAGAACTCTGATTGGTCAAAATGCTTCATACTGCCAGATGCAAAGATTTGCTGTCTAAACAGGAGGCTGTTCACAGGATATCACCTCTACCCCTCCCCAGACCACCCTGCAGTGTAACGTTCCACTCCCAGTTAAAATAAGCCACTTCGTGTCCATTTCATGAGACCAGAGATGGATGGATTTTTTTAAATCAGTGTTTACAGCTGAACAGTTACAGCCAAAGACTGCTTCCAAGGGTGTTTTCACACTTTTAATCCAGTAGGTCGGGTCAGCCTTGTGGACCAGTTTGTTACATCAGTGCATAATTACAGTATATCAAGTTCGGTCTGTGTTCACATAGGGTCATTTACAAGCAGAGGAAAATCTGAGAAAATCAGAGAAAAATGTGTGATGGAAATGCTGATAGGCTGGAAAATATACAGGTATATCAGTTTGAAAACCTGAGATTAAT
Source organism: Cheilinus undulatus (assembly GCF_018320785.1). Lineage (NCBI taxonomy): Eukaryota > Metazoa > Chordata > Actinopteri > Labriformes > Labridae > Cheilinus > Cheilinus undulatus. The sequence continues at coordinate 11,884,275 of NC_054887.1, forward strand.
ATTTATGACATCAAAATGTTTTACAAATTACAGCCAATTTTAAACAACATTCATGGTCAATTACTTGTTACCATAAAAAAATAAAATAAAAACCTCTTTATTGTCAAAGTGAAAACAGATTTCTTCAAAGTAATGTCAATTAAACAATGGAATGTGAAGTAAAATCAGTGATTGTATAAATATTCACCCCCTTTGAAGTGAATGATCTAATTCAGCAGAGGTCCAGTGCTAGTAGTCTCACAATTCATGAAATGTGGATCACCTGAGTGCAGAGAATATGTTTCAAGTGACACCTGTTTCTGGAAGATCCAGTCAATGGTTAATCAGTATTCCTGGCTACCATTACACCATTAAGACAAAAGAACACCCTAAACATCTCAGAGAAAAGGCTATTGAAAAGTGTAAGCCTGGGGATGGATCCAAAAAATTCCAAGCACTGAGGGCTTGTAAAGATAGAGGGTAATTTTTAATTCAACCTTTTCTAAACAAGATAAAAAACTAATTGAGATTGAGATCTCTTTTACAAGGGCGACCTGGCCAAGAGGTCAGCAGTACTCGTCATAATAAATAATACATTTCAGTGCTGGGTTACAATAAGTTAAAAAAAACAGTACTTTTGAAAGTGAATCTAGTAGGTATTTGCAGATAAAGTGCTGGAAAATGACTCACAAAACCAAATTTCGAAACACAGGCGCTGTTCCGTGGTCTTACGATGTCTGTCATTTAAGATTGAATGAAATGCTCCAAGTGAAATAAATTCAGAACATTTCAAGTCAGTCTGGAGAGTTTTCCATGCAGAGGTGGCAGCAAAACTGAACGCTTTTTTCCCCAGTTCAGTCCTCACACGAAGAATAAGCAGATGAACAGTGTTGCTGGAGCGCAAGGCATAGTGACTTTCATTTCTTTGAAGAAGAGCACATAAATAAGAAGGAGCTTAGCCAAGAAGAGCCTTATAAATTAGAGTCATCCAGTGAGTGTACCTGCGAGCACTCAGAGAAGGCCAGCCAGATTTGGCATAGATTTCACAGTGATTAGTGAGGCGACTACAACCAGTGACAAACCTCTGCGCACAGTGATGAACAGTATTCAAAGATTTGGCTGAAGCAGTCATATATAGAACATCACCATAATCAAGCAATGGTAGAAAGGTTGCAGATACAAGGTATTTTCGAGCACTGAGGGAGAAGCAGGATTTATTTCTGTAATAGAAACCTATTTTCACCCTGAGTTTGGTAACCAAGCTGGCAATATGTGCTTTGAAAGAAAGCTCACAATCAATAAAAAACCCAGATATTTATAGATAGATACTAGCTCAATGGGTACACCCTGCAAAGTGAAGATAGAGGGGATATTCCCTGATAACTCACTTCTATTCGAAAATACCATGAGTTTGGTTTTGTCTGCATTTTAAACCAATTTGAGTTTCTGCAGATGAGATTGGACAACATTAAAAGCAGACTGTAAAAACTCAAAAGCCTGGATAATTGATGTTGAACAACAATAAATAACAGTGTCATCTGCATAAAAATGATAAGAGGCATTTGACGTTATTACACAAGTTATTAATATAGACAGAGAATAAAGTAGGTCCTATGACTGAACCTTGAGGCACACCTTTGGAAACCTCCAGAAAAGTAGAGGTAGAACCAGCCACCTGGACACATTGTGATCTACCACCCAGATAGTTTGCAAACCAGGATGCTGCTGTCCAGATGTGCAAGCCTAATTGGGACCTATCCACACAGACTCAGTGCTGTGATTGCAGCCAAAGGTGACTCTACTAAGCACTGATGGGATGAAAATTTATGCAGTCGCTTAATTTACATTACATAATTTCATTTAATTGACATTGCTTTGTAGAAATCTATTTTCAAGTTGACATTAACTCTTTACCTACTGAGGCTAAAAATGGGCGATTTGGACATATTTTGTTATTATGGCTGTAAAATAATAAGGAAATGCCCTAAGGCTGAGAGCTTTGGTCCCTTTTCCCAGGAGTACTTGAACTTGACTTTTCAACATCTGGTTAATGATTATTGCACGTTATATGGAATTGTCAGCAGTTTAAAAGAAGAAAAACAAGAAAAACGGGTTTGTTTTTCATGGCTGTTATGAGAAGAAATTGTGTCACTGCTCATGAAGTTTTGCTTGGACATTTGAAATGTGAACCTATACATGTTTAGAACAATCACCAGTCATTTTTTGAGTCTAGGACTCTGGGTGTGCAAAAGAGAACTATATATGCTTTTCACATACCTGAGTTCAGAAGATGCATCCTCCAAATCACTGTCCTCTTCTATGAACCGTAGCGGCTGTTTTACCGTTCTTGATCGTCTTCTCGACATTATAAATGTGTGTAATTAAACACAGACATGCACAAATGCCACTATCTAACGCTTTTATTTGTAAACAAAACACCACTCTCGCTCGCTCTCCTTTTGCTCTATTGCTTCACTCTCTTTTCTCACTTGTCTTCTGCCAAAGCTGCCGTTTTCATGGAGCTGTAATATATATACCACACATCATATATTGCCGGAAAGCACAGATTCTCAGCTCTCTGTCAGCATTGGAATTTTTTAAATTGAGCAAACTTTTGGGGAGTTACAGCGTCGAGAATCCGTGCAGCTGTCTCTCCAAACTTCTGGTGTATTGTTATGAATGCCCACGTTATATTGTTGCGAGTCCTGTAATGAACCATATATACGCACATGCCCACAATTCTCAGCTTTCCAACACCGTTGGAATTTTTCCAATCGGACATACTTTGACAGCGTTATGGTAATAATACTCCAGACATATAAAACACAGCGTCCACGCTGGCTCCGTAGGTAAAGGGTTAAAGAGCTTTTTTGGATATGTTTCTGTCAAAAAAAAAGAAAAATTATATTGACAATGATTAATTTATAAAATCAGTGAAAGGTTGAAAGATCCAAGGGGGTGAATACTTTTTATAGGCACTGTATATGCCTGGTAACCTCTTTAGTTTTGTTAAAAAAAAAAGGCTCTGGTCTTTTTTAGAGGATTTACAATATTTTCTGTGCTACCTAGGCTAAGGCTTGACCAGTTGAAAACCAAGGGAGGCATTTTAAACTGGTACATTTTGTTCCCCATTACTTACACTGAAAATGATTTATGGCAGGGTCAGTGAAGACAGCAGGAATGATGACACGGTCAATTAATCTTTTCCTTCATGTGGATATGTATGAGAATGTGAACCTTCCCCTTTAATATCTACTTGTAAGTTGCTCTGTATTAGTGTGGTCGTGTGTGCCCTTGAGTCTCCATCAGAGGATCACACCGACACCATCAGCTGTGCCAACTGTCATTGTTTTGCGCTACAGCAACACTGACACAGCCAGCCCTCTCTTCTGATTGGCTGCTATCAGAGCAGCTTGACCTCTGATTGGCTGCAAGGGGAAGGCTGATTAAGAATGTCGATGAGCGGCATGCACCTCCTCTTTCTCTCTCTCTGCCTCGCTCGTCCTCTCACTGTAAACATCCCGCTCATGCTTGTGTGTGTTTTTTTTTTTTTCAGCAGAGAGGATCTTTGACAGCGTGTGTGAGCGTTCTCCTCCATCACTGCTGTGACTGATGAGAGTGTGAGAGAGTGTTTGGACGACAGATGCAGTGATGAGGAGTAAAAAAAGTGGGGATGCTGGTATCCCTGGTGGGACGTCGTGTTTGTTTCTTTTCCTCTCTGAGGTCATTTGCACGCTGGGATCACTGTGAGTGAGTGTATGGGGGGAATTATTCTGGCTGTTTTGGCATCTGCTGCAGCTGCTTGGAAGCCCACCCCCCTCCTTAAATCTTCCTCTTCCCCACTGAGGGGTGAAGCATCCTCTCTACCTCGCTCCACCTTTGCACGGTGAGTGTTGGCAAGTTGTCTTGAAGCGAAGGCAGCTTGTTCTCGACAGAGCGGATGTTTTTTTGCTGCAGTCCTCTCATGTGTTGTACGTGTCCTACTCTCACTCCTCTCTGCGCTTCATCTGTCTCACAGTGACCATGCAAGCATTTGACCTTCACACATTCACATTGTTCTCCCTACCTGCCCCCCCTTCTTCTGTAGTAATTCTCCATTTTTCTCACATAATCTTCATCTTCCATACAGCATCAGTTTCAAGACACAGAAATGGGTCATGCCACTGTGAGGAGAGTAAATGTGTGCTATTCATGTAGGGCTGGGGAATATATATCGAGGTTTTCACATGAATTAATTGGTTTTAATTATTTAATTGGGGAGCATTTATGTGAAGTGTAAGAAAATCAAGGGATTTAAATACCTATTAGATATCAAATTAACAATAATAGGGGTACCCAGTACTGGGAAATATATTGTTTTCTAATTATCAAATCAAGAAGGCAAACTACTGCTCACTGTCTAAATTGCACAAATATGTTGGCAACATTTAGAAAAATGTAAAATGTGTGGAACAAGTAAGAATATAGGGCTTCCTCCTAGACAACCAGAACAGAGCAATTTGTTGTTTTAATTAAGAAAAAATTGCAGTCAAACTCTGCAAACTGTCAAAATTGCACAAATACATTGGCAACATTCAGAGAAATTGATGATACAAAGCACTGACATGGCACCAAACAAGGGTTTCCACCTAAACCCTCAATATTATGTAGTTCTATCTTATTACTTGATAAAACATAAGGCAGGCCTCTGCTCACTGTCCAGTTTGCGCAAATATGTTGGCAACATTTAGAAAAAAAAAACAAGTTTGGAACACATGAGCGAGGGCTTCCTCCTAGACAGCCAGAACAGGGTAATTTCCTGTTTTGATATGTTAAGACATTGCAGCCAAACTCAAAACTGCACAAATACATTGGCAACATTTGGAGAAGGGGATGATACTGAGCAATGGTTCTGGCATCAAGCAAGGGTTTACCCATGATCTCGGAACATAGGGTATTTTGATATTTTTAATCAATAGAAATGAGTCAAGCTCCTGCCCATGCTCCAAATTGCACAAATATGTTTGCAACATTTAGAAATTTTGTTCGAAACAAGTAAGAAGTAAGGGCTTCCCTCAAGACAGACAGTATTGGGTACTTTGCTTTAAAAAAACAATAAAGAAAAAAAAATTGCAGGGAAATTTTGGAAACTGTCAAAGTTGGATAAATACATTGGCAACATTTTGAGAAGTGGATGATACTGGGCAATGGTACTAGCATCAAGCAAGGTTTACCCATGAACACCTTAAATATGGAAATTTTATATTTTTAACCAATAGAAATGAGGCAAACTCCTGCCCATTGTCGCAATTGCACAAATATGTTGGCAACATTTAGAAAAATTGTTTGAAACTAGTAAGAAGTAAGGGCTTCCCCCTAGACAGCCTGTTGTGGGTACTTTGTTTAAAAAGAAAAAACAATAAAGAAAAAAAGAAATTGCGCAAATACAGTCCCCTCCAAAAGTGTTGGAACAGTGAGCCCAATTCATTTATTTTTGCTGTAGACTGAAAACATTTGGGTTTGACACAAAAAGATAAATATGACACAAGAGATCAACATTTCAGCTTTTACAGGTGTATCTTAAAAAATTAGAATATCCTTAAAAGTTCAGTATTTTTTGTCACTCTTTTCTGAAAGTGAAACCCATGTATTATATAGACTTGTTACACATAGAGTGAAATATTTCAAGCCTTTATTTCTTGAAATGTTGATGATTATGGCTTACAGATAAGAAAACCCAAAATTCAGTGTCTCAAAAAATTAGAATATTACATAAGATCAATAAAAAAGGATGTTTTAACAGAAATGTCAGGCTTCTGAAAAGTATGTTCATTTCTATGCCTTCAATACTCGGTTGAGCCTCCTTTTGCATGAATTACTACATCACTGTGGCGTGGCATGGAGGCAATCAGCCTGCGGCACTGCTCAGGTGTAGTGGAAGCCCAGGTTGCTTTGATAGCCGCCCTCAGATTATCTGCATTGTTGGGTCTGGTGTCTCTCATCTTCCTCTTGACAATACCCCATAGATTCTCTGTGGGGTTCAGGTCAGGCCAGTTTGCTGGGCAATCAAGCACAGTAACACCATGGTCATTGAACCAGCTTTTGGTACCTTTGGCAGTGTGGGCAGGTGCCAAGTCCTGCTGGAAGGTGTTTACATCTGGATAAACAACTTAGGAGATGGCTTTATTTGTAGCGCAACACCAAATTTTTAGGTGAGCATAACTATTGGAACAGATAAACTTTAAGCCGATTAAAGTCAAAAAAGACTTGATATTTAGAAAATCCTTTCCTGCAGTAACAGCATCAAGCCTGTGACCCACTGACATCACCAAACTTTTGTATTCCTCTTTTGTGATGCTTTTCCAGGCTTTCACCACAGCCTCCTTCAGTTGTTGTTCGACCTTCAGTCTCCTCTTTAGCAGGTTAAATGCATGCTTTATAGTGTTTAAGTCTGGAGACTGACTCGGCCAGTCTAAAACCTTCCACTTCTTGCCCCTGATGAACTCCTTTGTTGTTTTGGCAGTGTTTCTGGTCATTATTTTGCTGCATGATGAAGGATCTCCCAATCAGTTTGGTTGCATCTTTCTTTAAATTGGCAGACAAAATGTGTCTGTAGACTTCTGAGTTCATTTTGCTGCTACCATCATGTGTTACATCATCACTGAAGATTAATGAGCCGGTCCCAGAAGAAGCCATGCAAGCCCAAGCCATGACATTACCTCCACTGTGTCTCACAGATGAGCTTGCATGTTTGGGATTATAGCAAAAATAAAGGAATTGGGCCCACTGTTCCAATACTTTTGGAGGGGACTGTATGTTGGCAATGTTTTGACAAATTTGGTTGGAAATGGTACCAAGCAAGGGCTTCCCTCTAGACACTCAGTACTGGGTAATTTTTCTAATCCCGGATGCCTGATGCACCAAACAAGCTCTCATATGTCCAGATCAAGATTAAATGTTCGGTTAAAAGTTTTTTTTACTGTGATGAGAGCGATTAACCATCTGATGAGAGCTGGAAGTGAAAACGCCACAGGATTAATAAATTATGCTCCGTTCAAACATCAGCGATCAAGATTCCAAGATCTGGCATTGTCATTTTTTAATAAGAAAGGTTACATCAGCCGTGTGATTAACCCCAGCACACACTTGTCCACATATTTGGCACTCTCCTTTACGGACGGAGGATGAAAGGTGTTTGTTATCCTCTGAGCTGCTGTTTGTGACTAAAACAAGGGAAAAAGCTGTATTTTACAAACCAAAAATCCTCTCACAGTCATTAAAGCCTGACTTTGCCAGAAACTGGTCAGAAATGCGGACTGGACTGGGATCCTGCTGTCTCTTGCACGCAGCTGCTGCCTGAGGCGGGTCCTCTTGTTGTTAATTCATGCTACGTCACATTCCTGCGCTTGTGCTCCTTCATTTGCATCCGTGCAGTTCCTAGGCCCACCTCATCCATCCGTGCTGGGGCCGCAAAGCGTGCCGCACCGAAGCACGGAACAATTACACTCACACTGGCCAAACGTACCGGACTTAAGGCTGAAACGGGCCTAGGCACGGTACGGATGGCCTAGTGTGAGTGCAGCCTTAGAGAAGTGAATGGTACTGGCACTGAGCGAGGGGTTTTTCCACTGAATACCCATTATTGTTTTGTTTTGTTTTGTTTTTTTTTGGTTTCCATTTTAGATGAACATACAACCCCCTCCATTTTCAGGCTTTTAAGTAGTATGAACACTTCTCCTCAAAAGTAACTGACACCTGATCCCCTTGGCAACACGTCCCACTCCCCACCACCTCCCGTTCTTCTCTCCTTTCCACCCGGCAATCTTTTATTCTCCTCTCAGTGTGAGCTGTCAGCCTGGCCTTTGTGTAATGCAGTGAATCATGCTCTCAATAAGCATTTTTTAGATGAGAAAGACTGTTTGGTCCTTTTCTTATTTTAAGGGCAAATTAAATGAACATTGTTGATCAAATAACCAAAAATAGATGATTTTAAGTGCTACATTGATTTGTTCATCTGAGATTTTTTTATTTTGGAACTTTGGGCTATATCTTGGCATGAGAGGTGGAGTTCAGGCCATCATTGAAAACATAAAAATGAATGTTGTGTGGAGACTGCTTCTTTGTACAGTTTTAAAATCTTAATGTTGCCAACATCATGTAACGCCAACACCATGAAATTCAGTTTTGAACTGAGATTTCTACATTCTGACAATGAGAGCAGCAGTTGAATGCATGAAGAGTTCATTAAATATTCATCTGACACACTGAAATAACAAGCATAGCCTACTTACTGCTGCATGTATTAATGTTCATCAGCTACTCGCTCTGAATACTGGCGGTCCTGATTCAAAACCACTGAGTTTTCATATCATACCATGACAGAGGAATCTGTCAGTGAAAGTGAGAAACCTAGACACTCTATTGGTCATTTCACACTGCAATAAACCCACTGGGCTTACGACTTCTAAAGCCACAGAACAGCATTGTTTATAGGTGAATAAACCCACATTTTTCACACTTTAAAGTAATTTGTATTTTTAACATTTAGCACTCTAACAGCCAAACAGCCAATAATCTTGAGTTTGCTGTCTCTAACCAGTCTGTTTTCAGCTCACATGGATGTCTTTGTTTGCACAGTGACTCTGACTTTTCATGAAAAGTAACTCCAGAAAACAGTGTTGATACAAATCCACTGCTCGCTAATTTGGTTAACTGAAAGCAAACTTTTGATCTGTAGGCCCGCCTACTAAGAGGGAAACTGTCATTGGTCAGTGTGACTGTAATTAAAAAATATTCTCTCATTGAATGACGTTATGCACCTAGTGGGGTCAGGGATGTTAGCTTTTCTTCTGCGTACAAAGTTAAAGTTGTTTTATTTCATTCTCTTTGTAGAGTTAGCAACATTAGCATGTAGCTTATACAGCTAGACCACTGTGTTACCGTAGGCAGCCATGTTTCTCCCAGAAACACTCTGTTGAGATGCTATAGAAGCCTACATTTAAAGAGGCACACACTAAGACTAAATTGTTCGAGAAAGGCTGTTTAGAGGTGGTTTATACAGGGTTTATACGGGGCTCTGGTGCCGGATCTGTATTGTTTAGACCAAAGCATTGTATGCTACCTTTAAATTGCATAAGGGTGTGGAAATATGGGGAATTCTGTTTTATAAGTTGCACACAAACTACCATGAACAGTTACACTACTAGCTGTTACTGTACTACCACCCTGTTACAGGATCAGGTAACCTCAGTTGCAGCTCAGATTACAGAGGTACAAAAAGGATTGTTAAAGTTTGATGGATATATTGTTTGACTGGCCTTTGACTGACTGAACACAGCTGCCACCAGGCTTTGGTTTGTGAATATGAAGTGTGTCAGTCCTCTCAGAGGAAATATTTATAGTAAGCACTTCTCTCTCTCTAATGAGAGCGTGTGCTCAGTGGGTGCTGAGGAAACAGAATTGGTGTTTTTTCCTTTTCATCATGAAGGAGAGATGATTAAGCTGTTGATCCTGGAAATAATTATATAAAACTGACACTCTAAAGGTCCTGTCCAAAATATTTTTATCACAAGACACTGTTTCAGTTAAAGAACCAGGACTAATTCATTATTAGATGGTTAAAAAGGGCAAATTGTGAAAATCTCAAGAACAATCTCTACATGTACTCTGTCTGTTTAAAGGAGTAACCAAAAAAATGACAGATTGGAACATATGAGTCTAATTTAAAAAAGAACTGACTCCAAGTCTAGTAGACCTTGTAATAGTGATTGTAAACATCCAAATAAAACGGTTTCACATTAAACAAAAGCTTTTCTCCTTTGTCTGTTACATTTGTAGGGGTTGAAAGAACCAATTATGTAAAGCAAGTAGCAATAGGTACAAAAAACTGCAGTTCCTCAGGTGTCCACTAGGGGCTGGCTCAAAAAGCAAAAGTCCCATTCTCACCTTTTTTCAACAGTTTTTTTTTTTTTCAACACAGCTTTCCAAAAATCTTAGTTTCATCCTGGATGCTAACATTATTTTACTTTGCACACAGGAACTTTTTTTTTTTTTTCACAAAAAAAAAAAACAAATACTACCAAGGTCTAAATTATTAAGCTGTGTCTCCTTTTTGCTGGATAACAGCAACATCTGTTGTCATTTTAAACAAGTCTCAGACATGGGATTCAAGTCAGGGCTTTGTGCAGGCCGGTTAATAACATTCCCTTTGGTCTTCTGGACGTAGTTCTTCACCAGGAGAATCATGTGTTTTGGGTCGTTGTTGTGTTGGAAGTCAAAGCAATAACCAAGATCCAGTTTTGCTGCTAACTGCTTGACGTTTTTGTTCCAAATCTTCATATTTCCTTCTTTCTTCATGATCTCTTCAACCTTTCCAGGCACACTGAAGCATCCCCATAATACTCCCATGACTATGTTTCACTGTGGGGATGTTGGTTTTTGGGCTATACACCCATCCCTTCTTTCTCCAAACATAAGCAGCATCTCTACCGCCAAAGAGCTCTAGTTTGGTCTCATCTGACCAAAGGACACACTTCCAGAATGCTAAATCTTTCTCCAGGTTGTTCTTAGCATATCTCAGTCTTGCATTAAGGTGTCTCTTCTGCTGAAGTAAAATTTTTCTTGGTTCATTCCTGTGCAGAGCTCTAGTGATTGTCTTCTTGGAGACTACAATTCCTGACTTGGCTCAGTCCTTCATTAGTTTCTTGGCAGTTATTCTGGGGTCTTTTGACACATCCCTCACTAGTTTTCTTTCCAGGGTCTTTGAAATCTTTCTCTTCCTACCTCTGCCAGGCTTGTTCAGTACTGTGTGGCTCTCTTTGAAAGTCTTGATGATACGTCTCACTCCAGTTCTTGACTCTTGGAAACACTGATAACTTTGTAGATCATAGTTGGTCCATAAACCAATGAATAAATGTACTTTCTCTTGTATCTTCTTTTTCAGCCCTATAACTGAATCTCCTGAACCTTTATGCAGAGGTGTATCTACTGTGACTGACTAAAGGAAGAGGACACTGAACTCTGTTCACATTTATTCATTGCATCCACGGACTCCAATGTTCCAAAGCATCAACGGCTGATTTAGAGCCGAGGCACTTCCCCAGCCTCTATCCTTGTCCCTGATACTACGGCTCAGCAGGAAAATAAAGCTGAGTCACCTCTCATGCCACAAACAAAAAAATCAGTACATAAACCTCTGAGGACAGCCACCCACCTCACCTGAAGTCTTCACATTCCCCGCAGAATTAAAGTAAAATATTGACCCATTTATTTTGCTAAGCACTGAAAAATGTCTTCACTCAGACATCAGTCTGGGTTATAAGTGGACCCAGTTGGTTTTTAGTTTCAAGGTCTTTCAAGGTTAGTCCTTTTTTAGGGGATTTGAGATACCGATCTGTCATGATCTTTCTATTTCTATTTATGCAAATCTTCCCTCATACACCTACAGTGCTGTGAAAAGTATTTCAACCTTCCTGATATGTTTTTTTTTTGTCAAACTTAAATGTTTCAGATCATCAAACTAATTTATTATTAAAGATAATCTGAGTAAATACAGAATGTAGTTTTTTGAATGATGATTACCTTTATTAAAGGAAAAAAGCCATCCAAACATACCTGATCTATATTAGAAATTGGTTACAAAGCCATTTCTGAGGCTTTGGGACTGCAGCTAACCACAGTGAGAGCCATTATCCACAAAAGGAGAAAACTTCCTACTCAAACCTACCTGACCCGAAAAGGTAGTTCCCCCCTAAACCTAATAATTGGTTGTGCCACCCTAGGTGGCAACAACTGCAAGCAACCATTTGCAACAACTGGCAATGAGTTTTCAACATCGCTGTGGAGGAATTTTGTTCCACTCTTTTTTGCAGAACTGTTTTAATTTAGCTACACTGAAGGGTTTTCCAGCGTGAACGGCCTGTTAAAGGTCATGCCACAGCAACTCAGCCAGATTTAAGCCTGGACTTTGACTAGGCCACTCTAAAACCTTCCTTTTGTTTTATTAGACCATTCAGAAGTGGAGTTCCTGTTGTTTTCTGGATCATTGTCCTACTGCATAACTCAACTAACTCTGAGCTTGAAGTCATGGACTGACAGTCAGACATTCTCCTTCAGCAGCAGAATTCATGGTTCCATCAACTACAGCAACTCCAGGTCCTGGAGCACGAAAGCAGCCCCAGACCATCACACTACCTCCACCATGTTTGGCTCTTGGTATGATGTTCTCTTAATAAATGCTGTGTTAGTTTTACACCAGATGTAGCAGGACAGGCACCTTTCAAAAAGTTCAGCTTTTGTCTCATCAGTCCATAGAATATTTTCCCAAAAGTCTTGGGGATCATCAAGATGTTTTTTGTCAAATGTGAGATTAAGATTGTCCTCAAGGAATTTCCTATATTTTGCAGCATTCATTTCACCCTCTACCTTTACAAGCTTTCTCGGACCAGCTGCTGGGAAGCATTCCCACAGCATGATGCTGCCACCGCCTTGCCTCACAGAGTTGATGTTCTTTTTATGAAATGCTGTGTTCATTTTATACCAGATGAAGGTGACGCACACCTTCCAAAAAAATTCAACTTTGTCCTGTCAGCCCACACAATACTCTCCTAATAGTCTTGGGGATCACCAAGACATTTTTTGTTCAATGTGAGACATTTAAGCTGGTATACATAACTGCTAATTTAGTGTTTTTCATGTCAGCTGTTGGACTAACAGATTTGTTTTCATGGTAAAAAGTGAATGGTAATATGTGCAAAGTGGGAGTTTGACACCGACTTAGGGAGAGCTTGGAACTGTACAGTTTTTAAGGCATGACCCAGTGACATTTCAAGACAAGGATCACTAATTATTTCCAATCACAGAGTTTAAAAGAGACAGAAAGACACACCAAGAAGTAACTAAAAACACCAGCACCAGAAATGACAATCAGATAAATAGTTGCTATATGGATTGGCCCTGATTTTCACAATCCCTGCATCCCTTACAATACTTCACTGATTGTTTAAAGCCCTGCTGATTAAGAGTAATGGCCAAATCAATACTCGGCTAGTCGCTGACACAAGTGGTTTTCAGAGCTCAAAATAAGCTTCCCTATTGAGTAGTTTAAATTTCTAAAGTCTTCCTTTTCCTTTGCTGTGGCAGTGAAAAATCACAAAGGACATTTGCCGGACAGTGAAAGTCCAGTTATGGGTCAAGAAGAAGGTTGTTTTATATTCTGGTTGAGTGATTTGTAGATGTATTAGACTATGACTTTGACCTTGTAACCCCAAAATGAGTTCACCCTTAAGGTGAAAATTTGTGCAAAGATCAAAGAAAATCTAAGTGTTCTTAAGATAACACATTCCCAAAAATGTCCTGGGCAGGACGGACAGAAAACATGAAAACATAATGACACCAGCCTCTGTGTTCACTACCACGTAGGCATAAAACGGTATAAAATCGTGTCACTTTTGTGTCTTACAGGTGTGAGTTTATCTCTACATGGGTTTGAGCTCCAACAGCAGAGCCCCCACCGACACAGAGTCCCGCTGCAGCCCTCGGCCTCCGGCTTCAAGGCAGCGGACAGACCCCTGGTCTTCTTCCCTCGTGGGAAGGAGGCAGACATCATGGAGGAATCCTCGGCTGAAGCTCCAGACTCCAGCACTCAAGACGACATACCTCCTCTTGGTGAGATGCAGCAACAATTATTTACACTTTCGTACCTTCTTTTCAATTCTACAACAGCGTATGTGAGAGTAGTACTGGTATGATACGCTCAATTATTATTATGCCTGGAACTTTTGTTTTTCTTGACTCATGGTGTATCTTTGTTGCTGTTGGTCTGAATTGAATTTAAAAGTACATGTATTTGAGTACAATGTCATCAGAGTCCCTGTTGTTATGATAGGTAGCTGAATACTTTTTTCCATAAACTGAATTTATGCACAGTGATTAGTTTAGGATTTTATTCCACATTCCTGTCATCTAGGTCACAACATAACAGTTAAGTTTAAAGATGTTTGTCTCTTTATCTAAAAGTAGAAGCAAAATATATGAACCTTAAAGCTGTATCATGCAAAGAAGAAGCCTTGTGTGAACACCGTCCAGAAATGCTACTGTCTTCTCTGGGCCAAAACCCATTTAAAAGGCAAAATGGAAAACTGTTCTGTGGTTGGATTAATCAATAGTAAAAGTTGAAACATGTTAATACGTTGATGTTGTTCCTTACCACTTTTGACAGCTTACTGTATAAAAAATACATCATCATCCTGTTTTGTTTATGATTTTTCCAGCTGTGAAGGATGTTAATGTGCTGCTTGATAGAGTGAGGTCAGAGGACACCAGCAGTCCGTCCAGAGACGATGACTCCACTCTGCTCAACCCGGGAACCCACAGCAGCATCCTCGATGAAAACACAAAATCTGATTCTGGTCTCCCAGAGGTCAGTAATGATAGAAACCACAATGATTCATAGAAGTATTGTAATTTTATTTGTATTGGAAAATATATTTTTATTTATCTATTTATTTATTTTGAGGAACTATTATTCTGTTGTCAGATCTGCAGACCCCAGCAGATGTGAGCTTAGAGTAGACAAAAGAGACGATGCATGGCTTGTTTTCTCAAGGTGTGATAATGACAGGCTCACTTTATCTCTCTCTGTCGAAAAGTGAGGTTTGTTTCCATTACAGAGACTAGTTGACATTTAAAATCCATGATTTTTCTCCAGAGAAGAGAGAGCAGGAGGAGCAGGTGTGCATGCTTGTGTGTGCGTTTCTCTGCAGAGCAGTGTGACAGAGAGAGGAGCTGATAGACGACTGAATCTGTGACTCATCTTTGTATTCCAGCTTTACTATTTGCTTCAAATTAATCAGCAGCATGTGTAAAGGCGAGATAGAAGGCAGCCTCTGCATCCAGCATCTTTTGTGAGTGTTTAGTGTTCAGCTGCTCTGGGTGCTAACAATGACACATTTCAACCTGCACTACCGAGCAAGACAACGCTGCTCCACACAACCAATCATATACTAGACGGGGTTTGGACTTTCTATGCAAGTAACAAAGAAAACAGATGCTTGTCAGATGATTGCAGAGAAAGTGAATTTGTGGCTGCAGATGCTGAAGATGCTCCAGCTGAGTGTTTGACAGATAGTAGGAAAAACACATAGATGCTACAGCATATATGCCACACTTAAAAATTACAATATACAGCCCCCAATGTTGAAACTGAGACATTTTATCATTTCAAGAAAAATATTAGCTCACTTTGAATTTGATTGCAGCAACACATCTCAAAAAAAGTAGGGACAGGAAAACAAAAGGATGAGAGAGTAAGCATTTTGCAACTTATTAGGTTAATTGTCACCAGGTCAGTAACACAACTGGGTATAAAAGGAGCATTTTAGAGAGGCAGAGTCTCTAAGAAGTAAAGATGAACAGAGGTTCACCAATCTGCTAAAGCAAATACAGAAGAATTTCAGCAAAATTATCCTAACTGTAAATTTTTGAAGACATCAAATATCCCACTGTCTACTGTTCATAATATTATCAAAAAATCAGAGAATCTGGAGAATCTCTGTGTTCAAGGGACAAGGCCAAAGGCCATTATTGGATGCTTGTGATCTTTGGGCCCTCAGAGGCCACAGCATTAAAAACAGGCCTGATTCCTACCTGGAAATCACTGCATGAACTCAGGAACGCTTTAAATAATCATTTTCTGTCAAAACAGTTCACCGTGTCATCCGCAAACGCAAGTTGAAGCTGTATCACACAACGGCGAAGACATATATGAATACTATCCAGATACACCTCTGTCTTCTATGAGCCAAAGCTCATTTAAAATGGGCTGAGGCAAAGTGGAAAACTGTTCTGTGGTCAAATCAGAATTTGAATTCTGTTTGGAAAATGTGGACTAAGGAGGAGAGGGACCATACAGCTTGTTATCAGTGCACAGTTCAACAGCCTACATCTCTGATGGTATGGGGTTGCATTAGTGCCTATGATGTGGGCAGCTTACACATCTGGAAAGGCACTTTCAATGCTGAAAAGTAGACTGAGCTTTAAGAGCAACATATGCTCCCATCCAGACAACATCTCTCAGCAAGACAATGCTAAACCAAATACAACATCAGTCACAACAGCATGGCTTCACAGTAGAAGAGTCCAGATGCTGAACTGACCTGCCTGCAGTCCAGACATTTCACTAGTAAAAAACATCTGGAGCATCACAAAGGAAAAATACATCAAAGAAGACCCAAGACTGTTGATCAGCTAGAATCCTACATCAGACAAGAATGGGACAACATTCCTCTCCCAAAACACCAGCAACTGGTCTCCTCTCTTCCCAGATGTTTACAGACTGCTGTTAAAATAGGGGATGCTGCACAATGGTAAACATGGCCCTGTCCCTACTTTTTTGAAATGTTTCCACCATCAAATTCAAAATGAGCTCATATTTTTAATAAATGGTAAAATGTCTCAGTTTCAATATATTTTTTGTGTTCTATTGTGAATAAAATATGGGTTTATGATATTTTCAAATCATTGCATTCATTTTTTTTATTTACATTTTACACAACCTCCCAACTTTTTGGGAACTGTGGTTCCCAGCTGTGGTAAATTGATTCAGCACCAAAGAATGTCATGCAGTCCTAGTCCATCCCTCTTTTAAGCCAGCTTTGGAAGGTAATAGTCTTTATAGGAATGTAGATATAGGTAACAGTAATGTTCAGTGATCCATGATAAGGTACGTCAGAATTAAACACTTTGTTACAAAGCAGTTACTCTTCCTCCTAATAAATGGGACTGTTCATTTCTGTCTCTCTGTGTCCTCAGGCAAGGAGTAAGTCCAGTGGCCTTTGCTTCGGCGATGGAAAGAGCCGCATCGACTACATCCTGGTTTACAGGAAGTCCAGCTCCCTCTCAGAGAAGAGGGAGGTGTTTGAGAGGAACATCCGTGCAGAGGGCTTACACATGGAAAAGGAGGTAAACAACGTTAACAATCACCAAACCAGTACACCCAAGAAGTCTTCTGAGAGGTTTCAAGGACAATCGGAGCAACGTTGTGGTGTGCATATAGAGACAGACACCCAGACAGACAGCTGCCAATTATAGAAGGAGGATATTTATTGAGTGCTGAGTAAAAAAATAGTGACGAGATGGTCCAAGCTTTCTGCCAACAACAAGAAAATTGCCAGTAGCTTACATAGTGAGAGAAGGATCCAACATTTCATCCCAAATAGAGGTTGCAGTTTACTTTAATTAAGTAACACATTATAAAAAACAACCTGGATGGAGATCCATACTCTCTTGATGCATTTGCACATTAAGGGAAGGTCATAGACCACTATGAAAGCTCCCTGGGTTTCAAAAGTAGCAGCTCAGTACTTCTAGTAAACTTGAAATTACTTTCTTTTTACTTTTACTTGAGCAGATTTATAGATCAGTACTTTTACTTCTAAATAAGTAAATTATAACCAGAGTATTTGTAGTTTTACTTGAATACAATAGTCTAGCACTTTTTCTGCCTTAAGCAATTTGCTCTATTGTCAAGTTGCTACCCTGCAGCGTCATTACTGCAGGGTAGCAACTGCTCAGTAATCTTGTAGCAGATGATAGCAAAGGGCTTTGTTGGTTCATGTTCAGACAAGGTCACCTTTCCTGTTGCTGAATTAATTCCCAGTGTGCAACATGAGAAACATCAATACTAATATGTGTGAAGTAGCAATTAAACACCCGTCCCCACTCGACGTGTAATCTCACCGACCAGACTGCAGACTTTGAAATTGCTCTGGGCTGTGTACCTGGTTGTTTAAGGTCTGACAGCTGAGTGTTGCTATGACATCGGTGAACTCTCTCATGTAAACCTCCTGCTGCTTCTCATTTCACTGAAGTGTCACAGGAAAGAGTGGAACATGTTGATGTGATGAATGTTTGTGTGTTTGCCTCTGTACTTTATACTGCTGCAGAGGCTTCAAGGTCATCATTACATAGGACCTGCAGGGGAAGATAATACTTATCGTCTCCTTCAGCGGCCCACTTTGTTTTGTGGAGTCATTTTGTTATTTTTATATCTCTTTCCTGTGAGAGTCTGATTCATGTACCTTTAGACTTCCTCCCACTCTGTCAGCCAGCACAGGTGAGGAAAAGAGCAGAGCCCAACAAACAGACTGATGTATTTTAATAAATTCTTGCTCATATGTTTAACCTGTTGTCTGTCTTCTGAATTAATTACATCTTTGTTTGTGTGTGATGTGTTTATTTTTCAGGCCTCTATAACGAACAGTGATGTGATTTTTCTGAAGCTCCATGCTCCATGGGATGTTCTATGTCGCTACGCAGAGCTCATGAACATTCGCATGCCTTTTAGGTGAGAAACAGAAAAACAAATTCCTCATTCCTTATGGTAATAAAGAAGCCAAAATAAAAATAAACACTGATGAAGGATCTAGAACTAGGACGTGCCCAGGCCAAGAAGAGAGTTGTAGTAGACTTGAGTAGGTAAATCTACCTATGACAAATTCTCTGATGAAGTGGAACTGTAGTCAACACAGAATCATGTCACGCAGAAAGGCATGGAGTCAAGGCATGGTGTCCTGGCTAATCAGCAGCAGCAGTGTGAGAAGAGTCATCGATGAGATGAGGACTGTACTAAACTTTCCATAGTGGGCGCTTTTGTCTTTCTTTGGGACTAATCCAAATCAACCATGATGGTTGGATTTACTGATTTAGCAGAGGTTACAGTTGAGATCATCAGTTTAATAAGGGCTAATATGGGACAATTGACTGTAAAACTCAATTTCCAGTCGTAATGCATCCGTTTAGCTGTTGTTAGCTGCTAAGTTACGGTAGCAGCTAATGTGTTAACAGGCTAACTTAGAGCTAACAGTGCTAATGTGAAGCTAAGTGCTGCTATGGTTTATGTCTTGAATGTAGGCATATATTGTACAACTTGTTTTATATTTGTTTAAACAACTTACATTAAGAAAAGTAAAAAAAAAAATGTCTTAAACAGTCATTTCTGAGGTCCAGTCATGAATAATCTGTGTCAAACAGGCTGTAATAACAGGCTAACATGTTCTCTGTTTATCATCAGGCTCAGTTTCTACTGTCTTGAACTTGGGTCAGGATTAGAAAGTAATCTGTGTCCCAAAGTCTCACTTTAGCACAGACATGAAGCTGTATCACAGTGTTTTTGTTTTATTGCTGTTAAATGCAGGTTACTGGCCACATAGCTATCTAAAGCAAATGTCCGTAGTTGTTCTCTATGGCCAAAGTTCTTTAGGACTGATGACCAGAGACAAAAAAGTCTGTTTACCAGTGAATTATTCGGTTTCTTGCCATTTATTTGCAATGTCCTTGGTATGCAAAGCCCTAATGGGAGCAGTCCAGTGTAGGTGTTGATAGGGAGTAGCAGTCATGCATTGGCATAAAACAATCATGCCTAATGTGAAAATAATCAATACCTGAAGCAATAGGAACACTCAGAGGAAGAGTAGCAGTGCTGTGGTTGTACCATGCTTTAGGCTATGTTGATACATGTGTGAACTTTACTGATTACAACTTTTTTTCTAGGAGGAAAATTTTTTACATGAACCGACGGCACAAGTTCATGAGCAGGTGAGTGTTTGGTTGACAAGGCAGCTGTGACATGACATCTTTAGGTAAATCCTAAAGATTTTACATGAGACTTTACTCGCAGGATGGAGAAACGCATCAACAAATTTCGTGGCTGGCTTCCCCGTAAACCCATGAAGTTTGACAGCGACACTCTGCCCGACCTGGAGGAGAACGAGAGCTTTACCGCCCCTTTCAGTCGGTCACGGATACACCAGTGAGTTTTTTTTTACATAACTGCCCTTTAAATACCCTGAAAGCTGACCTCGTCTTCCTCTGGTTCTGGCATGTTTTCTGTCCACTCTTTCTGATGCCCGTCTCAGAATAAAATTGACTCTCACACTCACACTTAAACACAAACTGGCCTTTTCACATACAATCAGTCACAGCAGACAGATTTGTAAGCTCTGCGTCATTTCACTGCAGTTTCATCATCCACAACAAAGACACGTTCTTCAACAACGCCACCAGGAGCCGCATCGTGCACCACATCCTCCAGAGGGTCAAATACGAGGAGGGTAAAAATAAAATGGGTGAGTTTTTTCCCGAAGCACTGAAACTTCTAGCCTCAACTTAAATTTAATAAGAAATGGAAGCCAAATAAAAAAGCTGTAAAAATAACTGATATAGTACATCTGCTCAGATTAACTGGGTTTTTAACCCTCAGTTCCACACTACACTACTTAATGTTCTGTTGTTTATTTAAACTGCAAATAAAAAAAAGGACACAGGCTTGGGATCTGAAAGCAAGGCTACTTAAAATGTTCTTCAGCTCATTTTACCATCACATGAGTATCAGTGCAAGTGTATCTTTTAAGTTCAGGCAGCTGCTCCTCTTCTTTACACTGCTGTTTTTTATTCCAGGGCTAAATCGTCTTTTGAGCAATAATTCATATGAAGCAGCTTTTCCTCTTCATGAGGTAATTTCACTCATCTTCAGAGGGGTTTTCATGGAATAAATGCATGAATTGTAAGTAGTGATAATGCGTGAATATATTAAGAGCTAATATTCTCATTTCTCTGTGCTCTTATTCCAGGGAAGGTACCACAGCAAAAACTCCATCAGAACACACGGAGCAGAGAACCATCGACACCTGCTGTATGAGTGCTGGGCCTGGTGGGGCGTTTGGTACAAATATCAACCTCTGGACCTCATCAGGTACTCCGGACTTTGTTTTTTTACAATGCATTGTAGATCAAAGAAATACAACAGGTTGGAGACAGTTATTAACTTGACTTTGAGTAGAACTTTGTAACAGCTTTTCACAGTCTCACTACAAAAACTAAAATCACATCTGCTTTACTATTCATACCTTAAAAATTTCTGAATCAAATCAGCTTTATTGGCCGGTTATGCTTACACAACAAGGAATTTTACTCCAATTAGCTTTGCTCTCAATGCACAGGAATCAAACATTTAATATAAAACAAATTAAACAGAAAAAGTATAACGACTAAGATTTAAATATGTACAAGCTCTTGATAGGTATTTTACTAGTGCATGCAATAAGATAACTTGAGATCGTTTACATTAATAAATGCAAACATACACAGGAGGTTAAGCATTTTACCACAGTGAGCTTTCTTTGTATTTGAGCTACAGTAAAGCTGAGGGGACATTGCAGGATATTTTACATTGAGCAGTGCTAAGTTGCCTGTTGAATGAAAGTTCTATCAGAAAGATCACTGTGAATGTTGAGCTGTCATCAGAGTAACTCTGCAACGTTGTTTCTAAAATTTCTTATTTCTAAGAATGTTCCCCATTTCTAAATTTCTCTAAACTATTGAAATTTTCCACTGTATCACTCTGGATCAGCCTCTGCAAACATCTAACTCTACAGTAGAGTACTAATATCCTATGTTTTAATATGTTATTTGTCAATAAAACACCCTTTGTATGCTTGCTAGATCAGGGGTTCTCTAACTTTTCTGGGGATAGGGATCCCTTACAGGGCAGAACATTTTCCAAGGACCCCCACATAAACCTCATACTGATTAAAAATATGCCATTTGTACTCCTAGATGCTGTATTTTAAACTCTTCAACCTAAATACAAACTCTCGTCTAATTGAGTGTGGTTTCTTCCTTTTTGCTACCCTTTGAGCAGGAAAATAAGAAGCCCTCTGTGCTTTTTCTGAGGTTGTGGTCAGGTTCACCAGGTGTTTTCTTGCAGATGTATTCCTCACCCTTTCGTAGGAAAAAATTTTTTGTTTTGTCCTTAAACTCTGCATGCTTTGTTATCAGATGACGCTTTAGCTTGGCGGGCTTTTTGGCTTCACATGAAGACATACAACAAATTTTGGTTTTCCGTTACTATTTTCAGTAAAACTAAACTGGAGCTGTCATCATATTTTCTCAGTTTAGCTGGTTTGGGCCTAGCATTACTTGATGGAGTGGATCTGCTTAAATATTTATCCATTGTTGCTTGCTGGACCTGCACACCAAATGCATCCTGAGCAAAGTGACTGTTGCATAACTAGTGATAGATTTACATGATATGTCACAATCATAACTGAGTTTTTATTGGCCCCAAACTGACTAATGTGGGCATCATTGGTTTAGTATGGTTGTTTTTTGGCACTGTGGTCCCTAAATATATTTATTTGCTTTTTGATGACCTGGCATTACTCCAATAATTTATTTTACATTTGCGGACCCCCAAGCTGCGGCTCACGGACACCCAGAGGTCCCCGGACCTCAGTTTGAGAACCACTGTGGTAGATATGTCTTGACATAGACATCATTTCACAAACCTAAACGGGCTGCTGACCAAATATGGTTCCTCCAAATTTCACGCTAACATTGCAGTAAAGAAATCCCATGTTAACAAAACCTATCATGAAATGTCAGTCTACTATTCACATTTTTAAAGTATAATTTTCATCAAACTAATGCTTAGTTATGATGTGAAGACCATTTGTTTAGGACCAAAAGAGATATAAAATCGCATAAGTTTGAGACACTCTGGGCCACTGCTGATTGGTTGGATGGTGTGATGTCACTTTCTGTGACACAGACTGATCTCCACTGATTGGCTGAGAGAAATTATTCAGGTTTTATTGTATCACAGACAGTTGGAGCTGGAGGTGGGGGATGGGGGGGTGACGGATGGTTCGTTGCCCCATCAAGGGTTAAATGTGCCAATCCCCACTGTCATTGCACAGCCTGATTTATAGCCTGCAGTTTGTAACTTTGCAGCTTAATAGCAACAGCAGGGGCTGTTTCGCATTTAATTATAGTTATATTAGAATGATGACTCTGAATAAAGTGCTGTAACACATTATGCTGACGTTAATTTGCGGAAATTTCTTGGGAGATCGGCCATAGCTTCTGTGCACGATGACTTTAAACTTCATAATTAGTGTTACCTCACTCATTCCATCAAAAAAGTGATGTGATGGATTACTTTGTTAGCATTACCCCCTACAAAATCAGGTCATAGCTTCTGTTTGATTTAGATTATTGTAGTGTTTTCAGTGACTTTAAACCTTTTCCATTCTTGCTTTTCTCTTGTTCCAGGAGGTATTTTGGAGAGAAGATCGGTCTGTACTTCGCCTGGCTTGGCTGGTACACAGGAATGCTGTTTCCTGCGGCTCTGGTTGGCCTCTTGGTATTCCTGTACGGTATCTTCACTCTGGAACACTGCCAGGTCAGGTAAACACAGCTCCTCTATTCTCTGATAAAAATACAGCATGTATCCCCAGAGCTGCTGGTAGTACAAGAGATTATTTCTGTTAAAATGAGATTCTGTGGAAGAAAAAGCCTTGTGTGCTTTGAAATGCTTGTTGAGGCTGCATAAATGCTCAGTGGTTTCAGAATACTTTAACTTTCTTTCATTAAAGGTCATGTCACTTTTCTTCATGCAGAACTAACTTGGTTTTACAGATAAGGCAACAGAGTGTGAAATTATCTCTTTGAAAATGAATAAGATGCTTTTTCAATTTACTGATGGAAAGCTACATTTTCATCTATCTGAGTTGAAATTAAACTACAAATGTAGATTTTATCGCCTTTTATCAGACTTGATAAGAGCGTAACTGTCAACAAGTGACATTAAAAACTGAATAGATGCATAAATGCATAAATGTACAGGGTTGGATTTATTAAAATATCTTATTTAGATCACAGTAAAAGGGGTGCAACGCATTGCAAATCTCACTGTTCAGATTGGATCGTGGTTTTTCGTGGCCCTTCCAGACTGGGTTCGTGGTGGTGTATTGGCTGAGTTATAGCTTGATTTTCTTTTCAGAATGCATGTTAACAATTCAGGGCTTTCAGACTGCATGCATGAGTGCTGCATCTCATGAACAGAGAATCTAGAGAATAGAAGGCTCGCCTTTTTATCACGAGCCACGTGGGGGCGGAGTCAAGACTGACTCATCTCGACCCTTGTATTACTCAGCAGCCAAGGTCGAGCTCACAACCGTGGATTACATGCAATCCAAACCAGTTGGGATGGTCTGTAGGGATCAAAAATCAGCTGTTTTATTGTGATATTAACCATTCATCAGTCTAATTATCTGATTTTTTTTCCCAGTAAAGAAATCTGCCAGGCCACTGACATCATCATGTGTCCTATCTGCGACCAGTACTGCCCCTATCTGAGGCTGTCAGACAGCTGCATCTACGCCAAGGTACTATCACCACAACACAGTCACTGAGTGTTCACAACAACCGCTGTGGACTCGGCCTCAAAAATGCAGTTGGTATAATAAAGACAGATACTGACTGGGATTTTTTTGCTTGGTTTTGTCTTTATATATTAAGCCTTGTGTTTTTTCTCAGGTCACACATCTCTTCGACAACGGGGCGACTGTTTTCTTCGCTGTATTTATGGCTGTTTGGGGTAAGTGATATGTATCTGGCTCATCAAGTCTCATTTGTTTTTCATGTTGGACAAGTAATGTGGACGAAGCCATAGATGTGGAGCTATTTTCACACACATACACATACTCATTTCAAATCAAGGATTGGATTTATTGATATATGATAACTTTGTGTTATCTTGGCACATACTGCAGTCGGTGCTAGAAAAATTAGATAGAGGGCGGCATTAAGGCAAACTGCCATTCACAGCTATGATATCCATTCATATGTTTGCCATTGACAATACTGCCAGTATCCCTTCAAAACATGCTGCAAAGTTTTAGTGTCATGCACACAAGGTGCTTTGCCACCGCCTTTTTGAAAGTAATGTCTGTTTTTTTCTCTTTCCTTCACATTCTTTTCATCTGCACATCACATGCACACACTGCAATGCCAGCTTTAGCTCATTATCATTTTAAATGAACTTCAAACATCATTAACCTTTTAAATAATCACAAAACCCGAGCAATCATGTCATTTCAACAGACTTTTACCTTCAAAACAGCTGGAGGCAGCGAGTGTTAATGTTGCACCTCGTAGAAACAGTGTCCTGCCACTCTGTTGTGCATTTTTGGGTCAGGTCTTTTTAAAACATAAGCAGATCCAGCGAGGGCTTTCTTTTTGCTTGTGGTTAAACAATATGCTTCAGTGTGCATCAACAAGGAGAAAAGGACCAACAGTCAGACAACAAAGTGAGAGAAAATGAACTAAACATTTGATTACAAAGACAAACCACTGAACTAATGTGTTAATCCAGAACCACAACTACAGCAAAATGGACCCCAGGTAATGTGTTTGATTACTCAGTGATGAAATGATAAATTCCCTCAAATTCTGATGTGGTATCATGTGCCACAAGGGAAGAAAGTAAGGGAATTTAGGTGTGTTTTCTTGGGGGTAAGGGTTTCTTCATTATTTGTGGAGTTTGCTTGCAGCGGTCCATCACTGGAAGATGTAAGGAAGCAACAAGTATGGATCTTATGAGGGAATGACTATTCCTGTACTGTTGTGGTAAGGGTAAAGAAGTGACAAGCACAGTTGTGTTTTGGGGATGACCGTTTGTGTAATGTTCAACTGGTATAAAAGGTGGGAGTGTTGTGAATGAAGACGGAGAACACTTTGGGTCTTCTCTCTATGCTGCATGTCATTAAAGGAAGAGATTTCAGTTTTGGAAATTTTCAGATTTCTTTTACACAGGTGTATTTAAAAGCAGTCAGTATGTGGGCAGTAAAGTTGAGGTCAGTGGATGATGGTGGTTGAACTATGATTTTTCTCCCTTTATGCCCATAGCAACCAAGACCTCAGTGGTATTTTTTGCAGCATGGGATGGTGCGTTGTCTTGCATGAAAATGATTTTACCCCTGAAGGCACGGTTCTTCTTTTTATACCGTGGCAGGAAATGGGCAGTTAGGAACTCCACATATTTTGCAGAGGTCATTTTGACACCTTAAAGGGGCCTACCAACTCATTTCCCATGATTCCAGCCCAAATCACCACTCCACCACCTCCTTGCTGACGTTGCAGTCACGTTGGGTCATGGTAGCCGTCCACCAACCATCCAAAACTCCATCCATCTGGACCATCCAGTGTAGCACGGCATTCATCACTGAAAAAAGAACATTTTTCTTGATATATATCTGAGCCCACTGCTATCGTTTATTCTTGAGAGCATTGGTTAAAGGGAGGCAGCTTTAAGCACTTTAGCAAGCCTGATCAAGAGGTTCATGGGACTCCAGAGGCACCAGCAGCTTCAAATACCTGTTTGCTACTCATCAGTGGATTTTCTTCTCTCTTAATACGATTAATGTGCCTTACAGAAACTTTCCTTAACACGCCTTTATTTGAATGAACCCATCTGCGCTCTGAATCACACACAAATCTTTTCAGAGTAGGAAGATCTCTCTTCATTTTTCTGACATGCTGTATCTGGTGTTTTCATACCTTTTGCAAGATACTGCACTATTTCATGCTTTTGATCTTCAGAAAGATCTTTCTTTTACCCCATATTGCATGAAAACTGTGACTTGCTTAATTATGTGGAATAACCTCCTTAAGTCCCTTTAATTGGGTCACCTGGCAAACTAATGACCCAACCTGTCTGAGATTGATGGCAGTGATGGAAACTGACAGTAGAAGGCACGTTGAAAAAAAAAAAAAAACTTTGTGCAGTAGCTAGGTAGGGAGGCTGATGGGAGTGTGAGGGGAAGTGGGGATGGGGGTGCAGGGAGGGTCAGCTGCTTTCCTTTTTCAAATGTCTTCTGTTGTAACTGATATTTGGCTATCATGTTTCGAAACAAAATTACTGTAGCATTTATTATAAAGTTTTCTCTGTATCAAGACCATGAGTGTAAAGTGCTTGAGCACAGTATGGTGCACTCACACTGATTAAATACATTTAACTTTGGTGCAACTTTAAAATACTTTAAATCAGTAATGTGGGAAAATAAATTTAATTGTGAGATCATTTTCTACTGGTTCATTTTTATGGCATACATGTTCACTTTTTACAGTGTGTTTCGAACCAGTGTTCATAAAAACATTGTGCAGCTTTAATTTTTTTTTACCATCCGTCATTATAAACTTCTATAAAAGCAGGAATAGTTGAGACTTCAGCTCAGATCAGAAACATTTCATTATGTGTAAAAGGTTCAGTCAGTTCTGGACAAGATCCCAGGGTATGGAGGTTCCAAAGAGAGAGTTTGTGATTGGCTCATATTGTCCACCTGATGCAGACATGGCAGGTGATGAAACTGCAGCATCTTCATCCCGTAGCTGATAGGTGGCTTGTCTATGAATGATGGGGTGATGGGATGAGGGGGCTGAGAGGAAAAGGAGAGCAGATAATTAAACAAAAAACTAGACCAGCCTGTCTCTTTTAATCATCTTATGTTATTGTTTTGATTGGTGGATGTACTCTGTTAATTAGTAACTTTACATAACAACTTTAACAGCTTTTGTCAGTGCTCACCAATGAGTTTTTTGAGACTGTCTGGTTGTTTGAGCGCCTCTTTTACTCTGTTGTCTAATCTCCAACATCTCAGCATGAAGAACAGAACTAAACACAGCTGCAGGACAAAGGTCAGCACGCCCAGCACGATGATGGGGGTGTTAACTGTTGAGGGTGAAGAGAAGAAAGAGGGTTTGTGTTGTAATTCAGCCAAAATTTTAAATTTTAACAAATAAGGTACATCCTTTTAAAGCGAAGACATTTACAGTGAGTGCTGTATCCTCAACAGTACAGCTAACCTAGTAATGAAAGCTGTAGTGGCCTCTGTTGCACAGGTGTGTGTTAATAATTCAGACACTCAGATATATTCAGACAATGGGTCTATTGTAGAGGAAACCCTATCGTTTACACACATAAATGTTTGATGGTGAATTGCAGATATATTGTACTGAAAGCAGTGATAAGTCAGATCAGTGTGAAGAAAAAATGTTGAATGAAGTCTGTAGATTATGTAATCTGACCACTTCATCTTTATTTAAAGCTACAGAGTCATAAATATTAACTTAATATGAATGTCATGAGAAAAGTCACAGTACCAGCTGATGATTGTTCTGATGTTGACTCCCATTGGGCCACTTCTGGCTGAGAGGAGTCCAGAGTCTGGTTTTGCTCCTGGAGGATTCCCATTGGTCAGCTTCTTTACTGCTTTATAAGAGAGAAAAGCTTGTTTTTACTCACATCATGGCATACGTTTGTTTTTTGTCAGCTGTTAAGTAAGAGGAGGAACATTATTTAGTACAAATGTCAGCCTGTGGTGTTGAATTTTGCAAAAAAAAAAAAAAAAAAATGCAGTTCCTTGATTGTCCAGTAGAGGCTGGCTGCAAAGTTAAAGGAAAGCCCATTAGACCTCCTAGTAAATTGCTCATTTTATGGCAGAGACAGACTAGAGCTTGGATCAGGCCCAAACGTTTCATCCCTACCGTACCTGAGCTTGTGCATATTCTCTCTTAAGCCCAGCCACGCCCATCCCATTAACTGTATTTACAGCACCTATGAAGAGTAGATTGAGAAGGATTGTCTTCCAGGATTTTCCTATATTTTGCCGCACTTATTTTACCCTCTACCTTTACAAGCCTTTCAGGGCTGGCTGCCTTGAAGCATCCCCACAGCATGATGCTGCCTTCACCGTGCTTTACAGTTAGGATGGTGTGTTTGTGGTGATGTGTAGTGTTTGGTGTCCGCCAAACATAGCATCTTTTCTGATGTCTGATGATTCCACTTAACTATGGAGTCTTTCGCCCAGCCAAGAGTTGTTGTATGAAGAGTCTTGTCCATCTCAGCTGCTGAAGCTTATAACTCCTTAAGAGTAGTCATAGGTGTCTTGGTGGCCTATCTCTCTAGTCTCTATCTTGCACGGTCATTCAGTTTGTGAGGACGACCTGATCTAGGCAGATTTACACGTGTCATATCCCTTCCATTTCTTAAAGATGAATTTAACTGAACTCCAGGGGATGTCCATTACCTTGGATTTGTTTTGTATCCTTCCCCTGACTTATACTTTTCCATAACCTTTTCTCTAAGTTGCTTGGAGTGTCATTTTGTCCAAGCTTATCACTTGGGGCACATTCTCTGCACTCAGGTGATCCTTGTTTCACTAATTGTGAGACTACTAGCACCAGTGGTGCTGAGCCTCTGTTGTATTATGTCAGTCACTTTAAAGGGGGTTTCTACAACTTGATTGGAGTCCACCTGCAGTAAATAAACTTGATTGGACATGATTTGGGAACACACACAGCCAATGCTTATCAAAGCAAAAACCAAGCCATGAGGTCAAAGGACCTGCCTGCAGAGCTCAGGGACAGGAGTGTTGCAAGAAACATATCTGGGGAAGGCTATAATAGAAAAAAATTCTGTTTCACAAAGAGCACAGTGGCCTCAATAGTTCTTAAATGTAATATATCAAGCACCATAAGGACTTTTCTATAGATGGTTGCCTGGCCAAACTGAGTTATCAGGGGACAATAGCCTTAGTAAGAGTAGTATCCAAGAACCTGATGGTAGCTCTGACTGAGCTCCAGAGATCCTGTGTGGAGATGGGACAAAGTTCCAGGAGGACAACCATCACTGCAGCCCTCCACTGATCTGGGCTTTATAGCTAAGTGGCTAGACTAAATTCTTACAAAAGAGCACCTGAAGAACTCCCTTGTCTGATGACACCAAGACTGAACTGTTTGGCCTCATTTTTAAATGTTATGCTTGGAGGAAACCAGGCACCACTCATCACCTGCCCAGTATCATCCCAACAGCGAAGCATGATGGTGGCAGCATCATGCTGTGGGGGTGTTTTCAACATCAGGGACTGGGACACTGGTCAGGGTTGAGGGAAAGCTGAATGGAGCACTGAAAGTACAGAGATATCCTCAAGTAAAACCTGTTCCACAGCGCTCAGGACCTCAGACTGGTCCAAAGGTTCACCTTCCAAGATGGTAGTGACCCTAACCACACAGCCAAGACAACACAGGAGTGGCCGTGGATGTCCTAGAGTGGCCCTTAAGTAAATGTGTTATGCCATCAAAATAAATCCCCAGATTTATGTTTGAAGGCAGAGAAATCTATTTCTCTGTAGCTGATTTTATGCATCAATGTGGTGGCGCAAAAGTCAAATATTCATTGTATTTAACAATTTAAGAGAAAATTTATATTTTCAAAACTATTTAATCTTATCAGTGTAGTTCAAAATGTTTACTCTCTGGTTAAAAAATCCAATAGCTAACTTTAATGGCCTAATTCTCTTTCTTATCTTACCCGCAAACTAACTTTAACAACCTTAAATGAGCTGTAATTCACAGTGCAAACATGCTGAACTTCAAGATCTGCTGCTGTTGAATGTAATGCTGACATCAGCTGTAGAAAGGACTGGATTGTCACATGTAAGCACAAGTTAAAACATGCAGATAATTTTAAAGCATATTCTGCTGCAAAAACAAAACCTATTACAAGATCTTCTGTAGCGGATAAAGGCAGCTTTGATTGATACCCAAAACTCTGCACAGTAAAGTTAAAGTGTTTTCACAGCTGCACTAGAGCCCAGTCTTATATCTACAAGAACTTTAAACACACTTTAAAAGGTTTCAAAAAGAGCAAATGGGAATTAAAGCACTGTACTGACCTTACAGCGAGCTCTCCTCTGTGTTGCTGCTGCTGTCCAAATCAATGTGTTTCTTCTGTTCGACTGCAGCAGAGAAATGCCTTCATTACAGTTCCTCACAAGTGTGCTTCCCTGCTGGCCTCACATGGTAAGCTTTGCCCTCCAACTCAGACAGCTGCAGCTCCACATTCAAAACATGAAACCTGTGTGAAGTGGACAAGAAATACAAAATAAACTACAAAGCTTGTTATCGGTGTGAAGCCTCTTCACAAATACTGGATCAGTTGGCGGTGGAGAGGCAGGAGAACACGTGTTCAATAAGTAAGCCATCCACAGGACTTTGTTCAGTACCTTCCCTTCATGCCAGCGCTGTGTAATATCGTGCTGTCATTGTCATTATTTGTTGTTACTGCTGGAGTTAAACACAGTCCACTGGAAGTTTACGCTGTGATTTTCTCACCACAGTTTGAGGTCATTTAATGACATCAAACCAGTCCAGTCACTGGTCAGTCCAGGTGCATAATTACTTCATTTTCAGTTTCATAAGTCCTGAGTAATCATTTTAAATGGTAAATAAAGTTGAGCTTGTGTAATGCTTTTTCTAGTTGCTCCACTTTCACACATTGATTTTGTGGGCTGCTGTGTAAAATGTGCGTCAGTATTAGCTTATCCCATTCATACGCTGCGTTCCAAATTATTATGCAAATTGGATTTTAGTGTCATAAACATTAAATTTTTTGTTTTTCAGTGAAACTCATGGATGGTGTTATGTCTCAGGGCTCTTTGGGTCACTGATATCAATCTCAGACACCTGCGATAATTAGTTTGCCAGGTTAGTCCAATTAAAGGAAAACTACTTCAGAAGGACATTCCACGTTATTAAGCAGGCCACAGGTTTATGGTGATGAGTGCCGTGCAACCCTGGTTGGTCCAGGTGGAGGAGTGGTGGATGGTTGGTGGATGGCCACCATGTCCCAACAAGGCTATGAGGTCAGCAAGGAGGGGGCGGAGCCATGTTCTGGGCCACAATCATGGGGAGAGAGCTGGTAGGCCCTTTGAGGTTCCCTGAAGGTGTGAAAATGACCTCAGCAAAGTTTCTGACTGACCACTTTCTTCCACGGTACAAAAAGAAGAACAGTGCCTTCCGTAGCAAAGTTATCTTAATACATGACAATGCACCATCTCATGCTGCAAAGAATAGCTCTGTGTCATTGGCTACTATGGACATAAAAGGAGAGAAACTCATGGTGTGGCCCCATCCTCCCCTGACCTCAACCCTATTGAGAACCTTTTGAACATCCTCAACCTTAAGATCTATGAGGGCGGGAGGCAGTTTACATCAAAACAGCAGCTCTAGGTGGCTATTCTGACATCTTGCAAAGAAATTCAAGCAGAAACTCTCCAAAAATTCATGGTTAACATGGAACTTGGCCTGTTAAGATGTTTTTCATCAAAATAGCTTTGATTTCAGTAAATATGACCTCCCAATGCTGCAAATTCAACAAATGACCATTTTCAGTTCTTTGCAACCTATAAAATTTTTCAAAACTCTGTTTTGCGTAATAATGTGGAACAGTGCATTTTAAGTTGTTTTTATTATTTTTTTTTTTTAACTGTTGTTATGAGGAGGTTTGTTCAATAAAATTTGAATTATGCTCTCATGGTTGATGACTTGAAGATTATACTGACTGACATTTGCATCAACTATTTGGTAAAATCAGAGAAAAATATCATTTGCATAATAATTTGGAACACAGTGCACAAATCTACATGCCACTGATACAGCAGTGGGAGCAGTTTGGGGTTAAGTCTCTTGCCCAAGGACATATCAACATGTGGCTGCAGGAGCATGGGGTTCAAACCCCAACCTTCCAGTCTAGAGGCTGCCACCTATACCACAGACTTTATTCATGGTGTAAAATGACTGATATCCAACACTAATACTTATTGTTTGTGCCGCGCAACTATGCATTCTTTTATGGCTAGATTAAAATATTTTTAACAGATGCAATTAATGGTGTATTTGCATGTTATTTTGTTGCTATTAGTGTGTTCCCGGTCCCACAGTGATGTGAAAAAAGACACCACTACTCCTTTGACTGTCTAATTTCACTTTAAAATATCAGACAGCCCAGTGTGCAAGTAAAAAAGCAGTTTTCTTTAACTTTTCAATCAATTGCAATTTCTTTTTTTCCTTGGTCAAGCTAGTCGGTCCAACAGAAGTTCCTTAATTCCACTCTAAATTAATTGAGGTGCTTATCTGAAAAGTACCCTTAGTTTGAGATAGTGCAAAATACTGACTTAATGCATAACAAAGAAAATCTTTAATTCAGGAATTTTCAGAGGTCAACAGGTCAGAGAACAAAGAGCAAATCTTAACAGTCTCTACAATTTGCCTTTTATTAATGAATGTGTGGATTTGACAACAATGAGATTCTTTCTCTTTAAGCTCACAAACACAGTGTCTAAAATCAGCTGTTTGCTATATTAAAAAAAATTGATTTGATTCTCAAAATTTCAACTTTATTCTCCATTTCAAAATTTTTCTTGACATTTCGACATTAATCTCAAAGTGCACAGCATTATTTTTTCCTTTGCCTCTGGCCCTAATCCTCTTCCATGCCACAGAGGTCAAGTTTGCAGTACTCTTAGCACTATCCGCAGCACATGTAGACTACACCTACACTAATGCAGGATACTTCTACATAGACTCATCTATTAGAAACAGGATTCTGAATCGCAGTGTTTTTTCCCTAGGACACATTGTGATCCGTTTTATTTCCAAACACCTGAAGCTGTTTCATTTACCTGTTTCAGCAACCGTCTTCTTGGAGTTCTGGAAGAGACGCAGAGCTGTCCTGGCGTACGACTGGGACCTCATTGACTGGGAGGAAGAGGAGGTGAAATGCTTAGCCTATTTGTTCATTTCAGCTTTGATTGTTTGTCCACATGCACACTAAAATATGCCTTGTTATGAGCTTTAAAGACCACATCATGTCAACAGTACTCTGTTCTTCACTCTCTGGGTAAAGCGTCTCACTCAGAGGCAGCAATAATGCCCTTGACATGTAAAAAACAAAAGCTGTTCCTCTGCAATGACTATTTCATTTTCAAAGTTGTTCAATCAACCCGAACCAGGTCTCATCGCTAACTGGCAACTATATACAGAAATACTTCAGGCCCTAATTCCTTCACAGGTAATTTTTGCTTATGTTTCTCAACCCTTGTCTCTAAGGAGGAAATTCGCCCCCAGTTTGAGGCCAAATACTCCAAAAAGGAGCGGATGAACCCCATCTCTGGGAAGCCTGAGCCTTACCAAGACTTTACTGACAAATACAGCCGCCTCATCGTCTCGGCATCAGGGATCTTCTTCATGGTGAGTTTCTCTGTGAAGCAAATGTCAAGTAGCAGCTGTGCCACTCACTGTGACTGAGAAGTCTTTTCACTGCATATCCTGATTCTAAAATAACTATCATTAGTCATTATGTGTTATTGTGTCAATACAAAGGTCTGCTTCATTTGCACTGGAGCCGTTTTTGATCATTTCTTTTGCTTTTAAAAACAACCTACGATATTATAGCTATGCTTGTTTGCACAGGAAGGTGTCATTTCCTATTTTTGTTCATGTGACACTTAATGATAGATATTAACATTTTTGTAGTAAAAGTGCTATGTTAAGATAGTTTTATTAATAATCATGGTATTTTGTCACGTTATTATGACTCCTCAGATCCTGGTGGTGATTGCTGCTGTGTTTGGCATCGTCATTTATCGTGTGATCACCGTCAGCACCTTTGCGGCCTTCGGCTGGGCTCTGATCAGGAACAACTCTCAGGTGGCGACCACGGGAACAGCAGTGTGCATCAACTTCTGCGTCATCATGCTCCTCAATGTGGTGGGTTCAATCAGGCAGTCTTCATTCATATAGCACCAGTTAATCACAATATCTCAATATGTTCCACAAAGAGGTCTAGGCAGGTCTAGACCATAGTCTTGGTTTAGTATGTTACAGTAAACCTCCAGGGAGCCTAAATGCAAATAGTACTATGAGTACCTTTGGGGGCAAACACCCCCTCTGCCCTCGCTCTGAGTTTACCAGTGATAATAAGATAAGACAAAAACAATTATGTTCAATTATTTCTGTATCATTCTAAACTGTTGGGCTGTGATCATGAAAATTGTATGATTATGCTGGTACATGCTGCTTGGCTCTGAGTAAGTTGTTATTTCAGTGCTAAATGATGAGCTTTAAAATTATTTTTCATGCTTAACCTCCTGAGACCTGAGCTTTTGTTTGGACATCTGTTTGGAAGTCTATATGGGATAAGTGGAACCTAATAAAACCTAAGCCTTGTCTTTGAACATGAAATCATTTTCACTAAAAAATGTCTGCATAGGAGGATAATAGGCATATCTTAATGTACAACATACAGAAAAAGCTTTCCTTTACTAATAGGAAGGTTTTTTTCTGATGAGGGACAAGAAGTTGTTAAGAACAAGTTTCCACAAAAAGCTGTAGAGATTTGGGAACATTTTCTTTAAAATTATTAGAGATTTCAAAAATCCCTAATAATTTTCCAAATTCCATAAAATTTCAAGGACATTCCCAAAGATATCTATGAAAGTTCTTTAACATTTTTAAGATCCCTTAAAATAATGCTAAAATGTCCCAAACCTTTCAGTAAACCTTTTTGAAAAGGGTGTTAGGAGTTACATAAATTTTTCACCAACAATTCCTGAGAATTTTAAGGTAAATTCCAACTGAAAATTTCTAGCATTCTGCCCTCGCTCAAAAGAAAGAACAGAACAAAGAAAATCTTATTTAACTCTCTCTATAAAATACAACTATACCCCCGAAACTGTTTAAAAAATTTCTGGAAATTTTTAAGCAAAACTAGGACAATTTCAAGCAAATTTCAACCAAAATTTCCAATCAGATATCTTTAAATTTAGAAATACTTTAATCCCCCAAATTCCCATAAAAGACCAGAAAATTTTTTTGCATCCTGCCCCCGCTTGAATAGAAAGAAAGAAAGAAAGAAAGAAAGAAAGAAAGAAAGAAAGAAAGTCAAATTAAACTCTCTAAAATATACATATATCCTCACAGGGGAGCGCACAGGTATGGGTGCTGGTTGCCAAAAACAAACCCCCCAAAGATTTTAACGAAAATTCCTGAAAATTTCAAAGTAAAATTGCAGGCAAATTACTGAACCTTTTAAGGAAATTCTGGACAATTATCTAAACACAGCAGAATTTATTTCAATGTTGAGGAAAGGCAAAATGTAACAATGTCGTCATAAGTACATGCAGGGTCTCTGGAGGTTGAAGCTTGTTATGTTTATTCTTAAGTTAATTTAAACTACCATTAGGGTGCAATGAGGGCATTGTCACTCATTAGTTTGATACACAAATAACCTGCAGTGTTTTTTTCTTCCCAATGGCCAAATGATTGCTTGATGTGTGACAGCAGCCCTAAAACACATCACAACTAATAAACAAATAAGTAAAACTGCAAAATGTTTAATTTTTACTTATTTTACCAACAAAGACGATGTCTGCATGCTGTTTTAAACGATACTATGTGCATCAACTCAGCTTCCTCCCTCATTAATCACCTTCAACATTTTCTTCCAGCTTTATGAAAAAGTTGCTCTACTTCTCACTAATTTAGGTAAGTTGACTGCTGTAAAAATATTTTCTTGAAATATTGAAATTGTTTTTGTTGTGAATCAAGTCAATTCAAGGCTGGATCAGACTACATGGATTTAACCAGCATTGACTTTACCTGACTGCATCGTCACAGCCGAACATCAAACATTGGGCCTGAATATAGACATTGGGAGCATTCTTGTAGTGTGACATAAAAAATTGCATCCAGGACACCCGAAACGATGATTCAGCGAGACTGTCATGTTTCAATTTTTCTTGCATCCTCAGTCTAGTTTGTCATCCTAACCTGGGGTTAATGACATGAGTCCTGATGTGACCAATAGGAACGCATTTGCTCAAAAACCTCATAAACACTGTCAACTATATGCATTCTCTGTATGGACAAAAGCATCTGGCTGCCTGACCAGTACACCAACAGGGACTGTAATGACATTGTGTTTTGGAATGTTTCTGTGGGAATTTGTGCTAATTCATTCTGTAGAGCATTTATGAGATCAGGCACTGATGTTGGACAAAAAGGCCTGGCTCGCAATCCCCATTCTAGTTTATCCCAAAGATGCTTGATGGGGTTGAGGTCAGGGCTTGCTGCAGGCCAGTCAACTTTTTCCACACCAAACTCATCAAACCAGAGGGCAGAGATCACAGCAGAACTGCGAGTTCAAGCAGGAATAGTATGTCAACAGCAGACTTTTTTACCTTTTTGGGTTAATTTATCATCCATTCCAGCATAAGTCCATGATATTATTGCTTCTGCCATTGGGTAACGTGGTTTCATGTCAAATTAATTTTCTAAATGTCCTCAAAAGTTTACTTTTCCTTATCTATGGCGCTGTTGTAGCTCTGTGGCCCACTGACCTCCTGGTGACCCTTTGCTCTTGCTGCAGGATGAGATGTTATGTTGATATATTGATGATTTACAATCGGTAGTCCATGCATTGTGTTGTATTTTGAAAGAACCAGATAATCTAAGCTTGTGACTTCCTGTTTGGAGCTTTCTGATTGACGGGAATTGACGCAGTTTGGCAGCCGCCAGTCAAAATAGACCTGCAGCATATCCTCAGGGAAGCGCAGTGGAGTGGCGATTCAAGGACATGCCGGTGCCGGACTCAAGCACGGGCAGTGGAACTGCTCTGATTGACTAGAGGGGGAGTGATTTGCTTTGCAGTACGATTCACAGCACAGCCACTGTATGTGTTGCATAGTTGCATATTTGTTTGTTGCATAGTTCGGCATGATGCCAAAGAAAAAAAAGTTGTCAAGTTGTCATTTTTTGTGAAGTTTCACCCCAGACTTCTCTGTGTAAGTCTGCCCCTCTTTTCCTCTACAGAACAACCCAGAACAGAGTCAGAGTGGGAGAACAGCTTTACACTCAAGATGTTCCTGTTCCAGTTTGTCAACCTCAACAGTTCAACTTTCTACATTGCCTTTTTTCTGGGAAGGTAAGGAGGTCATGGGAAGTTGCCAAAAAGACAGGCTGTTTCTCAATATCAGTATTTCTTTTTCCAGGTTACATGTATTCACAATAATTGTAGTGAATAAAAAATAGAAATAATGAGTAGTTGTAAGTGGAAATACAACAATAAAAAAACTTTTTCGTCTTTCCCTCATGTATTTTGATTTTCAGAGTATCTACAAAATTCGAAACAAGCCAACACGGTTCTTTGTTTGTGGTCTGTCTATATCTGAAAACAAAATCTGATGGTCCATTTAGAATCTGATCTCATTTGACGCCACAGTGAGTCATTATGATACGGGGGGTAGCACTGTTTGTGTTCAGCCCAAACAGTCATGGTTTGGGGGTCACAGTTTGGGGCACAATAGTCTCATTCATACTGGATCACAAGCAGCTGCTTTGCTTCACAGCTCAGAACATGCTGGGGTTGTTGCCACTTTTTAACTGCTTTTC
This sequence comes from Cheilinus undulatus, assembly GCF_018320785.1. Lineage (NCBI taxonomy): Eukaryota > Metazoa > Chordata > Actinopteri > Labriformes > Labridae > Cheilinus > Cheilinus undulatus. Next base: position 11,922,360 of record NC_054887.1, read on the forward strand.
CCCCGTTGTTAAGTCATGACCTTGCATTTATAAAAACAGGGAGTACATAGTGTTGTTGAGTAGACAATCTTTGTGGAGTGCTGGAGTGTGAATGGAGCATAGACATTTCATTCAACTTGCAGGGGAAATTTTTCGAACATATATAAAAGTGTTGCCTTAGTAAGACAGCAGGCTTTATTCTTAAAATAATGCTGTATTTTCTCGTTTGGCAGATTTACAGGCCGGCCTGGTGCATATCTACGCCTCATCAATCGCTGGAAACTGGAAGAAGTGAGTAATTACTTTGCTCTGCCCTGGGGGAATAACAGCAAAGCACTCTGCCTCTAAGTATTCCTAAATTGAACATTAAGCTATTACTGTACACCGGCCACCAGACGTTTAACCCCCATCAGCAGTAAGCCGTGCTGCCAGCAGTGCTTATGGGAACATGTGGGGATAAAACACACTGAGGTGGTCTAAGGGGACTGAAAGCCTGAGCTGGCACTTTAAGGTGCTGAGCTCATGTTCTGCTGCTTGTTCCCACAGCTGCTGAAATGGAAACAGAAGAAAGGCTCTGTGATGTGACATGTACAGAACAAGAACAGCATGAGTCAGCATTTTGTAGTCATGTCCATTATGAAGTTATGTAATAAAGTTACAGGGAACAAAGTACACTGAAGCAAAGTTATAAAACTATAAAGGACTCTTTGAACAGGCTCTGTGGATCAGGTTTATAATTTATAAAATTAAGTGTAAGATGTATTATAAAATCTGCAAAGAAATCATGATGGATATTTAAACAAGCACCAACTTGTGGCCTGAAAGTTGAATTTATTGGGCTCTAAAATCACACCAATGCCCACAGTGCATGGAGAAATTTACAACCCCAATTCCAAAAAGTTGGGGCACTGTGATCACATAAACTCATATTTTATTCACAACGAAACATAAACAACATATCATTTTACCACTTCATGCAAAATATGTGCTCTATTTGAATTTGAAGGCAGCAACACATGTCCAAAAAAAAAAAAAAAAAGTAGGGACAGTGCCGTGTTTTCAGCGTGTTTGATTACCAAAAAGAATTTAAATTTTTGATTCATCTGTACCAGTGTTAATTTCATGGACTCAGATTTTGACTTAAAGTGTTCATCAACAGCCTTTTTTCCCCATGATAAAACTAGACTAAGACTAGCCAAAGATAGACCTGTGATGACTAAAACTGACTAAAAGTAAGTTTAGTTTTTCATCAAGATGACTAAAACTAGACTAAAATATAATTTAGTCTTTGTTGGACATTAAAAATGCATGATATTTCTTCACTGTGGGTAAATCTGTCAAAAAAAAACAAGCATCTGTATCTCTTTTGCCTCTTATCTGTGGAAAGCAGGGACCCTAGGTTTGGCAGGGTGCACAGAGCACACTACCATGATTTGGTACCAGATTTAGGCAAGGAAATAAATGCTTGGACTAAAAGTAAAAACTAAAATGTGAGAACTTCTTATGGACTAAAACTAGACTAAAATCTTTTGGCGCTTCCGTCAACTAAAACTAGACTAAAACTAAAGGAAAGAAATGACTAAAATGTGACTAAGACTAAAAGACATGTTATCAAAAGACTAAGACTGAGACTAAAATTAAAAGTAGCTGTCAAAATTCATACAGAATCATAACTGTTTTAAAAACAGTTTTGCCTGAGGGCCCCAAGATCATGAGCATCCAATAATTACCTTCGGCCTTGTCCCTAAAGATTTCTCCAGGTTCTCAGAATCTTTTGATGATTTTATAGACTGTTACATTTAGGAGCATTTACTGAAATGTTACATAATTTTCAGACTTGTTTTTGGTAGATTGGTAATCCTTAGCTCATCTTTACTTCTCAGACTCTGCCTCTCTAAAATGCTCCTTTTATACCAAGATATGTTACTGACTTGTTGTTATTTAATCTAATTAGTTGCAAGATGCTCCTCTTGCTGTTTTTCCAGTGGTACCAAACACTTTTCCACCATGTTGTTGCCCCGTCCCTACTTTTTTGAGATGTGTCACTGCCATCAAATTGAAAATGAGGTCATATTTTTCATGAAATACTAACATTTCTCAGTTCCAACATCTGATTTATTGTTTGTTTTCTATTGTGAATAAAATATTGGTTTGTGAGATTGGCAAATCATTGGATTCTATTTTTGTTTACATCTCACACAGCATCCCAACTTTTTTGGAATTGGGCTGGTACAAAAAGATCTGAAACTTAAGGAACTAGCCTCATTCAGGGACTTACAGTGTTTTTTTGATAGCTCAAAGCAAGCACACCTGTATAGATATCCAAATTATTATTATTATCATTTATTTATTTATTTATTATATTATGTAATGCAAATTAATGACACATTTAATTCCCCTTTTGTATTTGCCACTTTTTTCTCTCTCTCTTTCCTGTCCCTGCAGTGTCACCCCAGCGGTTGTCTCATTGACCTCTGTATGCAGATGGGGATCATTATGGTGCTAAAACAGACCTGGAACAACTTCATGGAGCTGGGCTACCCGTGAGCTTAAAGCTTTTAATGATTCTCTCCATCCATTACTAAAAATATAGTTAAATAATTCAAAATAAATAAGAATTACCCCTACTATAACTTATCTATTTATAATATCCTCAGTCAGATATTACATCAGCTGACTAACGGGAAGGAAAATTGCCTCCATTGTGATGATTCAGTCACATCTTTTGTTATGTATGGTTGTTTTTTTTCCCCAAGATTGTTGCAGAACTGGTGGACCCGGCGGCGGCTGAGGAGGGAGCACGGAGACAAAGCAAAGGCCAGCTTCCCTCAATGGGAGAGAGACTACAACCTGCAGCCAATGAATGCCCACGGACTCTTTGATGAATACTTAGAAATGAGTACGTTGGAATTGAAACACCATGCATACATTGTCTTTACATCAGTAATAATGATAGCTCCCTCGATGTTGGTGCTACAGTCTTAACTGCCAGGCTCCAGGTTATCCCAAATGTCCTCCAAAGTTTTTTTAAGTTTGATGTGAACAAACTGGAGTAATAATAGACAGTAAAAAAGGGGGTCCTTTATGACTCTTCTTAAAATGTGTTTTTGTGTTCCAGTTTTACAGTTTGGCTTCACCACCATCTTCGTGGCAGCTTTTCCCCTGGCTCCTCTCTTAGCGCTGCTCAACAACATCATCGAGATCCGACTGGATGCCTACAAGTTCGTCACACAGTGGAGACGACCTCTGCCTTCACAAGCCAAAGACATCGGTAACCTTTAGACTTTTTTCTGTAGACCTTTGTCTAGTTTGATTTCCTCCTCCGTTAGAAGTTAAAGAGGAACCGTATGCATTGTTGTGTTCAGGGATCTGGTACGGTATCCTGGAGGGCATTGGAATCTTGTCCGTCATCACCAACGCCTTCGTCATCGCTGTTACCTCAGACTTCATCCCTCGCCTTGTTTATGCCTACAAGTATGGGCCGTGTGCTGGTCAGGGCCGAGCAGGAGAGGGGTGAGTGATTATTACCTCCGCCAAGGAGGTTATCTGATTGGGTGGGTTTGTTGTTTGTTTGTTTGTTTGTTAGTTTGTTAGCAACATAACTCAAAAAGTCATGACGGATTTTCATGAAATTTTCAGGAAATGTCAGAAATGGCATAAGGAAGAACTGATTAGATTTTGGGACTGATCCGGATCATCATGTGGATACAGGAATTTGTGAAAGGATTTTGTAGTATTGGGAGATAGGGCTAATGGCGGAGGTCTGCGTTGTTACCACTGTACACCAGGAGATGGCAGACATGAGTAACTTCAATCCCAGCAGCAATTTTTCTATTCAAAGTTTTTGAGTTTATAGAGTTTGAAAGACGCACGCCCGGTCAAGGAGACGAGTCGGAGCGTAAAGGAGAGAAAGACAGCGAATTGTAGCGAGAATACTCACAATGCTGGAAGGAATAGAGGAATATTCACCCTCTGCCATGACTTTCAGTCATCCGGTGAGACCATGGGTGCTTCTGCCACGATAGTCCACATGTAGCGAAGCCAATGCTTTCCCTCACCGTGTCTTCACCCCACCGGAGAGGGAGTAATCAGCGAATTCGATTTTGGGAGTGATCCAGATCACCATCTGGATCCAGGAATGTTTTTAAAGGATTCTTCACTATTGGGAGATAGGGCTAATGGTAAAGGTCTGCACTCTCTGAGTGCTTTTCTAGTTTATTAAAGTAAAAGTAACAATTATTACTTATGAGCTGGACTACGGTGGCCCTTAAGGTAAAAAATTTGTTTTAAGAATGGGTTTTGTATAGCTAGAAATGTTTGTCTAGTTCGTTCAAATGTTTTTGCAATCAGTTTTATTACTTATGTTTCATGTTCCACAAAACTTCATTGCATTGAAATTTTCATAAAATGGGGGCAAAAAAATGCTTGTTCTTTTTCTATTTTTGCATTTCAAAAAATATTTCTTTTTCTTTCAAGAAAGGTTTTTTTGAATATTTTCATTTTTTTATTGTTTATAAACTGTTTTTTTTTTGTTTGTTTGTTTTGTTTTTTTCTTCTTGTCTCTTGCCACATGAATATTTTTTTGCATCTCATGGAATCTTTGTTGTTGTTGTTTTTGTTTCAAGACATGTTTCCTTTTTAATGTTTTCAAGTTTTTCTAATTTTATTTTAAAAAATCTTGAGGTGCTATTTACCTATTAGGACCCATTTTTGTATTCCTTTTTTATTTTATTTTTTTTTTTTTAAGAAAGTATTCATTTTTATATTCAATACATTTTTTTTTTTCAAAATGTTGTTTTTTTCCAAGAAATGCGTTTTTTTAACATTTCCAATTTTTTTTTTGCTCCATTTGAATTTGATGGCAGCAACACATGTAAAAAAAGTACGGACAGGGCCATGTTTACCATTGTGCTGTATTTCCAAAAACAGTTTAATTTTTTTGGTTCATCTGTTTATGCATGTCTCGAATTTTTTTTTTTTCTATTTGATGACATTATTGTATTCCTTTATTTCAGTAAATATTTTTGTTTTGTTTTTGTTTGTCATTAACTTTTTTGTGGTTTTTGGTGTTTCATAAAATCTTTTGCAGTAGACAAGATTGTTTTTTGTTCTTTGAAATGTTGTTTCTTGATTTGTTTTGTTTTTTCACCCAATATTTTTACATTTCACATGTTTTTTGTGTTTCTCTCAATGTTTTTTTATATTTGAATAAATGGTTTTGCAGTTGGCTTTCAGGGCCACCGTACTAACTCTTCTTTTCCTTTTAAACCCTCTTTCTCTCCGTGGTTAATCTTATTTCACTCTCTTTCTCAGGTGTATGATGGGTTATGTTAATGCAAGTCTCTCTGTGTTTCGAGTGTCTGACTTTGAGAAGCGATCTCAGCCGAGGACTAATGGCTCAGAGCTGATTGGAGGAGCTGTCAAATACTGCAGGTGTGTTTGACTAATATACTCTAAAATATCATCATTTTATCAGAGGCAGAGCTGCCATTTCTCAGAGTTTCCACTGAACTAAAAAAGTAACTCTTCCTTATTAGCTTGTTCATTTTTTTATCAGGATTCAGCTGGAAGCTTTAATGCAATCTCAGGATGGATTGTGTGACCTGTTTTTGTGTGCATGTCTATGCATCACTTTATTAATCACCCCAATTAACCAACACACAGACTTCTTCTGAGATCCATATAAAATATATTCCAAATAAGTAGGCCAAACAGGAGTGTAGATATAAACCAGCATTAACAAGGTAGAGGAGCCCAAAAAAGACTTTCAACCATATGTTTTATAAATGCTTCTTTTCCGTGATTACAAAAAATTGTCAGCTGTTGAGTGGAATACGTTTTCGTACCATTACTCACCAAAGTAATTAAGATAGTATTGCTTTAAAACAAACATTGTAAAAAACAAAAAAATACAGTATAAAAAAATCATGACACTCAAAGACTGTTTTTATCAGGGTTTTTCTTAATAATGCAATGACTTAATATGTTTTAGTTTCATCATATATTGAAACTAAACTTGAAACTTGATCATCTTTGTTTGATCGATCAGGTATCGTGACTACAGAGAGCCTCCAGACTCTACTGAGCCGTATTCATACACGCTGCAGTTCTGGCATGTTCTGGCAGCTCGGCTGGCATTCATCATCGTCTTTGAGGTTTGTGTTTGTAATCAGACAATTGTTTCCTTTCAATTCTTTAGTCACTGTATTTATTTAACTGTATTTGACACCTTCTGCAACGTTTGGCTCTAAATTGATCACAAATAAAGTAATAAGTGGTCCATTTTTTTATGGCGTATTAGGATCGACATGAAAAAGAAAACAGGGGAGATGCAAAATATTTGGTGTAATGTGTGTCAGGTAAAAACAATGTTAAAATGATGTGATTAAAGTTGGCATGTTCAGAAAAAGTTAAGATGTCAAGAAAAAGTTTAAAGATCAAGTATAATGTAAAATATTGAGAACAAATGAAGAAATGTTAAAAAATGAAAAAGTAAAAAAAAAATCGAAAGGATTTTTGTTGAGGATGAAGACAAAAAAAATAAAGCCAAAATGTAGAGGCTAAAAAAAGGAAAATATGGAGACAAAAGTGGAATTGTTGTCAAGATGTCTAAATCTTGAAGGCAGAAAAAGATGAAAACAAGAAACAATGCTAGAATAAGATAATAATGTTGATAGGAAAAGTCAAAATTTTGAGATAAAAATCAAACCATTTGAGAAAAATTAAAAATCTTAAGAAAAAAGTAAACTGTTGAGTACAATTGTTGAAATGTCAAGAAAATGTTGAATTGTTGAGGGAAAAAAATCAAGAAGTCAAGAAAATAATCTAACTATGAGAGGCAAAATGTCATGAAAAAAACTGTCCTTTAAAATAAAAAAAAAAAATTTGATTCAGAAATCAAAACAGTTGGGGAAAAATGCCAAGAAAAAGCCAATGGGTTGAAGAAAACACTTTGAATTGCCAAGTTAAAGTTAAAATCATGGAAAAGGGAAATACTGGGGTTAAGAAGTTAATTTGTTGTGGAAAAAAGTTAAATGACAAGGACAAAAATTGAAATAATCTGAAAAATTAAGTGCAAGAAAATAGCAAGATAAAAGCAATGTAGAAAGAGAAAGGTTTTAAAAATAAAATTATGTTTATTAAAAAGGTGAAAAGTTGAAACAGTTGAGGGAAAATTTGTAGAGGGGAGAAAGGAAAGACGTTAATACTACCATTTTAAATGTAGCTTAAAAAATGTTCAAATGTCAAGACAAGTTTTATAATGTTGGAACCAAAAATTGAAATGTCACAAAAATGCTGAAATTTTTAAAAATGAAGCAAAATATCATGAAGTAAATATAATGTTGAAAAAACGAAATGTCGACAAAGAAGTTGAAACAGATGACAAAAACCAAATGTCAAGAGACAGGCCAAAATGGTGAAAAAAAATTGGAAATGGCAAGGAAAAAAGTTGAAATAGTGAAAAACTGAAATATTGTGAAACAAAAGTAAAATTTTAATGGAAAAAATGTCAAATATCAAGAAAGAAGAGGAAATGTTGAGAAATATGTAAAAATGTAATCAAAATGGCAAGAAAATAGAAATATAGCTAGAAAAGGGTTTAAATAAATTTTTTAAGATGAGAAATGAAAAACAAGTTGAAATGTGTAACTAAAAAAGCAGAGTGTAAAGACAGGGCTAAATTGTTGGTTGAAATAAAGTCAAAAAGTGGAGAAACAAATGTCAAAGTGATAAGTAGAGTATGTTGGGGGGAAGGAAAAATGTTGAGGAAACTGTTTAGATGTAGTAAAAACAATGTTAGAAAAAATGTTAAATGTCAGGTTCATAAGCTTCAATGTTGAGACCAGAACTTGGAATGCTGAGATGGAAAATCTAAATGTTGGAACGAAGTAAAATACTGTGGAAGAAAAGTAAACGATTGGGAAAAAAATCAGACTTTCAAGGGCGTAGTCAACTCCAAAACAGTACATCTACATTTCTCATTTACTGTATGGTTGTAGTGCCTTATATAAAAATGTTCCTCTCAGTTTTTTCTCCCTGATACTCTTCTGTAGTTTTTTAGCTTTATCGCACGTTTGAAGGACTTGCTTGAGAATTTACAAACCTGCATCCAGGTCAGATTTACCCTGGCCTGAGAGTGAAGATTTGTTTTACAGTCTTGACATCCTCTGGCATTGTAATGATGAACTGTGTTTGTTTTTTTCAGCATATGGTCTTTGCTATCAAGACCCTGATCGCGTACTTGATCCCTGACCTTCCCAAGGACCTGAGGGATCGGATGCGCAGAGAGAAGTACCTGATCCAGGAGATGATGTACGAGGCCGAGCTGGAGAGACTGCAGAAAGAGAAGAATGAGAGGAAGAGGAAAGACAGGGCTCATCATAAGGAGTGGCCCTGAACTCAGAGACAGGTACAGATGGACGTGTTGAAGGAAATGAATCGATTTATTGACCTTCTGCACATTTTACAGCAGTTTTGCCTTGTCTCCAAATTTCATCATGAAGTTCATCTTATCGGTTTTTATTGTCCCAGGTTATCAGCTGGTTTTCTGTGTTCACTGCACTGTGGAGGAAGGAGAAGACTGCTGGGATTCCTGCATGATACTGGATCCTCTTACCATGTCTGACCAGCACCACTTGGTGGACTGTTAATGAATTGCACCCTTCAGGGCTACTCGTTGACCTCTGACCCCTCTCCTCTGCACACATAACAGATGTCCTCTTCAACATTTGGCAGCAGGTTTTGCTACTTTTTATTTTTCAGACCGTTTTTACCACTTTGGACTTCAACAGTGTATGTCTTCAGATCCTGAATGTCTAACAGACTCCACTTTTACAGACTTCTTGTCTTGAAGGAGGGAAAATCTCTCCAAAGCTTACTGAATGACAAACCCTGTTTACATTTCTCCTTTTTTAAAGGAGTTCACCTTTTGCTTTACTGTAAATAAAGACATTTCAGGATATCTGCTTTGCTAAAGTGTAGTGCAAAAACAACTAGAGAATGTCATTTCTTTAGACATTGTGGAGGGAAGCCAGACTGTTTTCCTTCATTTTTGATGAAAAAACTGCTTGTTAGATGGCTGGTAGATAAATGACTTAGAGTTGGAGTAGTAGGTTGACATAAAGTATGAGCTATGCAGCTGTTGGGAGAAACTCAGATGAACATAGATGGGTTTGCTTGCTTTGTGAGCCCACCACTAAAGGAACTTAGAGATCAGATCTGTCCAAGTCATGACTGTGTCTCACTTGGCTTGATTTGGAATGCATACAGTTTGAATTAAGAGGAATAATTGCTGTAATAAACATATTTATTGTAAAGAAATCTAACTTAATTTGACTTTGTATATGTGTCTTTCTTCTGCACTGATTTATGAGGAGCCATTTTATCAGTATTCGTGTCTAAAAGAAGTCATCCAACAAAGTTCAAATTATAGAGAAAATGAATTTGGTCTACTTTTTTAAGAGGTCTGTCCTTATTTCATGCAACAAGATGATATCAGGTCAGGTATGGGGGAATATGCTGGTTCTGCTCTGCTCTGAGCTGCTCTGGGCTTCCTGATGGCCATCGTCCATGCCTGCGCCAGTCCCATGCCCCATCTCTCTAGGTATCCCCCCAGCTGCCCCCTCCACAATGCATGCCATTGCACCTGGCGTCAGGACCAGCCCATCAGGTCCTGGGCACCTAGTATGCAGTGAGTTGGATCAGTCCAGGGAAAGTGCACCATATGCCAGTGAAAGTACATTTACCATCCCGTATCAATCAGCTGACCCTTAGCCAGTGATACCCAAAGATGTGCCTTAGATACACTATATTGCCAAAAGAATTCACTCACCCATCCAAATAATTGATATCAGGTGATCCAATCACTTCCATGGCCACAGGTGTATAAAATCAAGCACCTAGGCATGCAGACTGTTTCTACAAACATTTGTGAAAGAATGGGTCGCTCTCAGGAGCTCAGTGAATTCCAGCATGGTACTGTGATAGGATGCCACCTGTGCAACAAGTCCAGTCGTGAAATTTCCTCTCTCCTAGATATTCCACAGTCAACTGTCAGTGGTATTATAACAAAGTGGAAGCAATGGGAACGACAGCAACTCAGCCATGAAGTGCATAGTGCACAGAGGTCACCAACTTTCTGCTGTCAATCACTACAGACCTCCAAACTTCATGTGGCCTTCAGATTAGCTCAAAAACAGTGCGTAGAGAGCTTCATGGTATGGGTTTCCATGGCCAAGGAGCTGCATCCAAGCCATACATCACCAAGTGCAATGCAAAGTGTCAGATGCAGTGGTGTAAAGCACGCCGCCACTGGACTCTAGAGCAGTAGAGACGCGTTCTCTGGAGTGACAAATCGCGCTTCTCCATCTGGTAATCTGATGGACGAGTGTGGGTTTGGCGGTTCCCAGGAGAACGGTACTTGTCTGACTGCATTGTACCAAGTGTAAAGTTTGGTGGAGGGGGGATTATGGTGTGGGGTTGTTTTTCAGGAGCTGGGCTTGGTCCCTTAGTTCCAGTGAAAGGAACTCTGAATGCTTCAGCATACCAAGAGATTTTGGACAATTCCATGCTCCCAACTTTGTGGGAACAGTTTGGGGATGGTCCCTTTCTGTTCCAACATGACTGTGCACCAGTGCACAAAGCAAGGTCCATAAAGACATGGATGAGAGAGTTTGGTGTGGATGAACTTAACTGGCCTGCACAGAGTCCTGACCTCAACCCGATAGAACACCTTTGGGATGAATTAGAGTGGAGACTAAGAGCCAGGTGTTCTCGTCCAACATCAGTGTGTGACCTCAAAAATGTGCTTCTGGAAGAATGGTCCAAAATTCCCATAAACACACACCTAAACCTTGTGGAAAGCCTTCCCAGAAGAGTTAAGGCTGTTATAGCTGCAAAGGGTGGACCGATGTCATATTAAACCCTATGGATTAAGAATGGGATGTCCCTTAAGTTCATATGCGAGTCAAGGCAGGTGAGCGAATACTCTTGGCAACATAGTGTAAGTTGCCACTTAGGCATCCAGTTGGCACCACTGGCCATCAGTCAACCTCCAGGACTGACAGGAGTATTGTAAGACTGGAGGAACCAAGGACTGGAAGAATCTGACTTTCCTCCACATGCTCAGATACCGGGAACGCCACACTGTCTTGCTCAGTGAACCTATCACCCTACAGTTGAGTTCAGCTCTGCGGTTGATCTCACTCTCACAGTCAGCAGATCGATGGATTACACTGCCAAGGTAGGTCTGCTCTACAACTTCTACGCTCTCACCGTTCACAGACACAGATTCAATGGCAGCATTCAAGGCGTCCCCAGATGCCTTGATCTTTGTTTTGGCCCGGGAGACATGCATTCCCAATGCTTCAGCTTCCTCACTCAAGTTAAGAGCCCCCAAGAGGACATCTACAGTCTCTGCATTTGCCTTGAGTTTGGCACCCCTGCTTCAGTGGCTTAACTACAATGTGATGAGAAAAAAAAGGAATGCAATTAATCCCATTAAACAAATTCATGCACAAATCATGGATCTTAATTGCACCACACTTAATGCATTAATGTTGAAAGCTATAATAGAAATTAATGATTGTTCACAGAAGAACAGATTTGCAAAACTTTTTTTTTGTCTGAAATAAGATTTCTGTGTGCAAAGTAAAATAATTTTAGCATTCAGTTAGAACTTGGATTTTCAGAAAAGCTGTTTTAAAAAAAATCCTTGCTGCGTTTATTTGGGGACTATTGAAAAAAAATTATTTTCATAGGGGTGTGAATAAATACCTCTATATATTTAGTGCTCACAAATACTTTATCAAGGCCCATAATGTGCTTATAGGTGTAATAATCTTTAAGACCACCAGAGGGCACTAGAGAACTAAGTTACACTTTAAACTAATGGCACTCCTCCACATACAGCTGATTTATTAGTGTAATATTCTATTTAATGATAGATAATTACCATATCACTACGCTGGGCAAGCCACACAAAAGGAGTGAAGATTCATGGGTATTTCACTGAGACAGATTAGCATCATAAATCTGCTTTGTACACAGGAAGTTGAATTTAACTGATTGTCTGACTCATTTAAATCAGTGTCCTTTGATGCACCACTTTAGAGATTAAACAAGGAGAGCTGATGCTGGTTCTGAAAAATAACCTTGACTGTAAAGCACATTTGTGTCCTGTGAAGCTGCCTCAAGGCTGACCAGCCTGTTATCGCTGCAGATAAGAGGGCTTTTAATGTGTTTAACCACAACACAGCTTTCACAGCAGCACCATTCAGTGAGCTTAGCAGCTGGAAAGCAAGAAAAATCAATCCCGCTTTTAAATGTCAAAAACTAATATTTGAAAAACGCAAATATGTTGTCGACATCCCCTCTTCAACTCTTTAATTTAGGGCCGCATGACAATACTGCTGGGACTGGTATTGTGCTGGAGGTCCCTGCAGATGCATTTTAATAACCAAACACATCTGTTTATCCAGCGTCGATCACTATCTGCTCCCTTTGAACATCAAAAATAATCATAGATTAGAGAGCACAGGCTTTTCCCTGCAGCCTGGATTACCCTGGTGTGGTGGCCTTTGCTCAAACTCCATTTTGATTATTAAAAGCTGGGGACAGAGGAGGCAAACTGTGTTTTGTTTCCTGTTAAGGCGACTCGTCCCTAAGAGGATTAGCCCTGACACACGCTCAGGAGTTACGTAAGGCTGTCAGAGGATAATATCTGACATTTCCTCATATCCTGCATTTTGGCAGCCGGGCACTCTGGGAAATTGATGTAGTGAACTCATGTGTGATGGAACAGTGAAATTAAAAAGAAAGAGGGAATATGTGAGCTTTCTTTGCCACAAATGAGATCTGATGTCATGCATTTTAAACACACAGAGCTGTCATTTTGCTGCTGAGTTCTTCATTTTGCTGTTTCTTAATGCATAGAAAGGATTACAGGAAGAAGATATACTTTGTCAATCCTTTAATGGGGAAATTATATTTAAGACTCTGTTATTGAACATGCTACACAAACAAGCTGAAATAGATTCAGTAATGGAGAGCTGTAAGACGGGGGGCTGCTGCAAGAGAGGAAGCACCCTCTGGTTCCAAGTCTTTAGAGTCGAAGCTCCTGCCACTCCAGCTAGTGCTGCTAAATAAGACTGGCCTTACTCTAGACTCACTTCAAATCTTAAATGATTTTTTAAAACATGTGATACCACAAACACACATTATTTCAAATAATCTTTACTGACCTTATCTTCTGAACATACATGCTGGACAAGTAGTTCTTGCCTGATTTAGCCAAAAGACCAACACCTTAATGAGAACTGATGACCCAAAGTCCTGATGTTAGGACCTCGGACTGTACAAAACATATGACGGATCAAAGAGACAGAGTAGATCAGAATACAGAAGTACAGAATACATACAACCTGATGAAATTGGCTTCACAGCCCAATTCTGGGTCCCGATAACCTTACAAAGCCGATGGATTGGCCAGACACCATGTCTGTCAAGAGGCAAGTCCAAGCTCCAGTCAGAAATATTTGTCTCAGAGGAGAACGAGGTGGGGTTTGGTGGGGTTTAATTGTAGTGGAAGACAATAGCAATGGCTGCCACCAAGCTGGAGCTTGGATATAGACACAGGTTGTGAGAAGTTGAATAACTTTTGAACTACTTAATTTTTTTCCTTTGGAAGCCCTCAGTTTTCTAACCTTGCAAAGCAGATGGATACACCCGTTTCCTTATTTCTCACTTGTGAATCATTTGGGCCCGGTTAGAAAGTGACAAGACCAATCAGTGATGAGGGGCAGTACTTTCAGGTGTAGCAGAGTCGTGACGTAAGCAAGCAGCAACAACAGGCCAGTGCAATTATGGTGGAAGAGCTTAGCGCGGATGCTGCTAAAGCGCCTGTTTTATCAGAACTTGATGATATTTCTTTGTTAAAAAAAGAACAAAGAACAGCAGTGAGTTATTTTCTTTTCAAAAATGACAAAAATCGTGTACTGACATGTCTATGGTCGCCATGGTTAGCATTATTCCTCGGTAGCTGTGCACGCGCACCTCTGTCGCAGCCACGTCACGTGTTTTGTTGCTCTGATTGGCCTGTAAAGATGTGACAGACAGAACGTTCATCCAGTCACACTGCAAGTTTTTTTGAAAGCCTCTGCCCTTTCTAAGTATTGAAGGTTGAACGCTAAGTATGGATGTGTGAAACACATCCATCTGGCATGTCAGGTTACAGTTTTTCCATTCTAATGACACTATCTATGCTGTAGTAGCTCTAACAGTGGCTTCTCAAGCAAGCTTAAAACTTGGATAAATTTCCAGGGCATTTAATGATTCAATCCACAACAGTAATTCAAATATTGAATGCCTTTTCATCAGCTTTTAAACCCATTTTTGCTTGTTTCTGCTGCTAGCAACTAATGCTATTCAACATAATGTCTGTTTGTATCCCATAATGCATTGTGAATAGGGAGTGACAACCAATGACAGGCTGTTTCAATGTCACATCATAATTTGTCAAACTGAGACAGCCTGTAAAGCTAAAGAGACAGAGAGCCTGTGATGTGGCCCTCTGTGTCACTGTAGACAGGACCTGCTTTAATGGCTCAAATGCAGCAAACACAAAAAAAGCACAAGTAGGTTTTTTTGTAAAAATGTGAAAATTTTTAAGGCATTTTGTCTCAGAATGGTTAAGTTTTTAACTTTTGGTCCCCAAGAGATGGACGAACAAGTTTGTTAAAAAAAAATAAAAAGTCCATGTCATTATTGTACACTGTGTGTACATAAAAATCTTTGACATTTAATTTCCATTTAGCATTTTTATTTAGGCATTATGTTCCCATAACTTTTTAGAATTACTAACATTACAGCAGCACACAAATTCTTAAAGCCCAGGTTGTCCCAAAAAAAGGAGCTTGACTATGCACCACAGGGTTGATGCTTTACTAGCACTCTCGGCTAGTACTTTAAGACAGTATGTCCAGGAGAGACAAAATGGTTAAACAAATAGCTTAGAGCTAATAAGAGGTAGGTAAACAAGGGCTAATAGTGAGCAAAGAACAGAACTGAATGCTTTTCATAATGGAGAAGATGTTTCTCCTAATGAGTTTGCAAGAGTTACAGCTGTACCATAAGCTAGCATGTACAATCGCTGCTGGCGTAGCAATTAGCTCCAATTAGCCGGTCAAGCTGAGGTTATGACCTGAGCTGCACGTGTAACCCCATTTTGTCTTGTCACTTTGATTGGCCAGAAATGAATGTCCAATCCCCTTCCGAGGAATTTTTTAAAAGTCCCGTTCTTCCGAAGGCCTTCTATGGCAGGTTTCCCGAATAAATGTGAAAGATATCCATGCAAAATATGAAACCGTCTACCTGCGAGTCAGGTTTGGGTCCTGACCTGCCAGTTAAGAACCACTGCACTAGAAAGCTTGGCAGAGACTGTGGGACTACACCCTACAACCTGTAGCAAAGATTCCACATTGAAAGTTTCCTGCCGTTGAGATCTCACAGAAACTCTCGTGACCAAATGTTACTTCAGAATAAAAACTGACAACTCTTTTTTCCCCCTCTTCTCTTTGTTACATTTATTATTTTAGATAGTGAAAATTCTTCATATTGTACCTTTAACGAAAACCTTTTAATATGTGTGCAGAGCACCATAGAGTGGCACAGCACTCATTGGTGAATATACTAACAGTACCCTTTCTCTCTCTCTCTCTCTCTCTCTCTCTCTCTCTCTGTTACCCACAATGCAGCAGGCTGGCATTGATGGGCTCTCTTACAATATAAGATCTAATAAGTGAGTATGGTTTGATTATCATTATTTCACCTTTGTACACCTTTAAATAATCTTAAATATACTCATCTTTGCTGTACACGTGTTTTTTAATGAATTTAATTAGAGGCCTATCTCATTTTGGCATGTGTGCACATCTGCAGCAGAGGGGAGGGGATGCTCAGCTGTTGCATTTATGTTTACTGATGAAACAGATGTGTCTCTGAATTAAATATTAGCAGCTATGAAGTACAGGGACTGTGATTAACAGGCAACAGTAACCGGACAAACAAGATCTGAGGATCAGACAGAAAAAAGTAAATATTTTATCAGAGAAGATGTCATTAGCCTTTAGTTTGGCTTAAAGAAACTATATTAGATTATTTAATGTAATTTTCATGACAGAATCAAAAGGATCTCTGGTTATTTGAATTAAGAATCCTTCATTCTGTTCTTCACCAAGGCCACATGTAGACAAAGGGAAATATTTCAATACTTCTTTTGTTTAAATCATGATGATTACGGATTACAGCTTACAAAAATCAACACCCCCCCAAATATTAGTATATTAAAAAAACATCAGTCCAAAAAAGGGTTTATTATGGATCCATAATTTCATAATCTGTAAATATTCAATTTTTTTTAATGCACATGTATTTTTCTTAGATCTCACACACTTTTGAGTCCTTTAGTTATTCAATCATCAATCACATAGCCTTCAGATTACCAATATTTAGTTTTAAATCAATCTCACACTTCACATTTAGAGACTGATCCTTTTTTAAACACCTATCAGAGGCTCACACAGAACTGATATGAAGCCATGTCGCCCAACACGTGTCTCCCTCCCCTCCTAACCTACATGCCCAACACAATCCCCCATGTGCCAGAACCCTCCTCAGCGCTCCAGCTGCCTGCTGCTGAAA
This sequence comes from Cheilinus undulatus, assembly GCF_018320785.1. Lineage (NCBI taxonomy): Eukaryota > Metazoa > Chordata > Actinopteri > Labriformes > Labridae > Cheilinus > Cheilinus undulatus. The sequence continues at coordinate 11,939,037 of NC_054887.1, forward strand.
TTTCAGATAACGAGCGCTGTTTAAAAGCTGCTGGCAGCCTGTTTGAACACACAGAGACACACAGACATGAGAGAGCGAGCACTGATGTCACATCCTGGATCAACAGTGGGAACATCAGGAAATAAATAAGACATGAAATACAAACTCCTGCTGTTTTCATACTGCTGTTTCCACAACAACACAGCTGATAAATCCATCATTATTTCCCTTTTTTTCACTCTTTAGTCTTTGTTTTTATGCTTCAGGCTGCTTCTTACAGTCAGACTTAGAGATTCAAAACATTGTGGTTACAACACTCAAGGAGCTTCTGTTAACAACCAACTCAGGAATAGTCCGCCTAAAATTTTCTTAAACCCTCCAAAGGCCTGTTGCACCAGTGTAGCTTTACCAGATTACACTAACTACTTGATTCCCATTGGGCAAGCAGGTTGTGGAGATGATTGAGGAACAAAGAAAAAGGTAGATGACCAGGCATCAGGACGGTCAGACTTAACACTATCCTTATCAGTGTTTAAACAATATTATGCTATGACTTTTGCAAATATGGAGCATAAACTGTTTGGCTCACAGCCATCAATGGCTTGTCAATACTACCGGTCATCCACACCCAAAATAAGTATTTTAAGTATAAGTATCCAGACCCTTTACTCACTACTTAGTTGGAGCACCTTTGACAGCAATTTCAGTCTCTTTGAATATGATGCCACAAGCTTTGCACACCTTGATAGGGGGATTTTCAACCGTTCTTCAGTGGACAGCCATTTCTCAGGTCTCTCCAAAGATATCCGATGGGTTTCAACTCACTCTAGAACATATTCCAACTTGTCCCTACTCCTGTGTTATCTTGGCTGTGTTTAGGGTCATTGAGATGTTGAAAGGTGAGATATTACAGAGGAAAAAGACCATCCATTACATCACCACTTTCAGCTTCAGGACAAAGGTACTGTCGCCTTTGTGAAGAAAAAAAATGTATTTTTTAAGAGTGTCTGGCCTAGTTGCCAAAAATATCTGAAAACATGAGGACATTTCAAAGTCAGCCTGGTACCTCCTGCTGCACATATCACTTTATAAAACTAATGAACACTGCTTTAACATCCATCATTTATAAGCTGGGTGCCCTCCTTAAACGATGATATATTGTGTCTATTTTTGTTTTATTGAGTTTTATGTTGTCTGTCTTCAGTATGATAAATGGCTGAGAATGTCTCCTTTTTTAAATGGGTAACCTTTTGGAAAACATGCATGTCAAGTTCACATGTAAGGGATACATAAGTGGCCTTGAACTTTGACCTACGACAGTCAAAGGAACCCCTTTAAAGTGTTGCTGTGTGGTATAAAGTTAGAGGAAAGACAACCCAAAATGCAATGCTCTGGCTCTTGCAATGGCCTACATAGAGGCTTAAACAAGAGCTATGCAATGTGGATTGTCAAGAGTAACTCTGTTAAACTGACTGTTAAATCTACATGAGAGCAACTCTGTGATTGTTGAGCGGTCATCAGAGTGACTCTGTGACTGTTGAGTGGTCGTCCGAGTAACTCTGTGACTGTTGAGTGGCCATCAGCATGATCAATACCTTTTTGTTTTGCTTTTAATGTATTACAGTGGGGACACAACAGATTTTCTATACATACAGTATCCGTTCATAGTGGGTAAAATAATATGTTTTGTTTGTTTTTGTCACTTATAATTGGCCTCAACTGTGTTATGGTGTATTATTTATTATAAGACAGTTGGTCACGTTATAAATACAGTCTTCCATACTTCCTGTATCTCCCTGAAACATCCTTCTCGTGCTTAAGGTTTAGAGGAAGGGAGATGAAATAAACCCAACTGAATGCTCTCTTTTAGATATTTCCTCTGCCTAAAATTCAGCAGAGTTCATTTACACTTCATTACGCTGCTATCATTAGTGCATGCAGTGCAAATTAACTCGCGGTATTCATGGAATTCATTAGCCCCAGTGTCTGACCTTTTCCCTTCTTTTCATAGAAGAAATTTCCGGCACCATGACTATCAGAAAACAGCAACACCTCATAGAATCAGGGCCTAGGAGCCGTGTGGAATCATCAGTGAAATGTCAGCCTTTACATATCCATCTCCAGTCTCTCCAGGAAGTTTAACCCAATTTAAATGGTGTTATTTTTATATTCAGATGCCAGATTCATTTTCTGTTTTCTTCAAGACAATTTTAAGGCAAATAGAAATTCAAATAGAAGTCTCTGACTTTGCCCTCTAGGGACCTGTGCATTTAAAGAATGTCTTCAAATCAGTCCATTTTTAAAAATGTAATTCATAAAGCACTGCATCACACTATCCAAGGACATGTCACTAAAAGGTTGTAGAGAAAAGGTCTAGACTCCTTTAAAATTCTTTAAAGAAACCCAACACTGATTTAGCTTTTGGCAACACCAGCAAAATAGAACTGTGCTTTTGGTTTATCATGTTCAAGTTAAAATTGAAATTCCCCTTCTAATACAACCTCAATTCCAAAAAAGTTGGGGCCCTAAAATGTAAATAAAAGTTTTGGGAGAGGTATGTTGTCCCACTCTTATCTGATGTATGATTCTAGCTGAGCAACAGTTCTTGGGATTCTTTTTGTTTTATTATACGCCAGATGTTTCCCATTGGTAAAAGGTCTGGACTACAGGCAGGTCAGTTTTCAGAACTGAAAGTGCCTTTCCAGATGTGTAAGCTGCCCACAGCGTAGGTACTTATACAACCATATACCTTTAGAGATGCACACTTTGAATTGTGTGCTAACAAGCTGGATGGTGTTCGTGGTTTCCACAAGGAAATTCAATTTTTGATTTATCCTACCACAGAACAGTTTTCCATTTTGCCTCAGTACATGTTTAAATGAGCTGTGACCCAAAGAGAAGTGGTGTTTCTTGATTGTGTTCACATTTGGCTTCTTCTTTGCATGTTACAGCTTTAACTTGCAGCGGTTTTGACCGACAATGATTTCTGGAAGTGTTCCTGAGCCCATGATGGACCATGATTATTATCTGCCGTAGACTGCAGGCGCAAATGGACACTTAAGGAACTGCATTTTTTCATTAGCTTAATTCTACTAAAACACCAAGGGGTAGATCCACTTAGATTTTAAGCTGCCCTAATTGCGCTGACTTTAACGCTACGTTTGCGCTCACTAATAGCACCTATTTTGCAACAAATCCCCTAAAAATTTGCTCTTACCATACACAGGACCTAAAACAGCCACACACTTTGCACCTGTTTTGCCACATTAATGGCTATGCAAAAATCACAAAACCTTTTGGCAACCTTTATGTTACTAAATCACATAAACCACATTATTATCATACACACTAATATGTTTAGAATTCAGTCATTGGTCAGTTATCCTTCTGAGACCTGGGCTGTGAAACTTGATCATAAAACTGAAACATTCCAACAAAATTTGCCAAAGATTCCATATAAATTTCTTAAAATTTTCAAGCAATTTTCATCAAATTTAAGTGCAAATTCTCCCTGATTTTTCATTGATCAAATTTCCTGAAAATTTCTAAATACATTTGCAATAATTTCATGAAAATCATGGACCATCCCAAAGTTACCACATAAAGTCCATCAGCAAATTAATTTCCCAAATTTCCATGAAAATACCTGAATACCTTGAAAATACCTTGGAACCTAAAATCTCTAAATGTCACCAAACATACAGTGCTTAACAAATTTATTAGACCACCTGTCATATTTGTCTCAAAAGACCATCCAGCATCATGAAGTGCTTTAATGCGGACTCCTTCATTTTCAGTGAGCTCTCCATGTTTTACCATTTTGAACAGGAATGAGGAATTTCAAACTGAATTCACCAAAATTTGAGCCGGCTCACTGGGCTTCTCTGAGAAGTCAGAAATTAATCAAGCATAACATCCAACCACTAAAATGAATTTTTCTGTTCAGGAATGCAAGTAAATAACTATAATTTGACATTTTAATCAAGAAATATTAATGTGCTTTACTATTTTTTCAGTTTTTTTGTAAATCAGTAAAATTGAAAATTCATGGATAACAATAGTAATTGTATTTTAGCATTAAAAATATCATTTGGGTTAAAGAGCTTCTACATATTGGTGTATTAACCATTGCAGAAACATAAAAAATGATTTTGGTAATTACCAATGCTGTTTATTTAGGGCAGCTGTGGCATAAACCTTACTTTGGTTAGGGTTAGGGTGGTCTAATAAATTTGTTAAGCACTGTACACACATAAATGTATAGTTTTCTTTAACACATAGAGTGCAATAATGGCTCTCTTTTTTTTAGCTTTGAGAGCACATGGTTCAAATCAACATCGACTCAGCCTGCCTCCCATTTAAAGTCATAACATTAAAATTCTTCTCTATCTCATCGTTGACTGCACACTCATCCCTTCATCAAATAGCTCACATCACTCAGCGCTGAATCACGCTCCCTCCTCTGTCTGCCTCCTCCACTCTCAATGATACACTCCTTAAAACTGAAATGTATTAGTTGATGAAACTGCGTCTCTGTCCTCTAAGCTCTTCTGTTCTGAGCTTGAGGACTTAATCAGTCTGAGCTTGGAAAGTAACGATCAAGTGCTTTGTTTATGACCTTTGCAACAAGTGAAATCTCTCGCTGAATCAGAGTCGGTTAAATATGTCGCTACTGAACCGTCTTTTACAGTCTTATTTGGATGTCATAAATGAGGCTCTAGGAGTGCAGAAGCTTGTGATGCATCAGTTGTTGGTCAAGGTCGTATTCTTGATGGTTAAAATGCTCTTCATTCAGGCTACAGTACAGCCTTGCACAGCTTTCAAGCTCTGTTGCATAGCTTTGTTATTTTATACTCAATACTCAACAGTCAGATAAAGTATGTTCCCCGTTCAGGCCATGGTGCACTGTGTAGAATTTCCTAAACATTTAACAACATATTTGGGTAATTTTCACCAGAAGCTTCTAAGGTAATATAGTCATTGTCTTGCCTCATCAGTTAGTCATTAAGTTACAATTATGTCTTATTTGTGCTCATTCTTTCTGTAAAGCATTTGTGAGGTCAGGCACTGATTTTAACAAGAAGGCCTGGCTCACAGTCTCCATCCCAGTTCATGCCAAAGGTGCTCAACGGGGTTGAGGTCAGGGCTCTGTGCAGGCCAGTCTTCCACACCAAACTCCTCAAACAATGTCTTTATAGTCCTTGCTTTGTGCACTGGGGCACATTCATGTTGGAATAGAAAAGGGCCTTCCCCAAACTGTTGCCACAAAGTTGGAAACGTAGCATTGTCCAAAATGTCTTGGTATGCTGAAGCATTATGATAGGCCTTCTTTGGCGATAAGGGGCCTAGCCCAAACCCTGAAAATACAGCCACATACCATTATACATTATCTTGCCATTGGACTTGGTGATGTGAGGTTTGGGCATGGAAGCAGTGGAAGTTCAGGATTCTTCAGCTAGGGTATCAGCAGAGCGTTGGCCACTTTTACGTGCCATGCACCTTAGTAGTCATTGACCCTGCTCTGTCATTTTACATGACTTTTTACTTTGTGGCTGATTGTTGTTCCTGAACGCTTCCACTCTAATGATATCCCTTAAAGTTGACTATGGAATATCTAGCAGGGATAAAATTTCCTGAACCGTCTTATTGCAAAGGTAACATCCATCACAGTACCATGCTTAAAGTCACTGAGCTCTTCCGAACGACCAGTCTTGTATCACAAATGTTTGCAAATGGAGACTGCATGGATAGGCGCTTGATTTTATACACCTGTTGCAGCGGGTCTGATTGAAACATCCGAATTCAAGAATTAACAGGTGTGGCCAAATACTTCTGACCATATACTCTATATGCTCACAGGCAACAGTAGTTGCCACTCAAGATTTTAAAAAATAGGGCATAAATGGGTTAAGCTGTCCATCACCTTGACCAATGATGTAAAGGGACATTCATTTCCTTTCTTGCTTCTTTACAAAGCCTACTCTCGACTCTAATTCGTTCTACTTTGGGGTCTCTAACACATTTTTCAAGAGCTACTGTATTATTTGATGTATGTTGTAAAACACTTGAAATTTTGCTCAGTTGCCTCCAATTTCTCTCCATTATTGCTGAGGTGCTAAATGATTGGACTGATTGATCGGACTTGATTTGGAACAATTCATATCAGAGCAAAAGCCAAGCCATGAGGTCAAAGGAACTGCCTCAGAGACATGATTGTGGCAAGGCACAGATCTGGGGAAGGCTACAAAAGAATTCTGCAGAACTGAAGGTTCCCAAGAGCACAGTGGCCTCCATAATACTCAAATGGAAGAAGTTCGGGGCAACAAGGACTTTTCTAAGACCTGGTCATCTGGCCAAACTGAGCAGTCAGGGGAGAAGGGCCTTAGTAAAAAAAAGTGACTAAAAACATAATGGTCACCCTAACTGAGTTCCAGAGATTCTATGAGGAGATGGGACAAAGGTCCAGAAGCACAACCATCACTGCAGCCCTCCTAATCTGGGCTTCATGGCAGAGTGGGGAGCCAAAAGGCTTTCCTTAGTACAGTGGAGTTTGCCAAAAAAGCACCTGAGGAACTTTAAGACTGTGTGAAACAAGTTTCTCTGGTCTGGTGAGACCAAGGTTGAACTGTTGGGCCTCAAGTCTAGACATAATGTTTGGAGGAAACCAGGAACCACTCATCAACTGCTCAATACCATCTCAGCAGTGAAGCACAGTGGTGGCAGCATCATGTTGTGGGGATGTCCTCTGTATGCACTTTATCTCTCATTCTCTGCTACTGTAGGCAACTAAATGGAATAAAATAGGAAATAGTCAGCAAGTGTAAAGATATAATGGCTTCATAATAAATCAAACATGTTAAAAACAGTTAAAGTTGGAGTGAAGAGCTCATAGAGGAGAGGTGAAACTAAAACATCTCAAGAATAGATGGAGATGGACATCATAGTGTCACTAAAATACCTCATAAAAACACACTACCAATGTATTTTTTAGCTTTGTGTAAAATTACAAGGGAATTGCAACATCCCAAATACATTACAACTCTGCATGATGTAACAGCCACTCATGCTGTAATTCTACTGCATGTCCTTCACCTCATTCATGCTATTGAATCAAGCTTTCCATAGCAGAACCTGGAGTGCTGGGTTACATACAGCATGCTTTCATCCTGCAGTGGAGGTTTTATTCTGCCTGTCATCCAACAAGCACTGCAGAATAATGTGTAGGTAGGCACACATTTAGTCATATAGTGCTTGTATGAATTATTCATCAAAAAAGGTATGGCCAGTTGTGTTTTTAACTGTGTATGTGTGGAGAAAAAAAGGAATTCAAACCATAATAGTGCATTTTCAAAGTTATTATTAATGCATGTTTCTTGCATTACTCTATGAAAATGTAAAGCATGCATTAAGTGTGGCACAAGAAGCCCAATAGGAGTGATCTCTCAGTGGCCATGCATGCTTCAGATATCACCTTCTGTACAGCTCTGTAATGTACTTTGCTTCTAGTAGAGTCTCCAGTCTCCATTATGGGCTGCAATATGCCATAAAAAAGCAAAAACAAATGAAAAAGAACAAGCTTTGATTTAGTTAAAGCAGTAAGAGGAAATCACAGACTGACTGTTGAACCTTGGATACAGAAGGAATAACATCAGTTCTGTGTGACCTGGCCGTGGGACAGTGGAACAGCTTCTTGGGGAAGTAGGGGGTCATGGGAGTCTTGTTAACTTGGAGAAGGCTTTCGAGAATATGGGGTACCAGGGCCATTGCTAGAAGCCATCAGGTCACTGTACAACCTAAAGGAGAGTTGTGTCTGCATTCTCAGCACAAAGTCAGATACCTTACCGATGCATGTTGGCTTTTTCTAGGGTTGTCCTTGGTCAGAGATTTAATAATTTTCATGTACAGGTTCTCAAAGCAACATATGGAGGAAGACTGGGAACCTTAGATTTTGATCTCCCCTTTTGCAGATGATGTGGTTCTGTAGACTGCAGACTTTGGAGGGGGCTTTGCATTGCTGGAATGAGGGTCAGCACCTCCAAGGTCATGGATCTCTGCTGGAAAAAAAAAATGGATTTCTCCCACTGGGTAAGGAGTGTCTTTGTCCAAAGCCAAGTTGGACTGATTGGTGCAACATCAGCAATTCTGTGGGCATTAATCCAGAGCATTGTGGTGGATATGGGGTTGACCTGGAAGGTAAAGCTTTTGATTTTGCAGTTGACCTTAATTCCAGCGCTCAAGCACCATCGTGAGCTTTGGGTAGGTTGGCAAAAACTAACCTCGGATTTTCACATACTCTATCTGTGCTAGGATCAACTCACGAAGTGCACTGCAGAGCCAATCGGTCCTTTTCAACTCAATCTTAGCAGTTCCTCTGCGTGCACTCCGGTCCATCTCTGGCACACCCCAAAGCGCCACTCTGCTCAGCATGAGATATGCACATGGTCTACTTTTGTTAGAAGCATTTGCCAAACCTTGTATCAATCCAGGTACAGCAGATCAACCCAAACAGGCAGAAAAACATACAAAGCATCCAGTCAACTTCAACATGCAACACAATGCATGGACCCCTGATCAACGTTGCTTTTCATCCTGTAGCACAGGCCACAGGTCACCAGTCGATCAGTGGATAACAGCCCTACTACAGACATAGAACAGAGAACATTTAAGGTAGAAAACCACAAAACTTTAAACAAAACCACACATCTTTTATTGCACACATAAACCTTTTAACCTCCCATGGTGGTAGTCACCCATGGTGGAAGCAGAAAAATCATGTTGAAATGAATGACAAATCAACCCAGAAAGGAAAATAATGCTGTTCACATGCTCCTTCCATGTGAACTTGTAGTTCTCCTGTGATCTTGAGTCTCCATCTGCGCAGCACTTCCGGTGCCCGGAGGCACCTGCAATCAGTAGGAGCAAAAAACTATGCTCCTTCACATCACGAGGAGCCAGTTAAAAAGTGTTGGGCAATGAACAGGATACCTCCTGGTCACCTCCATGTAGAGGTCCTCAGGGCAGATCCAGAGCTTATTGGAGGGATGATACAAGACAGTCTGGCTGCAGACTGTTCATCTCTGACAGTCACTCTCACAGACCGTTCAACTGAGACGCTGTGTATATCAGAATGGAAACATCATGCTTAAATTTTTAAAATAAAAAAAGATTAAACTTCTGCTCAGGGTCAGGGTAAGGGTTGAGGGTTAGGATACCAAATTAAAAGTCACAAACCTGACCTGCAAAACCTGATTGCAAAACATTCAATAAAGCAGAGTAAACAATCTGCTTACAGGAAAAAGCTGGTCCTACCATGAAAACATTGTAATCCAGCATAGTTTGCATAGCTCCATAAGCCGTCTAAGCAACGTAAATAACGGAGCTAGGTAGCTAATGTAGCTAAGGCCCATCCCATAAAGCAGTGATGTAGCTAAGTTAGCTTTTTGCTACATTTGCTAAAGCTCACATTGCTCCTGTTATGGATAACAGAGCTAAAAAGCTACATAGTTAAAACACAGCTCACAAAGCAACTATGTAAGGTATGTATCGATGTTATCTACATGGCTACGCAGATACGTTATCTGCATAGCTGGGCTAACTTTAGCTACCTTTGCTAAAGCTCACATTGTGAAAGCTAGCTAAGCTACATTTGCTTATGTAATGGGGTTCATTACGTAACAAGCTAGTTAAAGTGTGCCACTGTTCAGTAAATTCTTTCAAAACAGGTCTGTACATAATTTAATGGGGGAATAGACCTCTGACCTCTGTTTCATTTATGAAATGTTGCTTAGTCTGTAATGTTTACAATGTGGTTATTTCGTGTCCACCTTTGTTTATGAATAAAGATTAATTCAAAAAAAAATCCTAAACTGGAAATATGTTTGACCGGCAAATTACAGCACATCCTTTTCTGAGAAACACAGTGTCTCAGATGAACGGTTTGTGAGAGCAGCTGTCAGAGATGTATGGTCTGCAGCCAGACCCCTCTAGGATTATATAACTCATCTGGCCTGGGACAACCTCAGAACCACCCAAGAGGAGCTGGGACACGTATCTAAGAAGAGGGGTGTCTGGGTTGACTCGTCTAGCCTGCTGCCACCACAACCTAACCCAGGATAAGTGAAAGAAGATGGATGGACATTCTCACTCTCGGGTTGTTGAAAGTTTAATTTTTCTTATGTAACTTTTGCTTGTGAGACAATGAGTCAACAGAGGTCAAGATAATAAGTATGCCTGACTCTTTTTTTCAACTACGCTGGAGGCACAAATCATTCCCACATCTTTTGGACATGTCCAACTATTCAAACATTTGTGTAAAAGCTTGTACATTTCTGATAAAAGTTCAGAGATAAGGAATAACAAGTGTGTTAAATTCTGTACTGTATTTTGGTCTGATGACAGACAAAAAAGACATTTGATAAAAGGTCTCCAAACTTTAACATATGGATGGAAATAATAACAGAAGTCTGTAAGATGGAAGAGATTACTTTTTTCTAATGTTTAAAGGAGCAACATGTCATAATAAATGGGGGAAGTCAGGCTGTGTTGCAAAGGAGGAAGACATTATCACATTGTGACTTTTTAGACAGTAATATAGAGGTCAGGCAAACATGTTATAAACACAGTTATAGCCCAGTCCAGAAGTTGTTGGATTCCAGGGCCCATCGACTACAAAAATCAATTTCTAAAGTTATCAAAGTGGTCCTTTTCCACAGAGCTCTGTCCGTTTCCATTAAGCAGTTTTGGACCGGACTGTAGAGCACGGCAAATCAACTGCACAGCCAAAAGGCCAACATTAATAAAATCCTGTTAATTAAAAAATGTTCTAAATGGTCCCATTTTCTTGAATGTGTTCACATTAAGGTTCCCATTACAGCTGCAACCCACACATCCATTACACTCCTCCAACATTTGAATTATGGATAGTCAGGAAATGACTGCATTTATTTGAGGCACAGAGGAGATTAAACACCTCTGTGGTCTTCAGCTGTAACTGTGTACAAAAATGTAGATTAGAGGGAACTGCTCTTACTTTTATTTTTACGCCCTCTAAAATACAGGTCTTTGAACTTCTCAGCTGCTATAGTGTAACAGCAGAGGTCATGTCTCTCACAGTGAAGTTTCTCCTCTCAGACAGGAATTGGGATATATTGTTGAAAAGACCCTGTTGAAATCCACTGACCAGAACAAATCAACAGAGACCTATAAAATATGTTTCCATTCAAATAATTGTTACGTAACCTTTCAAAGTCAAAGGAGTTACAAGCTCCAGCAGAGATGGGAGAAACTCTGTATACAACAACTGTTCTTCACCAACTGTTAGACAAAACACTATGTTTGGTGGACACCACCTGCTTCACTGTGAAGTGTGGTGATGGCAGCATCATGCTGTGGGGATAGAGCCCAATAGAGCTTGAGCAGTTTTTCAAAGAAGAATTTGGTAAAACTGCAGAGTGTACCCTAACCCTAACCTAGGGTTCTGGTGCCTAACCCTAAGCCTGTTCAGGTTTTTCCTTAGTTTGGGGTGTAATATCTTAAATTGTATCCCCCTGCCCCTTCCCTTAACCCAGCCTTTAGGGTTCTGGTGCCTGACCCTGTTACGGGGTTTTCCTTGGTTGTGGTGTAATATTTTAAATTTTATCCCCCACCCCCTGCCCCTTACCCCAACCTTTAGGGTTCTGGTGCCTAACCCTATCCCTGTTCAGGTTTTTCCTTACTTTGTAGTGTCTTATTTTAAATTTTATCCCCCTCTCTCTGCCCCTTACCCCAACCTTGGGGTTCTGGTGCCTAACCCTGAACCTTTTTGAGGTTTCCTTTGTCTGTGGCTTATATCTTAAACTTTATACCCCTGCTTCCCCTAACCCCCAACTTTAGAGTTTGGATGCCTAACCCTTAACCTCTTTGTGTTTTCCTTAGTCTGTGGTGTGTTGAATTTAAATGAATTCCCCTCAGTAAATTTTCAATTTTTATTCTAAAAATTCTGCTGTTGAGAAAAATAGCCACTCAGCGTGCGGAAAAGGTACATCGTTCAGTAAGTCAGTCTGGTTCTGGCTTGGATATGTACATCACTTCCTGCACTGGTAAAATCAAATTTTAATGAAATTAACCATGGCAAAACTGTACTGAACCAAACCACACCAGACAGCCAAGAGAGTTGTGTCATCGCTAGTCCAGGCTTTAGACGGAGGCTTTTTTAGCTCCTTCCTGCTGCCAATCCTCCACAAGTTTTTAAACTTTTGAATTTTTGCCTGAATATTTTACCACCTTTTTTTTTTCAGACTTCTAATGCTTGGCAATTTGCACACAGCACAAAACATGGTAGTGTTTCTCTATGCAGAAATCACTACTTGCCCCCCAAGGAGAGTCCCCTGCTGCTTGACATTATCCACAAAGAACCTACTGGATATCAAACCATGTTTAGTTTGCACTGAGGTGCATCCTTACCAGGATTACCATTTTGTATCCTAATTGATGTAAATCCCTGTTAGCTTATTAAACCGGGTAGCTGGCGTAAGCATGTACATGGTAAGCTGACTTTAAGCATTTATTTTCACTTTGCTAATTTTATACTTGACACGTCATTCTTTTGACTTGTACCCACAAATGCAACTCTATAAATGTTTTCCAATCATTTCCAGATGTACTTTTATATGACATCATCTTTCTTCTTTAGTTGACTCTGGGCCTTTGCTTTCAATAGTGGAGAACAATGTACATTTTGATTTGCTGCATAGTTGGATAATATGTGTTAGAATTGAGTCCCTTTTAAAAATAATTCATGAAAATGTATGGAAAGTAGGCTACATCCCACTAGATGTGGTATTTCCATTACAACTAATACATTTTATAAAAAAAGATGAGTGAATAAACCACTAGCTGTTAACTGGAATAGATAACTTAGTAGCTACTTTTTTGTTGAGGACTGACAACACCTGCAGCTCTCCAGATGTTGTCGTCTTGCCCTGTGAAAGCACCTTGTCACAGCGAACACCGAGGGACTCTTAAATTAGTCCCAGTGGGATTTATCACTACCTGAAGTCTTCATTCAACACCTGCCTGTGGCCTCCATCTCCTGAAAGCCTTGTTAAAGCCTCCCCATGTCCTCACCGCCATCACGTCTTTCTTAAATTACTGCACAATCATATCTAATGCCTTTCAGAGAAAAGTATCAGCCAAATAGCCCACAAGAAAATGGCTTTCCTTTTTCTCCCTCCACTGGGCATGAACAGGCATGTAAGAGGATTTCTGAAAATATGATTTGTTGACTCACTAAGAGGTTATCCGTCATGCTTAAATCCTTCTGATGTAACGCTACTTCACCCTCCCCAACTGCCTCTTTTCATTTTGCTTCCAAAAAAGATTTGACCAACAGATCCCCAGAGAGTGCAGACGATGATGAAAATCCTGATGATGTTGAATATGAGCATTACTGTTAAACTGGTGAAAGAATAAACTCATCTTCTAAATTGGAACATTTGACAGTGCCTATAAAAAGTATTCAACCCCTTTCATTGATTTTATATATCAATCATGTTCAATATAATTTGGCTTTTTGACTAAAAAAATTACATGAACTCTTTAATGTCAATGTAAAAACAGATTTCTACAAAATAAAGTCAATTAAAAAATGCAATTTTAAATAAGTGACAGCATAAATTTTCACCCCCTTTAAAGTGACTACTAAAATCAAGTCCAGTCAATTAGTGCTGGAAGTCTCACATTTAGTGAAATGGGGATCACCGGAGTGCAGTGAAGGTGTCACAAGTGATTGTAGTATGAAGACACTTGTGTTTGGAAGGTCCAGCCTCTGCTTTATCAGTATTCCTGGTTACCATTACACCACTAAGACAAAAGAACACTCCAAGCAACTCAGAAAGAAGGTTGCTGAAAAGCATAACTCAGGGAGAAACAAACACACCATCCTACATCCTAGGTAGAGGGTAAAATAAATGCAACAAAATAAAGGCAAATCCTGGAGGACAATCTACTTCGTTTGCAAGAGAACTATGGCTTGGGAGAATTTATTTTGCAGCGAGACAATGACCTGAAGCATACAGAAAAAGCTACATAGAAATGTTTTTAGGACAAGGTTAATGTTCTGGATTGCCAAGTCTAAACCCAATGCCTCAGTCCAATAAGACAATTTGTGGCTGGACTTGAAAAGGGTTGCTCACAACGATCCCCATACAACGTGACAGAGATTGAATTTTGCAAAGCAAAGACCCAAAGCTCGACTTTCTCTCCCGTGCACCCACTTCTCTTTTCTTGGTCTGTAATCACAGCAGGTTTCAGTCTTCACCCATAAGCCATGCTGCATTAGCAGCACTAACTATCACTGATGGTATTGCACATCTGGCCGGTTTAACAACATACTGTCTGTACTGTCGAGACTTTCAGCCCATCTGTCTACATTTAGAAAAACATTAATGCACACAGTAGATTTCACAAAAACACAGTTCCAAAAATGTTGGGAAGCTGTGTAAATTAGGAATAAAAACAGAATACAATAACTTGCACAAAGAGAAGCTATTTAATGTTCAAACTGGTGTACTTTATTGTCAATATACACTCATTCAGAATTTGATTTCTGAAACATGTTCCAAAAAAGATGAGACTGGAGTATGTGCTACAGTACCTTTACTTCTGACAGCACTATACAGCACAGCAGACAAGTCTCTATTTGTCACTATTTAGCAATGCAACCATGTACTCTTCTGCCACAGCATATTGTCATCTCCTGATCAGCTGTTTGGTCTCAAGTGATGATGATGTGCTGTTTATTGTGGATAAAAGAGAATACTTTCATAACCCAGAGTACACAGAGGAACACTTCTACAGATGGAGACTCAGCTGGAAGAAAGAGAGAGGAGAGATATTTCAGTGAAAACTGTTGGGCAGGAGAGATCCCCACTTACCTGGTGGTGTAGGTGTGCAAACTGTGAACCCACCACCACGGAACTACCATTATACTTGGATTTATCAAGACTTCCTCAGGATATTTCTGATCCAGGATAGTGGCTCAAAGACAACTGCAGCCTGCATCACTCCCCAACCAGAGTTCCCTGCCTTACTGAAGACATTGTATTACTGACCTTCTTGAACCTTCTGAAGGATAAATTGTAGATATTTACCTCGACAAGAAGAGCTGAATGGACATTTGTCACCACCACTTAGGCTGAGCCCCAGAAAGCTCTCCCCTTTATCCCTCCTTGTCGGCAGCCTTGTCTGTACTCAGAGGTAAATGTGGGAAAAAGTGAAGACGGTGCATTCTGGCCACTCGCCATCAGCCTGAGCTGATCTGATGTCATTATTGGTTATTGATATTATGCAATTTAGATTTCAGAGTTAACATTATGATAATCTCCTTGAACATCTCCACGTTTGCTGCTTGCATCCCACACATCAGGGGGTTGTATATGGCCTGAGTTCTCTCATATGCTTTCTAGTTGGGTCATCCAGTAACACGTGTTGCATGTCGGCAAGTACAAGAATGCTAATGATGCCTTCAGGGGCATGTGCAAACACAAGGTGAAACAACACGTGTATCTGGCTGGCCTAGCAGTGCAGGGTCATACCTTGTGCTTCATAATGCCCCCTAAATTTTCAATTGGAGGCCAACCTAGGCCCTGCACTCTTTTATTGTGAAGCTATGCTGATGTAACTCGTGTGACCTGGGTGGGATGTCACTGACAAAGATGTCATCTGGATGGAAGCCTATGTTGCTCCAAAACCTGTGTGCACCTCTTGGTATGAATAGTGCATTCACAGATGCACAAGTTACCTGGGCCATGGGCATTAATACACCCCAAAACCATAACAGATGCTAGTAACTGACACATATCAGTGTTTTTATATGTGTTAAGGTGTTGCCCTTTATCCAGTGATCACTGCTGGGTTCCTTTGCTCATGTTTCTGAAGGATTATTGTTTTTTTATTTATTTTTTTAATGTTAAGCACTTCTGCACCATGAGCAAAGTTATTCACTGAGTTAGCCACTTCCTGTTTATGGCTAGAGATGGATTACAGTAAAGGATGGTGTCCTGATTTCCATTAAAGGACAGAGCTTTGCTATGTTTTTTTCTTTTAACCCCATTTTTACAGGTGCTTCATACAAGGGGGGCAATAGTCATTAAGTATGAATAGTGCAATGCAACAGATCAATAATTAAAACTGTCAATACCAATGATTTACACCTGAAGAGAAAGATTGCCAGTCCAGCACTGCTGATGTGCTTCATTTTGGGAGATGTGATTTGACGGTTTTTTTTTTTGTTTGTTTGTTTTTTTAATATAAAAAAAGATATTGCTAAATATTACTGAATCTTAATATTTATGGAATCACCATACTTAAGGATTGCAATGTAAATTTGGCTGTGTGAGATCTAATATGTTTCTGTTTTTGTCAGAATTAACAGTGTACTGTTGCCATTACTCCAAGTTTATACCTGTTTCATCACAGGACCGCTACACTTGCATGAAAATATACAACCAAGGAAGCTTCAACAAGCCTTTTGGCACCTTGTGGATTACTCCTACACAAAGATCTAACTAAAAGAGGACAGAGAAATGTGGGTCACGGTGGGCTCAGGGGGAAACTAGCAAACCTCCTGATTTCTGTGACATTAATCTGGGCTGACTGGGGCTTCATTGCCATGCTCAAGCCCCCCTCCTGTCTGAACCGATAAGAATCAATTCCTTTGTGAATCTGCTGGGGGGCGAAGGAAGAACCTGTGCAGGTTGAGCAGGAGAGAACATTTATAACGGGATGAACAGAGATCAATCTGACATATGTCTACTTTGATGAAGTGTCAATAAAATTCAGCTCCAGGCTCCACATGTCCTGAATATCCTTTAACAAGGAACTAAATTCTTCATGGAGTTGGATTTTGGGCAGTTATTCAGTATAAAGGTGCTAACAGGTGAATTCATCATACCATTTAGTTTGAAAATATTGAATTTTTTTTTTGCTTGTCACATTTATGTGTTTCAGATCATGAAACTAATTTTAATATTAGACATAGATAACCCCAGTAAATACAAAAATAAGTTTTAAAATGTTGATGTCCTTTAATTAAGTTAAAAGAGGCGTCCAAACCTGCCTAGCCCTATGTGAAAAAGTCATTCCCCCCTAAAATCATGAATTAAATTATGATTAACCACATTTTTTTAGAAGCTGAGTTCAATTTCACAAGCTACCACCAGGCTTGATTACTGCCAAACATGTTGAATCAAGAAATCCCTAATAGAACCTCTCTGACAAAATGAAACAGGATAAAAAAAGCAACACATATAAAGAAATTCAAGACAGATGAGAACAAAGTTATTGACTACCAGTCTGGAATGGGTTACAAAGCCATTCCTAAGGCTTGGGCCAATCAAGGTGAGAGCTATTATCCACAAATGGAAAAAACTTGAAACAGTGGTGAACCTTCCCAGGAGTGGCCGGCCTAACAAAGACACTATAAGAGCGCATCGAAGACTCATCAACGGGGTCACAAAAGAACCCAGAATATCTTAAGACCTGCAGGCCTCACTAGACTCAGTTAAGGTCAGTTCAACTTTTTGGAAGGTGTACGTCCCATTACATCTGGTGTTAAACTGACACAGCATTTCAACAAAAGACATCAGTCAAACATGGTGGTGGTAGTGCGATTGTCTGGGGCTGCTTTGCTGGGTCAGGGCCTGGACAACTTTCTGTAATTGGTGAAACCATGTATTCTGCTCTCTACCAGAAAATCCTAAAGGACAATGTCCAGCTAGTAGTTCACAACCTCAAGCTCAAGAGCCCTTGAGTTATTCGGCAGGACAATGATCCGAAACACACCAGCAAGTCCTCCTGATAGTTTTGCAGTGACCAAATCAAAATCTAGACTGAGACCCAATTTAGATACTGTGACATGACATCAAACATGGCATTCATGCTGAAAAACCCTCCAATACGGCTAAATTACACAATTCTGCAAAGAATAGTGGGCCAAAATTCCTCCACAGCAATGTAAAAGACACACTAGCACTTGTCGCAAATGTTTACAGTTGTTGCCACCTAGGGTGGCACAACCAGTTATCAGGCTTAGGAAGCATTACTTTTTCATATAGGACTAAGTAGGTTTGGATGTTTTTTGCCTTTAATATATGAAATCATCATTTAAAAGCTGAATTTTGTATTTACTCTGGTTATCTTTGTCTGACATGTATGCAAAAAGAAAAAAAAAACAGGAAGAGGGCAAATAGCTTTTTTTTATTTTTCATTTTTGCAGTACTGTACATTTAGTATGTTCCCTACACTTTGCAAAACTGCTCAAGCTCTCTCAGGTTGCTCATGGGTGAGGTGCCAACAGCTCTTTGCAAGTCCAGCCACATTCTTGGTTGGATTTAGGGCTGGGCTTAGACAAAACCATTCCAGAACAATCACCTTGGATTTTTCCATGTTTTGCACCGTTCAGTTTACTCTTTACTTTTACAAGCCCTCTAAGGCCAGCTGATGAGAAGCATCCCTACAGCATGATGCTGCCATCACTGTGCTTCACAGTGGGGATGGTGTGTTTGTGATGATATGCAGTGTTTGGTGTCCCCCAAACATAGCATCTTGTCTGATGGCCAAAAAGCACCATTTTTGTTTCATCATACCAAAGAGTTTTCCTCCACTTGACCATGGAGTCTCCTACATACCTTTTGGCAAACAAGATTTAATCTGAGTTTTCTTCAAGAGTGGCTTTCTCTGTGGCAACAGTTGTTGTGTAATGACTCTCTTCCATCTCAGCTGCTGAAGCTCGTAACTCCTTTAGAGTTGTAATAGGTATCTTGCCTCTCTCACTAGTCTCTGCCTTGCCCAGTCACACAATTTGTGAGGATGGCCTGATCTAGATTTACACATGCGCCATATTTCTTCTGTGGATTTAACTGAACTCTGGGTGATGTTCAGTGCCTTTGGAAATGTTCTTGTATCTATCCTTTGACTTATACTTTTCAATAACCTGTTCTCTGAGTTGCTTGGAGTGTTCCTTTGTCTTCATGGTGTAATGGTAGACAGAAATACTTATTAACAGGTGGCTGGATCTTCCAGACACAGATGTCTTGATACTTCAGTCACTTGAGACACATTCACTGCTCTTAGGTGATTCCCCATTTCACTAACTGTGAGACTACAAGCACCAATTGGCTAGACCTCTTTTGTTAAACCTCCAAATTATATTGACCATTATTGATTTGTAAAATCAATAAACAGGTTAATCATCCAAGAGGGTGAATACTTTTTTAGGCACTGTAAGTCCACATACATGTCTTCCTTGTATTGTTTCTTTGCTTTTTTAACAAAAGAACTTTAACAGGCACACATTTAATTAAAACAATTTAATGAGGATCTGAAGCAGACAATTTGACCTGCAAAGTTCACATTATTTCACATAAACAACAGACATATTTTGAAAAATAAATGCAACAGAGTATTGAGACAGATGGTTAAAAATAACAAGGGTCATTTTGATGGCAGTATTCACAATCTACATACTGTATAATAACCATCAATGCCCCCAGCAGTCCATCAAATCAGGTGTAGATATTCCTCCCAGCCTAATTCAAAACACCACCCACATGTATATGATCCTTGTGATCTCTGCTGTAACAATTTCCCACATTAACAGGGACATTTCCATATGAAGTGTTAATATAAAAAACAGACACCACTCACAGTTGAGACATAATTGAAATTCAGCCTACTAAAGGATGGCATTTTCTGCATAAAACACCCAAACACCCACCCTGTAGAGAACAAGCTACTTCACAAGAATTACTTCACATTGAATGGATTTTCTCATCATGAACTGAAAAAAGGAGACAGTGAAAAAATACTTGGGTTCTGACTGCTGGAATGTGCAAAAATATCCCCCCTATGCCATTTGAGCCGGGTCTGTGAGGGTCTGTCCCACTGTCCTACTTCCATTCTTGAGAATCCCCTCAGTGGTAACATGACCCAAGTTTAAAGCTGGTAGTTTTGGGCTTCCTATATCAGTCAAGTCCTCCACTTGAGGCTCTAAGAATGCCACCCTCTTTCCGTTCGCTCGCCGTTCAACTGACTCTACCTCTCTGGGGTCTGAACAAAGGATGATGGCTCGTCCGCCGCACCCTCTCGACCCCCCACGAGAATCCCTGCATCGACAGGGAGTGAGGTAGAGGTAGAGCAGCACAAGTACGATGCTGATGACACAGGAAGCCAGGGTGGTGAATGCTGTGTTGAAGTGCTCTGCACCACTGCGAGGTGTCAAGTCAGGGGTATTGCTTGAGTTACCGACCACCAAAATGACTTCTGGATACTCGATGGGTAAATAGTTGCGCCCACGCCCTGCAACACACCCAAAAGTACCAGAATCTTCCATCAATGCGCCTCGTATTTCAAGACTACCATTGGGAAAAACTCTAAAGTGAGCATTTGGGTCATTGGTTGATGAATTCACCACAGTCCTTGGGGTAACCCAGAACATGACCAACCCTTCCTGGATTGGCAAAGCCAACCCTGGACACGGCACTTGTATCCATTTTCCAGGCTCTAATTGGAAAGTCTTTGCCTCATGAGGCAATTCTGATGCTACCTGTGGACTACATTTGGACCCTGGTCCTAAATCATCAATACATGGGAATTCAAGTCTGAAGTCCACCAGGGGGCGGTACTGTTTCCACATCCAGTACTCAATTAAGGCGAGTAACATGCAATCACAGACTAAAGGGTTTTCCTGTAGATAAATTCCACTTTGCCGGCTGATTGACAGAAGGCTCTGGACGGAAACCTTGGAGAGCCTGTTGTTGGAAAGATCGAGAAAAGTCAGGTTACGAGGTCCCCCAGGTTCTGAGTAAAGCCCAAAGGGGAAATCCACCAGCCTGTTCCCAGAGAGATAGAGCCTCTTCAGGCTTTGAAGATCACTAAAGGTCCCTGGGTTAATCTGGGCAATCTGGTTCCCAAACAGAAGTAGTTCTCTTAGTTCCTTCAGCCCAGTGAAGATGGACGAGTTCAGGACTGTTAGCTCGTTAGAAGAAAGGTCTAGCTGGAGGAGGTGCGGCGTTACCACAAAGGCATTTGCCGCAATTTGGCTTATAGAGTTCCTGCTAAGAATCAGGGTAGTGAGTCGGTCAAACGGTTGGGAAATCCAGTCAAGAGGCAGGTTAGTGATGGCATTGTGGCTTAGGTCTAGCCGTGTGGCGTAGCTCGGGAGGTCAAAGTTGGACACAGACAGATTGCGTCCGCTGCAGGATATAATATCACTGGTACAAAGGCAGTACAGTGGGCAAGCGGCCACAGAGGACAGGAAGCCAAGACACAGAGAGAGCAGAAAGGCTGCCGAGGCAGGGCTCCAACGGCCCCCTCCAGCATCAGTCCTGCACGGGAGGTGTGACACAGCGGGATGCATCCTGGTGTTCCCTCAGGATGGGATCTCAGGTTACCGTCTCACTGGGTGGACACATGTCAGGTTTACAAACCTGCAACAGAGGAAGGCCTTTAATTACCAGAGGATACCCAGAGAGAGAGAGGAATAAATGAAGAGGAATTAATCTATCATTTTACAAAGTTATCAATCAGCTTTTCACAAACAGGAGGTAAAAATCACCAAAGAAAGAACAAAGCGAGAATAGGGACAGGAAATAAACAGAGATCCTTAAATACATATGGATATATTTTCAAATGGGTTATAAGCCAAAACAGTATTATTTATGTCCATGTCTTTTGCTGATAACGAATTGAAAATGAGAAATGGATGTTAGGCCTAATGCTCAATAAAAACACTGTTTGTAATAGGAACCACTTAGTAATTTGCTTACTGACAATATATCAATCTTTTTTGTAGTTTAATCTAAATGGTGAATTGTTTTTTTATCGTATTCAATTTAGGAGCTTTTATATTATTACTAAAAATCAAATATTTACAGCCAATACATTCGCACTAATAATTGGCACAATGTACAAATGTACAATTTGTGGAGTTTTAAGAACCTCCTGCTTCAACCAAATTGTCGTTCTTTTTTCATTCTCATTCTCTTAGAGCCCATTATAAGCGCTTAAGTTCATAAGCCTAGCTAGTTACATTTTTGGCACTTGAGAAGAAAAAATTGTATAATCTTTGTCAAGATTGTGTCATGACGCCACCATACAAACCTGTTGTTTGGAGACTTAATTTTTAATTTGAAAGAAGGGCCAAACTATATTGTTTTGAAGCTGAGTTGGTAATGTGCCAATGCGCAATAGTCACATCGCAGGACGTGCAACTTAGTCATGTGACCTGAAGTTTGATATGAACTAAAATCAGAAGTTTTCTCGTTTTTATGACTTATCTACATTAAAGTCTGTCTGATGTTACCATCAACAGTCAGAGAACTGAGCACTATGCATATAGAGTTTGGGTCTCTCTTGCATGTACCTTCAAGTGATGCTTCTGCTGTCACAGATACACCAGCACGATGCTCTATGCCGAGTCACATGCAGCTCTTTGCCCCTCCCAAGTGGCTCTCTGCAGCTGTGCCAAATTTAATATAAAGGAAACTTTTTTTTTTTCTAACATTACATGAATATTTTTTGTAATGCTATTTTAAGATAATTTTTTGTATATTTTATCCAAAAAATGTAGCTTTTTCATTCACTTCTAACTTTGTTTTTACAAATAGGCCTATTTTATCAACTTAAATACGCGTCATATCGTGCCTCTCTGGCGCAGCGCATACTGGTGATTTCCTGTCTTGGGAACAAAGGTCTGGAAGCAGTCTTGACACAAATGATGCCTGGCGCAGGAGTTTTCTGCTCATCACACAAGTTAAGTTTTGAATACCTGAAATCTGGTTTAGTACAGCAAGAGGGAAGGTCAATATGTGAAAACAATGATCAACTTTGATAAGTCTTATACTAAACCACTGCTTCTGTCGGACTAAAGTGGTGTCAGCGGAGAATGTGAACAGTAATAGCATTATTTACAGCATGAAAAATGAAGACAAGTTCACATTTAACAGCATTAGTCAGGTAAAGACAGAGAGAGGAGGCCAAGGGATTAATAGAGGGCTGTTTGAGCCAAATAAACAGGAAAGCTCACGTTTTAAAATGCTGCTGTGAAGTCGTTATCATTCAGAATATTGATATATTTGATGATTATTTAAATATCTTTGCCGTGCAATTGATGCAAGGTTGGGTACAACTGTGCATTTGCGTTGTAAAAGATACGATTGTTGATGTTTGAGCTGAAAATGTCACGTGCGTTAATGTGGCGCTGTCCACGGTGCTGACATGTGTCACTCACAGAGAGGGAGAAAGGCTGTAAACAGCTGATTCTACTCTCTCAATACAACTTCTGTGTTGATGAAGTCTGTGACCCAGTGATCATGGATGCTATTGTTTATTGATCAGGCCTGAACACGTCTTTCCTACAGCATTCCTGTATGTGACGTAGACAGACAGACAGCAGGATAGAGAGAGGAAATGAAGTGGAAAAGGTTTCATCCATAGTTGAACAGTAGGCTACAACAATATCCTGCATTAACTCTGTCTGACAGCAGGTGTAAGGAGTGTGTTTTGGTTAATAAGGTAATGATCATGATTATATCAGTATCATTAAGGATAAAAATAAATAATCGCTTGCTGATAATATGTACACAGTTGTTTCTATTGTAGTTCTAAATCCATAAATGCATCAAAATGAAAATTATGATTAAAATGCCAAGTAATTATAAAATAATAAAATAACCACTGAGTGGAAAGTTATCAGTGAGATCAAACATATCAATGGATATCCACATACCTTTGCTCAATCAGTGATGTTGATAGACAAAGACTAACTGATCAAATGTGTTTTACAGCTCTTCAAAGATTTTCTGGAAGGGGGTACAGGCAAAAATGGCTCTTTCAACCAAAAAGGTTCCTGACCCCTGCTCTAGGCACACAAATTATACAAGGTTGATTTTAAGTGAGAGTGCTCCTGCTGACAGTAGCAGTTCATCCCAGTGCTTGTTAGTATACAGTACTGCATGGGTGCATCAATTCTCTCAGTGAGCTATGCAGTGCATGAGAGTCACAGCAGCTTGGCATGGTGAGATCTCGTCACAATTAACACCTATGGGTCTGGTTGGGTCAGCTTAATGTAACTTTGAATGTTGGCATATCAGTAACACAATTAACAACTTTATTTTGTTACCTTCATGAAGAAATTAAATTCATGTCCCTGTTAGTAGGGGTGGTTAATAGGGGTGCATGATAACTATCGGGCCAATAATGATCAGGCCGATAACGGGAAATTATTACGTCATTCCGATAAGTCCAATATCATGACAACTAGCCCCGATAACATATATATTTCTGTCAGCACGGCAATGCTGGCGTTTTTCTTTCTCACAAGACTACACATTCCAAAACAGCAGGTGGTGCCGCAGTACACAACCCACTGTTAAGCAACAGAGAAGAAGAGGAAGCAGCCCCTGTGCTAAAATGCTAACAACATGGTGGTGTTATTCAGTATTTACAGGGAAGATAACACGACCGTGTGTGTAGAATTTGCTCTGCAAAGGTCGGAAACAGTAGAAAGAAGTCCTCGACAGATCGTATAAGTGACTTAAGAGTCATCATCCTAATGGCGTTAAAATGAAGTGGCAGCAGCCAATAGCCTCTGCCGCGGGCATTAGGACCGAGTCAACGGCTAATACCAGGCAGAGCGCTGATCGTAAGCAGGCATTGAAAACTGCAGAAACTACAGTATGCCAGAGCCAAAAGGTGCAACGTTATAATAACAAAATCAGTCTAACAGTCTCCTGATCATCGATACTTTCATAGACGTATACCTGCCTGCTCTGTTTGACGTGCTTTCAATCAGTCTGATCGACGTAAGGGACAGAGGTTTAGCCACAGACCACGGTGAACTTTACATTCTTAGCCTATCTCTGATATGACTTATGTCAGTGCATATTTTTAATCTTTATGTAAAACATCAGCTTTCTTTAATTCTGGCTTAAGCAGCAAAAAAAAAAAAAAAAAAAAACAGACCCCCAAATATCTCCATTTGTTAAGCATAACAGCCTGTTATCATTTGGTTTTATGGGGGAAAACCTATGTCAGTTGTTTGTGTATGTTGTACTTCTTACACAAATGTTTACCTAAAAAAAAGTTAACTATAATAACAGTTATAAAGTCAGAATAGTTCTTTGTTTTTTGAAAAACACGAGTGATATTAGTTAAAATTAGTTATAAATGTCTTTGTTCACTACATATTAACCCCTTCTTACCCCCAGATGTGCATAAACACATCAAATAAACTTCCTTTGGTAATTCAACAATTGAAAAAAAAATATCGGTTATAATCGGTTATCAGCCATTGGGAGTAGGAAATCGTGCATCACTAGTGGTTGATATGGAAAAAATATTATATCATAATTTTTTTATGGCTAAGTCATGGGCTTGATTTTTTCACAATTTTAAGTAGGTTAATGACCAGAAACCCAAATTTATACCCCATATATACTAAATGCACAAATACTACGTTTACATGTCAGATTTCTTTTGTCTTTTACTTCAGCCAAAACCTGTTGATCAATGTCTGAAATATTTTAGAATTTGCCATTTCATAGTGGGCATCATCAGGTAAGGGCTTCTGGATTCTATTCTAGTAAATCTAAGCACCAAACATTTATTTTCGTGCATTCTGATCTATTTCATGGAACCAGTGCCTGTGTTTCTGGCTGAGAGGAGACCTCAGGGAAGACCCAGAATATGCTCGAGAGATGACATATCCTGTCTGGTCTGGGAACGCTTCGGGATCCCCAAGCAGGAGTTGGAAAGTGTCGCTGGGGATAGGGACCCCCACAACTCGGCTCCAGATAAGATGAATGAATAGATTTCTGTATTTTCTGCACCACTTCAAAGTCATTTTTTGTGTGTTCTCTCATGTTTTTCAGGCAGTGGTTTTCATTTTAAAGGATGCAGACTATAAATAGAATTCCTACAACTGTAGCTCTGAACATGTAACCTGTTCATATGCAATCTTATATGATTTGAGCTTTGTTTATAGACTGCCCAAATAATATAAACAGAACCTGCAATATGATAAATTTCTGAGACACTTGGTTAGGAAGCAAAGTTGTGACTGTATGTTATCTATACATGATGTTTAATTCTATTTAGAAAAGAGTCAGAAAAATGTTGATTCCTGATATCCGATATATCGGCCAATATATGAAATAAGAACATTGATATACACAGGATATATACTGCACACGGACACAAATTCTTATATTTATATTATCTTTGTTTATTTCACAAAGATGCAACTTAGATGACGTTAAAATGCTGTATTAGTCTTTTGTTAGATAATGGTGGACATAGGAATTAACAGTTGCATTTATCATTGTTTATTCTCGACTCCTGCGTCTACTCTAAGCTGCAAGCACAACTGGTTGACTACAAATCCCACAATGCTTTGCATGTCAAACAAATATGGCTTCCCACTGAAGAAAGTCAAAGTACATGATTGAAAATGGTTTAAAAATGGATAAAAAGATGCTTATAATCGGATGTAACACTGTGGATTTAATCTCCAAAGACCCTGAAAAGTCACCGAAGTTCTGGGCTCGCTACAACAGCGTCCTTTAGAGCTACGGAGACATCGATGGTAGCAAATGAACGGCAAAATGGTCAGCAGAGGAAGAGTAAGTGAAAGAGTAAGTTTCTATGATGTGCAGTTCAAAAGTCGTCAATGTTTTTATAAACTGTGTCAAATAAGAGCTACTAATACTTGAAAAGCACAACGGATCTGTGCCATGTGAGCTCTAAGGATAATATATCGGCTACATATAGGCCGATGTTGAATAATCTGATACGTTATAATCGGCCCGATTAATCGGCCTGCCGATCAATCGGTCTTGCTCTAGTATATATCTGTCGCAATATAAAATCTATTTGGAAATATTGACGTATGGAATACAGCAAAAATCCAATATTGTGCATCCCTACATAGTATGTTTCTGATACCACAGCAATAAGACTACCAGTCCTAGACACCCAATATAAGGCAATGTTTAATTTTCAGTCATCAACTATTGCAGGCAAACTCCTGCAAAATTTCTCAAGTCACAAATATGTCAGCGTCATTTGTAAAAAGTGAGTGAAACTAGCAAGAAGTGAAGGAAACCCTTCAGACTCTTGTTGTTAAAATGCATACAAAGGCCATTCAGTTTCTGTACTTTCTGATACCTCATGTAATGGAAAAAAATAGAGATTTCCTTAGTAACCCGTGGTATTTAGAATGTAACAGCCTGAAACGTTGACAGTGTTTCTGTACAACTTGCAGTATGGAGAGGTTTTCCTGCAAGTTTTTATGATTACAAATTGACCAGAATGGGTGGCTGGGTCTTCTTTTTGTCACTGTGTTATCAAACAGGTTCAATATTCAGAATCATATAAAGGTCTATAATTCAGTTACTATGACAACCAGCTGTTATTTCTTTTCAGAGAAAAATACTGAAGTATGCATCGTGTATCGACTTTCAGCTAAAAATATGGAGATATGATTTTTTTGGTCCGTGTCATCCAGCCCTAAGTCAGAGTAGCACTCTATGAGATCATGTAATGCAGATGAAGGCATTACATGCATGTCTCTAAAAATAAATTATAATCCACTTTCAGATTCAACAGTGATGACCGCTGGCATCATCTGCACATGACAACTGTTAGAGAAACTGCTGGAACAATTGTAACTTAATCCAAATATGTTCAGAATCCACATCCCTACTCTGTATTCCTCACAACACAACAACAGCTGAGCTCTTATCGCTTCAACTCAACAAATTACTGCAGTTAATATTCAGCTTTCTACCATCATTTTTATTTCCAGACAGTTTTTATATTCGACTTACAACTCTTCAATAAAAGTAAAAAATCTGTCTGTTTATGGATCTGTTTTTACCTACACATTATTAATAACGTGAAAGTACTGCTGTTTTCAAATTTCTGTGTCATGTGTTCATGAATAAACTGCCATCAACTGATCCAGTGGTGATTGCTAATTAATCCTGCAATACAGCAGATAAGGTATTGATCCTAGTCGAGGGCTAAAATGATATACCAATTAATGGATCGGTCAATTAAAAGAGCCATAGATACTAGGTCTGCAGGCAGCACTGAAGGGCCCCTGTACCACGGTGCGTGACAAAGGTAGATGCTGAGATGTAGAGGTGATCAGCACAGGATAATTGATCATGCAAAATTCAAAGAAGATTGGACTTTTTATTTTAGAGGTGCCACTGGCATCTTGCACTAGGTAGAGCAAAAAAAAAAAATAAAGACAAAAAAGAAGTTTAAGTTTGGGGTCTGATAACGGCTCGGCCCTATGGTGAAAATTCATTGTTCACACAGCTCTGGGTCTTCAGGTTGTCTCATTTGAGTAAAAAAAATCTAGAGTCAATTAAATGAAATCCCTTGGACAAGTTTGTTCAAATGTGCAAAGTGCCCATCAGTGGAAAAGGCCAAAAACAACTAATTTTGACCTTTAGCTGTTTGTAGTGCATTTTTCTTTTTTTCATGTAATCATGCTACATACAGTGCTTAACAAATTCATTAGACCACCTGTTTTGAAAACTAGAAAACATAGATATTTTAGAAATCTTTCGAAAACTTGTTAAAACTAAAAACATTTTACCATTTTGAACAGGAATGAGGAATTTCAAACTGAATTCACCTTTTATACCCAAATTTAAGCCGGCTTACTGGGCTTTTCTGAGAAGTCAGAAATTAATCAAGCATAACATTCAACCACTAAAATGATTTTTTCTGTTCAGGAATGCAAGTAAATAACTATAATTTGACATATTAATCAAGAAATATTAATGTGCTTTACTATTTTTTTCAGTTTAGTTGTAAATCACTAAATTTGAAAATTCATGGATACCTATAATTATATTTCTGCATTTAAAAATATCATTTGGGTTAAAGAGCTTCTACATATTGGTGTATTAACCATTGCAGAAACAAAAAAAATGATTTTGGTAATTACCAATGCTGTTAATTTAGGGCAGCTGTTGCATAAACCTTACGTTGGGTGGTGGTGTAATAAATTTGTTAAGCACTGTATGTGTACCGATTTTCATGCACATAGGTCTTACCCAAGGCCTTATCTCCCTTTTGGCTCCACCCAGAAGCGACTGTGTGACGAACTTACACTGTTCCCCTACCAGATGACTATTTCCACAGGGGGACCATTTTTGAGGAAAAGAAACTGGACTTTTTACATATGTCAATATTTTAGACAACAAAAAAAATATATTCGGATATCACAAAATCTGCCACGATACGATTTCAATTTGATTCAATAAAGGGGCCTACAATCCATATCAGTCGATTTTATGCACAAATTTCACACAGTTACTGAAACGGAAAACAGTTTCTGCAATTAAATTATTTACAGGTCTCTGTATTTGATAAAAAATCTCTTTAACCAAAAGGACAAAGACCTAACCTGACACTCCAGATGGATGTGTTTCACACATCCATCTGGGAAAGCGTCAATAGGAAACGTTTGAGAAAAGGCAGAGGATTTGAAAAAAACTCGGAGTGTGATTGGATGAACGTCTGTCTGTTGTACCTCTACGGGCCAATCAGAGCACAAAACATGTGACGTAGCTGCTATGGAGCTGCGCCTGCGCAGCTACTGAGGAATAATGAACCATGGCGAATGTAGACATGTCAGTACACGACTTTTGTCGTTTTTTAAAAAGAAAATGGATTCGCCAGTGAAAAACAAGGAAATGGGCATATCCATCTGCTTTGCAAGGTTAACAAAGACCTGCGTTTCACTACAATAACATTTTTTAAATGTTGTAAATATCTCACTTCTTAAAACTAAGACCCCTGATTACCTTTAAATTAGGAACATAACTTTGAACATTTGTGTTAAAACGTGTTGATATTTAAGAGCAAATATTTTCAGTACCAAACATTTTTATTTCCTCACATCCTCAGATCACTCTAAAGCTTCGATATGGACTTTTTCTGCAGCCCTTTATAATGATGATCAAAATTTATTGCCTGTTTAGATTTTTTTCTTGATTTTATTTACACACATGTTGACTTCAACAAATATTTCTGCTCTATATCAGCCCTTCATACTTTACACATAGGCCTATTAATGCGGCAGATCATATATTTGTAGTTAATTTGTAAATTATGAGATTTAAATAAGGTTAAATATGTGGCATATGATGTTATAGTGATGAATTCTTATCATTTTTAATTTGTTGCAACCCTGATTTTAATAAATGGAGAGTTTAGACAAGAGCAAAGTTTTATTTCAAAAGACGATGCGATGAGCAGCCTCATAACAAGAGCGAGGTGGTGGGGGGTATACAGAGAACAGCTGTCCTGCTTGAACCACATTAAGTTTGGACGGCTTAAAGTTTTATTTTATCAATTTAACATGAGACGGCGAATTAAAATCAGTGTATCAAAGGAGACACGCAGCAGCGGACTTTTCCCTCTCTGTTTATCTGGAGTCTGCTGCATGAGACAACGCTCACACTACCTCAGCCATAACAAGTGGAGTGTTTTTTATCCATAACGATCTCATACGGCATCAAAAAAAAACTTTGAGCTACTGCCACTAGTTAGCTAGCTTGCAGCTAGCTTGTTGAGGACACTGCCTGGGGCGGAAACTGTCAACAGGCACGCGGGAGGAATTTCAAAATAAAAGCATAGCTCGAAGCATCAATTTCTATCAATGTTTTGACTTTCCCTCAATCTGACTGGATCATTAATCAACCAATCAATATATCGATATATATCGATGAATCGTTACACCTCTAACCATTATGTGTCAATTGTTGGCAAATTTCCAGAGAACTTGTGAAATTACTTAATAATTATGGGAAAAGTAGCCATTTATTGCAAGAAGAGGAGATACATTTGTTAAAATATTCATCAAACATTTAAATTTACCCAATTTCACAGTAAAACAGAGTAAAATCAAAGGTACTGATGCATGTCCAATAAGGACTTCAGGACTTTTGCCACCATTTCTTTCCAGACACCTAGTCACGACCCACTGAAAACTGCTCCATGACCCACTTTTGGGTCCCGACCCTCCAGTTGAGAACCACTGGTCTAAATCATTCAAAAAGGTTGGCAATATGAGGAAAAAAGTGGGTGGAACAGGTGAGGAGTGAGAAGAAACCCTTGCCCATGCAGCTCCCATCCCCTTTTCCAAATGTTGCTGATGTCTTTATGCAATCAAGGTAGTGCATATAATTTTGCCTGCAATATTAGATGCCTGGAACGTTGCCCAATACTGAATGATTAAAAACAATAAACCGCCAAGCAGCAGCAACAAAATCAGCTGATGACATTGATTTCATTGCAGTGTCCTGACAGCATGTTAGTGATGCGGCAAGAAGCAACAAGATTGGGCGTACTATTTTTGCCCTGTCACTCTGTTCCTACTTCCCTGTTCTTTGTTACTCCATTTGAGAGAGAAAAGAGGGAGATGACAAGGCATCAGGAGCATCTGTCTGGAACATTTCCACAATTTCATTTTACTTTCCTCACTCAACATCTTAGCGTACTTTGAACAGTCTAAATGGATGTGTATTGATAGTATCCATATGTGTTTAAAGTGTTATGCGCTGACCTGTGTCATGCAGAATTAATGTGAAATAGGTTCTTATATTGACGATTTTATTCATTTGATTTACATGATGTTTAACAGTATACAAAAATACGCAAAACATGATAACTATAACCTATGGAAGCTTTTGATGAATAAAAACGAAAAACTACGTTTGACTGAAGATATTAAATATTGCCAATATGGTGGAAATATATGGGTGCAGGAACAATCCTATTGCCACACCAGGTCTACCTGTTTTTCTAAATGTTGCTAATGAATATCTGCAATTTAGACTGTGCAGGACATTGCCTGAAATTTTTATCCTCAAACCAAAAAATTGCCCAATTTTAGTTGTTTAGGACTTCTACTTTTGTTGAGGTGGTATTAAACAAGTACTACTATCATTTATTCGTAACTGTTACTTCAAATACTGCTTAATTTCCAAGAAAAAATCAAGTCTTTATAGAGCTGGCCTTCAATCATCACCAGTCAAAACAATCTTTCTTGTTGTCAACGTATTTGTGCAATTTAGGCAGTGCTAAATAGTTTTTTATTGTGGTTGACGGTGGACTAAGGATAATAAAATATTGCATGGTGTAATATGTTAATTGACACTGTCCAAATTGCACAAAACTGTTAACAACATTTCAACAACAGGGTGAAACTGTGAGGGAGCAGGGAGAAAACCTATTCCCACGCCCGGTCTACCCATTTTTCTAAATGTTGCCAATGTGTTAGTGCAATTTAGACAGTGTGCAGGACGTTGCCTGCAATTTTTTAACAATTAAAATCAGGATATTGACCTTTTATCTTGGTCTATGGCTTCTTTTTTGTTGCTGTGGTATCAAATAAGAATTACAATCATTTGATTGAACAGTTACTACAAAAATGTGGTTTTAAATAAAACAAATCAATTGATAATGAGCTGACCCTCACTCATTGCCAGTTCCTACCACATTTCATGTTGCCAATGTATTTGGGCAATTTAGGCAGTGCTTGCTCTCTATTCTGGCTGAAGGTCATTAAATATTGCCCAGTATAATCTATTTATTGTTTAATCATCCTGTACACTGTCTAATTAGTACAAATTGGTTGTCAACATTTACAAAAGTGGGATGGAACTGGCATGGAAAAGGTTCTTCTCTCACATCTTGCCAGTTTACCTGCTTTTCCAAATGTTGCCAATGAATAAGAGCAACATCAAGCAATTTTTAGAGCTCTATCTTGTCCTCTTATACTCTTTTGTCTTATTGTTTCCTGGAACCACCACTCATCAAAAAAAAAACAGATGATTTGTTTTTAAACATATTGTATGCAACAGTATTAAAAAAAAATGACCTGATCATAATCTAGGGAAGATTGCACTTTACATTTTTGCACACTTTAAAACAGTGGTTCTAAACTGGCCTAGCCATAGGACCCACCACTACTTTTCTGACGTGACATTGTGACCCGAAGTTGTTATATGTTCAGTCACTGGCAATTATTAAATACAAAATTTGGACTTAGAGGCAAACATATGACTGAACAAAGACTGGACAGCACTTTGGGAGGACATGATTGTAAATGCTATCTCAATATTTTCTTCCATGATAAAGTAGATTTTGGTTGTTTTCTTTATAAGATCTCGAGATATGATATTATAATCATGGGAAGGCCAGCACTCCTCAAGATATTTCTATCCAAGATAGCGGGATAAATAAGTCAAATCTCAAGAAAACATCCCTAATGTACTAAATATATACAGTCATGTCTGCCTTGAACTTCCATACATCCTTGATATTTTGTCTGATTTTTTTCCAGGTACCAAATTGTGACCCACCAAAAACAGCTCCAAGGCCCACCTTTGGGTCCTGACTCACCAGTTGAGGATGATTGTTTTAGACAGCAGTTTGCAATTTTTGCAAAACTGCACCATATTGGTTGTTTAGGACTTCTATCTCTGTTGCTGCGGTGTAAAACGGGTATTAATATTGTTTGATTATTACTGAATTCATACCAAAGTTCAAAATTTGGGTATTTGACATTTTTTCATTCATAACAGAACAATTTTGAGGTATTTCACGTGTATCACCATTTAACTAAAAAAACATCAAGATGTGATTTTTGGTCCATGTTGCCCCACCCTACCTTGTTGCCTAACCAGTTAATTTTTACTTGGGAAAACGACTACAAAGTGCTGAAATGCATAAAAGTGCTGGTAAATCTGATTGAAATGAGACAACACGGTTCAGGTACGTGAAAAAAATGAAAACTTGTGCAGGACCTTATCTGTTTTATCTCTGTAAGTCTACTCTGCCATTTCCTGTCATATTCCCGCGCATTATCTGCTCCTGTAATGCGATAACTGGCAGCTTTTTATGACTTTTAAGCAGGAACAACAAAACAAAACAGCATATAGCCGCCAGCTCACCTTGACGCCCCCACAGCTGCCTCTTCAAACCAGCAGCTCGTCTGCCTTTAGCTTCATATCCAGACGGAATACAGGACCGAGTCCCGTATTTTCATCCAAATATCCTAAAGGTAACTTAAACCGCTCTTTTCGGAGTTCTTCCTCTTTGTTTTCGACCGTAGAGATCCTCCCGGAGTGAGAGGAGGAAACGGAGGCTGCTGTCGAACTGTTCACCTGCAGGTCGGGTTGCATGTGTCGGTGGGAGGGGTCGTCCTGAGAATAAAAAGGGAACACGACGGCAGCTGATTTACTGGCAGAGGAAAGAGGAGAAAAAAGAGAGAAGGCGAGGTGGGAGAGGGCGCAGCATCAGCAGCACAGCCCCTAATGCCTAAAGCCTAATGTCGCTGAGCTTTTTGTCAGACCATGATTGGATTTATTTTTCCTCCTCTCTGGCGTTTTTTGGTGAAAATAAGTTATAAGCTGCATTATGAAACTGCCTGTCTGAGAGAGGCTCACACAGTTTCGAACCTGCTGTACTCAAAACTTCGTCATTAAAATGCAGAGGAAACAGCAGAGAATGGGCATTTTTCCACAGAGAGCCTGTTGCTTTGAGAAGGAAATGCAACACCATCGTTCGCCTCACATAGAAATTACTGCAAAAGCAAAGAGATTTCTTGTAGGTAAAAAATATATATATACAAATAAATAAATCTGTAGTTCAAAGATACAGATACCCCCCATGATGGCAACATGATAACAGATATTCAGAAATAAACCCTGAAATATGACGTTGGAATAGGGATTCAGACTCTTGGCATTGCTTGAAATTTTGCTCAGGTTCCTCTCCTGTCTGACATCCCTGAAGAGACCTGAAAATGGTTGTCCATTGATGGCCTCCATCCAACCTGACTGATCTTGAGAGGATACGCAAAGAAGAAAGGTAGAAAATTCCCCAGTCCAGTTGTGCAAAGCTTTTTGCATCATATTCAAAGAGACTTGAGGTATTTCAAGTAGGGTTTGAGTACTTACGTTGATGGGATATTTCAGTTTTTTTCTTTTTCATACATTTGCAAAATTATTTTTTAAAAAAATCTGTTGCACTTTGTAGTGATGGGAAGTTCGGCTCTTTTCAGAGATCCAACTCTTTTGGCTCGGCTCCTAAAGAAGAGCCGGCTCTTTTGACTCCCGAACGGCTCTTTATTTAGGATCTTTTGTAGCCCTATATTTTACCTTAATTTCGCAAAAAATAATGGTTAGTGTGTTGAAAACTCTTTTGCATTCAGTGTTTTTATGAGAAGCCTTATAATTGCCTAATTTTGTGTGTTTATTCTGTTACAAAACCATTCTTAGGTTTAGCATTTAAAGTCCACTGGTTAGGGTTAGAATTAATGCCTGGCGGATGTAGACGCTTTTGCACATGTGCAGTACAAATCGTGTTTCTGGGACGGATCGAGTAGCGCCAACCCCCTCTCTGTTTTCACGTAATGGTATAATCCTTTATCCTCACATGTGATTGGCTGCATGGCTGCCATGCTGGCCAATCAAACAAAGTTCTGAGCAAAGCTGGGGCTGAGCACTATGAGAGCTAAGCGGCAAAAGAAAAAAAAAAACTGGGAGCCGGCTCTCACTCTATGCGAGCCGGCTCTTCTGATTCACTACAAAGCATCCGCTCTCAGAGCCGATGCTTTTGCTCATGACCCATCACTAGCACTTCGTAACAATGGGGTACTGAGTGTAAGTTGGACAATCTGTGGTAAAGTCCTCTCCAGGATGCCCTTCCAGTTGACCAAACCTGATAGTGTGCACTCTTGGTTGCCCTGCCACTTGACCAAGCCTGATAAAGAGCCTTCTTGTGTGCCCTTCCGGTGGACCAAACCTGATAAAGTGTCCATGTGGTTGTCCTTCCAGTTGACCAAGCCTGATAAAGTGCCCATTTGGTTGCCCTTCTAGCTGACCAAACCTGATAAGGTGCCCTCTTGGTTGCCTTCCCAGTTGACCGAACCTGAGAAAGTGCCCTCTTGCTTGTCCTTCCAGCTGACCAAACCTGACAACGAGCCCTCTTGTGTGCCCTTCCAGTTTACCAAACCTAATAAAGAGCCCTCTTGGTTGTTCTTCTAATTGACCAAACCTGATAAAGTGCCCTTCTTGGTGGCCCTTCCAGCTGATAAAACCTGATAATGTTCTTTTTTGCTGCCTTTTCACATGACAAAATTTGAGAA
Organism: Cheilinus undulatus; assembly: GCF_018320785.1. Classification (NCBI taxonomy): domain Eukaryota; kingdom Metazoa; phylum Chordata; class Actinopteri; order Labriformes; family Labridae; genus Cheilinus; species Cheilinus undulatus. The sequence continues at coordinate 11,975,230 of NC_054887.1, forward strand.
AGTTCCCTATGTGGTACCCTTACATTTGACAAAAAATCATAAAGTGCCCTTTTGGTGCCCTTCCATCAGATGAAATGATAAATAGATATGGTGGGAAGTTTGTTTTTTTGTTTTTAAAGGAAGCTGAGGGTCTCTGGTAAGTCAAAGTGCCTAGTCGGTTCCCCTTACAGTTGACCAAACCTGATAAGGTGCCCTTCTTGGTGGCCCTTCCAGCTGATAAAACCTGATAGTGTCCTATTTTGCTGCCTTTTCACATGACAAAATATGAGAAAGTTCCCTTCATGGTACCCTTACATTTGACAAATTCATGAAGTTCCCTTTTGGTGCCCTTCCACCAGATGACATGATAACGTGATCAGGTGGGTAGTTTGTTTTTTGTTTTTAAAGGAAGCTGAGAGTCTCTGGTAAAGGCCAACTTCCTTTTCAGCTTTAGAGCACGCCCCAATTAACATACACATGTACAGATAGATCAGTTATGAACTTTGACCTGTAGTGCATTAATGATGTTTTCTATTGATTAAAATAACATCAGCCTACGCAACAACATTGATTAACATAGAATACAGACAAATCAGTGTTGCAAGCATGGTGCATTGTTTGGTCTTTCAAATGTTAAAAAAATTCGAATTATATGAACCATGATTGATTTCTAAAATCTCAGACTAATCAGTTAGGGCTGTGTATTCATTCATGTAAATTTACTGTCCTTATCTATTTAAACAGTTCATATATTACTCTAGTAAGTTGACAGCTGATAACCCCTGCAGAGATAGAAAAGCCTGCTCACAGTATACTACAGCATTCTGCTGCTAATGGTGGCTTGGCATGGACAATTTGGTTTAATTAGAGTTAACATCGGTGCAATTAAACATCTGTGACCTTGACGATGTCGTTTTCATTTACTCTAACAGAGCCACGGCGTCACTGTTGCTGGGTTGCAGTGTTGTAGAAGGTCTATTCAAGAGGGAAATAAGTAAACAAACACGGCTGCAGCACAAAAACTCTCTCCATCTCTCTTTTTAATTTTACTGTAAAAGAAGAGAAGCATTTCAGGATGTGCTTACTGATGCAGAATATTTCAGACTGCTTTCAGCTGAGCTCTGCAAAGGGTTTACATAATCCCCCTCATTTTCAATATACTTTTAGCTGCATTGTGCTAGGATACAACATTTTTAAGCTTCCTTTTTCACTTAATCATGCCATGTGTTCACCTTCAAAATGACACGAGACTTCTATGTTCTAAAGTGCTTCAGATTTGTGCTGCAGAAGCAGTTTATCTCCCTGTTTGTTTGCCTGGTTTCTCTCAAATCACATGAAAGTATTCTTCCTCCTAATCACTTCGTCAAGGTTGTGAGCTGTGAGCTTGAAGCTCTGCCGGTTGGTTTTTCCTTTCATCCTTTTGCTTTCTTGTTCGATCTTGTAGATCCTCACACAAGCAGCCAGTTCAATACCTTGCAAAAGAAAAAGAGAAGAATCGATGAAAACCTCATTTTTAAAGATGAGTCCGCTCAGTTAGCATAAAGAGAAGTGAGAATGAGCATCATCGTCTCATAATCCTGATGTCTAATCACAATGTATTTGTAATTATGAGGTTTCCACCTAGGACACAGTGACAGGCAAATTGCTGTATGTTTCCATGGCGTCGACCATCAAAGGCGAAGACCTCTGGGAAATCTGCAGTAGTGTCCATCGTGACTCCAGGATCACACAGTCATGTTCTTGATATTCATAGAATGAGTGGACTCAAATTTGTGTAATTCCTTCCTCATTTCAGATAACTCTCTGTTCTGGATAATGAGAAGAAGTGATGAACCACTGAGGGACAATTAGGCCGGGGCCAACTCTAAAAATACACCTCTAAAGAATCTGGTAGCTTGTAGCTTTCACTCCCAGCATCCACTTGTGTTAGCCAGCCTTATCTGCTACTTAAAGGCATGTAATTGCATCTGTTTGGCATCCCAGGTGTGAAATAGTCCCTCATTATATGGATGGAAGGAACATCAGCAGGGTGCTGAGAGCAGGATGAAGAGAACAGCTGAAAGGGATGCATCTTGACAGTTTGGAATTCAACTGAATTTCGCAAGCTATCAATCCGTCCATCTGCTGCTTTAAACAATAATTATGTTAAAAAACTACCTGGACTAGTTAGGTAACAGCTTCAAGAGCTTTTAAAGAAAGAGAAACTGCCAGAAAGTCCCCATTGGACACTTAAAAATTTACTGACTTATTTTGCAAAAGGTACTTCATTTTTGTGTTTTTCCACCTGAACCAAGACTTTCAAGTACATGTGAAATGAAACAGCCAGTGAAAGAACAAAGATGTCGTCAACCTTGAGACAATGTCAAGCTTGATTGCAATACTCTTGTCCAGGTCTTTTCACCCTATAGGTAATACACCTGGAGACCACCAGTGGTTTTCAGGCCCTTGGGACATCCACAGCATAACCATGGGCTTGTGGCAACCTTTCTACCCCCACCTTAGGTTGTGCTTACATACCACATTCTCCCTTTCGGAGCCCTTAAGGTGTGGACTTTGATATTTTTTCTACAGATTATTTCACCCATGCCCTTGGTAATATGCAAGGACATCCAGAGCACGACTGGGGTTGTGTCAACCCTCCTTCCTGTCCAATGGTGCAGGAATTATGAGGCTTACTTGCTGCAAAAAAGCCTTACTTTAGCCTCAATTTTTGGCCTAAGCATGCCCAAGAGTTCTGCACAGAATATATGTATATATGAATGAGAGTGATATACACTAAAAATGACTGTAATTGACACTTATTATGTGTGAACGTCTGTCGTCTGTAGCTTCTTGAACATGAAGAAACTATAGGCAAAGTGCATTGTTCACTCATAATAATTATAATGTTCGCCTTGTTCTCTTGAAACTAGAGTTGGTCCGATTCCGATACCAGTATCAGAAATATATATCCGATACTGCTTAAAATTACACATATTGTTATCAGCGAGTAAATGCACCAAGCCGATACCATTTGGTTTAACTTTATATTTTGCTTCGTTTAGCCATGCTAAATGTTAGCACTATAAACCAGAAATCAATGCTTCTTCACTGCCAGAAAGCACTGCATGCTGCCGTTTTTCGAGCAGCAAAGAAGAACCAAAGGACCCACTGCAGCAGCAAAGAATAGTGGCTGTGGGACATTTTTTCTGTAATGGTTAAAACGCCCTCCAGACTGGCGCTGTCGACCACAACAAGAAATGACACAATTTATTAAAAGTTAAGTAACTTTTGAACCATAAATTGTTGCTTCTTGTTTTTCCTCTCGAAGCTAGCCATTGTGCCCTCCCATTGATGCTATTGATGCCTTTGAATCCTGTTGGCAGTATTTTAGTGAGCCTGGAGGTGACTTTTGGGGACTTGAATGATTAAATCCACACCAGTAAACCCAATATTGAACTTTTTTTTTCCATTTGAATCCAATTATAATTATTTATTACCACTAGCTTGAAAACTAACCATCAAATTGTTTACCCTTTGTGGGGATCTGTCAGCCAATGGCAGGCTGTTCCGTACTCATGCCATGCTGCTTGAATAAGCATAATGGAGAGGGCAATAGATGATGCAGCCCCCTGTATGATTGTTATTTTAATATTTAGCAGTAAAACTCAAAAATCACACATCATGATTCTATTGTTGAGCCATGTTTTGAGTCAAATATAGGTCTAAAATGATTTGCTAGTCTGCACAGTCAAGTCCAGAATCGAATCGGAACTCGGTATCGGCCGATAACCAATACCTTTGTATTGGAATTGGTATCGGGAAGAGAAAAATGGCAGCAGAACATCTCTACTTAAACCATTTCTGTGTAGCTTTGGCTGTATGCTTTGGGTCATTGTCTTGCAGGAAAAATTAATCTTCTCCCAGGCAGTAGTGCCTCTGCAGACTGAGTAAGATTGTGCTCCTGGATTGTCCTTTGTTTCGCCGCATTCATTTTACCCTCTACTGAGAAGCATCCCCACAGCATGATGCTGCCACCACCATGCTTCACAGTGAGGATGGTGTGATTTTGGTGATGGACAGTGTTTCGTGTCTAGCAAGAATTTTGCCTGATGGACAAAAAAGCACAATTTTGGTTTATAGGTGTCTTGGTGGTCTCTCTCGCTAGTCTCCTTCTTGCAGGGTCACTCAGTTTGTGAGGTCGGACTAATCTAGGCAGATTTAAACAGGTGCCATATTCCTTACATTTCTTGATGATGGATGCCTTTGAAATTTTTTTGTATCCATCCCCTGACTTCTGCTTTTCAATGACCTTTTCTCTGAGTTGCTTGTAGTGTTCTTTTGTCTTCATGGTGTAATGGTAGCCAGGAATACTGATTAACCAGCGACTAGACCTTCCAGACACAGATGTCTTTGTACTGCAATCACTTGAGACACATTCACTGCGATCAGGTGATTCCTAATAGTGAGACTACTGGCACCAACTGGTTGGACCTCTGTTGAATTAGGTCAGTCGCTCTAAAGGGAATGAATATTTATGCTGTCAGTTCATTTACATAACTCATTTCTTCTTTAATTTGAAATATTCTGTAGATTTTTTATCCTACAAATTGTTGTCAGAAAAGCCAAATTATATGACCATGATTGATTTTCAAGATCAATTAAAGGGTAAAAGGGGGTGAATACTTTTTATAGACACTGTATATGTATATATATTTGTCTTGCAATGACTTCATTAGTTTTCATCCTTGCCTCAGAGAACAAAAGAAGAAGACCTGATCCACCCTTGACATTTATATTCCATTAGGACTGCACAGTGTGTTTTGCAGCAGTAGGTCTTCCATACCAAAACACCCAGAGGTTTAGAGGTCACATTAGTTGGCCTTCAATGGCCACACTTTAATGGGACGACATGGTGCCGTTGAGTTTTTATCTAACCTACACATCTCAGCCTGAGAATGTGTCAGCGTTGCATTTAGAGCAGCTGCTATTTAAAAAAAAATCCAATTTTGTTGTGAATGTTCCGTTTCTATTTACCACAGAGGTTCCCAGCCATTAAGTACACATCCCCGAGCTTTAACTGTCTCCATTCGCAGCACTTGAACTTTAAGGACTGAATATGCCAAAGTGACCTGTGGTTTTAAACACCGGGTGAGAATGAATAAAACCATTGATGGAGAGAGAAATCCATCCATCCGTTGTCTGAGTGCAAACACTCAGGATGGAGTTCAGCAGCACACCATTAAGCACATCGTCATGTGTCATTTCACAATGTTTCCATTTGAAAGCTAACATGAAATTATTCTCACAGAGGGGTTACTTTACTTTAGATTTACATTTACAAATACCAGAGGTGGGCACAGTTAATCAAAAATTGAACATCCTTAACCACTGATCCGTTAACAGGCATACTAAACATAGAACTGCACTGTAATGTTCATGATTCAAAATGAGTTCTGCATTACTTAAAATAATTCAAACGCCAGAGAAATCCTCAATTTTAGTTGTGCATGAATCCATGTAATTTGTATCTCCATCCTCCCATCCAAGCCCTACAATCCCGTGAAGGTTTCAGCCCACTAGACATTTCCAGGTCAAGGAGACATGCCTGTTTAGCTCTGCCCACCTCTGCTGCTTACTTATGCTTTGGAACTGAGGACTCTGTTTAATCACAAATGCACTCAAGATGTTGTAAAATAGAAATCACCATTTCGGATTTATTGACTGATTGCACTTAACTGGGGAGAAAAACTGTTAAAAAGTTACCTTCCTGATTTGCACTGTAAGCCATTTGCATATCATTCAGACAGAAGCAGACTCAGGTTGACAAGCAATCTGCTGAAGATGTGTTGAGGCTGTAGAGGGATGGAAAGACATAAGATTTAGGAAATTAGAAATTAGAGAAGGATGCAGAAAATGAAGGAGCGTTGCAGATTAAGAGCGGAGGGAGATATACATGGAAAGACAGAAACTGAGATGCAGAAAATAGAGAAGAGGAAGATTCAGAAAAAGAGAATAGGTCGATGTAGAAAGAAGGAAGGAGCTACAGAAAAGGGAGAAATGGAGATGCAGTAAAAGAAAGCAAATTGTAAAGACAGAAAATAAAGATGGAGAATAAGAAAGTAGGGAGAGGTTAAAAGAAGAAGAAGAAGGAGATACAAAAGACAAGAGGGAGGAGGGAGATGCAGAAATGGAGAAATGAAGATGCATTAAAAGAGAAGACTTAAATGCAGAAAAGGAAACTGTATGCAAAGACAAAAGAGAGATGCAGAAAAAGTAGAATGCTAGAAGAGGAAGATGCAGAAAAAGAGAAAAGAGGGAGATTTGGAAATAGAGAAATGGAGATGCAGGAGGAACATAGAGGAAGATGCAGAAAATGAAGGAGGGGTGCAGGAAAAAGAGAAGAGGAAGATTCAAAAAGAGTAAAAAGAAGATGCAGAGTCGAGGGAGATGCAAAAAAAATAGAGGCGAATGCAGAAAAAGTAGAAAATCAGAGGAGGAGATGCAGAAAAACACCTGAGAAGCTAGCTCCTTAACAAATATGGACTTTTTGTTACATTATTTCACCAATAGCCTTGTATGGAGTGAGATTTCAGTCCATTTAGTAGATTAAAATTTGAAACATGAGAGAAACACCTAATGGGGGCCCTTCAAACCAAGTTCTATATCGAGGAGTTCCCCGATAGCAATGAGTCCAAAAAATCAACGGACTTAAATAGATTTTTTTTAAAAACACAATAACTGTAATAATAACACTGGAAAATACAAAAAAGTCCCTAAGTCAACTAAGTTGCTAGAATATAAGATGGCAGAATATTGCCATGCTGTCTGCAACATAAAAGCTCCAAATCAAATTATATCAATTGTTCTGTGCTATTTAGGTGGCAGTATGATTGTGTTCATGCAAAGGAAGCACTATTGAACTGGAGTGAGTTGATATGCAGAAACACAAAAGAGGGAGATGCAGGAAAAGAGAGAGGGAGATGCCGGTATGACAGTAAGGGGATAAAACCATCCTGCATATTTCCCAGCTGCTTGTGACTCTCAGCAGTCTGCTCCAAAGTGAGCTGCTTTTAATGAAGACCATTCCACCACTAGAGAGAAGTTACAGGGCTGTAGATGAGCAGGATATACATATGAATGAAAAAAAATTAATCCTACGCTTCTCACAGTGCAGTAGAACAGCCTTTTCATTAGCTCTCCCTGTCCTGTCTGCTTTGTGTGAATTCCTCTCACACTCCTTAAAAGCCATTTTACACTGAAGGTTCTCAGCTAGAAAGGTTATAGCAAGGAGTCAATTCTACATTTTTAATTATTCTTTTGAGCATAATGAACACATTGTGTAACAGTCTTCAATACTATGGTGTATTACCAGTGACTAATATAAAGACAATAACGTTTGAAAATGGTGGATTGCCTCTTCGAAGGTTAAGTTTGGCTCATAGCTGAATGAGGTTAAAAAAAAAAAGGGGTGGGAGTGGCAAGTGGGCCAATTTTTGGATTAATTTATTGTTACTCAACTCACAGTCCTGAATAACTTCTCATTTTGTTTTTATTTTATGACTGAGACTGAAATTATGACCTCTAAAATTCAGTTTTAGACATTTTAATGGTGTTATATTGTTCTGAAATTTAGCTTTTTAAATTTTATTCTCTTTAAAAAATTAAAATTGCCTGCCCTCCTTCACTGTCACAGAAATGTGAAAAGATACAAAGTCCCAAAATTATGAGATGTGAATCAAAATTACTTGATATTATTATGCTAAACTATGAGATACAGTACCATAGGATGTGATTACCATAGAATACCATAGGATATGATTGGGAATTATGCCATAAAACATGATTTCATATGATGCAGTTTATGTTGCTGATCACAAAAAAATTGGATAAAATACCATACCATACTGTACCATACTAGATGTGATACAATATGATCCTACACAATTTGATACAATAGTGTGCAATGTCATGGAATACGATAGGACACAATACAATATGATATGATGGGATGCTATATGATATGATACAATATGATACGATACAATACAATATGAGACTAGACCATACGATACAATGTGATATGATAGACTACAATAAAATGCAATGCAATACAAAACAATAAGATGTGATGTAATAGGAAACAATACAATACAATGTGATATGATACCAAACTATTGTGTATGATGCAATAAGGAAAGATACAATACAATATGATGATACATTATGGTGTTATATGATACAATACAATACAAAGCAATACAAAATGATAAGATGTGGTGTAATATGATATGAAAAGATATGATATATACTATATGATGCAGTTATATAAATTATAATTCAACTTGGTTTGATACGAATCAATACGATACAGGACTAGACCATAGGATACGATGTGATATGATAGGATACAATAAAATATAATATGAAACAATATGATACAATGTGTTGTGATGCTGGGCAATACCATATGATGCAATATGACTGGATACTATTCAAAAGGATACGATACAATACAGTATGATATGATATTTTACAAACAATACGATACAACATGATGCTGTAGGATACAAGACTAGAGGAGACAATTCAAGATGATACAACATGATACATACTACGGTATATGATGGGATATGATAATATATGATACAATCCAATGCGATAAAAGACTAGACCATGCGATATGATGTGATATGATAGGATACAATACAATATTATATGATAAAATACAATGCAATACAATAGGATACAAAACGATAAGATGCGCTGTATTATGATAAGATACAATGGGATATAATATGATAGTAGATCATACAAGATAACACATGGCAATATGATACTTTATGATGTGATTCTGTATGATGCAACACACTACAATACAATGCAATAAGATGTGATGTAATTTATGATACAATACAATGCAATACCATACAATACAATACTTGAAAATGATACAAAATAATGCGAAATGATACAATATAAGCAACGATACAGTAAAAAAACAACACCACTAAACAATGTGGTAGGCATATGATACAAAGTACAGTACAAATAATAGGATACAATACAATATGAAAAGATATTCTTTCATTCATTTAACCTTTATTTAATCTCAAGATGCCATTGAGAGCATGCTCACATTTACAATTACATCGAGAGTACATTAAAACAATATATGCAAGACAATAAATAAGCAAGGAGAAAGAAACACAGATGCAAATTGATATAGATACTTGAGAATAAGAGAATAAGATATGATACGATTTGATACGATACAGTCTGCCTACCAAATGATTTGATATGATACTGTGGGCCCTAAACATAATACAGTAATACATATATGACATGATACAAAATGATCCTATATGATACAACACGATACAACCAGCAATACACAGTAAGATATGGCAATATGATATGGCAATATGCAACACGGTAGGCCCATATGATACCAGATATTTGATGATTTGATACAATGCAGTCAACTTTCAGTACAGTGTAATATAACTCTATGGTAAGCCTACGATACGCTAAGGTATGATGCAAATAGGCCTATGATAGGATAGATAATATTAGATGTCTGCAGGACTAAGTCATAAGTGAGATCAGTCATTTCTAAACTGATCAACCCCATGGAAAAAAAAACAATTTTCTGTAAAGATTAGGGATCATACCCAATGTTTCAAGAAACATTCTTATGATAAATTCTGCATGAACATCCATCTAGAGCTTTAGCCTGCCACACTACTCTCCATTCCCAGCAATTCCAAACCAACGTTTTCACTTCCTGCCCCCATGTGACTGTCGTGTGCCATGGATCATGTGACTGTAGGCATAAACTAGTCTTGGTTCTTATTATCTTGTAGAGGATAGAATCAAAGCGTGTTTTAAATGTGTTAACCATCAGATAATGGTTCGTAATTTAACCAGTCATATTATGGATAGGGTGTTCCTGCCTATGAGCACTGGGTGCAGCCATAGCAGTGGCACTAATGCAGACTAAAGATCTGTAAGAAGCAGCTGTGTGTAGGACTCCCAAAGGTAAGTTAGGTCATGAGTGGAGTGGACAATGGTGTCACCTGTCACAGGGCCCATGACAGGAGGGATCCAGAGGATTTAAGACAATACAGTCCAGGACCAACTGCAGGGCCTTGTTAAAGGTCCAAATATAATTTAACATAAATACTTGAGCTCCAAAGGCATGCTTATCCAACTATAGCAACATTTACGAATGCAGCCTCATAAAGAAGATTTTGTATCTGTGGAAATATCTCTGCTGAAACAAACAAAAACTATTAATAGATGGATACATTTAACAGTAATGTGAGGAAAACAAGAAAGAAACCAACAGCCAAAGCAGCTGTTCTAAACTGGTGGGTCAGGACTCAAAAGTGGGTTTCTAGGCTGTTTTTAGTGGGTGGTGTATGAAAAAAGTGTCAAAAAGTCTGTTATGTATGGACGTTCTAAGGTAATGCACATCTATATATTATGCTGTGATAACGAGTACATCTTCAGTGCCAATAAAAAGTATTCACCAACTTTGATCTTTTACCCTTTTACTGATTTTATGTATCAATCATGGTCAATATAATTTGGCTTTTTCTATTAGTATTCATGGCTACCATTACACCATAAATACAAAAGAACACTCCAAATAATTCAAAAGGTTACTAGAAGATTAAAGACAAGAAGGTGAATGTTCTGGAGTGGCCGAGTCAAAGCCCAGACCTCAATCCAACATCAATAAAGCGTAAAATTTACAGTGGACAAAATAATATACCTCTTTAAAATCCTTCCTCACATACATTCTGTCGTGAATATAGATCTATAAAGAAGATATTTCCTTTACCTCCACCAGTAAGCATATATCTTTCATAACAGAGGATGATGTAACACCCTCTTGTATGTTTGAGCTCTTTGTTGACTTCAGCGCTCACAGCTGTGCTGCCTATAGAGCCTCAATGTTATGTCTGTATTCATACATCAAACGCTGCTGTTTTACACTAAAAACACAGATGTTATGACCTCCTCAGCTCAACTGCTGCCTCCCTCCTCCTACCTGTGAGTGAGTGTGGCTAACAGAACGTGTGGGTTTAAATAATGCATGTAGCAACATTGCAGGACCCTTGTGGCATTAAAAACAGCTTTGTAGTAATGGAGTGTCTAAAGCAGCATTTTGACAGTGAGTGATAAGGAATAACAATTTCACTGCAGCACTGAGGGGTTGTTGATAAGTGGTTTTAATTTGATTTAGTATCTAATTTAATCCAAACATTAAAATAAAAAGCTCACAGCACTGTTTGACTCATAAAACCCTCACAATGATTGACTACAAAAGCTGCTGTGGCGTAGCAACCACGAGAAAGCTGCTTTTCATGTGATCTCTGACCCTTTTTTAGGTTCACGAGGAGGCCCCTCGAGCGTAACCCTAAACCAAGGTGTTAAAAGTTCAACCCAACACCCACCGTCAGTGTTATTTACTGTATGAAACTGTGTCAACAGCAAAGACAGACAGGTCCTGTGACATCTCAAGTGACTGTTGTCCATGCCTTCACATGAGCGTCTTTATAATCAGAGCGTAGCTCAGTTGCAGATTATGAATGTTAACAACAGATATGAAGAAGGGTCATGGTGTTAAAAATTGTAAGCTGCTAAAAATAACAGCTATGATATCATTAACACTCATTGACACTGTCAGATTTAATCATGTTTGTAAGTCCCATGATGCCATGACACAAACATGAGGTGGATAATTGTATTGCATGTTTGTACAACTCCAAAGCTGATGTAACCAACAAGGGTTGAATCATAAAGGCTGAATATCAAACTAGGGTTTCTTGACTGTCTGATTGGTATAAGTCTTATAAGCAAAGTTAAATATGAGCCCAATGACCTTGACCTTTCACGTCCAAAATCTAACCAGTTACAGGGTTACTCTGATGACCACTCAAGAGTCCCAGAGTGTCAGAAAATAGAACTTTGACTTAGAAAGCATCTTAGCCCTAACCTTGCAAAGAAGATGGATAAGCCCATTTCCTTGTTTTTCACTGGCAAATCCATCTTGCAAAGCTCCCATCTGAACCATCTGAACCGTTTGAGCCCGGTTAGAAAGTGACAGGACCAATCAGCGACGAGGGGGAGTACTTTCAGGCGCAGCAGAGTCGTGACATAAACAAGCAGCAGCAAGAGGCCGATGCAACATTTCTTCATTAAAATAAGAACAAAGAACAGCAGTGAGTTGTTTTCTTTTCAAAAACAGCAAAAATCGAGTACTTACATGTCTATAGTCGCCATGTTTCGCGTTATTCCTTGTAGCTGCGCACGTGCAGCTCGATAGCAGCTACGTCACGTTTTGTTGCTCTTATTGGCCCATAGAGATGTGACAGACAGAACGTTCATCCAATCACACTCCAATTTTTTTTAAAGCCTCTGTCTTTTCTCAAACGTTTTCTGTTGAAGCTTTCCCAGAAGGATGTGTGACATAAATCCATCCGACGTGTCAGGTTACCTTAGCCCTGCTCAAAGTGAAATATCCTGCATTGTCTCTTAAGCCGGGCATAAACTGTGCGATTTCAAACAGACCATATCACAACGGCAGAATGTAACCTCATACTGGGCGTCTGAATAGCTTACGAAGCACGACCATCGTGCACGATTTATGTGCTCACACTCTATGGTCCGATGGTCGTGCCCGACCTGAGTGCTCACATTTTGCAAGTGAATTTGGAACAGACTCTGACAGAAATCCACAGTTTCCTTTTTAAAAAGTGTCACACACTGTGGATGGAGAGTTTCCAGTCGTATTATCTCTCTTCTGCTTTCTCTCTCTATCCCCCACACACACACAGCATCACCATCTGAGTCAGCTGCACATCAGCGGGTAACAATATTTGTCTGTTTGCGTTTCTGCTATGATTAAGGGAGTGTCTGGAGTTGTGCAACCAAAATTTCAAACATGCCAGAAATCCATCCGACCAGTCAAGAGCAGCTCGCCGGGTCGTAGTCAGACCGTGGTCAGTCATCGTACCCTCATGTACACAGCACGACAAATAACGCTCAATCCAACTGAAAGTCAGCCCGACTTAAAAGTGAGCTGTGCAAGTCAAAATTCGTAGCTGAATCGGACGAAAATCACACAGTGTATACCCGACTTTACTGCATCTCAAATACTTTAAGAAAGCTCATTGTGGTAAAAGCCTCACCTCATATGCTCCCATGACACTATTAAATTATTATTTAATTATTATTATTTAATTATTATTATTATTATAATTCTATTAATTACTAATTTTCAGGGGTAGAGAGTATCTAATCACACTTACTCAAATTACTATAATTCAGTAGTTTTGGGGGGGTACTTGCATTTTTTTAAAACATTTTAAAAATCAGCAGTTTTACTTCTTATTAAATAAATTTTAACCAGAGTAACTCTACTTTTACTTGGTGTGGCAAGGCACGCTGGTGGGCCTTGAGTCAAGTCTAGGTGTACCTTGGGGATTTGTTCTACCATGCATGATTACTCTGACTATAAAAAATTTGAAAAAACTGAGAAAACTAACATTTTCTGTTGTATTTCTGGTACTTTCTTGCTGCACCTTTGTGCAAGTTTTTATAACAGGTAAAAAAAAGTTTTGGATTTGCGACAACAGATTGCATAATCAACAGCTGTGAGTAAGGATGGTTTGGCTGAAATGTATGCTGCAGAAATATGAATTTTAGCATGTATGTGTGTAATTCAGTTGTTCCCAAATGGTGTAGCATTGTGAGTTTGAACAACCATTCATCCTACAACTATACATCAACAAAAATACTGCATACTCCAGTTTTGCATTGATATGGAGATGGTGTGCCTTGGGCAAAAAATGTTAGAAAATGACTGGACTACAGAGTAGCACAAAAAGAGAGAATGATTCCACATCACATCCCAAAACAGCAAAAACTTGAGTACTGATATCTCAAAGTCAAACATTTCGTTGTTGATTTTAACCCTCCAAAGTTTAATTTTAACTCCACTGACCAGTGAAATGGTCTTCAGTGTTGTTTTTTTGACAGTATAGATCCAAAAGTGTTGGTTCAGCTCTGTAAAGACTCTAATTTGATCTAAGCTCTGCCCACTGCTTTCTCATTTCTGGGGGAATGTGTGGGCAGAGTTTCCCATCATGCCCTTGGGCAGAGTGTGTTAGATGTGTTAAGCTGTGTTTAGATGTTGACTGTTGCACAGTGATACCTGCCGGGGTTCTTTTGCTCATGTTTCTCATGGATTGTTGTTTTAGATGTGAGACACATTTGCACCATGAGTGAAGTTATCTGCTGAGTTAGAGTTCCACCCTGTGACTTTAGATTTTTCTAATAAATAAATTCATTCTGATTCTTTCCTTATTTATACTTACTGCTGCACTGGCCAGAGAAATACTGCTTTTTTTGTACCAGATGCGAATGACAATTAAGGATTTTAATCCTAAAGGACCCATTATATTATCATATTATTCATCAGTATCCATCGCCTTGAAGTTGACTCTCTGCTTTGTTCTTGTGAGAAGAGACCCACCTTGCCACAAATATCCAAAAATTTCTGCAACTGGACCAGTACACAAATTCCTACAGAAACACTGTAAAATATTGTGGAAAGGCATTCAAGCAGAGTGGAGAGTATTATAGCTTCATTCTGAGCCACAGAGGCTACAGTTATGTTGTGGCTGTGGAAATGTGCATTAGCAGAAGAATAAGGAGTGAATGAAAGGTTCAGCATATGTCAGAGTCATGGCTGTGCTTTCTTTTGGAAAACCAGAGGAGGAGCTGGATAGATGAAACACATCACTGATACAACCACTCAAAAAGACTCAAAGCAAAAAACAGCAGCTGGTGAAAGATGAAAGAAAATAAAAGGATCCTGCAGATGAGATTTCCTCTGTTCATCATTTAGCCAACATTTTCATCCATAATGATTTAATGGGATAATTTAACATTTCCATATCAAAAGATTATGGAGATCAGAAGAACAAAATTTAAATCATTTCAGCAAATGAAGTGTAAAAAAAATTATGGAAAAGCACGATGTGTAGCATAAAAATGACATTTTTCACAAGTGCTGCTCATTGCTTTGCATTAAAGTATCTCACTGCTATTGCCTCTGTGGTATATTTTAATACCTTTGACAGATTTAGGACTGTGTGACGGCAGCTAACAATGACATGTGAGCCGAATTTCCCAGGGAATAATGTATAGCCCTGATCCTCCAGTCCAATTAAAAGAAGAAAGAGAAGAGGAGAGACAGAGGGGCAGAATTCATGTTATATCTCCAGCCATTTGTCTCATCCGAACATTTCGTTTCATCCAGCGGCTAAAAAAAAGTCCATGAGTTAAGAGGAGCTTTGTTTTTATGATGACAGTGCATTTTGGTTTTATAAGGCGGGATTGGAGAGGATTTAAAATGCTTTTCAATCTCACGAGAGTGAATTTGTTTAAATCCCAAAAAAGGTTTGTATAAAAGTCCTAAAAGATGCTGAATAATACCGATTACTTCATACTGATTACATGTGCCTCTGAGCCTTCTGGGGCTTTTGGCATTATTGGTACATCATTGAAAGCTGTGTTAATCAAAATGGGGGTCTCAATCCTCTGGGGGGGGGGCTCTGTGATGTAGTTTGAATAACAAAACATATAACCCAGGGGCGGACTCGGGATGTTTGAGGGCCAGGGGTGAAATGGTAAAAAGATTAGATCTCATAAAACTAGAACCATGAGCTATTAAACCGTTGATTTCACAAAGATGCAGCAGTGAAAATGAACTTTATACAAAGGAAATTGCAGCACTTTATTGCATTTCCTCCACTGTTGGACATGATCCATTTCAGGTTGCGTTCATTGAGATGGTACCGTACCCACTGGAAGGAAACCCTGGAGCACATTTTATCACGTAATGTCTACTGGGATAGGGGCAAGGAGGGCGATTCAGCATAAATTGGCTAATTCAAAGGCAACCTTGAGTGCACTTTGTCCATTTTTGTCGACTGAGAGGGCACTTCAGAGGCACAAATTTTGTCTAATTTTGTCTAAATACAGGATACTTCAAAGGACACTTTGTCAATCTCGTCCACTGAGAGGGCAATAGTCAAATTTTGTCCACTCAGAAGGAATGTAGGTGGCACTCTGTCAAATATTGTCTGCAAAGAGGGCACTTTGTCAAATTTTGTCCACTCAGAGGTTTCTTAAAGGACACTGTCAAATTTTGTCTACAGAGAGGGCAACTTGTCAAATTGTGTCCACCCTGAGGGTGCTTAAGAGGCACTTGGTCAAATATTGTCTACAAAGAGCACTCTTTGTCTAATTTTGCCCACTTAGACAGCACTTATTTTTCTACTAAGAGGGCAGTTAAGAGGCACTTTTTTAACCTTTGTCCACTGAAAGGGCAGCATAGAGGGCAATTTATCATGTACTGGCTATTTAAAAGGCACCCTTGAGGGCATGTTGTCAAATTTTGTCTACCTAAAGGGGACTTAACAGGGCACTTTGTATTTTTTTGTCTACTGAGAGGGCACTAAAGAGAGGACTTTTTAAAAAAAAAAAAAATTCCACTCAGAGGTTTCTTCAAGGGGAATTTGTCAAATTTTGTCTATGTTAAGGGTACTTTAAAGGGCACTGTAAAATTCTGTCCACTGGGGCAGCATGGATGGCAATTCATCATGTATTGTCCATTTATAAGGCAACCTTGAGGGCACTTTTGTTAAAAATTGTCGACTCAGAGGGAACTTCAAAGGGCACTTAGTCTATTTTGTCCACACAGAGGTGAATTAAGAGGGTACTTTGTCAAATTTGGTTAAAAATGAGGGCATATACTGTATAATATGTAGGATTTATGCACTGAAATATCTATATTAATTTAAAAAGTGACCATACTTATGTTGTTTAACTTTTCTAATTGAGGTCTTACAGAATCTTAAATATTTCCCCAAAGTGTGAGAAATTCTTGATTATTATAAATGTAATGGGACATGTCTTTTAATGGAGGATGCCATAGATTGTGAGTTCAATCGCTCAAACTGGAAACTGCTTCCCCATTTCCAGCATGTTCTAACCAGTGCTCAGCTCTAAAACAGCGCTTGACATTCTGTTTTCATACATAGATTCTTCACCGATAAAAACACTTCTTAGTGGCTTTGGAAACAACACTGAGCCTCACTTAGCGGAGCAGATGCAGACAGGTCTGTCCAGGTGGAACTGGATCTTATTAAGGGACTGTTTACATTAGACCAGACTGTCTGAAAGTAATGGAGGTGGGAAATCCTATCACTCGTTTTGTTGTGTTTTTATTAGAAAATAGGCTCTCTTTCATGGCTGTGACTAAGGCTCTGTTGACTCTGAGGTTGTCAAAATCAGATATAAAGTCATGCTAACACACTGACTGTATACTTTATAAAATTATCTTTAGGTAGGAACAAGTCTGAGTAGTTTTGGGGAATTTACTAATAAAATTACTAAAACTGAAGTTAGTTTTGACAGTATAGTACTCTGTTTATTCATGAGGACTGATACAACTCAGAGGCTTAAAGGAAATAAAGGTTAGAAGGCAGTGATCTTAAGTTTCTGCTCAACCTGTCTGCATCCTCTGTTGTATTTTAGTGACACATCGCCATCTGGTGGACGAAGGCAGTTTACCAACTTGGTCAATTCAATGACTGCAGTTCTGTCATGTTTGTGTCTTTTAAAGTAAAAATGTTAGATATACTTTATATGTTGATTGCTAAAGTATTAATTAGAGTTCTGCTACTTAAATATAATGTTTTCCTACCTCAGGAGATGAGCATTCAAAAAATGTCTCATTACAAACCCCAGTTCTTAAAAAGTTGGGCTAGATCTTGATAAATAAAAATTGATGGGAAGTTATTTTAGGTTTCTTTCTGCTATCAAGAACTTAAATCAAAGGGGAAAACGTATGTTATATTATATTATAGACTTGAGCTCTCTTTGGAAGGAACGTTTGGTCCAAAAGCCAAAGGAATAATTGATAAGCCATGCGGCATTCTCTCTGTTGCTCTCTAGATGGCTTAACAAAACCCCTCAAGGCAAACTAAAAGATACGGCTGGGAAGACTGTAGAGTGCCTATAAAAAATATTCACCTCTGCGGATGATTCCTTCTGTTACTGATTTTATATCAATAAATTATGGCTAATATAATTTGTCAAAAAATATTTAATTTCAGCATTTCTTTAGTTGTAGTAAGTTTAAAATTTTCAGCGTTCTTATTATCAAGTGTTTATTTTCATTATTTTAACTTTATGTACAGCACTTTGAAAGCACTTTTCACAAAAAAGTATTATTATTATTATTATTATCTATAAATTAACATTTAAATAATGCCATTTACTTGTATTTTTGGTTGAGATAAATTAGTACAAGTATGGTGTTTAAATGGAGAAATATTAAACAAACTAGAGTTTTTAAACTTATTTGTGGTTTGTAAATCAGAGTGTCTTAGTTCACTAAGCAATGATATTTATAAACTGCAAACGAGCCCAGCAGACAAACACATCAGGTACAAAATAACTTCTGCTGTAAAGTGAATGATCAGGTGTGCTGTTACCCCGAGGTAGCTGAAGTTGCTGACTGATGTCTAGTGGTCTCTCGTCAGTGTAATAAATGTAGCTCGAGCCAGCTGCTCCACTTTAGTTGCCGTTATAGCGGTCACACAGTTCACGGATTCTTGTGACAGCAGTTCTCAGATGTTCCGTGGTAAGGGTGTGGTATGGGCGACCTGAATGATGCCTTGAAGCCCCTTGTCATCAACAATGTCGATGGTCTGCAGTCTCTGGTGACCCATTAGCGATAGCATTAGTTAGCTTAGATGTTGTCGTTTTGGGGACAAATCCAGGTCTGCTGGACTGCGCCGGCATAGCTTGGCGTATGGCGTTGTTGTAAGTGTCTTTGCTAGCATTAGCAACATTAGCTATCACAGCTTGATCCCATGTTGTTGTTAGCATCTTTGCTAACATTAGAAAAGATACGTTTTGCCCGGAGGTGGTACTTTAGTCTCATAGTGCTTCAGTGCAAAGACAGTTCATCACCACAGTATGTACACACAACTTTTATTTTATCCAGACTTCCATTAGGCAGCTTTTTAAATCAAAATTTGCCATGAGGCAGACCTGGGTCTGTCTCCTCACTCATCACTGCTGACTGTGTTTGACCCACCTTTAACCTTTTCACCCCAGGGATGTAAACGTCCATGCAGGAGGACTTCAGGAGGAAGTTGTAGTCAAACTTAGTCATGTGATTGAATTGCGTTATTTTTTTTTTTTACGCGCTAAGCTTTCCAGATTAATCACGAGCGTTTCCGCGTTAATATTAACAGGCCTACTTTAGACACATTCACTGCACTCAGGTGATCCCCGTTTCAATAGCTGAGAGACTACTAGTACCTTTAAAGGAAATGAAAATACATGCAATCAGTAATTTTACCTTACATATTTTTATTTAATTGGCATTACTTTGTAGAAATCTGTTTTTACTTTGACATTAAAAAGTATTTTTCGTCATTTTTTTGTCACAAATGCCAAATTATAATGACCATGACTGATTTTTAAAATCAATAGAAGTGTGTTTATCTTGCCTTAATAAATCTTTCCTGAGTGTTTTTCCACTGATGAGCTGGCTTTTCTCCAACACCCCGTGCTCTACATTTCCTATATCAGTCAGTGTGCTTGCATGTGTTGTGTATTTGTGTAGCTGTGAGTTTTGTATGTATAGGTGTGTGTGTTTTGAGCTTGTTTGTCAAGTCGCGTGTGTGGCCCTTCCTGTTCGGGATCATTTTCGCCGCCATGTTGACTGTTGACACACGTGTGATCACAGTGGCAACTGTGGGAGGTGAAAAGGGCCGTGCACGTCATACGACATGCTATCATCACTGTTTGACTGCACAGACAACCCCCCACACTCAGTCAGACATACTGGGGAAAGGTGGAGTCAGGTGGAGAGTTCACATTCCAGGTAGAGGACAGGAGGTCGACCTTGAGTGAAACTCTCGGCGATAATGCCTTCAGTATGAACAGCTATGAGTTAACCACCATGTAGGAATGCAGCCTTTTTAGAGCTTCTGCTTTTATTCCCTGCAAAGTCACCTCAAATTGTGGCCAGTTTTAAAGGTTAAAGGGTCAAATCCAAAAACATAATCTTGACAGGAATCTTGACACCATGCAGGACTTTAGACAAAGTGTAGGCCTCTCGCTCTCTCACTCGCTAAGAAGAAGCGTGTCATCTGCAGCTCCGGAAACAATAACATTCTCGCACCCGGACTTCTTTCGGTCCCCCTCCGCCCCTCCTTTGACTGCCCGGACAAAAGCTCAAGGAGACGTAGGAGGGGAAGGAGAAGAAAAGATTTCTCTTGATAAGACTTAGACACTTCCAGAGGCCCTTTCCACTTGTTCAGCTGCCTGATGGAAAAGTACCGGGCTTTTGCCCGCCACCCACCCAGCCACTAGCTTGTATGGTGGCATTTCATCGTCCTGAGCTGCAGGAGAATTAACTCAACTCAATTTGTGAAAACAGCTGGCGCATGACACTCCATCTGATAAATCCTTGTTTGTGCAAATGCTCACGAGGGACGACGTCTCATCATGAGGGATGACACAGCAAGAAAACACAAGACAGACTAACCAGGTTTCCTGCCCTAATAAAGGTCACTCACAGTGACGAAGCAAACATTTTTAACTCCTGTCTGCTTGTCTACTTTGGTTTATTAAACTTAAAAGCATCTAACAGTCAAGGTTTAGGCTTTAGGCTGGTGATGGCAGAGCAGAGGGAGAGAGCAGAAATCTTTGGAGGATGTTTGTAGGAGTTCAGAACTTTTACGCCCAATGCACCTTAGCAGTCGTTGACCCTGCTCTGTGATTTTTACATGGTCTTCTGCTTTGTGGCTGAATTGCTGATGTTCCTAAACGCTTCCACTTTCTAATCACTTACAGTTGACTGTGGAATATCCAGCATTGATGAAATGTCACCATTTCAGGCCCTCAGCCTTGATTTTCTGCTAAAAAGACATCAGGTCTGCCTTCTTTCGTCTCTCTGGATCCATGAATATTTCCCTCATGAGTGGGTGAAGACCAAAGAGAAGCAAAACAAAGATTGTTTATTCAAATGACAGTTGCTTCAGGGGAATAGAGTTAACTACAAATAAATGCTAATTATTTCTGTCTATCTGGTGGATGTGTAAATATCAACTGTTTGCTATCAGGTCAAGTCAAAGACCTGTCTGTTTTCTTTGGCAGAGCGCTGTTTCTTCTCACCGACTGATGCTTAGAGGACAGGAAACATTAGCTAAAAAGTGGCCTTGACTGCTAACCTCTAAGAGTGGTTTATGTATCCTCTATCTGCATATGTTAATTTCACCACAGACAAATGACGAAGCAGCATTGCAAGAAGAAGAGTCAGGTAGGGTCAGATCCTCCTCTGTCTCTCTATTCCACTTATGTGATTTTGAGCAAGATATTGATCTCCAGCTGGCTCCAGGAGGGCAGGAGACTCTATAGAGACAAATATGATAAAGTCATGTGAGCAGAGGAGGTATGGGTCTACCTTGTCGGTCACATGGGGACAGAGATAGCACACAGTTATTCAGGGGTTGAAAGAGAGATGCTCTGCCGTCAGGTCTGTCAGAGGATAACATTTCACGGTTTGAGTTACACCAGTTTCACCAGTATTTATTTTTACACAGGAGGGTTATATATACAGAAAATGTGTATTAATAGAAGCTCAGCTCTTCTGGTGGCTTTCCTGCTGACTGCTGCATGCAATAGAAAGTCCTGGTTACATAAGGACAGAGCGCTTATAAGAAGAAGTCCCACAACCCGGAAGTGTGTCAGAATTTTAGATTTTCCAGCTTTACCGTTCTAGTCTGTAGTAGTTTTACATGAGTTTTCAGTAAGATGTTTAAATCAGGTCTGTGGTGACACAAGCTTAAGGGATTTTAAAGGGATACTTCAACATTTTGGCAAATTCGCCCATTGCCATAATTCCTATAGTCTTAGTAATAGGTTCGTTACCTTCAGTTGTAGGTGCAAGCTGTTTTTCGATCAGCGCTGCCGAGTTTGGACCTGCTGTGCCAACTCAATGTAAGCAGACGGTATTCCAGCTTTCCCTCATCAAACTCATCAAATACACAATCCAACAACTCCAAAATGCTCTCGTGGACAAGTTGTGACCTGCGCATTCACCACGCTATGAAATAATCATGGAACATTACGAGACAGAGATGTTTTGAAGCTAAATGCAAAGCCGGAACTACACTCCAGACATGGCTGCTGCACTGTGTCACTCCGCCCAGTGGTTTACTCAAGAAATAGTTCCGAATATTTGCTTCACGTGTCGTAATGTTACATAATTATACGTTATTATTTCATAGCATGGTGAGTGTGCAGGTCACAACTTGTCCACGAGAGCGTTTTGGAGTTGTTGGATTGTGTATTTGATGAGTTTGATAAGGGAAAGCTGGAATACCGTCTGGTTACATTGAGTTGGCACAGCAGGTCCGAACTCGGCTGTGCCGATCTAAAAATACGTAGCTTGCACCAACAACTAAAGGTAACGAACCCATTACTAAGACTATAGGAATTATGGCAATGGGCGAATTTGCCAAAATGTTGAAGTATCCCTTTAAGGTTTTCTCTACTATAGAAATGCATGTGGAAGCACAGTATTTGTAAGCTTTTTCATGTCTTTCCAGTATCAATTTAGACTGCTATTTCAGAACTAGAAGAGTTTAATGTTGCTCAACTTTTAAGCTAATAATTTTCTGACGCAAAAACAATTCAGTCAGTATCTAGCAGTGACCCAAAGACTTGGAAACTTACAGCAGTTGTACCTGAATACCCACCCTTTAATATGTAGCACTCAGTGTGACTGTGAGCCATGTACCCTGCCCAAACTTTTTTGTAATTGCAGTTTGTAAGTAAAACAGCATGCACTAACAGTAACACACTGAGTAATGTAAATGTAAAATTTGCACAAAAAAAAAAAAGTAAGATCACAAAAGGCATAAATGTACAAGAGAAAAAGGATATTTGGTCAATTTATGTGGAAAAAACTTTTTTGCAATAAAAATTTGATTAAGTTATGAAAAATTAAAATGTGATTTTTTTTAGGTTTATACTTTTTTTTTTTTAATTACCATGAAATAATGAGGAACAACTGCAGTCATAAATTTGGGAAAAATCTGGTTGTTGAGCAACTGAAGATGTACACTGAGTCAAAATTGGAAAGAATTCCACTTTATGAGCTTCAGCAAGCACTGTCTTCATTCCTCAGACACTTTAAGAGTTTTGTTAGAAGAAAAGGTGATGTAACACAGTGAACATGCTCTGTCCTGACCTTTTTGGGACGTGTTGCAGGCATCAGATTCAGCATGTGTGTATATTTAAAAAAAAACAAAACAATATAGTTTATAAGGTTTATATTAATTATCTTGTTTGTCGGCTACATTCATGCAATTCAGGTTGAAAATAATTTACAAATCGCTCTGTCCTGTTTATGATTTACATGTTCCACACTGTCCCAACTTTTTTTGGATTGTCATTGTAAGTTAAATGTACACAAACACTTAGACTCTGGGCAGGGAGAAATAAAGGGGAAAAGGATATTTAAGATTACAAATCATAAAGGTACAAGGAAAAAAAAAACAATTTTTGTAAAATGTATGTGGAATAAAACAGTTTTAAAAGTAACTGAAAAATAAAACCCAAGATTTTTGTAATTTTAAATTTAAGCAATTGTTTAAAAAAAATACGCTGGATATCTGAGATTATATTTTTATATAATTACCAAGACTTTTTTGGAACGGGTTTGCTGGCATCAGATTCGGAATGTGTATTTATTTCTAAAAAAAACCAAAACAAAACAGAAAAAACAATAAAGTTTAGCAGCTTAAATAGTTGTAAATATCTTGTCTCTGGGCTGTAGTCACGCAATTTAGGTTTAAAGGAATTTACAGATCACTGTGTCCTGTTTTTGATTTACATTTTGCGTGTCCCAGCTTTTTTTGAAATTTTGGTTTGTAAGTAAAACAGTGTGTATTACACGGTCTAAACGTAACTCTAAAAGAAGAAAAACCCGTACATTTTCAAGAAAAGACAGTCAAGTCAAAAATGCACAAGAAAATGAGTTTTGTTATTTTTTTCTAGGATTTTTTTTTTTTTTTTTTGAGAATATCAACTCATCGAAGTTATGAGCAACTTTAGTATTATGTATTTATTTTTTAACCTTAGTTTTGAATTTCAGTCTCATTTTTATTTGTTTTTTTTTCTGCTGGTTTAGTTTTTACAATGAAAAATGTGTCATTTAAGTTTCGCTTTTATGTTTCATGTATTTATTTCATGTATTTATGATGTGTGTTTTCAGGGGGTCATTATAATAACACTGGTTATGAAAATACAACCCAAGAATTTGCAATTATAAAGTTAAAAGTTCATTTTAAAAAATTAGTTTTGAGATTACAAATTTGTAAAATTCAAAAGAAATAATGAAGAAAGAATGAAGAGCCATACAGCGGAAAAATAACCCACACTGTTAAATAATTTAAGATGGACACAGAGTAAGAATGGGAAAGTGTCTCCAGTCCTCAGCAAGGTTATTATAGTTAACTCAAACTAAGTAAATAACTAAAACTAAATAAAAACTAAGCTTTACCAAAAAAGAAACGAACACCAACTAAAACTGTATAGAGTGCTTACAAAATGAACTAAAATAAAATGAAAAAGGAGACAAAATATCCTTAGTTTCAGTCTTTGACACAACCATACTGACTGGAACTGACACCCAAGCCTGGGGAGAGTAAAATTGCCTGATCTGATTGGTTAAGACTCCACATAGTGGTAGTTTTATGTCTGGAGTTGTATCATTGAGTAAATAAAATGATACGTGAAGAGTCGCCTGTTTGAATATGTTTTAAAAATGTATGACGCTCTCTCAGCCCTGACATCTATCCGTAAAAAACTAAAACTAACACTAAAACTAATAAAAACTGAACTAAACGAAGCATTTTTGCAAAATAAAAACTAACAAACCAGCAGTCAAAACTAATAAAAACTAAACTGAAATTGAACACAAAAGTGAAAACAAAATAAAAATAGAAAGTAATGAAAAATCCCAAACTACTATAACCTTGATTTACAGATGCTCCTGTACCAACCTGTTTGCAACATGTTACAGACATAAAAGTCAGATTGTGTGTTTATTTCCCCAGAATAATAAAGTTTCTCGGTTTGAAAATCAAATAAAAAAACATTTACAAATCATTGAATCCTTTAGTACTGACATTTTATACACATAAAATTCCTTCTTGCAGCAAGAATGTCCCTTTACTGTTTGATAGATACACATTTTAGGGCGCTATTTTTAATAAATAAAGTCCTCTGTTTCAGACAAGAAATGAGCCGTGGAGGTGGGAATGCTGGTGACGCCACAGCAGGGGGGCGTAACCACATATGCCCCCCAAATCTTTGTATGATGGTTAAAAAGACCTTCATGAATATAAATAATGAATAAAAGTCAAGTTTTGATTAATTAAAATGAACACACAGAAAGTAAATAGTTACATTTCCCCTCCTAAATGATTGTTTCTGTATGTCCCTGAGTTTTGTTTGAACATTTCAAACTTTCATTTACAACATCTTGAATCCAGATTTAGGATATGTCACTCCAGATGGCGTGTAAACATCCAGCTATGTTCTCCAAAATAATAACAAAGCTGATAACATTGACCATAGGGATGACCCAAGCTGTGCAATAACTGACCAACCGCACGTGTCCCCTGTTTTCTGCGAACCTTTCGGGACACGTGCGCGTCATAGCGGTGGTCCCTCCAACCCTGCGACCGTTGGACTGTTTGGGTTTGCCATGGCCCGACCCCAGCAGCAGGAGAGCTGCAGAGGGAGGGAGGTTCCTTTCATGAGCATGTGCATGTCAACAGCAGCCTCTGCCACCAAAAAAACTGCTCCCAGACTTATTAGTGAGCAGGGGCCAGAAAAATTAGACATAGGAAAAACACATTGCATAATAGCTTATGTAACGAGCCCCCGAAATTAATAGCTGGGGCAGAGAGGCGGAAGAATTGGGAAATTATGTCGCGGCCTCTCTGCTTTGTGTTGTTGTCCTGGCATGAGGGGCACACAGGAGGGCCCAGGGGTCCACGAGAATGCTAACTGCTCACCAATCATGTTTAAACAAGCTTTTACTTTCATTTTAAAATTGAACACGTTAACTTTGTTTACAACCTCTATGTTAAAACAAAGGGATTGAGATTCTTTCATTGAATAGTTCCAACTACTGAGCCTGCACATGCTTCCACTTTAAGGAAATAGTAGTATTGCAATGATGCTTGAGAAAATCTGTCAGCTATGTCTTACAACTTCCTGATGCCAAATATTTCCATACACAGTAAATTGTCTAAACCAGGGGTTCTCAAACATTTTAGCCCGTGACCCCCAAAACAAAGGCACCAGAGATGTGCTGACAAGGGGGATAAAGGGGAGAGCTTTCTGGGGCCCAGCCAAACTGAGGGCCCATGGAGGTCAGGAAACTCACCCTCCAATGGAAAGTTAATCTGTGATAACCATTTATATTTACCTGAATGATAATCACTCTTATCAAAGCAACAGGCTTCTTTTTTTATTAATTCTGGGTGTAGTATATAGACATCTTAAAAGTGCAAAGCCCTTTTTTTAAAAACAGAATTAAAGTGGGTTAAAAATGGGAAGAACATGGGTGGAAAAGGTGGTGAAAGGAGAATTTATAAGCAGCAGAAATGTGGTAAAAGTGGCAAAAACAGGCTTAAAAAGTGGTAAAATGGGTTAATATTCGCAATAATGGATTAAAAGCAGAAAAGAAGGTGAAACTGGACAAGAAGTGGCAATTATTGGTTTAAAGTGGTAAAAATGGGTGAAAAAGGTGTGAAATTGGATCAAAAAATGGGAAAAACTGGGGTTAACTGGCAAAAATGGCAGAAAAATAGGCAAAAAATGGGTTGAACTGGTAAAAATGGTCATGACAAAGGTTGAATTGTGGTTGAAATGGGCAAAAATTGATGTAAAAAGTGGTGTAAAGGGATTAATAGTGGCAATAATGGCTTAAATGAGGCAGAAAGGGCGGAAATAGGATGAAACTGGATTTGAAGTGGCAGTAATTGGTTTAAAGTTGTGAAATGGGATTGAAGAGTGGGAAAATTAGGGTAAACTGGCAAAAAAGGGTTCACTGTGGCAGACAAATAGGCAGAAATGGGTTCAACTCAAAAAATTGTCTTGACAAATTGTGGAATGTGGTTGAAATGGGCACAAATGGAAGTAAAAAGTAGTTAAAATCTTGTAATAGTGGCTAAAATGGGTCAACAGAGGCAACAAGAGGTGGAGAGTGGCAAAGATTGGTTCAGAAGTGGAAATAAAATGGGCATAAATGTGGTGGAAAGGGTTTTAAAGTGACAAAATGGCTTAGAAGTGGAAGAAATTTACAGAAGAGGTGGTGAAATGGGATTAAGAAGTGGCAGAAATTGTATTAAAGTGGCAAAAATGTATTAAAAGTGGCAAAAATTGGAGGGCACAGACGGCCCAGTGATTTGATACGGGTCCCATGTATGTGGGCGGCTGAGGATCAAATCTTACCTTTGGCCCTTTCACGCATGCCTCGCCTCACTCTCTCGTCCCTGTTTCCAACTCTATCTACTGTCCTCTATAAAGGCACAAAAACTCCAAATAAAACTTTAAAAAAATGTAAAGAAAACATGTCAAAATGAAGCAAAATTGTGTGTAAGGTGATGAAAATGGGTAAAAAGGTGCAAATATGGGGGCAATTCATACAAAATTGATGAAAAGTGGCAGATATAGTTGTAAAAATGGGCAGGAAAAGTGGTTAAAAAGTTGCACAGATAAATACTGTCACCAATAGACCCCCCCAAAAAATGCAAACACAATCAGCTCCAAAATGAAGGAACTGTTAGCCAAGATATATCCAGAAATATCTGCTGATGCAGCAAGTAATGTTCACTTATGAAGTGTCTGGATATGAGCTGGCACACTTACATGAGGCCCAGCTGCCCCAGGCTGAAGTATAATTGGCCTCCCTCCACAGTCCCCCATTCACAATGCTCCAAGCCCAACCGGGCCTCAGCACAAATACATCATCATGTCCTGGTATGACACATGCAGGAGGAGGGCAATCTCACAGTCAGCACAGTGGAGAATGACACAGACATAGCATTAAGCTTACTCACTTTGTTCCTTATTTTGAGTCATTTTGGTCACATACAGCCCTCCTACACTCCACCTTGTTTGATATAATTGTCCAGAGTAGGGCGTATTGATAAAACAGCATGTGCATGTGTAATCCCTTGCATAAGTCTGCAAAGTTCCTCAGAGCTGCGTTTCAACCAAGTGGTCCAGTTTGACTGAATATGGTTTGGTATGGTAAACCCCAAAATAGTTTGCATTTCCAGACACTCGTACCCTCACTTGGTGGGTGGACAGTAAATGGCATGCATGTGACATCATAGGCAGTGCAAGGCTCTGCTGCTCCAGCTGCTGAGTGGAAGAAAATTCATACTGGTGACAGAAGTCAGTATGGGGTAAACAGGAAACGACTTTATTTCCGCTGAATAGTGCTATCATTTTAATAGCCATATCTTGATGATGTTCACTGTGGTCTGTGCAGATCCTTAGCTGATGCAATATGCGCACACAAGATGAAGCTGGGCTATTACAGTAGATACAACAAGCATTCAGTTAGAAATGAATATAAGCTTAAATCCACTCCATCCTTTTTCCTCTTACCTGAAGCATGGTGGTGGCAGGATCATGTTGTGTGGTTGTTGGGGGGGGGGGGGCTGACAGCCTGCTTTCCAACATGACAGTGACCCTAAGCACACAACCAAGACAACACAGGAGTGGCGAAGGGGCTCTGTAAATGTCTTAGAGTGGCCCTGCTAGAGCTCTAATTTGAACCCTGTCAAACATCTCTGGAGAAACCAGAAAATGACTGTCCCCTAACGGTCCCTGTAAAACCTGACTGAGTTTGCAAAGAAAAATGGCAGAAAATCCCAAAATCCAGGAGTGCAAAACCAGGTGTGCAAAAGGTGCTTCAACTAAGTACAAATAAAGACTCTGAATACTTATGACTTGTGAAATCCACCACTGCTGAAGACTAAACCACCTTTTCTGTTTCAGTTTCCCTCCAGAGAGTTACGGGTCTACCCTGAAGTCTCCTTTTAGCTGGATGTGCCCTGAAGACCTCCAAAAGAAGGGAGACCATAAGGCATCCTGATGGGCTGCCTAAACCACCTCAACTGGCTCCTTTAAATGTAGCAGTGGTTCTAGCCCGGATACCTCACCCTATCTCTATGGTTATGCCCAGACACCGTCAGGTGGAAAGTCATCTCAGCTGAAGGTTTTGTCTCTGTAGGTATGGAGTCTGGTGTTGGGAATAGTGAAAAGGTCAGTGTCTGTGGACTGGAGGCTATGTTGGTGGTACAGGTGAAGGGGGTCGGGGAGGTACTGAGGGGCAAGGGCATAAGGGGATTTGCAAGTGAGGAGGAGAATTTTGCATTGATTTGGAATTTGACTGGGAGCCAGTGGAGGTAGACGAGGATGAGGGTGTGCTGCCACGGCCTAGAGCAGGTGGGAACCCTGGCAGTGGAGTTTTGGACATACTGGAGCCTGTCCAGGGCTTTGTTGGGTACCCTAGATAGAACTCTGTTACAGCAATCCAAGGGATGGTCTTGAGTCTGAGATGTTTTTAAGAAAAAGTCCATTTTGGTGACAGATTTGATGTGGGACTGGAAGGAGAGGGTGGAGTTCAGGATAACGCCCAGGTTTTGGACCTCAGAGGATGGGTGGATGGGACTACCATCTACATTAAGAGCAACAACCCTGAGCTCTGTTTTGTTGTGGTTCAGATTGAGTTTGTTGCTTGGCATCCAGGTTTTGATTTTTTGCAGTTGAACAATGAGCTGGCTGGGCTGAGCGGATGGTCCAGTGTGTAGATAAAGCTGTGTGTCATTGGTGTATGAATGAAATCTAAGATTGTGTTTGCAGATGATGGGGCCAAGGAGGAGCATGTAGATGATAAAAGCAGTGGTACAAGGACAGAGCCTTGAAGCATGCCTTGAGGAGGTCGAGGAGGCTGATGTATCTGGAGTCTGCTGCCGTGAGGAGGTCATGAGTGATTTTGATAAGAGCTGTCAATTAGTACCCAAAGCTCATGACCATGGGTGAGTGTGAACAAGATCGGCTGGTAAATTAAAAGCTTTGCCTTCAAGCTCAGCACAGTGTCAGCAATACAACTGATGCTGCGCCAATCCACTTGTCAATTTCATGCTCTATTTTACCCACAGTGAACAAGATCCAGAGATAAATACAGAGGAAAATACAGCCATCACAACATAACTCAGCAATAAGCCTGAGAACAACTACTTAAGATTTCAAGAGAGAAAAAAGAAAGAGCATACCAGGAGGATCATGTGATCAGCTGTCTTATAGAGAGTTCCTACATGCCATGTGAATAACCTTTGCTATAAACCAGTTTCTATTGCAAATTTGTGTGATATCTTTCAGAGAAATGTTACTTACATGAAATTGACCTAAGAAGCGACTATCTAGAGTACATACTAAAAAAAGGTCAGACCCTCAGCTGACCTCTTGACCTACTTGTTTGAGTCCATGCTTTCTGTGCTGTTACTCTGTGTACTTTTACTGAAGGACCTATCTGTTACTAGACTGCTGTGACGGATGTAATTGCTGGCTGCTCTTGAGTGAATGAAAGCCTACATTTATGTGCTGTATATGGGTTATAGTATGCTACTGGGCTAGTAGAGGTTGTCCTTCAAAGCACAGGGTACATAAGACACTGATGCTTAGACTGAGGCAACTGCTGAATGGACACTTTCGATATTTTACCTAATGCCACAACCAATGCTGTAGACCAGTGGTTCTCAATTAATTGAGTCACGAGACCCACCACCAACTCCTCAAGGAGGATTGCAACCCAAATTCTGGGGAATTTTTTGGTCAATCAGATGTTTTTAATAAAAAATAGAGCTTGGGCCTAAGACAGTACAAAGGGTGCAACCAAAACAATGAAATAAAACAAAACCTGCATGTTTTTTAGAGTCTCATAGACAACTTGGTCCCGAACTACCAGTTGCGAACCACTGCTTTAGACTATGTTAGTGCCTTTGCAGGAATAATACATTTCAAAAGTCAGTGTTAGTTACTTGAAAAGTCTGAGGATTTTAATTATTTAAGGCTAACTTTACTGCTAATATTATAGTTACCTACAAGACGATGATTGGCAGATGGATTGTCTGCATCTTTGTTCCTGTTGCAGCATCCCCCTCTTTTCTCTATCTGCATCTCCCTCTTTCTCTCTGCATCAGTATGCCCTGTCTTTCTGCATCTCCATCTTCTTTTTTCTCTACATCTCCCTTTTCTCATTTTTTTGCACATCACTCTTCCTTTTCTTTATGCATCTATAGCTCACCTATTTTTCTAGTTCTCACTTGATTCTGTTGTTGCATCTCTGTTTCAAATTCTCTGCACCTTCTTCTCCTTTTTCTTGCATCACTCTGTTCTCTTTTTCCAAATCATCCTCTTTTCTTTTTCTGCATTATCCTTTTCTCCCTTCCCTACTCCTTCTTTCTGTATCTATATCTCCTGTTTTTCTGCATTTTCTTCCTCATTTTACTGCAACTCAATCTTCTCTCTGTATTTTCTTCTGCATCTACATCTCATCTGTTTTTTTTTTGCATCTTCATCTTCTCCTTCTTTCTGCATCTATCTCTTCTCCCTTTCTATATCTATATCTTGTCTGTTTTATTGCATCCTTCTCTTCTCCATTTCTGCATTGCCATCTCCTTTTTTCTGCAGCCATGTCTTCTCTCTTTCTGTTTGGCATCTCCTTTTCATTTTGCCTGCAACGTCTCCCCTTTTTCCAGCTTCTTCCCCTTTTTTTCTCTGTCTCCTTTTCTTTTTCTGCATTCTCCTCTTCTCCTTTTTTCTCTACATCAATATCCCCTCTCAATAATCCCTCTCTCTCCCCTCGTATTGTGGTTTTCTTTTTGCAGCTTTCACGTATTTCATTTTGAGCATCTTCCTTTTCTGTTTCTTCATCTTCCTCTAGTCTTTTTTTGCATCTTTATCTTCTCTATTTTTCTATAGCTTCTTCTTCTCTATTTTTGCATCTCCTTCTTCTGTTTTCTGTATTACTATATTCTATATATTGCCTTTTTATTTCTGCATCCTCATCTTCTCTTCCTTTTTGCAACTTTCTCTCCTCTCTCTTTCTACATCTCCCTATTTTCTCTTTGTCTGCATCTTCCTCATTTCTGTTTTTCTGCATCTCCCTTTACTCTCTGCCTTTATCTCCCTGTTTTTAACCCTTTTTCTCTTCTTGCATCTCCCACTTTTCATGAATAGTCTCATGAAAACTTTGATTCCTCACACACTGATGACTGGTCAATATTCAAATATCATTTTGCGGTTTTTAGACACTAAAGTGCATGAAGTGAAAAAAACCCGATGCGTCACGAAAACACACAAACTGACCTCATACGTCGGCACAATGTTCTTGTGATGTTTGTTTGACCAGAACAGTGAGGTCTGTTGACTCTTTGTCCACTCATGTATTTATATATTTGTCCATGTTCTGTTTACTGTATTATTTAACAGGCTTTAAGTTCATTTACTGTGCTGTTTCTTTAGTTCAGATATTAGTATTTGAGACTGGGGGCTATTCTTAGACTGTCTCTGCTCTCATATGGCCAGAATAACACCCATCTGGATCAACAGTGATGTGGTTGGGGGTCTTCGTCAGGGTCTGTGTTCTCTCCCTCTGACTGATGAGAACGTCTTTATCCTCCAGATCACGCAGGCAGATGTTGCATTGAACAAAAACATGCACAACGTGTCTGTGCATTCAACCTCCTGTGCTGTTTGTTCATCAAACCGCAGAAAAACACAGATGTGGTTATTATGCAGGAAACTGTGGCTGATTTAACCATGTATTCTCATCTGGCTGTCAGCAAGGAAATGACAGAAATTAAAGCTCAATTTCCTGTGTGAATTCTTATAGTTTGTTCATCAAGTCAAGTTCTCCCACTGATCATTAAAACAAGAGCAGCGGGGCATTTCTTTGTCATTTCTGTGCCTCTTACATAACGTGAGCTTTTGTTTGAGCACTTTGCTCAATGGGAGTTATCATGCAGTAACAGGTACTCTGCAGTCTGACGTTTATGTAATCTCTGTTTGGCAGGAATCTGCTCTTGTATAAATCATCAAGTTCAGCGGTGTTTGATCAGAGGGGACAGGGTGGCTGCCGCTGGTACAGTTCGAAATCTTTGAGAAAAAAAACTGAAATCACTGAGTTTAGTTTCCATACTTCATTGAAATGTGAAAATAATTTTTAATATATATTGTTTTGGATGTGTTTGACACCCTCTTTATCAAATTTTCCAACAAGACTAAGTACAATTTCAAGATAAGCCACCTCCAAATAAGGTAAGGGGCCTGTGACCTTTGATCCCTCAGGCAATGCTGCATCACAAACCGTCTTTCTGTCATGGATACACTTCAGAACACACTGAGTACACTTCTGAAAACCATTGAGAGTTAACACAGCACATTGCTGCTGCTACAAATTTAAGATAACTCCAAACCATGCAAAGTTAACTGGTGTATACCAACAACATCATGAGGCAAGACCAGCTTCTCCAGGCCCCAGCTCATCTGAGATGGACTGACATAAAGAGGAAAAGTATGGTGGTCTGATGAGTCCACATTTTAGATTGCTTCTGGAAATAATAGCCATCAAGTCATCTGAGCTTAAAAGGGAAAAAGACCGTCAAGATTGTTCGCATCTGTGATGGTGTGGGGGTGTATTAGTGCCCCTGGCATGGGTAACGTGTACATCTGTGAAGGCACTATTAATGCTATTCTTTAGTTCAGCTAACAGTGGACATTGTCACTAAATACCTGCTTCAGGGAGTAAGTATTATTATGAAATTCACATTAGCTACAAAAAAGAGCAGGCCTGCTACTTTACATGATCATGTCTTTGTAACCTTATTACTTTTTGTGGCCTTTTCCATGATCCTTTGAGACTGAAAAATAATATTCTGTACACTTATATGTGCCCTGCACTGGCCGCAGGTAAGTTAAAAATATATTTTAAAAAAGTAATACAATCCCCTCTCACGTGCAGAAGCCCCTGTGCTGCTTCTTATATCATGTAGGTCATATGTAACATGAGTAACAAGCTAACGTGACTTCCCTGATTCCATTATCTTTACTGAGGTTAAAAGGCTAAGATGAAGCGACTGACACTTGAATATGCTCATGTTAAAGCACGTGAGAACTATAAAGGTGACCTCCTCACTGGTCTGAGGCAAACACAAAGTGACCTCATGGTCATACTTTCATCCAGGCAGCGTTTTTTCCTATACAAGCTTCAGCTAATTTGTAAATAATCTAATTAAAACAGCATCATGTAAACACGGCGTCCCAGTACTGTGGGAAAGAGGTCCATACAAAGCATGAGAATGAATCATGAGGTGAAGTTTAAATGCCTTGAAGCTCCTGTAAGAAGTTTTAATTGCGTATGAAAAGACTGAAATAAGTGTAACTGCTTTTATATGGCCTATAAAAAATAGGCCATCAATGACTATGAGGACTTCTCAAAAATATTTATTTAGTTAATATGTGAGATCAAGCATGAGATCTGTCATAAATAACCTTTTCCTTTATTTTCAATCATAAAATAATTGAGCTATACACCTGACAAATAACACAAATAACAGCAGAATACAGTTTTTAAAAATGTAAAGGACATGAGAGAGAGACATAAGCTATCACTTTGATAAAATCAACTCAACTTTAAAGTTTCTTTTAGGAGTTTAATGTTGAAGTAGGGGGCCAAAGGAGGGTAAAATTTTGTGGTTTCACAGTCTAAATTCTTTAGGTAATTTATTGTTAATATAATCTAGACCAGTGATTTTCAACCTTTTTTGCCCAAGGCAAACCTAAGATCAAGCCAATATTTCAAAGCACAACAAATCCGTCTCTATACAAAATTTCCTATTTAAAACATGTTACAGTAAATCAGTCATATAGCATTAGTTCAGACAGGCCACGGAGTCAAGCACTACTATGGAGATCAGCTGATCTCACGCAAGTCATCAGCAGCTGATGACCAGCTGACTTGCTTTTAAGCATGCTATTGGCTAATCACAGTCATGCTGCTATATTTAAACTGCTCCAATCTGAATATGCTTTGCTGCTCCCTCTGGAAGCCACTTTTTACAACCCTCCTCCACCCCAGCTCCTCCTTCCCAGAACAGCCACATATGAATAACTGCAATAACTACACATGTGTTTCTTGACAAAGTGGTCCTGACTGATCTTAAGTTATTATATAGTTTCAGTAATTATGTATGGTTGCACAGATTGCTGCGGCACACCAAGACTTGGCTCAAGACACACCAGTGTTGCCTTGCCAAACCATTTGAGAACAACTGATCTAGGCCACCCCCCTAGCAGTGATAAGCCTCCTGAGGTATCGATCATAGAAAGTAGAGTGGTGGGTCTACAAGAAGGCTGGGTTTTGAAGTGGTTTACTACAAATCTAATTTATTTAAGTAGCCATAATATGGTACAAGATCACTGTGATGTAATATGTAAGGCTACAGTGACCTGTGACCCCAAAAATCTAATCAGTTCACCCTTAAGTCCAAGTGTAGGTTGTCCCAAATTTAGCTAAAATTCCTAGGAGAATTCTTGAACTGTTGTGCCTGGTACCACCACAATGTATGGTGCAAAGTTTCAAGAAAATCTCTAAAAGTGTTCTTGAACTTTTGCGCTGGCAAGGTTTGAAGTCACAGTAAAAGTAGTTACTCTAGTTAAGATTTACTTAAGTAAAAGTAAAAGTACTGGGCTATAACTAAAAGTATCTCATTTAAAGTTTATTAAAATACTGAGTACTTCGAAGCTACAGATAAGTGATACAGTAAAACATGATCTTTCTTTAGCAGGGGTGCAAAAAGTAACTCATTACATTTGCTCAGATTACTGTAAATGAGTTGTTTTTTTGGTACTTTTTTAGTACATTTTGAAATCAGCACTTTATTTCTACTTAAGTAAGTATTAACCAGGGTAACTTTTACTTAAGTAAAACACAGTTTTATTTTTTTATTCTGTTGACTACACAGCAGCACATGGAGCGAGAATTATTCCACATCACATCCAAAATCAGCTGTTATTCATAGTAAAAACTGAAATGTTGACTTTAACTAGTAACGTGTAATTAAAAAAAACAAAAAATGAGTGAAATGCTCTTCACTGTTGGAGTTAGTTGTCAGTTTTGATCCACTAGTTTTATCTTAACTCTGTAGAGAGTCAACTAAGCTCTGCCCACTGCAATTTCAAATTTTGGGGATGTATGGGCCAAAGTCCCATCGTGCTCTTGGGTAGAGTATTTTGATGCGTCTTATATGTGTTTAGATGTAGTCTGGTGTACAGTGATCCCTGTGGGGGTTCATTTGGTCATTTATCTAGAGGATTGTTGTTGTTTTTGTTGTGGGACACAATCGCACCATAAGTGAAGTTATCCACTGAGTTAGGTCCTGCATGTGTCTTTAGGTGATCCCAAAGTATGCATAGTGTGTTACACCTCTACATTAAAGTCAAATACACAGCAAAATTGCCATTTTTAAATGAAGCTTTGTAGAGTTTAATTAAACACCTTAAAAGTGTCTGTATTGGTCCATACTACTATAGCTACACTACTTAGATAGACCACTTTTTAAAGTGTTAAATATTTCACAATATGAAAGAGCTGCTGGAAACGTGGGTCTCCTCTAGCAAGAACAAAGCAGAGAGTCACATTAATAGCAAGGTGATGAATACTGGTAAAGAAAATGCTTTATGCATGATTTAGGAGCACCTACTGTCACAGGTGAGAGCTCTAACTCGGTGGATAACTTCACTGATGGTGCAAATGTGTCTCACATAGAAAACAACAACCATCAACCAGAAACATGAGGAAAAGGAACTCTAGCAGGGATCACAAAGGCAACATCCAAACACAGCTAAACACATCTAAACTCTCTGGCCAAGGGCATGATGGAAACTTACACTGGAAATAACTCAAACACTGAAGACTATTTGACTCAGGATGGAGTTAAAAATACATTTTGTGAAATAACGTCAACTCTGAGATGCTAACTCCAGAGATATCAACACTCCAGGTTTGCTGTGTCCCGCAGCTGTTTTGGGATGGACTTATTCTCTCTCTATGTGCTACTGTATTGTCAACAAAGGAGGAAAAAGCACAAGAGTACAGTACTCAATTAAAAGTACAGTTACTCTGGTTAAAAGTTACTTCAGTGTAAGTACTGTACTGATTTAAAAAGTACAAGTGCCCCCCAAAAACTACTATTTTCCAGCTCTAAGAAAATATTTTGAATTGTTTTTGAGATGTCGTCGTAACAGGCCAGGAGTGGACAAGAAGCCCAATAACCATGACTCTCAGCCAATGACCTCCAAAATGTATTCAGTTCATTTGCACAATATTTGAAGAAAAAAATCGTCAAAGTGTTCTTGAGTTATCATATTCATAAGTAAGGAATGCACATGAGGAAAAATGACCTATAAGACCTCCAAAGTGTATCCAGTTTATATCCTGAGCCAGAGTGGACATTTTAAAAAAAATTCATTATTGTATTCTTTAGATGTCCTGTTTACAAAGGAGGGATATATAGCCCAAAGACCTTTGCCTTTGACCTCTGACCTACAGAATCTAATCAGTTTGTCTTTGAGTCAGAGTGGATAATATACAGCGTTTGAGGAATCCCCAAAAGTGTTCAAGAGATGTAATGTAATGTAATGTTCAGCCTAATGGCTCCAATGGATAGACTGAGGAAAAAAAACTGTCCCTGTCTCCTACTGGCGTGGAAGCATTTCAACCAGTGAAGATCCAGGGTAGATATCAAATATGATGGATATTTCTTTGAAGACTTAGTTATGTAAAGCTTTGCCCTCCTCACACATTATTAACTTTATCTGAAAATAAAACCAAGATAATCATTTTAACTCTGCATCATCTGACCAGATCAATTTCAAGCTTGTCCCCTCTTACAAGTGAGATGGATTTCTATTTCAGTAAACTGGGTCAGCTGGCTTTCAGTCAGAACTTCACAGTTTGGACATGTAGTTCAACATCTCACACTCAGCAGTCTGTGGGATTATCTAAAATGTAAAGCAAAAAACAGACATGTTCAGCGACACATCAGTCACTATGAATTTCAGAGTGATGTTCTTAAATTGGAAATATATTCATGTGGACCACACAACAAAAAAAGCCAGTGAGCACAGCTACTCTACGTAGCACGAATTGCATAAGCTGTAACCTTCAAGGTTTCCTCAAGATAGATCTGTATCGTTTACCCAGGAAACAAACTGCATGCGCCAAGAGTGAGAGCAGAAACAATGTTGAAGTGTTAATTTAGCCCAAACCATGGTCTCTTTGCTACATAAACAAAGACATTTTGAATATTAACTGAACATCAACGATCTCAGTTCAGTTTTAATGAGTAAAAGATATTTTTTTAACACTTAATCATAATGTTTTGTAAATTTTGCATTTATCTCCTAGCTGTTTGAGGATTGACCAAGGCAGTCTGGTTGCAGACTGTAGATCTGATGGGTATAAGACTTTTAGCTTTTAGAGTGAGGATTAAACTGTGTTACTAGCACTGTCTGAAGCAGCTGTCTGAAGCTTTTGTTATGACCGCTACTGTTTGGCTCTATACAAATAAACTATGAAATGCTGCTCATGATCTCCCGCTCAGAAACTGAGGGAAACTTTGACTTAACAGAATAATTCAGTGCTGGCTGGGACGACACAGATTAGCCCGGTGAGCCTAGCTGTCGTTGCTAGCTGCTAATAAACCTGTGGTCATGGGTCAATGGAGACTGGTGTTGCTGCAGTGCTTTACCTTCTTACAGCTCACGAGGTTCAAGGCCAACTTCTGACTATCTGACTTTGAAGAACATAAAATAATTCAGTATCTGCTTTTAGCCAGCTGGCTGTAGATAAACACTATCAATGTTACCAGCCTGAGTACTGACTTGTTTTGGCATGAGGAGGGGAGTGAGGCATCCTGCAGTTTTAAGGCTTCTGCCATCTGCTGGCATTATTGTGAACTGCACCGAGGGTGATATACATATATTTTTTAAAAACTGCCATCACAGCATCTCTGGCCCTGACGATTCTGTAAAATCTGTTTCCATACGTACCGACAAGTTGCATGTGACAATATATTGCTGTATAGCATCACTTCCTGTTTCCTGCTGTTTCTCATGTTGACAGAAGTAGTGCTAAATTGTTTATTTTCCGTAGAGTTTTACTTTTGCCACATTAAGTACATTTTTTTTTATCATAACAAATGCCTATCAGCTCCAAATACCAGTTGTAGGTCACATGCTCCACTAATAATCAGCCCAGAAAAACCTATATCTGTCGACCCTTAGTATAGACCTGTTTTACAAGTAGATTTATGGCTCTCTTTAGCTTTGTTAGCTTTGGCTAAAGTTAGCATAGCTACACAAGCTAGGTAGCTATGTTTCTTTAGCAATCTTAAGCTATATACATAACATAGCTAGCATACCTTGAATTGCTCACATTAAGTTTGTAGCTTTTTAAATATATATATAAATGAGCATGAGCTTTAGCTACGTTCACTTCGTGGCTCCATTACCTACATAGCTTATGCAGCTAATGGAGCTATGTAAGCTATGTTTGTTATGTTAGAATTTTTTCATGGAGGGCAAGCATTTTTCCTGTAAGCAGACTGTTTTATTAAACGTTTTATAATTCGGCTTTGCAGGTCAGGTTTTTAACATTTAACCTTGGGGTACCTTACCCTAACCTTACCAAAAGTTTAATCTGATTTTATTTTGAAAGTTTTAGAGTGTATTTCCATTATGACAGATGCGGCGTTTCAAAGTAACAGTCTGTGGGAGAGGTGTCCAATAGCCGGATCCCTGTCGGACTTACAGAGGTTACTTACAGCAATTTCAGAGGCAAATAGGCAAGAGAGGCAGCAAACAAACAAACAACAATGCAAACAACAACATCCAAACAACATAGTAACATGCTTTTTAATGTCATATCTGTGGCAGTATTTTGGGTAGTTTGGACATTATGCTGGATAAATTAAGATGACCCTAACTAAAAGCCCTGATAAAGGCTCTAAAGTTGTGATGTTAACTTACTCAACCGAAATGCATGCATATAAAAGTATTGTGCACTGATACAATTCTCTGTAATCAACATGTCTTAAGTATTTCTGTTGGTTTTTCACCATTTCAACACTAAGTCCTGCATGCAAAGTTAACATGGCTGTTGCAAGGCCGAAGATGCTGAATCAGTTGCTGTGTTCATGTGGTTACAAATGTAATTCTGCTGGCCTCAAATGCTCTGGAGACCTATTTATTTACCTTTCAGCCTAAAATAAACCCGATTGACCACAATGTTGGTGTTTCATTAAAGTCAGCTGAAAGAGGTCCACCCTCATGTGAGACGCTTTACAGACATCTGAGCTTTTATCCAAAACATGGGACAGCTCATCAAGTTCAAGCTGCAATGAACACAAGTTCTCCTGCACAGTGAGATTTCTGCAACACAGTTATTCATGTATAATAAAACATAAGTAGGTGCTGCAGCTATAATTTTCTACATTTTTTAGGGAAGAGACCCTTTTAAAGTCTTTTCCAACCACCACAACCCAAGGAGGGTTTAGTCATTTGAAGGCCCCAGGCAAAGACCAATACAAGGCCGTTCCCTATTTAGCTTAAAGTAATCAAAGCATGGGAACAAAATATGTTGAAGCTCTTTTGATTTTTGGTAACTAAGCCAGAGACTTGCAGGACATACTCAAATCTGAAATATGAATGCAGAAATACCCAACAGTACTTGCTCATCGGCTTGTGGGAGAGCATCATCACTCAAACTCGCCACAGTTTAGATATTCTAACATGTCCATAGACCGGCCAGCCTTGTCATGTGTGTTCTCTTAAATGTACTCGGCTTTACCAGTCACATATTACTGGAGGACACCACTAGAGGGTACACCAGAAAGCCCGCTGCATACAATGACATGATGTGTGTGATGTAAACTACAAACATGAAAACACTGAACAAGGTTAGTATAATATTAGTGCTGAGATTAAAACTAGCATAATTCCATATCAATAATCAACAGCGACATCTGATCAGCTCAGATTGATGACTGGTGGTCAGAATACGCCGTCTGCATTTTGTTTCTATAACATTTTCATCCAGGCATGGACATAATGCTCCTTGTGTATTGGAGCGCCCTTACACTTTACCTTGGAGTCTATCCCATGCCCTTTGGCGATCTCTAATTGAGTTTTTCTCAACAGTGGCTGACTAGTGAAGAACCCAGGCAACAGTTGTCTGCAGAGTCTCTCCCATCTCAGCTGCTGAGGCTTGTAACTCCTTCAGAGTAGTGGCCTCTCCCACTAGTGTCCTTGTTGCACAGTCACACAGTTTGTGAGGACGGCCTGATCTAGGCAGATTTACACATGTGCCAAATTCCTTCCATTTCTTGATGGATGTCAGTGCCTTACATTGTTGTTTTGTATCCATACCCTGACTTCTACTTTTCAAAAACATTGTCTTTGAGTTGATTGGAGTGTTCTTTTGACTTCCTGGTGTAAAGGTAGCCAGGTATACTGATTAACCATTGACTGAACCTTCCAGACACATAACTTGAGACACATTCACTGCACTCAGATGATCCCCATTTCACTAATTGTGAGACTACTAGCACTAAGACACAGGACAGGCATGTCATTATAGAAACCCTAAACTGATATGCATGCAAAAGAAGTATTTCATTCCATTTCCCATGATAAGGTGGAAATTTTGGCTGTTTTAAAGAAATTCTGAAAAACTTAAAGATTTAAGCAAGGTTTCTTCAGGAGTTGAATAGGTTTAGATACCTAGAAATGACTAAAATGTACTCATTATAGGAGAAAACAGAGTAAAATAAAATGAACAAATGGATTTTGGCTTTGGCCCTACATAGCTCATGGACTTTTAGATGCAGTTTTCTCCACAAACATTTTCGTGACCCACTGAAAACAGCTCTGCGACCCACTTTTGGGTCCTGACCCACCAGTGGAGAACCACTGCCGTAAACAACACACAATACACCTTAAAAATGAGGCACATGCTACAGGTTAAAACAGCATTAAACTCATCGGTGGAATGGCATTTCTCTCTGTAGATCCCACTGAACAGTGCATGCTTTAAATAAGCTCAGTTTATTTTTTCAATGATGGCAATGGTCCAAAGCTCAGATATGATTTGCACTCTTTCTCCAACTCTCCTGCTATACTTTGAGAAGCTTTTCATTGGACCACACAGAAATGAAACACAGTTAAATCAAACTGCCAGTGGATGTGAATTAGATTATGAACATGGTTGGATGTCTTTATGCCTCATGAGAGATGCATGCTGGGATTGGCTCCAGTCTTTAAGCCTTCACGGGATAAGCAGGTTTAAATAATAGATGAATGGATGGAGGCTGTTTAAGCAATTAAGAGCCTAGTGAGCAGCGTGCTTAGCCCTGAAACATACTGTATATATACTGCACTGACAGTAGAGCTCTATCATCTGTTTGAACATCCTACAGGATATGAGGTCTGCTGTAGCGAGGTAAAAACTGTGGGTGGATGTCAAGATACCAGCTTCTTTTTTCCAGCTTTAAAAACAGGAGGAGAGATCATGCAGAGTGAAAGATGGAAGACAGAAGAAAAGGGTGTAGCCATTTTTGTAGAGATGATTTTGATTCTCAGCCATCCAATGAAGACTTATGCTCGGTATTACTTGTTTGGTGGGACGGCATAAGGAAAGGAAAACTTGCTTAAAAGTTTGAAGATAATTCTCTTTTCACAGCGATACATTTTTAGTGATTTTCCTTTCTGTATATGTTACTAGGAGATAAGTATTTATTTCTTCATGTTTTGTAATGACATGTGGGGTTCACCACATGTTTAAAATGGCACAGAAATGACTAACCATACAAATTCCTGTTTGGCAAATGGATTCTGGCAGCTCTCTCTCTGGAACAATCCTTGGGCACAGAGAAAGTGATGTGTTTTCAATGTGCGGTTTGTCTTGAGTAAACACAAGAGGAGCTGTGGTTTGAAAAGCACAAATATCCTGTGACTGAACAGACAAAGACCGGAGGGCCGACTAAAATCAAAGAAAATATCGTAGGACCACACATACGGTTTGATTAAGGGAACTCTGGGAAGTTTATAAATGTGGGAAACAGAGCGGGAAGGATTGCCCATGCTAAACCAGCATTCATAACTTATTTAGAAAAAAAAAAAAACTACTCCCCTTGGATGATTTTATTGAATGATTCAATCATGGTTAGTGCTAGTGCTTGTGCTAGAGTGGGGATCACCTGAGTGCAGTGAAGGTGTCTCAAGTTATTGTAGTATAAGGACACCTAGATCAGAAAGGTCCAGTCACTGGTAGTAAGTAGTAGGTGGGTAGTATTCCTGGCTACCATTACACCATGAAGTCAAAAGACCACCCCAAGCAACTCAGAGAAAAGTTTTTTGAAAAGTACAAGTAAGGGGATAGATAATAACCTATTTCAAAGGTAGTGAATATCTCCTGGAGTTCAGTTAAATCCATCAACAAGAAATGGAATCTGCCTAGATCAGGCCATCCTCACAAACTTAGTGACCATGCAAGAAGGAGACTAGTGAGAGAGACCACCAAGACACCAATGACTACTCTGCAGGAGTTACAAGCCTCAGCAGCTGAGATGGGAGAGACTCTGCAGACAACAACTGTTGCCCGGGTTCTTCACCAGTCAAAGA
The DNA here is from genome assembly GCF_018320785.1 of Cheilinus undulatus. Lineage (NCBI taxonomy): Eukaryota > Metazoa > Chordata > Actinopteri > Labriformes > Labridae > Cheilinus > Cheilinus undulatus. The sequence continues at coordinate 12,019,132 of NC_054887.1, forward strand.
TTTATGGGAGAGTGGCAAAGAGAAAGCTTCTGTTAAAGAAAACTCATTATATCTAGAGTTCACCAAAAGGTATAGGAGACTTCATTGTCTAGTGGAAGAGAGTTCACATCACCACAAACACACCATCCCCACTGTGAAGCAAAGTGATGGCAGCATAATGCTGTGGGGATGCTTCTCAGCAGCTGGCCCTGAAAGGCTTGTAAAGGTAAAGGTTAAAATGAATGCTGCAAAATACAGGAAAATCCAGGAGGAAAATCTTATTCAGTCTAAAGAGAACCCCAGCTTGGAAGAAGACTGATTTTCCAGCAAGACAAGGACCCGAAGCATACAGCAAAAGCTACACAGAAATGGTTTAAAGACAACACGTAGAATGTTCTTGAGTGGCCAAATCAAAGCCAAGACCTCAGTCCAATAGAGAGTTTGGCTGGACTTGAAAAGGGCTGCTACGAGGTGTAATTGTACTGCAAGCCTGTAGACGAACAAACAACCAGTAGAAAGGTTATCTTGGATGTAGCTATAGCGGCAATAAAAGAACCACACCAAAAGCTTGAGCAGTTTTGCAAAGAAGAATGGACTAAAATTGCAGTGCCCAGATGTGCAACCCTTATTGAGACGTATCCACACAGACTTAGTGCTGTGATTGCAGCCAAAGGTGCATCTACTTAGGCCCCGTCCACATGGAGATGAATTCAGGAGTATATGCAAAAGTTTTTTTGTCGTATCGGTGTTTCAACCACATGGAAATGGCATTTTGGTTGGCTGTAAACGCCACATTTTTGAAACCGGGTCCCAGAGTGAACATATCTGTAAACGCTTACCGTTTTGTCTCCATGTGGACAGCCAACCGCATCTTTCTTGAAACGATTATATCATACATAGCATAGCACACTTACTCTGCATGTGCTGTCGAACTAAAACAACAATGGCGGATTACAGGGTTGTGATCATGCTGCAGAAGCTATTGAGCTTATTTTGGCTTTTACATCAAAATCTGATGCTCCTTTACCACCACCGAGAACAGCATACACCAGACGTTCTTAAATCCACTGTGGATTTACGGAAAACGGGACATGAAGGGGGTGAATATTTATGCAGTCACTTATTTTTCATTCAGTATTTTTGTCAGGAGTTTCTTTTTTTTGGGGGGGTCAAAAATAGCCATATTATATCAACGATGACTGATTCATAAAATCAGCAAAAGGTGAAACATCCAAGGAGGCACTGAAACACAGTATGAACTTTGTACTGCAAAGCTTTGTTCTATTTAAATTAATAGACACAAATAGCTAACTGTTATCATCTTCATCTAGCTGTGGTCATTTTGAGAGAGCACTATGGATTTTGCATCAATTGCACCCACTTTCTCCTCCAACTCATTTAGCATATTGGCTTATGACCTCAAAGCTCAAACATGCCCATAAATCTGCTCCTTTTTTGGGTCTGTTTGTGGAGCACTCCATCCTAATGGAGCTTAATTCTTTCCACATGAAGGTGATGAGCTGGGAGATGACATTTCTTATTAGGAGTCTAGATTAAACAAATGTGATTTTAGTAGCACAGTTTCATAACAAAGTTCCTCCATGGATCAAGCTAAGGTATCTTGTCCAGATAAGATGCAACTAATATAAAATCATAACTTTCATGTGGCGTCACTCACTCATGGACCTGTATCAAATACACGAGTGAACACCAAGTCAGGAATCACTAGAGCCCTGCACAGGACTGGACAGAGAGGCTGCAGCCTAAGAAAAGCTCCAGTTCTGCAGAAGAGACACCTTCAAGCCAATGAGATTTTCCTTGGTAAATGCATTTAAATAAACAAAATAAAACAAATACTTCAAAGTGTGTCTCAAGGACTCAAGTATAAGGTCTGAATTACATATAAATGTCATTAAAAATCAAATGTAATTGTAATTGATTGGGCTGTTTTTTTCATAAATATCAGCATATTAGATATTGGCAAGAATCCAGCATTGTGCATCCCTACTAAAATTGTGTTATTTTGAGGAGATTGAGTATTAAATCGCCATACTGTTCTAAGCTTTTCTGTACAAAGTATTTTTTATGCTGGCCACATGACTTAAACATATGCATTGCTTGAACAGGCAAACAGTTTCTTCAAAACACTACATAAAAAATCTCTTATGAAAACGCTGCTGATTTCCCTCCCTACTTTCCCTTTAAATTATAACTGCGGCGCACGCGGAGTGTGAGCCTCCTTTCTTTCCCTACAACGTGGCCAGGCGGAATGTAAACAAAGGATCCCAGTCAGTACACGCGCACTATCATTAAATAAACCCGCCTTTTTTATCAGCGAGGCTGCAAAAACACCCCTGAAGCATGAATAAATATGCATACTGATTATTTTAGCTTATGGTAATTCATTTAAGTGAAAAAGTGGAAACAATTAAACCAAATTAAACCGCTTTCAACGTCAATTTGGCGCTATTAAAGCCATTTCCCTGTTTTAAGCGCTTGTTTGGTCGTTGAGTGCCTAAATGAGGGGGGTTGGGGGGGTTTGACGGAGGGAATCACGAGCCCCCCAGCAGTGCTCGGCGTTGTAACACGACGCTCGTGGAGTTGCCATCATCACATGGCAGATGGAAATTTCCACTCAGACTCCTTGCTTGTTAAATGGGAAGGGTCTCCAACTCTTGTCTTCACTAGTGCGCCTCCTCCTCCGCCTGCAGCAGCTGTCCACCACCCTCAAACACTCGGTAAGACCCTTACTGTTACTTTTACTGTTTATTCCTACCTGTGTTAGCTAATGCTGTCAATGCCTGCCACTATATTTGCCGCCTTTTACTAGCTTAATTCTGAGTATTAATTGCATTTGGAAGAACCGACTTGGGGGTTTTATAGCCGAGTTGGGAAATTTAACAAATTAAAAGCACATTTATTTCAGCTTGAGTTCAGTACTTTGAAAAGACTTCCCTGTGCTTTTAAGTACTTTTCTTTAAATAAACATTTATTACTGATATACTGAAGAGAGGGAGCAACAGTAGCCGTGTGCAGAGGGTGTTGCCTGCAGTCAATAGGAAGCAGCGTGAAGCGCCAAACACGCGTCTTTATTTATCCAAGAGCCTTATTTTGGCATAAGGTGATAATTTAGTGTCTGACTCCTGCTGTAAAAATACACGTTTCCCTCTCAAGGCACCAGTTGATCATATGTGCTGAAACTACTCTTTTGCATGTTGTGTATTTTGTATGTGCTTGTGCTGCTTTTCCGCCTTTACTGAGAGAAAACAAAGGCGGCTATTTCCAGTTTGCATCTTTTTTTGCTCGTTGGTGTTTGCTCCTAGTATGAGCAAGGTTGAAATAAAAAGAAGTAATTGAGATTTTTTTACTTTAAAGGCAAAAGCAGGGGACATATATGACTGTAAGGCTGATATTGATCATGGTTTATGTAACAGCAGACAGCAGCATGTTGAGGGTGGCCTGCAGTGCTCATTCAAGGCTAATAAATATGTTATGACTGCAATCACAGACTCAAACAGTTGCTACAACCTAGGGTTGGGCAATAAAGACCAGAATTACCTTGATATTTTTTTCAAATGAATGGTGATACCTTATATTTAGCTCAGTACTTTCTTGTTTAAATGTATAACAAATGGTCGTCACAATACCTGAATTACAAACCCGAGTTAAACTCAAGGAAAATAGACGGCAACAAAAATACAAGTCCTAGATGCCTACTGTTGGCTTTTTTTCTTTTTTTATTGATAAAATTGCAGAAAAACTCCTTCATGCTGTCTAAAATGCTGGGATTTATTTCACATCCAACACGGAAACAACCCATAAATAGTGTTTGTGTAGGACAGAACCTTTTAAAGAAGTCTTGGGGGGATGACTGTGCAAATATTCTGTCTCATTTATTACCACCCAAACAGCAACAAAACATACAAAGCTATAGGCGGGGACTAAACTAGATAGACCATGCTTAACAGAGGAGCCTGTTGGTAAATCAAACTTTCTAAAGCTGGTTGGAAGAATGGTATCTTTCCTACCAAGAAAAGCTTTAAGAAAGGATTTTTTTTTTTTTTGCCGCTATAGCTACATCCAAGATAGTCTCTTCACCGATTGTTTGTTCTTCTACAGGCTTGAAATACTACTTAACCTTTTCAAGTCCAGCCACAAATTCTCTGTTGGATTGAGGTCTTGGCTTTGACTTGGCCACCCCAGAACATTCACCTTGTTGTCTTCAAACCATTTCTGTGTAGCCTTTGCTGTATGCTTCAGGTCATTGTCTTGCTGGAAAATAAATCTTCTCCCAAGCGGTAGTTCTCTTGCAGACGGAATAAGATTGTCCTCCTGGACTTTCCTTTATTTTCCCGCATTCATTTTACCCTCTACCTTTACAAGCCTTCCAGGGCCGGCTGCTGAGAAGCATCCCCACAGCATTATGCTGCCATCACTTTGCTTCACAGTTGGGATGGTGTGTTCGGTAGTGTCTTGTCTGATGGGCAAAAACCACCATTTTGGTCTCATTGGACCAAAGAACTTTCTTCCACTTGACCATGGAGTCTCCTACATGCCTCTTGGTGAACTCTAATTGGAATTTAATGAGTTTTCTTTAACAGAAGCTTTCTCTTTGCCACTCTCCTCCTCTGAATGCTAGGGGATGAACAGTGCCTTGGATTTTTTAAAATCCATCCTCTGACGTATACTTTTCTTAAACCTTTTCTCTGAGTTGCTTGGTGTGTACTTTTGTTTTCATGGTGTAATGGTAGCTAGGAATACTGATTAACCGGTGACTGAAGACTCCTTTCTTCTGCATCTTCTTATTTGATATAATCCTTCTAAATGTTTATGTCATCCCTCTTATTTTCTTTTCCAATTCTGGAACAGTTGAAACATCCGTGGAATTCCCTGGTAAACAGACCACTATCTTGCAGTCTTTAAGGGGGATTTCCCTAAATGTGACCCTTCCTGGAAACTTTCCATACATCTGCCCACTTGTTGACACTCTCACTGCTATGATGCTTTATGCTCATCCTTGTCATAACTCCACTTTTAAAGCCAAACATTTTAAGCCACACAGCCTAATCCGGGCCTTAAACCCTGGAATGACTAAAAACAAAGTCTGGAGTCAGAGGGGAGACTATCTCCGCTTAGGCTTATTTCAACAGTGAGGTCGGTTTCTTTCATGGCTCCTCTGGCGGCTAAAAATACTCAGTTGCCACACAGTGACTGTGCGTGAACACTTTCAACCCCCCTCAGGTCCTCTGTGCACCTCAGTTATGTAACTGTCAAAACTGAAGAAATGTCCTTCCTTTAATGAGGCAACGCCCACATCTTTGTCTTATGGGTTCTAAAGTATCCACAGTTGTAATAACATCCATGACTTAGGTGATGGATAAGAGTTTAAAGTGCACAATCATAGTGAATTAGTAAACCATGCTCACAGAGATGAATGCTCTTTAAAGTAATGCACAGGAAAGAGAGACGTGTGTGGTTTGCTTCAAGCAGCCTGTGTTAAAAGATTTGAGATGAATTTGCTCTGATACAAGCAAAAAGTCAGACTGACAATGAAGAATGGACGTCAGGTATTATCATAGAGGCAAACTGCAATATGTTGTTTATATGTCAGTAGCTTTTAATCAGTGTTTAGTGTTAACAAATTAAGATATCAGAAAAAGGGTCAGATCACCCCTAGCTTAAGATAAGGTGTTTTTGATCGACTCTGAGTCAGTTCTAACAATTTATCTTCAGAAAGTTAATGTCAACAAGACGGCTTACATTGGCCTCCATAGACAGCCGGTTACAGCTCAGAGCCACAAGGGACCGTTTGCAAATTGTAATAGAGAAAATGTGATTTTAAAAAATACTTCACTCTGGATAGTTGTCAGAAAACCACTTGATGTAGAATTGATCACATGTTTTTTTAAATATATTTCCTGGTTTGGAAAAATATGGTTTTACATCATTTTGAAAATTTTTTATAGATAATTTTCAATAAGATCCCTTTAAGGACTTAAATGTGTCACAATATCTTGATTAGAAGCAATGAACTGCCCGCTGATTTATGAACAGCAGGAAACTTAAACACCCCTTTATGTACTTGTTGGGGCTGTTAGTGGGAGCAAAAATTACAACCAATTAAAGGCCAGAATTTGGTTGTAGTTGCTCACAATTTTGAAACAGGAATAAAGCATTACAGCAGCATGGTAAGAGCCATTAACTGGTGGCAGGTGGCTGTTACTGTTTAGACGGAGCATTTTGCTGGTAAGCCTGAAATGAGTGAACAACAGAATTAAGTTCATCGACTAGTAATTCTGGTGATAACGGCCAAGGAATTGGGCGTTTAATTAACTGTTGCATGCCTGTCTTACTGACATTTTTGGTATTTTTCTAATGCTGCTTCTTGTTTGTGTTGTGTGATGTGATTTTTATTTTTCTCTCAACATTGCTTCGGATCTGTCTTGAGCGGAGGTGTCAAACTCAATCACAGCAGGAGCCGAGATCTGAATTTAGGTCTGACCAGAAGGGCCCAACGGGGTAAACATTTAACCACTGACTCTAAACCTTATTTTCACAGGTAATTAATTAAGGGGGAGAGAAACTGATTATAAATGATGTTAAGATTTTTTTAATAAAGTCAAAATGATAAGTTTAAAGGCACAGAATCTGAGATAAAAAGTCAAAATTAGTTCAAAGGGTCAGAACACAAAATCAAAAGTCCAAAAAAAATAATTCAAAAGGCAATTATAAGATAGAAAGTAAAAATGCATGGGTTTAAAGGTCAAAATGTGAGATAAAATCCCAAATCATGTATGTAAATTCCAAATATGAGATAAAATTACAAATCATGACTTTAAAAGGTCAAAATGTTGGATTAAAAATCAAAGTTAGGAGTTGAGAGAGTAAAAATATGAGATAAAAAACAAAAATTTGGCTTTAAAAGGTCAAGATATGACTTGAAATTTAAGATTGTGAATGTTAAAGGTCACAACATGAGATAATATTCTAAATTGTGAATTTAAAAAGTCAAAATGTGGGATTAAAAACAAAGTTTTGACTTGAAATTTGACTTGAAATTGGAATCTTAAAGTTCACAATATGAGATAAGAAGTCAAAATCCTCAGTTTAAGTCAGAATTTTGAGATGCAAATTGAAAATATTAAATGAAAAAACTAATTAATTCCTCTCCCTCATTCCTTACTTTCTATCTCATTATTGTACTCTTTACATTTCACATTTTTAAGACTTAACAAAGGGTATTTTAAATCTTCAAGGCTAAAATTCCATACTTTACTAGTACTACTATACTGGAGGAAATCTGCAGACATCAGACCTGCAGACCAGTTCTAATTAAAATATGATATGATCTTGCAGGCCGGGTAAAACTGCCCTGAGCTTGACACCCCTGCTTGAGTATTTTGTGTACTTTTTTTTAACACTGGCTTAATGCTGCTTCATGATTTGTCCTGCCTGCATGCTTTTTTTTACATTGCCTTCACTGCTTCATGCTATGCACGAATGCATGCTTTATGTGACTAGGACTACTTCCCCGCCCACTCCAATGATGAAATATTAGATCTATACATAGATTTTAGCCAGTTTCAGTGCAGGGCGTTGCTTGCACTCACTTTTCTCGTTTCTTTAAGCTTCGCCTTAATTCAAGAATTTCTCCATGGATACATAACACTGTCTGGTATCGATGGCAGGCTCCTGAATCAAATTAAAATCATGTTGTGATAGATTTTGTGACATTGGAAAATATCTCCTGGTCAAAAGAATCAATATTTTATCATGTTGAGCCAAGCAAGCCATATATTATCAAACCTCCCAAGAAGTAAAGTTTATAATAAACAGTCAACACTGAAGCAGCAAAAAGTAGTGAAACAGGCTTTATGCTCTATGTATCCTACCCAGAATGCAACTAAACAGCAGAGTTAAATGCTCGTGTCTATAGTACTCCACATTCTGAATTTGTAAATCTGGGTTTTCCGTTAAGATTCTTAAGTCTAAAATGTGTCCAAGTCTCCTCCAGAGGCCTAAAAGACATTCCTCTGTTGATGCAGGGTGATGACTGAGACAAATGGCAAGTAAGTGGACCATCGCTGATCTCAAAAACTGTAGGGTGCCCCCTTCTTTTGCCTCAAATTACTTGTCCTTCACCCCGGGACTTTTACATAACTTTCTTAATGCTTAGGTGAGGGGCACCAGCAGCACGCCTGTCATCAGGCTCTGGGTTCTCGCTCCTGATTGGCTGCGCGGAGAGCTGAATGACACATGTAGGTCAGACCCTGCTGAGCAGCTGCAGGTCTGGATTGCTGCGGGTCGCTGGCTGATGTAACTTAGAGTGTGAATGAGCCAACGAGCAGAGAGCCAGATGCAGAGTCAGTTTCAAAGGAGTGGGTATCGCTAACACAAAGGCGGATTGAAACTCGGACACAAAGGAGAGAGGCAGTTGGCAGTTTTCCAAAACACTGTCAACACGTTGAATTGAAATCTGAGAAGGTGGTACATGGTTCAGCTTAAGTCTGGGCCTATTTTTACCAGCAGGATTGCATAATTTATTAACATGGGATGTACACTGGTACTGAGCATGATGGCACATACATTAAGGGTACTGGAGTTGATTGCCACTGGGAAAAGTCCACTTTTTCTTGCCACACATGGTGGTCAGAGGTCAGAGGTTGGCCGCAGGGGTTCAATGTCCTGCTGAAGATCCTATAAACATGGGGGGATGTTTGCCGACACAGCTGCTTGACCACCTTGTTCACTACACTGAACATTTACAACTTGTTATTGCTGTAGCACACTGGGGGTCCCGCTGCTTTCTGACTTTGAAAAAATATTATAAACCAGGGATGCTCCGATCATGCTCCTTTGATCAATGAGTAAGGTCACAGATCATATCTAGTGTTTGTTACAGCAGCTGTGATTGGGCAGTCTACTTAGCTTTGCAGTGCACTGAGACTTCCTACAGGTGGCAGTGTAACCTGATGAAAGGAGCTCAAAAGTCATCCTTATAGCCCAAGAGATCAATGCTTGTGTATCCAGTAATGGGGAAAGCTTGTCAGCGCCAATATTCGTTACCTTATTTGTGTATATTTACATGTTTTTAGATATGCTGTTATTTGTTGGTGTATTTGCCAGTAAAGTAATAAATACAATCACAATATGAATCATACTGAAAAACTGACCAATCATTGAAATATAGCTTGCAGTACCTGGTTGCATCTATTATTTAATTGTCTTTCCAACGTGGTGGCATGTCCAATCAACCAGTGCCAAAATGCTCCACAATGGGCCCCTGGTTCATCAAAGCATGCAGGGTTTCTGGTCAGTGATGCAACAGAAAATGAGGGGAGTCCCACATTGTTTAGTAAATGAACACAAAGAAGAGAGGTACATTTGTTATGAATCATTCTTCAGAGCTGAATTGATTCAAATGATGCATTCATGGATAAAAGTTTAATTCAACCTTAAAGAGATTACAGGAAGGGCTGTGGATTCTGAAAGTGAAATTGCTGAGGCAAGTTTTGAACTTTCTTAAACCTTCACAATTACAAAAGACAGCTACAATTGGTTAAAAACCATGTAATGCCATGTTTATTTGAAAACCATTCATTGAAAATAGAATTCTTCTTTATTGTAAATTCTGTGTTAGACCACATGAATTTGAGAACAGCAGCCGTGCTCAAAACTCATCAAAAAGTGCTGACCAACTCCCGCACACTGTTTTAATTGCATACATTTTTCACATGTGCAACTTCAGGTAACCTACCAAGAAAATTCATGAGTTGCATGTTCACACTTGTCCCTAACAGCAGGTTTTTCCTGCAGTTTGCCTGTCAGTCAGTGGAGGAGTGGGGGAGGGTGATATACCAGCGGGTAGCAGGGAAAAATTCAGGGTGAAAACTCACCAACATTTCGCTGGACTCAACAATCATGGATTTTGACATGTGCTGCCTTTGTTGAAACTTTCAAGCCAATTTTTAAGCTCAGGCTACGCTCGCGGTAACCTCCCTCTCCAACTTGCTGCATTCACACATGCTGCTCCAGATAAATTTAAGACATTTTCAGGAGTTCTGTGCATGTGTGAATGAAGCTTAGGGCTAAAATGTGTTGGTCATATCACTTTTACTGCTATTCTTTATAAGTTTAAATTCTGGTGTTGTGACAAACTGAAAGATGAAACAGAGTTCTGTATTGTTCTAGCCAGGGTATCAGTCGTCATTGTAAGTTTACATGACCAGGCAGATCAATACTACCTGATAAGAAGATAACAGTGAGGCTCTGCAGGAGCAAGTTCACAAACAAGGTTAGGACACGGCATGCTTATGAAGAGGCCAGAATAGTGTTTACCAAAGCCACCTGGCCTTTTATGTCACATGACGAGGCAGTTTCAGTCAATAGGTTTTCTGTCTTTGCTTCTGAGAACACTGTGATTTGTTTTTTGAACTAAAGTTTTCAAAGAAATCTTCTTTTCCCTTTTAAATTATCCTGGAATTACAAGGTATTAGATTTGTGCATTAATCAGATATCCTCATTCAGACCAAAGTCAGTGAATTTATCACAGATTTAAGACAGGAAACTGAAGAAATAGTTTTGATTGTGGGTTCTTTCGGTCATAAGAAATAACATGGCATTTCAAGTACAAAATCATGTCTGTTTTTAATGCAGTGTCGCCTGACGGCCCAGAGATCACAAGCATCAAATATTGACCTTCAGCCTTGTGCACAGAGACTTCTCCTTATTTCTGACTGTTTATATGATTTCATGAACTGTAGATGATGGGTTATTCAAAGTCTCTACAGTTTTATGTTAAGGAACATTTTTTGAATTGTTCCACAAAATTAAGACGCATTTTGTTGCAAATTGGTGAACCTCTGCCCCCATCTGGGACACCCTCTTAAATGCTCCTTTTATACCCACTCAGGTTACTGCCCTGTTGTCAATTATTGACAATTGATTGCAAAATGCTCCTCCAGCTGTTTTTCATTAGTACAACTTCCTTTTCCAGCCTTTGTTGCCTGTCCCTACTTTTATGTGATATGTTGCTGCTGTCAAATTCAAGATGAGCGCCCCAACTTTTTTGGAATTACGGTCGTACCAACTATGACATTCAGCGTCATCGTTACTTTGTTATATTTTGTGTTTCATCCTGCTATAAAATGAGTTCAACAGAGCTATGTACGGTGGGTCAAAGGACCCTAAAAGGTCACAATGCTCCCTGTAAGACCCCGTCATGGCTGCAATGTCAGCGGTTCAACGTAACCCAACCAATCATTGTTGCCACTGAAGCATGTCATGTAGAACAGATTTACAGCCGCTGCAGTCACTACTTTGACTTATGTGGCTACTGTGCTACGTCATAATATGTAGCACTTGAATCCTTGGGTGGCAAATGTTGGAGCTGCAGTGAAACGACCACATCATAGAGACGATAGTTAAACACATCTGGTTTAAAGTGAGCCCACGCTCCTCCAGATGATCCTCCTGTCTGTGCTTCATATGGAAGTGATTTAATATATGTGGCACTGTGAGACAACTCACTTTCTGTTCCAAGAAATAAATAGGTCATTTCTGTACAGAGGTTTGATTTAAAAAAAAAAGCCTAATATATCCGATTGATTCCAATTTTGAAGGAATCCAAAACACCCAGGCTACAAATTCTGATAGAGCAGCATCTTTTGATAATGTGGGTCAAAGTTTCGATGCCTAAAAAGTCTGAGGTCTACTATTGGCTTGTTTTCAACTGCAGCATATTTCTGATTTTCCAGTTGAACTCTTGGCTCAAAAGTATGCACACGTGGAGTCTTTGCAAATGTGTCAGACAGGGTCGTCAGTTTTCTCCTGACTGGTCCCATAGGCAAGTTTTAACACCTTATATTCCTGTCTGTCAGGCTATTTGATATAAAAAGTTGGCAAAGTATGACTGTTGCTCTGTGGTGTAATTATGTCTTTTTTTTAGAACTTCTATTGCAGTCTATGCTACTTCTACATACTCAATTCCTAAACTGAAGGAAAAAAAGTCATAGAAATTGGTGTCTTTAGTTACCAATCACTTCAAGACAACACTGCAGAGTATCAAACATGACCATGTCCCAACTTTTTTGAAATGTGTTACCGGCACAAAAGTCTAAATGGACCCTCAGCTTGTAACAAAACAGTGTTTGTCCATCTATTTATTTGTTAACATTTGACACGGTGTCCCAACTTTTTTGTAAATTGGACTTTATTCATGTGTCTGTATCTTAAATAATCACTTTTTTTTGGATGAGTCGCATTTATCTTGTGGACTCACAGGCCACCATAGAAGCTATGCCAGGCTGTACTTGGTGCAAAGCAGAGCTAAATGCTAATATTAGCATGCTCATATATTACAGTGCTAGCACTTTGATGTCAAGCATGTTTGTTGTCCATGTTCACAGTCCTAGTTGAGCAGGTGAGCATACTAGTGTTAGCCAATCAGTTTAAATGTTGTGGAAGCAAAGCGTGCCTACATGTAGCTCATGCATGTGGAAGTTGACACGCAAAGGGCTGGAGTCTGGTCTTACTAGCACTGCTAATATTAGCCATAGGGATGCATGATATTAGATATTCGATACGGCAATATTTCCAAACTAATTTCAGCCACCCCAGACAACCATGTTAACCTGATGGTACACCTTTTGCTGCCATTTAAGGCCAATTTATGATTTATGCTGCCTATATGGACAGCTTACAACTGGTTGTAAATACTGGCAGAAGTGTTTATACCTGCTGATACCACTATTTAATTTTAGATTCTAATATTTGCCACATTAATCAGCATACTAATATGACAGTGTTTATCCGCTTGTAGTTCAGTTTTCAGTTATCCAGCCAATATTTACAAATTCACTTCAGCCAATACCAGTAGGTTCTTTGCAGTTGCGTGATCCGGATATTGCGCAAATGTTCATTGGGGGTCAGAACATGGGGGACAGCCATTAGGCATGAATGGGAACAGAAAAAGTTAAGGCTCTAAGTCAGTGGTTCTCAACCTCTTCAGCCCAGGACCCCCAAAATCTAGGTGCCAGAGACCGGGGACCCCCACTGTACCTGGAGGTGGTTGAACACAGTCAGGCACATTCAAGAATAGTTATGTGGAGACAAGGCTGCCCATAAGGAGGGATAAAGTGGAAGGTTTCTGGGATCCAGCCAAACTGGGGGCCCATGGAGGTCAGCAAAATCATGGTCCATTTGAAAGTTAAACTAAAAATAAACTAATTTTTGTTAAAAACAGATTTAAAATGGGTAAAAGATTGCTTAAATTAATGAATAATGGCAAAAAATGGTGGAAAATGAGTTGTAATTGGATTTTTTTAAAGAACATAAATGGGTTTAAAGAGGAAAAAATTAGATAAAAGTGGCCAAACAATAACCAAAAATGGATTAAATTGGCAAGAATGGGTACAAAACATGGTAAAAATTGATCAAAAAGTGGCTGAGATGGCTTTGCAGTGCAAAAAATTGAGGGAAATAAGGTGTGTGTGTGTGACACCTCTCATCAAGGCTTTTTCAAATTCCTGCCCGCTGCTGTTTCTCCTGAAGTTTTTATAAACTTGTTCTCTTCATTTGTAGTAGTTTAAGAATTATGAACTTCTTACTTCTGCACTTCAGATACTTTGCGTAGTCGTAAACAGCTCAAAACATTTCTGCTGCTGCGTGACGTCGTCTGTAAAGAAACTATATGGATACTGATATATGAATGTAGTTTAGACCAAAACCTTTAGTCCCAAAAACACACAAGCTGAGCCGCTCAGCTGTTAGCACTGCCTCAACTCCATATACTTATTTGAACATGATGCTGATATTAACAGACAATATAGGCTGAAATTTACTGCTGATATTGGCAGAAATGTTGATATGGATAATTAACTTTCTAAGCCAATTTCATGCAAACAATATTGTGTATAGCCAATTAAATTTGGACTAAGAAAGTCAACTAACAGCATCCCTACCTGGCTTGATCTCCCTCCCGTTCTGCCTCTGTTTCTACCTTTGATCCCTGGCAATGTGTAAAGGGCTCATGGATCATCATGCTGCTAGCATGGCTTATAAAACTATGAGGAACTTCAAGAGGAAGCCTTTGCTCAACTTGAAACAGGAAATGAGAATTACAATTTTAACTCTTCTGTGTTTGTGATAACTTAATGTTTAAACACTTGAAATGCAACAAGTCAGACAGAGAGCTCAGAGAGCTTTAAAGAGCTCAGTGATCCAGCACATGCTTTTAGGCTGAGCCTGGAAAGGAAAGATTTATGGAGGTATGAAACATGAGCACCAATGATAAGGCTGCAGAACTCCTCAGAGAAATCCCTGACAGGATAACTCCTTTTCTCTCCCACCCTCATTCTGTTAAGTCTACTTATGAGAACATGGAATTTCAGAAAACAGACAAAGGGATTGTCATAGTACCAGAGTTTCTTAGTTTAACTTCAAAATGATGATAGTGAAAACCTAGTAGAGGTGAATGGATTGGTTGTAAATTAGACCAGTAGTCACAAGATTTCAGTTTCCCATGAACAGCTGCATTTCTAGCTCCAGTGTGCTTCATTACATTTGCATTTTTGGCTTATAGTTGAGGACTGTGATTGCAAGCTGCAGCTCCCATGTTGTTGGTATGAGAGCCAGTGTAAAAGAAGCATGCCTTCAGATGTTACCCTAATTTTCTAAACACTCAATAATGGCTATATGAATTAGATCCTGGCTCTAAAACTGTAAATGCAATAATCTCTTTCAAAAGTTAGACATAGCAAAGTTATGCAAGCATCAGCCTCTACAAATAACAATGACATGTAGTCACATGTGTCACGTCATTTAACAGTCGCCTACATGCAAAGAAGTTCATGGAGCTGATAGATTTTACACGCAGGGGACAGAAATATCTGCTGGCTCAGACTTGTGAAATTCTTTCAGATGCCATGGTGCTTCAAAGCATTCATTACATGCAAAATGTAGCTTTGAATCAGCAGACTGTTGCTTTGTCCTTTAACATGAGTCCTATAGAGAAGTCGAATGGTTATATAAGCAGATTTTGCCTCTAGTTCCCATATATGAGAGAGCTGCAGTAACTCTGACTCAGTGGATAACTTCACTCATGATGCAAATGTTTCAAACATTAAAAACAACAACAGTCCACCAGAAAATTACCAAAAGACCCCCAGCAGGGATCACTCTGCCCAAGGGCATGATGGGGAACTTCACCCATACATCCACCCAGATTTGACATTGCAGTGGGTGTCACTTACATCAGTTGACTCTTTACAGAATTGAGCTATCACTTCTGGATCAACACTGTCCAATAACTCTGACACTGAAGACCACATGAGTTCTACAGAGAGGTCTAATGGTTATTTAAGCAGATTTCATCTGGCCAGTCATTCAACAGCAGTCACTGTGTGGTGTTTGCAGACAGTCACATGGGATGGGAGAGGTAAATTAGAGGTTTTTGAATTCCTGTTCTTAATGATCGTTAACTGAGAAGCTGGGCTGCCTGTCTGCACCATGAGAATAAAGGCAGAGTGCTACTAGACGCGAATAGAGTAGTCCAGATCACAAGAGTCTACTGTGTAGTCAGATTTGATTATAAGCCATGATGGCATAATCTTTCAAGGTAGACTTACCACAAGCTACCTGAATGTGAAACGATGATATACAGTCATGAACAAGACATAAAATTATATTTTATCCTCTTCATTTTAAGAAAAAACCCACAATCTCGAGCAAGTCAAGCTCACCTTTACATGTGAATCTTACTTGTATTGCTGCTACAATTGAATATAATGCTAATTTCTTGACAAAAGGCAGGTTTAAACATGGAAACAACAATATATGGTCAGCTGGTTTAGTGACAGGACACACTACCGCCTCCTTAATGCCAAATTATGACCCAAATTTCTTTGATTTTTTTTCCATCGTAATAAAGTATTTTAAATGAAAAATGCCAGAATTTGGACTTCAGATGAAATACAAGATCTGATGGAACAAGAGATGGAGGCATGCCCTTCAAAAATACAGCAAATCATAGAAATTTGCCTCTTTTTTCCAAGCACACATCAGCCAACTGCAAAAATGGCTTCCTAACCCATCAGTTGAGAATGAAGGATGTAGAAGACACAATCAAGTATGTAATTAATAGAGGTGGACGACTATTGAGCTCAAGTAAAAGTACAGTTACTCTGGTTACATTTTTCTTAAGTATCAGTGCTGGTCTATAAATCTACTCAAGTAAAAGTAAAATGTATTTAATTTGAAGTTTATTCTACGAACTGAGTAGCTACAGAGGAGTTGTACAGTCAAATTAAAACTTTCCTTATTGGAAAGAACAACAACAGAATAGATCTCTGAACAGGTAAAGTCACATTTCTACAACAAATTTTAATACACAGCAAGATTTACAGTGTTAAATTCGTTTAGAATTAAATGTAACACTATAAAAGTGTGTATTGATCCACACTTTATTTACATAGGTAAACTACACTTTTGAAAGTGTTAAATATTGTACAATGTGACAGAGCTACAGTAAGTCTAGCTCAGTTGATAACTTCACTAATGGTGAAAATGTGTCGAACATCAAAAATAAGAATCCACTTGGAAAAATTACCAAAAGATTCCAATTTTATTGTCCAATTTTGATAATATCATAGGGCCCAACAATATGGCCAGTACCATCAACAGACTTCAGATACTTTTTTAGAAACCAGTGGATGACATCACTGCGTCCATGTTTATTAAGTCTTATTTTCTATAGTCTTTATTTGATTGTTAAATAAACAACTACGGATCCCATTTAATGAAATAAAAAGTGAAAAAGAGGTGCATTGTTTAGTATTATAATTTAGCAGGTACTCCATTAACCTCCTCTATGTATGGTACACAGTGCAGTAGTTAAGCAACAATTAAAGCAGCCTTTTTAAACTTAAACAGGGTTAGCAGCATTTCTAAAAGTCCTCCTTCAGGCTCTATAACTGTCAGAGTGATGTTGATGCTGTGAGATAACTCAGCAGTTGTATGCTTTAAATAGTGAAAGTGTTTGAGCTGTAGTCTGGTTGGGTTTGGTTTTAGATGAGATTTGTGTGTGATTGCTTTAGTGTGAAGTTTACAGTGTCACGTAACAGGTGTTTTGGTCAAAAGAAAAGGGTAATGACCCCATGATCTATGACGTAAATATCCCCCTTGACCTTGTGTTTACCTGCTGATGTCAACACTTTGTTGTTGTCTGGCATCAGGAATAACCACATTTATGTCCCCTCCATAGAAACTAGTTTGATGCTAAAAAAGAAGATGAGGAAGACATTTTTTACAGAGTTAGAGAATGGTTTTCAACTGAAGATTTTTATGACGTCTCACTGAACTTCAAACAAACGTCACAGAGGTCTAGTGAACCAGTTTCCTCAATGATCAGGGGCTCTAAACTGGGTTAGAGTGAAATAAGCAAACAGTCTTACATCATCTCTGATGGTTATTGGAACATTACTAAACCCTCTGACAGAACCGAACAGAAAACGCCGGCAGATTTTCACTGCTCTGGAACTTTCTTTGGAAAATTGATCTGGGGATGAATTGAACTTTTCATAACAGTCCAAATGTTTAGTCAGGCTTCTGCAGGAGGTGGACACAGTCAGGAAGATGACACAGTTTTACCAACACCCTCCTTCTGAAAAGGGGAGTTTAGGGCACCGATTAAGGGAAAACCTGACCCCCATTCAGAAAAGAGTGTTAGAAGAACACTTTAAGAACAACGGACACTAAAAAGCTGTTTAAGTTTGACTAACTGACATTTAAGTCTTTTTAAGAAAGGCCTTTAATGCTGAAATTAATTTGGATGAGGCAGATACACCCTGGTAGACAAGTGACTAGCCAGAATTAGACAAACTAGAGATTTCTGTTGCAAAGAAAGACATGATAAGCAAATAGTGATAATATTTATAATGGTGATGTTCTTGGGCAAGTAAGTACACACCTGATTAAACCAGAGGGATCTGGCTGTAGACCGGAGATCTCATATCACATCTGCCAGACAGAAATACAGACTAAAGTTTTCTAAATTGAATTGGATTTAACTTTAGGTTAGGTTAGAGTAAGGGTTAAGGTTGGGTTAGGATACGAAAAGTTAAATGCAAAACCTAATTATGTTTAATAGGTTTAAATAAAGTCAAGTAAACAGTCTGCTCTTCCTCAATGAAACATTCTAATGTAAGTAACGTAGATAACACAGCTACATAGATAACAGAGCAAAAGCTTGTTAAGCTCACAGATATTCATGCAAATGATGCTAAGAAGCTAATGTTAGCGACATAGGCTACTTAGTGTCATGTAGCTATGTAGCTTTGCAGCTTATGGCCCTAAATTAGATTTAACTACTTTTGCCAAAGCTCACGTTACTAAAACTAACTTAGCTACATTGGCTTACTTGGCGATCTTAGCTATGTAAGTATGTTTGCTTTAGCTAAAGCTAACAAAGCAAAAACAAGAAATCATGTATCTACATCTGAAATTGGTTTATACATAATTTACCCCCAGATTAGACCTTTGGTTTTATTTATGAAATGTTTCTTAGTCTGTAATGTTTTCAGTGTGGTTATTTCATGAATTTCTGCAGCCAGAATGTCTTGGATTAAAGACAAATTGTAACTGCATTAAGTTAACTAAAGCCAAGAAAACGCACAGGAAGCTATTAAAAATGCACATTAAATTAAAATGCGACCAGAGCAGCAGTTGGAAAACATTGCCATGCTGACATAAAATAAGTACCTTTGGCCTCCAACTTCTAATCAGTTCATCCTTGAATCCAAATGTAGTTTTGAGTCAAATTTGACAAAAATCTCTCAAAGAATTCTTGGGTATTGTGCTCACAAGATTTTAAGTCACAATGAATTGAACTCTGCACCTCCGAAAAGTATTAAATCCGTTCTTGACTCGGAGTGGACACTGGTGCAAAGAAGGAAGATAATCCTCCAAAGCATTCTAGAGATATCACATTCATAAGAGTAGCCTGGAAAGACACGTACATACGGACGAACAACTCCAAAACACAATTCCTAGCGCTCAGACTATCCTCAGTATAGAGGCAAAACATCAGGAAGTAAATTATGAAATAAGAATGTTTCCTTTTTTCTTCTGCTACCCTCTAATTCACAAACATACAGAGGTTAAATAAACCCCAAACTGAGCTGCAGAGCCAACAGCGTCTCATTTCCTCTGTGCTTTTTGCTTGTTTTAAAGGATCCCATGCTGACTTTCTGGGTAAAATTCTAAATGAAGCTCATATGATTGTTAAGGAAATAACCGTTTAACGTTTCCTCCCCTCAGCGGGACCCTTCAAGTCTTTTTGTTCTCATGTGTGCTTCCTTTGACCTCAAACGGTGAGCTCCTCTCACTTCTTTGGCTGACTGCTGTTCCACTCAGAAGTTAAAGACCTTCTGACCCCCGACCCCCCAAGCTAACCCTGGTCCTTTTTTGGTGTGTGGCAGGATTGGCTCACAGCTTTCTAGTCACAGGTTATTGGCCAAGTATGTGTTTTAAGCCCCACACAAACTTTAATGACCATGATGCCATTTAAGGAATGTCCCTGCAGCAGCAGAGGGGATCATGGCGACGAGTTTATGATTCTGGGAATTTAGCTCTCCCTGCTAACGTCAGGCAGGGTCATTTTCACAAGCACTTCCTGTACGCAGAGTCACAGCTTTCATGTGGCTTCCTTTTTTCCCTTTAAGTACCAACAGCAAGTTCATTAAGAAGGTTAAACTTCAACTCTTTGATTATTTAGTTCTGACGGGGTCCTCTAAAAGTTACGCTTTGTTAGCTAGCAGATTGGTTTGATGCAGCTAAGATACTAATAATTTATTCTCTTCTTACAGATAAAATTATTAACTTTAAAGAATTTATTATTCCTCCAATCAATAAATTAGAATTCATGAATCATAAATCTCTCTCAATGTTCAAAAAATCTTGGTATGACAGGTGGTGGCTAAGGTTAGCATATGTTAGCAAACTTAAGAAAATAATTACACTACTAATATCAGATCAGTTTTCTCTTTTTATGTCTGTTAATATAAATGTTTCAAAGCATCAATAATCCAAACTATGTTTTTTAATGGCATGAATGATTGATTTAACTGACAAGCATCTTATCCTGAAGATGTTGGTGTACCATGAAATAGCTGTAATATTGGTGTTTTCTGGACTTAATGGGAAACTGTAAGTACAAAAACTGAAAATTTAGTTTGATAAAGAAGGAAAGACCTCCTCAATCATGCTTATAATCACTGGTACTTTACTGTCAAAGGTATTTCCTTCATAGAGCACTTATTGAAATACTTGCAAATTTAAATAGAAGCCCTAGAAAATTATTGGTGGGCATCCCAATACTTTTACATTTGTCATGTATATTTTTAAAATTATTATGGTTAAAAAGTGCACGTATATTGTTCCTTGCTCCTATATGGTGAAAAAAAAATCCATAAAGTGTATATTAAGATGTTAGGAATGGAAAATAAACACATAGAGTCTAATAAGTATTTACTAGCATGTTAAAGGGCCATTTAAATACAAAATATTAATTTATAAAACATAGTGAGGTTGTTTTTAGATTCTGACCTCTTTTACATGCAAGACATTACTGGCTTCAGAAAACTGTAAATAATGGAGATACCAGTTTTATCTTATAATTCCAGCAGGACACCTATAATGATCACAAATGTTAAATTACTCAGTGAATTTTGGCAGTGATGAGGCTTACATTAAAATAAAAACTGATTTATGCAATGTAAGTATTATAACAATGTTCCACTTTCGTAAAACTGACTAAAATAATATATATTTCACTATTATAACACTTATTTTCTCTATAATGCCACCAGAAAAAAAAGTAATATATTATATGTCTAATTACGCAGAAAAAAGGCTCACAGTAAAGATTAAAACTCATATGATGCACATAAGTATAATTAAACTGTTAAAATGATATAAAACTGATTGAAAATGACACCTGTTTTACTATATATACCTTGAAGATGTCTATAGATCGGTTAAATTTACCACTAAGTCAATCTACAAATATGTGGCAACATCTAACTACATGACTTGGTACTGTTATTCTACATTTTAATGAGCTATTCATTAAGGAAATACAAGTATGGCTTCTCAGATGCCATGTTTTAACATTGATACCATTTTACACCCCTAAATGGGCATGCTCCAAATATGGTTCTCCCATTTTTCACACAATAATGTCAGTAATTGCTTTTTCACCTGTTTAATGTGAGTTTTATTATTTGACCATGGTTAGTTATGATTATAGGACCGTTTGTTTGGGACAAAAAGAGATATTAAACTGCTTTTTCAAGTTCTGGAGTAAACAGGAAGTTGGAGACACTCTGGGCCACTGCTGATTGGCTGAGAATAATCATTCTGCTTCTGCTGTATCACAGAGAGTTGGGGGAGGCCGTGAAGGAAGTTGACTGAAATCACTGTATATGGTTCCTTGCCCAATAAAGGGTTAAATACCCTGTGGTTTAATGATGCTATCTAAAGATCTAAAAAATCTTTTTCTTTCTCTGATATTATGAGATGAAAATAAGAATGTCTCATTTAAGTCTGCTGTAATGCTTCTGAGGCACTTTTTGAAACTTTTAACAGATACAAAAAATATACAAAATATCTATGGGACACATGATATGGAGCCTACTCTAAATTGGCTGTAGGTGTGAGTGTGGGCGTGCCTCATTGTCTATCTCTATATGTCAGCCCTGCGATGGACTGACGACCAGTCCAGGGTGTACCCAACCTCTCGCCCAGTGACAGCTGGGATAGGTTCCAGCCCCCCCACAACCCCCAACGGGATAAGTGATATAGAAAATGGATGGATGGATGGATATGGAGCCTAACAGTCTGGTTCTAGAAGAAAAAAAAAACAATTTTTCCACAGTAAATAAGATTATCAGCCATAACTTGGACTTATGACAAACTACCAGAGTGTGAACATCATGGACATTTGTGGGAAATGACACTTTTCCTGATGCACTGGTTTCAGTCATTTAAAATGATTTAACAGAAATAATCAATTTTACTGATTTAAAATCTCACAGGAGCTTTAAAAACATTACCAAAAGATTTCAGAGTCATGTTAACCATTCAGAACTTCTCAGCAGCTGATTTGTGAAAAAAAAGGTCTTTGTTGCTCACATGCTGCATGCTTGTGTTCCTCCACTTAGAGAGCATTTCGAAGTAGACAGATAAAGACTCATCCCTGACACGAGTAGACCTTGGGCACAGCGACATCCCCGAGGCTGTCCTCTGATTGGTCAGCCAGCGGCACAGCCTCCTTGTGGAACCACTGACAGTTGCCCACAGACTCTCCTGAACATCTGCATGTGTGGAGCTGCATGTGCAAACAGTAGTGCATGTGCTTTTGTTGGTACAGAGGAGGGAGTACAATGAGTGACAATAGAAAATGTTGTTTTAAACGTGGGAGATGGGAGTGTGTGATCAGTCTGCTGGGGCACATAGGGTCAGCATGCAGTATTTAGTAGCACTGGTGAACTATGACATCAGTCTAAGGGGGAAATGGTACAGTTGAAATTACTGGTTTCTTTTCACCTTTTTCCACCAATAATAGATATATCTTTCTACTTTATATGTTTTTATTTATAGCCGTATGAATTTAGGGTTTACGTTGTTTGTTATAGTCTTTTAAAGTTTAAATTTTCTTAGTTCTGAGAAAACTCCAAGTCACATCTCTTCTATGTTTACTAGAGCCAGGCATTATGGACCAAAAATCCAATCTCAGTATTTTGTACTAAACACTATCAAATATATCTTGATTTTTCTGTAAAGAAATAAGAAATGGCCAACATAATACCAAAATCAGAACTTTTGATATGACTTTATGAAAAAAGACTAAAAATATCTAACCTGTTTGAGACCACAGCAACAAGAAATGAAGTCCTAGAAACCCAATATTGGGCAATTTTGCATACATGCTGTCTAAATTGTACAAAAAACATTGGCAACCCCTCTGTAATTTGAGGCTTAAAATAGTCACCATTATTTTAATGATAATTGGTATCAATAAGTGCAGAATATCAAGAATCTTCATGCACTTTGTTTCTAAAAGAACAGGATCATCATATCAGTTGCACAAATACGTTGGCAACATTTAAAAGTGGATTAACCACAAGGAGTGAGGGTTTAGAGTTTGTCTTTATTTAGTTTTCAAAAATTGCGGGCAGATACATTGGCAATACTTGGAATAGTTGGAGGAACTGGCTAGGAGTGGAAGAAACCCTTGTGTTTTGCCATTTCCACTCACTGTTCTGAAAGTTGCCAACAGATTTGTACAATTAGACAGTGTACAGGAGTCTATCTGTAATATCTGATGATTTGAGAAAAATGCACATATATGTTGGCAGCATTTTAAAAGTGGGCAGAATTGGTGGGGATCCCTACTTCTTAGCAGTTCTGCTCCCCCAACTATTCCAAATATTGCCAATGTATTTGTGCAGTTTAGACATTGTTCTGGAATTTGCCTGCAATTTTTGATATTTAAAAAAATGTACAGATACATTCATGACATTTGTAAAAGTGGTTGAAACTTGAAGTGCATGCACTTGCTCCTTTGCATCAATGTATTTGTGCATTTTGGACAATGGGCAGAAGTTTGCCAGCAATTTTGGTAAGTAATAAAAATGCACAAATATGCTGGCAATTTGAAAAGTCAGAGCAACTGGCAAGAAGGGAGGGTTTTCCATGCTGCTTACCAGTTCTGTCCTATTTATAAGTGTAAACCCTTGCTTTTTGCCATTTTAACACCCCCCCCTTCCAAATGTTGTCAATGTATTTGTGCAATTAAGTAAAATTCCTGCACATCATGTGCAGAAATTTTACTGCAATTCTTTATATGTGATTAAAATTGTACAAGAATGCTGGCAATGTTTTGGAAAGTGAAAGCAAGTGGCGAGAAGTGAGGGTGTAGCTGTTCTGACCAATTTTTTACAAAAGTTGGCAACATATTTTTGCAATGAAGACAGTGGGTAAGAGTTTTTTTTCTTTATTTGATAACCAAAGAAAATGCACAAATAGATTTGGCAATATTAATAAAAGTGAATGGAACTTCCAAGAAGACCAAACCCTCGCTTGTCACCAGTTCCACCTGCAATCCCAAATGTTGGCAATGTATTTGTGCAGTTTTTGTAATGTAATAAATTGCACAAATAAGCTCGCAATTTTGAAAGGTCGGAGCAACTGGCAAGAAGGGAGGGTCTGCCATGTTGCTTACCAGTTCTGTCCTATTTATAAGTGTAAGCCCTCACTTGTTGCTATTTCAACCCACCCTTCCAAATGTTGTCAATGTATTTGTGCAATTAAGATGATGTGCAGGATTTTTCCTGCAGTTTTTTTATATGTAATTAAAATTGCACAAGTGTGCTCGCAGTGTTTTGGAAAATGAAAGCAAATGGCAAGAAATGGGAGTTTACCAGTTTTGTCCAATTTTTACACAATTTGCCAACATATTCATATTTCTTTATTTGATAATCAAAGGAATCGCACAAGTAGATTTGGCAATATTAATAGAAGTGAATGAAACTTGCAAAAAGTGCAAACCCTCGCTTTTACCAGTTCCAACTGCAATTCCAAATGTTGTTAATGTATTTGTGCAATTTTTGTAATGTAATTAATTGCAGGCAATATTTTGAAAAGAGAAAGCAACTGGTGAGAATTGATGGTTTGCCCTGCTTTTTACCATTTCCGCCCAATTTCTTCAGATGTTGCCAACATATTTTTGCAATTTAGACCGTGTGCAAGAATTTGATTCTTTTTTGAAATAATCAAAGTTTCCTGATATTAGATGTCTAGGACTTGTGTTTTTGTTGCCAAAGACGACAATCAATCAGACATTCAGACTGAACATTTCATAGAGATCATCTTTGGATCAATAAGTATTTACGTGTTAGTGTTTCCTACTGTGAACAATCATTTTAAATCAATATAAACTGTATTGATATTCACAATTTGATTTTACCCTTTATCTCATTTGAAAATAGTTAGAACTCCTCATGTTGTCCGGCCCTACCATGTACTGCTTTGGCCTTCACGGTCACTAGTGTTGCCTCAGATGTGTGTTTGTGCCTGATTTTCTGTGTATGTATTGGGAGAGTTACAAGGGTGCTTATGACCATGCTCAAAGAAGGTGGGATCTTAGTGAACCATGCCCATCCTCATTGGTTGCCAGAGGCCCTCCCTCGTCCCTTTTAAAAGCCTGCTTTCTCACCTGAGTTACAAAAGAGCTTCAGCTTCTCAGCCACTCACTTGTCCATCATCTCTATCTCACTATAAACACAAACATTCCAAAAGAATATAAGGGACAGGCAATCCTGGAACAAAACCTGGAACACCTTTAAGGAACTCTAGATAAAGTAAGTACATGCTTTCTCTGCATAGAAGCTGTTATTTAAATTTATGCAGGACAAGAAAAAAAATATGAACCTAAAATTAAATCTGCTAAAGGGATTGTCAAAAAAGAAATAGGTGAAGTTTTTGATGCAAAAGCCTTCTCTTGACTTCAGTTTGCAAGCAGCTGCAGGGTGTGTTAGAGGAACACACAGTTTCTTATTCAGTCACAAGTCAAGTAGAGTGAGTTTCTGCTCTTGGCCGTGCTAGAAGGAATTTCTCTCTCAGGTGGTGGCTGATGCAAGACTTTGTTTGGATGAAGGATGTAGAGTGTAACCATGAAGGGTTTAAGACTGATGTGTTGGAAATCAAGTTTGAAAATGGTCTTTAACTTTAGAAAATGCAGAAATTACTTGCATGTCTGAGCCTCTTTTTGTTCTTTTTAGTGCCTGATTCAATGTTTGATACATTATGTAACACTGGACTGTTTTGAAAAGAAACAGCAAGAAAGAAAGTAAGAAATCAATTCAAAACTTTAACTACAACTTTTTTTAAGATTGTGGTTCTAAACGTTATGTATTCGTGATGAAGTTAAGTACTTTTGGTGTGCTGTTGTGGGATACCTGACAAAACTGCAAACAGCAAAAAGTCCAATCACAAAAAAGTTGGGCTTTTCCTGTTTTCTTATTTCAACTTTTCCTGTTTTTATGTTGGTTGTGAAAATCCTTCTAATTCTCTTTTGACCCATGTTTGCAAAGCAGACTAGTCGCTTTGCACGTTTGTACACGTTTGTATCGTCCATTTTAGCAGAGATTAAGGTGGATTTTGACATGGCAATTGCCTTTATTCATATTCTTCTAATGCAAAGTTAAATAAAATTGATGCTGGCTACTTCAAATAAAACTGGGTATCTTTTTCCAAGACTGCTACACTTGCATATCAAGATGGGGTCAGAAAATAGACAAGACGTGCAGCCTTGAGCACAAAGAATGAAAATTATTACAAAATAAAGTAGCTTTCAAGCTTGTTTTGTACTCTAGCATTGAATCCATGCTAATCATGAGCATAAAATATTTATGCGCTGGTGTGTTTTCATAGCCTGGGAATACTCAGACTGAATGCTAGTTGGTAGTGCGATTGTGCTTTTTATATCACTGGTTTCTTTTTCTGCCACATTCTCCACTTATTTTTGTACGGTAAACCATGGCGACAGAGACTGGTTTTTGAGCTGATAAATATTAAGCAGAGGTAGACTCTACAAAAAGTATTGCAAAGAAGAAAAGAAGAAGCATTAGCGCTGGAATGTTGTAAATGCGGGAAATATGATGCTACCCAGTGGGCCAATCGCAGGCTTGCAGTATGCATCATTTCAATGCGTATTAACAGTTTTGAGTCAGTGCATTTTGGGCTAGTACATAGGCTTCTGCATTGAGTCATTGCAAAAGTATACATCAAGCAACCAGAGAACGACTCAAACATGTGGAATCCTGGTTCCTAGGCCTGGTTTGTCCTTCTACGTCAAATCTGCATATAAGTGACCTACAGTGTTTACAGCACTACATACTAGTGTGTCTGTGTTTCCGTGTCTCTGCAATGCTTTGCCCAAACACTACTCAGCAAAGGGCCAGGCAGTTGATCACAATTAATATTAGGTTGCATTGCTGCAACTTTCAAATGGCCTGAAATGTTTCACAAAATTCTAGTTTGATGCATTTCTTGTGGCCAAGATGTTATACAATTTTTTTTCTACAATAGTTGGTAAAAGTTGTACTTTTCTTGTTTTCGTATATACTTGACTTTTAAAAAATGAGAAAAAATTATTGCCTAACAAATTGTATCCAGTTTGCATGGAGCCAAAATAATTGCAGTGAGATACTTTCACAGAAATGTTCAGCCTTCATCTACCAAATACTGTCGTCACTCTAATATGGACTGATTTATTGCTTGTTTGTTGAGAAATGCAATAGATGAGGAACTTGAAATATAATCACATATTAAATAACAATCTTGGAGGAAAAATTGCAATTTGATTATTTTTCCAAATTGTTCTGCCCTAATCAGCAGTGTGATTTTTCTGCCATTTCCTGGTGCACTCGCCACATTTCTCAGTTGTTTGTGCAAGATGAACCCTGGCAGCTGAAACCGTGCATATTCTACCGTGGTTGGATCTGATAAATATTTTTGCAGCAGTTGATTGCTGCAGAAATATCGTCAGAGGAGATGGAAAGTATGACCGCTGGTTCAGCAGAGGGAGATGACTGGAATTTTTGCACTCATTTGGCCAGTGAGAGGCATGAATATGAAAATGTGTGTCTGACATTTTTGGATGCTGGCTGTAGATTTGACCACTTGTATGAACTATCTGTGGTCCTTTATCTCACTCAAGAGTACACACGAAGACATTCTCAGACACTGGCAGTCCCCCAGTGCTACCTAGTGGACCAATCACAGGGCTTGTAGCCTGCCTTGTTTTTCAGGCACATTACATTCTGAGGAGATGCATGACGATTTGTGCCTATGGTTCAGGGTTATGTGAATTATGGCATATGTTGCATGAATAAATTCAAAAATATTAAGTATAAGTGTATGAGATTGAAAAAAATGCAGTTTTCCTGGGAAAAATAGCCCTAATTCACAGTTAAACTAAAGTTTTTTCCATACATTTATCTACTAAGGCTCTCTGGAAAAAAGAGTACCAGTTCTCCTACAAAACACATTCCAAATGTACAGTTTTTGGTATCTTTTTAACACTGATTTTAAAGAGCTAAAAGAAGTTTAAATGAAGAAATTTCATGAAATTTCCTGGAGGAGTTGAATAGCCTTGTGCCATTGCTTCAGTGAAATGGCTGCAGAAGTTGAACTTCTTGTGGCTGTTCTGACTCACACTTAGCATCACAATGGGCAGCAGAAAACTCAGGTGTGAACAAATCCCAGGACACTTAGAGCAGACAATGGCATCTAAATGCTCCGACCACTTACGTAAGTGATCAGTGACTTGGTCGTTGGAGTGCAGTGCTCACTTGGCCTCTGTAATGTGATTTTACATTTGTGTCTAGCCGTTGCGTTAGCATTTCAGCTTTCGTGAGAACTGGTTTTTATTTAGAATGCAAATGGTCACAGCAGGCTGACTGTACGACTGAATGGTCGCTTGCTAATTTTTTTGCTAGTTTCTTCCTAGAGGCAAGCAGAGAAAGCTCCAAACAAAAGTTTGTCCTGAATTTGCTTTCCTGCATTGATTAGTGATGTAGTGTGAGCTGCTAGATCTTTTAGTATGAAACCACGTAGGACAGGGTGATATTACATGAAAACCGATACACAACTTATGTTTGCGTATTTTGGTTTGTTTGGTATGTTGGGCTTTGCAAATCAATAATGAATGGTTGCCACAGACTTTGCTAAGATTCTATTTTGTTCTATCAACAAAAATCCTGGATTAAATACTATAAATAAAGTTGTAATTCCCCATCCAGAGCAAATATTTCAAATAGATGATGTGGTGGTTCTTAAGCTTATTGATGGTATTTTTACTGTCTTTCTCATCAAGTATAAACTACACTGATATTAGTGATATTGCCTAACCTGTTTTGTAAATTGAAAATCTATCACTGTATCCTAAAATCTCGATATATTCCCCAGCTCTAATACCACATCAAAGCTTTGTGTGTCCTTGGTGGCGCGCTGCCATACGTGTGTGCTTCTGTGTTATGGCTGTAGCAACGGCAGCATTAAACTAGGGAGCTGGTGAAGTTAACAAAGTCAGACAGGTTAATCCTCTTGGCGATGAAAAGTGAAAACCATTCTTCGTTTCACTCTCGCCACAGAGCAGACAGCGACACACAGAGATTCGGGTGTATTGGTGTGTGTGATGTGGTTTTGACGGTGATGTAGCCTCTTAATCTCTGTTGGCTCAAAGAAGTCGGGTTTTACTTCCGAAGAGTGGGATCACAGGCCAAAAGACAGCGTATCGATGACTTAGATCATGTTTAAAGGAAGTTTTTGTCTTGTGAGTGAAACTGCATGAGGGTGGAGAGTTTTGACACCTTTGGCTTGGTTTGTAGCTGAAGATTTTGCAGCTAATGGAAATTTTTCTCTACCTGGATAGTGGCATGTTCACTGTAAACATTGTGACGCAAAGATCCTGCTGTGAAATAACATGCTACATCAGGATCAGCTCCCACCAGTACCTTTACTCCAGCCCCTCCTAACTGCACACGCTTTGTTTTCTGAGACACAAATATTACTGAGAAAGCATGTGTGGAGTCACAGAGTAAAATTTAAAAGCCACCACTGTTCATTGTGTTTGGCAAAGTCACTCATACTGTAAGTCCTGATGTCGCCAGTCATTTCAACAACAGTTAAACCGTGAAACTACAACATATCTGCACATCAGACACAATATGTGATAAAAAATGTGAGGTGTAATTTAAATTTTGTTAATTTGTTAATTCAGGATAATTGGTATTCGAAGATAAAAGCTGAAAAAAGTGAATTAATTCAATTGGTGGACATGAAGCTTTGCACTGATATTTACTCCAGATATACCAGCTATAAAACTGGTTTTGCATTCTGTAGAAAATAACTACTTAAAAGTCATCTAAAATTATTTAAAGAACAAAAAAATTCTAAGAGCTGATGAACTGTACACCTGAGGTTAGCTTGATGCTAAAACATTAAGAAGTGAAATCTATTGGGTAACACTTTATTTAGTGGGCTCTTACTATCTAGCAATTTCTCAAGAATAAGGTAGTAACTGCCTGGTAATAAGTTGGCCTTTTACCAAGTAACTTGATAAAATGAAGGAAGCATTGCTAGTGGTGATGTATTAATTATTAAACAATTCCTTGTAATATTGTGGCGATTCTCTGGTTGAGAAGTTAGTATTTTCCCCGGACCCTCAAAATCTCACCCTAACCCACGTAATATTGTTGTAATTCTCTTGTCATTAGGTGGTGTCTTACCAAGTTATCTCTTAGAAATAAGATGATGATTTTCTATACAACTTGCTTGAAAAATTTGTTTTTTTTGGCCAACTCAATTAAAATGAGTCCTTCCTGAATCACTTCAAAGTAATTTTTGGGTTAGGGTAGAGGGCTGGGTTAAAATACCACAAAATTTCCAGAGAATGCCCACAATGTTATTAGAAATTAGTTCATAATTAATATATTATCATGTGGTAAATACTTCCTTAATATACAATATATAAAACTGGTAAAAATGCCAACTTATTACAATGCAATTCCCCCTGTATTCTTGAGAAATTACTAGCTAGTTGACCTCTTACAGTGGAATTCCTAGGTTATTGGGGTCCATTAAAATAAAGTGTTACCATAGATTTTAAATGGCTCATTTGCATAAAAATGTTTAGTAAACTGGATTATTTCTTATGTTGAGTGCAGTGAGTGTTTATGATGTAGTCGTGTTGTAAGAAGATGAAGAAAGTGTTGAAACAGCAGCATACAATGCTCCTTTTTTGAGATGTGGCACACTAAAATTATGCTCTTCTACCTGCACTGTGGCTGTCAGACAGTAAGTAGGTAGCTGTAGAAATTTTTCAAAGGTTGGGCTTAGTGAAACAGGGCTTAAAGAGAGCTGAAAGTAAACACGACTCCAAATGAATGGTAGTGTTCCTCCATAAATGCTAGATGTGTGTACAAACAACATTGCCAAGGGCATGTTTTATTTCTGCTGCCTTGTGTTTTGGATTTTCTCAGTAGTCGTGCTCCAGAGGAGAGATTTTCTCCCCTCCTGGAGACATAACATAAACAACCACACAGTGGATATCATTCTGCCTTTTTCCTTCATACGCCAGAACATACGCACAAGGCAGAGCACAGGGGAGAACATATAACCACCACTGTTGTTGGTCAGTAAATTACACCTCCATCGCTGCAGGAAGAGTTTCTCATACTCTTAAATGAATCATAAACCTAACAGTGATCTTACCTATTTACACACTCCTAAAGCATGTGTGAGAGACTTGACCTTGAATTTACCTTGGTAGCCTACATGTATGCCCAGTATGTCAGCTACATGAAGAAGAGTATAATCCCCTCAAGCAAGAGGGTGATAGTGCTTATATTCTGTGATCTGCAAAACTGCTTTAGCAGAATTTCTGTTCGTCACTACGTTCGCCACTTTTTTGTTGATTTTGTGAGTATATTGCGTTACCTGTAGAGGCAAAAAGTGCCACTTCCAGCAGGGAAAGTCTCACTTTGTGTTACAACAAACTTGCGAGGATTTCAGGGGCAGCCATTTAGGGATTTACAAAATTTAAAGAGTGCATACATTCAGACTACTTTGAGTCTTTACATGACATGCTAATCTCAGCATGCAAACCTGAAAAATGTCAAAGGTCTGTTGCATAAAGACTGAATAGAGGTAGTAGCTGGCCTGGCTTAGTCATTTTGACATAAATACACCTACTGGCAGAAAAGACAGAGCCAAATGTCAGTGGTTTCTCTTTATTTTAGACTTTAGACTGTTGTGCATTTTTGATATCTCCTATTTATTTGGCATTACTAGGACCTGGTAAGTATGATATCTAAAAATTCTATCTGAACAAGTAGTTTTAGAAAAAAAAGTTCTAATATGAGGACAGTGGGTCTGTTTCACTGTATAACACATTAAAGACACCATTGTGTAACACAATATGGGCAATTCTACCAAATTAGTGCAAGAAAAGAGTTGGGTTCTTGGTGTTTCCTCATTTGAGATTTTGTTCTTTAAACTTTGCATTTTAAAACTATGTGGGCTGCATTTCAGAGTTACGTATTAACCCCATAGTTTTCTTATATGGCGCTGTTGTAGTGATTTTATGCTCTGCTGTGGTTTATACATGTTGTTTTTATTGTATTGTTTGTCAGTGAATGATGCCTGGGATCTTTCCTTCCACACTATGAAAAAGCGATGAACAAATATGGCTATTTGTGGCATTGAAATATCTTTTCCAGTGTCTTAGCTCTTAACTCAGTGATGATTGCCACTGATGGAATATGTAAGCTTGTTTCCCCATGCACCACTGTTGGTTTTTACTTCAATGTCAGTGGGTGAGGCTGAGTAAACGAACTAGATATGAACGAGGCAGTCTGTTGATGGAGGCAGTCAGGAGGCCTCATGAACTCGATGCATCCTTGACCTGCTTTCAGGGTTTGTTGACTTAAGTCGTCAACCTCTATGTATGCCAACACTGGTTGTCATAATTCAAAATTGTCTCAAATGTGGCATCAGTGTTATTTTAATGATTACTGTATTTTAAAGTGGTTGGAATCAAAGACTGATGTTGAGACCATAAATCAAGCTGGTGTAAAACGGACAATGGCCATAAAGCTAACATTGGCGCCAATGTTGTATCAGCTTTCCTCTTCAAGGCAACATGACAAATAGTCCCTAAGTTCCAGGAAATGGGATGGACTGGTTTGCTGGCTGGAGGGCCCCATGTCTCTGAAGTGTTCTTCATGAAGGCTGAAAGGCTCCATAGAGGCAGATAAGGCCAGACAATACATGTTCCTGGCTGGAAATGTGCATTCCAACGGTGAACTTGACATTTAGTGAAATTTGAATACTTTGGGAAGTCACCACTGTCGTTTCAGACCAAAATAGACAACTTCAAAAACATCTGAGTCACTGAAACTTACCGCTAATGTTTCCTCTGGTTTTTTTTTACAGGCAACAAAGGTCTTGAAGAATTCCTTTAAACTCTGTAAAGCCTGAAAAAAGCGTCCTTGTCTCTCACATTACTGAACGCCACCATGCCAGGAGTCGTGGATCGCATGGAGCTGAGGAAAGTCTCCACAGAGGCCGATGACGACAGCACGGACAGCCTGGATGACCGCTACACGGAGCCAATCGACTCTGAGAAAGCAACCATCGACAGGTCAGCAAATGTGAAGTCAAGGTTAAGAGATAGCACTGCCCAACATTATATACCATGGTAGTTCGATTTCAACACAGCTCATTTTTACACAAGACAAACTCAATAGTCATCTTCATTTCTGCAGTTGAGGCTTTAATTTATGCCAGAGAATGGAGCACATCTTATAACCCACTTAGCCCTGAAGAGTCAATGCTTACTTAGCAAACACATTCAACCTGTCTTCACACATTAACTGGGTTAATTATATGCATGCAAACAGCGTTTGTTAGGGGGGCTAACGGCTAAAGCACAGTGACTTGAGCAGCTTTTTCCTTGCATTAAACTTGCATTAACTTTTGGCAACCATAGGTGCGATATCAGTATGTCTTCATTGACAACAACCAATCAGACTCTTGCCCATACATCATTTCCATGGCTCTTTTTCTTATCATGGCTTATATGCTGCCACAAGCTAAGAGACTAGCAATGCTTCTTTAAAAACTTTTCTACCTTATTTTATTGTAAACATGAGGGATGCATGATGTTGGATTTTTGCTTATATCCTGTATGCCAATATTTCCTAACTCATTAAAGCCAACGCCAAGCACCAAGTGCCTCCTGTGCAAAGAGGGGTTTCTTCATGGCTGTGGAAATGAAGATTTACACATTACAAATTGTAAACTGTGTTATGCATAAGATGCAAGGCTAATTAAAGCTGGTATAAGATCAGGCACTTGCATTGAAAAACTTAAGGGAAAGGGACAGAAGCGCTGTGCATACCAAGAAAGCAGCATATACATTTGGACAGTACAATTTAAATAAGTAAGTAAAATAAAGCCGTTTTTACACATAAGCTAAAACCAACTGGAAGAGAAGCACCATTTATAACCTTTATGTGTCTAAACTCTAACAGTCTATTTTTTTTGGATAAAAATGCAAACGAAAAGCAGCACTGACTATAAAAATGCACGACTACCTTAAATTACAGAGATGCTGATTCGCATGGGATTAGCATTACCAGTGGACCTATGTGTGCACTGATATATGGTAGGCAGTTTGACCTGGAAATTTTACCCCACAAATCACAGACATGTTCCTTTCACACAGGATTAAAACACAGACTTCTTGCATGATTATAACAAATTACCACAGGTCCCTAGGTAATACTAGTCCTGTGCGATTGGGCATTAGATAAGAATTGTT
This sequence comes from Cheilinus undulatus, assembly GCF_018320785.1. Lineage (NCBI taxonomy): Eukaryota > Metazoa > Chordata > Actinopteri > Labriformes > Labridae > Cheilinus > Cheilinus undulatus. The sequence continues at coordinate 12,053,558 of NC_054887.1, forward strand.
TCCCATCATCAGTATGGACAGTATGGATTATATACTGATTGAATTTTAAACATACTGGGAAAAAAGGCTGTTTATTGTTGTTGGCAATCAAAATTCAGCTATCAGTTTGTAATTTTGAATTTGATTAGCCCTAGGTGATTTCAGACATTGCAAGAACTAGAGGAATAGTTTTGTCATCATTATGAAACGACCAGCATTATTCTGGGATAACAGGATGATAAGATCAAGAGAAAATGACTAAAATGTACTTGTTATGGGGAAATAGAAAAGGTAAAATGCATAAATGTTTCAGGCTTTCATACAATGAGACTGGGATGTTTTCTGTTTTGTTAAACTGGAAAATAAATATTTGAAATGGGACAAAAGCCTGAACTCTAAGAAACTTCCTAGAATAGTTTTGGCATTGTTTCAGTTCTTTGTCCTAATTTCCATTCACTTTTTAGGGTTTATACTCTAGTTCTTTGTTGTTCCTTTCATCCTCTGAATGTAATTTAAAACTTATTGCTGTGTTTTTGTCTTTACAGTCAGTTTCTTGACGACAACGATGATGGAGAAAGCCAGAAGTTCCTGGCAAACGGGATGATGAAGAAGAAGAAATTTGAGGAATACCATGAAGAATATGTAAGTGGACTTAAAAACAAATTACTGTGAGCTAGAGTAAAAGGTTATAAAGCACACTGGGTTTGTTTTTTAGATAAATACAAGATACTAATGCTCTAATGGAAGGATAAACACTCAGTGAAGAGACCCCTAATCTCAGTCACTCTCTTACGTGCTGCTGATTAGTTACATAACCCATAAGCACCGCCTTCTTCTAAAGACCAAGAATCTGTACATAAAAGCTCTGGGTAGTGACAATGCTGATGCCCTACCGCATGGCCCCTTAAGACACAGCTATGTAGAGTGATGAGGTGTAAAAACATTACATGAGTCGTCAAGTGGGAAACTCCCTTCACAGATGTTTCATCAAGTCCTCCCATGTCGCCTCAGGGAGGGTGGACAATGAGCCCCGGCATCCTTGAGCCTTCTCCCCCTCCATAAACACTCACTGCCTGTCGTACCAACAAAGACCTTCTTTATCTTACCACCCCTGACAAAAAAAAACAACTCAAAAGAGAGGCGTTTAGCTGATACAAGTAGATTATTTTCAGTCAGATATGATCATAAAGTTCATTTAAAAATACTATTGGACATTATGTAATAACAATATGTGATGTGGACTAAGTTACACAAGCTGATTGAGTAATATTTGCAAAATAAATAAACAGTCATGGTATTCAGACTTTGTAAGTGATGTCTCAGAAAGTATTTGAATTAATGTTTTGTCTTAGTCACCAGCGCCCTATATTTAGAAGAGTGTATTTGGCAGTCCTGCCACATGATGGAGCTTGTGAGCTGCAGTAAGGATTATTTAAGGATGGAATGATGCCATTTTATTTAAATTAACAATATGGACAGTATTTGAATGCATTACTTTTTCTACACTTCTTTAACTCCTTAGTTATAGCTTGTGCAAGTACTTTAAATAGAAACTGGGGTGTTTTTGGTTTGCTGCACACTGCCAGATGTTTGCAATGCAAGGGAGAACCTACAGCAGATACATTTCAGATCACAGTTATCTGTACATTTTAGGTGAAAGGGAGTTTGGTCAATTTATCTTCCTTCCTCTGTTTTTTCTCTCTGTACAGCATCCCGGTCACACTTCCTTCGGGATGTCCGTATTCAACTTGAGCAATGCCATCATGGGCAGTGGCATCCTGGGCCTGTCCTACGCCATGGCTAACACTGGCATTGTTCTCTTTACGTAAGTACTGCTGCAGGAGAAACCATCGTGATCCACGTGCATTTCAGGGTGTGTGAAAGAAAATACAGGACAGGACAGGCAGGACTCTGTCACAACTTTTACTTTGGGATTTATTACACACAGAGCATATTTGTTCTCAGGGCTTTTGACCTGTCAAAACTTACTACCAATATTAGCTTTGCTAGGGTTTCAGTTGCACAATCACAATCAAATAAATGTCTGTTAAAGTTTAATTAATGATAAAATTTTTGCAAAAGCTCAAGTCATGGAAGACTGCTCAAAAATGAAGCAAGTGCACTGCACTCTGCAAACAACTTCACTGCAAGGGTGAAGAAAATGTTGAGTAGAGTTGCATCATACTGGGTGGAACCTGTTTGAAAGAACGCCATGACGTGTAAATTAGGTCACAGATACAGAACAGGTGATGAGTGAAAACCTCTTTCCATGATGATGATAAAACAGGACAGTCTGTTTATCATGCTTTAAAAGTTGATAAACTACATACCAAGATTAATGGCCCAGTTATTTAGTAAACAAAACACAGAAGAGATTTGTATTTCTCAAGTGAATGCCGTACACTTTAAAATTGCCTTTGCAATCTCCTAGTATAATGGCCTTACTAATTAAGACATGCATCTTTTATTCAGTCAAGTACAGATCATAAACTCATGTCTGATGTTTGTACCACAACAAAAGGCTTGAAAACTCTTAAAGGTTTATAGACTAATGTATATCTGAATTATGGATAGAGCTCTCACTGACATAAAGCTAAATAAGCTTTGGCTACAGAACTTTCTGCTTTGGCGACCCATTGACATTCACTCCTGAGAACAGTAGTAGCCCAGGCAGCATATACGTGAATAAAAGGGGATGATCGTAATATAAAAGACTTCAGCCATGCCCGCTGATCTGTTTTAACTCTAGATGCTTACATCAGAGATTTACTTTTATCAATTAGCACTGAACAAGGAGAAGAACAGGTAGTTGCTCTGTGAGCTTGCATTCAGCACAGTATGGCTGCTAAATGCTAATCCATGCTCTTACAATAACGCCAACATGCTAATGTTTGTTTAGCTTTATAATGTAGAGTTAAGGCCCAAAAACATCCATTATACGCTTGTCCTAAAAACATTGTGCTCACCCTGACATAGCTGTACATGCATGCTAATTTTAGCTAAAAGCTAATATTATCATGCTACCGCTACATTTACATTGCTAGGGTCATTTGAGGACTAAATGTCCACCAGCTAAATTTAGGGTGTTACTTTGATCTGTTGGCACCAAACAAGAAGAGTAACTACTAAGAATTATGATCAATTTTTGCAGGTACTCGTTCCTGAATGGAAGAATTTGACAAATTAGACTGGTGTTTTTATGTCCCAGTGTTACAGGGGGTCCGTGAATGTGTGAGCCAAATTTAATCAAATAGTCGCATTACCACTTTGAACTGAGAGCCGCTCTGCCAGAGAAATGTTTGACCTCTTGCCCCCTGTCCCCTGAGTTCCTCTGGCATCTATCACTCAGCTCTGTCTGTCTGGTACATAGACTACGCATTAGCAGCATTCATGGGTGACTACCAACATTCAGCACCCTCAGTGTCACCCTACACCCACCCCCTGCTGTCTACAATCTCTGCTGCATGGCACTTTATAAGCATAAAAGAAAGTAAAGGTGTCACTGAAAAATCAAACTAGAGATGCAAAAGTAATCTTTGCCTCAAATAAAAATGAACTGCGTGAAATTATGTGTGTACACTTTAAAAGTCCCGCTCTTTTCCAGTGTCGCTGTGTAGACAAACTTCATGTTATCTTAAGAATGCAACAGGCAGATGCCTTGTCATAGCGTTGATGTTACATGGCACAGGTCATGCTAGAACCACAAAATAGTCACATGTCTCCTTCAACAACCTTCCCTTCAAACACTCAATAACAGAACTCACGCACATGCCCAGCAGCTGCAGCTATTTTTGGGCAGAGAAATAATTCAAAGCTGCCACATCAAACATGAAATGTATTTTTTGCTGAATCTTCCCTCTTCTCATCTCATCCACTGGTCAACATGGCCATCTTGACTTTTCTTGTCTTTTTTCCACACATCTTTTATATTCTTTAGTTTCAAATGATCAAAAAAACACCAAAGCTCACTACCTATCAATGTTTATTATTTCTGATGACAGTTTTCTCCATCGTTGCATTGATATCTGACCACTGCTCTCCCTCTGTGCAGAATCCTTCTCATCGGTGTGGCCATCCTCTCCCTGTATTCAGTGCATCTGCTCCTCATGACAGCTAAAGAAGGAGGTTGTTATTTAATTTTCTAATTTTCAGGGAGGAAAAACAATGTACATTTTTGAAAACTTGGTGTTAAAAGCCTTCAATTTTTTGTTATTTTTCTCATAAAATGTGGTTTAACTTCACTGTTCTGACACCTTTGGCTGGTGCCCCAAGAACATGTATGTAAAAGTGATTTTTTTAAAGGGGTTTGAGACCAGTTGTCTTAGTTCTCAAATTTTGCTCCTCATTGTGGGGTAGTAAAGATCTGGCGTGGTGCAAGGCAACTAAAATAATGATATCATAGTTACTGGATAGTTTATTCAAAGGTCTGTTCATAAATGCTGTTGAAGATATGTTTCCTTACTCAGATATATCAGACTACTTAGTCAGTCATATTTGTAATTCAAGTTAAAAGGAAAGCAATTCAAATTGGTATTCATTTTGACAGAAATTTACCACCTTTTTCATACTTTCTTGTAAAAACAAGCACAGATGTTAGGAAAAGGGCTTGAACCAATGCACAATCAAACTGGAAAAATATCAGACTAAGAGATTTCTGTACTGATGCACCCACCTAGTGGTCATTGTTGTTCTTATACATACATACAGGTTATATGTGATTAAATCTTGTGGCAGTTTAACATTATATTTCTCAACAATTGCTAACAGACTCTACCATCCTTCTTAAGGGGTTTTATTTTCAATGACCACTATATTCATGAATTAGCAATATACAAAAAATAGCACCAACTGAAGGAATACAAAGAATTTCTGCTTTTTATATGCACTGTTCCACTGTCTTTTCTGTAGTTAGTCATATTTCATTCCTAATTATTTATTTTTATAAGTCTTGATGACTCACATTATTTTAATCATTATTTAACAAGGGCATTACTTGATTTGAAAGAATGAAAAACAAAAGTATCTGAAGAAAAAAATGTACTTTCCAATTTTTTATGCATGTTTTATGGACTCTTCATTCTGTAGTATCAGTGCTGTTTACTAATCGTGCATCACGTCTCTTATCTGACAGGATCTCTCATCTATGAAAAGCTGGGAGAGAGAGCATTTGGTTGGCCTGGCAAAATCGCAGCATTTGGATCAATTATTCTGCAGAATATTGGAGGTAAGCATGACTTTTTTGTGGGTTTTTTAAATTTATCTTGTCTGTTTATGTGGTTTTCTTAAATTATTGATCAGTTCTAAACTGTATGAGAAATAAATTTGGTAAAATCCAGTGTATAAGACACACTGTGAATACTTATTATTCATCTTAAAAGTCATTGGTGCAGCAGACTTACTAGTATAAAGCGCTGAGATGGGCCGTCATGACCACAAGAGCATTCGCCATTTTTATGCATGCACAAGCCCTGACATGGTTGAGAATTCACTTACATACATGTGTACTGCAGGCATCTGAGATACTGCATGCTGAGATACATAGCAACACCAACCTAAGCAGCCTGTTCTTGTGCCACTTGTAACCCTTTATAGCAGCGGTTCACATTGTTCAAGCCTCAGGACCCACCAACAGCTGCTCAGTTAAACACTGCAACCAAAGTTTCTAATATTTTTCACTCAATCACACTTACTTAATGAAAAATAGTACAGTTAAGACCTCAGACACAAGAGAGACATAAACATATCAAAGAGACAGGACAAAACAAGCATGTTTTCAAAAAAGTTTCATGGACTTTTTGGTGCAGTTTTTTCCAGGTACACCTTCATGACCCTCATGTGTCTACTTTTGGGTCCTGACCCTCCAGTTGAGAATCACTTCTTTATAGGATACTCATTGAAATACTTGAATATTCAAAATCTAAGCCCTAGAACATTATTGGTAGGCATCTCAGTATTTTTTAAACTTGTGTCATTTATCAATATGTTGTCATTTTCATGGTGAAAATCAAGGCCAAGAAAGTGACCATATATGGTTCCTTGCCAAAAGTTCCATAAAGTGTCAGTAATTGAAAAATAATGTAGAATCTAATGAGTATTTATGTGCATATAAATTAAGTTATTTAAGTTATTGAAACATAAAATATTAATTTTACAAGACATGGTGATGTTGTCTTTAGTTTCTGACCTCTTTTAGAGTCAGGACATGACTAGCTTCAGAATATTGTGTAAGTAATGATGGTGCCATCAGTTTATTTTATAATTCCAACAGCAGACTTATAATAAACATACATACTAAGTTACTAAGTGAATTTAAGCAGTGATCAGACTCACAATAAAAATAAAACAGATTTATGCCATTCCATTTTTGATAAAACTGTTGTAAAACTGACTTAAACCACTATATTTCACTAGTTAGACCACTTATTGTCTTTATAATTCCACCAGTAATCGTAAAAAGATAAAAAATATCAAACGTCGAAATTAATTTAAGCAGAAATAAGGCTCACAGTAAAAAAAATGAAACACGATATTAACCATATAAATATTGTAAAAATGTTAAAGTACTTTTCATATCTTGAAAAATTCTATAAATTTGTCAAATTTACAACTGGATCACTATTTTTTACAGACTTATGGCAACATCCAACTTAACTACAGAGTGCTATTATCCTGCATTATACTGATTTGCAGTATTTGTGAAGAAAATGCCCTTAGTTATACAACATTTCACACCCCTAAATGGGCGTATGTCCAAATATGGTTCCCCCATTTTTGACACTAAATTGCTGTAATCGCCAAAGTCCTATGCAAAGAAACCTGTCATGGCAGTAAGCACTCCTATTCACCTTTATACTGTTTGAGTTTTATCAACTTATCATGGTCAGTAATGATTCTTGGGCCATTTTTTGGGGGACCAAAAGAGATGCTCTGGGCCACTGCTGATTGGTCATATGCTGTGATGTCACTTTCTGTAACACTGATTGGCTGAGAAAAACCATACTGGTTCTACTCTATCACAGAGAGTTGTAGGAGGCTTTAGAGAAAGTTGACCTATATGGTTCCTTGGCACATAAATGGGTTACATTTCTTCTTAATTAGATCAGAACCCTGCATGTAAAGAAAACTGAGGTGTACTGATAAGTAAATAACACTTGTGAAGTGCTGTTTGGTTGAAAAGGCTCTTTAATTACTGTATTACATCTAGCAGAGGTGCAAACTCTCCTTGGCATAAACAGTTGGTAGTAAAAGAGCAACAGAGCTGCACAGAAATTTCACATTTTATACTATAATACAACAGAATTGTCGTAAAGGATAACTCCTTCACTTGGAAAGCCCTGAAAGAGACTGAGGCTCGTATACCAGTGTTACTTATGATCAGGATTTTAAAGTAAGAAAAACTTTCAATTTCTTATCTTTTCTTATTTATGTCTTTTCTGTTTTACAGCTATGTCAAGCTACCTCTTCATTGTCAAGTATGAGCTCCCTGAAGTGATCCGAGCCTTCTTGGGCTTAGAAAAAATCTCTGGGTGAGTTTGCATCCTTTTAGAGATAAATATTTATGCTTTCAAGCTTAATTATATAACAGTTGTAACCTTATTTTTTATGTTTTCAGTGAATGGTACCTGGATGGAAACTACCTGGTTGTGTTTGTATCAGTTGGAATCATTCTGCCTTTGTCCCTTCTTAAAAACCTGGGTAAGGACTCTCAAACGTTAGCTGCTTTGAACTTTATAAACTGTACTTGGAGAACATTATTGAGTCTTAAGAGGAATGTTCCACGTCAGTTCCTACCCTCAGAGGACAATTTTGTTCAGCATTTCACACCAGTGTTCTTGCAGCTGTCTCCAATCAATTCCACCAAACCAAAACGTTAAACTAAGCATGCTCTTAGTCAGCTTCAGCAATTAGCAGTTAGTGTAATGCAACACTGCCATCAGACCTTTAGTCAGCTCCAGCTCTCTATTTATGAGAGCATGAGTCAGATCCCCCTTGGCTGGCTCAACTCCATTGAAGCTGCATGCCGAGCCCACTGCTCAGATTATGTAATTAAGACTTTAAGACCAAAAATCAACTAGTTAAAAACCTCAGTATCTGAGTTTTATTTGATAATATCAGCAAAAGCTATGAGTTGAGTCTCTTTTCGTTGAGTATTAAACTGGGTCACCATTCCTTCCAGACATTAGAGGCTTCTGTCACACTTTATCTCATGTCTGAACTCTTGCTCTGGCTTAATTTCTTTGGTCTATTTAAGGAACTGGGTTATGACCTATAACACGATGTGATCCACACTAAGAATAGACTTCAGATTGAAATGATGCCAGTATTAAAAAGAACAGAGTCAAATGCTGCAGAGCAAGAATAGAAACTAAAACATAGCATTACATCAGGATCTGTCATGTTATAACTGACTGTCATCTCTTTAGGCTACCTTGGCTACACCAGCGGATTCTCCCTTTCCTGCATGGTCTTCTTTCTTGGTGTGGTGAGTTCAGTTTTACTAGATCTATCTAAAATTATTGAGAAAACTGTTGGATAAGGACCTAGTACTGTGCAAAAAAGTGGACCTGGTCCTGAGAGAGACATGGTTTATTGGCAATCTTGGGTAAAAGATTGCCTTTTACCCTGTTTCAACAATGCATTACCAGGATTTTGATACATTTTGGGTATTCAAACACCAAGTAGTAATCCTTACTACTTTTTTTGGACAAACCTCAATGCAAAATGAAAACTCTTTGATATCCCGGCAACAAAACCAACAGCAAAGGCACCAAAACAAAATCAACAAAACCCCACAGTGGAAAAACTCAAATAAAAACACAACCACATGACCGCATTAGAACCTAGACATCACAAGACACCTTAAAAAAGAGAGACATCATATGATTTCATAGGAAGCCAGGCAACATAGGAACCCAGCTGAGACCAAGAGGACCAAAGGTGTAACTGGATGTAAACAATTAGACACAGACAAATAAGAGCGATGAAAACAATAAAGGAAAGGTAGAAGCAATAAAATGGGAAAAGTGACATAATAGAATAAAATCAGACACAGTTAAACATATAAATAAAGGGGAAGAAAAAGTAAACAGGCAATGGGAAACAACAAGAGGTACAAGCAATAAAAACAGAGAAACACAATAGTGTAAATAAAGACAATCAAAGGAAATAAAAACAATATAAATGGTTGATATGATTTAGCTTTTTTGACCAAAAGAAAATTACAAAAAAAAACTCTTTAATGTCAAAGTGAAAACAGATTTCTACAAAGTAATTCCAATTAAATAAAAATATGTAATATAAAAAAAGTGGTTGCATAAGTATTCACCCCTTTTAACGTGACTGACTTAATTCAGCAGAGGGTTAGCCAATTTGTGCTAGTAGTCTCAAAATAAGTGAAATGAGGATCACCTTAGTCCAGTGAATGTGTCCCAAATGACTATAGTGTAAAGATGCCTGTGTCTGGAAGAATCAGTCACTTGTTAATCAGTATTCCCGGCTACCATTACACCATGAAAACAAAAGAACACTCCAAGAAACTCAGAGAAAAGGTTATTGAAAATTATCGGTAGAGAGGGATCCAAAATTATTTCTAAGGCACTGAGCAGCCGAGAGTTTAGTTAAATGCACTGTCAAGTAATGGAAGGAGAGGGATCTAAATGGCCAAAATGGATCATCTATGCAATTATGATGCTCAAGGCCCATGTCATTAGAATATATTATCTGACCTATTCATTGGCCGAGTTTTACTTTTAATACACAACTTTAAAGACTAAAGGTGTTGTTCTCTTCCAGGTGATCTATAAGAAAACCCAGCTGCCCTGTCCTCTTCCTTTCTTCTACCACCACTCGTCAAACCTCAGCATGAACACCTCCGACATGTCGGGGTTGTACCATCCGCTGAACAACTCGGCACAGATGGATTTCTCCCGAGCCGATGTTTCTCCGGCTGTCGTCGGCAGCAGCGACGCCCATCACGCCAGCACTGTCCACTACGAGCCTCACCCTGACGATGAGGAGATGTGCACACCCAAATATTTTGTCTTCAACTCACAGGTATGATGGAGATGGTGGCATGTAATGATCGGCTTCTATAGAGGGTTAACCTCTATTTACTTGAAGGCTTTTGTCCAGCTTGCAAGGCTGAGTTTCATGTGTAAACACAGACTCTGTTTAAGGGTGTGATCTTGTGGTGTTTTAGAAGGTGTGTACTGATTGGGGTGGTGGTTTCCAACACAAAATCTTGGCTGCAAGACCAAGAAACAAAACCAGGGAGAGTGTTTTTTTTTTGCCAAGACAAACCGTTGAACGAAGCGATCATAACCACAGTGTTCATTTGCACAATAAAAAAGACTGCTGTTACTACACGTGGTCTCTTACAACCTACAAATCCATCAGAAAAAGAATGCCAGGCATTCGCAGAGACATGTTTGGCCAGGGTGTAGTTTTAAGGGTGTGTTAGTTAAAGGATTTGGTCTTGAGCTTAAAAAAAAAGAAACAAGTGAATGACACATAGCAGAGAAACATATAAAACATGCAAAGTGACAACTGGCTTCTCAGGTTCAGTTTTTTTAACAACAAATTGTGAGTTACGACTGAGATTAATTTCAACTCTGCAGAGAATTACTGCAGTCCTATATTTTGTGCTATGCCTATACTACAGGATGCATACTGACTGCATTGAACCAGTTTTGACAGTTCTTTAAAATTATTTGTTTTTAATGAGGGGAAAAACCTGCAGATATCGCAGCAAAAACGTTTGCTGAATGCCACCACCACCTGCCAAACCTTAAATCAGATTAGCGCTGACTAATAAAACATAAAAAAGAGAAAATATAATATTAGCATGTTGAGTAACTGTGAGAAAGCATTTAAGCAGTTGCTATTAAGTCAGCTGTGCTGGACTAAACACGTTTTATTGCTTACTGTCAATTTGTGCTAAACGCTTTGTTTCTTTCTACCTCAGACTGCGTACACTGTTCCCATTCTTGCCTTTGCATTTGTGTGCCACCCTGAAGTCCTTCCCATCTACAGCGAGCTGAAAGAGTAAGTTCTCCTCTGCATATTTTTGCGTCAAGACTGCATAATTGTCACCACTTCTTCGAATAAACTTGGGTATTTATCTTTCCATTACTGGAACATCATTAAGATAAAAGCCATGCAAATAATCGGTAATGTGCATAGGTTTGTGGACATCAGCATTTTGTTGCCATTCATGTCACAAAGTTAACGTAGAATCCAGTGTGTAACCTGCACCTTTGATGCCTATTTTTTTCATCTAAAAATCTGTCTGTGGCTTATATGCTGGGGTGACTTATACGCCAGTATAAAGTGCAAAGAACTGCCCAAAGTATTGGATGAAGTCTGAGTAACATCACCATTCAGTCCTGTTGGATCCATCTTTTCAAATCAATTTGTGGCAGGCACTATGATAAAAATGCTGTCTCAAAATGACACGTGCCATTCAGAGTTAAATAACTTTTGAACTATAAATCATAACCTTCTGTTGTGTTGTTCTAATGACACTATCCATACCTTCGCAGCTCTTACAGAATTTGTTCTTGCAAGCCTGGAACTTGGTTGACTTTCCAGGGTCTCTAAAGATTAAATTTACACCAGTAACCTGATATTCAATGTCTTTTTATTCAGTTATAATCCATTTTTTGATCGTTCCTGCAGCTAGGCAGTTAGCCTGTCACCATATTGTCTGTTTGTGTCCCAGAATGCACTGGGACTGGGCTGTGACAACCAATAGCAGGCTGTTCTGCCGTCATTACATGACGTGTGTCAAGCCACAGGGCTGAGGAGAACAGCGTGGCCGGTGAATGTGGAAATTGCGGGTCAGCCTCATGGCTAACAGCTACAACATGGTGGCTTGTAGCCACATCAGCTATGATCCTAATTATGCATAACCGGTATCCTCTTTTCTTTAACCAGACTGTAAACGTGCTTGTTACTACTGTAAAAATAGTCATTTTAACATGGGGTGTGTTTGTGACTTCCATTGTTACTGCAGACAGTTTTAAGATTGCAGTCAAGTAACTGAGCTTTTTTAAACTTCTGCATTGGCTTTATTATGCTGCACTCCAGCTCAGCTCAGCAACAAAAGCTGACTCTTTTTCAGCTTCCAAATTGTTCCATTTTGACTTTTATTAAATCAGCCAAATATAGCAATTTCATATCAAACTGTGGTTGATATGTAGGCATGTATTCTTCTTAAATTTTCCATTTTACTTGCATAACCTGTAAGTCAAAGTGATTTATGTTGTACCTTGTTGTGCCTTTGGCCAAGCATCTGAGAGGAGATCTTCCCTTTTATCCATTTTTATGTTGTGTATCAAATATCAACAAAAGGGTGGAATAAAGGAAACCAGGGAGCTGACTAACACATCACCTCTTTTCCCCATGACACTCTCCTGATAACATAATGGAAATGACTGTGCAACATTTCAGGGGAAAATAGTCCATATCCAATGGAGATGAGTCACTGGAAGATGTAAACCTTCAGCAGAGCTCCTAGGGTTTATGTCTGGACATGTCCATGAGTGGCAGGGACGTAAAAGGGGCTTAAATCTGCCAAAATGCATTAAGAGTTTTACTGCAAGTCTCAAGTGTGACATCTAATCTATATAAAGCAATTTAATCTTTCTAAAAGTGATGTTTGTGTTCTTTTACAGCCGCACCAGGAGGAAGATGCAGAACGTCTCAAACCTGTCGATCATGACAATGCTCGTCATGTACATGCTGTCGGCGCTGTTTGGCTACCTCACCTTTTATGGTAAGAGAAATGAGACACAAAAGGAGTAGATTTAAAGTTAAGCAAAGCTAAAATTACCTCAGTTTTGTTTCCTATATACTCGTACAAAAGCAAGCATTTGTAAAGACAAGATATTTGACACTAGTACTTGAAAAGGTCTTGTGTTTTTTTTAATCAACACCCTGCTTTTAGCACTAGACAACTGTTCTTACATTGGGTCTAACTTTGTAATGATAAAGTTCATTCAATCATTGACTCTTTAATTTTTATAAATGGCTTTTTATACTTAGAACCATCATGTGGGTGAATTTTGCCCTATAAGAAAGTTTTTTTCACATCAGCAAATAAACTACATAAACTATAGGTGTTGCCATGGAAATACCTTCTCTCTATTCCTGCACTGTCTAATCTAGTGTTACTCAACCCTGCTCAACCAAAGAGCCAAAAAACTGAAGAAGTACCTTTGCAAGAGCCACAGTTCAAACCTTCTTTGGAGATTAGACTCAGTCGTGATGACTTCATGTACTTGAAGGGGTAGTGAGGCAAACAGCAGAAATGGGATTCCCCCTATCGAGTCTAGACACTGGTGGTGGTGTTGATGAGGGATGCAGGATCAGATGACAGGTAGACTTCTGAGAAGCTGGACTATTCAACCAATAAAATAGTTTAGATGAGGAGACTTAGATATGTAGGATGAGATGAGTAGAAGACTTGTGAGGATGTGCATGCCAGATGCTGATGAACTGAATGGAGGTGGCTGGGGTGGAGGAGGGTTGCAGAATCCACACCGAAACAACAAGCTAACTGCAGGAGAAAGGATGACAGATTTAAAATATGACTGGTGCATAATGATTGGTCAAATTAGGTTGTGGCAGAATCTGATTAGCTTAGTACTTAAGAGAGTGAATGCCCATAATCAGCTGATCACCAGAGCGGGAAAAGGAGGAAGGAATGGAGAAAGGGAGAGATAGGAGCTTTTGCTGAGCTCCATTAGTCTGGTTTTTAATAAAGCTCCCTAACGGTTCTAGTGTTCTATATTTGCCACTTTTTGCTCTTTATTTGAATCCTAATATCTTTTCTTTTTCATTCTGATAACAGAAAACGTAGAGGCAGAGCTGCTTCACACTTTCACAAAGGTTTATAAGTTCGACACCATGCTACTGCTGGTGCGTTTGGCTGTCCTCACCGCCGTCACCCTGACTGTCCCAATTGTGCTGTTTCCTGTAAGTACAAAAACACATGACATGTCACTTTAAGAGCTGTTTTACTTAAATAAGAAGGTGTCTCCTTACTTTAAGGACTCCTTTTTAGGGCTTTTATTTTTAAGATGGGGAGCAATGGCATCTTCTACTCCAATAAATGGAACCTAAATTGAGCAATAATGTAATTTGACACACATCAGAGCATATAAACATGTTCTTTAAACATATACCACCCATACATTCAGCCCACTGACGCAAACCAGCGATTTGTTAAACTATTCATTCAGACGAGCCCTGCTGCAATTTAGTGTCACTCTGCTTACAGAGCATGTTTTGTGTTTGGTGCAGAGTCAGACTTTTTGGACGCAGTTTGGTGAAAAAAGAACACACTGTTCTGTTTAGTTCTCAGCTATGTCGTCATCCAAAATTTCAGAGAACAGGCTCAGGTTGTAAACTGCCACACCTTTGAATTACTCACAATCACAAACAGTTCTAAATCTTCACAGCAAAGCCCTTCTTCCGCTTTCAAAAAGGGGGTCAAAAGTTAGTCCTTGAGTGACGTCCAGTAACCAAAACTTATCGCATTCATTTGCACATACGCTCTGCTGACTGCCTTTCCCTTATATGTCCATGTGCTACTTTTAGCTCTGCCCTCGTATCACATGAGGGGAACAAAAATGGCTGCCAGCCAGAGGAGGTTTCATGCCCCCATTTAGCCTTCATGTACATGCACACAAGCATTTATGTAAAGAAAAGCAGCTGCCAATTTGTGAATAATGTCTGAGGAAGCTGTAGGTACCGGAGGCAACCACAAGGGGGCAGCAGATGCATTGCGGGAAAGTGCTGACAGACAATGATGCAGCAATGACTGCACACCAGGGAAACACGACTCAACACAGCATACCAGCACTCTTTAAAGCAAAGCTTTACATTCAAACTCACAAACGTTCCTTTTTACCACTACCTTATTTGTACCAACATTTTCAGTCATTATTATTTGGACTATTTTTTTATAATTTAGCAGATACCTGCACTCTCTTGTGTACCTTTTACTGTCAGCGCGTGCACATCCACCCCCTCCCTCAGCAGACACTGCTGTTTTTTCTGTCTGCGGGAATGTGAGAGAGGATCCCCCCCTCTCTCTCTCTCTCTCTCTCCCTCTCTCGCTGCAGTGGAAGTTTACAGCTTCACAGTGGACAGTGGAAAAACCCTCACCCTGACTGCCAGCTTCAGAGAGATAAAGAGGTGGAGTCAGTGAGACAAAGAGGAGGGGGATGGAATAGTAGAGGATGTAGACAGAAAGACAAACCTTTTCCAGGGCTGCAAAATTCCTGAAAAGTATTGTGTTGTTTCAGGAAATGGTTTGATGACTGCGTCTGTATCCAGAGATGGCTGGTATGAGTTTTCTAGCAGGGTTGAGCATTTCCTTTAAATGAAGATAAAGAAACTATTCTTCGGATAACTTACAACATATTGTTGTAGTGGAACCTTAAGAACAAGGCCGCCTATAAGGGCAGATAAACAGGAGAACCCAGCCACATGGAGGGCCCACTGAGGTCAGGAAAATCATGGTCCATTGTAAAAGTAATCTGCGATAAATAGCCTTTTACAAAATGCTAACCCATGCCAATGATGTATTCAAATGTCAGGGTGCCAGAACAGTAAAAGAAGTAGAAAGAACTGATAAAACTTGTAGATTAAAAAAAAAAATAGAGGCAAACATAAAACCTGGAAGGTAGCAGAAATACCATAAGAGGTAGAAATGGGCTAAAAGGGGCAACAAGGGGCAAAAGGATGGGTTTAAAGTGGCAACATGCAATAAAAGATACAGAAATTGGCTAAGAAAGGCAAAAAGGAGTGGAAAATATGGTAAAAAGCAGTTAAAAAGTGGTATAAATGGGTTTTAAGTGGTAACAGTGGGTTGCAGTGGCTACAATGTTCAGAAAATGGCAAAAATATGGCTTTAGTGTTTAAAATATCAGCCTAAGGAACATGAAGCAGTTTTTAAAGCTGCTGTAGTTCCTGTTGTCTGCCTCTGTGGGGCTGAATACAGACAACTGTGTCATCTTAGCAGAGGGAAGAATTGGACTTCCTTTCAGACGATACTTTCTAATAAAGATAAGCTTAAAGTTAGACTGAACATGTGTGCATGTGTCTGTTTTTTCCATGTAATCAGACACAAACATAGCTGAATGTAAATTACCATCAATTAACTCAATTCTAATCAACACGGAGAACTCAAGGTCTACTTAAATAATAAATGCTTATAGAAAGTGAGGGGGATTTAGATTACAGAGGAAAAACACGAGACTGAAATGGGACGCCACAAGGCAGCTGGGGTGGCATGTAGTCCAGTGAAAAGAGCAAAGCAGTGACACATTCAGGGTGAGGGGATCAGATGACGCTGCAGACACGTGCAATTGAAACAGAACTGCCTTTTTAAATAAAGTTTGTTCTTGTAGCTTTTAAAAATGTCAAGCAAATTCCTTCACACAAGACTTTCTATAGAACTGGTTTTCAGCCTGTGTATACCTGCATTAATACCTATGAAAGTATGAGTCAAAGTTTGGTTAGCGTGAGTCATTCAGTACTTGTTAGTTCACAGTAAAGTTGACTTACAGTTAAGGCAGTATAGCCGGACTACTGTTCTTGTTCCAGCATAGATGCACAAAGGATGGATGGATTTATTGACAGGGTCATGTCCACCTCGCTGTGGTAGGTGGCAATATGCCTCCTTTAAGAGAGTTACTGAACTCTGCCTAGTACTCTTTGCTTTACTGTTGGTACAAATGTGAGGAATGCTATACATTTAGCTTTTCTGAAGGCAGACGATAAGACATCTCCTGCTGTGCTGAGTGTTTACGCTCTCAACCTCCGAATTAAAGACCAATTCCAAGACTTTAAGCTATGCGTAGAACTCATTTTCATACTTTGCATTTGTGCAAGAGGGACAAATAGTGCGGACCTTTTATAAAAAAGACCTTAAGCCCAAAATTATTCAAAATATAGGCATTTTTATATGTTTAAAGCCTATACTCAAGTCTTTAAAAACTCCCTGTATTATTATCCTTCTGCTCTTGCCATAGTCATCCCTCCATTCAGGCCATGCTCTAGAAGGCAAGGTCTCAAGAATGCTTTGACAGACTTTTACGAAACTTTGCATGAATGTTCGCCCTGACTCCAGGATGAACTGGTTAGATTTAGAAAGTCGAAGGCCAAAGGCCAAGGTCGTTGAGCCTCGTGTTTATGCCTTGCTTTCCAGGCCATTCTTATGAAATCATCTTTAGAACAGTGAAAGGAACTTCCTTTAGACTTTGCCAAAATTTTTGTCCTGACTTAAGGACCAACTGATTTGATGTTGAAGGTTTAACCTCCTGAGCCTGGAGCTTTTTGTTTGGAATTTAATTTTTCCCAACTTATTTGGGATAACTAGTACTTGATATGTACGAAGCCCTGTATTTGAGCAGGAAGTAGTTTTCACCGTAAATGATGTCTGCTTGTGAGGAACATAGACCAAATACAAAGCAAAATTATTGTTGGAAGCCATTGTGATTTCTGCAATAAGTTATTGAGGTCCTGGAAAATCTCCTTTAAATTTCTAAAACCCCAAAAATCACCTAAAATTCCCAAGATGTTTTCAAACCTTTTTGAAATCCCATAAAAACAAAAATTCCATAAACCTTCTGAGAAAGCTTAAAGATTTCAATGAAATAAATACATGAAAATTCCAGAAAAAATTTCAAGGAAGTTCCAAAAAAATTTAAAAGCAAATTCCACCCAAAATTTTACAATCAAATCCCTGAAAATGTACAAATAAAGTCCATTGAATTTCATAGAAAATTATGAAAGTTTCTGCTCAAATTCCTCCAAACATCATCTCTAAAATCAACAACAAAATTCACAGACATTTAGAAGGAAATTCCTTCCAAAATGTCCAATTAAATTCCCTCTCCCTCACAAAAACATACAAACTAATCCCATTTAATTTAATTTAAATAATGTCCTCATATACACATTCAGGGGCTCAGGAGGATAAGATGAAGGTCATGTGGCTCGTGTGCATCCCTTGCATGTGAATGTGATATCTCAAGATTGCTATGAGGGATTTTCTTCACACCTCGCAAATAATGTCCACTGGGGCTTAACGATTTGACATTGCAACAGAAAGGAAAAGGAAAGAAAACAGCTGACTCATTTCTCCATCAACTTTACAGAAAAACTCATTGAGTTAAGTAAATCCCTAATGGTGCTCAAAGTTATGTGTTGTTTTTCTATTACTTGAGGTGGCTTGGTTCAACTTGGTTTGACTTGGCATGGCAGCTCAGTGCTGCAGGGGATTTGCGTTTGCACCTCAACAGAGCTATCCATTTGAGGCTGATGACAACGACATTTAATTGCTTCGCTTCAGTTAGCATTGCTTTGGCCATTGTTTCTACTTCAGCGTCTCTTCTTCTTCTGTTGTCTGTAATCTGGCAAGGTATTTCAAAGTTTGTTGCAGCGGTTGTTACTTATCTGCAAGGCATCCCTGAATAAGGATGAACCGCTGTGACGTCTCTGCGCTATGCTTGGAGGCAGGGCGTGCATGCTTGGGCGTGCATTCTTGGGCCCTTCTCCAGGCACATCTTTGGAGCTATTGGATAAATTATCAGCAAGTCAGTGCCGTACTGTATATAAATGAGCACCAGGATGAGGCACTAATGTTAACAGAAGTACAATCACATAAGGTCATATTTGAGCGTCTGCCTTGAGAGTCATGCTGGTGTATCTGTGACAGCCTGTAGCTTGAGTGTCAGTGCAGGAGATACACAGACTCTGTCTGCAACGGGTGCTCCATTCTCTGACTTCTGACGATGATTTCAGGCAGACTTCAATGTAGATTAGTCATGAAACAGCTATTCCTCTTAACTTACTGTACTTTCACTGTCTGGTGGTTGGAAACCTTTCAGAGGCATGTAACGGCCAGGCTGTGGTTCTAGTTTTATATTGCAATATATCACAAAGAGAATGGATATTGTAATGTCACATTTTGTCAGTATCTTTTAATGTCTTTGTAGGGAACTTCACTTAGTGATTTGGAAGTCACACAAGGCCAGACATGAATGATCAAACAGGTCAAATGATCACAACTTCAAAATCAGTCAAAGTAGCAGCCTTAATTCGGGGTTTAAAGTGGTGATTTAAATCACTACTGCTGCTGTAAATTCATCCTTATGGTCCTAAGATTGATGAACTTGGATGCACAGGCGAAGCAAGTTACAAAGAAGCACTCAGTCTCTCGGCCAAGTTTCCAGTTGACATTTGAGAATCTCGCCTTGAATCCGCCTGACCTTCATCCTGCAGAGTAACGCCGCTGACCTTCAGCCAGAGATTAACATTAGCTTTGTCTGTGACTGTCCTTGGCTGTACCGGGGAAGTGCTGGTCTGAGAGAATGGAGATAGTATGTGTTGGATTGTGCATGCAGACACGTGTTTAGACATGAAAATGTGGGTGAAGTGTGTGTGGGTGTTCAGTCACGTGAAGTATAGAGGCTAACAGAGGCTAGATCACACAGGGCTTTGCTAGGATCCTGTACATAATGAAAGGGCATTATGGGGAGTCAAACATGCCCCAGTTCTCAGGCTCCAGCAGCAGATTGAAAGCATGGGAGTGGGATGCTGCCGAGCTGATGAACAGCACCATTAACATCTTAATGTCTCACCTTCATGATATTAAATTAGCCTCTTTATCAAGACCTTTGTTGTGGAGCACTAGCTTGACCACAAGCCACAAAAGCCTCGTAAATTGGCAGTTATTTCCCACTCAAAGTAGGTCAGTTGTTCTGAGTCCAACTGTATCAAAGGCACCACCACCTGCTTGTTGTCTTGGTGGCTGTTCACAAGTGCTGTTAACTGTTTCATCTACACAGCTTCAGTCTGGTCAAAAGAGGGAGAATTTTACTTGAACTTTGATTTTCTCTGCTTTCTTAAAAAGTCAGACAATCTTTTTTATGTTTTTATTTTAGAACTTTATGTTAATATTTACCCAACCAAAGCACAGAATGAAGTAATAGAACATTGCAATTGAAGGAAGAGTTTGTCTGACTGTGGGATCCAAAATCCAAACATGTGTATGTCTGTAGTCAGCACATAATTACATGTATCTTTAACCTTATGCTCACTTTATCCAAAGAGTGTTAAATTTTTTCAAGGGTGCCATGAATATTGGATTAATAATAATAATAATGATAACTTTTTTTTGTATAGCACTTTTTAAAACATGGGTTTACAAAGTGCTTTGACATGTGCAGAACCAAGCAGAATAATGCTATGGTAGATTTAATTTATATCTGCAACGAATGTGGTTGTATCTCTTACCAGGTGATTCCACAGACATCCATCAGTAGGGGTTGACATGTCAGACCATTGAGTGAAATCATTCATGATGCCTTTTTATAACACACACCCAACAATCCCGCTATATTTTGAGAAGTTTAGCAATGTATCGTCCTTTTTTTGTTAAGTGAAATAACTTACTGTAGGACATTTCAGCTTGTAAGCATAAGCATTGGAGTTTAAAATCTGTGTATTGGCATTGTTGTGGGCTAAAGGACACCATACCCTCAACTATGACTCAATACAGCAGGGGTGTCCAAACTTTTTCCACTGAGGGCCAAATACAGAAGGCCACTTTCATGTATCTCACATTTATGATACTGAAGTCAGTGAATCCAGCCTAATTTAGGTAAAGATGTGATTAGTGGTTGGATATGCTTAAATGGCAAGTTGAAAGCTGACATGGCATATAGCCAGTCATTTCAAGGATTTTAAAGGCCATGTAAAGTGAAATCCAAAGTTTGTGTCTGAACACGCTAGATGTTGGAATAAGTTTGCTGTAAACATGTGAAAACACTGAGACCTGCATGTGACTGAATTTTGGATTTAGACTGTTAGAAAGTTTTTCACCTCTTTCCTGGCTTGGTTTCATGTGGACGGGGCCAATATGTGGGCTCATGATGTCATGAGTAATGAATGACCCCACCCCTCTTAAACTACAATATAAAATCACAGAGCAGTTCATGTAAGTACAGTCTGTTGTTAGCAGATGTCACTGCCTTTATTGAAAGTTAACAGTCAGTTAAATGCTGTTTTTCTGTTCATTGTGAGGTAAATTTGCCAAATCTATCAGCCACAGTGGTCTATGGATCATTTAAAGCATCATAACAGAGATTTTAGACAGAAAACGGACTTTGTCTCTTCTCTTGCACAGAGCCAGGCAACTGATCATAAGGTCAATGTAAGGTCAGGGCTAACAGTGAGAGCTTGAGGATAGTATTTCTCCTGAGTGGGCGTGGCTTCAGCACATTCAGCAGAATGCCATCCTGGATAGGATTTTACCGCCTCATTTTTCATGATTTTGAAGCTTAATTTTATAAACTTAGAGATGTTGTATTTGACTGAAATTTGATCTGGGGGTTCATAACACAGTGAGCTGTCATACAACAAACCTAAATACAGATTCATTTTCACTTTAAAGGGGCGTTAAGGAGGCCAGTCAGATTTCAGGGTAGCCCCCGTCAGAATCAGTGACAGGACTCAGAATGAGAATGACGCTCCATGTGCTAGAGATAAAAGCACATCAATTAATTGTCCTGTCAAAATGTTTGTTTACAGAGTTAGCACAATATTGCTGCCTAGTGCTCAAACCAAAATATACATTAAGTCAAATAAATTCATACCATCCTCACAAATTATAGTTTTTTGTGTCTTCTTATTGACAGACAAGTGTAGTTTTGTGTTACTTTCTCTGACGAGCCCCCAAGGTAATGGAAAACTATTATCATCTGTCAATAAGAAAACACAGATAAAATTTACAGTCATGCACAAGCTTCATGTTCTAATGTGGGCCATTTTTCATTTATGTTTTGGAATTTGCTGTGGGCCTTTTAAAATGGGCCAAGGGCTGCATTTGGCCCCTGGGCCATAGTTTGAACACCCCTGTCTTATAGAGTCCAAAGAGCTCAGCTAGCTACACCTCAGTTGGATATTTTGGCTTTACTTTGAGCATGCACAACAGAATCTTAAGGCCACTCTACCAGCTGAAAATACATCTCCTCACATTGGCTTTTATCCACCTAAAGTAACTTTGTTACTGTTGTATTGTATCTTGTTTTATTTTAGCTCATTGTAGAAATTTTGATGTCGTTGCTCTTTTACTTTGATGTTTTGTAAAGCACTTCATGACCTGCTCTGTGAAAGGTGCTCTACCACATAAACTTTACTTTACTCTAAAAGATAATATAAAGGATCTGTAAAATACAAGAACTTTAAATTTTCACGTTTATAAAGGCAGCAATTCACAAAAAAACCCACTCAGAATATCCAGGTTTAAAAAGTATAAAATTCTTGTTTTTTTAAGTCGAAAATTTACAGTAACCAAAACTTCATTCCTGAGATTATATAGTCAAAAATAGCTGATCAGTATTCCTGGCTACCATTGTACCATGAAGAAAAAAGAACACACAACAACAAGCAAGTCAGAGAAAAAGTTATTGATAAGTATAAGTCAGAGGATGTATACAAAACATTTTCCAAGGCATTGAACATCCCCAAGATATTAGTTAAACCCATCATCAAGAAATAGAAGGAATATGGCACATATGTAAATCTGCGTAGCTCAGGCCATCCTCACAAACTGTGTGACCATGCAAGAAGGAGACTAGTGAGAGAGGCCACCAAGACACTCAGAACCAAAATATTTGTGGATGAATATACTCTAATTTTTACTGAGTCCATCTTTATTAATCCAGCTTCAGGTCATGACAAACATAATCTCAACACAGTTTATGAAAAGATCAGGTTTAACCAATACATTTTGTTACATTTTAAAATGCTGCAGTTTTAATAAAGAGCGCAATATAGTGTCAGTCCTTCCAATAGGTCTTCTAAGTGCCATCTACAATATAACAAAATCCTTTAAAACATAAAATAAATGTAAAACCCATTTAGTCTCTGTCTTTGGCTTAATATATTCATAATTTATGTCATGCTCTTTGGTCCAGAGAGCTCTTAAGCTCTGCAGATCACTGGAGTAACGTAGGAGGGAGTGCATTAAAGAAGGAAAATTATAATTGAAGTGTCCTAATGGAGGAGTATTAACACTTGCTGAATCTGGCAACCCAAAAAAAGGAAAACTTTAAAGGTACACCATACAAAAAGTGCAGTAATCTGCATGACTCTTCCCTCCATAGATACATCAGACTAAAGATACTGCAGGGTGCCAGTGTCACCACCAGAGAGCTTGTATTTGCTTTGAGCCACTGTAGCTCTGTGTTTGTTTTGGTTTCAATCAAATGAAACTCTTCTTTTTTTTCTCACCTTTTTTGAGACCAAAACAGAGTTGTGGTTTTGTCGCTGATATTTTTACTGTGCATGGAGGGACTTTACCCCGCTGCATGTAGTTTCAGTTCATACTCCAAAAGCAGATGTCAGGATTCAAATGAGCAGCTCTGCAAAAACGAAAACAACTGTCCCAGTTTCACAAACTCAGTTTCTAGCTTGAAGACTCATATGTGCACAAATCTTGGCTTCAAATGAGGTTACAACTTTGGTTTGTAAAAAAGAAAAAAAAAAGTGTGCACAGTGTTTTTTTTTTTATGCTAATATGAACACATTTCGTGGCATATAATTGTGCAGCAAACATCTTCTTGATGCATCTTAAAGTGCATTTCCACCAAGCAGACACTCCCTGCCCCAGTTTTAATCAAATGAAAAACCAAAGCAATGCACTATTCTCCATGAAAGGTGCAGCTTCATTCAAAAGGTCCAGGCAGTGAATATGGTGCAGTTTGCGTGCACTTCAAGTGTCCATTTCCAGCCCCCCTTGGTGGTAATGCTGAAATCAAAACTAGCAAACACAAAGTGTAGATACAGGCTGAAGATAGCACTGTTGTGACCTACTTAAGTGAGGAACAAATATGCCCTAGTACACCAATGTTATTTGTGTTGACTCGTGTTATATAATAACTTTTGTAAATAAAACTTTGGTTGATGTCGATAGACATGATTTTTAGGGAATTTCCAGGTTGTTGTTGCACTGATAAATCAGTGTGTACCATGAGCTTACAGGATTTGTGGTTAAATTTGGAGGTTGAAAATATGGTCTCCCTATCTTATCCCTGAGTTTGTTGCTACCTGGCTGATCCCAGAAGTGGCTGGTTTAATCCGGCTGCCTTTAAACAACAATGCCCAAATTCTCTGTGTGTGTGACAGGTAGTAGGAGGTGTGTGCAAATATCACACAGTGAACTCCAAAGGCTCCACGCCAGGTAACAGCCAAGTGCTAAATAGTTTGGAGCCTTGGAGAGAAATGCTGCGCCTAGGCTCAAGTTTTCCAAGCCGGTCTAATTATGCAACAGCTGGTGGGAAGGGGAGGTAAAGCAGAGGAGGAGATGGACGCTTTTAAGTTATCTTCATTATCTCCCACTATAAAGGAGTTTTGGCTCTAAGTGGGACACTTTCTTGGCAGTGGGCGGAGGAGCACAGGAGTCATCCCAGTGCCTCCTGACAGTCATGATGGAGGTCACTTGGTTCAATTTGACAGCGCAGAAAATCCAGTTAATGTGATGTTTTCCCACTGAGCCATGCTAACGGGACATAAATCTGTGCTTAAGTCAGACTTGAAAGGAGCCAAAGAGGGTCTGTAGTAGAGCTGGACGACAAGGATCAAAAATCATATCTACAAGATGTACTGCATTTTTTTACTATCATTTCAGTAAAGAAGTAACAAATGGTTGTCACAATACTAGAACTATGAACTCTCAGATGATTCTAGTAAAAACTAAACAATGCTCAACTTGTTTGATCAAACATCAACAAAGAAGACACCTGATATTGGACAATTTCATCTTTATCAGGCTAGCTCCTGCACACTGTCTAAATTGCACACAATATTTTCAACATTTTCATTTATTTAAGTTGTCAAAAAATATTAAGTTGATAATGAAATTATCTGATGAGCTAATATGAACAAAATCATCTTAGTTGATACCAATATATATCGTTAATAATGATGTGCATCCCTACAAAATACTGTGTGTTTCAAAATGATCAAATCTCAACTGTTGTAATGATCAGTGGTATAAAAAAGTACAAAAACTTAATAATGATGGCCTTTATATTTTTTAAGAAAAAGAGAGCAGGAACACTGTCTGAATTGCTCAAATATTTTTGTAACACTTGAAAATGTGGTTGATGAGTCACTAGTTCCACCCACTTTTCCACTGCTGCCAACGTCCATCAGTCCATTTTATATACCACTTATCCCATTAGGGGTCGCGGGGGGGCTGAAGCCTGTCCCAGCTGTCATTGGGCGAGACGTGGGGTACACCCTGGACTGGTCACCAGTCAATCGCAGTGCTGCCAACGTATTTGTGCAATTTACACAGTGTGTAGGCATTTACCTACAATTTTAAATTGCCAAATTTTAAACTACCCAACATCGAGTGTCGATGACTTCTATTTTTGTTGCTGCGCTGTCAAAAAGGTGTTAATTTTGGGGTTTCCATACAACACTTTAAATAGGCATTCTTAATAAAGGTCAATCATTACCATTATTTAAGGCTGATGCCAATTATTGGTTAGTTATGAGACTGATAACTAATATTTAGAACTGGCATGAATTCACTGTAAAAATGAGCCAGTTTCACTAGTTTTCACTATGTCAAATTTAAGATTTACAGCGTGATAAAGCATGAACGTAAACTAGACTACTTCAGCACTAAATACTAAAGATGAATGTGTAACAGCCAAAAAGGTGGGCTTTTATCTAAGAAAACTGCACACCTTTTACAGCCCATGTATGTATTTATTAGTGTACAAATGTAAAAGTAGTAATACCACTGTGTAAAAATACCCTGATACAAGTGTAATTCTCATATTCAATGTCAGATTTATGCAATTATGACAAATGCTCTATGCTCAATGTAGGAAAAAATTGCATTCCAGGGTGACACTGGACAAGCATTGATGTGTTCATTACTTACATGATGTTGATGTAAAAGTCGGAGATTTAGATTTAGACTGAGACTGTAGAGAGTGAAAGCAAAGCCAGAGAAAAGGACACATCTCACAGCAGAGCCAAAGTGTACTGCATTTTTTAAGTAAAAAAAAAACAAAAAAAAAAACAAAACATAAATTTACAGTTAAAATAAAATAATACAGATAATTGGCCAAATGCCAAATATTGCCAACAATATCAGGTCAGGCTCATTATCAGTGGACCCCAGATTTACAATTTGCTCATAAACAAAAACCTAACAGGAAACTGCAAATTCCTCAAACAGAACACTGAGATTTGCACGTTTTTACTCTTGAGGAAGGTACAAGGGTTGACACTTGTTCTGGCACTGTTCGTTGGTGTCTTCCCAGTCTCTCCCAGTCTCTCTCCCAGTTTTGCCTGTCTTCTTCAGCTGTCCTATCAAAATAAAGGCAAAGGCTCTTCTTGTTGTCAATAATTATATTACTGAGCATCAGGCCAGGCATCATTTTTTCCTCAAATCATCATAAACTATATTGATATAAACTATATTGTCTTATCCTTTATGTTGTTTAAAAATCTATAAATATTTCTAGGGGTGCACGATAACTATTGGGCTGATAATTATTGGGCCGATAACAGGAAATTATTACGTCATTCTGATAAGTCCGACGACTAGCCCCGATAACATATATATTTCTGTCAGCACAGCAGTGCTGGCGTTTTTTTTCTTTCTCACAAGACTACACATTTTGAAACAGTAGGTGGCACCGCAGTACATGACCCGCTGTTAAGCACCAGAGAAGAAGAGGAAGCAGCCCTTGTGCTAAAATGCTAACAACACGGTGGCGTTATTCAGTATTTACAGGGAGGATAACACGACCGTGTGTGTAGAATTGGCCCTGCAACAGTCACAAAGAGTAGAAGGAAGTCCTTGACGGATCGTATAAGTCACTTAGGAGTCATCATCCTAAGGACGTTAAAACGAAGCGGCAGCAGCCACTAGCCTCAGCCGCGGGCATTAGGACCAAGTCAGCGGCTAATACCAGTCAGAACGCTGATTGTAAGCAGGCATTGAAAACTGCAGAAAGTTTGCCAGAGCCAAAAGGCGCAACGTTATAATAACAAAATCAGTCTAACAGTCTCCTGATCCATCGCTACTTTCATAGACGTATACCTGCCTGCTCTGTTTGACGTGCTTTCATTCAGTCTGATCGACGTTAGGAACAGAAGTTTAGCCACAGACCACGGTGGAATTTTCACATTCTTAACCTATCTCTGATATGACTTATGTCAGTGCATATTTTTAATCTTTATGTAAAACATCAGCTCGCTTTAATTCTGGCTTAAGCAGAAGAAAAAAAACCCAGACCCCCAAATATCTCCATTTGTTAAGCATAACAGCCTGTTATCATTTGGTTTTATGGGTCAGTTGTTTGTGTATGTTGTACTTGGTACACAAATGTTTACCTAAAAAAAGTTAACTATAATAACAGTTATAAAGTATGAATAGTTCTTTGAAAAATTAGTTATAAAATTAGTTATAAATATCTGTGCTCACTACATATGAACCCCTTCTTACCCCCAGATGTGCATAAACACATCAAACAAACTTCTTTTGTTAAATCAACAATTGAAAAAAATATATCGGTTATTATTGGTTATCAGCCATCAGGAGTAGGAAATTATCGGTTAAAAAACATACTTATCAAGCATCACTAAATATTTCCAACAAAGTTTGATGTATTGCCCATCCCTAGTCTGCACTATTCTGCAGCAACTCTTACACTTGTTGCAACTTTTTCTGGCTGAAATTACAAGAAGTAACTTTCTCTGAAATTATCTTTGCACCTCCTATTGTGTTCTCTAAATATGCTCTCAATGTGATGTGTAGGTAGTGTTTAAATGTGCTGTCACTGTGTCTAGAGGCCCTGCTCAGTCATAATTAGAGACTTGTACCTTAAAGAGGAAGGAAGACAGGCTGTCAGTGAAAAAAAAAGTGACAACAGCAGTTTCATGTAAAGACACATCCTCCCCCTGCTGTAGGCAGGCCCGCCCTTCTCAGTACCGGCTGATGCAATCCCATAGCTCCATTGCGCTGTAGGAGATAATCCCTAGCCTTTTTGAATGGACGCTGTAAGCTCCGCCTCCTTGTAACCTTTCCCCATGTGGCCCTGCGAGCTCACGGTGCCTTGGGTTTCACCTGACAGTTGCAACCTTTCACCCACTGGAGACTTGAATGGCCTGCCTGTGGCTCAGCAGCTCCAGGAGTCTTAGCTGGGATCCCCTCCGTCTCTTTCGCTCAGTCACATAAATACACACACTGGCCTCATAGAACTTGACACACTTCAGTCAGCAGCCAAGTGTGGGAATCAGTCTGAGTAACAAGCCGGCAGACATGCAGACTGTTGCTAATTTGTTTCCGATTGCAGACCCCACTGTGAGTGTGCTGAAGAATAGTAACATTAACATTATTATGTTTGCCTTTCTAGTCTTCAAATACAAGGCCAAAAAACAAAGACTTTCCCCAAATGCCAAAGTTATGTGCTGTTTACAACTGCCCCAACCTTTCAAATTGCAACAAAACATTAACTTGAGCTTCTTTTAAGTCCTGAAAGTAGTGGCACATTCAGGGAAGGAAGTTTAAAAAGCTCAAGGAGAAACAGACATGGATTAAAAGCATACATCTAAATTCTGGAGGAGCGGAGTAAGACAACGCCCACATATGGTCTGTTTTGGCTCAGTTGACTTTGTCATAGTTTGGTTGATCTTGCTTGTGATTCCACAGCAACTGTCTGTTCAGCCTTGCTCTTTGCCATGGGAAATCTGCCTTCTTATAGAGATATGACTCATTAAGCTAAGCTCAGTAATCATGGCAGTTGTTTAGCTACCAAAAGGCTCTTCATTTGGTGTTTGAAGAAATGTAAGAAAGGGCACTGGCTTTTAAACAGGAGCAGTGGTTCACATAAAAGAGCAGTTTTAAAGGCCAGCTCATTCATGAATGCCACGTCATTACTTCCTTCCAAGGTTTATTTGCTTGATAGTTTATCACCAGTTCCAGTAAAAGCATTTTTATGACAAAACATGGTAGAAAAGCTGTCAAAGAGGCCTCTTGGCTCAGTACAAGACTGGTCAACACTCTTGTTTCCCTTCATCTGGCTAGACATGTAGTAGGACGTTCGCTAGTTATATGTGATATTGATCACCTCCACACTAAAGCAAATTAGTCAACCCTTGGATTGAAACACTTTCTTTTGTAAAGTGCATGGATCGTACTTAATGAATGTGCAAGTTCTGCTGACTAACTTTCCTCCGTTTCCATACCATCATCACAAAAAAAATGGAAACTTATCTTTAAATTTGCTGGAGAGATGCACTGATTGAACACCAGGTATAGCTGTGGGCTGGTTTCTTCTTATGAAAAAAATACCAGAAATACTACATAAAATGTTAGTTTTGTAAGAGGCTGTCCAATTTTTATGGTACTTGTGTGGTCATTGTAATCATGTATGGTTGTACGAATTCCCAAGGCCCACCTTGATTTGCCTCAAGACACACCAGTGTGCCTCGCCACACCATTTGAGAACCACTGCTCTATAGCTGCTTCCCTGATATGCAGATGACACACAGCTGTTCTTTTCTTTTAAACCTAGTGAAGCCCTTAGGTTGTTTGGGCTCCTAGACTGCATCAACGCAATTAGGAACTGTACTACAGATGACTATCTGCACCTAAATGACAACAAGAACAGCACTTCTAATTATTGCTCAAGACAAACATGTTCCTATAATCAAGCAAAACATTGAGCTCTGTCACCAAAAGTGCACTCCACTTGACCTCCATGTGAAACAGCTAACCAGATCAGATTTCTGTCAGTGATGCCAGTGTGAAACTGGTGTGTGTGGTCTGACTGCATATCAAAGGGATGTAGTATTCATGCTGTCACCCATTTTTTTCTGCAGAGAAGCTCTAACGCTTATTATGGTAGTTCTTATATTGGAAATGTGGTCAGAGATTCCACAAATTTATGTAAAACTCTCAGCGTGAATGTGATTGAAATGCATGAGTCATTTGAAAGAACCCCCTCTATACAGTGTGTACAGTGTGTACCAATAAAGACATGAGCTATCTGGACCAAAACGGTTCATGTACCAGACTGTAAACATGTTTTTTTCTGATTTTAAAAGCGACATTGTAGTATGAGTTTTAGTAGGGCTAGTGGGACCACTGCAACCAGCTTTTAGTGGACACTAAAGGAAGTGCAGTTTTTACACTTTTGCATGTGGAAACATGCTAGTACAGAGTTAGTAAATGTTAAAAAGCTAATACCCATTATTTGTATTTTAACTTTTGAATGTCTTTGTGGTCAGAAGTTGACCGATGTGTTCTGATTGTCACTTATTCCTCTTTTCCTCACACAGCTGATGGTGAACTTTATACAGTTTTTATTATATTAATAAGCTTATTTTTCCAAATCCAGAAAAATCCCAAAAGACTTTATATTTGCTTCATTGTGTTTTTCCCAGATCCGCTCCTCCATCAACACACTGCTGTTCAGTGGGCGAGAGTTCAGCTGGACCCGACACATACTGATCGCCTCTACCATCCTCGTCTTCAATAACTTGCTGGTCATCTTCGTCCCAACCATCAGAGACATCTTCGGCTTCATTGGTGAGTCTTTTCGATACTGATTTTAAAAAAGAACGTGTGAAAAGATGGAAGGAGCCACAACATGGCCAAACAGGAGTTAATAAAACATTCAGAGCAGTAGTCTAGGCCTGATTAGCACCTTTGGTTCAGGGGTCATTTTATTGAGTAAAGACGTGAGAAGTACAGGAGCTTACAGTGTCAGGTCGAGTCAGCTGTGCGGTCTCGTGAGCCCTGTGAGACTGCTGGATCTTAACATTCATGTTCTTAATGCCAACGCACTGAGAAGCATACATGCTGGGTCGTCTTTATGACATTTAGCTTAGTTCTTTTTGGCATGTCAAACATAAAAGTTAATATCAGCTGTTTTTGTAAACAGTATTTTTGCTTCTTATTTCATAGAGTAGCACTGATTCATGCACAAAACAGTTATTAGAAGATTTGATGTTTTTGCTTTGTGTGGTGTCCATACAACCCCAACCCCATTTCGACTCTAGAACAAAAAAAAAAACACATTTTGCTGGATGTTTTATTTTATGATGTGTAACATGTTTTCTAGCTGTTAATTGCACCCAAAGCCATGCTGTTGTGGTTGATGCAGTATTTGGTTTAGCATTGTCTTTCCTGAAAGAGACGGTGTCTGGATGGGAGCATATGTTGCTCTAAAACCTCTATATACTTTTTACCATCCATGGTGCCTTTCAAGATGTATAAGCTGCCCACCCCTTAGGCACTAATGCGACCCCATTCCACCAGAGATGCAGGCTTTTGAGCTGTGAACTAATTGTTGGTTTTCCAAAAAAAAAAAAAAAAAAAAAAAAACATTCCAAATTAGGATTCAGAACAGAACAGTTTTCCTAAGCTCTCGACTAATTTATCTTGGCTGGTTTTTCAATGAAAATGTGTGAATTTCTCCAGAAAACAACCAAAATTTGCATAATCAGGGGAAATGGAGCAAAATAGAATGTATGAAAGCTTGTCTTCCATGTTTGTTTTGTCCTGTCTCTGTTCAATCACATGATTTTTCCATTTCCTTAAGATCCAAACTGCATTATTTCTCAATAAATACGTCTGAGTGGTAGAAAAGTGACAAAATTTAATAGCATTTTGTGATCAAGGAGGTGGTCTTGCGGTCAAACAAGTTGGGAACCTCTGTTGCAGAGGATCAGAGAGTGGATGGATTGGGAAACTGGGGTGAGAGTCGGGAATGTCATGCAGCAAAATGCCAGTGGTTGAAGAAGTTGAACATGACAAGTATCTAGACTCAAGGGATGCTAGCTAACATAAATATATTTTACAAGATTATTTTACACAAAACCTAGTTTTGTGTTGTTTGTTGTAAATTAAAAGCAACTAAAGAAAATTTTGTAAAATTATCATAATTTTTTTTAAATACAGATTTCTGGATGTTTAAATATTTGGATATATCTGAAGTCCCACTAACCTTTGCTTTCTCTTTCAGGTTCCTCCGCAGCCACTATGCTCATCTTCATCCTCCCTGCTGCTTTTTACCTCCGCCTGGTAAAATCTTTGCCGCTTCGCTCCCCTCAGAAGATCGGGGTAAGAGTTCGAGCACACACGGACACTCTACATCAACATTATTCTCCATGTATCACTTTCTCACTCTTTACCACGAGACAAGGCTAACATTTGCAAAACGTGACTCGTTACAAATTTCAGCAAACCCTCCGCTGTGTGTGATCTTGACATTCAATCCCTTCTCCGTCTCTCTCTGCGCCTCTCTCCCTACAGGCGGCCGTTTTTCTAGTCGTGGGGATCGTCTTCATGATTGGCAGCTTGTCACTCATCGTTCTCGACTGGATCCACAACCCCCCGGGCTCCAGCGGGGAACACTAAACCTCTTCTTCCCCAAGAGTGCAGCAGACCCTCTACCATCCTGCTACATCCCTGTTTTTTTTTTTTTTTTTTTTTTTTTTTTTTTACCTCTGCTGGTCAAACATCTAGGAACATCCGTGGTTCCTTCCCTTTCTTCAAATCCCAACACTGATCATAAAACTCAAACATAAGGACATATTATGCTGCATTTGGATAAGACAAATTCAGCTTCCCCCCCAAAAGAGGGGAACCTTTTTGCCCAGTTGCATTTTTTTTTTTTTTTTTTCCTGTAAAATTTCAGATGTGACATGACAGAAAGGAGAGAAACCAGGAGATTGGGAGAAACAGACTCCGGTTTAACGTGCCTCTAA
The DNA here is from genome assembly GCF_018320785.1 of Cheilinus undulatus. Taxonomy (NCBI): domain Eukaryota; kingdom Metazoa; phylum Chordata; class Actinopteri; order Labriformes; family Labridae; genus Cheilinus; species Cheilinus undulatus. The sequence goes on from NC_054887.1 coordinate 12,086,357, forward strand.
AACAGCCTGACATCACCATCATAATCATGATCTTTCCCAGCGGTGAAGAGATGGATCAGACTATACAGCCTTCACCTGAAGCAGATCTGTGAGCTGCTAACTCACAAGGCTGGAATGGCGATGCCAGTCCCCCAGTCCTCTGCGCACTTGAAGGAAGGAGACATTTGGAGTGTATCATCCTCCATGAAACAAGGAGCACTTCTAGCATTACATCTCATTGTGTGTAGAGCTAACACACAAAAAACACACATATCAACACAGTTTAACAAAACTACACCAGCATTATTAAGCAGCTTTCTGTAAAAAGATCCTAAAATCATCATGCAATCATCAAAAACACATTTGCCCAGGTTTATTTTGCTGCTCTGCTAACCATCACATTTTGTGCCAAAGTCTCATGCACATACAGTTTAAGCTAATTTGGATGATACGGGCTTCTTTGCCGGCGCTGTAAACGAAGTTAGGAGACGCTCCCAGTATTTCTGTTACAGAGGGACTGGAACATACAAGGTATTAATGTACATAATGAAGTGTCTACTGAAAATAAGTTGTTGTTGTACATAAAAGCCTCAAAAAGACCTTCAGGTTGTATGAAGTTCAAATTTCAACGCTTCTCCTTCATTAACTTATTAGCTACTTTGAATAGGGTTAGACTGCTAGCTACAAAACAAGAGTGTATTATTTCTCTAAATAACTTGCAAAAATGTATAAAAAATATATGCTCCATGCTAAAATTCGGGCAAGTTAAAGAAAAACAATCACAGTCAGTCAATAGAGATGAATGATATTCGGCTATATTGTATAAAATGTTGTAAACTTGTTCCATATCACCTTAAATGAGGATAAAAAGTTCCCCCTTTTTTCTAAAATGTTATTTAAATGGAATATAATTAGTGTAGGCTTTTGACTAAATAATAACATGGATATTTTGTTGCGAGATACATGAGTCGATTGATGTCACTGTTACCCTGCTACTTCAACAGAAAAAGACCCTGTTTACACCTTGCATTAACACAGATTTACAGACAGAACGTTCATCCAGTCACCCTCCAAGTTATTTTTTTCAAGGCCCTGCCCTTTCCCAAACCCTGTTTATCGAAGGTTTTCCAGATGGATGTGTGAACAAATCTATCTGGCGTGTCAGGTTAGGGGTTTAGCCCCGAACCGAACCGAGACCTGCGGACTATCAGGTGTTAAAACGACCTAAAAATATGTGGTCCTAATCCATTTTCTGTGTATTCCCTACACTAGTGGTTCTCAACTGGTCCAGCCATAGGACCTACCACTTCGTCTGTATGTGAAACTACAACTGAAACTTAAGGCCTTTTTTTATAGTTAACTTGATAAAGAAAATTTTGCAATTTGATCCTTAAATCGAACTAAACATATTACTGATCAAAGAGACCCACAAAAACTTTAAGATGTTTTGGTCGGTCAAAACTTTAGGATGCATGCAATCACTTTGCTTCACTCTGTTTTGCCATTATAACATAAATTTTGTTTGTTTTTTGAGGTCTCAAGAAATTAAGATTTTATGATGGGAAAACCAGCTTTTTGGAAGATATTTTCATCCAAGACAACAGAATTCTTAAGTCAACTACTCAACTGGGTAAAGCCCAATAGAAAAATGTAGATTTCACAGAAATATAATCCATAGGGTTTATTTGCTAAAACGTGCATGACTGTTGTTCTAAAATCATGTTTACAACAAAAAAGAGAGAAGCTGTTAAAGAGGCACTTAAAGCCTCTTAGCTTGCGGCCAACTTGCAGCTATTCATTTGTATTCCAGCAGCTACACTCACTTAATCGATAAAAATGAAGCCCAAGAGCTGCCAAAAATTATGTATTATTTGCGTAAAATGCGGGCAACTGAGTTCAATTGCAGATTTTCACTGAAGACATATTACTAATACACACATATGAAGTGCAGTCAACTTGGTAAAACAGATGTCAATGCAAGGTATAAGCAACGCTTTATTTTTTCTAACTCCTAAGCTGGTATGTAGAACTTTCTGTGCTGCTTTCTAGCTAACGGTTCCCAGACAAATAAAGCTCAAGCTTTATCCCACAAGCATGATGGTATCAACCTTCCCATGTGGATCTCGCCAACAAATAGAAAGAGGTTCACCCTTAAGAAATCAAAATTTTCCTTGTAATAGTAAATTTCTGAGATATAAACAAAAGGATGTAACACCAGTTTGGACATGTGGTCTACCCATTGTAAGGGCAAGTACTAAATCAAGCTCTGAAACTTAGCTTATGTAATCATTTCTAATTGTCTTTATATAGTTTTTAGGTAACATTGATTCGCGTTACTAACCCTCAGCATCTGAATTGTGTGTTTTTTAGCTGAAACAAAAGGGTCTTCCTGCTTTGATAACAGGATCAGCTTATCATCAGGTAGTTTAAATGTGCCTTTTAGATTATCCGTATTGTAATTGGCTCATGTCTGCTGGTGCCTTCAACACCAAAACCTCATCTCAGCTCTCCTCTGATGCCGATGCGTGTCACGAACACATCCAGCCAAAGTGGACAACCTTTACAGATCCTTTGTGGATCTAAGTTCATGAAACAAATAGATATTTCAAATGAAATAGTGTATTATGTGCATGTTTTTGGATTACAAACTTGGTCTTTTTGGACATTTGTATATGCTTTGTAAATATTCTTTATTTTATGGTACACTGATACTTGTTGTGAGTGGGTTGTTTTGGGGATTCTGCTTTACAAGTCTTCAGCAATCCAGCGTTTGTTTTAGAATATATATAAATATATATGACATGTATTAGTTTTTTTGTCTTGCTGTATGACAGTAGTTTTTCTTTATATGATGCTTGTATATTTGTAGAAATTTTGATCTCTATATATCTTTTTTTTTCATATTTTGACTTTATTTTGTCATATTAGAATGAATTCACCAACGGCATACTTCATAACAGGGTGAAACACAGCTGAAAGTTTCACTAGCTTGTTGGTTCCAAGTAGCCAACACTAGACTGCAGTTAGTCGTAAAAGTCAACCATAGTTGAATATTTTTGCCGGAAACAGTTCGCACATTTAAAACAAGCAAAACATTATCGTCTGGATAATTTCCCAGCCATACTACAGTAACAAAAACCCTTGAAATGATGACAAATGCCCAAGAACCCTCAGGTTCTGAAGCTCTCCTTGGACAATCGTATACCGTTGCTGTTCATACCTTACCGTGGCTCATAATGTAGATCACTGCTGTCATGGAAAACCTTTGTACCCTGTTTTGGAGAGGTTTGACTTACTTGAACTGAAGCATGGCATGAATAAGCTTCATTACGAAGGGTCTCTACAGTGCTCGCTATGAATGTGGTAAAAGCGTTTTTAATCTTGTTATACTCTCTTGTAGGGTTGTCAAATTACCATAATTTTTAAACCTTTATACCACATTCTCATAATCCAATGAAATTACTGCACAATGGCTAAATAGTGCAGTATATTTTGCCAATTTACAAAGCATTATCTTTCATAATCTGATTAATGTTGGCTACACAGTCGACGATTTTAGACCAGATTTTAGGCCTGATTTGCCTTCGATCCCCTCCCTTCAACAATCATGGCCCAATCAAGGCTTGTGTAACCGCTGCAAGCAAACTATGCCTCAGTTTTGCCAGCTGATGACGGTGAATGTCCTCCATATTTGTTATTCCCATAAAGTGACGATTGTTTACACAAGTTTCTGTGAGATCTCGTATCCCATAATTGTGAATTTGTTACTTCAGAAAGTAGTGGCAGTCTCGTGGGCTGGCCGACTAACTAGATTGTGCATTCGAAGGATTTTAGCCAGTTGAAACTCTTCTTATGTCTGTCATCTCCCTTGTTTTCAAAATCAGATAGGATTTAAAAGTAGTCTTGTGTGTAGCCAGTCCAAACCAACCTGTGGATTTCAGCTGCTCTCTTTGTCAGGCAGCTTTGGATCAGATATGTAACTAAAGATCTGTACTTTTAAAGCTTTTATATTGTCAAACATAAAATCTCAGACAGCATAATTTTAAAAGTAATGAAAAGTATCAAAGTACTGGGAATGTTGACAACCCTTCCCTTAAACTTAACGAATGTTGATGTATACCTACGTAGCCTCCTAATGCTCTTAAACTCTCACTTCCTCTCCCTGTAGCCTCTCAGGTATTCAGTCTGAATGGATTTTTCTTTTCACTTTTACTCATCTTCACATATCTCCACTCTTTGCATGATTGAGCCAATCTATGACATGCTGTTGTATATTGTGAGAAGTCATCTTGTGGATTTATTAAAGTCCCCAGCTGATTCTTGAACAGTGTTTTTAAAAAAAAAGGAATTGTGCAGAACCACCTGCCTTATTTTTCTATGGACCCTCAGCCGTGGAGAAACACTTGCTCGATGTTACTGTTGTTCAGTGTCTCTGCTTCCTGTGGATCAGGCTGAACATTCAGATTTGTAATTATACCCACACAAAGGGGATGTTTTTTGTATCAGTGATGCTGTTTCATTATGATGACAAATAAATGTGAAATAAAAAATAGTTTGAGTTTTTGTACTTCTTTCAGATTGCTTTTGTTTTGAAATGTACAGTGCCTATAAAAATTGTTCACATCTTTGGATGTGTTAGCTTTTGTTGATTTTAGAAATCAACCATGGTCAATATGTTTAGTGACAAAAGAATACAAAAAAAATGCAATTAAACAAAAATATGTAGTGTCAAAGAAGTGACTGCATAAATATTCAACCCTTTTAAAGTCACTAACCTAATTCAAACAAGCTCCAGCCAGTTAGTGCTAGTAGTCTTACAATCAGTAATATGCAGATCATCTTAGTGCAGCCAATGTGTCTCAAGAGATGGAAGTATAAAGAGACATGTCTTGAAGGGCTAGTCACTGGTTAATCAGTATTCCTGGATACCATTTCACCATGAAGACAAAAGAACACTCCAAGCAATGCAGAAAAACTGTTATTGAAAAGTATAAGTCAAGGGATGAATACAAACACATTTACAAGCCACTGAATATACGCCAGAGTTCAGTTAAATTAATCATTAAGAAATGAAAGGAATCTGGCACATGTGTTGATCTGCGTAGATCAGGCAGTCCTCAAACCTGAGTGACCATGCTCGGGGATCAGTGAGAGAGGCCACCAACTACTCTGAAGGAGTCACAAGCTTCATCAGCTGAGATCCTGCTTAACCCTGACCGGTCTCTCAGTCCCTGCTGCTGAGAAACACCCCCACAGCACTATGCTGCCACCACGATGCTTCACCATTGGGATGGTACTGGGATTGTTGTCCTTGTGGAACTTTGTCCCATCTCTACACAGGACCTCTGGAGCTCATACAGTGACCATCAGGTTTTTGGTCACCTCTCTTACTAAGGCATTTTGCCCCTGATTGCTCAGACTGGCTGGGCAACCAGGTCTTCGAGGAGTCCTGGTTGTGCCTTGCAACAACCCCATCTCTGAGCTCTACAAGAAGTGTGATGTAACAGTTTTTGTTTTTAATGAATTTGCAAAAAACAAAATGTAAATGCTATCAAAACCTCATCTCAGCTACGTGACCTTGTAATTGAGCATTATCATAAAATCCACAATAATGTGTGTGATAATGCCTGAAAAATATCCCTTTTGGTTGCACCAAGCCTTACATAACCCATCTCTGTCCCAGCTGGCACCTCAGGAAGTAACAACCAAAGCCATATTTCTGACATAATGATCAGATGTTATCAGGCCTCTGGTAATAAAATAGATCCTCCTGTTCCTCTGTAGCTAGCATCTACTGCTGACATGTAGCACCAGCTTGTCATGTTCCCAGGACATCAGACAGAGGAGCAGGAGAACTGAGTTAGGTAACCTTTCCATTTCTGTCCAGATTGGTAACCTTGACTTCAGAATCAAGCTGGACAAAACATACAGAGGGCAGAGAGAGAGAGAGAGAGAGAGAGAGAGAGAGAGAGAGATAAACTACTGGGGAGGATCAGTCAGCAGCAAAACAATCTGAAAAAAAACAGTAATTTAAAAAAGATAGTTTATCGGACAGATTTCTAATTATAGAAAAAAATTATAATGAAATAAATTTTTAAACATGACAGTTGGTTAAAGAAAGGCCAGTAGACTGTTGTGAGACCAGGGGTCTGGGGCTGAATATCTCAGCTCTGTGCTCTGACCAAGGCCTGATGACATGGCATTACATGATATAGTCTATGATAATTATTTCTGTAAAGAAATAAAAGTGATGGTCATAATACCAGAATTCTAAACTTTGATATGATTCTGGTAAAATCAGACGATATAGATTGCAAAAAAAAAAAAAAAAAAAAAATCACTGGCGACATTTCCTTTCATTAAGGTTCTCTATACTCTTAAATACCATGTTTAAAAAAAAAAAGAAAGAAAATCTGCATTGTTTTCATGATCCAGGAATCAAAAAGCACTGAAACTAATCAACTCCTGATTGACCAGAAGTCCAGCCAATTGGTGCTAGTACTCTCACAATTAATGAAATGGGGATCACCTGAGTTCAGTGACTGTGTCTCAAGTGATTGTAGTATAAAGACACCTGTGTCTGGAAGATCCAGTCATTGGTTAAGCAGTATTCCTGGCTACCATTACACCATGAAGACAAAAGAACACCCCAAGCAAAAAGTATAAGTCAGAGGATGAGGACAAAAAAAATTCCAAAACACTGAACTTCCTTCGGAGTTCAGTTAAATCCATCATCAAGAAATGGAAGGAATATTGCATGTTTAAATCTGCCTAGATCAGGCCGTCCTCACAAACTGAGTGACTGTGCAAGAAGGAGACTAGTGAGAGAGTCCACCAGGTCACCTATGGGAGAGACTCTGCATATAACAACGCTTGACTGGGTTCTTCCCCAGTCAAAATGTTATGGGGGAGTGGCAAAAAGAAAGACACCATTGAAGAAAACATGTTAAATCTAGACTAAAGTTAGCCTAAAGTCATCGGGGAGATTCCATGGTCAAGTGGAAGAAAGTTCTTTGACCTGATGAAGCCAAAATGGTATTTCTGGCCATCAGACAGGATGCTATGTTTGGTTGCCACCAAACTCTGCACAGTGGTGGCAGCATCATGCTGTGGGGATGCTTCTCGACATGCAGCCCTGGAAGGCTTGTAAAGGTAGAGGGTAAAATGAATGTGGCCAAATATAGGAAAATCCTAGAGGACAATCTCATTCATTCTGCAAGAAATCTATGACGTAGGAGAAGTTTTGTTTTCCAGCAAAACAATGACCTGAAGCATACATCGAAAGCTACACAGAAATGTTTTAAAGACAACAAGGTGAATGTTCAAATGAGAATTTCACCTGATTGTAGAAATCTGTTTTCTCTTTGATATTAAAGAGGTTTTTTTGAAGGTTTTTGCCAAAAAAGAAAAAATTTATTGACCATGACTGATTTCTAAAATCAATAAAAGGGTAAAACATCCAAGGGGGTGAATACGTTTTATACACACTGTGCTTCCACCTGAACAAAGGTAAAAATAGAAACCCACCACTCAAAAACATGTTGCGCAACTGAGGTTAGATGGTGATGTTTGTATGGCTGAAGGTGCAGGTGAAACAGAGGTATCTGTGAGGAAGAAGGACATAAAAACAGGGCGCAGCATCATTAGATCAGGATGCAGGTCACATTTCAGCACTCGGTTTCGTTGTAAATCTGGTTACACAACATGGTGTGACTCTGACCTCTGGGTGATACCCACTGTATGACCTCCGAGCCCGGGACATATTTAACACATTTATATTCAATGTTCTGACTCGCTCTCGTATATAGCTTGTTACCTAAATCAGATCCCTGCGATACGTGACTGGGTTCATTTAGACGCTGTTATTTCCAAGGAGTCCCCTGTTATGTTGACTGAAATATTCATGTGTAACAAAGAAAGGCAACACCAGATGCTAAAGTGTTAACTGAGGTGTGTCACACTGTACACAAAGCAGCTACGTCAATGAACCATCATGAGTGCAGCAATTAAAGTAATTACGGCAAAAGAACAATGGGCCATGCCACAGTTAAACAGCCTGTAAAGCTGGTTTATTGTCTCCAAATGTCCAAAAATAAAGCTAGAGTGGCAGGAAATAATCCCATAATTTAAGCACCACAAAACATGATTCAAAAGTCACCGCCCTCCTCTGAAAATTATTTAAACTAACCTGCCTCTTCTTCCTGTTTGATTACAAGAAACCGTCTTCTGTGCAAAAACCCCAACCTTCACTTCCCACTGTTTCAATTTTTAATGCCCCTTCACTCTGCTATTTTCTCCTCTGCTATACTCTTTTCTCTCCTCTTTTTCCCATCATCATTCCTCTCTTCTTTTCTCACTTCTTGTCCTCTCAACCCCCTTCTTCTCCTCAAGCGTTCCCCCCTCCATCTTCTTTTATGAGGATTAACTGTTATGCACCGTGGTAGGAAATTCCAGGAATACGGTCACTGTTAATAACCAACTATCTGTGTGGGAAAAAGCCTCTGCGGCAGCACAAATCTGCAGAGGTTTTCAGTCCAACTAGACATTTGTGTGCTGCAGAGAACAACCTCCTTCAAGTCCTTTTTACTCATGCAAAACACATTAAACATTTCCTGAAAGTGTCAAGGTGAGCTGCATTTGTGAATGCAGGCCAGCAGAGGCCTACATTTCTTTCCAAAGTTATGATAATGTCACTTCTGCCATGCATTTGAACAGAGTCAACAACCTGGTAACTGCAGCTCTTTTCGACAGAGGCGTCATGTCAGCATACTGCTTTTTCTTGCACTGCAATAAGCACCCAGTGTGAAATAGGCAAAGGGGGTATCACCCCTGGATCATTTGGAGAAGTTTTCAAAGACAATGTGGTGTTCCGTCTCCTATTCAGTTCATTTGGATATATGAAATGAAAATCAAACTGTGTTTCAGAACAAAACAACAGGCCTGAGATTCCTAGGATGGGGTTATCTCAGGTGGCTTTCAGTTGAACCCTGGATTAATGGCTTGGAGTGACAATGTAATTGGACCAGCAGAGCAAACAACTGAAATAATCACGCTCCAGTACCAAGTCAGGAAGTAGCAGCAATAGGTTATTTGTAGATGACGACATGCTGCAGTAGAGAACTCCCCTTGGGGGGCAAGTAGTGATTTCTGCATGAAGAAATGCTACCAAAAAGGCCATGTTTTCAGCTGTTCACGACTAGTCAAGTTTTCCAAGTGTACAAATAAAACCATTCTCAATTCCTAAGCTACTTCTGTGTCCTAAAAGTAGTGAAATATTCAAGCGAGAAAAAAAAGTTTAAAAACTCAGAGAAAAGTGGTTGGCTCCCAAACCACTCTTCACTGAGTTCCAGTTTGTGGATTTAATAACAACAAAGGAAGGAGGAAAGGAAACTGTCACAGCGAGTGGCGTGGAGGTATGTGATCTGCCATTAAGCACAGAGAAGAGGCAACAATAGCTGTGATATACACTATATTGCATTATAACGTATTCACTCACCCATCCAAATAATTGAAATCAGGTGTTCCAATCACGTCCATGGCCACAGGTGTATAAAATTAAGCACGTAGTCAAGCAGACTGTTTCTACAAACAACTGTGAAAGAATGGGTCGCTCCCAGGAGCTCAGTGAATTCCAGCATAGTACTCTGATAGGATGCCACCTGTGCAACAAGTCCAGTCGTGAAATTTCCTCGCACCTAAATTTTCCACAGTCAATTGTCAGGGGTATTATAACTAAGTGGAAGCAATGGGAACGACAGTGGTAGGCCACGCAAAATGACGGAGCAGGGTCAGCAGATGCTGAGGCATACATGCGCAGATGTCACCAACTTTCTGCAGAGTCAATCACTACAGACCTCCAAACTTCATGTGGCCTTCAGATTAGCTCAAGAACAGTGCGTAGAGAGCTTCGTGGTAGGGGTTTCCATGGCCAAGCAGCTGCATCCAAGCCATACATCACCAAGTGCAATGGAAAGCGTCAGATGCAGTGGAGTAAAGCACGCCGCCACTGGACTCTAGAGCAGTAGAGACGCATTCTCTGGAGTGACGAATCGCTCTTGTCCATCTGGCAATCTGATGGACGAGTGTGGGTTTGGTGGTTCCCAGGAGAACAGTACTTGCCTGACTGCATTGTGCCAAGTGTAAAGTTTGGTGGAGGGGGGATTAGGGTGTGGGGTTGTTTTTCAGGAGCTGGGCTTGGCCCCTTAATTCCAGTGAAAGGAACTCTGAATGCTTCAGCATACCAAGAGATTTTGGACAATTCCATGCTCCCAACTTTGTGGGAACAGTTTGGGGATGGTCCCTTCCTGTGCCAACATGACTGTGCACCAGTGCACAAAGCAAGGTCCATAAAGAAATGGATGAGAGAGTCTGGTGTGGATGAACTTGACTGGCCTGCACAGAGTCCTGTCCTCAACCCAACAGAAGACCTTTGGGATGAATTAGAGCAGAGATTGAGAGCCAGGCCTTCTTGTCCAACATCAGTGTGTGACCTCACAAATGTGCTTCTGGAAGAATGGTCAAAAATTCCCATAAACACACTCCTAAACCTTGTGGAAAGCCTTCCCAAAAGAGTTGAAGTTGTTATAGCTGCAAAGGGTGGACCAAGTCATATTAAAACCTATGGATTAAGAATGGGATGTCACTTAAGTTCACATGCAAGTCAAGGCAGGTGAGTGAATACTTTTGGCAATATAATGTATTTTATCAGGCAAATCAGCAACAGGACTTTAGGTGTGTGATTCTGTATTGAGTGATGCACTACTTTTTGAGCATTACCTGGGTTCTTGAAACACTATGTGGACAAAAGTATTTGGCCACACCTGATAATCATTGAATTCAGGTGTTTCAATCAGATGTGTATAAAATCAAGCACCTAGCCATGCAGTCTCTATTTCTGATACAAAATGGGTCGTTCTGAAGAGCTCACTGACTTCAAGCCTGGTACTGTGATGGATGCAACCTTTGCAACAATACGGTTCATGAAATTTCATCCCTGCTGGATATTTCACGGTTAACTGTAAGAGATATTTTTGGAAATTGGAAGAGTTTAGGAATAACAGCAACTCAACGACTGCTAAGGTGCATGGTGCGTGAAAGTCACCAATGCTCTGCTGACTCCATAGCTGAAGAGTTCTGAACTTCCACTGGCATTAAAATAATTGGTTTAGCAGATGCTGGGAGAATGTTACCTGCCTGACTGCATTGTTCCAACTGTGAAGTTTGGTGGTGGAGGGATAATTGCATGGGTCTGTTTTTCAGGGTTTGGGCTAGGCCCCTTACCTCCAGTAAAGGGTAATCTTAATGATTCAGCATACCAAGGACATCTTGGGCAATGTTTTGCTTCCTACTTTGTTGCAACAGTGGGGAAGGTCTCTATTTGAGCACCAGTGCTCAAAGCAAGGACTATAAAGCCATGGTTTGATGACTCTGGAGTGAAGGAATTTGACTGGCCCGCACAGAGCCCTGACCTCAACCCCATCGAGCACCTCTGAAATGGTATTGGTTCAAAAAATACTAAATTGAGAACAGTTCCCTGTTTTTTGGAAGTAAACATGAACGATGTTGGTTAGAATTGGTTATGAATATCTTTGTAACTATGTATTAACCCCTTTATGCCCTGATATGTGTCTCTTTATGTACATAAATAAATTAGTATAACAATAGCTATAGACTTATTGTACATTACTGTACTGTACAGATTATTACTGATACAGGCACTTGCTTGGGAGGAGGCCTAGCTGCCCTCTAAGCAATGATAAAATACAGCTATTAATCTTGAATATAATTCAATAACCATCAAGCAGAGGTGCTAAAGGACGTCCTTGAATCCTGTATCTTCCTCTGTATATTACCAAAGGTGTAGCACTGTGTATATTTGCTCTTATGTAACACTGATTCAATAACAGCTGAGTGCAGTCAGACACAGTCTGCTCCCTCTGAATAACAGCATCAGCTAAATGCTCCTAAATGTCACCACCACCACTGAAGACTATTATGTTCTGGATTTATGATGGAGAGAAATTATTTATCGTATGAGTGTTCAGACTGGCACTGTGTCGGGTTCAGCGTTACATAAGCTCAGGCTGCTGCTGGTTGGAGCCGCTGGATCCTCTGAGAGCAGCATCCGCATACATTAACACTGTAAAAGGGTCACATGTGTCAGACGTCACACACATGCATGCCGTCACACACTCAGGCGCTCCCACTGAACACACACACACTGAGTGAGACATAAAGCTGTTGCAATAGTAAACACAGGTTTCAGTGCTCCACTAAGAACAAGGTGTGTTTTGTTGTGGTCATGTGACTTCCAGGATCCTATCAGCCTTGAACACATTGACACACCCCTGCAGCTGAATGTCACAGAGCAGTAATTGTCAGGTACAAAAGAAGGAGGATATAAACAAAGTGAAAACACAAAGACCTTCAAAGTGACAGCCATGATGAATCACTGAATATCAGGCAGAATTTTCCTTTAAAAACAACACAGGATTTTAGACTCTTGCTTCTTATTAAATATGTAACAGCTTTGCAGTTTGTATGCTGTATATTTCATGCAGTTTTCTGTTATATAATCCCTTGTATCTTAAGTATCTAGCTCAAAACCCCACAGAATACAGTGCCTATAAAAATTTTTGGATGTTTTACCCTTCAACTGATTTTACAAATCAGTCATGGTCAATATAAGTTGGCTTTTTGTCAGGTTTCTACGAAGCAATATCATTTAGACAAAAATATGCAAGGTAAAATAAGTGACTGCATAGATATTCACCCCAACCAATTTAGTATTTAGTAGATGCACCTTTGGCTGCAATCACAGCGCTGAGTCTGTGTGGATAGGTCTCAATCAGTCTTGCACACTGTACACTGGACACTGTAATTTTACTCCATTCTTCTTTGCGAAACTGCTCAAGCTCTTTCAGGTTGCACAGAGATCAGGCATGAACAGCCCTTTTAAAGTACTGCCACAAATTCTCTACTGGATTGAGGTCTGGGCTTTGACTCTGCCACTCAGAACATCCACAATGTTGTCTTAAAGCCATTTCTGTGTAGCTTTCACTGTATGCTTTGCATCAGACTGAATAAGATTGTCCTCCGGGATTTTTCCTTATTTGCTGCATTCATTTTACCCTCTACCTTTACAAGCCTGCCAGGGCTGGCTACTGAGAAGCATCCCCACAGCATGATGCTGCCACCACCATGCTTCACAGTTGGGATGGTGTGTTTGTGGTGATGTGTATTGTCTGGTGTCTGCCAAACATAACGTCTTGTCTGATGGCCAAAAAGCACCACTTTGGGCTCATCAGACCAAATAACTGTCCTTCACTTGACCATGGAGTCTCACACATACCTTTTGGCAAACTCTAGTCTAGATTTAATTTGAGTTTTCTTCAACAGTGGCTTTCTCTTTGCCACTCCCCCATCAAGCTTTGACTGGTGAAAAAAACCCAATTTTTTTGATAATGGATTTTACTCAACCCTGGGGGATGTTCAGTGCCTTGGAAATGTTTTTGTATCTACCCCGATTTATACTTTTCAAAAACCTTTTCTCTGAGTTGCTTGTGGTGTTCTTTGGTCTTTGTGGTGTAATGGTAGCCAGGAATACTAATTCACCAGTAAATGGACCTTCCAGACACAGATACAATCACTTGAGACACATTCACTGAACTCGGAGATCCCCATTTCACTAATTGTAAGACTACTAGCGCCAATTGGCTGCACCTCTTTTAAATCAGTTTAGTCACTTTAAAAGGGGTGGATATTTATGCAGTCACTTATTTTATATTACATATGTTTACTCAATTGACAATACTTTGTAGAAACCCACGTTCACTTTGATATCTAAGAGGTTTTTTTTTTTTTTTTCTTTGTCAAAAAGCCAAATTATATTGACTATGACTGATTTGTAAGATAAATAAAAGGGGAAAACATCCAAGGGGGTGAAAACTTTCATAGGCACTGTATTTTGGGGGTATTTGAGCTATGGCATTTAATTTCTTTTGCTTGTAATACAGTATATGTGAATACAATCATTGATTTTTTTTTACAATTTATTTCTATAGTACACAATAGTTAAGAGCTTTTCTAAAATTTATTTGAGGACTATTTTTACCAACCAGAATGACTTTCAGCTGTGTACAATACCCTCAGTGTGAAGCAGGATTGAGGTCACCTCCTCTCAGGTACATGGCAGCTCCTTAGACGCCCTGGGTGTCAGAGATCAGAGCTGGCTGTGTGATTTGGTGTGTCTTGCTGGAAGGTGCTGCATGACAAACCCAGCCGAGGCAAAGATGGCGACACGGCGAGAGAAACCACATTCTGGTGTGAGAGGGCAGCCGTGCCAGCCGATTTTACACACCAACACAACTCACAAAAACATGATGGTCTTGATGCCGACCTCTCTGGAGTGTTTTGGACAACCTAGCTGATAAAAGAAGAGAGCAGCAGGTCATAGGTATGTCAAAACAGCAAAAACACAAATAACCAACATTTTTAAAAGGCAACACCTCTACCTATGAAAGAGCTCAGACCATAAATAGAGAAGGCGGTGAATCCTGAAGAAAGCAGAACAAAATTGATGACATAAAGCTGGAAGAGAATCAGTGAACTTCAGGTGAAAAAGGGACAGAAAGTGAAGAGGCTTTTGAAAATCTTGTTTCCTTTTTTGATGCCATGGATTTGGTCTAAAATGGAGGTTGAGTACTGTCAGAGGGAGATGTCACACTGACCTGTTTTAACCCTTACATCTCAACCCACTGCTCCACTTGTTTAGTTTCTCCCTCAGAGCACATCACACCCTTTCCAAGAAAATGTCAAACGTTTGCTATGTTTGCAAACACTGAGCTCTGACCCAGCAGTTTCATATGTCCGTGTGAAACATACAGAACTTATATACAGTATGCCAGGACCATCCCATCCTAAGCACCTCCTGTTCCTCTACACAAACAGAGACTTATACATCTCCCCTACGCTTCCTGTTACCTTTAACTATGTTTGCTTTGAGGGTAAAAAGATTTAAGTTGAAATTTTTATTTTCATGTTTTATTTCCTTAATAAAAATCCCTTCTAATATCTCATTTTATGTTAGATACATTCATAATTAAAACTCGTTCTTGAAGAGTAAAGAAGCTTGAAGCTTAAATTTTCTATAACAATAATTAACCGAGGCGTACCACATGGTTCATTTCTGGGTCCTCTATTTTTCATAAACATGAACATGCCTCTACATGCCAAGTTATTCATATACAAAGCATTTTAATTATTTCTTTGCAGATGAAAGTCCATAATCCCTTCCCAACCTTACTTAAAGAACCTTACTAAAAGAAGAGACAGGTCAGTAAACGTTGAATAACTTTAAAGCAGAAATTGTAGCTACTTACTTTTTCCTCTGAAAGTCCTCTGTTTTGCTGTTGTAATGATGCCATCCATACCTTCTATAGCCTTTACGGAGGCTTTTCTTCTTTTTGAACCTTGA
This sequence comes from Cheilinus undulatus, assembly GCF_018320785.1. Taxonomy (NCBI): domain Eukaryota; kingdom Metazoa; phylum Chordata; class Actinopteri; order Labriformes; family Labridae; genus Cheilinus; species Cheilinus undulatus. Next base: position 12,101,811 of record NC_054887.1, read on the forward strand.
ACTTTGGTGACTTCCCAGGGCATGAATCCATACTAGTGACTCTGATATTGATTAATCAATCCATTTTGGGTCTTTTCTGCTGCTAGCTTAGCATGCTAACCCAAATTGCTTTGTGACTGGCTGTGACAACCGATGGCAGGCTGATCCACTGTCACGTCATACTTTGCCAAACTGCACGCGTCTTTACACTTACCCCATGCAGGAGATGGCCTGAATAGCTCACAATGGAGCGAAAGAGAGACAGAGAGCCTGTGATGTGGCCCTCTGTGTCACTAAAAACAGGAAATACTTTGAGTAATGGCACAAAACAGCCAACGCAAAAAAGCGCAAGGATTTCTTTGTTTATATTTTGAAGACTTTTTGTTACTGGATGATTATTTGTGCAAACAAGTCTTAGCCATTATTGTTATTTTGTGTCACATCAAAATCTTTAAGTTTTCATTTCCATTTAATTTTTTTTTTCTGTTGTCTTTATAGTCCTATAACGTTCTTAAAATTCAAGTGACACTACTGCTGCACAAGAATTCTTAAAGTCAAGGTTGCCCTGAAAAAATGGAGGTTTAGAGCTTGACTGTGAACCACAGGGTTGATTTTTTTTAACAAATTTTTTAAGACAATAAGTCCAGGTGAGACAAAATGCCAAAAAATTGTTTGGGACTCAGAAGGTATAGCTCTTAGACTATACAATGGCTTGTGTTAAAATGTTTGTCATTTCTGAGATGAATGTTAAACTGTGGCAACTAATGAAGAGATTAGCTCATGATATCGCTCACAGAAGGATGAAACACCTAAATATAACATTATTTCATATAATGTATACAAGTGAAGTGACTTAATCTCATTAACTCTGTGTGTATAATTCCATTAGGACTGGTCTTGTTCTAGGTTTCAATAAATCATGTTAATAAAATGGATGTAAACACATAAAGGTATTGCATGATTACTTGTTCTTGGGCCAAACTCTCACATTAGTACATTGTACAATAACGGCAAGAGCATCACTGCGAAATAACGCGTGATTCAAGGCTGCTGTGTCACAACAGACATCCTTCTAGTACCTTCCTATTTTATCTACAGCGGTTTATTCTTATCACAAAGAAACACTTCAAACCATTTACAACACTTCGCTAAACATCAGCTATTTAAGTGTTGACATTCCTAAGATTACTTCCACCAGATAAGAAGCACATTCAATAGTGTGTATAAATGCTATGACTCAACATGTTTTTGAAATTTTTACAAACTATAAAAGATTGCCAAACAATAAGTCACCTTGAACACAATGTTCACTCTAATGTCCAAAAGGACAATATTAGGAAATCCCTACATTTCCAGAATCTGCTTGTAAAAATAACTTAGAAAAGGTCCTTCAAAGATATTTATATGCTGTTTTGTCTACAAAATCCACTTGGCTGTAAGTGCTTAAAAATACAACATCAAATACAACATCAAGTTAGTAAAACTGACCCAGATGCTGATTGGCACCAAAACCAAACCATCAGCTGCAGCTGTCTGGTAAGCAGCAATCTAAAATCAACAAGAGGAAAAGATTCCTCTGTGACGCATTTAACTCTCATGGGTGATTATTATCCATTGTCTTTCTGTTGGCTAGGAAGTCTGAACTGATCCCAACTTTTACTGACCCACATCCCATTGCCAATACTGTTCTAACACACCCAGGAATACATGACGCTGCAACAAGAATTACAGCAGGTTGTGAGGACGTCTTGAATCCCTGTTGTTGTGTTGACACTCTGGAAAAACATTGCCTCATGTCCGCTCTAATTCTACCTCTCTCTCTAACTCTATGCTTCAGTGGACTTTAGATAGTAAAATCCCTGATATCTTTGTAAGGTAAAGACAAGCCTTTGTACAGTTGCTATTTCTTAAAGCAGAGTGTGTACCTTTTTTATGCTGTTAGTACTCATAAATCTTAAGTGATTTATTGTGAATACCAGTGTTGGACATAAGCGGCGCTACAGAAAGCATCATAAGAAGCGTCACTACATTTTTTTAATGTTTGTGGTAGCGTTGTTATTTTTCAAACCAAAAAGCTTTTCAGTGGCTTTGTAGATTGTTTTTTATCAAGTAGTGTGGTAGCATGGTTTTTTGTCCCTGTTCCTGCAACATTGTTAATTTTTTTGTAATGACACTATGTTTTGTGTTTCTTTGTCAATTTGGGTGTTGTTATTTTGGAGAGAGGTCTTGAGTTCAGATCACATATGAGCCCCCATCTGTCACAACATGCCCCGTCGTCAGTTTTTTTTTTTTGTTTTGTTTTGTTTTGGGTTTTTTTGTTTTGTTTTTACCATTTTGCAACATTGTTAAACTTTTGTAATGACGCCTTCATGGGATCTGTTTGTAAAGTCAGATTTTGCTAATCTGTCAATGTGGAGAGAAGTCCAAGGCTAAGACCCAGGACGAGCCCCCATATGTCACAACCTGGCTTGTCATTGTTTTGTTGTTCCCATTTTGCAACATTTTTTATTATTTTGTAATGATCTTATGTTGCAGATTTTTTTGTAAAATTGGGTTTGGTTAATTTGGATAGAGGTCCTGTGTTCAGACCTCAGATTAGCCCCAATTTGACACAACCTGACTTGTCGTGGATCTTTGTTTCCATTTCACAACATTTTTTATATTTTTTGTAATGACACTATGCTGTGTGGTTTTGTTCATCTGTTTATTTGGGGAGAGTTACCAGGTTTACATCCCATATGAGCCCCCATTTGTCACAACCTGGCTCGTCAATTTTTTTTTTTTTTTTTTTTTACCATTTTGAAACACTGCTATCTTTCCTAATGACACTTTGAGTGGGTGGATCTGTACTGATTCTCAACTGTTTGGTCAGGACCCAAAGGTGAGTAATGGAGCTGTTTTAATATGTGGCTAAAACAGAAAAATTTGGCAGAAATCAGTGGTGTACAAAAGCTCTAAATGGACATTATTCTGTCCTCACAACTGCGTTTTCTTGCAAAGCTAGACAGATAGCAAACAAAAACTCCAATAAAGCCGTTTCTTTGCTCAAGGAGGCTTTACTGTTGGTCATTTCTGTAAAACTGACAAATACAAACAAGCATCTTCGTGTCAACCAAACAATATTTTCTTGAAATACAACAAAATTATGCATGAAGGTTATCTTTTCAACAAAAATAATGTCTTACTTACGGACATATCAACTTCAGGCTCAACAAAAAGGAGGTAGATTGTCTGCAGGCACATGGCACAGCACAGTGAATAAGAAGTGAAACTAAACCAGTGGAAAATGAAACTTAAGAATACAAATACTAACTTAAAGTGTCCACAGGGGGGCAGTGAGTGCAGATTGACCTCATCACACATCATCATAATCATAATACTCCCCGGCTGGTATTTAAACATTTATACCACTATTAATCAGTCTTTCTGTTCTTTGTCTGACATGAGAACAATGACCTCTGAAACAGACCTGAGGTAAGTTTTGGCTGTCCCATGTTTCACGATTCTGACCTCAACCTTTCTTACTTTGTTGTCATCACTTGGAATGGCCTTCACTATTAGACCAACAGGCCACTCATTACGCTTCACGTGACTGTCCTTAAGGAGGAGACATCACCTTCTTGAATGTTTGGCCCTTCACTTCTCCACTTAGGCCTGTATTGCAGCATTGCAAGATATTCTTGCCTCCGTTTCTTTCAGAAACAGTCAGCTAGACTCTGGACCTGTCTCCACTGACTTTTGTAGAGATCTCTGAGCTCGAAGTCTCCAGGAGGAGCTGGCGCAACGCTGGCTTTCTGGGTCAGAAGCATAGCATGAGAAAGAACTTCTGGCATTTCTGGGTCGGTAGAAAACGGGATCAAAGGTCGGGCGTTCTTTATGGCCATAACCTCTGCCATAAGAGTGGTCAATACCTCGTGAGTGAGACGTGTGGTAAAGGTTTTCAGTAGTAAACCATCAAGAATGCGACGAGCCACTCCTATCATTCTCTCCCACAATCCTCTAAAGTGAGATGAATGAGGTACATTAAAAGTCCATGTACATCCTTGGTCCAGTAAATATCCTTTGATCTCTGGATCCTCAACATTGATTTTGAGCTCCTTGCAGGCCCCCACAAAATTTGTGCCTCTGTCTGACCTGAGGTGTTTGACGGGCCCTCGAATTGACAAGAATCGACGCAGAGCATTTACAAAGCTCGAAGTTGACATCGACTGGATGACCTCTAGATGAACTGCTCGGGTGCTCAGGCAAGTAAACATGACAGCCCATCTTTTGTTTTCAGCACTACTTCCTCTAGTGCGACGTGTTGTTATGTTCCAAGGTCCAAAGACATCAAGACCTACATGAGTAAATGGAGGATCAACAGCAACTCTGTCTGCAGGTAAGCTGGCCATCTTTTGCTCCTCCAGTCGTCCTCTTAACTTCCTGCAGGTGACGCATTTATGGACGATGCTGGACACAAGCTTCTTGCCACCAAAAACCCATAGTCCTGCTGTGCGTAGAGCGCCTTCTGTAAAGTGACGTCCTTGGTGAGCCACTTTATCATGGTAATGCCTGACTAACAGGGTGGCTACGAGATGATTGGCTGGGATTATCAGAGGGTGTTTTTCCTCTTCAGGTAGCTCAGCTGCTTGTAAGCATCCTCCAACTCGAATCAACCCCTTCCTCATCAATAAAGGGATCGAGTTTCTTGAGTGGGCTTTGATGTGAGACCACTTCCTCTTTCAGGAGACGTTTGAGTTCGTTGTGGTAATCTTCATATTGTACACAGCAAATAATGACTGTCTTTGCCTGAGAAAACTCTGTTGTGCAGATTGTTGCAGTGGTGCCAGCCTTTGCAGTTTTCTGAGCAAGAAGTCTGAGAAAATGACCTTACGACATGACAGAGTGTTGCCATACCTCTGATAAGGTACTTCCAGCTTGAGAAGCATCAAAACCTCTGTGACCCAAGCACCTGTTCTGTAGCCTTAGTGACAAGGGCAGTCACTTATGGACAAATCTCTTCATCCCTTGAGGGTTCCATAAGCTCAAAGGATTCAGTCTGCTCAATTTCTTCCTTATCACCCTGTCTCAAAAACTCAGGACCAGAGAGCCAACTGGTGAGTTGCAGATGGGCAGCTGGAATGAACCTCGTCCCATGATCTGCTGGATTCTGGTCTGTATTGACATGGTGCCATTGATCCGGTTTTGTGGACTTCCTGATACGGTTGACTCTATTTGCAACATACACATAGAATCTGCGAGTGGTGTTGTGAATATAGCCCAGGATCTGTGTAGAACTTGACTCCATGCAGCTCTATGTCACACTCATCTGTGATCAGTTCTGCCAGTTCAACTGCTAAGACAGCTGCACAGAGTTCTAAGCATGGCACAGTGTGAGCAGGATAAGGTGCCAGCCTAGCTTTGCCCATGATGAATCCCACATGACACTTGCCATCTGTGTCCGTGACCCTGAGATAAGCAACCGCTGCTATAGCTGTTGTGGATGCATCTGAGAAAATGCAAATCTCTCTCTTCTGTGAGTCTGACAATGAAACAGGGACATAGGATCTGTGGATTTGAAGATCCTTGAGATCAGCAAGGGAATCAGTCTACGTCCTCCACTGTGTTTCTTTGTCTGCAGGCAGAGGTTCATCCCACTCATACTGTTCTGAGGTAAGTTCCCTAAACAAGGTTTTTCCCTGCATGGTGATGGGGGCAACGAATCCAAGAGGGTCGTATAGAATATTCACAGCAGACAGCACTCCTCTACGTGTGAAGGGCTTAGCATCCTGTGCCACTTGAAATGTAAAACTGTCTGTCTGCAAGTTCCAACTCAACCCAAGGCTTCGCTGAGTAGGCAGAGGGTTTGCACTGAGATCTAGGTCTTTCAGGTCATTTGCTTTCTCCTCTGAAGGGAATGCATTCATGACCTTGCTGCAGTTTGAGGCTATCTTGTGAAGCCTTATGTTTGACTCTGCCAACATATTTTTTGTGCTCTTCAGAAGGTCAATGGCTTCACTTTCACTGGCTACAGAAGTCAGCCCATCATCTACATAAAAGTTGCCTTGCACAAAATGTTTTGCGTCTGAGCTGTGCTCCTCTTCACCCAGTTTGGCTGCTCGCCTCAGGCCATAAAATGGCCACAGCTGGAGACGGGCTGTTTCCAAAAACATGCACCTTCATGCGGAACTCAAATACCAACATTCCTCACCACGTTTCAGAGGTGGTGCCAGTTCTGCTTGATCGTTGTCAAAGATTTTTTGCATAAACTCAACTTACTATTCTCTCATGACTGCCTTTTTCTGAATAGTACGTTGCAGAGCAGCAAGACGTTTCTTGGCTTGCTCTCTGTTGTTTGGAAGAGAGCATTGTGGTGACCGGAATGGCAGAGGTGCCACCCAGTGATTTTTTTCATCAATGTAGACATCTCTGTCCATTAGCTCAAGAAAGATGCAATCCTCAACAGACAGAGCTGGTTTGTCATCATCAGGGTTTTTTTGGAAAACCTTGCTTTCAAGGTTGTCTCCATCTTTGACTGAAGTCGTTACCTGAGGAACAAAGGGATCGCTTGACTGTGGTTGCTGTGTGAGAACACAGAATTTCTCCTTTATGTGGATTGTTGCAGGACAGGGCTTGAGAAATGAGGTGCGTCCGTTCTTCAGCACATTTGTCTTGAGGACATTCACACTGGAAGGCTTGTGTGCTCCTCCAAGACAGACTTCCCCCATGATGACCCAGCCTAAATCCAGACACTGAGCATATGGTGTGTTATGTGGGCCACTGTACTGCTCTCTTACTTTGTGAACGCTCAGAATGTCTCGCCCTAGCAGCAGCAGGACCTGTGGGGTCGAGGGGTGGTATTTTGTCTGCAACTGGTTTGAGATGAGAAAAGTGTTGTACTATGTCAGGTGTGGGAATTTCAGATCTGTCATCTGGCATCATATCGCACTCCAAGAGAGAAGGAAGTGCTACCTGAGTTTTCCCATCAAGTGATGCAACAGTGAAATTGGTGGCTTTCCTGCCTGCTGTCTCCATTTTGCCTGAGCATGTCTTGAGTGTGTAGGATGATGACTCTCCGCTGATGCCAAATATGTTGAAAAACTTTGACTTTACCAGGGACCGATTCCTTTGGTTGTCTAACACAGCATACATCCTCCTAGCCTCATCAGGATGGAACTAGGGAGATCTTAGAGCAGGATCTTGTCCCAGGAGTCTTGCTGCAGATTGCTGTGCATTTAGATGTCACCTCAGAGCTGTCTTGCTCCCCGCCATGCTCTTGTTCCTTTTCTGGAGTATCTATTGACCAAGGAGCTGGGCCTGGGTGTAATGCAGAGATATGCTTATCACTGTTACACTCCTTGCACTTCACACCTGCCTTACAATCCTTGTAAGAAACTGAATGGAGGAAAGGAAACGTGATGGTCTTCTTTGTACTCGGAGCCTTTTGTGACCCAGCATTCTTGAAAACTGTAGGGCAGCTTTTCTACAATGGGATTGACTCCTTTAGCAGTGTCAAGATATGTCAAGCCAGGTAGCTTCCCACTTGCTTTTGCCTTCTCTAGCTCGAGGAGTATGTCTCCTAATTCTCTGAGACAGTGATTGTCTTTGTTAGAGATTCTGGGGAAATTCTCCAGTTTTTTAAGCAGGGCGTTTTCAATCATCTCAGCACAGCCATGGTTCTCTTCAAGTCACTGCCAAATCATTTGGGCCCCTGCAGTAGGATTGTGGACTTGTGCTGACCTGATTCGCATTGCTTGGGAAGATGACTCTGGACCAAGCCACTTGGTAAGTAAGTCAAGTTCCTCTCTGGCTGTTAAGTTGAGCTCTCTTGTAACATCTTGAAAAGAGGATTTCCAAGCCCAGTAGTTTTCTGGACGGTCATCAAATTTTAACAGCCCAGAACTCACCATCTCTCTCCTTACCAAGTATTTTGCCAAGTCTGTCATTTGTTGGTTTTCACATGCATGTTCTCTGAGGCTGGATGCGTGAGACATTGCAGGAAGTGGATACCAAGAACAGCCTGCTCTTTGTAAGTCATCTGCTTGCTCAGCTTGAATGCTGAACTTTTCTGGCTTCACAGGTATACTACTGTTGACTGGATTTTGCTGAAGACTTTCTGCATGTGAGCCTGAACATACTCACTGGTACGTAGAGCACGATCTTCCAAGGCAATCTGAGTTAAGTCACCAAGAGGTTCCTGTTCCATTTCAGCTGCTGCTTCATAGATGGCAGCTTCAGCTGAGGCCGCAGTTGCGCTCCTCTCTTTTTGTAGCACATACAGACTGGCTTCAACCTCTGCTTTGCGACATGCTGTTTCAGCTGCGACTCTTTGATGCTCTGCCTCAATTTTAGCTTTCTCCCTCATCATGGCAGCCTCTTTTTCTGCAAAGGAGACCTGTATACGAGCTGCTTCAGCTTTAGCTCTTGCTTTTATTGCTGCTGCACTGGCTGAAGACCTGCTGGTTCTCCCAGATGATCTACTGGAGACTTGTGACCTGGTCTCATATGTTTTCTGTGTCTGATCAGCCACGTTTCTTTGTTCCATGATGTGTCTGCATACTTGTTTGTAGAGAGCTGAAGTGTGCTTTATTCCAAAGACCCACTGTCTTCGCCAACTGAGTGTTAAACGTTCTTTTACTATTCTTGAAATACAACAAAATTATGCATGAAGGTTATCTTTTCAACAAAAATAATGTCTTACTTATGGACATATCAACTCCAGGCTCAACAAAAAGGAGGTAGATTGTCTGCAGGCACATGGCACAGCACAGTGAATAAGAAGTGAAACTAAACCAGTGGAAAATGAAACTTAAGAATACAAACACTAACTTAAAGTGTCCACAGGGGGGCAGTGAGTGCAGATTGACCTCAAAACACATCATCATATTCAAAATGGACATCCCTATATTATATTGTATTCTGTTTTTCCATGATTATAAAAACATTTTGGTTGTTTTCTCAAAATCTCCACTTATTTATCACTTCATCTTGGCCAGCCCATTTTTTCCCATGATAACGTGCTGATTTCTGGACATCTCTAGAAAACAACCACATTTTTCAGTATAACAGAAACTGAGTAAAATAAGACGAATGCATGTATGTCCTTCAAGGACTTCTGTAGTGATGCAAGTTTTGGAAAATTAGGGCCCCAATTCATTCTTAAGGAGGTGGTGTTGGGAGGGAGACTAGTTCATAATAATTCAAACAAGGAAAAACAGCTAAGTGTAATGTATCTGAATATGCTTCATTTTGAATGATAGCGCTCTATTAAACTTTGGCTTAGGCTGCAGATATGGTGACAAACTTACAGCAAATGGATGGTGTTTCATTTCACTTCATCTGAACTATTCACAGACTTCCTGGTAGCAGTCCGCAACAAGTATGGACATGAAATGTTTGCTGATGAAGCAGAAAGTATGAGGAGTTAATGACCTGAAGGATTTTAGCTCACTTGTCTTGTAGTTTAAATGTTTAAATGTGTCTTTGATAACTGTGTAAACACTTCTTGGCTTCACTGGAAATAAATTGGTGGAGCTGAACAAATAAAACTGGTTTAAACATGTGTCAGCCTCATTTAAAAAATATTCATACGCTGCTTTCTCTTCCTGATGTTAAAAGTGGCAACAGCTTTAAGTCTGCTCAGGGTTACACTAGAGATGTTTGACCCTCTACATATGTAATATTTTTATGCATTTTTATGTAGTAACATGAGCAACTAAAACAATGTAGGAGGAAAATATTGCAATCTGTCAGTACTCCATCATTAAAGTTATCATGTCTTTACAGATTAATTACTTAACTCATAAAATGTATCCCATGTAAAAATAATTCCACTCCAGTTAACTGATCATTATACGGGCATTAAAAGGATATTTTGCTGTCTTTGGTATACAGAGTTAAAATTCTTGTCCAGTTTCTTTTAATGCCTCTGCAGCCGGCATAGGCAGGGGCCAGAGGAATTATTTTGTTGTCCATCCATTCATTTGTGAAACAGAACAGTCCATACATCTGGGCAATTCTTATGAATTTAATATCTTGAAAAATATAAACATGGGTGTTCATCAGCTTAAATTTTGAAGGTTTGGGAATAAGGTAAAGCCAATGGGCTCCATGTACAACCCTTTTAACTTTGGTGGATTTTCTCCAAACTTTGAACAAATGTCCTCTCTGACTCAAGGAATAACTGCTTAGATTTTGGAGTTAGTGGGTCTAAGGTTCAATCATTGGGCCTTATGTTTATCCCTTGCTTTTAAAAGCAATGTCTCATGAATGCTTTGAAGGTTTGATGGCATTATCTAAAGAACACTTTAAGGGATTTTCTTTAAACCTTGCACATAGGTTCACTACAGCTCCATGATTAACTGATCAGATTTAAGAAGTCTTACTGTAGGTCTAAAGTCAAATTTATTGGGCTCCATGTTCATCCCTTGCTTGTAAAGGCAATATCTCAAGTGTGCTTTGAGGAATCTTCTTCAAACTTTGAACAAAAGTCCACTCTAACAGAAGATGTAATTGATTAGATTTCAGAGGTTTTTAAGCCTCATGTTCATCCCTTGCTTGTGAAGGCAATAACTTTAGTATGCTTTACGGGACTTTCTCAAACTCTGTGTTAATGTGCACTTGAATGTAGAGTTAGCTGAAGACAGCTGAATTTCAGAGGGACAAAACAACTAAAGCCCTTATTCTTAATCCATCACTGTACTTTCTTTTAAAGCCTAGTATACACTGTGCAATTTTTGGGCAGTCCCAGATGAAAGATAACCAATTGTGGCGATATCTTGGGTCGTGGCACTAAAACGGTGGACCTACATCGCACTGTGAGACAGGCTGACGGATGGCTGTCGCCATGGTATTGTGACCACAGATAGTCAGGGAAAAATTTTTGTCCATGTCAAAAATTTAGGATGACTACCTCACAATGTGACTGCTGCTATGACCTACGTAAACTAACAAACCAGTTGGAATGTAGAAAGAAATGACATCATGGTAAATGTGACACTGGCGCAAACAAACAAGTTAGAATAAGAATGGAAACAGTGCCAAAACACAGAACGCAGAAGTTTGTAGGATTCCAAGAAAGTAAAATCTTGATCTCAGATGTTTTTTTCTAAACAATTATAACGCCTTTGTTGTTGCTTTGCTTCATCATTTACCATGACGGCATATATGCACGCTGTGGTGCACACTGACAACGTTTATTTCTTCATATTGGCGTATGCTGTAGCATGCGATTCAGCAGTGTTTAGTGGGAACTCTCAACTTGATGTCTGATGGGATTCATGTCACACAGTGTAGCATGCCAGAAACGTATAAGATTACTAAAATGGTATGGAGGTTTTGGAGGCATATATGTGGTAATGTCTTAATTTTGCACGTCTTGTAAGGTAGGTCAGGTATGAGAGCACATGTCGGTTCATCAACCTTGGCCCTGTACTATTCTAGCCTCCTGATGGCCATTGTCCAAGAGAAGTTATCACCAGGTGGCGCCTCTGGCCATCACTCAACATCCAGGCATCACAAGAGTATAGAAGGACCGTAAGGACCAAGGACGGTAAGGGTCAGTCAGCATTTATAAATGATTATAGAAAATACAAGAGTTGTGTTTTCATTGGTTTTTATTGTATTTTCGGTATGTACACATGTAAACTAAGGCTATTAACTGTATAAATATATGGAAAAGGTCAACACAGAGATCCACCGTATGAACGAGATGGTCGAAGCTTTATTGTCACCTCTGATGACACACTATTTATCAGCAATGTGTGATGATGAAGAACAAGCAAGTGGGGTCTTGTATCTTAAGGGAAGGTTTTCATCCCTACCCCTTACCACTCTGTTTCAAGGGCCAATGGGAAGGGGTAGACAAAGGTGAACGGTTAACCTCTGATTTCTACATACAGCATCCGCGCCGCAATCCGTTGGCGAATTGTACTGCAGAGCCGTTGCTCCCTCTCTAGTCTATCAGAGCATTTCCACAGCCAGCACTACAGTCCGGCAGCAGCACGTGCCTGGAGCGCCACTCCGCTCTGCTTTGTTCGAGATATGCGGCAGGTCTATTTTCAGTGTTGGCCGCTGCCAGACCGCGTCAATACCCATCAGTCAGAAAGCTCCAAAAAGGAAGTCACAGGCTTAGAATATTAGGTTCTTTTCAAAATACAACACAATGCACGGATTCCCGGTCACAAATCATCGCTATACGGACATTGCGTCTCATCCTGCAGCGAGAGCAAAGGGTCACCAAGAGGTCAGTGGATCACAGAGCTACAATGGTGCCACTGACAGGGAAAATTTAACTTTTGAGGACATTTAACCAAAGAATTGTACATAAAACCACAGATCCTTTAAGCAAACATTAACCTTTTAACTTCCTAATGTAGTTACCCAATGAAGCAATAATATCATGGACTTACAGATCTCCCATGATCTCTGCCTGCTGATCAGGGCTGCACGCCATGGCGCAGTGCTCTAGACACGCTTCCAGTGGGCAAGGTCGCTTGCCTTCGGTCAGAGCAAACCCACAGTGCTTCAGTGCACGGCGCAGTCGTCCTATTTATAAATTGCGGGTAAGGGACAGAAATGGGATTGGCCCATAGACTCTGACTTTTGTTTGTATGTTCAGATTACCGGAAAGCCACTCCATCTTAAGCAGCAAACCCATCGGCCAACGTAGTGTCATGCCTTTTAATGCTCATACAGCTTTTTAAAACACTGTTTAGCATTTTGGATGGTTTTACGTAGAAAAAGTGTTGTATGAATAAGCTTGCATTGGTCTTGCTGCTGAAACATCAATACATCAGCAGTAAATATTGACACCAGCTGTTTTGATTGCAGAACTTTTTGTAGAAATGACCACTTTTTTTAACTTACCTACATTTTAAATTCAAGCTTTTGGGGGTATTTACCAATTTTCACACTGTTGTTTTGACTTTAAGTAAGGATCAGACTTACTTATTAAACTTATTTCAGGCATACCACTGAGTTTTTGTACAGTAATGACAATTTAAATCACACACATATGAAATACTTCCAAAACATGCAACTTTAAAGCTTTACATGCTCCTGTTTTGTCCTTATGAATTTATTCCAGACATTCCAGGATAACTTCAAAACGTGAGGCAGACACACATCACAGACAGTATTTAATCCCTTTGACGCAAAAACAATATCAATAACAATTCCAAAAGGGCAGAGGGTTTCACTAGAATGTACAGTAGTCATATAAAAAGGCTTAGTTGTGTTGTTTTTATAACAGAAACGGTCACGGTCAGAGGTAATATGTAAGTTATGGTACATGAAGACTCAGACAGGGTCAATATGGAATTCATAATGTAAACCCACAGAGCATCCGAGCCTCTGATGGTACTTTATTAAAACAAAACCATGAAAAAGTACACATAATAAAGCAGTTGTCTCTTATGAGTTTGTTCCCTTTGCTCGGCTGAGTTTCCTTTAGGCGCTTTTAATCCTCTCATAACCTGGCATGACTCGGCATAATTCACTGAAATGCTTAGTTAATTAAAGTGAAAAATTTGAATCAAGCTTGAAGAACAAAAACCAGATTTTATATTGTTGACAGAATTTGTGGCAAGTACTCTTAGCGTCGTTTCACTTCACTACACTCAATCCCTCGTACGCCAAATTGGGAAGTTCGTCATGGTGGTCGGCGCGATGTCTGTTTATATCAAAACACGTAACGGGGTAAAAATCTCTTCCTCTACACTCAGGGAATTTACTCAGAATGAGTCAGACACAGAGGGTAAGGCTAAACTGGATTATAGATGAAACGCTACGATACAGAGGAGTTTCTGCTGAGTCACTGTGCCTCAAAGATAATGACGGATTGGACCTGCCACACACATTTCAGGGAGTCTTTCACACCTTTCTTCAACAGAAGTCAGCCTGTGGGTTCAAATATAAATCACACGAAACAATGGGCTAGCTGGATATTTGAACAATGAGAGTAAAAGGTATGCTATTAATTCACTAACAATAATCAGATAACATTAGGTAGCCAAAGGTTAATACCGTACTTATGGCAAGAAATTTGAGCCGTTTCTACTCATGCACGCAGAAAATTTCAAGGAAAATGTGATGAGAGGCTGCAGAAATCCTCCTGATTTGCCTGTTCACTTACCTCACAGCAGGAGATTTTACCTGTCAAATAGAGGGAAGCAGGATATGACTTAAAAATGGCAATGAAGCAACAACATGAAGATGACAGTTTAAGCCCTTATACCAATGCTTAGTAATTAGATATAGTCACACCAGCCCAGTTCCCCGGACTAGGGGTTATGTCGGCACCATGCATATTAACTGTTCCTGTGGGTTTGAATTTGACCTGGGACTCCTTTTCCATATGGTAGTCCCCACTCTCCCTCCCTGATTTATTACAGAACCCACTGTCCTGTCCTCTTTGAACAAAGGTGAAAAAATACAACCTAAATTCCAAAATAGTTGGGGCTTTTTTAAAATGTAAATAAAAAATTTGAATGCACTGATTTGCAAATCTAAAAAAAACAAACCCTTCAATGGAAATATTCAAAGCGCAATTGTACTTAGTTGAAATTAAAGACATATTGTGTTTATTTTGTGAAAAACTGTAATGGAAACACAGCTATTGGCACACTTTGCTGCATCAACCTTGGTCCTGTAATGCTCTGGCCTCTTGAAGGCCATCTTCCAGGCCTGCAGCAGGCCCCCAGCTAATTTAAAATAGACTGAGGCAAAATGGAAAACTGTTCTGCGGTTAGATGAATTCTTTTTGGAAACCATGGAGTCTGTGTCCTGTGGACCAAAGAGGATCCATCCGGCTTGTCATTAGCGCACAGTTCAAAAGCCTGCATCTCTGGGGAGCGCAGATGGTCGAGTGGTTTGGGGCGCTACCCATATTCGTGAGCGGCCTGGGTTCGAGTCCGGCCTGTGGCCCTTTGCCGCATGTCTCTCCCCACTCTCTTCCCTGTTTCCGAGTCTGTCCACTGTCCTTGCGCTATCAAATGAAGGCTAGAATTGTACATCAAACAAGAATGGGACAATATTCCTCTCCCAAAACTCCAGCAACTGGTCCCTTCACTTCCCAGAAATGTACAGACTGCTGATAAAAGGGTAAACATGGAAAAAATGCCCCTGCCTCTACATTTTTGAGACGTGTTTCTGCCATCAAATTCAAAATGAGCTAATGTTTTTCATGAAATGCTAAAATGTCTCAGTTTCAACATCCAATATGCTGTTTATGTTCAGGAAAATGAACTGCTATCATCACACATAGCATACCATTCACCATTTGAAGGTTTATTTATGCACGAAAAATGACTTTATATGACATTTATACTAACATAATCCAGATTTAACTGTGGGTATAAAACAAAACAGGGACAACTCAAAGGTCCCTTGAAGTGCAGCTGCCAGTATTTTATTTATTTTGCCTACATTTGGAGCACTGCAGTATACCATTATACATTGTGTGCTGGAGTGTTGTGTAATGGTGCACTTCAGTAACTCTTGGGAACAGGAAATATCATCTGATCCTGTCATATTACAGAGGTATTTGGATTAAGGTGGCCATTAGTCACAGGCAAATATTTAACTGGCAGCGTACAATAGAGAGAGGTACAGCAGGATGTCAGTGACGGATGGAAAAATGAACTACTCAGTTCATCCATTGTGATTTACTTTAAGAAGTGTTTTTACAGTTTACTCAAAAAGCACTAAATATCACTCCTCCAGGATGAAAGAGATAACCTTTTAAGGAAATTGTTTTGTTTACTTTTATTTGAATATGGAGTTGCCCCCCTTTTGTATATATATATTTGTGGCCATTCATTCCGTAGAGCATTTATGAGGTCAGGTTGGATGAGAAGGCCTGGCTCGCAATCTCCGTTCCATTTCATCCCAAATGTGGTCAGTGGCGTTGAAGTCAGGGCTCTGTGCAGGCCAGTCAAGTTCTTCCACACTTCACTCATCAAACCATGTCTTTATAGTCCTTGCTTTGTGCACTGGGGCACAGTCACATGAAAATAGAAAAAGGGCCTTCCCCAAACTGTTGCCACAAAGTTGGAAGTATAGCATTGTCCAAAATGTGTTGGTATGCTGATGCATTAAGATTGGCCTTCACTGGAGATAAGGGGCCTAAACCAAACCCTAAAAAACAGCCCCATACCATTATCCTTCCTCCACCAAACTTCACTGTCGGCATGGCGCAGTCGGGCAGGCAACGTTCTCCCAGCATCTACCAAACCCAGACATGCCCATCTGACTGCCAAATAGAGATCCGTCACTCCACAGAACACGTTTCCACTGCTCCACAGTCCAGTATCAGTGTGCTTTATACTACTCCATCCAACACTGACATTGCACTTGGGAATGTGTGGCTTGCATTCAGCTGCTTGGTCATGGAAACCCATTCCATGAAGCTCTTTTTGTGCTTACATTAATGCCAATGGAAGTTCAGAACTCTTCAGCTATGGAATCAGCAGAGTGTTGGTGACTTTTACACGCTATGTGTCTATGGTCTTTCTCTTCATGGCTGAGTGCTGTTGTTCCTAAACTCTTTCACTCTTTAAAATTATCACTTACAGTTGATGCTGGAATATCCAGCAGGGATGAAATTTCACAAACTGTCTTATTGCAAAGGTGGCATCCATCACAGTACCACGCTTGAAGTCACTGAGCTCTTCAGAACCCATTTTGTATCACAAATGTTTGAGAATGGAGACTGCATGGCTAGCAAGGCTGGATTAACCATTAGGGCAACTGGGCAATTGCCCAGGGGCCTGAGACCCACAGGGGGGCCCACGGCAGTAGCTGCATGACCATACTGCAAACTTCCAACCGTATAAATATGATTGCTCAGCACTTTACATAATCCTGTCCTCTAATACTCACTGTAGTTTTCACACAGTGGCACTAGTGGCATTGTGAGTTGACATACCCCTCCTTATTGGCCAGGGGGCGGGTCAAAGGTGACAGAGGAAAAACCAATCAATTTCAGTTATACTATGCAGTGAAAGGATGCCAAAATGGAGTAATCGGAGAGACAGCTAAGTGGGATCGCCAAACAAAAAATTTAAAAAGATCGGGGCATCAGGCATATCGAAAACTTATGGAATACATAAAAAATAGGGAGCTTCTTCAGTTCACTTACTAGTTGCCTGGCTCAGGGAGGAGATGACGCAGAGGATGGCTCAGTTAGCGAGAGAGCGTCTTCCACCTGTTAGCGAGAGAGTCTTCAGCCATCGGTGAGACAGCTAATGTTAGCTGCTGCTAACATTATTAGCAACTTTGGCACCAGCATCCACGGTGCCTGAGCCTGTTGAGGTAAACGATAGGCCACCCAACACCACGACCAGCCCCCGCGCCCGCACCTCACTGCTAACATTGAGATCTGCATTCATTCTCATTCCAGAGCATGCAGGCACACAAAAATGAGCAAAACTGCACTTGTTTATGTTACAATTAGAATTCTAAACTAGTCCTGACAGGCTGTTTATTTTGTGTAAGAAAAAGAGTTATAAATTAATTAAGACACAATTGTCATCTATTCCAATTTTATAATTCCATTTTTTGTCTGTAAACACCCATGCACTGAAATTTTTTAAAGTGAAATGTTTTGAGCTGTTTTCAGGATCAGTGTTCCTGATTAATAAGCTTGCTTTACAAGTTGAGCTAAGTTCAAGATATATATATTTGAATAAGTATTTGAAGCATTCAGATTAGTTGTTTTATTTGAGTGAAAAAGTTTGTTGCTTTCTATGCAACTTTCACTTATAGATTGTTTTCAATGTTGCCATATGATAGAGAACTGAGGCTGACATGTTTACATAGTTTGAAACGTTACTGAGTTGCTTTGGCTTGACACAGTGGCATGCAAGATCTCTTACATACATCTAAGAAGCCAGATTGTACAGTTAGGCATGAGTTCTTAAATAAATTGACCACTCTTGGATATTTATACCAGCCTAAACCAGACTGTGTGCTACAGTTCCTATACTAATTCTGTGGTTTGGGGGGCAGTAAGTGCTTCAGGATTTAGTAGGCAGCAGAATTTTGGTGGGGGGAGCACTTGAAAGACCTTGCCCAGGGGCACTTTGATGTCCTAATCTGGTCCTGATGGCTAGGTGCTTGATTTTATACATCTGTGTACATCAATGTGTTTGATTGAAACATCACATTTCAGTGATCAAAAGATGTGACCAAATACTTTTTTCCATATAGTGCACATGCATGTGATTCTGCTGGGTAGTGAGAAGGGTTAAAAATTGGACTTAAAGTTAATCAGTTATTAAAATACCTCCCTCTTGAATCTGTCTTGTTCTCTAAATGCGGTTATGTATACAAACATTGTTTTAAGCCAATGAGCCTTTGAGTATTTACAGAATTCTTACCTGGAGGCCAGTTTGGGTGCAAACAAAGAACTTTCACACACTTTTACTTTCTGTGCAGAAAAAAAATGTTTCTTTTAAAAAGAAGATAACTGTAACAAATATGACAAAAAGAAGAACATGTAAGTCTGACACATACAAGCATATGTGCGATAAGGACCAATAACATGGCTCCTGACCTCATGAGGTAAAGTACTTAGTATGAGTACAACTCTAACCCAGGGGTAATTGGACTATAAACAACTGTTGTTTGGCACTTGAGGAGATAGTTTTCTGAGTTTTGCAACATGAAGACATTCAACCAGTTTCATCAAGTTCTGGAGCGGCACACTCAGTGCCTAAGTTACTGTTATGCAACAGCAAGTTAGTTTAAATTATGCAACACTGATAATTACAGCAGAGGAGAAGGTTGGAGTTGAATCCCACTTTTGCTGTACTAAGAGCATGTGTGGAAAAATAATCTTTGTATCTATAAACAGAGCTGTCAGTCAGTGAAGGACTAGTCTGTCTCATAGTATGACTCAGGTTGTAACCACTGATTACATAAAAAGAAATGGATCAGACAGCTTTAGGTTTGCAGGCATGTGACTGTTGATGTCTTTGTCTGGGGACAAGCTTTCCCATATTACAAATAAACTTCTCTTACAAAATGGTTAATATATAGCTTAAGCACGTCACTCACACAGCTTATTCATGATAATGTGCCACAGTTCAGCTAAAGTCAATGATTTCCTAAAAATATCTATCACTGGGGTGAATTAAAGATAAGAAAAATATATTTTAAATGAGGTATCAAAAGTTATCAATAGGGTTTGACTCATTAGCTCGGATGATTATCAGGGTTTGATATTAGGCATTCAATTTCACAGATCAATTTTAAAAAGTAATTAATTAAAAAGGTGTACCTTCCCCTTTAGCTTGGTTTTCACTCTACAGTCTCATCTACTGCCCTGGAAAGAACATTATAAGACTGAGACAGTGCCTATAAAAAGTAGTGAATGTGCAGCTTGTGTCTTTCAAATGACTGCAGTATAAAGACACCTGTGTCTGGAAGGTCTAGTCACTGGTTAAGCAGTTTTTCTGGCCACCATTACACCATAAAGACAAAAGAACACTCCAAGCAACTCAGAGAAAATGTTGAAATGGATAAGTCAAGGGGGTGAATACAAAACAATCCAAGGCACTGAATATCCCCCAGAGTTCAGTTAAATCCATCATCAAGAAATGGAAGGAATATTGCACGTGTAAATCTGCCTAGATCAGGCCGTCCTCATGAACATGCAGTTGCAAGCTTCAGCAGCTGAGATGGGAGAGACTCTGCATACAACAACTGTTGCCCAGTTTCTTCACCAGTCAAAGCTTAATGGGAGAGTGGCAAAGAGAAAACCACTGTGGAAGAAAACTCAGATTAACTCTCGACTAGAGTTCACCAAAAGGCATGTGGGAGACTCCACAGTCAAGTTAAAGGCAGTTCTTTGGTCTGCTGAGACCCAAATGGTGCTTTTTGGCCATTAGACAAGACGCTATGTGCAGAGGACACTAACCACTTCACATCACTACAAACACACCATCCCCACTGTGAAGCACAGTGGTGGCAGCATCATGCTGTAGGGATGCTTCTAGGCAGCCGGCCCTGGAAGTTTTCCAAAGGTAGAGGGTATAATGAATGTGGCAATATATAGGAAAATCCTGGAGCAGTTTTGCAAAGAGGAATGGAGTAAAATTTCAGTGTCCAGATGTACAAGCCTGATTGAGACCCATCCACACAGACTCAGTGCTGTGATTGCAGCCAACCGTGCATTTACTAAATACTGACATGAAGTCCACAGACTTAACCTTGCAAATCAGATGGATTGGCCACATTCCATGTCTTTCATTGGGCAAATCCATCTTGTAAAGCTCTAATCTTGCATGACTGTGCCTGGTCTGAGAATGAATCTCACCAATCAGTGACATTTGAGGAGAATGAGGCAGTAGCTATCCACAGGTGTAGCTGCACTGAAAGCCAATAGTAATGGCTGACACCAGCAAGCTAGAGATGAACTTGGATGTAGTAACAGTACAGTGGCGATTTTACTAGAACTGGACCACATTTCTCCATTGAATAAAGGGCAAAGAACCGCACTGAAAGCATTTCATGACAGAAAAGATGTTTTTGCACTTCTCCTGCTTCAGCGTGAGTCTTATCCAACAACAAGCTCCACCATTCATAAACTAAAACATCTGTCTGTCAAGCTCAGGTTACAGCGAGAGCTGTGCATGCCTACTTCTTCATATTGTCTTGTCGCTCTGATTAGACCATCATGAATGTGACAGACAGAAGGTTCACCCAATCAACCATCGAGAATTTTTTGAAAAGTCCTGCCCTTCCCAAACACTTTGCATGGGAGGTTTCCAAGATGAATAGGAAATGTATCCCCATGCAGTGAATATTAGAAACAGTCTATCTGGTGTGCCAGATTACCAAAGACTGTTGGTTTTGAACAGCACTCAATGTGGTGGACTTTACATGAGAGCACGCAAATGGAGTGGATAGGGTGCAGGGAGCAGTTTGAAGAAGGCCTAGTCTACTCTTGATGGAGTAGATTTCAGTGAAGCTGAAAAGAGTAGATCAACCCAAACAGGAGGATCATCTCTGCTTTTTGCAGATGATGTTGTTCTGTTGGCTACTTCAGCCAAGGACATCCAGCAGGCGCATGGGCAGTTCACAGCATCAGCACCTCCAAGTCCGAGGCCATGATTCTCTGCCGGGAAGCGATGGATTTCTCCTTCCAGGTGGGTAGAGTGTCCTTGGCCCAAGTGAAAGAGTTCAAGTATCCTGGTGTCTTAATCATGAATGAGGGTAGAATGGACAGCGAGATCAACATGCAGATTGCTGCTGCATTGGCAGTTTTGCAGACATTGTACCTGACCGTCTTGGTGAAGAGGGAACTCAGCTGGAAGGCAAAATTTACAGGTTGATCTTTGTCCCAACTAACACCTACAGGCATGAACTTTTGGTGATGAACAAAAGAATAAGATCCTGGGCTCAAGAGGTGGAAATGAGATTCCTCAGGAGGGTGGCTGGACTCAGCCTTAGGGATAGGGTGAGGAGCTTGGATATCCAGATGGATCTCCAAGTAGAGCCAGTAGAAGCCAGTTGAAGTGGTTGGGGCATCTACTCAGGATGTCTCCTGGTCGTCTCCCTGTGGAGGTCTTCCAAGCACATCCTGCTAGAGGGAGACCTCGAGGCAGACCCTGGACTCGGTGTAGGAATCATATATCTCATCTGGCCTGGGAATGCCTCGGAATCCCCCAGGAAGAGCTGGAAAATGTTGCCTGGGAGAGAGATGTCTGGGTGGACTTCACTTAGCCTGCTGCCACTGCGACCCAACCCCAGATAGAAGAAAATGGCTGGATGGATGGATGGACCCAAACAGGAGGCCAAACACAAAAATGTAAAGAGCAGCCCGTCAACTTCACAATAAAAACCCCATGTACAGAGTGCCAACCGTCCATCCCAGCTAAATGACAACATTTGCCAGTAGGTGAAGGTGTGTACCAACAAAGCAACACTATGACACAACAATTGTGTTGCACACGAATCCTGCTGGGTTGTTTTCTTTTTTTTAATAGGCAGGAGACACATGACGTGTTAACATATAACACAATGTGCTGTTCCACCCTGCTTGCTTCAGGGTCAACATTACCACAGTCTTACCCATCCTACCTCTGTTACACATTGTTGTGTAGACACCAGTAAGATGTCAGTGAAAACTTAATCTACTACTCTTTTACAGAAAAATTAACCTTTATTACCTAGATTTCCTAAAAATGCAAAATCACAGTTCATTTATTCTCTTTTGGATTATGTTAAAGAAGCATTTATGGAGGCTTTGAAACAGGATACAAATGTTCTGCTTCTTAAATTCTCTGTTAAAGTGGATAAAGTCTACATACATGGAGAACAGGACACAAAGACAAAGATGTTTTCACCTCGAGGCTGACAGCTCTGTTTGGAGAGAGAGATGGATGAAGCTGGTAGTTCCTGGTTTTGATAAATGTGTGTTAGATTCTTTCACCTGGCTGTCTTTGTATCATACATTACATAACTGTGCCAACTGTGCAACACTCCTTAGCACCTGGTGAGCCAACTCTACTTTCTCACCCCTCCACACAGTCAACAGTCCCAATACTTTGGCCCACTGCCTCACTTAAGGGACAGTAAAAGTTATAAAGACAAACAGTCTGTGGAAAACCACGAGTAGACAGAGGAAATGGATGTGGAAACAGAGCTTCATATTGTACAACAGTGACGCAAAATGTTGCAGTAACGGATATGAGGGTTTACCTGGCATGCAGGTCCTCACATCTTCAGTACGTCCTTGTTTGTCTTATCTTTTCTTCGGGTTTTTTCCTTTTTTTAATTGCAACATAATCACAGACAGCCCTGCAGTAATGCACTCAGAAAGGTCAAGTATTTGGGAACAACTGACAAACAGTGAATAAGCATAACCAGTAAATCAGCATTTATCTAAATCATTTACAGTGTCATGGTGAGTATAACAACTCTACAGGTGAAACTCCCATCCAAAGCCTACTGGCCCATGAGTCAGCAGAATTTAACAAACTTTGCTTAGTCACTGTAAGTAGCCATAACAAAGATGGAACAAAGTGTGATTATTTTAAACATTCAAAAAACAGCATTTTAGCACAACCTTTATTTATATATGTTGATGAAAAAAGAAAATCTTAAAACTTATGACCAAAAAATGTCAGGACTATTCAAAAAGTTAAATTGTCATAGTGATTATTCCAAATAGTTTTCTCACTCCCCAGTATTTCAAATGTTAGTTTGTTGTTTTAAATGTCAAAAAGCAAATTTGAGCTCCTGTTAAAAGTCCCAAAATTATATATATACTCTAGTATGGCGGTGTAGTCTGGCATGGCGTGTAGAAGATGTGAACGAAACTGTGCTCTAGCACAGGGAACTGGACTGTAAGTAGGGTTAAAAGACATTTAAACATCTCAAGTCTCTTCAAAAACATCATCCATTAACGTACTTCATTCTCTTAGCTGCAAGGTAGATGAGTAAGGAGGAAGAGTGTTGTTAGGGTGTCTCCGAAATAAAAAAAAAAATCACAGTGGCAGGATGGACCCTATTGTCCACAATTGTCCATCATGTACTGTACACGAGTGATTCATGACCAAATCCTCTTTGTCATCACCATCATAGGGTTACAGCACAATAGAGTGGTGCAGTTAAGACGTAATTTTGCAGGCAAACCCAGAAGGTAGCATTGCATGGGTTTCCTTGTCGTCGAGCCTATGGGATTTTTCAATGGGTTTTTAGATTATTGCTGAAAATAAGATCTGTGTCCAATAAAAGTTTATGAAACTTATGTTTTGTTCATACAGATAATCTTCATAAATTGATAATATAAGCATCATATCTGGTTTGTTAATCTAACTGACAAGAGTAAATAGCTAATGTCATGCTATACAGAACTACAACACGGTCAACGGAATTTAAAGTCATCAACCGTGGATACAAGTGAACGGCAGGCTCAGTTGCCGCGCTTCGGATAATGACGTATAGTCTTCCCGACAAATGTTGTAGTCCTTGTTAGCTATCTTTTAGCAACCGCCTTTATTAAGACGTGAAAAAATACACAATTAAAAGGTGGGGCATGTTTCAAATGTATTTTATGTTGTAGGATAAAACGTCACCACAGAAAACTCATTCAAAAATCCTACAGACTTTCAGACGACGGAACCGGAAGTGCTAAAATGCTAACTTACTTCTGCGACTCATTCTTGCACCACTCTATTTCACAAATAAACACAAACATGCTTTTGCTTGCTCAGTCTTATCATAACTAAGCTATTTGCTGAGAATAATTAATTTTTCATGACAAATTTTGTCCCTACAGCCTTTAATTTCTCAGGTCATGTAGCGTGGCATGCCCTGCTTACGTGCACAAATGATGGAAGAGAGTTCACAGACTGAAGTTTTCATGTGAAAAGGTAAAAAAACAAACAGATGTAGTAATTTACAAAATGCAGAGCCTGAATATGAATATTCCACTCTGAGAAAATATTTGTTGGTGTTTATAGCCTATCAAATCAAGATTTTCATTTCCTATCTGCTTGCAGTATTCTAAAGCCAGCTGTAACTTGCCGAGCATCAGACGATCTTGTTGCATCATGAATCTTTGGCCTGAAGTGGGCTTAAGAGGCAGTCTTGCCTAATGTAAAAGAGCCTGTAATAAGCCCTAACACACTAAGCTGAGGTGGTGGAGCAGGTGCACAGGTTTAATGTATGGTTACAATGGGGGAAAGCTTTCAATAAGTGCCATTTGTATTATGTGTTACAGCCATTTCTGAGCAGTGAAGCCGAATTTACCTTTTGCAGCACACAATTAATGGGGACAAAATTTTCAAACGTATTAGGTCTCATGCTGTGTGTGCCAAAGGCATCTGCACACACTTGCATTCATGCCATTGGATATCTTACCGCTAAATACTAGTATATGCATTGGCCTGGTATGAAAACTGCAGCCAGCATTTTAGAATAAATAAATATGTATAAAAAGCGTGACGTATACACTGGATTTTACAGTGACAGGCAGGATTGTGTAATCAATACAAACTAGCGTCTAATAGGGTGCAATATACACAACACATAAATGATGAGTCATATCCCTAGCTCTATCACTGAAGAGGAAAAAGAGACAGTTTGGTACCAACAAAATCACAGATATGATCAGTGTAGCAGGCATGGGAAAAATACTGATTTAGAAAGTGCAAATCCTTTAAAATTTCTTGGTAATATTTTTTTTAATTTATTTATTTTTATTTTCCATTCATTGAGAATGAAAAGAATTGCTCCGTAAAGACATTTAAAAAATCACCTCGTATCCAAACTCAACAGCAACACCTAGATAGCCTCATTAATGTCGGGGTCTCATCTCAGTCTGATAAGTCACACAGATGTAAGATTTTGGTCACAGAGGTTCGCAGTATCAAACGTGGCTTTTCAGTGAATTCACACCCGTCTGAAAACAGGTCATGTCAACCTCCGGTTTCCTCAGAAATCAACCCCTCTCTTTGTAGTTCAGCCATACTAGCTAACAGTAGTCATTCTACTGACTTAGATCTCTCTGTTTATTTCAGGCTGTGTGATTGAGGGAAGTCAAATACGGGAACTGTTTCCTATTTTTGCATTAAAGCTGCTTAAATGGAATAAGGAAATACAGACATTTGAAACAAACATTAAAATCTCTGCTTAGCCGACAGAGCTTATAATTAATGTTTGAGGCGGCCATTGTTACCTAACGTGTATAATAAAGGATTTGAAAGAGTTAAGTCTGAGAGTCCACTAAGATTTCAGAATTATAATTATTGCTTTTGCGAGGCCATTTTGACTTAAAGTCACTTAAAAGCTTCAGACAATCTTCCAAACCTCCCACGTTGTATATATTTACTGAAAACCCAGTTTCAGTAAATTAACACAGTGCAGTTTCCCTCTACGTAACCCTCAGCAGAGCTGAAACATTACATAACTTTATTCCACTGTCCTGTTAAACTAACATCTCTCGAGTCAGTCTAGCAGCAGTCCTGTAGATGCAGAGAGCAATCTAGCATGCAGACTACAAATCAATAAGTCATACATAGTGTGTCTCACTGCTTCGCCAAATACCTGCTCTCGTAGTAACACACATCCACAACAAACTGTGTTGACTCACCACGGTTAGAAAGTAATTTCCAAGAAAATTTTCTCTGAACTAGAATGACCCCCTTTAGATGAGGTACGAGTCTTCAAAACCAAAATGCTGTTTTTTAATTTATTTAACCAAAGTAAAAATTTGATTGAACACATGAATTATCTTGTAAATTTATGGCTCTTTAGATATTTACAGGCTAAAGCTTTTGTGTGTTTTTACTGCTGTTTCGATACAGATACTTCCACACAAGTGTGACGTACGAACGATACTAATCCAGTACACTTCAGGAAAGATCCAGTAAACATTGCCTCAGACTGCTCGGTGTCCTGGAAGTATTTCTAATGTATTTTGGATATGGCTGGTCAGTGGCAGTCAGTTCTTAAAATCACAATAAGCCACTGTAGTTTGATAGTTCATTTACCCAATTATCAATCACATGTTGAAAATCCAATCAGTTTGTATCTAAAGGTAAATTTTAAGCCCATATTGACACATGTGGCACTTCTTACCAGCATCAAATTTTGAATCAAATGAAGTCAAAGAGATGCATTTTATCATCTTGACTTTCAGATTACTTAAATGAGTGCTGCCATGCTACACCAGTGTGGACTCAAGCCATGACTTTGAAGTCCTTGTTCTGTCAGTTACACTGTTTAACCCTTTAAGGATGATTGTATCATCTTTGAATCACAATTTTGTGAGACCTCTGTCCAATCAACATGATCTGATAACTGATAAAAAACAAGTCCTCCAGTGGATTATCAACTGAAAGATATGCATAATGCAGCAAATGCAATACAAATAATTGTGAATTTTTATGGCATTTTTCCTTTTTTAAGGATTTCAGTAGAAGGTAAAAAAAAATGTTTAAAAAAATTCGAATTTTCTGGCTATAATTTGAGAAATCTGGCTTTAAAGGGTTAATTCTGTTATATATTAAGAAATATGTAGGAGTGCATGTACAAAATGACTCACTGACTTTTGGTAATCTTCAATTAAAGTGACAGCATATTACATTTTTTAACAGTTTATAATTAGTCGCTTTCTCTAGGCAAGAAACCAACAATTAAGACAAGAGATTATATAAAACAAACTTTTCTCCATTATGATTTTACTGTATAATGTCTATTACCTTAAGCTAGCCCCTTGTGTCCTCTTCTGTATGTGACTGATTTCGGTATCATCGTAAGCACATGAATGATGCCTCCTTAAGTCCAACACAAGGAAGGGCACTTCTTTACAGATGATAGAGACCTTACAGTAGCCACCTGTTGTAGCCACCTGTAGCCATGGGGACTTTTTCTGTCTATTAATCATGCTTCTCTCTTTAGCAGTCAGATTGGCAAGAAGTTTGGCAGATGCCAGGAGAATGTTATGACTGACCGCACTGTGCCAACTGTAAGGTATGGTAGAGGAGGGATAATAGTATGGGACTGTTTTTCAGGGTTTGGGCTAGGCCCCTTCTCTCCAGTGAAGGCCAGTCTTAATGCTTCAGCATACCAAGACATTCTGGAAAATGCTATGCTTCTGACTTTGTGGCGACAGTTTGGAGAAGGATCTTTCTATTCCACGTTGACTGTGCCCCAGTGCACAAAGCAAGAACTTTAAAGACGTGGTTAGGTGAGCTCGGTGTGGGGGAATTTGACTGGCCAACAGAGTGCCCTGACCTCAACCTCATCAAGCACCTTTGGGATGAACTGGAGTGGAGAATGTGAGCCAGGCCTTCTCATCCAAATGCTCTACAGATAAATGTTATAGCTGCCAAAGTGGGGTAGCTCCATATTAAAGTACATGTATTTGAATACACTGTCATTACAACAGATGTACATAATGTTCTGAACCTCTGACTCAAGAATGAAGAGTCATGGAGTCATGGATTTCTTCAAAAATGACACTATCAACAACTGTCTGCCTTTTCACCCTCAAAGGGAGGACAAGACTTCATCATAGAGAACTCCTTAACCTTTTCTCACATCATTTCCCTATATCAACAGTTCTCTGATTGGGACTTTGGTGTTTATTTTTATACTATGAGTGGCCGGAGGGAGCAACACTTGATGTCAAATACTATTTATGGTCACATTACCCTCAGATAACCCTGACACATGCTGAATATCTGAATTAGTACGCTAACTCAAAGTTCTACCATGGTAGATGCATGTTTTTAAAAACTTCACAGACCACTGATTCTGGAAAGTTGGAGCTGCTGTCAGCCTCAACTGCCACTGTTTACCTCATATCTATGGACGTAACTGGAACATTGTCTGCCTCACTTGGCCTCACAGCACCGCCTTTTCCCGACATCAAGACTGTTGGCATCCTCTTCACCTCCAGCTGCAGAGAGGAAACCGTCACAGCAAAGGCATTTTATTTCACTTCCTCTGTTTGAAAGACATTACCATAGAGAGGCAGGCAGAGACATGCACACCAGACAGGAACTAGAGGTTAGCCTGAACTGACCAGTCATTGTTTTTCACTCAGAGGTAATGTGAAAAATGTATCTCCTAACAACATGATGTTTGTGCAAGAAATGGAAAATGAGCCTTTAATCAATTTTCATGTTTCCTGTGGGCCTATATCTCATCTACAAAATATGTGGATGGGTATTTGTATGAACTTCATGTCTCACTTTGTAAAATGATGATAAATCAAACCTAGTCATCATTAATTTGCTGAACAGTTCATGAATTGTGGCTTTGTTAAAAGTCATTTTTCTGCATTCTGTCTTTCAGGCCTACAGTTTGGTGCTACAAATCCACAACAGTAGCATTAACTCCCAAAACATTTAGTAGATTTGTGTCCTCCCCAGGAAGAGCTGTACTCTTTTTGTTTTGGTGTTCCCATAACTTTTATCTTGTGGCACAACGACATCCAATTTCACAGTTTCCATATAATTGAATTATTTTCAAATTCCTTTAGAACTATTGTTTTTCTGGGTTCATATGGCCTAGCAGTTAGGTCACGCCCTATGTACACGGCCAGCCCAGGTTCAAGTCTGGTCTGTGGCTCTTTTCCTGCATGTCATTTCCTGATCTCTCATGCCTGTTTTCGACTACTGCCCTACCCCACTCCCCTATCTCTGTAATAAATGCATAAAAAAACTATTCTCTTTCTTGTTCTGCCAGGGTTGTCAAGTGGTGAACTCTCTCTGCCAGTGTTTTGATCAATTAGTGCCAGCCCCACTTCCAGAAGGCTTAACAGTGATCTCCAGATGCCCAGAGCCATCACCCACCACGCCCATAGTGACAATGCTGACCTACCCTAGCACAGCTCGAAGCTGCAACCACAAAAGGACAACTATTCCTGGCCCAAACATTACACATTAAATTACAATAAGACCGCAAGAGAAAATAGGAAGAGGAAAGTGTAAAGAGAGCTTGGCAAGAGGAAAAGGGAAGCACAGATTTTATTAGAGGTCCTGACTGGGGCAAGCACTCAACCCCGCCTGACTGTGCTTGAGGCTCTACCTCCCCTGACTCCCTCATTTTTATGAGGGAAGAGAGAAAAGAAAAGACCAGAGGAGTTTGAGGTTTTTTGTCAGACTTTATTTTGCTCCTTAGGTAGCATTTTTCCTCATATCCAAATCCATTGACTGGGTTGAACTGCTCGATCTGACAACTTCCTACCAGTCTCCCCAAAATCCTATCCCTGCAGTCCCAGCTCTCTAAGTAATGAAACTGCTGACGTCACTATAAACCCTCTACATTCCACTTCTTCTGGACAAATCCTGACTGGACATCCATTCTGTTCAGCTTCTGCTCCACAAGTGATTGACATGGTTGCATCTACTGCCACGCACTGTATCGGACTGTGTCCATGCTAAGGTGAGCTTAGGCATAGGACAGTGTTACTGAAGGGACAGCAGACCAGAGGGGCAGGAGGGGAGCAATCGCACTCAGCCACTGTACACAACTAATATGAAAACACCCTAAAACAATGATCCCTTGATCACATTTAAATCTGAAAGAAAGCATTTTCGAGGGTTGTGGTACAGCAAATTGGCTATTGCTTGAGGGGATTTCTTTTCCATTAAATCTGAAATCCTGTTTTACCAATTATCCAATGATCCTTGTACCTTGTACTGTGCTTTTAAACTGACATGCCAGATAACTGTTTCACATGAATCTGTGAAACCTCCCATACAAAGTGTTTGGGAAGGGCAGGCCTTTTCAAAGAATTCTTGGAAGGTGATAGGACAAACCATCTGTCAATCACATTCATGACGGAACAAACAGAGCAACAACACAAAATGAGGTAGTAGGCATGCACAGTTCCGGTTGTAACCTGAGCTTGACAGGTGGTGCCGTAGTTTATAAATGGTGGAGCTTGTTGGTGGATAAAACCCATGCTGGGGTCAGTTGTGCGAAAAATATTTTCTGCCAAGAGAGGTTTTCGGTGTAGCTCTTTATTCTTGTTTTAATAAAGAAATGTGGCCCAGTTCTGATAAAACTGCTAGTATACTATAGCTACATTCGAGCTAAATGCTGCACCA
This sequence comes from Cheilinus undulatus, assembly GCF_018320785.1. NCBI lineage: Eukaryota > Metazoa > Chordata > Actinopteri > Labriformes > Labridae > Cheilinus > Cheilinus undulatus. The sequence goes on from NC_054887.1 coordinate 12,132,344, forward strand.
AAGGCAGCCATTGCTATCTGTGTCCAGTACAACTAAATCCCGCCTAAGCCCCTGTCTCAATCTACTCAAATGGCACAGATTGGTCAGACCTGGCACAAACATTGTAGATTGGGGCTTCGCAGGATGGATTTGCCTGACGACATCCATGGAATCTGGAGAATCCATCTCCTTTGCAAGGTTACTGTGCTGTATATCAAAGTTTCTCTGTTTCTTCCTTCTGAATGCAGTGCATTAGCTTGTAGACTTGCAATGGTTATTCTTCACCCTGGAAGAGTTTCTCAGTTGGTGCAGGGTCTGGAGATTCCTAGAGAGTGTCATAACATGCCAAATGGACTGTTCATTTCATGGAATATATTTTTCATCCATCTGGAAACAGCCCAGACACCATGTTTGTGAAGGGCAGAACCTTTCAGAAAAGAGGACTTGGACGGTGATCCCACAAGTGATCAATGGGGTTGAGGTCAGGACTGCTGGCAGGCCATTCCATCCTCTCCACTCCCAAATTCCGGAGGTAGTCTCTGACGAACCCTGCTCTGTGGGGGCGAGTGTTGTCATCTTGCAGGGCGGAGTTCAGTCCCAGACTTTGGAGATAGGGGATTGCCAACAGTTGATCACACTGTCTCATCCAAAAGATGTTACTCATTCGGTGCAGCAATCAGCATAGCGTTCTCCGTGTCTTCTCCAGACTTTGACTCTATTATCCAACTGCCATAGGAAGGAATGATCTGAATGATCAGGTTCCAGCATATGTTGGCGACACCAGTGTCAACAGGCCCGATGGTGAAGGGCAGCCATGGCAGGACTCCTGGCAGCCCTATGAGACTGGAGATTGGCTGAATACAGTCTGTTCTGGATTGCCTTGACAGAGGGCTGTCAGTCATACCATCCTGCAAACCTTATTTGCAAATCTGTAGAAGACAGCCAATGGTTCCTAAGTGTTGACAAGGTGAGGAAACGGTTTGGGGGTGCATATCCCCAGTTATGGAACTTGGCTTTCACTTTAGAGTTGGTACTAGGGCTCACTCTAAATAATGCTGTATCTTGGTTTTGTAGAACACCAGCTTGAAGTTGCCCTATCCCACGGCCTATATCCAGATCAGTCAAATGTGGCATGTCGATTCTTGGAGCAGACACCTACTGACCACTTAGTGGGGCCCATGCTCACAGGTGCCAGTGTGTTCTTCTCCACTATTGTTGATACTATGATTGTCAAAGCATTGGTAGAAAAGGTAACTGTGTTATTATTGCATCATACAGTTCAGGCCGTTGTTTCGTTCGCCACTTTGTCGTTCTCTTATGCTACCTCATGCCTCCTGTAGATTTTCTGCACATATATAAAATGGTTTGTATTTGATTTTGCTTATTTTAAACAGCACAGAATGGAACCAATTTTTTTGTCTGTTTGAATTATTAAGGGCTTCAGACCCTACATTATACTATTTGTCCCCAGTGAAGGTTGCTGTCCATGACCAGAGAGGAACCGGATTCAGCTTCATTAGGGAGGAAAGTGTACAGAAAGCTCAATATCAAGAGTCACAAGACAGCATGTCCTGACTTTGACTCTGCATGTACGTGCCTTTATGTCTGCATAACAGAAAAATGTCTACTTCATATACTGTGGTCTGCAGAAACAAAAGTGGCTTTTCAGGAACAACCTTCACTCTGGAGAAAAGGTACAGTGAGTGTGTGTGTCCTTATAATCCTCTCAGTCACTACGGCTCAGCTAATTCCAGTGCCCCAGCAGTGCCCTAACTTCACCCTGCACTGTGAACTGAATTACCTCCATCTGCCCTCTTTATTTTTTTTTCACCCTGCTGGTAGTGTGAGACTCTCAGGCTCGATTCATGTTTCAGAGCTTAACCATCACATATAAATACACAAATACGCATGTTCTGTTCGAACAGCTGGAACACTACGAGTACTGAAACTGAGATAACTAACATCTCAGTTTTACTTCTTTGTCAGGCCAAAGATCCTCATGATGCTGGGGTGAAATGCTTATATCAGTTTTTGTCCAAACACAGGAATGCTTAAAAGAATTAAACAAATGTGCAGAACATTTTGCACATACAACATAGTTCATGCACAAATATTTCTTTGGTTTCAGTTTCCTGTGTTGGACACTGAGGCTGGCTTCACACAAGCTGACTTGCAAATATTTATCAATCTTAAAAACATGGGAGACCACAGCCATGAGGAACATTTCAACTACATCTCAGTTTTACTTCTTTGTCAGGCCAAAGATCCTCATGATGCTGGAGTGAAATGCTTATAATAGTTTTTGTCCAAACACAGAAATGCTTGAAAGAATTAAACACATGTGTAGAACATTTTGCACACACAACATAGTTTATGCACAAATATTTAGGGATGAACCGATACAGCTACCAGTATCAGGTATCAGGCCGATACTGCCTTTGAATACTTGTATTTGTAGTCGTAAAACTTCTCTGATACTACTGCACCGATACAACTTTACAGTGTGATGTTAAACTCTCATTAGCAGGTAAGCCGAGGATGAGGTATGCTGGCTGTCTGGAGATATTTCACCATTAACAAGGACGACAAAAGCAGGGCAGACTGCAAACTATGCACTGCAAAGCTGTCAAGAGGAGGAGGGAAAACTTGCTCCTTTAAAACGAACAATTTGATAAAACGTCTGAAAAGCCAACTCGTGGTGTTGCAAAGTTTTCTAAAGCTAGCAGTGGGAAACAGCCACAACCAACTTTACAGCAAATGCTGGAGAAGTGAGAAAAAATGTCAAGCGACAGCCTGCGGGCAATAAAAAATCACCGAAGCTCTTACCCAGTACATTGCTCTTGATGACCAGCCCTTGTCCATTGTGGATAATACAGGATTTAGTCATCTTGTTAGTTTACTGGAGCCCAGGTATGAGATTGCCAGCTGCCATCACGTCACAGAAACAGTGTTACCGAAGCTGCATGTCTCTGTGAAGAAACACATCCATGGCCTGATGCAGGACATTTCAGCTTTCAGTTTCACCACGGATATTTGGACAAACAGCATCAGCCCAATGTCTCGCATCAGTTTAACAGTGCAGTGGGTTGATGAAGATTTTACTCCTCAGCAAAACAGGTTCGGGGCTTGCGTACAAGTTAAGATTTTAAATGGTGGAGTGTGGGTGTGTTTCATGATGTTAAATACGTGAAGCATCCCGAAAAGTTCGGTTCACATTGTGCTTCAACATAATGCCAAAAACATGATCAAAGCCATGAGTGACGATGGACTCCCCAGCCTGCCTTATGTTGCTCATACTCTTCAGCTAGCCATTCATAAAGGACTTTAGCTCAGAGGAGTGTAGCGGATGCGGTGGCAGTAGGACGTAAAATAGACAAACCATCTGTAGCTGCCTAGCTTTGTACATTAATCTGTAGCTCCTAACATGTTATAAAGAGAAATTAATGAAAACTTTGAAGAGAAAACAAATATGTTTGACCATTTAAAACACCCTCACCTATTTTCAATCAATATAAAGCAGGTATACTGACACTGCAGGCTTATCCATTATTATGTTGTAGAAGATATAGTGTGTCTGTGTTTCTTAGGTACAAGGATCGTTATTTCTCCAACACTGACACTGCTTTGGGAGCCAAAGAGATGATGGTGCTGGAGCTTCAGAGGGTGGCAGGAGTACAGGCCAACATGCAGGACGATCTGGGGGAACCTAAAGAAGTCCAGGCCTGCAGCAGTCTGGACAGCATTTCTGACGAGATTGCAGATGAGCAAGCATCAACAGCTCAGCTCTGGTGGGTGCTACAATTCAATTAGAGCCATATTTTGAAGAGACCACAACTTCTCCTGAAGTACTGGGCGGTAACAAAGTTTGGTTTCCTACTCTGGCCCAGATGTGAAGGAGATACCTCTTTGCACCATGCAGTAGTGTGGAAAGCGAAAGACTGTACAGCTCTGTGTCACAGATTGTAACCAGAAACAGGCTCACAGCTGATAATGCAGAAAAGCTGCTTTTCATCAAAAAGATCCTGAATCTTACTTCTCAGAAGACAGTCCTCATAGTTAGCACTAATGCATGAAAATGCTATTCCGAGTGTTCTACTGTTATCTTTATTTTGTTGTGGGGTTCAAAAATCCACAAAACAATGGTAACAGATTATACAAAGATAAAATGTAGTTTTTTTTTTAAAGAAAAATGGTTGACTGTTAAATGCCAGCAACAACTGCAATTTCATCAATTTGTGGCGTATGTTAAAATCAGACAATATCTGATTAAAATAAAACTATTTCAAAGACATTTTAAGAGCTGTTATATTTTTAAGTACTCGGTATCGGTCTTGCTGAGTACTCAAATCCAAGAACTCATACTCGTTTTGGAAAAAAGTGGTATTTGTGCATCCCTACAAAAATTTCTTTGGTTTCAGTGTCCTGTGTTGGTCACTGAGGCTGGCTTCACACTAGATGACTTGCAAATATTTACCAATCTTAAAAACATGGGAAACCACAGTCATGAGGAACATTTTAACATCATAATTCTCTGAATGAACACTAAACCAGAGATCAAGACCACAGATCTGCCTTCTGTTTCATGATTTCACAGTAGCAATCTAAATGTAGGAGATCTTACAGAGAATATTGTAATGAATTGGGACTTTAGACGACACTTGTTTTATTGCTTAAATTGCACAAGCTGCTCTTTTACATTACGCTTGGCTGAAGGTACAGTTGTCCGTATGTTTACCGCCATGTTTATGTGGTGACAAAGCATGCAACATCCACTTGGTAATGCTTCCCAGTTTGCTTGATCTCATCAGCAATTGCAAGTGTTCCATCAGAGGCAGCCCAATTTGAGATTGGGGAGGCCCTTGAATCAGTCCACAAATTGGCAAATTGGCCCCAAAGTTGACCCTAAAATCCTTTAGTGACCAGCTGTAAGTAACAGTTCAAGGATGAGATTCAAATCATATTCTGTTAAAGACAACAACACAACAGTTAGAGCTGTTTCAGAATGGGTGCATGAGAGCTACTGTTAGGCATGGTTGTCACTTCAACATATACAAGTCAGGGCTTTCAGACTGCCAGCGAGAGTGCTGCCTCTTGTAGAGCTGATACATGCAACTCACCTCCATTTTTCACATACAGCGACTGCATCGCTGATGTGATCCGCTGGCGAATCGTACTGCGGAGCACATCGCTCACTCTCTAGTCTATCAGAGCATTTCCACAGCCGGTGCTCCAGTCCAGCAGCGGCGGGTGCCTGGGGCACCACTCCGCTTTGTTCGAGATAGGCTGCAGATCTATTTTCAGCGCCAGCTGCTGCCAAACCGCGTCAATACCCATTGATCAGAAAGCTCCAAACAGGAAGCTACAAGCACAGAATATCCGGTTCTTTCAAAATACGACACAATGCAAGACTCCAGGTCGCAAATCATCACAGTATCGTTATGTCTCATCCTGCAGCGAGAGCAAAGGATCACCGAGGGGTCAGTGGGTCCCAGAGCAGAACTTTTAAGGACATTTAGCCAGAGAATTTTACTTAAAACCACAGATTTAAGCAAACATTAACCTTTTAACTTCCTAATGTACTCACCCAATGGTTGAAGCAGTGACATTATGGACCTGTACCGGAAAGGATGATAAAATAACCCCAACAGGTAAAATAGTCTGCTGTTTACATACTATTCCTGCGTGAACTCACAGTTCTCCCGTGATATCTGCCTGCTGATCAGGGCTGCGCTCCATGGCGCAGCACTCTAGACATGCTTCCAGTTGGCGAGGTTGCTCGCCTTTGGTGGGAGTAAACCTGTGGTGCTTCGGTGCGCAGTGCAGTCATCCTTTGTGGAGATTGCGGGTCACACACCAAGAATCTAGAGAATAGGTTTGTCTGTGTTTACCTCAGCTAAAACAAGAAGGGTCTTGCTGCAGATCGATTAATCTGAGACGCCATTTCTTTCAGAGCAGAAATACAGGCTAAAACATTTGTAATAAAATCAAATTAGAATAGATTTAGGGTTAGGGTAAAGGTTAAGGTAATGGTTAGGATACTAAATGTTACATGTTTAAAACCTGACCCACAAAAGTGATTACAAAACGTTTAATAAAGCCAAGTAAATGGTATGCTTACAGGAAAAACTTGTCCTCCTTGAAAACATTCTAACACAGCAAGTGTAGCACATGTAGCCCCATTAGCTTTGTAAGCCTCATAGATAATGAGGCTAAGTTGCTAATGCAGCTAAAGCTAAGCTCACAAAGCAGTTACATAAAGTACATAGTTCTCTACATAGTTTACATAACCACTTTGTGTAGCTGATGTAGCTAAAGCTAAGCTCACAAAGCTGCTACATAAACTATGTAGCTACATTCGCTACATAGCTATGTAGTTTCAGTTATGTTTGCCAAAGCTCATGTTCCTAGAGCTAACTTGGCTACATTTGCTTATGAAGAAACATTTATTACCTAACTAGTGTTGCTATGTAGTGTTAACAAAAGCTAAAGAAGCTAAAGCTAAGAAGCTAAACTAAGCCAGCATTTATGTAACTACTTTTATAATGGATCTATAGATAATTGAATCTGGAATTAAATTACTAATAAAAATGACAATTCTCATTAAAGTTAACACAGACATAAATTATAATGTTATGAGCTACTTTTAGTGATAAAATCATGTTTCAGTGAAATATATTTGTTGTATATTGTGATTTTGTAGTTTGTCCCGTGTCCTGCCTGTTCACATGGAGGAGGCTGAGCCTGTGACCTATACTTCAGCCAGTCAGGAGCCTTTATTTCAGGGGGTATCCTGTCATCCATCTTTTATACAGTCTATGATAAGGAAAATTTAAAATGTAACTATAGAGATTATGTTCTATGGTACTAATATTGTTTGAGTTTAGGACTGTCCAACTTAGATTTTTAACCCTTTACAGCCAGCAATGAAATGGTCACTGTGTTGAACATGGTTAATCAAAAAATGATGGATGGTAAAATCTGTTTTTCTCTACTAGTTGGAAAAATAATCTATTTAATGGTTAGTCGTTTAATGACCTCTGACACATTTCCCTTCTCTCTATCTGTCTTCAAAAAAAATGTGTATCCCACAGCAGTCGTCAGAGGCGAGCAGGAGTCAGCGGGTTCACCAAGGTCCATCCTGGGTGGAAATTTTTGGGAGAGTGAGACGAGCGGCCTCCCCTCCCCTCCTGGGCCCCTAAGGCTAACGTGATCCCCCCCATTTGTGCTCCCGTCATAAAGAATGCGCCCGCTAAACCACTTTCCCACCACTAAGAGGATTACAAAGGTAATGCTGCAGAATCAAGAGATGCTCTGGCACATCTAGATATTAAGAAGCCGAGTTTAATATTTCATGTAGAAAGATGGAGTAAGATTTTAAGGCTGTGGGGTCAAAGTGGGCACCAAACTCTGATGTCTAAAAGATGCTGGCTTTCTTGTCATCCAAGACTATGTTAAATTATTCCCCAGAGATCCCACTCAACAACAGCCAAGAGTCCCCAGTGCTGCTACAAGAACATGATCCCTAACAGGCATCCCAACAATGAATACTGGTGATTTTTCTCACTGGAAATCCACAATTAACGGAGTGTTGCAATCAATTAATCGGTTTCATCAGTGTTCAGCATTTATCAGTGACTTAATTTTAGTGACTTGATCCTTTATAGAATGGATCTGAAGACTGTTTACATTTCAGTGGTTGGTTGAAGCTGTCCTATTTTAAAGGCTCCTTCTAATGCAACACACAAAAGCATTCCACTTTTTCCTGATCAAGAGGTATGCATTCGGTGCGGTCCTGAAGAATTTCAGCCATTTAGGGCAACTACCAGGCATTTGCTTTAGATAGCCATATCTGTACATGCAGTCAATTGCAGAGTATACACCAACTTTAACACATGAACAACAGCACTTAGCTTCCCATTTGTACCAATAGTGCTGAGTTGGCCTGTTAGCACAACAGCTGCTACCATATCTTAGCAGCTTACAGCAGCCAAGTTCAAACTCCACCAAAAACACTGACAAATCGTCCAAACAAAAACTATCCAGTGCTCCGCTAAGTAGACACCAGCTTGAAACTCCACATTACAAATATAAAAATCCCATATTAGTCATCATGAACTGATGATCTCAACTGTAACCTCGGTTAAAAACAGTAAAATTCAACAATCGTTGGTTTATTTGCAGTAAAGCCAAAAGCATCCTCTCTCTCATTGATGGCTTTTCTCATACTGCTGCTGCTGGATGCCCCGAGCATGAACAACTAAGTGAGGCAGTGGTCTCGCTGTCAGCCTTAATGATCCGTGCCTTCTGCCTGACATGATTCTGTGTAGAATAGAGTTCAACTACACCTGAGAATTGGTCATAGGTAGATTTATCTACCCATCGAAGTCCACTACAGCGTATATCTCATCTGGCCTGGGTATCCCCCAGGAAGAGCTGGAAAACATTGATGGGGAGAAGGATGTCTGGGTGGACTTGATTCACCTGCTGCCTCTAAGGATAAGCAGAAGAAAATGGATGGATGGATGGATGGATGGATGGCTATCTTCTAGGTAATACAATACATGACTTGCAATTATTTGCTATAATTGGCATATTTTTCAGCTGGACATTATGGCTGTTAATATTTATGTCTGCTGGACCGGATCCCCCTTAAAAACTGGCTAAAGACAGGTAAATGCCGGCTTACTGACACTCTGCTCAAACTGTTATCCACACATTATCTAGGTGTGTTATTCAGGCTTCAAAATATTCCATCTAGTATGATTTAAGTCAGAATAACAGTCCAGTTTTAGTCAGACAAATGCAATAATTTGACCTTTTTTAACTGCATGTAAACACACTGAGTGACACAAAACTGAAGGAAACCTCTTGAAATTTCTGGGATGCATGGCAGAATTTGTCATTAACTTTATCCAGTATCCTCGTAAATATTCTGCATACACATAGCAGGTAATATTCAGAAGAATTCCCCAGGAGCTAGAGGGATGGATTGTCGACAATTAAATCCAGAAACCGGCACAACTTGTGTGATCTTTATCTATGTATTGAAACTGATTTATTACTCTTCTATTACTCTTGTTTTTCTTTGATTATCTGTGTGCCGTTCTCCAGGTACACAGATATATTTCATCACAGAATCAGACCTGTTTCCCGTACACCATTCTTGTGCCTTTATTTTTATGGCATGTCTTGACAGGGAGAGTTGTGAGCTGTAAGGTGCATGACTAAACAGCAACTTCCAGAGAGGCCTGTCTGAAATTTTCAGGAGAGAGGTAATGAAGAATATTGGTCTTTGAAATATTTCAGGAATAATGTAATGATATGGAAATCAAATAAGCAGTGTGAAAAGGGTAGCTCATGACATTAAATTCATGGGTTCATTTTTATATTTTGATTGTACAAATTACCAGCTTTTATCGAACTTTCTATGTTATAATTTAGATGCAGCACTTTAGAATTGACTGACTCAAAATAAGGAGAATCCAGACTCATTACTTTATTGCTCCCTTGTTTTAAAGTTGTAATGCACGATCAAACTCTAAAACAAGATGATAATATCATGAATATCTATCTGAAACACGACCGTGCCAAACCTTGCATAGAATCCAGAGATGGCAGAGACTGAGTGGGTTTTCCCACTGTGTTAGGAGGTCGTGTTTAGCTAAGGATTGTTTACGTAGTGACCGTGATGCTGTCGCAGGCCTCACGTCTGATTAGGATCAACCATGCCTCTGTGTGCGTGAGCGACATGACAAGGTTTCCAAAAGATAACTCACTTCCTCTTTGGCGACTTGTTTGCTTTTCAGTCTGATGACCAGCAGCCTCCTTTGTGTCACCAGCGTCGAATGGCGGTCACATTCACGCACCCGTTTTTTTGTCTGTCAAAAAAACATACACAAACTAAGACATATGTACATCTACTTAACAAGGAAAATAGGTATCAAACAGTGATTTTCTAGTGTGTTCTTTATCTTTATTTCCTTATTGTTAGTTTTCTGAGAACTTTTCACTCTTTGTAGAAGGACTCAGTAACCTCTCACACATTTGAATCCTCTAAATCATCACTTTTACTTTTTCTTCACACCTTAAGTCACAGGATAAAAACCCAACAACCTTTATTTTCCTAATAAAGCTCAGCAGATCATGAGATCTCCTCCTGGATAAGGAAAGAAAAGCGCTGTCCGTCTATATTGTAATGAAGATCTTCTGTACAGGTTAGCTTTTCCAAGAACTACCACAGCAGGGATGGGGTGAGCAAGGTTGAGGCACATGAAAATCCCCGCTCTAAAGTCAGTGAAAATGAAAAGTTAATAAGTAGAGGCAGGGGGGAGGTGGGCAGGCAGGGAACGGCGTTGTTAGCGATCTGGTCCAGACGCAGGAGGGGGGCCCAGTGGGAGGTTGGCACAGTTAGATATGATGTCCTGGGAGGCAATGGTATGGTCAGTGGGTAATGGATTTACATAAGAAAATGGACCGCTGCCGAGGAGGTGATAAGCTTTGGGGCAGGGGTGGCTGGGTACAAACATAAGACGATGAACTATTGTATGAACTAAGAAATTCAGCAACATAGTTTTTTAAACTGGTGTTCGAACTGATATAACATTCACAGTCTGAGTTTGGTGCCAGCAACATGCTCCAAAAAGATTGGTACAGGATTAGTTTATCACTATGTTGTATCAACTTTTTTCTAAGTTTTCCACTGGTGAACAGGTCTGGACTGCATACAGGCCAGTCTAGGCCCCCTTTTACTGTGAAGCCATGCTGTTGTAAATTGCATGTGTCTTGAACTTGTCTTGCAGGGACGCCCCTGAAAAAGGGTTCATCTGGATGGCAGCATATGTTGCTTCAAAACCTGAATGTACCTCTTAGTAAGAATGTTTCCTTCACAGATGTGTAAGTTAGCCATGTCATGGGCACTAATACACCCCACACCCTCACAGATTCTGGGTTTTGAACTTGGTCCTTGGTCACAGGGTCCTTTTCCTCTCCAGCCTGGAGGACTCAACAAAGACTACTTCCAAAAACAGTGTGGAGTCTTCAGAGCACAGCACACTTCACCACTTTAGGTCAGTCCATCTCAGATGAGATCAGGTCCAGAGAAGTCAGCAGTACTTCTAAACGTTCATTTATGACTTCGGCTTTGCATTGTAGCGTCTAAATTACACATTAGAACGGTGCCTTTAAAGAGTATTCACCCAACTGGATGTTTTACCATTTTATTGATTTTATAAAACAATCAGGGCCAATATAATTTGGCCTTTTTGACACATCTTTCCAAAAATAACAATGATTTGACACAAACCTAGTTAATAACAGAAGCTTTCAGAACTGTTTCTGATCATACACACAAAAAAAGACCAAATTCTTCAAATATTGTAGTTTGGTGTTTAAAATTCTCAGTTTTGTCAAAACAGAATTGATGCATTTGGTTTGACTTCCACCTGGAGTTCCTTTTATCTTTAAATCCCAGGAACAAGTCTATTGAAGAGCTAATCCTTCTGCCTGTCACAGCATGCTACACAAACAAGCGTGGGAGACAAAATCAGCTTAATTCTATTGTTTCCTAATAGATCAATCCTAACAACATGCCACCATGCAGCTTAGTGTGGTGCACTGTTTTTACTCCATCACCTCGCTTTAGTTTTCCTTTCTGTGGCTTGTGTTGACATGGACAGGGACAGAGGAACAAGGGAGTTTTACAAGGTGGAGGGAGTGTCATGAAACAATTTTTTCCTTTACTTCTCTTAATCAACAGTATGCTTTAGCTTCTTTTTAAAAGTGAATGTAGTGGTGCATTAATAATATTCATGTCTTTAATACAAATATTAATCTTCAACTTGTGTCAACACAGAGGCAAAACTAAGTAACAGTTGTCTTAAGGTGACGAGCTAACCTTCAGCCATGGGCTCAGGCCTCCTGACCCATACTCACTGTCGACCCAGTCAGCCATTGAACCAACTGAGGGCTTACTCATAGTAGGGTCAGTTGTCCCACACCACATGCTTGTCTCTCCTCCCTAGTCTTCTGCTGGCCAACATTCACACGGATCCAAGGCCAACCAGGCCTGTGCATGGATATGACATCATATTGCAATTTGACAAAGTTTACAAGAGCCCCACAGTGTCCGGCCAATGGAGAAATACAGAGACCATGACAGCAACTTTACTCATTTTGTGGCTTATTTTGAGTCATTTTGGTCACAAGCAGACCCTAACATTCTGTCATTGTTTCAAATGATTGTTCACTCGTGTTTAGCACATGCCTGAGTAATTGTACTGGCCCATTTCTTCTTTCCATTTAAGGGTCCATGAAGTGTCAAGTGCTTAAGCACAGTATGCAGCACTCACACTGGTCAAACAAACTGGACTTTGGGGCTAAAGTGTGCTTGGCCACAGTACTGAATAGGTTGTGTGAGAGCACCATAAATGGGCAAAGCTCAAATTAAAAATGTCTTTGATTCCATAGCTCTCCAAAGGAAAACCCTTTGTCTGATAACCAGCAAGACCAGTATGACAAGCACTGACCAAGATCAAACCAGGATTGACAAGCATCAAACCAGCATCAAACCAGCGTAGACTAGCATTAAACCATCATTGGCCAGCATCAAACCAACACTGACCAGCATCAACAAACACTGACCAGCATCAAACTAGCATTGACCAGCATCAAACTAGCACTGACCAGTATCAAACCATAACTGACCAGAATCAAACCACCAATGATGAGCATCAAACCAGCATAGACTAGCATTAAACCATCATTGACCAGCATCAAACCAAGACTGGCCAGCATCAACAAACATAGACCAGTATCAGACTAGCATTGACCAGCATCAAATCAGCACTAACTAGCATTAAACCATCATTGACCAGCATCAAATCAGCACTAACTAGCATCAAACTAGCATTGACCAGCATCAAATCAGCACTAACTAGCATCAAACTAGCATTGACCAGCATCAAATCAGCACTAACTAGCATCAAACCAGCATTGACCAGCATCACACCAACATAGACCAGCATCAAACCAGCATTGACCAGCATCACACCAACGTAGACCAGCATCAAACCAGCACTGACCATTGGAATTACGTCTCATAGCCTATTTCAGTATAGATATCAATCTTTTCATTTATTAATACAATGAATAGAGACAATTGGTTAATTTACTTAATTCTCCTTACATAAATATTTTGAACATGTTTAATTACAACTGGTTCCATCTGGGGCTTACCTTGAAAAGGCTATCTCCAACAGAAAAATAAAAAAGTAAAGTTATTCTTCTGTTATACCATTATTTTCCCTTCTTTTGTGGCTTAACCAATAGCTGTGAATGGATTTTTTATCTGTTCTGATGTAAGCTGTTGTAATTTGATCTGTTTATGAAACACAATGGATAAACTTGATCTTAGTCTAAAGTCAAAGTTAACTGATTAAATATGTTGGGGGCCTCGTAATACTTTTAATTTTTTAATTGGGCCGCTGCATTCTTATGTTTAGCAATGGCTGCTCTGGGTTATTAAACAGCTGCTAATTTTTTTACATAACTTAAATCCATTTAATTGATAAAACAAGAGATGTATATGAAGCCTCATATTTGAAGGTTATGAGCAACTGCTGGAAAAAATGAGCGTCCTGTTTGGTTTGAAAATATCTTTAAAAGAAAATAAGTGACACAAAATAGGATTTTTTTCCCTTTGTTTTAATCTTTGCTGCTCCTGGTCTCATTGCTGTTACTGCTGGTATTTTTTGTGGTCTTGGTCTTTTCTTTTTTAGGGTGTTCTGTTGCCTTGTTCTTTTGTTTACTTCTGCACATGTAAAAGGATGTTGTACACCCTTGTTTTTAAAAGTGCTGTACAGATCAAGTCATTATAACCATTCAAACGAGTTGTGTAGTTTAAGGGTGTGGAGAATAGAAAGCACATGGTACAACCCAGAACCACAACAAACCAGGATCCTTAAACAAACCGAGTCACTCATCCTGCAAGTTCAACCAGCTCAAGACTTCAACATGCAGATGTTGTTAATCCTGTTCCTGTTGGCCTGGACTTTCTCTGCAGGTAAATGTTAGTAGTGTGGGGTCATTCTGTCTATACGTCTGTCCCTAGTATCTACTTTATCTTAAAGGTTCCCACAACAATGAAACCATGGGTGCAGTTTGCTCTCTTTGGTTTCAGTGTGAAAAAACATTACTTGGAATGGTTGTTATGTTGTTTTTTTTAGTTTATTTCTATGTGAATATCTGGCACAAATGTCTAGTACAGATGAGTTGAACCTTTGTGTAGGGGAGGCTGGAGGAAATTTCTTCACCACCAAAATATTAAAAACACTTCCTTCCTGCTACATCCTGTACCAGCACTGAAATGAGGACAATGCTGGTAAAAGTATGCTTGTTTGCAACACTAACGGATGTCTAAGGTGGTTGTGTCATGATTTCATTCTCTTACCAGAATGATGTGCTTAGTGACTTCACAGGACATTATTTAGTTGTAAAACCTTGAACTATATTTTTGATAAACTGTAATTTTATAAAACAATTAATTAGAAATAAACTGGTGGTTATAAGTGCCTGTAAAAAGTACTGACCCCCTTTAATGTTTTACCCTTTTAGTGATGTTATAAATCAGTCATGGTCAGTATAATTTGATATATATTTTTTTCCACAAAAAAGCCTGTTTAATGTCAAATTGAAAACATTTTTACATAGTAATGTCAATAAAAAAAAATATGTAACGTGAAAAATAAATGACTGAAACAATATTCATCCCCTTAGAGTCAGTATTTAATAGATGCATCTTTGTCCTGAGTCAGTCTGGGTGGATCTCAATCAGGCTTGCATATCTGGAAACTGCTATTTTACTCCTTCTTTGCAAAATTGTTCAAGCTCTGTCAGCTTGCACAAGAATCAGGTGTGATCAGCCCTTATCAAGTCCAGCCACAAATTCTCTTTTGGATTGAGGTCTGGATTTGACTCGGCCACTCCAGAACATTCCCCTTGTTGCCTTCAAACCATTCCTGCGTAGCTTTCGCTGTATGCTTGGGGTCATTGTCTTGCTGGCAAATAAATCCAAGCTGTGGTTCTCTTGTAGTTAACGAGTTAAGATTGTTCTCCAGTATTTTCCTCTATTTTGCTACATTTATTTTACCCTCCTTCCAGGGCCAGCTGCTGAGAAGCATCCCCACCATATGATGCTGCCACCTAACCTTGCACAGCAGATGGATACGCCCATTTCTCACTGGCGAATCCATCTTACGAAGCTTCCGTCTGAACCCTCTGCACCCGGTTAGAAAGTGACAGGAACAATCAGCAACGAGGGGCAGTGCTTTCGGGCACGGCGGGATCATGACGTAAGCAAGCAGCAACAAGAGGCCGATGCAGATATGGTGGAAGACATTAGCATGGATGCTGCTAAGGCGGAAGTTTTATCAGAACTTGAAGACAATTCTTTGTTAAATGAAGAACAAAAACAACAGCACAACTGCTTTGCTTTAGTAAAAATAAAATAAATAATCTTCCTTTCAACAGCCCACTGATATGAATATTTATTAGTTTTAACAGTTACAACAAACAAAAGAAACCATTAAAGGTGCTTATTTTTAATGGTTGCAAGCTAACTTGTAAAAGTTAGCTGCTTCATTTCGATTCTTGTTTTTATGCAAGGCTATGCTAGGCTAGTTCTCCATCCTAAGGAAATGTTTCTGAATTTTTTTTTCTCTCTTTTGCCAACATGGGAAATCCCCAAAAAGTCCAACTCCTCAGACTTCCTTTAAAAACTAAAGTTGAACAAATCTTTCATTGTGTGATTACTTACGTAACATTAAATCTCTCCAGTATAAACAAACGTTTAAATTTCGATAGCATCCTTATTGGCTCTCTTCTTTACCTTTAGTCTTCATGAAGAATTTTTTTATGTTTGGTACTTGCTCATTTGCATATCCGTCTCCTCTTTAGTTTCAGTGAAAGTGATTCTTATCTAATTTCTCTGAACCAACTGTTGGTTTCCTTTGTGTAACAGGAAGTGTTTCATGTGACAAGGAAAGAGAAAAAAGAGAGAAATTTTAAGACTCTCCACTTGTTGACATCTGCAATGCAGAGAGTTCCCCTGCAATTTTTAAAATCTACCTTTTGAATCAAATCATCAGGAAGCACACATGCAGCCACATAATCCTCTGAGTCAGCAGAGTAGCGCTGTTGTGGGTTTGCAGACAGAGGAAGCTCATTAACACGGTGCAGGCAGAGTTACAGTGAGTGCCTTGTTTCTTCAACTTCTCAGAACTGGTGGTTAATGTACTTCAGAGCCTACACATGACAACGAGGGCTCTATTTGCTGCAGTGGAAAGTTGTGGTAGTAGGGCCTGGCCTAATAAAAACAGAGTTGTATTATAGATTCAGCTGAAGTAAAAGGTGTTGCAGCTGAACCATGCCTGTTCTTAACCTTGTAAAGCAGATGGATTCACCCGCCTCTGTGTTTCTCACTGGTGAATCCATCTTGCAAAGTTCCCATCTGAACAGATTGGGCCCTGTAAGAAAGTGACAGGACCAATCAGGAGTAAGAAGCAGTACTTTCGGGCAGAGTATCATGGTGTATGGAAGCAGCGACAAGAGGATGGTGCAATTATGGCGGAAGAGATGAGTGTGGATGCTGTTATAGCATCAGTTTTATCAGAACTTGACAACATTCCCTTGTTAAAAGAAGAACAAAGAACAGCATTGAGTTGTTTCTTTTCAAAAACAACATGTCGTGTACAGACATGTCTACAGTCGTCATGGTGCGCGTTGTGCAGTCTATGGAGTTTACTCCTCGGTAGCGGCGCATACCTACAACATCACGTGTTTTGTTGCTTTGATCGGCCCATAAAGATGTGACAGACAGGACGTTCATCCAATCACCTTCCGAGTTTATTTTTCAAAGGCTCTGCCCTTTCCCAAACACGGTCTATGGGAGGTTTTGCATCTGGCGTGTCAGGTTAGCCTGTTCTCTCAACCTTCATAACTGCTCTCATGACATCTTCAACATGGATACCACAGACCACAAAAAAGACAAGCCTTCCAGGCTGGTTGCCAAGAAGCATCCCCAATGCATGATGCTGCCTACACCATGATTCACAATCGGGATGGTGTGTTTGTTGTGATGTGCAGTGTTTAGCGTCTTGTCAGATGGCCAAAAAGCACCATCTTGGTCTTATCAGAATAAAGACCTTTCTTCCAGTTGACCATGGAGTCTCCCACATGCCTTTTGGCGAACTCCAGTTGAGATTTAATCTGAGTTTTCTTCAACAGCGGCTTTTTCTTTGCCACTCTCACATAGAGCTTTGACGGGTGGAGAACTCAAGCAACAGTTGTTGTATGCAGAGTCTCTTCCAATGGAAGCTTGTAACTCCTTCAGAGTAGTGACAGGTGGCCTCTCTCAATAGTCTCCTTTTTGCATTGTTACTCAGTCTGTAATATTCTCCTGACTTATACTTTTGAATAACCTTTTCTCTGAACTATTTGGAGTGTTCTTTTGTCTCTGTGGTGTAATGGTAGCCAAGAATACTGATTAACCAGCACTCAGGTGATTCCTATTTCACCAATTGTGAGACTTCTAGCACCAATCGGCTGGACCTCTGTTGAATTAGGTCAGCCACTTTAAAGGGGGTGAATATTTATGTAGTCACTTATTTTACCTAAAATAGTTTTATGTGATTGACATTACTTTGTAGACATCTGTTGAAATCAGAGATTTTTTTTATTTTATTTTTTGTCAAAAAGCCAAATTATACAACATTTTTGAATGCATTCTTGTAGCATCTTAAAGTTTTGTACTCTGAATTTCAGAGTTCAGGATGTAAGTTCAGTATCAAACTTCTTTAGCTGGCCAGTTTTACCATTGCTATGACACTTATTACAATGAAAACAAACCCAAACAGTTATATTTTTTCTCAGGTCCAATAAAGGAACCCCCTTCACTGTCTTCTGGGGTAATTAGTCCCACTTTCCCCCATCTGCAGCGCCAATAACTAGGGGGTAAAAAGGCACCAGTGGTCAGAACTGGCCCCTCCTGCACCCTCTGCCCCTGCTCCACTTTCCCTGATCCGTCTTAGATCTGCGGGTCGAGCTAAAGCCCCAAACAAAGACTCGTACACAGAGAGCCAAACACAAACTTACTCATGTGTGACTGAGGGCAGAAGAATGCACAATATGAGAGAGTGTGTTACTGAGTGTGAGTGTGTGACAGCGAGATCATGAGGAACAGAGAGAGAGCAGAAGTGTCCTCCCATGAATGTGTCGCCATCTGAGTGATTCATTCCCTCTCTGCAGGCATGTGGATGTCTGTGGGTGTGTTTTGTGTACATCGCCCTTTTCTCTCTCAGTCACATGTAACACTCAGGGATGAGAATGCCTGCATTCACCTGCACAATAAAAGTGGAGCAAACTATGAAATGCCTTTAAATTTCAGCACAACTTTAAAGGGCAAAATAAAGTGTCTATATGTTATCTTTATGATAATAGCTACGTTACAGAGGACATTGTTCTCCATCAACATTTTTCACTACACATGAAACCAGTTATTCCTGTTTGGTTTTACCGCCTCTTTTGTGACAATAAAAGGGAAGTGTCATTTGCATGTACAAAAATGTCTGCAAAACTCCAAACGTACCAAAGTATGCAAATAGTGCAGCTTTGTTTTATATACGTTTGCCCATTTTTCCTGATGAGCCATCCACTCACAGCAGAGAAAATGCATGCAATTTGAACTTAAGTCACAAGATCACAAAGCCAAAGTAAATGTGGGGCCATGGATATTTTCTGGTGAACTTTTAAGTATGTAAAGACATAATAATGTTGCATAATGTGGCAGAGAATAGAGATCTCTTTATTGTCAGCTGCTGACATTTCACCTCTAACTAGGACGGAGTCTCACCCATGGACTGTAAAAGGCATGGACGTAGCCTCTGGGTGTGTAAACTGAAGCCGATTCATGGGTTTTACTCTGAAGTTTCTTTGGTTAGAGAGGGGAACTACACTGGTTGCATAAAAAAGCCCAGTGTTGTACACAGAGGACAACTTCTGAATGGGCTGTTACTGAAGGACGTATTCCGTAATGACTAAGGGCACACTCACACTAGCCCATCCGTACTGCACCCCCTCCCCTGTCCCCCCTTTGGCCCGCACTCACACTGGTCAACGCATCCAGGCCTGGGCACAGATACGTCACACGCCGACGTCATTACACGAAGCATCCACCATTGATGACTCAGTATGCATAAGTATTGTTTTATAGGCTGTAAAGTAGTTACAGATTTATACGATATCTGATCTGACATCAGAATTATTTCCCCTGACCTGGAAGCTACATGAACTACACAGAGACAGTGAGGAGAGAGAGAGAAAAAGTGGTTCATAGCGAAAAGTTTACCTTTATGTGCCACGAACTGTACATTTTCTCAGCGTAATCATGGATGCCTGATGCACCAAATAAGCTCTCATGTGTTCAGAGCAGGATTAAATGTTCAGTTAAAAATCGTTTTACCGTGACGAGAGCAATTTTAACCATCTGATGAGAGCTGGAGGTGAAAACGCCTCATATAAACGATGTTCCGTTCAAACATCAGCGATAAAGATCACAATTTCACTTCTTGGTGACATGAAATAGAATTAGAGGTAAGTTATTTCAGTGGATGAAAGTTTGGCATTATAATTTTTTAATAAAATGTTGAATTTCTGCAATGAGGTGCCGGTTTGGCTCAGTTGGTACAGGAGGCGCCTATGAACAGATGCTGTCCTCAACGCACTGGTCGATAGATCTCATAAATTCTCATAATGATGGAGAAATGCACCTAAAAAGGCACTTCCAGTTTCATGCTAGAGGCAGTCCTAGAAAGCCCGTATGCATATTGTGACTACGTCCGGCGGGACCCAGGAAGTGGTGGTGAGCAGAGCTGGACAGCACTGCTCTGTACTTGTCATATTGTGTTATTGTTTTGGTTGAGGGCCCCCTAGTGGTGGAATTTTACATTTAAATGCCTGACATGTAAATTCCGCCACCAGGGTCTCTCAATCAAATCAGAAGTCGCTTTGCTGTTTCCTGTTCCAAGCGATCCCAGAATGCATTGAGAAAACTGACGCCCAAAACAAGAAAGGCACTATTCATCCATAAAACCAAAACACTGGTACTCTTCTACAGTTTATCTATGTATTATCTATTTAAAAGGGACATAGCACACTAATGAACATAAGCATTAACAACATATGTTAACATGAAAGAGTTAGCAAAACTGCTATTTTACCGTCATAATCCCTTGGCAAGTAACAGCTTTCTTGTCTTAAACTGAGGGTAACTAATGCCTGTTTGGATAAAGACCTGTTTTTATTTTGAAAAAAGATAAGGAAATTGCATGTAGACCAAAGTTTTATTGCATGAACTTAGTCACAGAAAAATGAACTTATGGACTCAAAAAAAGAAATAAGGAAGTTAGAAGGTATATAACATTTTACTTGTCTACTGAGCTGTCTGTGAGGTATTTTTTAAGTAAAATAAGACATCAAGCAGAGGTAGTCTTATTTTACATCACTGTGGCTGCAGGGCGACAGTGCAGTGGCTTAACCAAAGTGTGCTTAAAGGACAATTAATCATGCAGTTACTGGAGTTTAAAAATTAATGCACTAATCATCAACCTTGATTTAAACAATTTAAGCATAAATGCTTATGAAACTGTAAACCAATGTTTTGGTTTCAATGATGAAATTCACATATGAGGGAGAAAAGCTGTTAAAAGTGCCTTTCCCAGTACACGCTACAAGTGGTCACAAAATGCTTTGTTATTAGCTTGCAATGGGAAGGCCACTTTTGACAGCTTTTCTCCCTCATTATGTGAAGTTCATCAGTGAAACCCAAACACTGGTTTACTGTTTAGTTAATACACTGTATGAAACGCTGATTTCCTCAGTTCAAAACAGGAAATTAACAGTGGTGATGGGTTTAGCTGAGCAGTGTTGGTCTCTACTTGTCATATGGTGTTATTGCTTTGAGTGATTGCTCCAGGCTCTCAAGCAAAACAACAAAATCTACAGACTGTGCATTTAAAGGATAAACAGCATGTGATTAATTATATTAAAAAGATTTAATGCATTCATTTTGGATCTTGATCATGTTGCAATTCATGACAGCCCAAGTAATTTCTTGTTTTTAATTTCCAGAAATAGCAGACAAACCCCTTCACTGTCTAAGTTGCACAAATACGGTGTGTTGACAATTTGGTGCTTCTCTTAAGCATCTTTCCTATAAAAAAGACTTTTTTAAGCTTCAGCACTTTTATAGCAGCTACCATTAGAATGAAAAAGATTGCATTGTTTTAAAACGTGTTATGGCAAAGTAGAAGGGAAAGTAGAAAGTCAAAAGTTTCTTTTCATGGTGCCTAGAAATGCTGTTCATGCCCCTGCCTGGGATTTTAGTAAATTTAAATAGAGGGAGTTATAATGATGTTTGAGCAGTTATGATAGCTGTTGTTGTGTAGCGGAAGAAATAACATTTTTAATTATGACAGTAAAAGTGATAGTTTGACTGGTAAAAACAGTCACATTATGTCAAAGCTGCAGTAAAACCAGCTGTAGTATTCAGTTAAGTACTTTTGGGCAAGTAAGTATTACATTCATCTGAGGAAACAAAAGTCACTACTGTCTGACTGTTTTTACTGTTCTTAGTCATCACACTGTTAATAATAAACTGGAAACAAGAGCTTTGGAAGATTTACTCCCCCAGATTTACATCCACACAGACACGCACCTGACCACTGAGGAGAGCCAACTGTGTGAATGAGGATCAGGATGGCCGCCTGTCACATGACAGCAGTTTGTGTGTAATCTCCTTCAGACTGGGAGGTCTGCTTTGAAGCTCGTCTTACACCCTGATCCACGGTGACACACATGCAGGATACTATGAGGCCACTTCACCTTCAAACAGGCTCAAGTTCTAGTACAGCATATCACCTTATCCTGCTTTGAAAAGGAAAAATACAGTAAATGATACAAGGGGAAAAACACAACACATAAGTCTGGTTATTACTTTACAGATGTGCCACAATATCAACAGTTGTCTAGCTTAATAAAATGTCTTAATTATTTTCTTACTGGCATTTTCATTCATTCATTCATCCTTTATTCAGATCTTTAGAATCATTGAAAGCATGCTCTCATATTCAATGCTTTGTTGTAAAATATTTCGAGTGAAGCAGCAGAGAAGTTACAAAGTTTTTCCAAATGACTATGGCATTTTAAGTTAATGTTATAGGACTAATTGAACAAGGATGTAACATATGGTAGAATCTTTTTGATTATGCAAGTTGCACCAATGCATTGGTTTAATGTTGGAACTGGCTAACATCAGCCCATTAACAACCATTGAATTTGATCAAATACTGTGCCATGAACCAATAATAGTAGCTGATGTTTATCTGTTGTGGAAATTTAATGCTAAAAATTCAATTTTATATGGATTACACACTACTAAGCATCCAGTCTACATGTGTTTTGTGGCCTTAAAGGAGGCTACTGGTTATGGCAACATGTATTTTGTCTTATTAGGGTTTAGAAGCCATGTCAAAGTAGCATTTTGCAATTAATACAAGGCTTTCTGGTGGATTTGAATAGCTGAACTTGTAGTTTTGGCAAACAAGTATAAAACAGTATCATCAGCATAAAGATGAATGTTACAATTCACAGTAGCAGATGCAATGTTACTGATATAGATAATAAACAAAAGAGGACCCAGTATTGAGCCTTGTGGAACATCCTTTGACTAAAAAGCACAGGGCATTCATTTTCTACATTGCAGTTTCTTGAAAGTGGTTCTCAAACAGTGGGTCAGGACCTAAAAGTGGGTCATGGAGCTGTTTTCAATCTGTAGTGATTTGTATCGTCTGCAGTGCCTCTGCATGGCTCTTGGAAATGGCATGTATTTTTTGTATAATTATGTTTTAGAAGCTATTTTAAATGAGCATTTTGTAATTATCAAATGGCTTTCTGATGGATGTGAATGAATGAATTTGCACCTTTGGTAAAGCAGTATAAAACTGTATCATCAACATAAAGTTGATTGTTGCAGTTCGTAACAGCAGAAGCAATACTATTGATGTAAATCACAATCAAAATAGGATCCAGTATTGAGCCTTGTGGAACACCCTTAAACAAACAAACACAGTGTTCATTTTCTGCATTGGTGTGTCTGTGACAGGAACCTTTGACAACAATGGCTGTCAACTTTTGGGTTCAGGACTCAAAAGTCGGTCATGGCGCTGTTTTTATAGTGAGTGCCTGGACATTTGGGGGGGGGGGCAGTTTTTGATGTGCGTACAGAAGCCCTACAACTAAATAAATACCCATTTATTTAAAAAAACAAAACAAAACAAAACATTTATTTACCCACTTCTTTATTGCATTATCTCCAGATATGAAAGCTGGTTTCCCATGATGATATATTATTTTCCGAAAAGAGACCACTAAAATTGAAATGTTTTAACAGGAAACTGAGGCCAGAAAAGTTGAGAAACACTGATCTACAGGACTCAGAATCAAGACTAACCTCACTCAGGGAAACATTTGGCAAACCAGTTGAGAACTGCCGTCCCTCTTTTACTCTAATTTATTGTTGGGGAACGGTTAATGATTAGAAAGTGGATTAAATGTCTTTAACCGGTTGTTAAATGGTCTACATTATTACCATTATTATCTTCCTGGCCTTGACTTGTATTACTGTGGTGTTTTAAAATATTTTAATAAGAACTAGCCTACTTGTGTAAAGCGTAGACGAGGATCACCGTGGTTTCCAGGGTCTCTGGGTCACTGCTCTGTTTATTTACAATCCCCCTCGCTGCCGTGTGTAGAGGAGTCTCCACCTCCCTCCACCCAAATAGGGACAGCTCAGACCACTCCTCCTCTCCCTCCTCCTCCTCCTCCTCCTCCTCCTCTACTCTCCCTCCTCTCTCTCTCTCTGTAGGTCCAGGCTGATGCAATGCTCATCTTTATAAAAGGGTGAGTCCCCACCCCTCCTCTAGCAGAACTGGGTCTTCCCTCCGAGTGCGCTACATCTCTTGGAATTTCATTTAAAAAAGAAATATATTTAAATTCTTGAGATTTTTACGCGTGGGCTTGTTCTAAGACTTATTTTTATATATTTATTCTTTGAGCTGTTACAGCTGGTGTTTGAGACAGAACCTGTCTGGTGAATAGGCGGCTCCGTTCGTGTATTTTTTTTTTAAATTTACTCACCTTAAACCAAACAAACACTCAAGGATCAGGAGGATTTTGTGAAGAAATCGTCCGGATTTTTCTTTTTCCTTTAGTCTGAGAGGATTTTACAGGCTTCCTGCCACATCTTCGTAAGGTAAGAGCGCCGGCATCTTCTCATTTACCTCTGTCAGAATATGTGGGCGGATAATTTAAAACCTTCTCAATGGCAACATCTCACGTTTTTTCACATTCTTTTCTTCCTAATGGCCTTATATTCTGTCGTTATTCCTCTTTTGAAAGTAATTGAATTAAAAGTAGATGCGGAACGGGGAAGTTTAAGCTAATTAGCATGTATTAGAAGCATTTCCTTCCC
Organism: Cheilinus undulatus; assembly: GCF_018320785.1. Classification (NCBI taxonomy): domain Eukaryota; kingdom Metazoa; phylum Chordata; class Actinopteri; order Labriformes; family Labridae; genus Cheilinus; species Cheilinus undulatus. The sequence goes on from NC_054887.1 coordinate 12,156,903, forward strand.
TGTCAGCCACATTAAATGAATGGTTTTGTGTTCCAAAGAGGCAGAGATGTTCTTTCTGAAAGGCCTGGGGCGCATTTCTTACCAGGTCAGCCCTGGTCCAGATAAATAAATAATGCGTGACAGTGATGCTGCAGTGTCGAACTCTAGTCTGCCTGTGGATTTGGGTAGTGCCAGAGCCACACACACACACACACACAGGTACTACCCACATAGTAGAGAAAAGGAGAAGAAAAGAAACCAGTTTCTCTGCGTGCGGAATCTGAAAAGACAAATCATACATCTGACTGTGATTCTGGGCGCGAGCCTCTGCGCAAAATGGAGAGCCATGCCCATATCGAGACAACACGTGCCATTGTTTCCATTGGAGCCGGTCATGGAAATAATGTCATTAAATAGAGCTGGGGTTACGCCTTGTTGCTTCTTTGGGGCTCTCCATGTGCGTAAAGCTTAGCCAAGACTTAAAAAATGATATTTTATAAAATGTCATGTTGGAATGTTTCCATTGAGCTTTCTCTGTAATGAATTTCAGCTTCATTAAAGATTTATAAATGTTCGCTATGAGAAAAAAAAGACGGCATTCCCTAATTTGGTGCCACGTTATGATTTTGGATAAAAATGTGCGCAGAGTCAGCAGTGCGTACTGCGGCTTTTTGTCATTCAGCGGGGCTGAGGTGATGTCGGCTGGACTCAGATGCCGGTCTGGTATTTTTCCACTGCCGGTGGGTCCCCCCCCCCCCCCCCCCCCCCGCGCCCTCCACCATCCCCCTCCTTTCCTCCCCCTCCTCTTTGCAAAGCAGTCACATGACTAGAGAGCAGCGCTGCGGCGCGCGCCTGCTCACTATAATATTGATCATTCGTGAACGCGCAGAGCTGGAAATAAAGAAAAGAAAAGCAGCTGTGGCGTAATATTATGACGCAGCGAGTAGGAATGCGTAAAAATACTAAACAAGCACTGACCTTGCTCCTCTTTCCTGTGCAGTATGAAACAACCTAATCCCAAAACAGAGATGAGTCGTTTCAACATCGCTCCTGAAGACGACAGCAGCAGCACCAACAGCAACGAATACCCGGAGTGTCCCAAGAAGGTCCCACTGGGCAGGTGAGACTGGCTTTAAAAGTCTGAAAGCACAGAAAAAGAAGAAAATCTGAAGCAGACACACTGAAATTTAAATTCTCTTTTTTTTCCTCTTAAAGCCAATACTCTGACAACGATGCAGAGAGTCAAAACTTCCTCCCCGAGCACAACCTGGGCAAGAAGAAGTACGAAACTGAATACGTAAGAGCATCTTCTATCTTTAAGCTACAGAGGCCCTAAAGGGTCAACTGCAAAAACACCACTGTATTAAAAAAAAAAAAAATTGCAAACAAATTAAGTGGAACACAAAATGCAGAAATAATTGATAAGCATGCCACATGTGTTTTACAAAACATTTAAATGAAATATTTTTTGTGTTATGTTAAAATCCATTTCATTAATGCCTTTGCTCTTTTACATTTTTTGTTTTTGTTTTTGTTTTACAAAACATTTATTTTTGACTATCTGCTGCATTTCAGAAAATGTCTTGATGTCTTGATTTTGGGTATTGTGGATTTAAAAAAAATTGCAAAATATTTTTATGTTTCACAAAAATCCTTCCAATGTTTTTTGTCTTTTAATTTTCTTTTAGCAGTTTTTTTTTTTTGGTAGTTTACTAAAAAATGCATTATATGAAAATATCTCCTTTTGTGATTTTTTCCAGATTCTTTTTCTGCATTCATGATTTTTTCTCTCTTTTTAGGCCTTTCTTTACATATTTTTTCCCCCTGATAGGTTTTTGCCTTTAGTGAAATGTTTTTGCAATTGCCATAAAGGGCCACCATATTAATCACTTCTTTTCCTCTGTAACATTTCTTTTTGTACTAATTTCCTTCTCCTTTGTCTTCAGCACCAGGGCAATGCCTCCTTTGGCATGTCCGTCTTCAACCTGGGCAACGCCATCATGGGCAGTGGCATCCTGGGTCTCTCCTACGCCATGGCCAACACTGGAATTGCCCTCTTTGTGTGAGTAGCAAAGTACTTTCCTATGTTAGGAAGAAAGAAAACAGCTATTTAATGTTTGTAGAAAGGCAAAACAACCAAAGAGTACATTCAAGAATCAGGTCAGGTCAGATTTTCTGAATGACAAGAGTATTCAGAGCGACTCAGTTGGGGATTTGTTTCATAATGTGGCTGCAGGTGTGATTTTGTCTGTTGAGTCAAGGTTGCATGTCAAGATGTTCCTAGCTTGGCTTTTTTTCTTGCCAGCTGTGTGTTTGTGTGTCCGCCAAGCAGCCGCTCGACCCTGAGCAGCAGCAGATTACAAAAGTTAATAATAATATCATGTTTGCGGTAGATAAACCACGGGGGAGAGTGTTCATTTTTGGTGGGAAAAAGGCAAATTATGAGTTTTTGAAACAGCTCCCTCTACTAGTCATCCACTTAAATTCGAGATGTCTGGAAATTCAGATTAACAGTTTGCAGCATATGTGAATGATTTTAGAGGAGTTCTCCTTCTGTTAGAAGAGCCACTTTTCCTTAAATCCCCCTTCCTGTAAGAAATACTTAAGAGGCCAAAGGTTTTACTCACCTCCAATCGGCTTATATCTCTGAGACACAAAATGGAGCACAAAATAGAAAGAAATCAGTCAAACAGAGGCCACTTTGGTGTCTTTTTATGGTTTCTAATGCTGTTACACAGGAGGAAAAAGTACTTGAAATATCTATTACCAGATACTAAAGCTGCAGGGAGTTGTCACTTTACAAATGCAGGGAGTGGCACGAGGAAGCCGCTTAGCCGGGCTAATCCCAGCGCATGTGGGCCGTGGCTGCATTAATGGAGCGCTAACGTCATGAATGGAGCACACAGCGTGGCTCACTGTCATCCAGCAGGAACCCAACATTTACTGGAAGTTCAGGATTACAAAATTCCTGTGTATTTCATAACTCCGTCTGGCACTCGTCTCATTAACAGTAACAGCTGAACAGAAAGCTGAGCTATCTCTAACTGAACATAACATGACTCCCCTTAAAAGGTCATCTAAAGCACATATTTGAGTGCCAGTGTACATACAGATAAGATACAGTGATGTTAGAGGCTGAAAACAGCACATGCGAGGAGGAAGAGTCTCAGATTAATTTTCACCTGGACTATTAATACTCAGATACATAGTGTGCTGGCTCTGCAGCATCCAAAGGTTGCTAAGAGGATCCAGTACAGGCAGACCTTTCATCCTCTGCTGATGCTGCTGCTTAGGGACTCAGAGTACCTGCAGACTGATGATGCAGTCAAGGTCTTTGCTGATCAGGCAGGGGGGAAGTGGGTAAACGCAGGTTTTCGTCACATTGGGTGGTTTTTACCGAACAGGCTGCTTAAAGCTGTGAATTGCATCCGCTCTGTTTAATGCTTCTTATTGGTTTAAATTCTGTAAACCCACTGACAGACATAGAGGGTGATTAGTAGCACTGATTACAAAGAAAGTCTTCTTCACATTTGCACAAAGCTCCAGAAAATTTCCCAAACTGAATGCAAACAGTAGTTTACCCTGTCTGTAATTCTCTGCTAGCCTAACACAGGTTACCTGGCTTCTTTTTAGCCACAGGCTGGTGTGTGAACCTGTGCTGTAAAGCCACTTCTTGTTTGAGAACTCCTGCCTGCCACTAAACTTACGGCCTCTAAGGCACTCTGTGAAACTTAGATGCCATTCTCTATGTTGGAAGCTATTGTGTTATTAGACTGACTTTGAACCTACTATTTTAAGGTGGAAAAGTTACATACTGTTGTTTCAAGTGCTGCAGATGTTCCCCAAATTAATGTGACATTAAAAAGTGGAACCGGATGCGCCAAGGAGTGTCTGACCTTCATGTTAGCTAGACATCAATTTGTTTGTTTACCACCCAAGGGAGAATAGATTGTCATTGATTTGGCCTTTAGAGCACATGTTCACTCTGCAAGTAGGCCGTGTAATGGCGCAACATTCTGCCATCGGCCTATAGCAGTTTTAACCCATAAATCTGCGATTTATTATAATTTCAATAATCATCTTACCACATTTTTGTCTCTATGCAGGATTCTTCTCGTGGCTGTCGCCATCTTCTCCTTATATTCTGTACACTTGCTGCTGAAAACTGCTAATGAAGGAGGTGAGTGTGTGAATAATCCATGTTTTAAACTCTCCAACACCTCCTTGAAGTCTTTCTAAACACTCAATCTTTCTTTCCTCTTCAAAGGTGCTCTGGTGTACGAGCAGCTCGGTTACAAAGCCTTTGGGATGCCAGGAAAGCTCGCCGCTTCCTGCTCCATCACCATGCAAAACATTGGAGGTGAGGGAGTCTATTTTAGCTAAAAAAACATATTTTTTATAAGTGTTATGTAACTATAATTGAACTACTTCTCTATATTTGTCCTCTGTGCATATTTTATGAGTTAAACACTGTCCTTGTGACTAAACTGCATGTGAGGGGTAAACAAACAAAGGAAAAAAGATCTTGGATGGAAACTCCTGAATGTGTGTTTTTGGAACCCGGGGAAGCTTCCAGTAAATTCTTGAGTCATTCCACAAGCATGTGTTAAACTTTTTTTTCTCCCACTGGAAAACTCAGCCTCTCAGCAAACTTTAGACATGACTGTTTATATCCTGGAGTTCCCTACATGGACATGACGGCTGTTTTTACAAGCAAATGTACTAAAAGCAGTTTCTGTCTTCCCAGCCATGTCGAGCTACCTCTACATCGTCAAATACGAGCTGCCCATTGTCATTCAAGCTTTCTTGGGATCAAACACTGGGTGAGTGGCAAAAACTTTCAATTATAGCTCTTAAAAGTTGAAAACATGGCGTACTCATCCAACGGTTTAGATGATTTTTAGGTGGATGAACTTTGAAAGACGCCCTGTGGGATTTTCTCTTAAACAAACAGAGGCTTTGTTCACAAAAAAGGAGCCTTGTTGTAAAATTATTGCACAAGTAGCGGTAAAGAACAACACGAAGCAGCTTTAATTTTAGCTAAGAGGCATGTAGGCACTCATAAGCAATAATAGCGAGTCACAGGAAGTCTATTTATTCCACTGGAAATCTCTGAGATAATTTCTGCCCCATAAGACTCCTCTTTTTGTTTATATTTTTGACTTGAATGTGCTTCAAGTACGTTTAAAAAAGATCTAAATTTGCTGCAGATTTTGGAGAGACTGTATAGCCGTGTGCTAGCAAAGCTAACAGGCAGCTAGCTCGCTAACAGGCTATTTCCTTGATTTAGTTGCCACATTTGATTGTCAAGGGAGTTTTTAGGACTAAAAAGCTTGTTTTTTCTTGTTTAAACACTGAATCCTGCTATCCTGCTTAAGTGTGTGCATATATCATGCACACTCAGATAGTTTTGGCAGTCTACATATTTAAGTAAAAAGTTAGACATCATAGCTAGCTTAAAACAAGTTAGCTAACATAGGAAGATAGAGTGTGGGTGTACGACTTGTTTGGCGGTTCTTATGTCTTTATGCTGAAATATTTTACAAAGTAACCCACATTCCTGGCAGGCTAACACCTTCATTTAGTTGTTGCCTCATTCTGTCATGTTTTTGCTCCTGGTAATTCTCCAAACATATTTCAAACTGATTAATCATTAGAAACAGGCAAAATTTGTCTGTCCTGTGGCTACAGGTAGTTTCTATGAGCTTTCTACACATCTGCAAAGAAATACACTTCCTTGCAGTATTAATTATTTTCAATTTTGTCTTTGAGTCTCTAGATTAAGCTTTTCTTCAGTTTTAGTCACATTTTAGTCTTTTTTAACCTTTATAGTTTTAGTCGACAAATAAGAGCAACTATGTTTAAGTCCAGTTTTAGACACTATAAAGTCCTTAGATTTTATACCATACTTTTTGTCCAGGTATTTTTTTTCCTTTGGACTGATTCATTCAGCTAAGTTCTAAAAAAACAAAACAAAACAAAAAAAAAGAATGTTAAACACTTTGCACCATGCACTTCTTAGAATGGATTTTGAATGTCTGACAGTTTATACTCATTTTAGTATCTTTGAGGAAAAACTAAACATACCTTTTTGTCAGGCAGTCAACTGTAGGCAGCCAAAAAACAAGAAACTGAAATATTTCCTTCAAAATAAAAGCACATCATAGACTTTCTGCCACATTTTTTGCACCAGAAGTAAGACATTAGAGGACATGCATCCATCTTATTTTACTATGTTTTCCCAAGATAACAAGTAGAGTCTGTTTGTTTTCTTGAGATACTTACCTACATATTTTGAAGGATTTTCATTATACAAGTTCATGTCTCTATTTTGAGTAAACAGGACATTATCACTGGAATACATAGGCATGTAAAGTACTGTTTTCAGGTAAAAGTTTAGTTTTTAACCAGCGTGTAAAAAGGCAGGAGCAGCTGGCAGAGGCACTCGAGGTGAAGTGGCGCATCCACCAAAATGGCTGCTGCTTGTTTTTCGAGTGTTTGAGGAGTGACGGGGGGGGGGGGGTTGTAAGTGTTTTGGTGTGTGGCTGTTTTAAAGGGGACGGACAGTCTTTAATGGCCTCCTTCAAAGGGCCCTTTTCAAGAGATGCAGCCGCTGGTGCTGCATCGAGATGGAGCGCCGCATGAGCTCACTGTGACCTCGCCTCAAGTTTGAAAAATTGATGCAGTCGGGCTCCTCAGACGCTGCTTTGTTGAATCTATTTGCGTGAGCGATGCAGTCACCCTGCAGGCTGGTTTGAGTCATCTGACATGTCGATGTTTGCAAAAAGCTGCGACTTGACAGGACGTGTCAGAGAGGGAGCTGAAGGGCTTGATCAGATCTGAAGATGCAGATGATCAAGGAAAATTCTCCCAGATGTGCATTTCTCTGATGTTTTCTGCATATAGAAGAACGTTATAGTGAGAAAACATTTTCTTGTGGTTTTGGTTGCTCAGTTTTTCTCCTCATACTGCACATCATAGCAGGTGTATTTGTTGTCAAAACAGATCATTTTACATATTATAACTATCATTATTAATTGACAAGACCAAATAAGCCTTATTTCAAGTTACAATAAGCAAAAATAAGGCATGCATTGCTTGAAATTGGAAAAAAATATACTCATAAAAATTAAGCTTTTTAAGTTTCTTGTTATTAATGAAAATTTCCTAGTTCATGTTGCTTTTTTTCACAATTGCAAGCAGTTTAAGCCTTATTAAGTGCATTTAATATCTTTAAATAGGTTGTTTTTTGGGTCTGTCAGTTGTAAGTTGCTTTTAAGTGTAGTAATATTTTGAACTAAAAATAGGATAAATACTCCTGCTAAGTTTTGAGTTTTTTCAGTGTATCAAGGACAGATGCTGCTTTTTATCATCAAAGCAGAGATAAAATGCACATCAAAACCTCTTGCAGTCTAAAAAAGGAAGAAGAATGAGACTATAAACTCTACTTTTTAATGTTAAAGAATTATAGCTGACCTATTAGTCTCTCCTATGTTTCAGAGAATGGTACACAAACGGCGACTACCTTGTGCTGCTGGTGACCCTCGTCATCATCCTGCCGCTGTCTCTGCTCAGAAACTTAGGTAAGAACCGTGTTTTTGTTCTTGAATTGAAATTATTTCTTGTTATAGGTTGATGATTCATCAGCACGAGTCTTTAAATGTCTTTATCCACTTAGATTGAGGCGATTAAAGTCTGAAAATTAAAACAGAAGCTCATGTTTTTGTTTTCCTCCCCACTTCAGGTTACCTTGGTTATACCAGCGGTCTGTCTCTGCTCTGCATGGTGTTTTTTCTGATTGTGGTGAGTGAAACACATCACTGTTTCCTCATTACTCATACATATTCACACTCCTGCACACCAGATGAGTCTTAGTCAGAGCACAGATCTTTGTTTTAGTGAATTATTCTGTTTATTGTTAAAGCTCCTGTGAGGAGTTTTAGACGGTTAAGTAACAAAATTAAATTGATTTTTATGAGCTAAACCTGAAGCTGAACCTGACCTGAAGAGAGTGCCGGTTTACCGTATATGGTAGAGCTGGTGCTGTTATTCAGAGGCCACATGATCAAATCCTGATGCTGGAGCTGTTTGGTGCATGTCTTCCCCCATTGCCCTATCAAAAAAGGCAAAGTCCCAACAAAACAACTTAAAAAAATACAGCAAGATTAGATTTTTTAAGTGTGCTAGACATACCTTTTGTCCACTTGGGGGCGCCAAATCAACATCAACCAAATGGTCCTCCTAGGAGCTTTCACTACAAAATACCAGAGTTGTAAAACAGCATAACATGATGCACATTTGCACTTTTTAAAATACACTGCCCTTCTCTATTTCTACTCCTTACTTGTGTTTCTTCCTAATTAATATTTCCTTACATTCTTTTATTTCCTACTGCTATTTTATGCATAACAGAAGCCATAAATACTAAATAATATATTTCTGATTCTGATTAAAATGTTGTCTCTGTCCCTCCAGGTCATCATCAAGAAGTTTCAGATCCCGTGCCCTCTACCTGAGGATGTCAACGCCCTGAACGAAACACTCAAAGCTCTTAACACCACTCTGTCCCAGCTGAATGCCACCGCCGTGGATTACAGCGAGGATGCCTGCACGCCGAAATACTTTGTCTTCAACTCACAGGTAGAGCACGTTGAGATTTTAAAAAGAAGTTTAGTTTAGAGTAAATTATCTTAGGAAACATTTTTGATTTTTTTTTTTTTTTCCTGCAGACTGTTTACGCCGTTCCCATTCTCACCTTCGCCTTCGTGTGTCACCCAGCCATCCTCCCCATGTATGAGGAGCTCAAAGAGTAAGAGTGCTTTTGTTTTAAACCACAACCCACTGCTTCTACCCTCCTCGGTTAGTTCATTTTACATTTACAAAGAAACTACAACGAAATAACACACCACCTCTTTTCCTGCCACAACAGCCGCTCCCGCAGCAAAATGCAAGGCGTTGCCAACGTGTCTTTCCTGGCCATGTTCATCATGTACCTGCTGGCTGCTCTCTTCGGATATCTGACCTTCAACAGTGAGTTTCACCTACACAACATGCAGAAACAATGAATGTATGAGGGGAACAGTTAGGACGTGTAACTGCACTGCAAAAACCCCAATCTTAGCAAACATACTTGTGCATTTCTTGTCAGTATATTGAAGAAATATCATGGATTTTTAATGTCTGATGTTGAAAACTCATTTACATTTTAGGCTCATTTTAGCTGTCTTGACAAAAACTAAACTTTTTATGAGTGTTTTAGTCATCAAAGATCTATTTTCAGCAAGTCTTAGTCTCATCTCTGTCATGGCAAAAATGTAACTAACATTTTTTTAGTCGACGGGTTGAAAACTGCTTTCTGCGTGTCTTGAACAAGGAGCATAAATTTGAATATAAATAAAAGTAAATTTTTTTTTAATATCTTGAAATAAGATGTTTATCAGGACTTGTCGGGTAATTGTAGCTAATGAGTGAAATGTATGGTGGCCCTGACACATTTAACTTGTCAGAAAAATAAAGTAAAGTACAAAAATGTTCATTAAACACAAAACATTTTGTGTAGTGCAAAATCACTTCATTAAGTGCCAAAAATATACATTTTAACACAAAAAAACATGTGATGAAATGCAAAAAAAGAAAAAAAAAAAAAAATTGAAAGGAAAGTAATGGTGAAAAACAAAAGCATTTAGTGAAACTCCAAAATCTTATGAACCATTTTGTGAAGCACTAAAACATTTCATGAAATACAAAAAAACACTAATAATAAATACCCAAATAATTATTAAATTTCTAAAACATGTAATGCAATGCAAAAAATAAAAATCAAATGCAAAAATTATGAAAAACAGATAATAAAGTGAAATTTCAAAATCCAGTGAAAGCAAAAACATCTTTTGCAGCATAAAATAATTTCATGAAATGCAAAAAAATAAATTCAAAACATAAACATTTAGAAAACTGCTAAAAATTATAACAAAATGCAAAAAATAAAAGTAATAATAATTATACTGTTAGTAGATGTAGTAGTACTAGTAGTGATAAAAACAGAAAGCAGTTGTGAAATGAAAAAATATTGTTTCTAATTATTTTATGTCATTTTTTAATTTTTTTGCGTTGAGTGAACTATTTTTGCATTTATTAAAATGTTTTGCAGTTGACCTCAGGGCCACCATAGAAAGATATTTAAACTATAAATTAGACAAATACTCTTACTAATGTGTGTTTTTACTGTGTGGTAGCATAAAAATCAAGCTGACATGAAACTAAAATTAAATCTAGTTCAATAATAGTATTTCTCTGACTTTCTTGAGTGAAATTAAGTGAAAGCCACAAGTTAAATTAAAACAAGAAGGATTTGTCTCTTAAGAAATAAATAATCAATCCAGGCAGGTTTACATGGGGTCATTGTCCCTGAATATCCGGACAGATCAATCATTCTAAGTGAAAGGAAGAAGCTTCCAGGTCCAAATTAAATATTCCTCCTGGAACAAAGTGCTGAGCGCAGGGCTGAGAGCACGTTATGTAACAACGAGAACAAAAACACCTGCTGCTACTGACCCATGTGCCACCGTGTTTGTGTTCTGTTTGCCGTTGGAGGAACGTTCCAGGGACATCAAACTTGTTATATAAAAGCAAGATAGAGAGCCGAGACGGTCCAGTCTGGACTGGACCTGATCTGAAAATGTTGTGAGAGTCAGGGTGACAGGATTGGGAAATCATCGTTAATGTTTGTTTCAACCTACTTGGCGAACTTTTCAGCGTTTTAACACAGTTTGGGAGACAGTGGCGGCCTGATTACTTGTGAAAGAGGGGTTGAATGTTGTAAAGGTTGCAAATTCATATCACTTTTTTCTTAGAAGTTTTAGCATTTTTATTCTAAAGTTTCACTTCTTTATTTGATCACAGTCCATGTTGAGCCCGAGCTGCTGCACACTTACTCCAAAGTCTACAAGGCCGATGTCATCCTGCTGATTGTCCGTCTGGCTGTGCTGACCGCCGTCACCCTGACCGTCCCCGTGGTGCTTTTCCCTGTAAGACAAGAACAAAAACTCAACTCATTATTGTCATAAAAATGTAGGCGATCATGTTAAATAACCTCTCTTTTCTGTCTTCAGATTCGTACCTCTGTCAACCAGCTCCTCTGCGCTTCCAAGGACTTTAGCTGGATCCGCCACACCATCATCACTATGGTTCTGCTTGGTGGCACCAATGCCCTGGTCATCTTCGTCCCCACCATCAGGGACATCTTTGGCTTCATTGGTAAGTTTTTTGCTTGCAGATAAATGTGCATGATAAAGCCATAAAAGGCTTTTAAAAATGACTAAAATTATGCATTTTTTCCCATCATGCAGGTGCTTCTGCTGCTGCCATGCTCATCTTCATTCTGCCGTCGGCTTTCTACATCAAACTGGTCAAGAAGGAGTCCATGAAGTCCGTGCAAAAGATTGGGGTAAGGGCATATTTTTTATAGCTTCAAATTGCAAACTAATCCCAAAAGCCTTCTTTAAGACTGCTGTAGCTGTTGAGAGTAGCCCCTCTGGCTCAGTCAAATGACAAAACCTGCCATGCATGTCTTAAGCGTGTAATTGATGTGATCAATCTGGTACAAAAGATGCATAATGGCCAATTAACGATACATTGCAAATCTTAGCAAGTATGTATTTGCCTAATTTAGGACAAAATATATCACTACATCATCAAGTACGGATAAACATCTTTTGTCAAGCGGCAAGTAAAAAACAAGGCCTGAATTGCTTGAAATAAGTAAATTGCCAATGCAGTAAGCAACATTTGCTTTTAAATGTCTTGAAATGAGATCCAACATCTAAATTTGGTCTAGAAATTTATAATATTCTCATTTTAGGGAGGGAAAAAAGTAAAACTTGCTGCAGTGGCATATATTTTTGCTCATAGCAAACAATAAAGGTCTGATTTTTTCCCTTTTAATATCCTAAAATAAGACATATACATGGACTTGATCGGTGAATGTGGCTTGAATTAAGTCTGTAGATGTTTTTTTTATTAAAGATTGCACAAAAACTCTTTCTGAGACACTGTGCACTTACATGCAGCTAGAAAAAGTTAATTTATTGTGTTAGTTGGACTTTTAAAATCATGTAAACATTAAAGTCCGACTGATATTGTACCAAATTTAGATAATGTGGCTGGAAATCGATTTATTCTTGCATATATATGTACAGTATAGGCTTCAATTGACCAAACTTGACAAGGTTTATTCCACATTGGCCTGGAAGTCCTAACATAAATGCTAGTGTAGCTGGCATCTTTATGTTGTCTGTCTTCAGAGTTTGCATTAAGCTAGTGGGATAATGTATATCTTATTTGTACCAAAAGTAAAGCAGAGGGCATACATGAATGTTGAAAAGCTGTTAAGATGTCCAAATGCTCACAGTTTGACATATAAAAAGTAAAAACTGCTGCACTGTTGTCAGCCAGGAAAATAACCCTGCTAAAAGCAGGCACGTCACCACTAATCGTAGCAGAGTTTCAACCATAGCTTGACTTCGTTTTATTGCTCTCCAAATACTAAGCCATGTGAGAAAATGGACCCCATGTTTTAAATCGTCACCTTGTACAAGTTAGCAATCTAAATGTCAAATCTCCCTCCTCTCCAGGCTACTGCCTTCCTTCTGTGTGGCTTCCTCGTCATGATTGGCAGCATGAGCCTCATCATCCTGGACTGGATCCACAACGCCTCCCCCAGCCCAGACGCACACGCCGACGGACACTAAAAAAACTCCACCTCTCCTTTCCGCGTCCTGCACCAGGAGAGAGGAGGGCTCACAGCGCCGGACTGCTTCAACAGCGCAAAACCAACAAAGATCGAAAAAGTCATCAAAGAAAAAAACACAAAAACTCACTCGATGCTCGGCTTTGAAAACCTGAGCAACAAACCATGCCATTCCAAGAGAATGTATCTGAACTTTGTACAGTATGCTGTTATAGGCCACAAAGATGGTGTCTTACTTGTTTTTTTCTTTTTATGTATTTTTCATTGCGTGTTTTTTTCGATGTTCTTTTGTAGTTATGGTACAGCTGAAAACAAATATTTGAAGGTGCCTGAAATGAAAGATGACATAGAAGTAGAGTTCAAAGTGCAGCTTACACTCAGGTACGGTGTTATGTGTGCAAAAGTGTGGCTGTGACCTCCGAGCTCGGCAACAACGATGGCCTGCTGAGAAAAGTAGGGATGCACCAATAGCAGGTTCTTTCAGACCAAGTGCCAGTGATGTCAACTCCGAGAACAGCTCCGTTAATTCTGCTTAACATCAACGTTCAGAGAGTTGAAAGCCCGACTGTTCGGTCTTGGGCCGTCCTGATACTTGCAAAATTGCTGTGTAAAATTAAATTGCTAGAAAGTTCTTCTTATTCTGATCATTTCAAGATCAAATGGACAAGGCAGCCACAATCTATGCATTCATCAGACCACTGACAAGCAATATTGAGCTATTTCACCTAGCTAATGAATTGCTTCAAATCTGCAAATATTTGAAACTAACTCACTCTAGCAGAGCTCTAAAAGTACGTAACTTCAAAATAAAAGCACCTAAGCTAGAGATGGGTGTTTTAACTGGCTTTTGGGTAAGATCCCAAAAGTGCAGAAGGTGGTTTGCTCTTTCTTAGAGTGGCATTAACAAGTTTTAATCAATTTTCAAATTAAGGTGCCTAGCTCTGCAAATTTTAACACTTAAAACTGTCATTACAGTTCTTAAAATTAATTTCTAAATTGTCGTGTTTCCATCAGATGTTACTCCTACGTCGAAATATCACCGAACATGGCTATAAATTTTCTAACAAGCTTAATAACGAGAGGGTAACATATTTTATTTGGCCTTGGTATCCACACCCATACTAAAACTGTTATCGGTGCATCCCGAGAGAAAAAGTGTCGGCACGAAACGACGGACTTGAAAGTTTTATCTTCCTCAAGGACGTTAAAGTTCCTTCCATTTTTTTCTTTTTTACTTTGCCAAAAATGTATTTGTAAAGCATCTTTGTATATTTAAAAGCACTTACTGTTCAGCACATTTGTGAAGAAAAAAAAAATCAGTTTTCACAGGCGAGGCCTACCACACCGCCTACTCAGTATTCGTACGAAGGTTTTGTGACCTTGCTTTATAGTGTCAGCTTTATCTTGTAGATCCTATTTAAGTCAACAGAACCTGCCTTTTCAAACCCAACACTGGGAGCTGCAGAGTTTCTCTGTAGAGGACTCTTCTGAAACTGTATTTATAACCTACTGAAGATCTTGTTGGAATAGCGTGTGCAGCGACGACACTACTGCTACGAGAGTTCCTCTACCCCGTTCAGGGGAGGGGGAAGCTTAAAGATTTTTTCTTTATGGGAGAATACTTTAAATTTGACCACATGCAGTGGTTGTAATGTACCTGTTAAACTTGCAAAAAAACCCTAAAAACGAGAAGTGGGGTGCGCACTCAAACGCCAACCACCAGACAACAACAGAGAAAGCTAGGGAGAGCGTCTGTCATGGAAGTGTTTTTACAAACGGTTGCACAGTTTTCAAGAACTCGTCAGCTCAGTGCGGGCGTGTTTCCGGTCGAGCCGTGAAGCCGTCATCATTACGGTGTCACTGTGCTTCCAACGCTAACTTAACATGTCACCAAACTGTTATTGTCCATCATCTATTTATGGAAGACCATGAAATCAATGTAATTTAATCTATTTTACTATATTTATATAATAATGTATGTATATATATATATGTATATATATCTATTGAGTTCAACTGTATATACGCTTTGTTTTTTTATTTTTACAATAATGCTTTGGAGCTGTAAAACAAAAAACCCAAGCTGGTGAATTTGTGATTCTGAATCAGCTCCGACACACTGGAGCTTCAGCTGTTCACCTCTGTTCAGACTGACTGAATTATCCTACTGTGTTGATTCTGTGAGAACTGTGTTACATGTGGAAGCCACTGATACAGCGGCACAAGTCTCGTCTCCTTTTTTGCCCCTGAACACAAACTGGATCAGAAAAATGGTCGTTACGCACATGTTGGTTGGAGAGTACGTCAGCCATCTCTTGACCTCAGGAGCAAAGAGGGCTCTGCCCGCCAGTGTTACACTCTTGTTTCAATGAAACATTATGTAAAATGTGTAAATAATGTCCGAATAAAATCAAAGTTAATCTATAACACGGGCTTTTTGTGTTCTTTTTGGGTTTGTAGTTGTTGGTAATCATGGTTTATGAGATCACTCAGTATGCCAATATGCATAGTAAAGCTAAGCTACATTATATACAAGGAATAATTGATTTACTGTGATTTACTGACAGGATAGGGTAACAATACGTCTGGATTTACCAGGGACATCCAGTTTTTAGGCTTTGTGTCCCAACAAGACTGTATAAAACGCCCCTATGTCCTGCTTTTGAACAACCCTGTCCTGACTTTTGCCGATTGAAATACCAAAACAATGCAGCATGTCTGCAAGACTTGCTCTGAAAGTTTTACTCCATCCCTTTAACTCGGGGCTTTCAAACTGAAGGCCCGGGGACCAAATACGGCCGGTGGTACAGTTACACCCAATCTGTCAGATCATGTGATTTTTTTCACAAGTGGCCCACTGGAATGAGGTCTGCAGATTTCCTCCAGTGTAAAAATGTAAATTTAACCTTGATTATTTAAAATATTCTTCTTCAGTCATAAATGTTTAAAAAAGAGTAAAGAGTAGAAGTAATAAAATAAAAAGTCAGGAATGTGGGAATTTTGAATTCTGAATTTTGCATCTCACAGTTTTGACTTAAACTTATTGAGTTTTTATTTCATATTTTGACCTTTTGTCTTAGAATTTTGACTTTTATTTCATATTTTGACCCATAACACTACCGATTATAACTTTTATCTCATAAACTGACCCTCACAAACCCATGATTTTGACTTTCTATCTGATATATTTGCCTTTTAATCATTGTTTAACTTTAAATTTCCTGTTTTGACCTTTTGAACTGATTAGTTTGTCTTTTTATCTCAGCTTTTAAATTTGTCATTATGACTTAAAAAAAAAACCTCATAATTTATTACTGGCTCTCAGGTTAGACCTTAATTCAGAATCTTGCCCCGGCTTTAACCATTCTTATCCCACAGTGCAAGTAGCAAGGGAAACTGATTTACTGGTGGATGCATGCCTGACTCTGCTACTGTTAAAATACCTTTAATGAAGTTTACTAAATACTGGTCTGATAACTGTCAGAATGTTTTGAGTCAGATTTTGACTAGTTTAAAAAAATGGCCAATTCTCGACCAAAACCAGCAACAGGACCACTGGTCTTACATTTTGGGCCAGATTTCAAGGCGTTTGAAAAGTGGCCCATTTTTCGCCAAAATCCACGACAGGGCTAACCATGCAAAGCAGATGGATATGCCCGTTTCCGTGTTTCTCACTGGCGAATCCATCTTGCAAGGAACCCGTCTGAACTGTTTGGGTCTGGTTAGAAAGTGACAGGACCAATCAGCATTGAGGGGCAGTACTTTCGGGCAGGGCAAAGTCGTGACGTAAGCAAGCAGCAACAAGAGACTGGTGCAATTATGGCTAAAGAGATTAGCGTGGATCCTGCTAAAGCACCAGTTCTATCAGAACTAGACAATATTTCTTTGTTAAAAGAACAAAGGACAGCATTATGTAGCTTCAGCAGTGGCTCCACCTCGGAAACAGCTACGTCATGTGTTATGTCACTCTGATTGGTGTGACAGACAGAATATTCATCCAATCACCCTCCAAGTATTTTTTTCAAAGGCTCTGCCCTTCTCCAAACGCCATCTATGGATGGTTTACCAGATGGATGTGTGAAACACATCCATCTGGTATGTCAGGTTACGAGAGGGCTGCAGGTGCCGCGTATTGGCTCAGATTTTGACCCTATGCTAAAATGGATGATTTACATTAACAATTAATTTGCTGGAATAATAATAATATTCCAGGACCTAATAAATTACCAAAATAATTCTTGGGAATAACTAAAGAGAGAATTTATCCAAACAATTTCAGAGAACACCTTTAAATATATACCATTTGAAAACTTGATCATGTAAAAAATCAGACAGTCCTGTACGTAGAGAGAATCTGTCAGAAACATCACGCCCACATTCAGCAGCGCTCTGTGATTATGAAGTTTAAAATAAAATCAGAGCAGAACTGACTGTGAAGATCAGTCTCATCCATCTGCTGATGAAGATGTTTTAAATTTTCGTCTCTGTCGATGAGGACTGATGAGTTTCTACTTCAGAGATCAGACAATGAAGATCACTTCACTGACACAGCATCAAGCTGGTTTAACCTGCAGTACTGACAACTAACCACCAGAGGGAGACAGAGATTTCTGTAACAGAGAGCAGAGGATCACAATATTTTTTAAATTTGAAGGAGAAACACCACCATACTGATTTTAACCCTATACCCCAAGGTCTAAAGTGAGGGTTCTCAACTGATGGGTCAGGACCCAAAGGGGGTTGCAGAGCTGTTTTTGGTAGGTCATGAGTAAAATTTCAATATCGATGTAGTAATTATATAATATGGAGCATCAGAGAGGAGGAGCATAGCTGTTTTAAAGTTCTGCTATGAGTGTTATATATGACCGCCATGAGTGTTGTGATGATGAAGATGTAGGCGGTTCGATATTTTTCCTCCATATGAATCATCTCT
Organism: Cheilinus undulatus; assembly: GCF_018320785.1. Classification (NCBI taxonomy): domain Eukaryota; kingdom Metazoa; phylum Chordata; class Actinopteri; order Labriformes; family Labridae; genus Cheilinus; species Cheilinus undulatus. Next base: position 12,174,563 of record NC_054887.1, read on the forward strand.
GACTGTTTCCTCATTAAAATCTAAAAAAGGAGACTCCTTGATAGGAGTGTTTGGAACTTTAATGGGGAGATAAAATAGTCCCTGTTTGGATGACCAATCGGCCACGTCATCCTTGTCTGGTTTGATAGGAAGCAGATTAATATCTCATGTTTTCAATCTCAGTCTGACTAGAAAAAAAACTTCTAACTGACCACGTACAGCCCAGGATCCAGGGGTTAAGCACTACAGATCTAAAACTTGGTAGATAAAATAAAGATGTGCATTATAACCATATGCTTTGGACTGCAATAAGTTTTGGTCTGCCAAGTTTTAGTCCCTGCTGAAGTCAAAAAATCAAGTGAAAAATGACAGTTTTTTTCTGGTTTGGACACTAGGTGGTGCTTCTGTGTTTTTTTATGTAACCAAGCATTCTGACATAAAGAATTTGTTCTTCTTTTTCCATGTCTAAATGAGACAATTAAGGACAGTCAGAAAGTATTCACAACCCTTTTGTTTTTTTAAATTTTATGTTGCAACCAAGACCCTTCCAAGAGCTAGTCACCTGGCCAAACTGAGCAATCAGGGGAGAAGGCCATAGTAAGAGAGGTAACAAAGCACCCATGACCGCTCTGACTGAGCTCCAGAGATCCTGTGTGGAGATGGGACAAAAGTCCAAGAGGACCACCATCACTGCAGCCCTCCACTGATCTTTATGGCAGAGTGATGGAAGCGTCTCCTCAGTGCAAAAACACATGAAAGCCCTCTTGAGTTTGCAAAAAGCACCTGAAGGACCCTCAGACTGTGAAAAACAAGATTCTTTAGTCTGGTGAGACCAAGATTGAACTGTTTGGCCTCAATTCTAAACATTAAGTCTAGTGGAAACCAGGCACCCCTCATCACCTGCCCAGTACCATCCCAACAGTGAAGCATGGGGGTGGCAGCATCATGCTGTGGGGGTGCTCTTCAGCACTACGGACTGGAAGACTGGTCAAGGTTGAGGAAAAGCTGAATGGAGCAAAGTACAGAGATCTCATCAATGAAACCTGTTCCAGCACACAGCCAAGACAACACAGGAGTGGCTTAGGGACAACCCTGTGAGTGTCCTAGAGTGGCCCGGCCAGAGGCCTACATCGAACCCTATCAAACATCTCTGGAGAGACCTGAAAACGGCTGTCCACAGATCTACAGGTCACATGGATACAATCAAATTAAAGGCTGAGTCCTTAAAAGTGATGCAGAATGGATTTAATTCTTGTACTGGCACACTGAATGCTGGTTTAATGCCTCTTTAGTGTTTTATTTTAATATTTATTACAGCCTGTCTTGTAGAGCAGAGGCTAGAAAAATGACAACTTTCACATTAACACATCACAAACTACACTTTCAAACACGATCAACATCAAGTAACAAAGCTGCCACTTTTGTATCTCAGTCCTCAAGTCGAGTCCCGTCTCATTCGTCGCCGCCTCCTCACACCGACTTCCTCCTCTTCCCGAACACGTTGTTGATCAGTTTGGCCATGGACTTGGACCCGCTCGGCCGTCTCCGCCGCTCCTTCGTCTTGCCGCCCAGGCTCACGTTCTGAACCATCTTGGTGAAGATGAGCGCCACCTCCTGGTGGTGTTCGGCGGCCGACAGCTCGTAGAAGTGACAGTGGGACTGAATGGCGAAACGCTGAGCCTCGTCATGGCTGACCTCCCTCAGATGACATAGATCCTGTTTGTTAGCCACCAGGAAGATCGGAGGAGCCACGTCCCTGAAACCAGGATAGTAATGTTGATTTGAATTCAGTATGAATTCAGAGCATGTTAGGCACAGGGTAGGGAGGAAGGTTAGTGTATTATCTTGAATAGAATTAAATGTTTATCTATAATTAAACTTCTTCATTCTTTACTTTATCTCAACAGTCAATAGATATTAGGTGAAAACTGACTCATCATCCCACCTCAGTTGTGTTTTTGCATACCTTTTAGCTGTCCCCAGGTGGATCTGTCTGATCAGGTGAATGATAGTTTTAGCTGTGGTGAAGGACGAATAATCACTGACGTCATAAACCACGATGAAGCCGTCGGCCCAGACGATCTGATCATTTAATGTAGATTTACCCTCACATGGCTGAAACACAGAAAGATTATACTTCAATGACAGGCGTGCAGCATTTCTTTGTCTTTAATGATAAAGTCATTTAATTGAGTTAGAGCAGTGAAAGATACTTTTGTGTCTGATAGCGTGGATTTCTCACATGAACAAAAAGACGCTATAAATCAGGGGTCATCAAGTACGTTTGCACAAGAGCCAGATTTAGTCTTGACAGAGAATCAAATAAACAAACATTAGATAAATGTTTTGGTCTGGTTAAAATGTTTTTGTATTAGTATTTGTATTTTATTTCAAAACGCAGGAAATTTTTAGGCCACAAGGAGAACTGGCTGGCCCCTGAGAATCCCAGAGAATGGTTCCTCCCAAATTGTGATTTAGCACCAATATGAACTCATTTGAACACTATTGAACATATTTTCACTTCTTCATTTGGCCATTTATGTCACTCTTAGCTCATTTTTTATCTTTTTTGCCCTTTTTTAATCAATTTTTGCCACTTTTTCCCAGTTTAACCCCTCGTTAACCCATTTTCACTACTTTGCCAGGCTATGTTTTGTTATACTCTGTCCACTTTTTATCCATTTTTAAAACTTTATGTCCATTTTTGCCTCTTTAACCCAATTGTTGCCATTATGTAACACTTTTAAACCCTTTTTCTGCATGTTTTATCCCCTTTGTGCCTGTCTTTTACCTAATTTGCCACTTTTTGTCTATTTTTGACACTTTTAACCCTATTTCTTGACTTATTTGTGATTAATTATTATGTGAATTTTTCTTCAGGGATTAATAAAGTATGACTTTACTTTACTTTTACTTACTTTTACTTTACTTTTTACTTTTCTTCTTCATATTGGACAGCTGCCAGTGTTTGCCAGTCTTTTTTGTGCCTAAGCCTAACTCTTGGTGCTGGATCTCAAATATATCACCTTCCCCACTGCCTTACCCTGACCCTAACCACTCAGGTTTTAATGCCTAAGCCTAACCTTTGACGTACGGACTTCTGGTTGAGACTTCCGGTATGGATTGGATGCATGTCGGCCATCTTGTCTGCATCAAGGTACTCTTGAAAATTTAACCCATTTTCATAACTTTTTGCCTCTTTTTTTACTTCTTTTACAAATTTTGCCACATTTAATCTCTTTTCACCACTTTTCCTGACAATTTTTGTATCTCTATGCCACTCCGTGGCCTGTCTTAACCCATTTTTTGAAACATATTTTTAAAATATGAACTAATAATGGCTGAAAAGGGAATTTCTGTTAAAACAAATCAAATGTCAAGTCATTCAACAACATCTTCTTTTCCTCTTCTGAATTTAATGATCCTCTGTGGGCCAGACAGGAAGCTTTGGAGGGCCTAATATGACCCTCAGGCCACCAGTTGGTGATCAGTGCTATAAATTGAGATCGTACATACTCAGTGTCCATGCATTGAACATGTTCTGACTGTTTGAAGAGATGGAGGAATAAAGAAGAGTCGTTTCCTGCCATATTACGCTCTGAATGGTTAAACTGACCTGAGAGCAGGGGTCAAAGAGCTCCAGATTCACCTGTCTGCCGTCAACGCTCACTCGCTTCCTGTAGATACACTCTGGAAAAAAAAGAGAGAAACAGATAAAAATATCGATAAATTTAAACAACATTATTAATCACTCAAGGGGTGATTGGCTGGGGACAGCTATACAAAAAAATCTGATTAAAAACACAAAGACATAGAAAGAAACTATGTGTTAGAAATACAAAGCAAGACCTAAAATATAGACTGTCCAGAATCAGTCAAGTGGTGGATTTCGTCAACAAAGCCACGGAGCCCCCCTCCATCAGGGCCACACCACCGCCATCCAAGCAGTTGACCCGCCACTGTTGCTTTGTGGTCCCGGCCTTAGCTTAGGTTTTAGTGCCGTCGTTAATCAGCCGGTTGAGTACAAGCGTTTCATTCCTTAGTTTAACATCTGGACAGGAGTGCTGCAGAAGGTCCACCAGCATCCAGAGAAGGACATGCAACTTTTCTCCTGCCTCAGAAGAATGATACGAGCCCTGCTCTCCTAATAAAGCTTAATCTTGATGCCACAAGACTTTTAACTTGCTGGAACCGTGGAAGGAAAATTGATGCTCCTTTTTGGTTTTTGTTCCCTCTTTTCAGGGTGGTGCCCCATTAACAATTAATCTTGATTAATAGTTTTATTTATTGTATTAATAATTTTAATAATAGCTATTAAAATTTTAATAATAACCAAAATCTAGCATTAGATCCACAATATGATTAAGAACAATAGAGGCTAGTCAAACAAAAGGTTAAAGAGGATCTGTAGGGGAATTAACATTTTGGTCTAATTAACTTATTTTTGATAAAAAATTTTAATTTTCTCATAAAACATGTAATTTTTACTCTTTCATAGTCCCTATCATCTATACCTGTGCCAGCCACAAGGTGGCGGTGAGTAATTCTGGGTCCATATTTCTGGGGCTGTGGGTTATTTATCACAGGATTTGATGCTAATATGCTTTACTGTGATTGGTGAAAAACGAGCAAGGAATAGATCTTTAGTTTTAATTTTTTTTAAGAGTCTGAAATGGAAATATCGGCATGCTGACTCTCACCATCCACCATAGCACATGCGAGTGTTCTTTATCTTTTCTCCTCTCCCACATGGACAATTATGAGTTAAAAATCTGTGCAGAAGCAAAACATGGAGCCCAAAGCATGAGACTAAAAACAGTCTGTATTTGTCCGTGTGACTTTTCTCTCCTTCACACCTCCCACTGTTTCTCTCCCTCTTACTGTGTTGAGCATGCTCAGATGAACCCAGTTTCTCTAGAAACAGTCATGAGAGTCTGCAAAAAGCATCAGAAATCTTTTAGAAATGTGCATCAGAACATGACTTTTAACACCAGATACTCACAGATAAACTAAGAAAAAACAAAAACGAAAGGTTTTTTAGTAAATATTTGGCCCAAATTCTAAGTATAGCTGCAGCATGAAACAGGAACAAGCATGCACATGGCTCCAGTAAGTTTATATTACTGAAGCACATCTTATTGATTGACATCATGTCTGTGATGACTTTGTCTTCTGGTCTCTTGGAGCACGACGCCCCAGGCTGATGGTTAAAGCTACACATACTGTTGTATTTGATTATGGATTGATTCATTCTTACCTGAAGAGGAGGCATATTCCCCAATAAATCTCCTGGTGAGGAATCGGACGATCAAAGCTGCACAGAGAGAGAGAGAGATAAAGGTAAACCAGGTGAGGATGACTCCCCCTCCTCTCTTAAAGTTATATCTCTGATATTTTCTCACCAGTCTTTCCGACGCCCTCGCTGCCCAGCACGCTTATCTTCATCTCATTCATGATCTCTGATGGTCAGGTGTTCTCTCTCTCCCTCGCTGGTTAAATCAGATCATGTTCTGGTTCTTCCCTCTGAAGCTTGCGTTACCTTCTGGTTCCTCCGTTGCTCTGCAGCTGGCCGGAGGGAGGGAGAGGCAGGGAAGAAAGAGGGAGGGACTTTTAGGAGACGCTGTGAGGGAGGACCTGAAGAAGGAGGCGTTTCGTTTTCTCCATCCTTGTAGGGATAAAATCTGTAATTAGCATAATCCCCTCCTGACCTTAATTATTTGATTTCATTTACCTTCTGATGACTGCAGAAAACTGCAGGAACAACAAACTTTAAATGCTTTAAAAATAAGACTGCAAAGATTGAAACAAAACATACATGTGTTCTGAAGTATATTTTCGATTAAACTGGCATTTAAAGGGTTAAATTCCTTAAAAAAAAAAAAAGTATGAAAAGAAAACATTTTGAATGACAAATGGGGGCCTGGACTTATATAAATGCAAGAGGCAAGGATGAAATGTTTTATAAACATTACAGGATGGCATCATCCTCAAAGGCAAGGATCGTATGTATTGGATACAGTTAATGGTAACACCATCTTTAAAGGAAAGGGTGGAATGTATTAAAGACATTAAAGGATGAAATCATCTTCAAAGGAAAGGCTGGAATGTTTTATGGGCATTGAAGGATGACATCATCCTCATGGGTAAGGATGGAATGTCTTGAACACATTCAAGGATAACATCATCTTCTAAGGCAAGGATGGAATGTTTTATAGACATTGGCGTATGGCATAATCCTCAAAGGTAAGGATGGAATATAGTGAATACCTGAAATGCTAACATCATCTTCAAAGGAAAGGATGGAATGTATTAGAGATATTAAAGGATGACATCATTTTCAAAGGAAAGGATAAAATAATTTATGGACATTAAAGGATGGCGTCATCCTCAAAGGCAAGGATGAAATGTATTAAATACATAAAATGATAATATCATCTTTAAAGGAAAGGCTGGAATTTTTTTTGGACATTAAGGGATGACATCATCCTAATAGGCAAGGATTGAATGTATTGAATACATTAAATAATAACATTATCTTCAAAGGTAAGGCTGGAATGTTTTTGGACATTAAAGGATGACATCATCCTCATAGGCATGGATTGAATGTATTGAACACATTCAAGGATAGCATAATCTTCTAAGGCAAGGATGGAATATTTTATAGACATAAGGGGATGTCATTATCCGCAAAGGCAAGGATGTAATGTATAATACATTAAATAATAACATCCTCTTCAAAGGCAAGGATTAAATATTTTAAAGTCATTGAAAAATAACATAATCGTCAAAGGAAAGGATGAAAGTTTTTAAAGTTATTAAAGAATAACATAATCTTTAAAGGCAAGGATGGAAAATTTTATGGGTATGAAATGAAAAAAACATCATCTTCAAAGGCATGGATGGAAAAGTTTTATGACATTTAAGGACAACTATCTTCAAAGGCAAAGAATTGAACATTTAAAGACACTAAAGGATATCATCATTTTCAAAGGAAAGGATAGGATGGTAAACTTTAAATAATGACATGCATCATAAACATTAAAGAATTACATACTCTTCAGAGGCAAGGATGGAATGTTTTATGGACATAAAATGATAACATCAAATTCAAAGGTAAGAATGAAATGATTGATTGACATTTAAGGATGATATCATCTTCAAAGTCAAGGATGGAATGTTTTGAAGACATTAAAATATGACGTAATTTTCTAAGGCAAGAGTGGAATGTATCAAAGGTATTAAAGGATGATGCCATCCTCAAAAGCTAGCATAATATCTTAAAGTAAATAAAGATTTACATAATCTTTAAAGGAAAGGAAGGAATGTTTTATAGATATTAAAGGATAACGTCTTCCAGATTTTTCTATGAACTTTTAAAATCTTTTCAATATAATAATTAAAAAAAAAATCAAAAATAAAGTATTGAAAATGTTTTGTGTTGTCTGTGTTCATATTTTTGATGTAAGAGGCGGAGGTTTACGGTAATGTTTATGCTGTGGGGTAAAAAGTTGCAGTGCAGGTTTTGAACCCAGAGCTCTGATGATCTATTAGTAGAAAGTTTGTCAAGGTGTCTGCAGGTAAACATTTGTTTTATCCATGTTTCTTTTTCCTACTGCACTGTCTCTTGTCTGTTTAAATCGTATGTTACATAACCTGTGATAGTGATAATCTCCATGTTTTCTTTGTCTGTAAACACTGAACAGAGCAGCTGATCTGCAGGATGCTCCTCGAACAGTATTGCTGTGATTCTGAGCAGTTAACTCTCACTGAGTTTACCGGATGAGTTTAAGCTCACAACCAAAGGTGTGGAACATTCTGACCGTTTGTTTTGGCACAAATAAAATGTCATGGGTCATTTAATTTACAGCCAATTATTATTTTTAATTTAAAATGAGGAAATCAAAATGAATAAACAAGCTGTTTCCCAATCCCCGTTAAAAAAAAAAAAAAAAAAAAAAAAAACAGAATAAAAATGTGTTTGGCTTTTCAGGCAGTAGAGCCCCACTCCCTCTCCTTACAATTCCTGTCTCTCTTCAGCCATCCTATCAAAAGAAAAAAGCCCAAAGAGCAATCTTTAAAAAACTAGATCAGGAATGATTTGACGTAATTTGCCAGTATGATGTTTTTCCAGCTGTAGATTTTTTTTTTTATATTAAATTCAAATTTATTTACAAAGTTTGGCAGTTACATTCATGAAATAGCCACATTGTAAACATCACAGACTATGCAACATTTCATAAATAAAACAAAGAAAAAGGTCATAGGTCTAATCTGGGATTAAGTTATGTGTAGAAGCAGTTACACAAACATAAAGCTAACATAGCTATGTTAGCTATGTGTATAAGGTTACTACATAAGCCAGTGCAGCTTAGTTAGCTTTAGCAATGTGAGCTTTAGCAAATATAGCAAAAGCTAATGTAACTACACAGATAACAAAGCTACTTAGCTTACATAGCTGCTTTGTGAGCTTAGCTTTAGCTACATTAGGCACGTTATCTGTAGCTAAATTAGCTTTAGCTATTGTTTGCTTAAGCTCATGTTGCTAAAGCTTTTTTAGCTACGTAGATCACAAAGCTGCTTTGTGAGCTTGGCTTTAACTATGTTAGCTATGTTAGCTACATAGCTATGTTAGTTATGTAGCTATGTTAGCTACGTAGCTTTGTTATCTATAAGCTTATGTAGCTTATAGGAGCTATGCTTGCTACCTAGGAATGTTTTTTTTCTTTTAGGCAGGCTAACTCTGCTTGATTAAACATTTTGTAATTTGGTTTTGCAGGTCAGGTTTTGAACCGTTACCTTAACCCTTTACCCTAACCTCAACTGAAAATTGTATTCAATTCTATTTTGGTAGTTCAGGATGTATTTCTGAGATATTTGAACAGTCTGTGAGAGTGGCTGACAGAGATGCATAGTCTGCAGCCAGACTGGTTTGCTCCAGTTTGGTTTACCATTTTTCCATCTGTCATTTTTTGTTCTGTTTCTTATGTTCCACAATTGTTTTTCTTTTCCTAAAAGACAAGAATAAAACACAGAAAAAAAAATTTTTTTTGGCTTATCGTTGTCATGTTTGCATCAAAACAAAGGGAAAAACAAATCTTATGAAGACATGATCCTGCAGACAGAGGATCACATCAGAGCAGTTTGTCCGCTGTGAGCCGAGCTAAGAAAAGACTGAGAGATTATGAGTCCGACAGTGAGGGAGGAGGTCATTTTATCTCTGCTGTTTATTCTGACTGTGTCACATCTTATCAGAAAATGTAAATCTGCAGTTTCCTCTTATAAACACGTTTATGAATGTCACAGTGTCGTCTGTTCACTGTCAGAGCCTGCTGCTCACAGACGCCATGCAGGGAACTAAACCACCAACAAAAACACCTCAGAACATTAATTTTTATTAAGATTGCGGCAGTGTTGATGATTCACACCTAAAACAGCAACCTTTTAATGAGTTGTCTGTTAATTCACATGATAAAAGCTCTGTTTGGCCCTGGATATGAAACATTTTGAAAGCAGAATTGACTTGAAGTTGTGTAACCTGGAAATAAAACGATTCTAAAAAAAACAAAAAAAAAAAAAAAGGAAAAAAGGGCTTTATGCACATGTGCAATACTGTCAAATTCTGGACCCATGAATATTAGCAAAAATATAGTCCATCCTATATGTGGATAAAGATAACCAAATCTTATTTTAAAGCTTCACACTCCCTGTGGCTTATTACAGAAACCAAACTGTTTTATTGTTGCCCATTTCATTTATTAAAACGATCAGAGCTGTTATGAGCTCAGTTTAACCATGCCCAGAGTGGAAAAAGCTACTTTTTAATTCAGCAGCAAAAGCCGATTGGACCAGGATCAGGGGCAACATGTCAGTCTATGGGCTAGTGCTAATAAAAACTAAAACTCACTTTAATAAAGTGGGCCAAAATAAAAACAAATGACCTGGGAATCCTCAAGTAACTCATATAGAAAATTCTCATTTTGTTTTTGAATAACTTCTATCACCTAAGTGTCAGATGATTGCCAACATTTTAGGGAGGTTAGAGTTAGGGAAAAATACCACATAATTACCAGAGAATTGCTACAATATCACGAGGTCAAACATTCGACTTTATTGATCTTAACAGAACACAGAAAAACATGAACTTACCAAAAAACATACTACAGCTGGTCTATTTAGGAGTTTTTTGCTCCAACAGTTCAGTTATGTAACTAATTTTCTCACAATCAGATAAATCTGTGTTTTTTATTAAATAATAAATTAGAATTTCATTGTTTAGTTTAATTTTAGATGCCGTGATAGCAGCTCCTTCCGCGCTGTGGAGGTCCGATGGAGGCCAATGTGGATCAATGTAATGGATGACAGTCTGGATGTCATCTCCTTTGCTATTTAAGGAAACTTCAGATCAGCCTGCAGGTTTCTGAAAATAACAGTCAGATATGAGGAGAGTAGGTAATGAAAATGAGGCCTGGTTATATAACAGAAACCAAAATAACTCCAAATATCAGCGTTTATTTGTCTGTGGAGAAAACACTGGCAGGGGAATGAAGACGGATGATCTAGAGGAGAAATAGAGCTGCAGGCAACGTCAGAGCTGAGAATTAAATGTTATTAAAGGGTCAGTTCACTCAAATTCATTCAAACTGATTTACTCACTTTCCTGAATGGCATTATCCATGGACAGACTTCGTTTGTTGGAATCATGGTCCTGATTTATGACTCTTACCCTGAATGCTGCAATAGTTGAGAAGAGAAGGATTTAATGGAGATGCTTATAGATTCGAATAGCCTTGAAACATCCAAAATCAACATTTGCCTCCCAAATATTAGGTTACAGGAATTGGTTTGTTTGGTTTGTTTGTCTTTTAATTTGACAGTTTGTAACCAAGAGAAATAATTTTTTTGAACACACAGAACCTGTAGTTAAGGGACTTATTCAGCAACAAGGGATGCTTCAGGCCAGCATGTTCTTCCTTAGACTTAAAGTCCATCATTTTCAAGTAAAGTACAGAGAAACCTTTTAGTCTGTGGTGCTTTCGGACATAGGTGTGGGTTTAGATGTTCTTTGTCTCTGTCATCAGGTCTGTGATTGGCTGATAACCCTTTCAGAATGTTAACCCCCCTCTCGCCCAATGACAGCTGGGATTGGCTCCAGACCTTTGAAACCAAGAATTGTAAAGACAGTAGGGCATGAATGGATGGATGGATGGATGGATGGACTGATGGATGGATGGATGGATGGATGGATGGATGGATGGATCAACTGATTTGAGCTTTAAATCTTCTAAAGTATTCATCAGAATTTCTTGTCTTGTTCCATCTTATTCCTGGTTAATGTGTTTTCTTTCTGAATGTGTTGAAAGTTTTTATTAGTCTTTAATCTATCTAGTGAATGATTTTAGTCAACACTGGCTGCTTTCTTTGTTTTATCTATGCAGTTTCCTGTTCAGAATCAACTTTTACAAGAAGTCATGATGATGTTGTTTAGTTTAATTTTTTTCTTTTAAAGGTTCCTGATCAGATATAAAAAAATCTGACCTTCATAGGTCACAGAGGAGGGAATTAGGCGAACTGTTGAATAACATTACTGAGGATCTACCTGCTGCAGTGAAGGCGTCTTCTGCCCCCTGGTGGTGAAAACGTGAAACCACAGCTGTGTCAAACTGAAAGTGTTTCTGTAATCCGTCCTCATCCTCCTCTGCTTCCTGCTCTGATCTACACATTAGGGGAGAGTGGGGGGAGTTGTGCCGGTTTTTACTCAAAGTGACTTTAAAGTGAGGCCATGACAGTAATGCCTCCAACTTAAGTATGTACATATATTTCAGGATGTGGTGTATCAATAACTTTGGATCTGAAATAAACTGTTTAAGAAATATAGCTTTAAGAAAAAAAAGTGGTCTCGTGGCACAACTTGCTCCTGGTGCGGGGTAAGTTGTGCCTTTGGGAAGAATACGTTGGGGTAAGTTGTGCCAGTCATTATTGAAGATTATTGAAGTAAAACAGAACATTTTAATCTCATAAAGTGTAATGGTATATAAAAGCAAGACAAATTCAATACAAAATTACTTTTTTAAGTTTTATTTAGATATCATCACCCTATTAAACTATTGGCATAAGTCATATTTTCTAGTTTTTGGGAAAACACAAAAAACCTAAATACACATTATATGATATTTATGAATCATTTCAGGCCAAAAGGCTTTGGCAATAGATGCCTGTTGACATATATAGAACGCTGTCTGTCAACTATGTAACATATACGAATAAAGTGATTTAGGCTGATTTCTGAACATCTCATTGTGACTTCGGCCACTTAAAAACTGAATAAAACTGCTCTTTAATAACATGGTGCAAACTCAAAACTGAAATCAGTGTTAGCTGAATTAAACAAATGGCAGGTAAATCAAACACTTATGAGGCATACCCATCTCCTCACTTCTCCAACAGTTCTTAGCCCTTCTTTGTTGGGTTCTAGGTGTGGATTTGTTTGGGTGGGTGTGTCGGTGTGTGTCTGGGTGTGGGGGACTGGGTGAGAAGGTGTGTGGCTTAGGGTCTAGGTCTGTTGGTCTTGGATATTTGTCTCTGGGTGTGTGCGTCTGCATGTGTGGGTCTGGATTTGTGGGTATTTGGGTCTGGTTGTGTGGGTTTCAGGGTTTGGTTGTGTCTGTGGGTCTGGGTTTGTGGGTGTGCCACTGGCACAACTTATCCCAGGCCCTTTGGCACAAATCACCCCAGCCCCACCATTTTGAAAAACTAGCATGATCCAGCAGTTTAGAGCTAATATCACGCTAACTGTATAGACTCATTGTGTAGCCTACTGAAGCACTAAAACATGAGTGAAATGTTTTCAAACTTGTCTGTAATTGTTCAGACACAGCAATCAAAAAATCTTGATCATAGAAATTTTACTTTGAAAGGCAAAAAACAGTTTTTTGAGCTAAAATGTGCTAATCTCTCATGTCATGTGTATCACTTTTATGCAGAATGAGTAAAATGGATGGCTCTTTAAAAATATGTGGTCACATGACCAATTTCTTCTATGGTTTTCTAGAAACGAGGGGTGACACTACTTCCCCGTTGGCACAAATCACCCCACTCTCCCCTGACTGATAACCATGTTTCCTTTAGACTGCCTCAGAGGGGATTTTTGCTTCTCTAATGCTGACACAGTTAGACAACGATTCACACTCTAAACCTTCAGCCCACGTAGCTTCACATGTTTGTGTTATCAGGATGAAGATCAGTGAGAAACTCAACATCCACCTTCAAAGTGTATATTTAGACTGTTGCATTCGAAGACTGTGGGGGGAAAAATCCTCTAGTCGTGAATCACTGATCAGAGAGGCTTTATAGTCTAAACTGGGATCATGCTCCTAATGCGGTCATCAGTTTATATATTATATTCTTAAACCTTGTATTTATCAGTTTCAGACCTTCGTAAATTAGGTTTACACGTTGTAAACGTGTTGTCGATCTCTGATTTGGACGTTATCTATTTATTATTTAACAGACTCGACGTCCTCGATGCTGTGATTTCCTAGGCTCCCTGAACGCATTGTTACGTCAGTTACTGTAAAGTAGACAGGTGATTTACATATCGATCAGGAAGTTAGTCTCTTCAGTCTAATGTTTTCTCTGATGGAGTCTGACCATCAAACTTGTCCATAATGGCTCCTCTTCGTCTTCTATCGTCTGTTTATGTGTGTCTGTGCGCGTGCCTGACGGTGTCCGTCTCTCTGAGGGTCTCCGAACGGACTCCTGTCACCTGCTCCCGACAGGTAAGCTAACACTCATCTGGGCTGATAGGATCTAAAACAACGAGCTCTCTGTCCGAGGAAGAACGAGGACATTTCTGACATATTTTAAACTTTCACTTTGGATTGATTCAAACTTTGATTTAATGTTTGAGAAAACCTGTCTTTTCTCTTTATCATCTCTATCATCTTTGTGACTATTTATGGATAAAACCGATCATTAATACGACCCAGACATTTTTATCTAGCCAACAGGAAACGTCATAGTCTACATGGAAAGGGTAGGGTGGAAATTACTGAAAACGAAACGATCATTACTATAATTCAGATTTTTTTTTCGTGATGTGTTAATGTTTAAAAAAATACAAGCGAATCAGCTGTCATCCATAAACCAATGTATTCTGAAAGCCTTTAGAAACAGAATATATCACTTATCCCAAACCTAGAGTGGAAAACACTTTATTATAAGGTAGAACTTTTACTATGAAATACAGTGAATGTGTAAAATATCTGAGGTTTAAATTTGAGATGATGTATTCAGAAATAAAGGCACATTTAAAAGCACAATGTACTATATGCTGAAACAAAATACTTGAAAAATGCACCAAAAAGCATCAAAATCACAAACATTAATGTCAAAATATGCCCCTTAAATGCATAGCTTACTTAAAAATCATGTTGTTAAAGGGATATTTCAACATTTTGGAGAATTCACCCATTGCCATAATTCCTACAGTCTTAGTAATAGGTTTGTTTCCTTTAGTTGCATTTAACTTTAAAACATTTCCATCTCGTAATGTTCCATGATTATTTCAAAGCGTGGTGAATGTGCAGGTCACATCTTGCCCACGAGAGTGTTTTGGAGTTGTTGGATTGTGTATTTGATGAGTTTGATGAGGGAAGGCAAAAATTCCGTCTGCTAACATCATGTTAGCGGTACAGCTGGTTTAACAGTCCCCCCAGATCTAGAAACAGCTTGCACCGACAACTAAAGGAAACAAAACTATTACTAAGACTATAGGAATTACGGAATTTGCCAAAATGTTGAATTATTCCTTTAACTAGCATACTAAACTCTATAAACCATGAACTTCAAAAGTACACTAAACAGAAAAAAGATTGAAAAGCATAAATTTAAAAACATGAACTTGAACAATGTACTTCAAACCATGTAGGCTAATTGGAACGTTTACTTAAAAGCGCAAACTTGAAGGCATGTATTTTAAAACATGGACTTCAAAGCATACTTTAACAAGTACTTAAAAAACATGGATTTCAAAGTATATACTTTAACAAGTGCTTAAAACATGGACTTCAAAGTATATACTTTAACAAGTACTTAAAACATGGACTTCAAAGTATACACTTTAACAAGTACTTAAAACCTGGACTTTAAAGCATGTACTTTAACAAGTACTTAAACCTGGACTTCAAAGTATATACTTTAACAAGTACTGAAAACCTGGACTTCAACGTATATACTTTAACAAGTACTGAAAACCTGGACTTCAAAGTATATACTTTAACAAGTACTTAAAACCTGGACTTTAAAGCATGTACCTTAACAAGCTCTTAAAACCTGGACTGCAAAGTATATACTTTAACAAGTACTTAAAACCTGGACTTCAACGTATATACTTTAACAAGTACTGAAAACCTGGACTTCAAAGTATATACTTTAACAAGTACTTAAAACCTGGACTTTAAAGTATATACTTTAACAAGTACTTAATACCTGGGATTCAAAGTATATACTTTAACAAGTACTTAATACCTGGGATTCAAAGTATATACTTTAACAAGTACTTAAAACCTGGACTTTAAAGCATGTACTTTAACAAGTACTTAAAACCTGGACTTCAAAGTATATACTTTAACAAGTACTTAAAACCTGGAATTCAAAGTATATACTATAACAAGTACTTAAAACATGGACTTCAGTCAATCTATCTACTTTAAAACATGTACTTTAACAAGTACTTAAAAACATGTATATGAAAGCATGTACTTCAAATTATGCCTGAAGAATACTTTAAAACAAACCAAAAAAACAGATGAATCACACACAGTAAAAATCATGTAGTAATAAACAACCCTAATAAACATGCTTGAAACATGTAAAATATGTTAAACAATACTTTATTTTAATCTCCAAGAAAATTATTGAAATCAAATCCTTAAAACATGTTCTCCAAAACAAACTTCAAACCATAAATCCTGTAAAAAAAAAAAAAAAAAAAAGTATAAACATGTATTACTTAAAAAGATGTACTCAAATGAAAAAAGAGTTCATGGAAAACTTTACTCATTTTTTACTTTTATTGTTTTTTTTACTGTGGAAGTAAATAAAATCATAACAATAGGAAAAAACAGGATAATTAATAAGCTATTAAATAGATTCAGACTAAAATGTTAAAGACTCATTTAAATATTCTTAAAAATAAACAGTGACAGTTTCAACATTATTGTTGAATGAGTTAACCCTTTACTGGTGGTTAAAAATTCAGTTTAAATCAAGTCAGAATTTAAAAAATGAAAAACAGCAGGAAATAAAGACCTCTGTTTTTAGTTGAGTGAGCTCTTTAAAGGTCATTGTGATGATTTTATTTTGGGGGTGTTTCACTGAGTGATTTCTTCAATAATGGAGCTGTCACTGATTTTAAACTTTGTCTGTCCACTCTGATTTCTTCCAGCTCCTCCACCTCTCTATTAACTTTTTTGTGTCCTATATATTTTATTCTATACTTCTATACTGCTTTTAGATATTTTATCTTCTGCTGTTTAAGGTACTGCCAACAGTACCTTAAACAGCATATTACTGGTGATAGTTTTCATACTCATCATTGTGACCTGTATGGGTCTGTTGGCTGGCCCTTGTTAAGTCAGTGCAGAAAGCTGCACAGTATTCTGTTTATTTACAGAGCACTCATTGGTAAAATCTCTCACTTCTCCTGACTTCTCTCCAATCTATAAACATCTCAGCCTGTACAACCAGACCTCAGAGCTGGATCACTTTAAAAAAGCAAAGGTCTAGAACTGAATGGGGTAGGACTGCTTTAAGTGTTGCGTTAAGTGGTGGGTTTGCCCTGCTAAAATAAAGAACAAATAAAATAAAAAATAGAAAGTATCACTTTTAGCCTCTTACTGTTTTTTCTTCTTAGTTGTTTTTGCACCAGACCAAAATTTAGGACCACTGATTCTGCATTTCCTGATTAATAATTTCCCTTTGATAATTTTCTGTTTTTCTGTGTTTTGTGTTTCAGGGTTTGGTTTGTAGAGTCGAAGTCAGTGAGTAAACTTTTATATTAACTTTTGATTGTTGTCATGTTGATGTGCATGTAATAACTGAGATTACAGGTTCCATTTCTGATCATTTTACAAAATGAACTGGTAAACTATCTACCTAGCTACCTACTTACCTTGCTACCTAGCTACTCATCCACCTAGCTACCTAGCTACTTGGTTACCCTCACCTACCAACCTACACACCTACCTTGCCACCTACCTACCTAGCTATTTGGCTACCTACCTACATACTTACCTCGATACCTAGCTACTTAGCTACATAATTACCTACCTACCTATCTACCTATCTACCAACCCACCAACCTAGCTTCCTAGCTACCTACCTATGTAGCCACCTACCCACCCACCCACCTACCTCCCTAAATTGCTAGCTAGCTACCTACCTACCATCCATATAAGATAGATAGACCAATAGATGGACAGACAAATAGATAGATAGATAGATAGATAGATAGATAGATAGATAGATAGATAGATAGATAGATAGATAGATAGATAGATAGATAGATAGATTGATTGATTGATTGATTGATTGATTTAATGAATTATTTTAAATGGATATCATTCGGGTTTAAAGAGCGCTGTTTAAGGATCATGTCCCTGTTCTGTCTCTGTAATTGTTCTAGGTAACTGTATGGACAGCGGCTGGCTGGTCAGTCATAACTACACTCCGTCCGCTCCAGAGCAGCTGCAGGTTTCTTGGGAGCCGAGGATGGACGAGGCGGGTCAGCTGCAGCCGATGCTGCTCGCTGAGTGGAAGCTAAAGGATGATGGTAATTGAATGGTCTATCAGTAAATCATCCCAATGTAAATAAATTAGAAAGGTAATGATAATAATAATAATAATAATAATAATAATAATTATAATAATAATAATGACCTGAGTTATGTCTTTACAGGTAGTATTACATTCCTGAAGGCCACCGAGTTACACGTCCTGGTGGAACCGACCAATGAGAACCTCTGCGTTCGATACATCCTGAGTAAAACTCTGCCTGGGAGGACATCTGCACGGGAGCAGGTGAGAGGAATTAAAGCTCTATATTCAGACACCACAGCTTTGCTTGTTTACTCACTGACCACTTCATTAGGTACACTCTTCTCAGAATTATCCCAAGCAGCCAATCACATGGCAGCATCAGTGTATGTAGACATGATGAAAACGTTGTACTGAAGGTCAAAGCAACCATCAGAACAGGGAAGTATGGTGGTTTAAGTAGAGTAGCAGAGACTCACTCCTATAATTCCTTGCTATGTCTGATGTCATATTTTGTTATTGTTTTGATTGAGAGCCCTCTGCTGGCAGAATGACATACTGCATCTTTAAAAAAAAAAAAAAAAAAAAAAAAGGCAAACAGGGATTTTTTTGAAGCTCAGTGGTTTGTAGTTTGGGTAAGTTTTACCCAAATATTACCAAAAAATAATGAACAATGTACTCATCTTACCACATATTGATCGTAAATCAAACCAATATTGTAACCTTATGCTTCTCTGACATTTACCTAATCTATGCCTACAGTGTACATGCCTATGCAAATGTTACAGCTTGAAATCCCTTAAACTGTAGTTATTGTGTTTCAGTGGTCGTTTGTTGCTGACATGTTGGTGCTGGACCCCGGGCAGACGTACAGAGTTTCCATCTTTAACATCCCCAAACCAGAGCTAGAATACAGCCACTACGATGTCAGCAAAGTCATCACCGTCCCTGGTGAGTTTAACTAACCATGCCCTTTTGCAACCCTAATTCCAAAAAAGTTTGGGCATTGTGTAAAATGCTAATAAAAACAGAATGCAATGATATTCAAATTTCATAAACCCTTTTTTTATTCACCGTAGAAAATACACAACATGTCAGATGTTGAAACTGAGGTTATACTATGAAAATTATCAGCCCTTTTTGAATTTGGTGGCAGCAACACAACTCAAAAAAGTAGGGACCAGGCAACAAAGAGCTTGAAAAGTAAGTGGTACTAATGAAAAACAGCCAGTGGAGCATTCTGCAACTGTTTGCATTAATTGGCAACAGGTCAGTGACATGACTGGGTATAAAAGAAGCTTTTTAGAGAAGCAGAGTCACTCAGAAGTAAAGATGGGCAGAGGTTCACCAATCTGAGTAAAACTGCTACTAAAATCTGCGCAACAAAAAAGGTTATCAGTAGCAAATTGTGAAGACTTCAAATATCCCATCATCAATAGTTCATAACATCATCAAAAGTTTGAGAGAATCTGGGGAAGTCTCTGTACAGGAGGGCTGAAGGTCAGTATTGGATGCTTGAACTCTTTGGGCCCTTAGGTGGCCCTGCATTAAAAACAGGTGTGAATCAGAGAAAGCCTAAAAGGAAAAATCCAGCAAAGAAGACCCAGGAGTGTTGATCAGGTAGTATCCTACAAACTCCAGCAACTGGTCACCTCATGTCCTATCAGTCATCAGAAAGTTGTTAAAAGAAGAGGGGATGCTAGACAATGGTAAATATGGCTCTGTCCCTACATTTGTCAGATGTTTTACTGTGATCAGATTCAAAATGAGCTAATATTCATGAAATGGTAAAATGTTTCAACATGTTGTTTATAGTGAATAAAATATAGGTTTATGAGATTTCACTGTTATTGCATTCTGCATTTATTGCATTATGCACAGTGCTCTAACTTTTTTTAAATGTGGGTTTCATGTCAGATGTTTTTTGGAGTTAATATTTGATTTTAAATCTGGTTTAACAAGGCTGTGAAGACTCCAGCATGAAGATGACCCACTTCTGCATTGAAAAAGGTGAGTGATTTTTAAAAGTCTTCGTGATGGAGTTAATAAAGTCAATCATTACTAACATGTTTTCATGTCTGGGTGGCAGGAAGTATGTGGGAGCCAAATATCAGCATTTCTGCAGACAAACAAGGATCAGCTCTGACTGTCAGCTTCAGTCCTGACGTGCTCTGTGAAGAGTACATCGTGATTGCTCGCTGCTCAACAGCCAAAAATGTTACCAGAGCATCCAGGGTAAAAACACAGTGTTCTGCACAGTTAAACATGGTTTAATTCCACATCCTTTTGCACGGTCAAATACTGCTGTGAAAGGATGTATTTTTCCATTTCAGTGGTCTGACCCAAAATGGGACTGCAGCCCTTCATTAAAAGTTCCTGTGTTTGTACCTTAGCCTAGTTTTTAGCCCAGATAGGTTTAAGTGTAGCCCAGGAGGCTTTGCTTTGTCTCATACCCTTATGCTGTGGTTTAACAAGCCTCTCAGTATACTTCATCCAGGAATACTATTATCATGCATTTAACTGTTTATTTCTAAATGAATATCCTGTTCTGCTAGGTTATGAAGACTTTGCTCAAGTGCTAAAAAACCTAATGTAGATAGATTAATAAAGATGCATGTCAAGTCGCTCCAAACTTTAGAACCTCACTATTTCCTTTGTGACCTTTTTGCTTTCCAGATGAACCAGACGTCCCTGGATGTAACATTCAACCTCGAAAGGTGGCCAAGGTCGTGCTGCCAGTTTGATGTTGAGGTAAATTTGATCCCTCATGATGTAAACTTTACCTCTGCATTATCACATTAAACCTCAGAGTTATCATGACTTTTCTTCACTGCAGATTAAACCACTGTTTCCATCATGTGGTCAGGACTGTGCTCGTTCAAAGAGAACACAGGATATTTGTCCTGCTGATCCAAAACGTAAGTAATCCCAGTGATTACACCGTTACTACTGTTGTTCTGTTATAGCTGAGGAGGGAAGCGGCTGGAGGCTTCAGTCACAAGATTTTAACTTAAGAAGAAAAAAACGAGGTCAGACCAAAATGAATTAGCTCTGTTTTTTCCTAAAATGTGAAAAACAAATTATGCAATTGTGATACAGTCCCCTCCAAAAGTATTGGAAAAGTTGGCCCAATTTCTTTATTTTTGCTGTAGACTAAAAACATTTGGATTTGATATCAAAAGATGAATATGAGACAATAGATCAACATTTCAGCTTTTCTTTCCAGGTATTTACGCCTGGGTCTGATGCACAACTTAAAAGATGGCTTTATTTGTAATGGAACACAGCATTTTTTTGAGCAAAAGTATTAGAACAGATATACTTTAGGCAGATTAAAGTGAATAAGACTTAATATTTAGTTGCAAATCATTTTGCAGTAATTGCATCAAGCCTGTGACCCACTGACATCACCAAACTTTTGCATTCTTTTGTTTTTTGACGCTTTTCCAGGCTTTCACCACAGCCTCTTTCAGTTGTTGTGCTCTTTTTTTTTGGGGGGGGGGGGGGGTCCCCCTTCAGTCTCCTGTTTAGCATGCTCTATAGTGTTTAAGTCTGGAGACGGACTTGGCCAGTCTAAAACTTTCCACTTCTTGCCCCTGATGAACTCCTTTGTTGTTTTGGCAGTGTTTCTGGTCATTGTCTTGCTGCATGATGAAGGATCTCCTAATCAGTTTGGTTGCATCTTTCTATAAATTGGCAGACAAAATGTTTCTGTAGACTTCTGAGTTCATGTTGCTGCTGCCATCATGTGTTACATCATCAATGACAATTAATGAGCCGGTCCCAGAAGAAGCCATGCAAGTCCGAGCCATGACATTACCTCCACTGTTTCACAGATGAGCTTGTGTGTTTGGGATCATCTGCAGATCCTTTCTTTCTACAAACTTTATTCTTTCCATCACTTTGGTAAAGGTTTGTCTTTGTCTCATCAGTCCATTAAACTTTGTCCCAGAATGTTTGAGGGTGATCTCTGTACTTTTTGGCAAATGCCAGCCTGGCCTTCCTGTTCTTCTTGCCAATGACTTATTTGCATCTTCTGGTGTAGCCTCTGTACTTTTTTGTTCATGAAGTCTTCTGTGAACAGTAGATGGTGATACCTTCACTCACCAGCACCAGGTTGTTGCTGATGTCACTAACAGTTGTTTTAGGGTCTTTCTTTACAGCTCACACAAGGTTTCTGTCATCAACTGCGGCTGTTTTCCTTGGTCTAACCATTCACATCTGTTACTTAATACACCAGTGGTTTCTTTTTTTTTTTTTTTAGGACATTCCTAATGGTTGTTCTGGCTATGGCCAATGTTTGTGCAGTGGCTCTGATTGATTTTACTTCTCTCAGCTTCACAGTTGCTTGTTTTTCACCCATAGACAGCTCTCTGGTTTTTATATTGTTTACACCTCTAACTATAAATGCAGTCTGCACAGACAAAACCCAAATCTGAAACTGAGCGTACACATTTAGCACTGTCTATTGTTTGAATAGTCAGTGTCTTTGGACACATCTGGGCAACAAAACACACCCTTCAGCCATGTGTCCCAATGCTTTTGCTCACATGAGAAATGGGTGGGTTCAAACAAATAATATCTTCAAAGTGGTGTATCAGATTCAGACTTAAACACCTGGAAATAAAAGCTCAAATGTTGATCTATTGTCTCATATTCATCGTTTGATGTCAAACCCAAATGTTCATAGTCTACAGCAAAAATAAAGAAATTGGGCCCACCGTTCCAATACTTTTGGTGGGGACTGTATATGGTAATAAATCAGTTATCAGTCCATCCTTTCCTTTGGAAATGATGTTTAATGTGTAAAGAACATTATATCCTTGCATTTTGAGATAATGCCCTTCAATGTCTGTAAAACATTACGTCCTTGCCTTTGAAGATTATGTCATTCTTTAATGTCTGTAAACAGTTTATCCATGCCTTTAGAAATCCTTTCATGTCTTTAAAACAATCTATCCTTGCCTTTGAAGATGATGCCATCCTTAAACATCTGTTTAACACTCCATCCTTGTCTTTGAAGATGATGTCATCCTTTAATGTCTATGGAACATTCCAACCATTCCTTAGATCCTTTTCCATGGAAAAACCTGGTCATGCCCAGAAACATTCAATTCTTGCATTTGAAGATAATGTTGTCCTTTAATGTCCTTAAAACACTTCATCTTTTCCTTTGGAAATAATGTCATCCGATAATATCTATAAAACATTTCATCCTTACCTTTGAAAATAATGTAATCCTTGATGTCTGTTAAACATTCCATCCTTGCCTTTGAAGATGATGTAATTCTTTAATGTTTAAAAAACATTACATCCTGGCCTTCAAAGATAATGCAGCCATTCAGAAATGACTTTGTCTCAAAGGGAAAGGATAGAATGTTTTCTAGATGTAAAAGGATGGCAAAACATTCTATCCTTGCCTTTGAAGATGAGGCTTTCCGTTAAAACATTCCATCCTTTCCTTTTAATTTCTACAAAACATTCCATCTGTGCATTTGAAGATGATGTCTTCCTAAAATGTCTATATTACATTCCATCCTTGCCTTTAAAGATGATATCATCATTGAATGTCTATAAAACATTCTATTTTTGCCTTTTGCATACAGGCCAGTCCCGGCCCCAGTTGTCATGTCAATCTAACCATTATCTCACAAATGTATTGTCTTAATAGTATGTCAGCATTTCCATATAAAGCATTTTCATGGCAAAACAAGGGAGGAAAAACTGTTGAAGTGACTCAGCTAGCATGTTAGCTCAGTGCTAGACTCCTCTAGACTCTTGCCTCCCTTCATCTGTCTAGATATGTAGTAGATGTCTGCAGAACTAAGTCATTAGTGACATGGATCACCTCCACACCAGATAAATCAGTTAACCTGTGGTAAAAATCACTCATTTGTGAAGTGCAGTGATCATAATCAATGAATGTAGAAATTTTCTGATGATAACTTCAGCATGTAGATCCACCTAGAGCTTTAGTGAACTAACTTTCCTGTGGTTACATTGATTCTAATCACTGTTCTTCACTTCCCGCGGCCATCTGACTTTATTGTGTCCCAAGGATCAAATGACTGCAAACAGGAATATTTCATTGGGACCATCAATGTCTTAGCTTGATTGCAGAAATAACAGAAACACTGCTTTCATATTTCTGTATTCTGATGTCCACAGCAACGCCACCAGATTCCTCTGCTGTCCCCCCTTACACGTTCGTCTCATTGGGAGTGGTGGTGATGTGTTTGGTGGCCGTCGCTGTTGCATTTGTCCTTTGCAAGAAGACAGGTTAGTCAAACATACACCTCTTCCTCTATTTTGATCAAATTTCCAAATACAAACATTTCCTTATGGACCTGCAGGCAGAAGTGATGACCCTTCAGAACCACCTGGAGTTAAGAAGATAAAGCTGCATAAACAGGCTCCCAAAGTGCTGGTTATCTACTCCCAGGACCACCGCCTCTACAGAGACATCGTGCTCAAGCTCTGCGCTTTCCTCCAGGCAAAGTGTGGCACCAAGGTGCTGGTAGACCTGCTGGACACTACCTCAGTTGGCATGGTGGGTCGTGTTCGCTGGCTCGAGTGGCAACGGCAGCAGCTAACAAATCCCTCTGATAAAATCCTGGTGCTGTGCTCCAAGGGCGTCCAGGCAAAGTGGAGAGCCATGTGCGGTCAGGAACGGGTGCAGCTGAGGGAAGATGTTCTGTCTCCAACTGATGACATGCTCACGCCTTTTCTGAACCTCTTCCTTCCTGACATGCACCAGGCAAGGATGCATGGGAAGTACATGGTGGCTTACTTTGATGACATCAGTAGCGAAGAAGATGTGCCATCAGTGTTTGACATCGGGATAAAATATAAGCTCATGAAGCACTTTGAGGAGCTGTACTTCCGTATCCTGGATGAGGAGAAGTATCAGCCTGATCATGTCAAACATGTTGAGGGAATCAGTGGGGATGACTACTTCAACTGTGACTCCGGTGGGGATCTGAAGAACGCCATTGAGATCTTTCGGGCCTACCAGCTGGAAAACCCTGACTGGTTTGAAAGGGAGTGCATGGATGCTGAAGAGGAGGTCATGGCTGAGTCGAAGCATCTCCTTGACCAAATGAAGATCCCTCCAGTCCTGGAGTGTGTTCCTCTGATCAGAGGTGGACCTCCTGTCCACATCCATGACATACAAATCAATGAAGGTGGACATAGTGTCCATGTCCTTACACCTGAACTCAACACACAGCACCAGATATCATCAGTGGTTGAACTTACACCTTTAGTGAACCCTGAGGTCAACCATTATCCTTCAAGCTTGGTTGAAGTCTTGACAGACCACCCCCAGAGCTTCATTCAAGATTCTGTATACTCAGCTGAGCCTGTCTTCAACATGCCGCCACCTTTGAGGCAAAACTGGCCCTTGCTACAGGTAGAACCCTCAGGCCAATCTCCAACAGAGGACAACGAAGAGGATTCCCTCCTACCTACGAGCCAAATCTCTTCACAGCCACACCCAACAAGCCTGGCACTCGTGAATTCCTTGGACTCAAACCCTCCAGAATCCTCTCATTCCAACACACAGAGTGAATATTTACCTGGATCGGTAATCAGCCAATGCCAGCCTGTGGAGGTAGATGTTCTGGAGTCTGGTGGAAAG
Source organism: Cheilinus undulatus (assembly GCF_018320785.1). Lineage (NCBI taxonomy): Eukaryota > Metazoa > Chordata > Actinopteri > Labriformes > Labridae > Cheilinus > Cheilinus undulatus. The sequence goes on from NC_054887.1 coordinate 12,199,995, forward strand.
GGTCAAATCAGTGGATCAGATCAGGGCTACATCTCCAAAATCTCATCCCAGCATGAAGCCCCCTTTAAAGATCCTCTGGCAGCTCTGAGGGGGCTGCAGGAAGCGCTGCTTCAGGACAATCTCAGGTACTTTGATGAACAGGCGGAGGGGAACTGATGCAACAGTCATGAGTCAACCAAAATGATTCTAAGTAGACCTTCACTGACTGCAAGGATGCAGCTGTAGCCTGATGGGTGACACATGGCCTACCAGTAAGGTCACGCCCCATAGACTAATGCTACAGTCCAACCTGGCTCAGGTTCAAGTCCAGCCTGTGGATCTATCCCTGCAAGTCATTCCCCACTATCTCTACGCCAGTTTCCCACTCTAGGCACTGTCCTATCAAATAAAGCAAAAAAAAAGTCCCCAAATCAGAAAAATCTTTACAATAGGGCCCTGATGGGACCCAGATGGCCTTGGGGTAAGATCATGCCAAATATTCTGCAGTCTGACAAGCCAGTGGCTCAGGTTCAATATTGATGTCTTCACATCTAAACTGTAATCAATGGCTTAGACTGGTCATGAACCCTGAGACCAACCAGTATTCTCTGAACCTGTTCGAAGTCTTAATAGATCACTCGTACCCTCACGGTCTCACCACCTCCAAGACAGGACCTGCACCTTGGTCAGGTAGAATCCAAGCAAAAATCCAAGAAAACCAAAGACTGTGAAGAAGATTCCTTTCTGCCTATAAGCCAAGGTACATCTTGATTATTAAGAACTTCCAGGACTCAAACCTTCCAGAAACTTCATGTTCCAGTTGGCAAAGTGAATATTTCTCTTCAGCTGAAATCAGCCACCTACACAACATGTCCAAACAGTGTGAGCAGGCATCTGCAACAAATCAGTTTCTTAAATTTGTCTTATTGTACTAACAGCTTTTGAGCATTGCAGCATGATTCAGCGTGTTGACTTGACTAGGTTTAAAAGCTCAGCCGTGTCAGGAAGTTGTTTAGAACAGAAGTAATAGAACAGGAAGTAGTTTTCACCAAAAGAGGATGTTTGCATGAGGACAGTTGGCCTGTCTTGCTATACAACACATAATAGTTATTTCCTATTTTGTAAAGAATATGTTTTAAAGTGCCAAAAATTCTGCTCCAACACAAACAGCACAACACATCTCCTGAAGCCCCTATTTCTGCAGATACAACTTCCCTGAGTTTCAGTCAGTTTATGAGGGGGCATTCAGTCAGGAAGAACTGGTGTCAGTCATGAAAAGGTGAATGATTTTGTAATTTTTCTGATGATTGACCAATGGAGCTTGTTAAGGCAAAGTTTGAACTAAATTTCCAATGAAAGCTCAGGAGGTCTTGAAAATTTTCCTTTGAAAATGTAAGAGATTTCTGAACATTATAAAATCCACCTACATTTCCAAATATTTCTAAGACATTACCAAAATATTCTTTGATTATTGAAAAAAACAATTAAATCCCATAAAAATACCCCAAATTTCTTCAAATAATCCATAAATGTTTCAGTTAAACTTTCTGAAAAACCTAACAATTTTTATAAAAAAGAAAATTCAAAATTCTCAAGCTAATTTCAGCAAAAGAAATTCTTATCAAATTCCCAAATAAATTCCTTGGAAAATTTCACAACAAATTATGGAAAAATTACCAAACAGATTCCCTCAAATTTACATAATGGTTCAGAAAATATGTAAGGGAACTCACCCAAAATTTCCTATCAAATTCTCATAAACAAATTACCCCAAAATCTATGATAAATTATGGAAAATTTCAAAACAAAGTCATTCAAATTTCTAATGAAATTCAAGAAAATTACCAAGAGAAATCCCCCCAAATTTCCAATAAAAAGAAAAATCTCAAATAAATTCCCAAATAATTCCATAATAAATTATGAAAAATTCCCAAACAAATTCCCTTAAATATCCGTGAAAATTCAGGAATAAGGGACTTGTGAAAACTTTCCAATAAAATTTACAAAAATGTACACAAATCACTGTTAGAAAAATTTAAAACCAAAATTCCCCCAAAACTTGAAATCAGATATTCCAAAGGTATACAAATATATCCCCCAAAATTTTACAAAAATTTCAAAGCAAATTCCTTTAGTATTCCAAGCATACTTCAATGGCAATTTCAGGAAATTTACTTTAAAAATTCTAGTATTTGAATTTTGTTTTTTGTTGAAGGAAGGCCAAGATATGATCTCAGGAGGTAAATAACTTTTATATCTGATACTGAAACTAAATAGAGCCCATGGTTCACCTCTGTTAATTGTTCATCAATACAAACCACCAATTTTCTATCTCACCTCCTTCAAAATAAGAGCACTAAATACTCTAAGAGGAGGGCTGAAGTTTGCAGTGCAGAAATTTAAATACTGAATGGATGTGATGTGGACAGTAAGCGTCAGGCATTGCGGGATGCAACACAACATCTGACACTTGCATGCTGTTTTGACAGTCAGGCTCTGGAGGTGCCTTTGAAAGTGCTAAAAATATTTTTATGATCAAAAGTGAAGACCTACAAAGCCATGATTTTAAAGAATGTATTTGCTTGCTTTTTATTGACATGTATTTTTTTGTACTTTATCTACATGTATTTCTTGAATGGATCATGCATTTACCGGACTCAAATGCTGGTCCACTGCAAAGACTATGTTTGATTATTTGAGCAGCTGGAAAAAGAATGGACTTATTTGTGCTCTGTTTTAGATTCAGCATCTAATTGTTGCTTGAGATTGTGCAGATAAATCAATCTTAATTTTCAGTTTATCACTCAGGATGGAGGATGCAAGGCTTAAGTATCAAAATGAACAATTAACTTCCCATAAGTCCAAGTTTGTTTTTATGTGAATGTTTTATCTTTGTTTTTCTTTCTCACCAAGTTTCTAATACCACAGATTGTTTTTAACATCGGCTCACTGGCTCAGTCTTCTGCCCTGATTTCTATGTTATTGACTCTGCCAGTAACAGACATGTCTGTTAAAGATTCAGCCATGGGAGTCAAAGTATGCACTACAATTCAAGGAGGCTGATTTAATCAGTTATGTGTTTTTTATTATAGAGATTGATTTTTTCATTTTGTGTTGTTAGAATGGATCATTGGATTGGCAGGGATTGATCATGGAAATTCAGACATTGTTTAAGGAAACTGTTGGACTTTTGAAGCAGATGAAATGATGGAATCAGTTTCACTTAGGGTCTGATTGTGTCTTGAGGAAGTGCAGCTGTCAATCAATCTTTATTTGTATGTATTTGTATTTTATATATATTTGTAACAAGTGAAAATGGATATATCAAGAATGAATTTATATTTGATGATTTACCTATAATGGAAGGTGCAAGGCTTGAATATTATGAAGACAAAAAAGCAACTTTTCACAAGTCCAAATTTACCTTTCTATGAGCGATATCCAGGTGCATCTCAAAACATTAGAATATCATGAAAAAGCCTATTTTTTTCTGTGATTTTAATTGAAAAAGTCAAACATCTTGTATTCTAGTTACATCTCATACAAAGTTCAATATTTAAAGATCTTTTTTGTTTTAATCTAGATCATGAAAATCAAAAATCCACTATCTGAAATATTAGAATATTGGGTAAAAGTCCAATATGCAAAAGATTCCAAAACCATACTTGGATTTGCAGTGATTGGAAAGTGAAAATTCAGATCCTGCGAAGAAGCCGGATTGTAAATTTGAAACAATATGCAGAAAGTGGAAGGAGCGTGGTTATTTTTAGAGGCCTGCAGCTCCTCTTTTCCCCTGAGCCTTCTGCGAGCTCGTTGTTTCAGTTGTGAAGCCAACCTGGATGATTTTTGAACATTGTTATGTAACACTGAAGCTATAAAAGATCTTTTTCTCTGCTTCTTGGGGACTGAACACAAAGTGTTGGAAGTATCTGACTCTTCTCTTCTGTTAAGCTGACATAAAGGAAATGTTTTGTGCTGACATGATGGGTGAAAATAGAAAGAGTAAAAGCACAGCTGTCAGAGAGGGAAAATTACACTCAAACATGCATACTGCATACCAAGCTAACGGATAGATTGAGAGTCACGATGCATTCTGAAGTGGTTTAATATGACTGTAGTGCAGCTGTAGGGTATTGTGACATCGTGCTGGAGTGTTGTGGTGCAGAGGGAGCTGAGCAGAAAGACAAACCTTCCACCTGACCCGCCCTTCTGCATTCCAACTCTCATGAGCTTCATGTAGGAGCTGAAAAAATCATATTACAGTAAAAATGAGTTTCCTCTAAAGGGTGGCGTGGCTCAGCCTTCCTAGACACCCAATAAACAGTAGTTTGTTGTTCTTAATCATCACTTCCTCCACACTGTAAAGTAGCACAAATAGAGTTAGTGCCTTTCCAAACCATGTCCAATCAATTTAATTTACCATAGATGGACTCAAATCAAAGCATAAAACATCTCAGCAAAGATACAGAGAAACGGAAGGAATATTGGCTAAATTTCGAGTATTGAATAAAAGAATCCTCTGCTTTCACTTTGTAATGAAAGGGTACTGAGAGTAGTATGGTAAATGGGACAGAGCAGCAGGGGTCATGAACAAGGTCAGCAACACAAGACCAAAGATGCAGCCCGACAGGACATGCTACAGATGCGGTGGAGAAACCACCTGACCCAAGGCTGCAGGTTTGCCAATGAAAAAGCTCACAACTGTGGAAAAGTAGGAGGCGTAAAAAGAGCCTGCAGAAACAACAGGAAGTAAAGAAAAGATGACAGTTTCAGGGGGAGCAAAACAAGAATGGAAAGAGAGTTAATTTCATATAATAGGACTGAGAGAGAGTGATAATGAGGTTGTTTTCACTGAGATCTTCTGCACTGGGTCTGTTATTTCTGGGTGCATTTTTTTGGATCTGGAATGAATCTTGCACACTGAGTCCATTGGTTTCATTTGTATTTCCTATAAAAATTCATAGAAAATGGCAAATTGTTATGTACTGTGAGCCTATGGCTCCAGGGGCAAAGTTAGGCAATACACATAACTAACTTGACCCTTTCTCCTGCACCATCCTGTCCTCTAACAGTTTGAAATTCTCTTTAAAAGTGTGAAATAGAAATTAAACTTTGTCATGTTAACCTGGTATTAAAGCTTTGAAAGATTACATTTAAATAAAGTGTTAATATGTGAACCATATCATTTTAGATTTTCATTTAAAAAACATCAAAAATACATTTGGTGTAATTGTTATTTTACCATTGTTTTATAATAAATACTAGACAAATATATGAAATTAAAATATTTGACCATTTTTGAATGGTTTTGTTTTGTAAAACATGATAAAAAAAATAAAAATACAAAAAATACAAAATGGAATTAAACTGTTTATTTTTTTTGAGAAATTTTAAATACATTTTTAAAATAAATTGTATTTCAAATATGTATAAATAAAGTTTATACTTTCTATTTTTGTATCATTGGATATGTCATGTTATATTATGTATAACTGTATACTTTATATTTAATTTTCTTATTTTTATTTGTATGAATTTGTAAAAATAAAGATGCAAATCCAGTATCACATAGTTTTGATGTCATTTGGTTACCTGATACCAATTTATAGTCTCCAGAAATACATTTTGAAATCCACCACAACATATTCTGTTCAAAACACTTTACAAAACAGTCATTTTACATTGGGTTTGAAATCAAGTTACAAGTAGGACTTTCTTTGATAAATAAGAATTTGAAAGAGCGGGATAAGCTGTGTAGAAAATGTAATAATGGCCTTTGCAATACGTTCAGATTCACTGCAACCTTATGGAAAAGACTTTTGATATGAAAGCTTGAAAATTGGTTGTTTTTTCAGTGAGTTATGAGCATTTTAAATGTGGATAGATTGCGACTCCACGTTTTGAATGTGGCACCCATGTGATGCAAACTCTCCAATGGAAGCTAGCGACCCCGGCGGCATCTATGTATTCCAGACTTGTCTACTACCAGTTAGCGTAAGAGACAGAAGACAAGGCCACAGAACAATGTTACTAGTTAAAGACATCTTGTCTTATTAAAGACCCAAGACTCCACTGATTTCAGTACGCTTTGTTGAGATTTATTTGAGTTCAACCACATAATGATCCGTCTTACATCTACAGCACATTGATTGGATTATATCAGCACAGATAAACAGCACATCAACAGCACGGGTGGAGTCCTGTCTGTAAACAGTAGTCATGGTTATTTCCCTGTAAACAATCAGAATTAAAGGAAAGCCCCGGTAAGAGAAGAGAGTTAGCATTGCACACCTTTATCAAACATCGACGTCGCATGATTGGCTCGTCTGAACGTCCAGGTCCGTAAAGCCTTTGGTAGATTCACTGTGTTCATGTTCTGTGCTTGTTCATGCAGCTTAAAGGCCAAATATCCTTCATTTACCAGTAAACAAAGGGTTAAAGTGTGCGATAAGCTTCATGTGCAAATACAAAGAAAGATTGTTAGAAAGCCTTAAAACAGCGCACGATATATATGCAAAGTTTAGCAGGTTACTGGCACGAGGAAATCATACAAAGTAGTATAAAATAGAACTTTGAAAACACTTTGGCAAGATATTTATAGAGAAGTCATGAGGAAACCAAACCTCTTAAGACAGAGGAAAAAGAAAGAAGACATTTTGCACCAATAGCAGCTGCTCTGTGACGCTCTGCAAACTTCAACACAGCAACTCATTACTGCAGAAGTCATCAATTATTCATTAAAAAAGATGAACCTAAGTTTCTTAATTTTAAGGAGGAATGGTCATTGTGGAATATGATTGTTGCTGAATATTTTTATTCTTTGATTTGATTCTTGTAAAAATCAAACATCAATGCCTGACTGTAAGGAAGCAAGCCCATGATCTGCTTCAGCTCCACCCTCTTTTCCAAATATGGTCACTTCCTTTGATAACCTGAAAATATGAGCTTCTTTAAGTCTGGCTACACACAGTTTGAGACCCAATTTTTTGCCTCATTTACCTCTCAACAAACAGGCATGTGGCTTGTTATGACTGATTGTTTATTCAAATAACCCTCCAGAGTGTGGTGTCCATACGATTATTTTACCACTCCAGATCAAGAAGGAACCCCTGTAAATATTTATGATTCCAGACTGGGCTGCCCCCGTTTGGAGTAAGCCAAACACTGTTAATCAGTGCCTTATACATCCCAATACTGAAGCATGGTTGTGGCAGCATCATGTTGTGGGGGGTTTTCAGCATCAGAGACTGGAAGACTGGTCAGAGTTGAGCAAAATACAGATGTATCCTCAATGGAAACCTGTTCTGCAGCACTCAGGACCTCAGACTGGGCCAAAGGTACACTTTCCAATACGGCAATGACACAAGACAATGCACGAGTGGCTAAGGGGCAACTCTGTGAATGTCCTAGAGTGGCCCAGAAAGAGCCCTGACTCGAACCCTAGCCAACATCTCTGGAGAGACCTGAAAATGTCTGTCTACCCACGGTCCCCATCCAACCTGACTGAGCTTGAGAGGATTTGCACAGAAGAATGGCAGAAAATCCCCAATCCAGGTGTGCAAATTATCAAAAAAATCTTAAAAGGAGTATAAATTAGTTGAAACTAGCCTTATATCAGTGGTCTACCCCCTGTTTTATACTTTTCTTGTGTGTAGCCAGCATTCACATGATCTTATAATGATTCATAATTTCCCTCTCTTGCTACCGCCTGGTCTCGTGCTGCATTGAAGACTTGGATTTTAAGATTGTGACCATTCAGCAATCCTTAAACTCAAGGCACCTTCTCTGAGTTACCAACCATCTGAGCTACATCCACGAGTCACAACCCCGACATCTTTGTCAAAATATCTGAAAAAAAAAAAAGAGGCACTAAAACCTTTTTAACCCCTCTGATTGCACTAACTACACATCAGTAGACACATTTCTACTACACTTATGGTTTATGTAAGACACAACGTCACTACGGCTCATCGAGGACAGAAACCCTACTGTTACTAGAAAATACGCCGACTCACTGAGACAGACTCAGCTGTTCTTGAAAAGATGTGGATCGTCTCCGGTTTGTTTAAACTCTGAAAAGTTCCCCTTTTCTAAACACTCCATACGATACAGCATGTCTGTAATCATTTGAGGGTTTAACTGGTTGGCTCTTGTTCTTATTCAGTTCAACTCGGCTGTCCAATCATGTATTCAAATGGAACTCAGAAAGTTGAGAAATGCTGTAAGCTATAGGGTCGGCATTTAAGAGGTAAGCATATAGAAAATGTGCTGCCAGGCAATGGAGGAACAAGAGACAAGACGACAAAGGCGAATATCTACGTAAACTCTTGCTATGGTTCTTTTTAGTGGTGGTGCTCACAACGTTGTACGTTCAATTTTTCCGAAGGCTTTGAGGTTGTTTATAAGACACTTGAAACCAAGTGACATCACTTAAGACTGTGTGTCCATCCTCTATATTAACAATAACTGAGCACCCACTCTGCTGACAAGGATGAATGGAGGCCAATTAGCCACCAGCTAAGAGGCTAGCTGTTCCTCTTTAACAGCTTTTCTCCCTCATGTTGTCATAAATATTCTTTCAAAGAACATGGTGATATACTGACTGACGTCATCTTTCTAAAGACTTTAATGAGTGACATCATCAAAAGCAGAGGACGGAATGTTGGTGAAGCTGGGGATGTTGGGGTCTCTTCCCCTCCATTTTTGCCAACTAGTGGGGTAAAGTTGGCTTCGTGATGTGCTGGTTCTAAGAGCTGGCTCATTCAATGACTGACAGGAGCTGGCTCCTGTTTGAGAGACCATCCCTTTTTCCATTTTTGTTGTTGTTTTAGAAACATAAAAAGTCAAACTGGTACCAAATGAAGAGCTGTTTAGGAGCTGGAAGCCTAGCTCTTACTGAGCTACAACAAATAATCCAGATCTCTAAAAAGAGCTACAATTCCCATCACTCTGAGTGAGGGTGGATGGACATAAATAAAGCAATGCTTTTGTTAACTAGCACTATCCACTTGGTATCTTAGGCCTTGTCCACATGAAGACGAAAACGATTTATTTCCGTTTTATTTTGAAAAATTTTCTGTAAAGACGGGATCATTTCAGGAAATGTCCGCATAAGCACGGAACCACTGAAAATGACTGAAAACTCTATTGTTTATATGCCAAGCCTATAACTGGCGCTGTAACGTTGCCACGGAAATGCACCAAAAGAGAGAAGAACATTACAGAAAACCGCCACAAACTTTCACCTGGTTGCCCTTCTGGTTGTTCTCTACGGTGGATTTAAGAACGTCTGGTGTATACTGTTCTCGGTGGTGGTATAGGAGCTTCCGATTTTGCTGTAAATGCCATAATAAGTTCAGTAGCGTCTGCAGCACGAACACAACCCTGTAATCCACATTGTTGTTTTGGTTCAACATGGGCTACGCTATGTATGATGTAATTGTTTCAAGAAAGATGTGGTTGGCTGTCCACATGGAGATGAAAGGGCAAGCGTTTTCAGATTTTGTTCACTCTGATGCCTGGTCTCAAAATGTGGTGTTTACGGCCTCTCAAAACACCATTTCCGTGTGGATGGAACACTGATACAAGAGAAAACTTTTACGTATACTCCTGAATTCGTCTCAGTGTGGACGGGGCCTGAATGTCCAGAACGAAAATAAATCCCTGTGTTTAAAACATTTTTAGCCACATATGTGACCAAAAGGAGCTATGGCAAGTGTTTGTGACCTGTATCGTCTTGTCTCTTCTTCCTTCACATGGTGTTTAAACACATAGAAACGTTAGCATTTCTAGAGGACAACAAGCCATCTTTTTGCTTTGCAACCATGTTTCCATATGATTTCCACTTGCGCCCCAATACTGATGAGTTCAATTTGAAGGCCTCACATTCTGCTCAAAGTCACCAGTTAACATGGTCACACGTTAACCCCTAACACTAGCAGTGTTAAAAGCCATGCCCTAATTCACAAGTTCAGTAACAAATTTCCATACATTTGGTGGTGTCAAACATGAACATGTTCATCTGCCCAAATATCATTGGGCCTCTAGCTTGTTCAAGCCAACCTACGACTCATTGTAATGCTGATTAGAAATTTAGAGTCGTCCCATGTTATACAGTTAAATACCTGTGAATACACCAGTTGAGCTCTCAAATACTAAAACAGTAACAAACATTGCTATAATCATACCAGCATTGAAAAGGAAACTTTTTCTGAGTTTTAAGCAAAAAAAAAAATCCTCTGCAAATAAATGACAAAATGCATATTTTTATGGAGAAATCCCAAGTTTGGTGCAGAGAAGTCAAACTGTTATACATTTTTTGTGGAGAATCCAGTGATCGTTTCGGACTGAAGAAGAAGAGGAACAGTAAGAGAGCCAGTGACGTCCAATTAAGGAGGACGGCGGGGAGAAACCTGGTAGTGGCACTGAGGGTCTTTATACGCAATCACACAAGCTAGGACTGGGCAATATACGGAAGTTTGACGATATTTTGATATATTTATGAAGGAGATATAAGGTGAGATTTTGATCAGAATAGGTAATATTTTTTTATTTAAATTAAAATCCAATTGAAACCCAATTAATACCACAGCATAGGTCCTAGATACCCAATAATGGGCAATTTATTGGTTTTATTTACCAAGAATTACAAGCGAACTTCTACATCATGGTCTAAATTGCACAAATATGAGTGGAAATTGTACGCAACCACAATTTAGAAGGCGAATTCTTTTTCGGTTTAAGATTTGACAGAAGATCACATCCAAACAGCATGAATCCAACATTTGGAAAAAGTAAGCAATCATAGACTGTAGAGAATAGTGGAAGTAGTCTAAGTGATGTCAGCCGTTTTGTTTCTGAAGGAGTCCAATCTATAGCAATCTCCATGTTGAACTAACGCTGTCTGAAACTGACTTTGGATCAACCTAGAAACAGACAAGACAAAGCTGAGGCAGGTCTTAAGGTGCTGACAAACAGCAATAACACGGCGGCTTGTAGTGATAACAGCCACTGCCCGAATTATGCGTAACTGGGATCCTGAAAACCAAAACAGACAAGTTATTGAAGAAATCAGCAAACCTCTTCTCTCTAACATTATTAGAACACACACTGTAATCTTTCCCTTCTGCTGACTGTCCTTTGTTGGCAGCTTTTGGAAAAGTGGGTGGAACAGATTCTCACTCATTGCCAGTTCCACCCACTCTTGTTGGTTGCCAACTATGGCCTACTATTTGGCAAAAAAAGGAGGACAAAACGCCCCAAAATCCCCAACATCCTGTCCTCTGCCTTTGACGATGATTTCATCCTTTTAAACAAAGATGCTTCCAGGCGTCTATTTCCCTATTCGGCATTTAAACTGCATTTAACCGACTAAAGAGGAGAAAATACTTGGAAAACAGTCAATTTCATCACAGGGTCTTTGTGTCAGCAGGTGTGATGGCTAACATTAGCAGCTAGCTCCGTCAGCTGTAGTTCCTCTTTGCAGATCAATATTGTCCTTTGATGTGGCCTCTTGTTATATGCGAAATAAACCCTCAACAGCCAACATACCATTTTATTTCATTTTATTTTTTAAAAAAGTCACACTGCGCTGTTCCTACATGCTAACTGCTCAGCTTCTCATATTTACGGGAAAGCTTTGACAGGAAGGCCGCCGTTATTAACTGAAGCGACAGTGGCTTCTGGCAGGAGGCTTCATTATAGTTCAAAAGAGCATTAGACCAGGATTTCAAACCTGTATTTTTATTTTAAAGATGGGTAATTAGTTTAGCCAACTCATAAACCTTGTGCCGCCTAATTTGATACACCAACTTAACAGTTTATCTGTTTAACCACACATATCCTTACTTTTAACACTTGTAAAACTTTCCATCCTTGCCTTTGAGGATGATGTCATCTTTAACAGCTTACAAAATATTCCACCCTTGCCCTTTGCATGCAGGCCAGCCTAGGACCTGCCTCTTTTCACTGTGAAGCCATGGCGTTGTAACTAAGGATGAGTACCGAATCTGGTACCAGCGTGACATGAGTGCCAACATACCTACCGAACTGAATCAACCTGCCAAACCCACTTTGAAAACAGGGTAAAGTTGCTTTTTATTTGCTTCCATGGATGTGAGCTGTAAAAGTATGCAAAATCCAGTTGGTGGTGCATCCTGGTTAAGAAATATCAATATCAAACATTGATATTCATGGTTCCAGACTAGGAGGGCTCCAACTAGATCTCAGATTTTTTTGTTGTTCTTGATCAACAGTAGGGCCTGAAATCATCATGTGTGCAGCTGGTGTTACAATAAGGTTGTCCATTTTCTTTGCTTTTTGATACCCTGTTATAAAATGGGACGATCTGATATTTCGGTAATTGACTGTATCAAAAATTACTAATTTTTTAGAGCACCGAAGCATCTGTAACTATTCAGGACAAAAACTTTGCAGACATATTTGCACTATTTAAACATTGTAGGAGTTTTGCAGAAGTATTTTTTGATAAATAAAACTTAAAAAATGACCAAATATTGAGTGTCAGGATTTCTGTTCTGTTTGCATGTTTTCATTAAAATTATATAAGATATAGTCATTCTGGTGTTGTGACAACCATCTTTTTTTTTTTTTTCAATTAAAAAGTGTTCAGGCATATAACCCATGTCTCCATTCAGCTAGAAGATACAGAGCTTTGATTTTGGTCCATATTGCCCCGCCCTAGCTCACTCACTCGCTCACTCACGTCTACTTCACTGTCAGCACAATCACGGACCAGCAGACAACATCCTTAAAAAGACGAATATTTACATCAGGAGGAGTCAAAGTGCACTTTACGTCCAACACGTCCAGCAGCCGTAGGTCCATCTCACCGCTCTGTAGCACCTGTAGGCGGGGCTAAAGACGAGGCGTTGTAAGGCTGGTACACGTGATGCGTTCAAGGTCCAGGAGGATGAGTAGCTGTCGTGTTATGTAAAATGTTCTGAGAGAGATGAGTCAGCTTGCAGGTTTCAGATATCAGACTACTGAACACCTCCGCAGAATCAGACCGCCATGAGATGTGTTCAGCCCAGCACGAGGACTCTGGTTCTTCTTTTTAACTCGTGCAGAAACAATGTGGGGTTCAGTTTAAGTTGGCTGGTTTCAGCTGGATTAATGAGCACGATGCTGCAGCCTCCTGTGGTTTCTTTTATTAATTAGCTGTTTTATAAATCACTTCAGTGAACTGAGAGGGCCTGAGGTGGTTCTTATTGGGAATACAAGGACATAACAGCAACTTTGAACAGTTTTAGTGCAAAAATGCAGGATTGGTGAGAAAGGAAGGAGTAAGCTGATGAATCTCCCTCCTCAGATTCATTTTTAAAAGCTTGGTTTTACCTTTGCTTCACAGCTAAATCTACCAATTAGATCAGTGTTGACTGATTTCTCAACAGGTGTTCTGTTAAGGTCTGGTGTGCCCCCTATGAATATGCCCAAGCTGCAAATGACAGAGCCTCATGATCCGTTTGCTTATTTTAAATGAGTCTTTTCAACAGAAACTGCACTCTATAGAATGCAGTTACTTATTGGTAGGAATGTCAAAAGATTTAATTTTTTAATAGTGAGTAATCTCTGAATTTCTTTAGTTAATTGAGATTAAACACACTCTGTTTACTGCATTTTAGAATTCCATTATTTTGCATTTTAAACTTTTTTGTGTCCGATTGAATTTTTCAACTGCCTGTTTGGATTAATGACCTGCTTTAATAGGTAGATCGAGGATTATAACATGTACTTAATGGCGGAAAAAGGAACTTGTTATGAATTGAAAATGAAATAAGAGATTGTGAAAAAGGTTCAGGTGTCTTCTGACTTGTCCACTGAGCTGTCTGAGGTTTTTAAAGTAAATGAGACATTAAGGAGCGGTGGTGGACATATTTTACATCACTGTGGCTTCAGTGAGATGCTAACACACGCAATTACGGTAATTGCGATTTGAAATAAATTAGTGCACTAATTTTGGACCTTAATTAATCGCGGTTGTCTCAAATAATCTTGACAGCTCTAATAATTAGTAAACCACTGTTGTAATTTCATAGATGAATTTCACATACCAAGGGAAAAAAGCTTTTTTTAAGTGGTGGTGCCTTCTGGGTCTTCTGTGTACTTCGAGGCCAACAGAATTTGTATTTCAGATGAGAAATCCAGAACAAAAAAATAAGCTTTTTGCCAATTACTGTTGAAAAATATGAAAACAAAACATGTTTTCTTATGTTTTGTTTGCCCTTTGATCTTTCAAGCACCTCAGATTAAACCGGGAATAGTAAACAGAAACAAAAAAAGAACCATTTTTCTTTTTGTACATGTTTTTTTTCTTTGTTGTTTTACCTTCTTTGTTTTCCAAAGGAAATGTGACAATGAAAAAAGCTTATTTTTCATCTTTTGTTCTGATCAAAAAAGTAAGATCAAAGAACAGAACACTAGTGGTGTAAGAATGTTATAGCACCAGTTCTTTGATCTTACTTTTTTGATCAGAACACAAAGACATTATGGATAAAAAACGTGATTTAATTTAAGATGTTTATATTGAAATTATTTTTGGAAAACAAAAAAGAAGAAACTAAAGTTGAAAATTGGTTCGTTTTTGTTTTTCTGTTTTTTTTTATTTGAGTTCTTTTTTCCCTATTTTTAAACAGTAATTTGAAACAGCTTATTTCTTTCTTTTTTTTTTAATGCTAAAAAGCTGTTGGCTGTAAAATACACTGACTCTTGCATCTTTGAGCAGCATACAAACCATTTTGGGCACACTTGCAGCAGGAAGCCAGAAAGGGTTGCAACTTTTTAACACTTTTTCTCCTTTCATATATGAAATTTGAGTTGGGACATTAACATTGTTTCATGTGCTTTGATAAAATATATCTAATTAGTTTACTATGTTCTAGAAATATTCTAAATGATTAAGTTTGAGTATTCCCGTGTTTATAAATGCTTTTATTTTGACAGTCCCCTGTCTCTGCAGGCTTAAAAGTTTGTGACCTCCAGCCCTGCTGTATCTTTGTCTTCATTCCTTTACTGATTCTAAACTTTATCAAACTTTCAGTCAATTTAATATCAGTTAAAGTTAGTCAAATCGAGGGGTATTTCAAACTGTGGAACTAGAGATTCAGCAACAGTGACCAAGGAGGACAGGGCCAGTCAAAGGGCCATTCAATTCTTCAATCAACCGGTCAGTCCACGTCCTGACCCCATGAGCACGTCTGTGCATGGACACTGTTAGCGCGACCTCTCCAGATGTGATCTACTAATGCCACCTCATGTGTTGCATCAGTGTTAGTGCTAACCTCCTGGATTATTTTTAGGCTCATGGCACAGTTATGAAGTCTGATGTTACAAGTCAAATGGTTTAGCTCAGTTGGCAAGCTCACTTTGTTAACACTTCCAGAAAAAGGCTGGTACTTTTTTAAGAAAGGGGGGTTTAAATGTTAAAACAGGATAAACTCACTGAAGCACCAATAAATAAATGCATATTTCTCTTGCATTGATTAGAGTGGTTAGTATTTAGGTCAGAAATAAAATATGTTTATCACAGCCTAAATTTGCATGTTTTTGCTGACCCCCACAGCCCCCTTATAGTTCCCCCCTTTACCCCTTTATAAGCAACCTTGGCTAAAGTTTGATTGCAGCTCAAATGTACAGGGGTCATCAGGGGTCCAAGCCCAGGCCCTAAAGATGAGGTGGAAGGAACGATCTCAGCTGTCTGAAATGATCTGTTTTTGATAGTTGACCCTGTAAGTTTGACCTGTAAGAGCGACATTTTTAAGGATTTCCATGAGAGGAGAATCTGGTGCGACAGAAATTCTGATTGTAATCCGAGACGCTCAGATGGTTTTAGGTTTCTGTTTTAGTCTGAATTTATGCACTGATCCACTCCATTGTTTTTAAAATGGTCCAGACTTGGTCCAAACCTGGTCCAGACCCAGTCTGGGCTCTAGGACTGTGTCACAGCCAGCGTGTTGACGTATCCGTGTGGACACATGTCGTTCTCAGAGACACAGTGGGAGAACTGCGCGGTGTTGCTGCTGCCCGCCAGCTTCCTCACCCCCCGCACTGCCACGCACTGCTCCACGAGCTCCAACAGGCCACAGGCGAGCAGGAAGATGTTCTTCAGCATGAATACGGACACCGGCGCCTTGTACACGTACACCTGGAAGCAGCGTACGACCAACAGGGGGGCGTTTACCAGCAGACAGGTGAGGAAACGTGCGCACAGCCAACGGCAGCGCAGCTCGGAGGCGGTGAGCTCGTAGAGCCAGACCACCGGCATGGCGAGGGCCACGAAATAGACGGACAGCACCGTGTACTTCAGGTAGACCGTGGGGATCTCGCCGCGCAGCAGCAGCTCCAGCAGCGTGAAGCTGTCCAGCAGGTCCAGGCACGTGCTCAGGAAGCAGCTGTGGGCGTGGTGACGAGTGGCGCCGTTCAGGTCCTCAATGATGGAGTTACAGAGGCAGAAGAGGAGCGGCGCCGACAGCAGCACGATCACCTTAAAGCCAGTGAGCCCACATGGCACCTACAAAGAAAAGAAGTTGGAGCACAGGTCTGACTTAAAGACATTGGTTTAGCACATTATTTCCTCAATTTTTACTTTTTTAATTGACTTTTCAACTCGCTTTGTCCCAACAATACCACTTTTTTGACACTAGTGCTCCTTCTTTAACATTTCAACTTTTCTTAAAATGAATAATGAAAAAAATCTTCCTCCATTTGTTTCTTCCCTCCCACCCTGGTCCTAATTCTCTTCCTTGCTCATGGGACTGCAGCATTAAACAAACATTAAATGCAGAGGTTTAAGTAGGCTAGTTAATGAATAAGAAGATGGTAAACGTCTGGCAATAAAGCAGTGAATAAAAATAAATTAAGTTGGAAAGTACCAATTCAATTAAAGATGAATAAAATTCTCATTAACGCCCCCCTGTTGGTCGTACGCTGCAAACGTAAACAGTACGCTAACTTTTTGGACTGTAGTAAATAAACGTTTCCAGACCTTGAGCCCGATCAGCTCCACGATGGAAGTCTCAAGCACCAGCACCACCTTCGGCGTGTACGCGATGACGTATATGAGCCAGGCCAGGTAGGCGTAGGTGAACTCTCCCAGGTTGCAGCCGAAGATGGAGCTCTTCTGGTGGAATCCGCATGCGCGCTCCCGCTTACTGCGCGCGTTCTTCATGAAGAAGATGCCCCATCCGGAGACCACCACCAGGTCCGTGGCGATCCAGGAGCACCAGTAGAGATCGGTGAAGATGATGAGGTAGAAGTCCAGGACCCCCCCTTGAAACACCAGCAGCAGGAAGCACAGGCTCTTATACAGCAGGCTGCGCGTGGATCTGTGCGCGAGCAGCGGCGCGCTCCCGCTAAACTCCCCCGATGTCATGACGCGGGCGGCGGCCACCAGCGGCTGGAAGCTGCCGCTGTCCTCCTGGAGGATGCTGCCGCTGCTGCCGCTGCTGCTCCGAGGCTCTGCCCGGGGAGGAGGCGAGGACAGCGGGGAGGAGGAGGAAGAAGAGGAGGAGGAGGAGTCCCGGGAGAAGCTCAGTACTCGGTGGTGGAGGTGGTGATGATCGGCCTTCACGCTGTCGCTCCCAGTTTCAGAGATCATTGTAGGAGCGGAGCCTCCCTCTTCTGCTCCACTCTCTGTCTGAGGAGCCAAGAGGAGGAGAACTGAAACAGACATGCGCAAACACAGGCGCGGACCAGCGGACTGGACTGCAGCTGATGATGACTGTCAGCCAGTTCACTACAAAACTTAAAGTCTGTTTGATTAAACAATTATTCTAATTAGGTCCTAAAATATACGGAAGAGGATTAGGTCATAAATCTGACTTTTTTTTTTAAAAGTTAGCATTCTTGCATGGTTTTTATCATAGATTTAAAAAAAAAAGTTGGATCTAAAACAAAAATAGAAAAAAAAGTAATAATAAAAATGTAAGTGGTCCCAATCCTCTCCCATAACAATATAGGCTATTTTTTAATTTTTTTTTAATACAAATACAATATGTTGTAATGTAACAATGTTATTTTATCTCTCTCTCTATATATATATCATAATAATATAGTAATAATATATTAGAATCTTTAATATCTACCCTGTGTGCTCAGCATCTGCAGGTATGGCATGGGGGTAGACCAGGCAGCATGGCACTGTAATCCTTATACTTACTGGCATTGACTCATTCACTGCACATCGCTAAAACACATCATCCTAACTGTGAAGCGTGGTGGTTGCAGCATCATGCTGTGGGGATGCTTCCCAGCAGCCAGCCCTGGAAGGCTTGTAAACAGGGCTAAAATGAATGTGGCAAAATATAGGAGAGTCCTGGAGGACAATATTATTCACTCTACAGGAGAATTAGGGCTTGGGAGAAGATTTATTTTCCAGCAAGACAATGACTGGAAGCATATAGTGAAAGCTGCACAGAAATGGTTTAAAGACTACAAGGTGAATGTTCTGGAATGGCTGATTCAAAGCCCAGATCTCAATCCAGACTTGAAAAGGCCTGTTCACGCCCCATCCCCATGCATCCTGACAGAGTTTCAGCAGTATTTTATAAGGAAAGTGTAACATGGGGCAGATTTTTTAAATTTTCCATCACTGTGATGTAGGTGAATTGCTTCATTGAGAATTAAGTGTAAATTAAAGTTTACCACCAACTAGGGGAAAAAAAGACATATCCAGGACTTATTCAATCAAGGATATTATCAGTATATTATCAGGATATATCATCAATAAGATTTGTATAAGAACCATTAAACAAAACCAAACATTTCTTACTTTAAAAGGTTTGGAAAAATACTGAAGACTGCAGCATAACTGTCTCCACTCACGCTAAACTGACTGATGAAGATTTGCAGCAGCTGAGACAAACCAGAGCGTTTCCACCAGAGGACTTCAAAAAGAAGAGAAATACAGAGATGGCACACAGAAGTCAGATTGATAATAAACTTTAATTTCAAGTTAGGATGGATGCTGTGGAACATAGAAAACACACATTTCAGTATAAACATATGCATTCTTATGGAGTTCAACAAGTGGAGACTGTCAGGGGATTAAATAAGTTTCACTCAGAGGATTAATATACATATGAAGATGGTTTAATCACGTTTGGTTCTTAAAGACTGTTTAATTACACCAGATTCGTGGAGACAGTTTAATCAGTCGGGTTCAGGAAGACGAATTTGATTGTGCCGGGTTCATGAAGACGGTTTAATCACACCAGGTTTGAGAAGATTGTTTAATGACACCGGGTTCATGAAGACGGTCTAATTACGCAGGGCTCTTGAAGATGGCTTAATCAGACCAGGTACATGAAGACAGTGTAATAGTGTCAGGTTCATACGGACAGTTTTATCACAACAGGTCTGAGAAGGTTTAATCACGCCAGGTTCATGGAATGTTTCCAGAATCATCTACAGGATCTACAGACTCTTATCAGCTTATAACAGGTTATTGAAGAGAAGTTTGCTCAGTGCTGCCCCCCTGAGGGCTGGAAGATGTCTAAAGTGATAACTATTCAGTTCAGTAGAAAACCTGTTTTAATACCATCTCCAGCCACATAGAGCACTGAGTAGCTCACTGTGGGCTTTGACAGCATGCTGAAGAGTTTTACATTAAAATCCTGGGATTTTAGATCAAAAAGAGGGAAATGGTTTAAAGAAAGGTGAAAACTTAGAATATAAAGTTAAATGTTCAAGAGATTTTTAATAACAATAATAATTTAGAAACCCAGCAGTGTGACAATAATTTATCTTTAATTTAACGTTAAACGACGTGCTCTGAACTAATTGGTTTTATTATTTTTAGGAAAAATATTAAACTGTGTTAACGACTTTTTAAACTGTCAGTATTTTTAATAAATATCTGGATTACAACAACATTTAATTTGGCAGGATTTGATCCAAAAACACCTGTGATGGGTTTTTTTTACAAGAAATTCTTGTTTCTTTTTTTTCTGTTTTTAACAACATTCAGAAAGGTTGCAGATTTTCAACTGGTGCCTTAATATTTGATCTGAAACAGATTTTATGAGCTGTTCAGTAACTCAAATGTGAAACAAACAAGGTTGCAGAGGAACAGGGCCAACAGAGCTTTTAATGTTATCGCAGTATTCCAAAAGTTTGACTTCTGATATGATACTAGTAAAAATCAAATGTCCATCACTGTTTTTACACAAACAAACAAATGACTGCATCCAAAACTGGTTAATTTAGTCAGTTTCATTTTGTTAATAGCCACTAAAATCAGACACAGTTATAGGTAATGAAAAGGCTTGTTGCAACCTGTAATTTCCCAATAATCCTCAAGTTTTTTATCAGTATGATCGATTTACTGCTTTTGATTGGGTCAGAGCCTCCCTGATCAGAATCATTAGTATCAAACATGTTTGGATTTATTTATTTTTCTTTTATTAGGATTTAATTTTTGTGCTTCTATGCCTTAATTAAGATAAGACCGTGGAGTCTAGAGTGGTTGGTGATACTGCAAGAGCCATAACTGCACTCAATACAAAAAAAAACTATATAAATATTATTCCTGTGCAATATGACGTAATCGTGCAATACATGCAGATTGTGAATGTTTTATTTGTATGCTTTTGTTTTTGTTTTTTTAAACACTTTCTTTAGAATATTTATGTCATGAATTAAATATGTTTCATATTTATGATTCCTGATTAGGGAGGCTAAAATAATCTTACTGAGAACAAACTTAAAGATTATTATGACAAGCCTCCAATCAGGCTTAACGTTGATCCACCATGCTCAGCGGATATTTTGCAGTTTTAAGCACCTGGTATTGACGTTTTTGCCAACCTGACTTTCCTGGATGGTTTGAGTTCCTTTATTCTGATCTACATGTCTCATTAATGATGTTAAACCCTGAATAAAGTTGTTGTAGAGCTGTAGGAGAAGGAGTGTAGGA
This sequence comes from Cheilinus undulatus, assembly GCF_018320785.1. Taxonomy (NCBI): domain Eukaryota; kingdom Metazoa; phylum Chordata; class Actinopteri; order Labriformes; family Labridae; genus Cheilinus; species Cheilinus undulatus. Next base: position 12,220,906 of record NC_054887.1, read on the forward strand.
CTGAGATGGTGGTAAAAGTAGGAGAGGAGAGCCCAGCCTGTGGTCTCTGAATAGCTTTAATAAAGAAACTGTAGTTAAAATCTTACATCATACCGCCACATGGACAGTAAAGTGAATGTTCGGGGTCTCACACGGGCGTTTGGAGGATGATGAACGAGTCAAACCCACACCCACAAATAAACTTGACAATGTTTATTAGCAATATTTGAAGAAAGTTTATAATCTGAGTTTATCTTATATTGAGTTTTAATATTTTAACACGTATCGCACAGATAGACTGATGAGGATAGAAAATGTTTAGCACTGACGGGTTGATTTTTTAAATTTTTTATCTTTTATAAGTTCAGTAATGGCCTGCTTAAAGGCACTGCCACAATACAGAGGGAGGGAGGGAGAAGCTACTGTCCATCACTCGCACGACACAGTCCATTCTAGTGTAGTGTAGTCTAGTATAACGGTGAAGGGGTGGGAGTAGAGGGGGTGGGGCTGCTATAGGTAAATCTCATAGAAATCGTCCAGCTCCTCGTGAAACAAGTCCCACTCGTCCTCTGAGTCCGTCACCTCATCGTCTGTGCCGGCGGCGAGTAGCATGAGCAGCATCTCGCTCAGCTCAAACGTCACCCTCTCCTCGTCGTCGTTGTCGAATGAGTCAGTGCTTTCCCGCTCGTCCAGGATGTCCCACAGAGGGGTGTGCCTCGAGGTCTGGAGGGGAGGGAGAAACGAGGAGAGTCTGATTGGATGTCCTGTCTATACTTCTTTATACAAGGATAGTCTCAGTCATACCTCTTACCTACATCACTCAGAAGAGGAGCGTTTAATCTTCAACCCCAGGATCTTTAAAAAGTCAGAAATGAACTGAGGTTGTCAATTTGCTGCTCGCTTTGCTTGGAAAGAATTTATAAAGGACCTGAAACTTCAGGATTTGGCTTCATTAGACACTTTTAATACAAAGATAAATGACTTGGGAGCAGACCCATCGGCCTGCAGATCTATTCAGGGGTAAGCTTTACAAATATTTGCTGTTTGAATTCATTATGTTTTGTCTCTAAAAGTACAGTATGCAAAATTGCTCACTAGGTACTTAATTCCTTTTGTTAATCTGTTCATTAAAAACTGCTTTCCATAAGGTCTGTTCACCTAACAGTAAACCACCATTCTGGCTCCATGGATGAATTTCACAAAGAAGGGAGAAAAGTGGTTAAAAGTGACCTTTCTGGTTCCCACTGTGAGCTACTCACAAAGCATTCTGTGACATCATACTTCAGCGATAGGTAAGCTTTTATGGCCGATTGCGAATCAATCCAGACCAGCTCAGTTTGGTACAGTACACAGTCATTTGTGTTTCTACTGCCAAAAGTTGGGAATGGTACTAAAATAACTGATCTGCACCATCCTGGAAGCCTAGCTGCTTACACAGACTGCCTGAATGACATTAACTATTGGATGGTACAAAACTTCTTGCAACTTAACTACTCAAAATCTGTAAGTATATTGTATAATCCCTACTACTCCCCTCCTATCAATAGCCACCATGGTCTCCTAGCAGCAAATATTAAACCCACAGGCAGAAATGTACCTGTTTGACAATAATCTCCCATTTGAATCACATACAAAAACACTCATAAAATCTCGTGTCCTTGTATTATGCACCATGTCCAAAATAAAGACAATACTGACGCAACAGGACCTTGAAAAACTCACGCCCTCACCTTTTGATACTTTTGAGCATACATGTGAATGCAGAAAACAATGTTGAAACAATAACAAGTGCGATTCGTAACCTGCAAGAAAACAACACATTTATAGCCTGGATTATATTATATTATATTGTATTGTTATATGATGTGTGCGCTTTGTACTACATTTACGCAAAAGAAGGATATTTCTAGAAGGAAACAGTACTCTGGACCACATTGAATGTGTGATATGTTAGTGTTACTCCTCTGGTTTTATATGCTAAAAGAAATTATTGCTCTATCTAATTTGGTTACAATTCTACCCACGGTTGAAAATAGATATGCAAATGGGAGCGCTAGCGATCCCATAAGTTTTATTGATCTGTCACAATCATTATTCCCTATTAACCGTAATTTACGTCATTGCCCCTTTGGCTGTTTTGAATAGTTATTGCTTTCCTTTCTTTAAAGCTTGTGTCTCTTTTATTGCCTCTTTCTTTATACATTTACTTTTATATCTATTAATTTTACTGCCTTTACCAGATATTCTTCAGCTTCTCTGATTTTACTCCCTTTTATTGTTGTTTGTCTCTCTTGTCTTTATTCCTCTTTGTTTCTCACATCTTAAATTTTGGTTCCCTTGGTCTCAGTCTGTGCAGCAGGGTTCCTGTGTTGCCTGGGTTCCTGTATTTGCTTCTTGTCTAGGTCCTGTAACTGTCTGGGTCCTGCTGATATTGTTGGTGTCATTGTTCAACTGTCTTTGTCTTTTGTTGGGTTTTGTTCTTCTGTTAACTGCTTCACAAGTCAAAGCACTTTGTAAACCCTTGTTTTTAAAAGTGCCATACAAATAAAGTTATTATCCTACTTATCTGACCCCCTTTTGTTGGGGTTCCTGGCACACCTTTCTGACACTAAGGGGTAGAACTGAAGATAAAGTTGGCTAACACCTCCACCCAGTTGAGTCTGGTTTTTTGCCAATCATAAAAACAAAAGTACAATCTTATGTTGTGTTAATCATATTTGCACACTGACTCTGAAACTTTTGTATTTAATTTCCTCAGAACAGGTTCGATTTTTATTTGCATCCATCCAAGTCATTTTAAAGGGTGACTAACCGTTCAGAGCAGGGGCTGCAGCTCCCTGCTCTTTAAGCACCATAATTTGTCCATGAATTTTGTGGACATCAACAGTTGAACATAACAGATAAAGGCCAAAATCTGTACTTACAACAATGTAACAAAGTGACTGAATTTCCAAACATGCTTTCTCTCTCTCTCTACATTAGCACAGCGCTGTGATGCACAAGCTTGTGCAAACACCCATTCAGGTCTCTGCTAGAATGAATAGACCCTGTGCTTTATTCCTTTTTTCGTGGTCCAAAAATAACAGATCCAGAGAGCAAAGATCTTAAGGGTACAACTGATTGTGGCAGCAGTAATCGATTGAATTATTTCACAAAATCCTTCATACTGACAACTTGTGGAAAATCACCCTACATTCTGCAAAAATACTGCAGTTTTAGATGAAGGAGTTTCCTTTAAAAAGGACATCAAAGGTGTTTGCATTTTTCTGTCTTCTACTTTCTCCATCCAGCAGAGGGCGCTGCGGTACAGGAGGTGAAATAACAGCTGTTCACAGCATTTTAAGAGCAGATTTGTATTTAAAGTAGAGAAGCATTTATATTACTATATACCAACAAAAATAGATGTCCTACACATCCAGTGTTAAGTTTTGGTCAGGCCCTAGTGTTTAGCATGTTTTATGGGACATTACCCTGGTTCTGCTGTTGGATCCTGTCTGTCGTCTTGTCTGTGGTTGAGCTTCCTCCAGCCGGCCATCAGGAAAGGCGTGTTTGTAGAAACAGTTTGAGCCAAAGGGGCACGTTCCACGACCTTCATCGAAGTATCGACATGGTTTACTCCTAAGAAAAGATGATACGAATGCGTCAGACCGTCTCTGCTCAGCGATGCTTAGGTGATGAACTTTTCCTCCTGGATGCTGTGATTAATCTAGTGGTTTAAATCTGCACAGGATCTATCTGAAGTGATTTATTCTTGCATACTCTTTCTTACATGACTGCCCACTGCTGCATTTATTCTGCTCACAGCCACCCACAGCAGCTGTCCATCTTACTCAAAAACAATGAAGAACAAAAATCTGTCAATAAAGTGTTCATTGGGACACAAAACTAAGACAAGCTGATGTGGACAAAGCCTCTTTAATTAACCTTAAAATAGGAAACTAAATCAGGCTGCATCTAAGAACAATTGTTTCCAACTACAAACAAGAACTGTCTCAGCTTTTTGATGCACGTGTCCTTGTGTGTTTACCCCATGCCGTCCTTGTACTTCTGGATGAGTTTCTGCTTGTCGTCTTTATCTTCCACCCAGTACTCACTCGGGATTACAAAGTTTGATGTGATTCGACACTCCGGGCATGACCTGCAGAAGCGTTACATTACTTTCCTTCTTTCTGAGCCAAAAGCATCTAAACTTTCAGGGACAAACATGCAGTTTCTGAGTGACTCACTTGATGATTTTGCTCTCAAACTGTTTGGCACTCCTCCACTTGCGAATACACTTCAGACAGTAGCAGTGGCTGCAGTTAGAGAGGATGCCGAAGCGCCGCTCGCTTAAGTTGGGCTTCTCAAACACCACCTCCATGCACACGCCGCACATCATGTCCTTACTGCGCTGGATGGCGAACGAGATCTCCATGTCCTTCTCATGGGCTTCGATGCACGCCTGAAACGTATACATCAGATATTCTTATTGCCCCGACTAACAGCAGAAACAAAACATTTCTAAGACAGTTCTTATCAACCCAGAGAACTTTTACTGGTTAAAGAAGCAAACACCTTTAAGAGTCTGTTTCAAGAAAACACTTAACTGGCTAACTGATGTGTAACAGTTTAGATTTCACAAATAAACCACTGACTTCTTACTGAGAAAAGCATACCTATTTCCAGCCAATAATGCTTGTCCTCTTCGGTTGAATACAGCTACTGTTTGATGTTACTGCTTAAAAAGTCTGACTTTCGGCAGACTATCAATCAGTTTCCGTTAGCTGACATTTACTGGTCTTTGGCTGTTTTCACAGGAGAATGTCCAGTAGATAAAAATTTTAATGGCCAAAATGTCCAGCTGATAAATATGCCAATTACCGGATAAGTTCATGGTAAATGCATACATATAATATATTGTGTTACCAAGAAGAAATATTGTAACAATCCTTTTTATATAAAATCAAAGTAATTTTACTATGACCCACTTCCTGTTTGGTGCAGGTAATAAAGAAGCAGAAACAAAGGAACTGTAGACAACTGAGCAAAATAATCACAGATGCAGCGTTGGGATGGGGATGGGCCTGGGCCAAGCAGAGAGTTTTAGTGGACTTGGATGAGTGGGTAAATCTACCTATGAATAATTCTCTGAAGAAGTGGAGCTGTATCAACACAGAATCATGCCATGCAGAAAAGTGGGGATTGCTTGGACCTTGACGTCGAGAGCACCATCTCACTTCCCTGTAGCTAGGTGTTCATGCTTGGGCGTCCTGTCTAATCAGCAGCAGTGCTGTAGGAAGAGCCATCGATGTGAGGAGGACTGTACTGAACACAGTGAATGCTCTAGCCTTTCTTCAGGCATTCTCCAAATAAAACACAGTGGTTGGATTTTACGCCTCTAGTGGAGGTTACAGTTGAGATCATCAGTATATAAGGGAACAATATTGGACAATAGACGGTAAGGCTCAATTTTCACTTGTAATGCAGAGCTTTAACGAGGTGTCTACTTGACTGAGCACTGGTTAGTTATTTGTCTGAATGATTTGCTGGTAATTTCAGTGGAGGGAGGTATTTGGTTGTTGTAAGCTGCTTAGTAATGGTAGAAACCAATATGCTAACTTGCAGCAAATGGCACAAATGTAAAGCTAAGTACCGTGTTTGTTTATGTGTTTATTACAGGCATATTGTGCAACTGACTGCATGCATGGAGGGATGGCTCCATTTCAGTTGTGTTTGTTTAAACAACTTACATTAAGACGAAAAAGAACGTCTTTCTGCAGTCATTAACTAAGTCTGGACATGTGTAATTTGCGTAAACAAGCAAGCTATGGTTTATGTCAGGCTCAGTTTCTGTTGTTTCAGTCTTGGGTCAGGTTCGGAAAATGTGTCCCTAGGCCTCTTTCAGCGTAGACTTGAAGCTGTGCCAAAGTGTTTCTGTTTTTATATGTTTTATTGCTGTTAAATGCAGATTATTGGTTACTTGTGGCTACCTAAAGCAAATGTCAGGTTGTTGTTCTAAATGGCCAAAATTCTTGAAGACTGCTGGCTGTAGACAAAAAAACCCCTCTGCCTTCAATATAAACTTAACTCTTTTCTAATGTTAAATAATTAAGTTAACTATGGTTCTGTTAAAAGGAAAAACTAACTAACTGCCCACAAAGCCAGGTATGGAGGTAGAGAAACATATTTTGTAGGGACGTGCCCTGATTTGCTACAATGCTTAGTTCAAGTGTAACTGGCAATTTTGTTATTTTCTTACAAATGCAATGTTGATGTTTTTTTTTTTTTTTTATTAACATGTATAGTTTAGAATTTCATAATTTCACTGGATTTCCACCTTGAGTGGTCATGACATCATGCTGAATAATCTGTGGAGAAAATGAAAGTGATTTTACTACTGGAACCAGATTCTATTGACTGAAAGCACCTTGAGCATGTTGTTCTCAGTGATGCAGATGAACTGCATATAGCCAGTTTACATGACAATGAAGGTGTCATTGTTAAATGTTGTCATGTAAATGAACAGCCAAAACAATTCAAGGTTAACATATTTTTCTTATATTGTTGTCAGGTAAACATAACCCACACATCTCCAGAGCTCCAGCTGGTTGTTTTTTCCATTAGCGTTACCTTCGTGTGCTCGGAGCGCTGGGCATTGTCGGTGGGGTGGAGCACCTGCAGACCGCACATGTCACACACGTCGCCGTGAAGATAGGCACAGTTGATGCCATAGCGACACTCTCCGACGGCAGCGTACGGGCAAAGCTGCTTCCTCAGCTCTTTGTTCTCCTGAGCTACATTGCCGTCCAACTCCTCGATGAGCGGGGCCGAGGACTCAGACTTCACTGGCTCAGCTTAACATGGACAAAATACCACAAAACAGCAATACAAATTTAAAACATGAACTCATAATGATAGTGAAATACACTGCTTCATGCCCCTTCTGACCTGTGGAGCCTTCTCTTTCTTCAAACAAATTTTATTAATATTTTAAACCTACTAAGTTGCAAAACAAAGCAAATGAAACCATAACAATTCCCATCATCCATCCCTATTATTAAGGATCTATCATGTGTGTTTATATGAGATAACTCACTGCGTCCACAGTAGGGCTGACCCGGGACAAACTCAGCTGCATTGGCCCAATCCCTGGCCCCTGGACCGGGTATTGACCCACTGTGTTCTGGATCTGACGGGCCAGCTTGTGAGGCGGAGGGCAGCGGCAGCGTCTGCGAGGTTGGAGGATCCTCGTTCTTTGTCGGTTTACAGTGTTCGAACCTGAAGAACACAGGAAAAAGAAGCACTGATTAGAGAAGTCCAGGATGAAACAAAAGCAGTTATAAAACAACATTTTACAGACAATAACATTGATATTTGCAACCCAGGATTACAACTGACTATCGACATTGGGATGGGGGGGTTGTAATTTAGACCCTGGTAGTTTTTTGTTTGTTTTGAAATAATCTTGTTTTTGTGTGCAAAGTAAAACAATCAAAAAATACAACTAGGATGTTTGAGCTGTGATAAATATTCCTTGCTCTGCTTTAACAGCACTAGGGAAATATTTAAGACAATAAAACTAAATTTTTTATCTTATTATACCAACAATCTTTCCTTTTTCTTGACTGTCCTTTGTTGGCAACTTTTGAAAAAATGGCTGGGAATTAGGGCTGAACAATTTGGGAAAATAATCCAATTGCAATCTTTTAATCCAATATTGTGATTGCGATTTCATAAGCAATTATTTCTTAAGTTCCTCATCTCATAAATTTTACAACAAAACAAGCAATAATTCATTCTATATTATAACCAATGCAATGTTAGATGAAACTTGGGCAGTACATTTTTTAAAAAGATCTAATTGTGATGATTTTTTTCACTCATTTTGCAAATTTGATATGAACTGTTGTGTTAAAGGGAATGATCATTTTTTATATTATTCTCATATTTAATAGGAAAAACACAAAAATGAAGAAAACAGGGTTTTTCTGTACACTATTCTAAAAATATGGCATTAGAATGATTGCATGATATGCAATGCATAACATCTCTGCTGCAAAAAAAGTTCTGAACTGGTATTTTGACACAAATTTCAGGTTAAAGAAATACTGCACCTTTTGCGATTTGAAAATTGCAGCAGGCCATGTTGCAATTTAATCTAATTTGCGATTAACTGCTTAGCCCTGCTGGGAACTGGCAAGGATATGGCCAACCTTTTGGGCAAAAATGAGGGAAAACCTTATCTTTATTTCTCCACCTTCTGATTTTAAGATCTGAAATGTGATGTCCAAACATCTTATAGGTAAAAGCAAACTAACAATTGTGATGAAATTTAACTTTTAACACAAAGAAAAGTTATATAAAAAGCAGCTTCTTGGTTAAAATTGGTAAATATTTCTGTTTATTTGAATGCATTTCTACAGAATTCTCCCTTTCAGTTAGAATAAAGAGATTATTGGAGTCCTCAGGGTTACTTTAATATTACCTCAGCAAAACAAACAGACAATAGCTGCACCTTTATGTCTGTGTAAATGCCTGTGTCCTGTTAGAGTACAAGATGTGCCGTTAATTGAGACTAGGACAAAGAAAACTTAAAGACACAGAGCCTGGCCTCACTGTGTTCACTGTGTCCAGACATGTTCAGTGTTTTTACTTTGATAACGACCTGTAAGCAGTCTCTACGGCTCATTTTGTGCCTCTACTTTTGAGAATACATCCTTTCTGCCTGTAAATAATAAGCATGTAAGAGGAATGTGAGCTGTTATTTTCCCTGCTGAGCTGTGCAGAGGAGTTTTACGACTTCAGACACAGATACAGTATCTTCTTTAGCTGTCATGAGAGCACACAGTGTGATGTTTAACACAGAAAAACCGATAACTGAATGTTGTTTTCATCACATGCTGTATTCTGAAGGCCTTGGCCTGAAAAATAAGACTAATGGAGGGGAATTTGCTGTATTTTCATGTGTAAAATGTTCAGTGCAGAGCTGATCTAGAAGTTATATTTAGGATCTACATCTTGTGATTCTCTCAGTGGAGACGTGGTTGTTTTTCTTCAGATACGTTGGATGAAAACAAGCAGTAGTGTTACCGAGCTACAATCACCAACTCACTGGTGTTTGCTTGACCTAGCCATCAAAGAATCAGATTATATCAGAGATGTAACTGTGGTAGGGATGAGGGAAAAATGTGCCATAAAAATATTAAAATCATAAAAGAGTAAGGGTGTGATGGAGGCCATGGTTCAGTTTGTACCTCAGTTTTGGTGCAGTCTGTAGTGGATTGAACATCAAAAACAAAACGGTGCAAAATAAAAAGAAGCGAAGAACATTTCCTGACTTTAAATTATAAAATAAATACAACAGGAAAAAAATCAAATCTAAACAGGTTCAACTGCCACAATGCCACAATTCCTGCTTATTTGTCTACAAGAAACCATGGCAATTGAAACTGGGCATATTCTGTGTTGAAGCTGAAAAATGTTGGTCATTAGTCGATTATACCGCAGTGATTGATAAGAAGAAAAGAGAGGTGACATCACAGGAGATGGAAAGTACAGCTGCTGAATCTGCTGAGGAAGAGGATAGGGCATTACTGGACACCTAGGTTGGAAATTTACTTTTTTGCCTACATTTTGAGTATCAGACTTGCGAAAATGAAATATTTTGTGCATGATTCCTACAATAACATGTCAGAATTCAGGACTTGTTTAACTATCTCGGACTTAAGATGGGTAAACCATTGGTCCAAAGACGCCTTTAGCAGATGCACCAGCTACAGTACTACTTATATGATACTGAGTCAAACCATCCCAGCTAGAAAGCCGTCTGTAAACATTTGGCTTCAGAAATAGATGAGTGAAGCAATTTTTCCATGGGAAATACCATGGAAACAAAAAAAGAAGTCCTCTGTACTAAATATTGGCTAATTTCTTGACGATAATCAAAAATGGCTTGTTAACTATTGCAGACTTTTTGAATTGCACTCCTTTTATCACCATCTTTCTCTGATATGATTTAACATGCAGCCCTGGTCTAATTGACGTTGCAGCTTTGGTGATTATATATGCAGACACTTCTCAGTCATAAACTTAAAATGTCTTCAGAATAGAACCACGTCAACTCTATGGCTACCAAACAGCATGACTAACAGGCCATGACAGTCCAAGCACCCTGCCGTACAAAAGGAAGAGCTGTCCGTCACTCCTCCGTCAGACATCACTGCTAACCAGTCTGCTCCCACAGAGCCACTGGAAGAACGGGGAGGGGAGGGGCTGCAGGAGGCTGCATAAATAAAAGAGAGCGGAGGCTGCTGCAGCAGAATGAACCCGGGGAACCCAGCAACAGCGCAGGAGGAGGAGGAGCGGCAGAGAAAGAGAGCAGGAGGGAAACACAACGTTATGCAATTACCATGCAGGCTGCAGCGCTCTGTGTCTGGCTGCAGGAGAGAGAGAGTATGGGAGCCATAGATGCAGAGTGAGAGAGTGAGACAGACAGAGGCCATCACAATAGACAGCGCCTGGGGACGTGAACCCTTCATAAACCCCCATGGGGGGTAACTTTCTATGGACTCTTTAATGCAAGGGTCAAAGACATAATGAGGACCTCCATCTGCAGGAATGTCACTGATCAACACAACAACAACGTCTACAAGATATATACACTTAGCTTTGAGCTAAGGCCGGGCCATATGGACCAACATCACATTTCAATATTATAAAGCTGAATGGTGATACCCAATATATACCTCCATATAAAAAGAGGTTGTCAAAATACCAGGATTTAGGGATGCTCTCTGTAGTAAGTATCAGCTGTATGAAAGAGTACGTTTATGGAGTTTATTAGCCGTGTTTCCACCAGGTGGTCAGGTCTGATTGAGTACAGTTTGGTATCGCTTCTCCGCGGCTGGGTTGTGGTGGCAGCAGGCTAAGCAAGTCCTTTTCCACATTTTCCAGTTCCTCCTGGGGGATTCTGAGGTGTTCCCAGGCCAGATGAGATATAAAATCCCTCCAGCGAGCCCTGGGTCAACCCTTGGGTCTCCAGCCCAGTCGGACGATCCTAGGCGACCGCAGGGAGGCAACCAGGAGGCATCCTGATCAGATGCCTGAACCACCTCAACTGGCTCTTTTTGAGGCAAAGGAGCAGCAGCCAGCCACCCTCCTTAGGAATCTCATTTCGACCGCTTGAACCCACAATCTTACTCTTTCGGTCACTACCGAAAGCACTCAACCACAGGTGAGGGTTGGACTGACTGGTAAATTGCTTTCTGGCTGAGCTCGCTCTTTACCACGACGGTACAGTACATCTGCAAAACTCACTCGTGAATAAGACCCAGAGATACTTGAACTCCTTCACTTGGGGCAAAGACATATGATATTAAGGGGAGATACGGAGTATGCCCACTTATTTTTACTTAGCATTATCGAGTTTTCAAAAAGCATATTACTTTTTTTGGTTCTTACTGTAAACTATTTTTCCACAGCATTAACCCTGGCATACATTTTCTTTTTTATTTGACATCAATACTACCATTTAAACCTCACTCTCTTACCCCTTTTCCTGTTAAAAAAATACTCTCATTTTCTTTAGAAAATGAAACAACACCAACAACATGTCAGAGCAACACACGCTCAGCCACAGTCTTCCTACAGGCACTAAAACCACCATAACACCATAGTGATCATGATGATGTGTGGGTGAGTAAAGCGTCCCTGCTGCAGCTGGTGGTCCTCAGAGGGTCTCAGTCGGTAACTATGGGGATGCAGCCAGACATGCCGCAGACACTGTCTGCAAACTGCTGTCTGGGTACATTGGAGCCTGACAACAGAGCAGCAGACTAATCCGCTGCTCAAAAGAAGGAGCCTCGGCATGTTTGAGCGTGTTTCACTGTGAATAAACACTGCTGACCATGTTTAAAGCCCGCTGCAGTGTGGTAGATATTCAAAACAAGCACAGATATCTGCAGACGGCTGCAGAGGTATTTCTGTCATTTCTTTATCTTAATTTATTTTACAACATTCATATTTCCAAATCTGTTTAGCAATGAAATTTAATTTAGTGATGTAAAAATAGACATGATATTCTTCAGACTAGAATAAGGCAAGCTGATTGCAAAAACAAACAGAAACCCTTTAAATTCATGATTAAATCTACATGGTACTCCTTGAACTAGATGACCCCAATGAGGCGTGTTTATTTCATGATTAAATGAACATGATACTCATCAAACTAGACAGCCTAGACAGATCACATTTATTGTGACAAAAACCCCTACTTGACGAAAAATACGACATTTACTGCAGTAAAATGCCCCAAAAAGGCAAGCTGATTATCACAGTACCTTTAAACCATATCAAAAAAAGAAAACATACTATCGTTGCTTTTCAGATAAACTCTCAGAATAGTGCACTATCATGCCCACAAAAAATGTATTTTAAGATGTGTTAAAAGGATAACTGAATGTTTACACATGCATAACTTCAGGTTCCTTCAAAGTTATCAGCAGATTGTGACTCAGCAAAACAAGCCAAAAATTAGCTAATTTTCAACACATAACATAATTGTCATTGTGTGCCTTAATTATACTATTCTAAATGAAGAAGGAAATAAATGAACACTGATGTTAAATGACGATAATTATTACACAGCTCTTTTGAGATGAAAAATGCACATTTATTTACAACATCTTACTGAACAAAATAAAGAATATTTCTACTGTCATGTAAAAAAGCATGCACAACAGCAGCTTTAATCCCATTAAAAACCTTAAAGCGTTTTCATACCATAGCATACGCTATACATTCCTGTAGCCCTGAACCTACACTGACTGGAAACAGACCAAAACATAATCTGAAGAAGGAGACAAGACTGCACACTAAAGCCTGATTGATGCTTTTGCATCAAATCTATATGCAGCCTACAAAAACAGCCTCATCAAAAATGTCACTAAATTTCACAGTGACGTAGACCCTCCAGCCCTGTGATTGGTCAGCTGGGTAGCACTGGGTGACTGCCAGTGTCTAAGTAATGTCTACAGACATACTGTGTGTACTCTGCTGATGTAACTACTCAGATCTTTTCGTCAACATCCGACCTACATTTCCTAATCCAGGTATCTCCCAAAAAAATTCCCTGTCCTCCTCTTCAGCTGATTCAGAGGCTGTACTTTCCATCTCCTCTGATGTCTCCTCTCTTTTCTTCTCATCATTAACTGCAGTATAATCAACAAAGTTGCAAATCTTTTGCAAATCCAACACTTTTAACTTAGTTTCATGTTGTGTTTCATGCAGAAAGGTGCAGTATGGGTAACTTGCAATAAGGCTAAATGTTTTTTTTTTACTTACGCTGTCATTTTGATATGATTTGTGGATTAAAGAGTGACATTTTTAACATGATTGTTCACTTTTTAATTGAAAATCATTGGTTTTGTTCTGGGGTGTTTTTGTCAAATATTAGCATCGAAGACACCAAACAAAGCTAATCTATGCTTACATCTGTGAATTAAATTTGCATCAGAACACCTCTGCTGCAGAATATCTAAACTAAAGTGGTACTGTGATGCACATTTCACCTTAAATATCATTGCCATATATAATAAGAGACACCTGCAGTTCAAAGTTAAATAACTCTTGAATCTTAAATCGTAAACACTTACTTTTCCCTCTGAAAGCCCTCAATTTCACCATTTTAATGACACTATCCATGCCTTCACAGCTCTTACAGAAGGTTTCCTAATGAGCCTGGAACTTGGGTGACTTTGCGGTAGTCTTATAGATTAAATCCACACCAGTAACTCCCATATTGAATATCTTTTTATCCATTACTTTATCCATTTTTGATCAACTCCGCCACAACCGATGTGGGCTGTTCAATCATCATGTCACGCTTTGCCAAACAGTGCCTGTGCAAACACTTAAAAACTGGAGAAGAGAGCCCGAATGACTCATAATGGAGAGAAAGAGACACAGAGAGGCTGTGATGTGTCCCTCTGTCCCTCTGTGTCTGCAGTGACACAGAGGGACACATCACAGAGAGGCTGTGATGTGTCCCTCTGTGTCACTGCAGACAGAACTGCTTTGAATAATGATTTAAAAGAAGCCAATTCAAAAAAGTGGTAGTAGTGCTTTTTACACCTCGGCTCACACTTATCCATTCATACACTAATGGTGCAGGCTGCTATAGTCTCCATCATTACTGAATAATCCCATTCCTACTCATTTACACACCAGTGACACTGCAGTGGGATCAGTTTAGGCTTTAGTGTCTCACTTAAGCACTCATCAGCATCAGAATCTCTCTCATTGACATGGATCAAACCCTCCAGTTTAGGGATGACCGACTCTACTCACTGATCCACAGTCACTCCTTCTACTGTTTAGACAGAATACTGCAGAGTTACGTAGAAACACCATCACATGCTCATGGCAGCTAAAGCCACGTAGATTTGCCACAGAAGTAGAAACCAGGCGTTACATGTAGCAGGGCGGTGACAGACGTGGAGCAGCCTGAGCTCAGACACGGACCAACAACATGCTGACACTCGGAACAGCGGTCTCAGGTGTCAGGTCCCCTTGAGGAGCTCTAACACTTCTCAGAAGCTGAGACACTTTTAGAAAGCAAGTTAAAGCGAAGCTTGACTGACAACTGGGGGCACTTTTTAGGTCAAAGCAGCTGACCATGATGACCACGAAACATCCATGTCCCTTTATATTTTAGAGCATCAGATTAGAATAGTTTCCTTACCTGCATCGGTCCCCAAACACACAGTTTCCCTTCTGAAAGAACTTGCAAATCATGGCTGCAGGTTTGCTGTTGGTCAGATCATGGGAGTATCGACAGTTTTCTCCTTCTGTGCAAAGACCGTGCATGAAATATCTGGAAGTAAAACACAACGGCAATGGTTAACAACCAAGAAATACACTGATCAATGAACAAAAGTAGTTGGTTATTAAATGTCAACGTCAGCTTCAGTTTGGAGAGAATCACGAAACAATAAAATCACACTCAGAATATCAAAACATGAAACTAAAAACTATTTTTTGGAGAAGAAATACCCAATTATGAGATTTTGAAAGCACAGGGTCTATAGTGCACAAAAAACATTGACAACATGAGGACCAGTGGGTGGAGTTGGGGAGGACAGGGACATGACCACAGTTGCCATGGTTCGCGTTATGCAGTTGTCCATTGAGTTTACTCCTCAGTGGCGACGCACACCTACAACGTCCCGTGTCTTGTTGCTCTGATTAGCCCGTAAAGATGTGACAGACAGAACGTTCATCCAATCACCATCAGAGTTACTTTTCAAAGGCTCTGCTCTTTCCAAAACACAGTCTATGGGAAGTATCTGGCGTGTCAGGTTACATTACCTAAGTGTTGCCAATACACTGTATTGTGAAATTAAGACATTGTGCAATAGTATTACTTGCAACGCTTGATGGATTCTCATGGGCACATATGACATGACTGGGCTGGGCAAAATGAAGGTTTTAAGTGTTATGGACATATTTTTAAAGAGATAAAAGGCTAAGCTAACATTGTAAATATCAATGTAATTTATGCTGATAAAAAAATCAGTGTCAGGCCTTGTTAATGTTCACCAAGCAGCAGAAGGATATACAAAGTTATCACATCGTTTCCAGGTGTTATGAACTAGAGTGAGAAGAATCATCAAGAATGAGAAAGAGAGCCTTATAGTACAGAACCAGACTGGCAGAAGTGCGAAGCAAAAGATTTCAAAGACTCTGGAAATAAAACTAGTGAGAGATGTGTCTAAAGACCCCAGAACAGCTGCCAAGACACTGGTGAATGACTTAACCAAGTTGTAAATTGTAGTCAAAGAGAAAATGATCACGAAAGCCTTGCACAGGAATGGACAGTGAGGCTGCAGGCAAAGAAAAACTGCAAAAGAGACACCTTCAGGCCAGACTGAAGTATGATGCAAAATGACCTGGAGAAAGATTATGCATGCTGGTAGCATGTCCTTTAGTCTGCTGAGACCAAACCAGAGCCATGGAGGCGTTGCTTATGTTTGGAGAAAGACGGCAGAGGTGTATAACCTAAAGAGCACTGTCCTCACAGTGAAACACAGCAGTGGGAGTATTGTGCTGTGAGGATGCGTCAGTGTGTGTGGAACTGGGAATTTCGTAAAGATAGAAGGAATCATTAAGAAAGAAGGATATACAAAGATTAAAAAAAAAAACACTTTGTCTTTCAACACGACAACTACTGAAAGCATACATCACTCCTGGTGAAGAACTACCGCCAGAAGACTTGCATCCCACTGAAAATCTGTGGGGTGAATTGAAAACCAAAGTCCATGACAGAAGGCAATCAAATCTGGAGGAGATTGAGAGATTTACCCAAGAATAATGGGCCGGGATTCCTCAAGAGACGTGTCTGAGACTTGTTGAAAACTACAACAAACAACTGCAGACTGATATCCAGCAAAAAGGAGACATAACAGACTATAAACATCAGAAGAGCTCATGATTTAGACCCTGGTAGTTTTTGTTTTTAGTGAAATAATTTAGTTTCTGCGTGCAAAGTAAAATAATGTGAGCATCCAAAATGAATCTAGGATGTTTTGAAAAGCTGTGTTAATAATTCCTTGCCTTGTTTAACAGCCCCTGGGGAATAATTGAAAAAAATTGCATTTCATGGTATTGGTATATATTATCTTAATAAATGTAATTTTTTATTGGCTGATAGGAAAATTTCTTCTGACATTTATAGCTGTATATATTAGCAGTATAAAACATTTTTTGTCCTTAAATATCAGTAAAATGTCCAACTGTATGACCAGGATGGGTGGTAGTCTAGGGCTCCACACACTCAAGGGGCCCCACTGTGAGCACTGAGCATTCTGAATGAAGCCTCAAACATAAAACAACTACAAGACTGTCTACTTCCCCACTTTTCTCTCAGCTCTGATTGGCTCAGCCTCTCTTTGACAGGAAACTCTAGGTGTTCTTTACAATAAGCAGCATATAATAAGTAGTGAAGAAATGTCACTTTTTTTAACCAAACAATAAGCCAAAGCCAAACTGTGGCCCCAAAATTAAGGTAAAAACTGAACTGTGACCTCTGTGAACTGTTACACCCCTGAAGGCAAGCATTATGTTTATGGAATTTCAAGCAGAGTCTTGTATTACTGGTATTGCTATTGGCTTCAATCTGCAAAAAAAGTGCTCAGGTATGTCAACATATTGGCTGTCAGCATAGATCCAGTATGATGCATCCATATTTATTTTGTTGTAGGGCTGCTTCATTATTGCAAAAATCATAATTACAATCATTTTGATTCATACTGAGATCAAGATTGTTCAACTATTTTCATCGTCTGCTTCACTTGTATTTCTCAAACTAAAACACTCTCAACATTTTTAGAAAAAAAAAAGAAAAAACTAGTAGAAAGCATAAATATACAAAACTGATCTCAATATTAAGGAAGTAAAATTCTTAATGTGATTCTATCAGAGATATATTATCTATCTATATAAATAATATAAATTTATATCCTTACTGTGTCCTCAGAAAAATAGCACATGAATGAACAAAAAATACACACACACAAACCACTATGAAGCGGACAGCATGACTATAGCAAACACACAGAGGACCTTGTTTTGATTTTTCCTTTGAGTGTTTTTGCTTTTCTGATATTCCCCAAAACACTATCTCTGCAATATTAATGCCAATAAAACAATATTATCACTATAATATTAAAGCCAATAGTGCAGAACGACATCTATATTAATGCCAGTAAAGCACCACTGTCTAAATAATCAATATCAATAAGGCAGTGCCATATCTGTTACATCAGTGCCAGTAAAGCTATGTTAAGGCTGTATTTCTATACCATTTTAGCAGTACTGTGCCTACTACTTTAATGCCTTTAAAGACCATATTATCTATAAGATTAATGCCAATACAAGGCTGGCACAGCTTGAAAAACCTGACCAGCAAGCCTCTTCCTCTTGTTGATGTCGTCTTTCACTTTCAACGGAAAGCTAATCTTAGCGCAGTGAAAACAGACAGAAATGAAGCATTTAGCTCGGATATGACTCATATACTGTTCGAACGTGGTGTTTTAACGCTGGTTTGTTAAAGTGAAAGTGTTCATTAACAGCTAGTTATCAAAGTTAACCGTAAAATAGTGCTGGTGGTTGATAGTGACACGGTGGCATGGGTTTAAGGAAGCAGAGTTAACCGATGTCAACATCCAGCTATCAAACTGCTGCTAACCTTACAAAGCCCCAGCAGCTCAACATAACAACACAGTCAGGAGGCTAACGGCTAAGCTAACAGCTGACCGAACCTCGGTAGACGCGGCTGTCAGTCGGTAGTTAACCACCGTATCCCCGCTGTTTTTGTCCCAAACCACAGAACACGAAATAATCTTCGACACTCAAAACCCAAGTCGTCTTGTCTTACCGACAGGTAACGTGTTTGGTCCACCCTCCTGATACTGCTGGAGTCGCCGTAGACGCTACTGCTGCCTCCGCCATAGCTGTTTATGTTGAGAAACCACCGCCGGACCTTCCGGCACGCTTCGGTAAAGCTCGGCTTCTTACGTATAAGTACGATTGAAGACGGAGATAACCGAAGACGTGGGACGGAATACTGCCGCGATGTGGCCCCACTGCCAGCTATTCTCATGCTGACTCAAGCAGATAATGACATGCTAAGCATAAAAACATGAAAAAACTCTTTGATAAAGAGTCAGTCACACTAAATACAGTCACTTCAGTTATTATCTTTACTTTAATTTCAATTTAATTGAATTGCATTCCATTTAATATCTATAAAATGTTTAATAGATATAAAAGAATATTAAAGTAGGATATGTTCAAAGGCAAGGGTGGAATGTTCTCTGGGCTTAACATCATATTAAAAGGCAAGGACTGACTGGTTTGTAGAGATTAAGGGATGACATCATCTTGAAAGGCAAGGATGGAATGTTTTACAGATGTCAAAGGATGACATCGTTTTTAAACGAGGAAGGATGGATTTTATTCAATGGAAAGGATGGAATGATTTATAAATATCAAAGCATTATATAATGTTCAAAGGCAAGGATGGAATGTTTTCTCGGCTTGACATTTTCCTCAAACGCAAGGACTGATAATTTTATAAAATTTAAGGGATGATATCATCTTGAAAGGCAAGGATGGAATGTTTTACCAACAAAAGGGATAAAATTATCTTTAAAAGCAAGGATGGAAGGTTAATGGGCTCTATATAATCTTCCAATGCAAGGACTGACTGGTATATGGAAACATGGGGGAGACTTTATCTTGAAAGGCAAGGGTGGAATGTTTTACAGACATTAAGGGATGACATCATCTTTGATAGCAAGGCCGGAATGTTCTATTTATATTAAAGGATGACAGCATATTCAATGGCAAGGGTGGAGTGATTTATCAATATTAAAGCATGCTATCATGTTCAAAGGCAAGAATGGAATGGTTTATGGGCTTTACATAATCTTCAAATGCAAGGACTGACTGGTATATGGAAACGTGGGGGTGACTTTATCTTGAAAGGCAAGGGTGGAATGTTTAACAGACGTTAAGGATGACATCATCTTTAACAGCAAGGGCAGAAAGTTTATTAACATTGAAGAATGACATATTCAATGGCACAGATGGAAGATATGATAGATATTAAAGCATGATATCATATTCATAGGCAAGGATGGGATGTTTCATGGCCTTTACATTATCTTTAAATGCAAGGATGGACTGGTTTATAGAAATTAAGGGATGGCATTATCTTGAAAGGCAAGGTTGGAATTGTTTTACAGATATTAAAGAGTAACATCATTTTTCAGAGTAAGGATGGAATATTTTATAGACACTGAAGGATGACCTCATGTTCAAAGGCAATTTAAGCAAGCAATTAATCCAATGATTTTTTTTTTCAATTTAGTTCACTTTTCCAATTTAAAAAGTCAACCTCTAAGTCAGGGATAAGAAACAAGGGTTAAATACATGGGCCATAACCAAATTCTATGGACATCAGCAGTTTTGTCTGACTTGGCTGTACAGGCCCAAAATGATACTATTAAATTTAGTTGAACTGGGCTGTCCTTTGGCCTTAATATCACAAAAAAGAGAGCAAAGGCTCATTTTAAGAAATTTGAGGGAAAATTGTAAGTAATGTTAATAATGTTGATAAAAATAAAATTGGGATATCACTGCTTAAGTTTAGGGTGGACCCTGTTTTTGTTGACCACGCTTGGCCCCTAGAAAGCTTTCCCCTTTATTGCCCTCTTATGGGAAGCTGTGGCACTTTCTTTTGATTCAGCTTCATTTTTTTCCACCTGACACTTTTGAAAGTACATGAACATTTCTTTAAACCTCTGTTGTTAGTATTTCCAGTGAAAGTGAAAGTCTGACCGTGTATTGTTTGGTCAGTATTTTTCAAACACGCAGTAGCCCTGACAGCAGAGGTCTAATGAGTAAAAGTCAAGCAGACAGAGCGTCTGCAGGTCATCTTTACATCCACCACTGTCTTCTTCTCTCTGCCTCCATGTTTCAGTGGTTAAAAGGCCGTTCGTTTCAGCACAGAGAGGAGTGTTTGGGAGCACAATACCACAACACTGTCCTTCAGATTGTTCAGACATCACCTGAGCAGACATCCTGTGGTCTCCATGGTGACCACACATCAGTCATATCCATGAAAGAGGTAAACACCTAGCACCTGTTTAATCATGAGTCAGCAGAGATAACTATGAGAGCGTGAGCTACAGATGTCATAATTTTCAACAGTTTGACAATTTTTGGTGCTAAAGCTGATATGATTGCCTTTATTTTAATGATCACTGCAATCAAGTTGTACCAAAGATTTCATTCATTCACCTCCATTCATTTCTAACCAGCAGCTTCGGAGGAATTAGCATGCCGGGACACCTAGTCTAGAGCTAAGAGGCTAGCAGTGCCTCTTTAACAGCTTTTCTCACTCATGTTGTTGTAAACATGCATCCAAAGGAAACAGTGATAACATATTTTGTAGATAAATCTTATGGGGCACTGGTTAGATTGAAATGACAACAGTAGGGCTAGACCAGCATGCATGCAAAGGCAAGGCTAGAATGTCTTATAGAAATGAATGGATGACATCATCTTCAAAGGCAAGATATGTTTTATAGATATTTAGGGATGACATTGTTATGAGATCCAGGCAGGGGCATAGCTAGGGATTTTGGACCCCCAGGAAGAATATTACACAGGCCCCCCCTCAACCGGCTAGCCAAGCAACAAATGGTGCATCATTTTTACAATTATATATGCATTTTAATGTATTTTTGCACAGTGATATCCCCATTTATGAATAATATTTCTATTATGGTTAAATTAAACTTACTTTCGTTGTTTCATAGCGCTGCACTACACCATTTGGACATTTTCAAGGGAGGAGCAGAGGCCCCCCAGTATTTTATTTTATTCTATTTAAAACTATTTCAGTCTGTTGACTGATTAATTTAGTTGCTTTTGATTCAATAATGACACTTATTACTAAGATTAATTAATAAAAGCCAAACTTTTCATGGCATGCTTCTTAAGGGGCCTCCCCTACTCTGGGCCCAGGTAGTCAGTACCCTTTCCCTCCCTGTGCTACACCCATGGATAAAATACTGAGTAATGAAAAGTTACAAGGACTGTTTTAATCCTGTCTGACTTCCATCTGCAGCTCCTTACTCACTCGTATATGCTGTAGTGTTAGGGTTCGTGGTTTCCTGTCACTTGCAGGCTGTGAGAACCCTGAGCACAATATCTCTCTACTGCTCTAACCAACCCCCTTAAATGTGTGTAAAATGTGCCTGCTGTATTTTAGAAAAAGAAGAGCAAGAAGCCATGTTGATTCTTGAGACTCACCTATGGGGGCCTTGCTTGGTCGGAGGAAAATCTCCCCTGCGATGAAACTGCATCCTCAACAATCCAACAAGAAAAAGAAAGAATTAAAATCTTTGAAAGTGTGTAAGGAGGTTACTCCAGCAGTTTTACTGACAAAGTACCAGAGACTAAGATATGGTTTTAAAAAAACGTTATTTTTTGTGAAGCTTAGCCATAAGAGTTATCATCAATCCCCACAGCAGGTCTCGGGGCTGAAGCACATTTGCATACCAATCCAGCCGACAGGTTGGAGTCTGCCTGAGACCTGATGGGCAAACTGGGGCCCCTCTTTATACCTGATGTCGCTGACGTATCTTCTTGGAAAGTCCCGCCCTTTTAAGTTCAACGTTTTCCAGTTTGCAGAAACTGAGAGTTCGATGTTTCACCCAAAAGTCCCCTGTGGTTTGACTATGTTTCTGAGATGGAGCTGAGATGGTGATGCAGCACCTGCAGATGTCTCACTGTGCCTTTTGGCCTTTACGCTTCTTTTGTCAACAAGGTTTCAGTTCTGCAGGTGCAGCAGCAACCATGGACTATTTATAGACATGTACACATAATGTACATGTAATGTACATGTACACAAACTAGAGAAACTTAATTGTTGTGTAAAATAAAAGGAAACATCTGTCTTGATAAACCTGACTTTGGCTAAATGTTCAAGAATATTGAGAGAAACACTGATAACAGAGATTTACACTTTTTTTTAAATTTTATTTTATTTTTTGAATGAGAATAATTTAATCACACCAGAAAGTTGATTCTCTCAACAACATCACTTTCAAAGGCAAGGATAGAAAGTCCCATAGATATTAAATAATGACATCATGTTCAAGACAAGAATGGAATGTCTCATAGGCTTTAAAGGATGACACTGTTCAGTGGCAAGGAAGAAATGTTTAAGAAGCTTGAGATGTCGGGGGCTTTATCCCTCCATTTTGCCATACAGTAGGCCATAGTTGGCAACTTTTGTAAAAGTTGGTGTAGCTGGCAAGAAGCAAAGGAAACCCTCTTCAAAAGCAAGACTGAATGCTTTCCAGGCTTTGAAAGCTGACAATATATGATAAGGCAAGAATGAAATGTTTTATTAACATTAAAGCATGACAATCTTTTACAAAGACGAGGATGGGACATTTTATGGATATTGAAGGATGACACCATTTTAAAAAGGCAAGGATGGTATGTTTAAAATTCTGTAAAGGATGACATCATGATTAAAGGCAAGGAAGAAATATTTCATAGATTTTAAAAGATCATGAAGGGTTCAAAGGAATGAATGGATTGTTTTATGGATATTAAAGGATGAAAACATTTTCAAGGCAAGGATGGACTGTTTAATAGACATGAAAGGTGAACATCATCTTCACAGGCAAGGATACATTTTTTCCTAGATTTTGAAAGATCATGTCATGTTCATAGGAATAAATGGAATGTTCTATGGATATAAAAGGATGACATCATTTTCAAAGGCAAGGATGGACTGTTTAATAAACATGAAAGGCTAACATGATTTTCAATGGCAAGGATGGAATGTTTTCTAGGCTTATAGGATGGCAGCAACTTCAAAGGCAAAGATGGAATATTTCATAGATATTGAACAATGACATTATGTTTAAAGGTAAGGATGCAATGTTTAAAATGCTGTAAAGGATGGCGGCAACTTCAAAGGCAAAATTACATTTTTTTCATAGATTTTGAAAGATCATGCCATGTTCATAGGAATAAATGAAATGTTTTATGGATATTAAAGGATGACATCATTTTTAAAGGCAAGGACTGACTGTTAAGTAGACATGATGTGTTAACGTGATTTTCAAAGGCAAGGATGGAATGTTTTCTAGGCTTATAGGATGGCAGCAACTTCAAAGGCAAGGATGGAATATTTCATAGATTTTGACCGATGATATCATGTTCAAAGGCAAGGATGGGATGTTCATGAAGCTGGACGTGGGCCTTTTTCCCTACATTTTTCTCATATGGACCATTTTTGGCAACTTTTGTAATAGCTGGTGTATTACCTGATGAAAGCAAAATGGGATGTTTCCTAGGCTTTAAAAAATGACCTCATTTTAAAGGCAATGATGGAATGTTCGTGATGCTGGAGATCCTCATGCCTTTTTCCCCCTCTGTTTTTTGCCAAGCTGTAAGCCGTAGTTGGAACTTTTGGAAATGTGGGTGGACCTGGTGAGGAGTGAGGGAAACCTCAACAGTTCAACCCAATTTCCAAAAGTTGCCAAAAAAGGACAGTCAACATAAGGGAAAGTTTGTTGATTTATATGAGACTGAGTTCTACGTGTAAACTCACTTCAAGATAACATGAGACCATCGAGCCTGGACAGATGTTCCACATCCATATGTGTCACAGTAAGGCCTGAGCCACCAATATTTGTGGATTGCTTTGGGCATTTGTAGATATTTTTAAGGCAGAAGTGTTGTAAAAGTTGCATATAAAAGACAGCTGATGAAGAAGCTCTTTGAGTCACATCAGGACATTGGACAAACCCATGCAGGTCACTCTGAGTGGGATGTGTCAGAGGTGGAGAGATGGATAGGATAAATACAATATTAGATCTCACTGCTGCTGATTTCATCTTTAATGTCACTGAGAGAATCAAATGGCAACTGTCTCCTGCTGATTAAATGCTTTCTTATTGTGGACATCTTTCTCCTGCAGATGAAACCTGCAGATGAAGAGGACATGCTGGGAGAAAGAGCATCCTTCACCCTGCTCTTTCGCCTGCCGGCACAGAGATGACCACAGAGCCTGCAGACACAGAGAAGGAAACAACAGAAACAAATCGACACTAACAATAAAACCATGGTTTCTGTCTTCAGTCTGGTTGTGGTGGGATTGAGTCTATCCTGCAGGTTATCGTCTCACTGCTCCAGATTCTTGGGACTCTTTAGCTGTGATCCAGTCATCAAAACCTGCAGACTGAAGGCTGTGTCCAAACAAAAGGATACACTGATTTCTGCAAACTTCGTCATCCAATCCCAAAATGCTGTCCAAAACAATGAAACAAGAGAAAAATGTTGGAAACCATTGTAATGAGGATAGAATATGAGCTAAATCATGATTAATAAGCAGAAATGTGTAAATATTTACCCTTCAGACAGTCAGATATTTCAGTCAATAAACATCTTCCAGTGAATGTCTTCAGTTTGGTCTTGGGTTTTCTATGTGCTGTTGTTGTAAAATGTCGCCATCTGGTGTTTGTAAAGGAAACAATCACACAGGGGGATGAAATCAGTCTGATTGTCTCAATGAATTTGCTCCAAATCAAAATCTATGATAAATTGGATTTTCCATAAAGCTGCTATTATAGTACAACTGATATAGGAATATTTTCACTTTACATATAAATCTGTTTAGATTTGATATGATTATTCTAGACTCATTTTAGAGTAAAGCAAAGTGAGAAGAATAGGATAAAGTTTGGGGGATTTTATAATCAGGACTATGCTGCATTACATTTACCTCAGAAGTCGAATGTCGAAACTTGGAATGATGTCACACCTGTTGAATACATTCCATTTGCTGAGCTCATAACTGAAGAAAACTGAAGAAAACAGTCAAAAGACTTCTATTTTAATTGATTGATTCCTATGGTAAATATATCCATAAATGTAAATGGTTTCATAACGCACTTAAAATACAACAGTTTAAAATGGAAATAGAATATCATATGAGCTCGCTGCATGGCCTGGAAGACCAAAGAGCAAAAGAAAATCTTTGCTTTGTCAATAAAAAAAGCTGATCTCGTAACCAGGGGTACTGGGGGTTGCCCAAGTCATAATTCAGAGGTTAGGGTGCATTTTTTATGACATCATGTCCACAATGAAATGGAGCCCACGGTAACCTCCTGACACCTGAGCTTTCATTGTTATACATTTTTGAAAACTCCTTATTATTTGAAATTAGTAGGGTATTTCAGGATATTTGTTTGGACATTTAGGTGTTTTTTTTTTTTTTTTTTTTTTTGCTATTTTCATTTTGAAGAATAAATCAGTACATTTTGAAAAAAAAATTGCTAAGAATTTGTAGGGGGAATCAGCTTGAAAACTTTCAGGACTTTTTTTAATAAAATCTCCCTTAAAATTTTGAGGAATATTTAAAGAAAGTTTTGGGGTACTTTTTATGGGATACTTTAAAGATGTGTAGAAGAATTTTCACAGAAATTTCAGGTCATTTCTTAAGATTATTGTGATTTTTAAAATTTATTTTAGAAAGGGAAATCTCCAAGAAATTCCAGATGAATTACAAGGCTGATATTCTAAGTTATAAGACCCTACTTATCCCAAATAAGTTGGAGTAACTAAAAATGCTTTCCAATAAATAAATAAATAAATAAATAAAAAAGGAAGCTAAGGTCTCACGAGGTTAACTATATTTCTTTATTTTTTCACCACTAAAAAGTCCCATTGTCCTCATACAAGTACCTGTGGCTTGTTGTTGAAGAAACTGGTTAAATTTGCAGCCATATCAAACTACAAACATTACCAAGCATAAATGATAAGTTTCAATCCTAAAATTTGAAGAGTAATTGTACCTTGAACAGTTTTGTGTGGAGAATGGCTGTAGAGTATTTTGGCTAGAATGGCGGCCATCCCAATAGGGACACCTATAACTGTAATGTGCTTTTGTTACCACAAGGTGGCGAGCAAAGTGTCCACGGATGAGACCAACAGGTCACAGTTGTTGTAATGCTGGGACCTAGGAGGGTCATTTGACCCCTGTATTCACATTTTACTGCTAAATGCTGCTGATACGAAGAGTGGTGTAACCTTTGTTTGCAGGCCGGTAGCCACCCTAGTGGAGGAGAGTTTTCCCCTAAAGGTGAGTCTTTTTTTGCCGTTTCTATCCCCATTATAAAACATGACTTCTGCTTCAAATGACATGCAGCCACACCATACATTCTTAACACAATCAAAAATAGACAGAGGATCTCAAACATGAGGCTTTTGATAAGATAAAACTTCTATTTGGTTGAGGTTTTTTTTTTTTTTTTAATTTTGTGGGATTGATTTATGTTAACTAGCCATCAGTAATCAAAAGAAGGGTATTGAGCCCTCCAATACTACAGACTTGATTCATCATGTTCTGTGTGGCACTTCTCTGTTTATAAAGGAGAATCTCGTGTCTTAATAGGAATAATCCTGCATGAAAAAAGATTAAATAAATAAAATTAAAAAACAAGGACATGACATCATTTTATGTGTTGCAGTGAGGCAAAAACAGTGTCACCTTTTGACCACTGGGGGGCAGCATATCATTGTAAAATGTATTCACAGCAGCAGTTTTAAATCTACAAAATGAAGAGGCAGCAGCTGATTACTGATGAGTCTGCTCAGGTTCTCCTCCTGCTCCAGGATCAGATCTCCTTCCTTGGCTCCCTCATGGTCTGAAGGAATCTGTCAGGAAACACTCGAGGATCTCCACCAGCTTTGTTTTCACAGTGAAGACTTTTTTTGTGCTGAGCTATGTCACAGATTCAGTCTGCTTGAGCTGCAGGGCTGACCTCAGATCTGTTATTTCAGAGTGTTTACAACATAAAGCTTCATTTGTTTTGCTCTCAGATCAGATCAGAGTTTTACTCGTTTTAATGTGAAGGTCAAACAATGACACAACACCAGGAAGTTGTTTTAAACAGAACCCATGATCACTGTATCTCCCCACCATTCCTGGAGGTGGTCAGAGCGTAAAACGCTGCACAAAGCATTATCTCATTACGTCCTACCTTCAATGATGATGTCATCCTTTAAAGTCTTTGATAGGCTTCAAAGAGATGATGATGTCATCAGTTTATAAAACATTCCATCCTTGCCTTTTGCATGCAGGCCTGTCCAGGTCCTCCCCAGTTTTTGTGATTAGGAGACCTACCACTGAAAGAGGTATACTCTTTTTGATTCACTCTTTGAGGCCCCTAGGAACATGGGGCCCCAGGCTACTGCTTACCTTTGCCTAAAGGTTAACTTCCTTTTACTGGACCTGGTTACTGGCATTATTTTAGAAGCAGGACAACAGACAAAGAAGTACATCAACTAGGGAGTTTATAGGGTAGGAAGATGTAGATGTCTTACATTAAAAGCACCAGTTAATTCAGCTGTAAGTGGTGTTATAAACTTGGTTTGAATGCATCGTTAAAGGTCTCATTATCAAGGATAAACATCGTGACACAGCCCAGATGATGATGTTAATGTCAGCCATGCTTTCCTGCCTGATTAAAATTTAGACAAAACGATGATGTGGGTGGCTCCTGTCTTTCTTTACAAAATTCTTTCAGACATTTTTTAATTAAAATCACAACATTATGAGTGAATTCTCACTCCTATTGAACACTTAAACTAATGCCTATATAAAGAATAGTACTCTTAAATGGCTAGGTCGCCTCTTTGCCTCAGTGCTCTGCAGAAATGGAGCTGTGGGGTTAATGACTAACAGCCATCCTGTCAATTAGTATTTATTATTCATACATCCATGGTAACTGAAAGGCCTGCTGTCTGCACGCGCTCACTAGAGACCATAATGATCCCATCTACCACAGCAGCTCCATCATACTGCTCATACACAACTCTCATATCACACACCCCTCTGCTGCATGATGAGAAACGTGACGCAATGCATGCACAACGAAGACAACGGACAAACAATAAGGAGACGGGGTGTTATGACCGCTTTAGCAAACGTGTTTCTGATTTACACTTCAATAAAAGATGGTATGTCTTACTGATGTATATTCTACCAAACACTAGACGTTAATTTCATGTTGTTGGTGTGAGAAATGTGGACAGAGCAGTGCTACAAAGACATTCTAGCTTCTGTGCCCCCAGAAATTTTTACCAAAATATTACATTGGAATTAATGGAGGAGTTTGCATACATTCAATGGCTTTGGTTCCTGGTTTGATATAAGCAGGACAAGATTATCTCCATTTTGATGTATTTTTTTCAGTGTGTGGTTTTAGATTTGTGGTTTCAGTTGCAATTTGGGTTACAAAAGGTTACTAGTTACTACAAGCCGCCCCTCCACTCTAATAATTTCGTTCGCCACTCTGGCATCTAAACATTCTAATGCCATTGAAGTGAATGGGAAATTCATTAAAAACCTGAAAACGGTGAACCAACTTTGAAAGGTCACTGTGACGAAACGCTGAATGATATACAGGAGCTAAATCCTACTGAAATAGCTAAATGTTGTGGGAATATTCTAAAGGTCGACTGGAGTTTCTAAGTGAGAGTATGAATGAGTTATAAGGCTATAGGAGTGAAAAAAGGTTAGATTCTGCCTGTTTTTAACATTCTCCTGTTCGTTTCAACCGTCCCAACTTTTTTGAAAATTGCGGAATATCTCAGAAAGTTTTAAATATATGCCTTCAAAAAATTTGGTCCAATATTGTCCTAATTTGGCTTCATATTGTGACATTTGAATGGTTTGAATCTGTTGAATTTTGTGGAAGAAAAATAGAGCAAAAAAAAAAAAGTGGCGGAATAAAGGTAATAAAGAATTTTGCGCAGAATTACAACACTTGTGAATGCTTTGTAGTACGATGTCACCACTGCACCTTAAAATGTGACCACTTAGCATTAATATAAACAAGATAAGGCTTAAACATGAGATTGTATAGATGTTCCAGCCGACAACGCCAACCAGAATGAATTCATGACATTTACGTGCTGTTTTGCACTCCGTATTTTCTATTAGTTAACCCCTCGTTTTCCCTCTCCCATCACACATAAACCCACAACATGATTAGTAAACACATTGACAGATTTATTTTGTGATTTTACATTCCACAGTAGAACATTTCCTTTTTTTCTCCTATGTTATGTTTACTGAACAGACACGTTACTGATGTTAAAGGTTGATAGAGTTTGTCCACAGTGGAAATTGCAGTCTCTCTCTCTCTTGTTCTCTCTGTCGCTCTGCATTTCTTCTTCGGTGAGGATGATGAGGGTCTGATGGGTGGTTTGGTCGCCTGGTTCAATCCACCATTTAGAGATCTTTCTGATGTTCCAATCTGACATCCTATAGGTCCATGAGTCCGTGTGCTTCCTCAATAACACAACTTCAGGTAGGTATTTTGATTTTTTTACTCTAAACTGACTTCGGAATCTTTAGAATTGAGGGCCTTTGTTCACTTTGGTCATCTGGTTATGATCTCGGTCCATAAGGGACTATTTCTAGAAAAACCCTCTCTCTGCAGCCTCTTTTTCTGGTCTTATTCTGAAACTTTCCTGCCCATTCTTACTCTGCGTTTGCTTCTTAGTTAAGGGAGGTCTAAGCTCTTTAAGTCCAGTACAGAGTTAAAGTAATTTCATGCTCAATTGCATTATCAGTCCACGGGAATGTCTGTTATTGAAACATACACTACTACCACAGATAGAATAACTCATTGAAATGTAACTTTAATGTCTGCTCGTTCCTGGTACAGACCGCTGTAGGAACGTGTGGCAGATTTATAATAGAATCATGGTTTCTGAATTAAAACACAGCCACGGCTGCTGATCATTGTTCGGTCCATTACGCTGATGCTTATTAGTGATCAGATAATGGTTTGGTATCTGATTATCTCAGGAAAGGCTTCATTTATGAGGAGGACATTATGTAATTATATAAGATGATGCTATTATGAGATTAAATGTTGGCCTTCCTACGCAGGAGAGGCTCAGAGAAATCACTCCATGATGAAATCGACTCCGATACAACCAGATTACCCTGAAATAAAGACAAATTAAAGATCAGAGCAGCAGGAAGGCATGTTTGATGTTTGGGAATATTATTCTAATGACATTATTATTTAAAGCCTTTGCTCTGTCGTATCCGTTTGCCCTGCTCGCCGTCTGAAGGCTGCAGCTGAAACAGAAGGGGGGGAGGTTTTTATGAACTCTTTGAAGAGGCTTTGATAAATCTGTTCACCCACACAGCAGCTGTCACCTCAAAATAACCCCCATAATCTGTGACACTCGCTCCTTTCACCCCAAAGAGACTCGCTGAGTCATTTAGATGCACACAGACGCTACTGTTAGACTTTCTGTCACAAATATTTAGATTTAATCAAAAAAGAACCCCCCAAAAATAGCTATCTCTAAGCCTGTTAGCAGTGGCTAGGTATTTTGTTGAGAAGGGATATATCAGAATATATAATAACTGTAAAAAATATTCCCCCCTTGGATGTTTAACCATTTTATTTACTCAATCATGGTCAATATAATTTGGCTATTTAAACAAAAACAAAAACGCTCTTTTTACGTCAAAATGACTGAGTGACCTCATTCAACAGAGGTCCAACCAATTGGTGTTAGTAGTCTCACATTTAGTGAAATGGGGATCACTACTGTGAATGTGTCTCAAGTGATTGTAGTATAAAGACACCTGTGTTTGGAAAGTCTAGTCACTGGCTGATCAGTATTCCTGGCTACCATTACACCATGAAGACAAAAGAACACCCCAAGCAAAGTATAAGTCAGGGATGGATGGATCATCCAAAAGTATGGCACATGTGTAAATCCACCAAAATCAGGCTGTCCTCACAAACTAAGTGACCCTGCATGAAAGAGACTAGTGAGAGAGGCCACCAAGACACCTGTGACTACTCTGAAGGAGTTTCAGCAGCTGAGGTGAGAGAGACTCTGCATACAACAACTTTCGCCCAGGTTTTTCACCAGTCAAAGCTTTATGGGAGACTTGCAAAGTGTTTAAGAAAACTCATTAAATCTTGACTAGAGTTCACCAAAAGGCATGTGGGAGACTCCATGGTCAAGTGGGAGAAAGTTCTTTGGTCTGATGAGGCCAAAATGGTGCTTTTCAGTCAACATATAAGATGAGTTGTTTGGTGGACACCACGAACACACCATCCCCGCTGTGAAGCATGGTGGTGGCAGCATCATGCTGTGGGGATGCTTCTTGGCAGCCAGTCCTGGAAGGCTTGTAAAGTTAGAGGGCAAAATGAATGTGGCAACAAATAGGAAAATCCTGGAGGACAATCCTGTTCAGTCTACAAGTCACTTATTTTACATTACATGTATGAATTTGTCATTTTCTTGTAGAAATCTGCTTTCACTTTGACATTAAAGAGATTTTTTTGTATTTTTTTTAAATCAAAAAAGCTAAATTATATTGACCATGACTGATAAATAAAATCAAAAACATAACAGTGAAAATATTTCTTTTTTTTGTGTGTTTTCAACATTACAAAGGTCAGGTTTTTATACACTTAAATTGACATTAAAATGGTTGAATTTCTTAGATGTAATCAAATTTTGATATTTATGATAAGGTCTGATCCTAATTTCAAAGATCAATGCAAAAAAAAAATGGAATTTTTTCTGTGTAGTACTTTTTTATATTCATGTATGGCCTTCATTTTTGGCCAGTTACACCCTAAATGTAACGATTTATTAAGTCATAAACTTAAAAAATGTATAAAAATCAAAGATGCTGCTCATAATTAACTTATTCAAGGCTGTTTGGCCATCAGACAAGACCCTATGTTTGGCAGACACATCACCACAAACACACCATATTCACTGTGAAGCATGGTGGTGGCAGCATCATGCTGTGCGGATGCTTCTCAGCAGCCAGTCCTGGAAGGCTTGTAAAGGTAGAGGGTAAATTGAAAGTGGCAAATATGGAAAAAGGAGGACTTTGTTACAGACTTTAAAGGGGTTGAATATGTATTCAGTTACTTATTTTACATGAAATATTTTTATCCAGTTGGTATTACTTCATAGAAATCTGTTTTTACTTGACATTAAAGAGATTTTAAAATATTTTTTGTCAAAAAAGCCAGATATATTGACCATGATTGATTTATTAAATCAATTAAAGGGGAAACATCCAAGGTTGTGAATCATTTTTATAGGCAGTGTTATTACAGAAGATTTACATCCCAATTGCAGTAAAATACCAGCACAAATATCTGCAAATATGATACTGATTCTTTCTGAACTATACCACCATCCAGTCTTTGGGTTGTACCACATGAAGCAGCTGGGATGGACTTAGTGTCATTGAACAGGAAATCATTTTATTCAATCTTATTTGTCCCATCAGACATTTTTGAATGCGCAAAACACAGGAGAACCCAGGCTGACCACATCTCCCACAATCCACTGCTATGCAAGACTTGTGCTCACTTCCTCAGGGTTACATGCCTGGATTACTGGGATAATTTAGGTTGAACTTCATAGATTAAAACTGAATTAAGTTTACTGTGGATTTATTTTTAAAAGATGACTCCCACCTTGAATTCAGTGTTGACTATGTTCTGTGTTTGGTCCCTGTTTATTGCATTACCATCATCCTCTCTGCTGATGCATAGAAATATTCTCACTCCTGTTAGCGGCTGTTTGATTTCCTGACTCCCGATTGTTTGCAGAGGCCTTGAGGATTCCTTCAGAGACAGATCTGTTCTCCTTCTCCGTTTTAACCTTGTGCTTTGAAGCTGAACTGTTCACAAAGAAAGCCCTGCCAGGTCTCCACTGTAAGCGACACAAACATGAGAGCTGTAGGAAAAAGACGCATGTTTGGAGGAGTGATGGAGCTCCAGGAAGATAATGTGGAGTTTGTTCTCATCAGATGCAGTTCTAATGTCGTTCTGAGCAGCAGAAAGCGACACTCTCTTTAAAAATACTCCGCTCTATGATGCTCCGTCTGCTGGGAATCTCCAGAAGGAGTCAGATGGATTAAAAAAGGAAACTTCACGTCTCTGTTTTGTCTTCTTTTTCATGAAAGCATCCCACGGCAGGGCTCCGCTTTGTCAGTTTGATTATTCTTTACAACTTTTTTCAATAGAGACTGCAAAACAAACACCTCTCCACACATTCAGGCATTCACACATTACAGCTGGCTAAACACCAGATGATTTTAGGCCTGACTTTTTAGTTTTCCTGTGATAGCAAGTACATTTCAGTCATTTTCTCAAGATTTGACCTTATTTATCTTCTCTTTTTGGGATAGCAAAGCTGGTTTTCCCCTGATAACGAGTTAATTCTGAAGAAATTACCAAAATTTCCATGTTATCTTAAAGGTATGCATGCCCTTCTATAACTATGTGCTTTTCAAACATGTTTGCAGAGTTTCCATACTGTTGGCAGAAATCCGGCAGATAAAAATATTAACAGCCAAAATGTCTGGTTAAAAATGTCAATTACCAGATAAGTAAACAGTGAATAATGATAGTTTGTGTTATCTACAAGATATGTTGCAAGAATCCAGTAATATAAACTTAAAGTAATTTTATTATGACACTTTTTTGTTGTGGTGCTGGGGTTGTTTATCTACTCTGGAAGCAAGCACATGACTAATTTATAGTCATTAAATCAACTCAGATGACATAAAACAACGCCTATCTCAAGGCAAGTTAAGAGTTACTGAAAACTATGCAATGAAATTTTGGCTTGGACACTCTTAAAAAGAGATGATTAATCTCAATGAGGTTTTCCTGGTTAAATAAAGTTTAAATAAAATCGGCAGTTTGGAAGGATTTTGTGTTAGTCATCGCTGCAGGTAATGAAGAAGTCAAAAGAAAGGGAGCTGTAGATAGCTGTGAAGCATAAACAGCAGCTCTGCTTAGCCAAGAGCACCACCTCACTTCCCTGTAGCTGATTGTTCATGCTCTGAGTGTCCTGGCTAGTCAGCAGCAGCAATATAGAAAGAGCCATCGATGAGAGAAGAGAACTTTTGTCTTTCTACTCGAAATAAACCACGATAGTTGAATTAACTGTTCTTATGGAGGTTACAGTCGAGATCATCAGTTTATGAGGACTAATATTGGACAGCTCAATTTTTGTTTGGAATGCAGAGTTTTGTTTGTACGATTTGTTGGTGTTTTCAACGGAGGACAATACTTGGCTGTTGTCAGCCGCTAAGTTATGGTAGTGGCTAACGTGCTAACTAGGAGCTAAAAGTGCTAACGTAAAGCTAAGTGCTGTTCTTTATGTGTTAAATGTAGGCATATGTTTTGCAACTAACGTTATGCATGTAAAGAAAAGCGCTTCGTTTTTGGTGTTTAAACTTACACAAAGACAAAATAATGTATTTGCACGGTCATTTCCAAGATCTGGTCATGTGTAATATGTATCTAGCATACTTTAATAACAGGACAACAGTTACTCGGGTTTACTGTAGGCTTTCTCGGTCTAGGATCAGGTTCAGAAAGAAAAATGTTTCCTCTGTCCAGTTTTACACATACTTAAAGCAGGGTTTCTGATTTATGTATTTTGTTGCAGTTAAATGCAGGTTATTGGTCACACATGGCTATCTAAAGCAAATGTCCATTAGCTGTTCTGAATGGCCGAAACTGAGGACTAGCAATCACTTTGGCTGGGTCAGGGTTTAGCATCAGGATATACGTTGCTCGCATTGAGTTTGGCTGTCACACTAGATGGAAGAGTAAAGAACAACTCTGAGCTGCCAGTCTTATTGATCGTGGTCGTAGGGCATCCTGAACGTATTTTGGTCATGCCTGACGTTCATTTTTGGGCCAAACGTTTGACATCGGTCTTTGACACTGCAATTGGCAAATTTCATGCCATTTTCTTTTAGTCAGATCCGGTCTTAAGGAACAACATGCAGCTTGAGTGCAGCAGATTGAGTATCTCTGGTTTATTTTATTAAAAATCATCCAAAATGCTCCATCTGCCCTTGGTCTACCATGTTTTCAAAATAATTTATAATCATCTGGTGTGTAGTCAGCCTCATCTTTATGACTAGAATGAAAAACTCAAACATTTGCTGAGAAGAAACAGTCGACAGTTTGTTCACAACATGACGGGTTCTGTAAAAAGGAAACACTCTGAATCAGAGAGGAAGGATGTATAAAACGCTAGATGGAAATACGGGATCATCGGACAGACTGGAATGTAACTACAGGAGAATGAAAACGGTCCATCATGTTAGGTCCTGGTTGTCTTTTCTCTGGAATATTCTGTACAATAATGTACAAGAGTGATGGTCCCCGACCTCCAAAACACCAACATTTCCTCAAACGTTAGAGGGACTGAAGTAGATCCCTGAAAGTCAACAGATAATCCTAATCCAGCTGGGTTAAAGTTTGGTGTTTGGTCCGATGACTTCTGGATTATCCAACAAGTGGCTCCACGAGGCCGAGTCAATGAGGAACGCCCTTTGAGCGATCCAACACCCAAACTGTTTCAATCCAACTCTGCTGAGTCCGTCCCCTGTTGTAAGACGGTTTTATCCACCATTTTTCAGTCCTTCGTGGTCCTTAAATACTTCCTGTGCAACCTTTCCTGGTCACGGTCCATCTCAGTGTCCGCTCAACAACAACAAAACAAGCACAACTTCAGATTTTTGATAATATTTCTGTAGTTCTTCAGTTTTTTTCTCTTATTTTCAAGATCAAGACACCCATTTAAACACACGCACAGATAAAAAAAATACCCAGGAGACTGAAGATGATTGGACGGATGAAGACATGGTTGAGTTTTCTGTTTGTCGATCTGGTTTGTGATTCAGTCGGTCGTCTCATGGCGGACGCTCTTAGCAGACGGTGCCGTTCTCCTGTCTAGACTTGGGGCAGGTGGATCGGGGGATGGGCTGGACAGAGGGCGCCAGGGTGCAGAAGAAACCAGCGATGAGGGTGAGGCCAAGGCCGCCCCAGGCGCAGAACATGGACCAGCCGTAGCCGTGGCCGATGTCGTCGGGCAGACCATATAGGTACCGCGGGTAACGGGACAGCTCGAAGTTGATGCCGGCGACACAGGTGCAGAGGGAGATGATGCAGAAGGTTCCTGAAATGACAAAAGAAAATGTGAAACCTCTGTCAAATACAACCATGATTCCAAAAAAACTGGGTCACTATGTAAAATGTAAATTAAAACAATGTAATGACTGTTAAATCTAATAACCCATATTTCATTCTTAATTGAACATAAACAAATCAAATGTTGAAACCGAGATGTTGTACCATTTCATGAAAGATATTAGCTCATTTGAATTTCATGGAAACAACACATCTCAGAAATGTAGGGATGGAGTTACAAAAGCCTGGAGAAGTAAATGGTACTAATGAAAAACAGCTTGGGGAGCCTTTTGTAACTAATCAGGTTAATTGCCAACAGGTCAGTAACATGACTGGGTATAAAAGGAGCTTTTTGCAGAGGCAAAGTCTCTCAGAAGTGAAGATGGGCAGATGTTCATCAATCTGTGAAAAATTGTATCAGAAAAATGTTTCTTATGTAAAACTACAAAGACTTTGAATTTCCCACCATCTACAAATCAGAGAATCTAGATCAACCTCTGTGAGGAAGGGACAAGGCCGAAGGTCAGTATTGGATGCTGGTGATCTTGGGGCCCTCAGGTAGCCCTGCATTAAAAACAGGCATGATTCTGTACTGAAAATGGGCTCAGAAACCATTGTCTATCAACACAGTTGGCTGTACCATCCACTAATGCAAGTTAAAGCAATCATACAGCAATCGTATCATTAAAAGAAGAAGCCATTTGTGAACACAATCCAGTAACACTGCCATCCTCTCTTGTCCAAAGCTGGTTAAAAATTGACTGAGGCCAAATGGAAAACTGTTCTGTGGCCACGTGAATCGAAACTTGAAATTTTTTTGGAAACCATGGACGCTGTGCCC
Organism: Cheilinus undulatus; assembly: GCF_018320785.1. Taxonomy (NCBI): domain Eukaryota; kingdom Metazoa; phylum Chordata; class Actinopteri; order Labriformes; family Labridae; genus Cheilinus; species Cheilinus undulatus. The sequence goes on from NC_054887.1 coordinate 12,258,364, forward strand.
TGCAAACTGGACCATCTGGCTTTATTATTGTTTTTAATCAGTGCAGAGTTCAAAAGCTTGCATCTCTGATGGTATGGGGTTGCATGAGCGCCTGTGGCGTGAACACCTTACACATCTGGAAAGGCACTATCAATACTGAAGAGACTGAGATTTTAGAGCAACTTCCGCTGCCATCCAGACAATGTCGCTCTCAGGGAAGGTCTTGCAAATAGACATTGCTAAACCACACACAACTATCACAACATCATGGCTTCACAAATCCAGACCTTTCACCAATAAAAAACATTTGGAGCATCATAAAAGGAAAAATCTGGCAAAGAAGAACCAGAAGTGCTGTGAATGGGACAACATTCCTCTGCCAATACTTGGAAACTGGTCCCCTCATTTCCCAGAAAATTACAGCCTGAAGAAGAGGGAATGCTACACAATGGTAAACATGTCGCTACTTTTTAGAGATGTGTTGCTGCCATCAAATTAAAAATGAGCTATTATTTTCAGTTTCAAATTGGATGTTATTTATGTTCTATTGTGAATAAAATATGGGTTTAAGAGATTTAACAACCATTGCATTCTGTTTTTATTTTACATAGTGCCCCAACTTTTTTTGAACTGGGGTTGTATTTATATATAAGATTATTCATCTTTAATTGATGCAATCTGCCTCTGCTCTCCTCTCTGCAGCCTCTCCTCGTCTGTTTATTTCTGCAGCGTTCAGAGCTGCAGACATTAAATCCGTCCCTGTTTTGGGGGCCGTGTGGCCCTGCAGGCTGCTCGGCGGCATCCTGACCCGGCTTATTTCTGCTGCCTTCACTGCCAACAAATATAATTGACTTTTTAATTGCCTGTTCATTATACAACTGTAGGGCACAGCGCTAATCCAACAGCCATCATAATTGAGTGTGCAGCCGCCGCCTGCCAGAGCGCTGCATGTCACTGCCTCTGTTGGTGTAGTTTCTACTGAGTGTCCACTGGCAGAATCTGGGACACTCAGGGCAGACTGTGACTGTTTAGAGCTGTGGGAGCTGATTTCACTTTCATTCATCAGAGTAAATCAGAAACACTCACAGGTTTATGTTGAAAGCATGATAGCTGTCACTCTGGTCATGTTTCACTCATCAATTTACTCATCAATAGAGCTCAATACTTATGAAAAATACTGCAGAGGGATGTGACTGATCTCCCTAAAGAAGAGGAAGTGCTCAAGTTTCCCATTAAAACCATTAAACATAGAAGAGTGGAGTTTATTTGTCCCTCCCTGCAGTTCTCTTAATAGAAATGTGTTCATGTGTAAAACTAGGAAACCCTCTCAGCTGATGGATGGAGACAAAATTACACTGGGGAAATAAACCTAAAGTTACTGTATGAAGGATTATTTAATCCTCTTCTTTTATTTCTGACATAATTAAGATGATAAATCGACGTCTGACTCACCTCCCATGAGGAAGAGGAGTCCGGCCACGTACTGCATGAGTCCTCGGTCCCAGCAGCAGCCCAGCACGCCGATGATCCAGCCGAACAGGATGATGGCCACCGCCATGCCCATGAAGCCCGCCGTCATCCTCCGCAAGTCTGGCAAGACACAAAAGAAGAGGGAGGGTTAAACATCCAGGTATTTACCAGTAGGAAGCCGAAATAAATATTTTTAGAGGCAAGTGATGTCATCACCCTCAGATGGTGTAGAATAAATTGTTACTTTGAAGGTGGTAATGACCAAAAATGGCAGCATACATAAACTAAAAAAGCACTCGGAGAGCCCAGACCTCCACCATTAGCCCTATCTCCCAATAGTGAAGAATCCTTTCAAAAGTTCCTGGATCCATCCCCATATGCCCCCCACCATGACATTCACCGATTATTCCCTCCCTGGTGGGGTGGAAACATGGTGAGGTAAATTATTGGCTTCGCTATGGGTGGACTGTCATGGTGGAAGCATTGCCTGCTGGTGCCAACAGATGCACTCAGTCTCACCCATGGTCTCACTGGACGAGTGGAAGTCATGGCAGAGGGTGAATATTCCTCTATTCCTCCCAGCATTGTGAGTATTCTTGCTACAATTCGCTGTCTTTCTCTCTGTTACGCTCCGACTCGTCACCACGACCGGGCGTGCGTATTTCAAGCTCTATAAACTCCAAAACTTTGAATAGAAACACACCCAAAATGCTGCTGGGATTGAAGTTACTCATGTCTGCTCCTGGTGTAAAGATGTAATAGCACAGACCTCCGCCATTAGCCCTATCTCCCAATAGTACAGAATCTTTAAAAAAATTCCTGGATCTAGATGGTGATCCGGATCAGGCCCAAAATCGAATCAGTTCTTCCTTATGCCATTTCTGACATTTCCTGAAAAATTCCATCAAAATCCATCCACAACTTTTTGAGTTATGTTGCTAACAAACGAACAAACCAACAAACGGACAAACAAACAAACCCACCAGATCACATAACCTCCTTGGTGGAGGTAATAACAATAAAACTAAAATACATACATTTTCATCCAACTTTTTTTGCATACATTTTGAAATCAAGATCTGACCTGATCCTAAATATCAAAACACGTTAATTTTGAGGAACTCAACTGTTTCAGTGCCAATTTATATGCAAAAATCCTGACATATGTAATGTTTAAAACACAAAATTTCAATTGAATTACCTTGAAAGGGATAATTACAGCCTTGAATGGGTAAATAATGAGCAGCATCTCTGATTTTTATGCTTTTTTAAAATTTTATAATTTAAATTGTTACATTTAGGGTGTATTTAGCCAAAAATTGACCCATACATAAATATCAATAAAAGTACTAAACATAAAAAATTCCACTTTTTCACATTTATTTTTTAAAATCAAGATCAGATGATCATAGATACAAAAAAATATATATATTAAGAATTCAACCCTTTAAATGCCAATTAAAGTGCATAAAAACCTGAATTTTGTAATGTAAAAAACAGAAAAAATAAATTTTTTAGCTGTTAAAATTTGTCTTATTGATTTTATTTATCAGTCATGGTCAATATAATTTGGCTTTTTTGATTTTAAAAAGTACAAAAAATCTCTTTAATGTCAAAGTGAAAGCAGATTTCTACAAAAAATATCAATTAAATTAATATATGTAATGTAAAAGAAGTCACTTGTAGACTGAATAAGAATGCCCTCCAGGATTTTCCATATTTTGCTGCATTCATTTTACCCTCTACCTTTACAAGCCTTCCAGGGCTGGCTGCCTCGAAGCATCCCCACAGCATGATGCTGCCACCACCATGCTTCACAGCGGGGATGGTGTGTTTGTGGTGTCCACCAAAGAACACATGTTGTCTGATGGCCAAAAAGCACCATTTTGGTCTCATCAGATTAAAGAACTTTCTTCCACTTGACCATGGAGTCTCCCACATGCCTTTTGGTGAACTCTAATCCAGATTTAATATGAGTTTTCTTTTTGCCACTCTCTCATCTCAGCTGAAGCTCCTTCAGAGTAGTCATAGGTATCATGGTGGCCTCTCCCACTAGCCTCCTTCTTGCACGCTCACTCAGTTTGTGAGGACGGCCTGATCCAGGCAGATTTACACATGTGCCATGTTCCTTCCATGTCTTGATTTATTTACCTGAACTCCAGGGGGATGTTCAGTGCCTTGGAAATTATTTTGTATCCATCCCCTGGCTTATGCTCTTCAATAACATTTTCTCTGAACTCCTTGGAGTTTGTTTTTTTTTTTTTTTTTTTGTCTTCATGGTGTAATGGTAGCCAGGAGTAATGATTAACTAGTGACTGGACCTTCCAGACACAGGTGTCAATTTACAATTTAAAATTATCACTATTTTTTTATAACAATGGCAATAAAAGTGTGTTTTACCACTAAAAGATCAGAGCTAAACCCATAAATCAGATTCATATAATCTACATATTTTACTGCCAAACAAATGAACATGTCTAGATTTATTTATAAGAAACTTCACTAGTAAACCTGGTCATGCTTTTCTCCTCCTCCTCATGCTGTCCTCTACCTGAATCCTCCCCAATTCTCCCCTAGCAGAGCTCTCCATCCATGACTTTCTAATCTCCTCATAGAGGTGGGTTGGGGGGGGGGCAGTTTAGCTCGGAGCTCTTCTTCTCCTCTTTATAATGTTCAGCGTGTAGCTGTCTCTGTCATTACTCTCCTGCAGAGAGAGCTGCTGTCCTCATGGCCTCATTTCAACTCCGTCTGCTGCGGTGTGTCCTCTTTATACCATAAAAACATTCAACATACTGAACTTTAAATAAAGACGAGTGAAAACACAATATATTCTTAATTGAAGCACAAAAGCATTCAAAAGGTGCAATTTTCTTTGCTCCCCAACTGCACATAAAATTATAATTACTATTATCATTATTATAATTTAAAGATGCGTAATGTAGCATGGATATTTAGTGCCTCTTTCACACTGATCCCACTCACAATAGGTGTAGCATAAAGAAACCTGTGTATGGAAGGTCCAGTCACTGGTTAATCAGTATTCCTGGCTTCCAATGCACCATGAAGTCAAAAGAACACTCCGAGCAACTCAGAGAAAAGGTTATTGAACAGCATAAGTGTAAGTAAACACTGCACCAAAAACACACCATCCTCACTGTGAAGCATGGTGGTGGCAGCATCATGCTGTGGGAATGCTTCTCAGCAGATGGCCCTAGAAGGCTTAAAAAAGTAGAGGCCAAAATGAAGGTGGCAAAATAGAAATCCCGGAGAACAATCTTATTCAGTCTGCAAGAGAACTACAGATTGGGAGAGATTTTATTTTCCAGCAACATAATGACTTGAAGCATACAGCGAAAGCTACACAGAAATATTTCAAGACAACAAGGTCAGTGTTCTAGGGTGGCCGAGTGAAAGCCCAGACCTCAAGCCAATAGAGAATGAGTAGGTGGACTTGAAAAGGGTTGTTCACAGCGGATCCACGTGCAGCCTGACAGGGCTTGAGCGGTTTTGCAAAGAATAATGGAGTACAACTGCAATGTCTAGATGTGCAAGCTTGATTGAGACCCATCCATACATACTCTGTGCTGCGATAGCAGCCAGAGGTGTGTCTACTAAATACTAACTTGAAGAGGGTGAATATAATTTTAGTCAATGTAGAGAGATTTCTGAATTTCTCTGCCTGTACACTGAAGGAGAATCTCTCTAAGAAAGTAATGTGACAAAATCAGCATTTCTGCAGAATTTATGAGGATGTTGGGTTCTTTACATGCAAACGCTGACGTCGGTGCCTGACATCATGAGGAAAGAGTCCATGTGGAACTTCCTGTCAATCACACATAAAACCGCGGTGACTGCTGACCTTTGCAGTGGCACCATGTGACAGTCAGCGACACTGCTGAGACACAAAACGTCAAAACATGCTCCGTTTCATACATGAATGGATTCAGATTAAAGGCTTCCTCTTTTATTTTATAAAAAAATATGAAATATTCTCCACCTCAGTTTTTCTTTAAATTTCTTGATTTACTCAAAAAATCATTTTAGTGAAACTGAGGGCTGTAGTGAGCACTAACAATTATTCCAACATGTATTTGTTCTTGTTAATGAACATCATCTAAGAATGACAGTGGCAGAGGTCATAGTGAGTTGTTGCTCTACATTTTGACCGATGTTTAGTCTCGTTCTGCGGCCTGCCTGTAACTCCGTCTGTCAGCTCCAATCAGCACTCAGCTCGTTCTTTATCATCCTCCAGGTCACCAAGTGACCACAGCACGTTTAAGGCTGAAGACAAATCCCTTGCAGTCAACTCGAGGAAGAGGAGAGCCCTCTGGCTAATTATGTCATCTGTTTCCATGGGACATTGTCGACCTTTGTCTGCATGAACAAGACAGCCGATTGTAATGCTTTTGAAATACAGAGCTTAAAATAAGAACCCTGATTGATTATAAAGCAGAAAATGATCAGATCAGATGGGACGTAATCAAACAGCTGATTGGTATCCTACCTGCAGAGAAAAGTAGAGACGTGAGGGAAAGGGGGCAGGGGAATTAAAAGCCAGGAGAAGGATGGATGTCAGCAAGTTTGTGACATGCTGCAGGAGCATCAAAATGAAAGCACACAGAGAGGCCGAGCTGTCTGCCAGCAGATGAGTTTTACTGAATGAGTGATCTCCGGCCAAACAGAGCTGATTCAAAGCCTGGACACATGCTCACTGATTGGCAATTACTGATGATTAAAACTCTGGCACTGACTTAGAAATACAGATATCATTTACATACAAAAGTGATTAAAATACTGTAAAACTTCAAATGAATGGCTATTCCAGTTCAAGGCTGGTCTTTTTTTCCTTGTCTGGTGTTGCTGCATGTTTGGCACATAAAGGAAGCATTCAGTTAAGAGGCCAAACTGTGTTGAAATGGCTTGTGGATCCACTTTGAACAATTTATGTCAATCCTGGCCTCCTTCTCCTGGTAGTTCCAGATATTGATCCTATCTCTGCTGGGAATCAGCCATGTGGACAACAAAAACTCAAACCTAGTAAACAAACATAGAACTGGTTTTTGTAGTTTAAATGTTTAAACAATGGACCATCTTCCCAGTAAGACTCATCTTCCCTGTAACACTTGCAGGACACACTCTTGCCCTGAGACCTGAGGGGACTCTGTAGGGGGGTCACAGGTAATAAAACCAATTGAGACCCCCCCATATCATTGCCTATGACTAGCCTTGCATAACAGCTGCCTTCCACTGTTGCTCTGTTTTCTTAGCTTTAGCTTAAATTGTTGCGCAGTCAGCAACCAGCTGGTCAAGTACAAAGAGTTTCTTCATCCTTCGATGTCATCTGGACGAAAGTGCGGCAGAAGGCCAATCAGAATCTGAAGAAGGACACACAAGTCTTCTCCCGCGAGCAGGACAATACGAGCCCTGCTCTTGTCTTAAAGCTGAATTTTTATGGCACAAGGCTTTTAACTTGCTGGAACCGTGGAGGTACCATTAATGGACTAACCTCTGTTTCCTTCTGGATCTAGTTGGACACAAGACTCTTTTTTTGCTCCTTTTTGATTTTTGATCCTTGTCTTCAGGGTGTTGCCCTGTTAATCATTAATCTTGATTAATAATCTTATCTATAATTATAGTAATAATTCTTCATATTTCAACAATAACCAATAATTCTAGCATTATAACCCCAACAACTTCTTACTGTCTGTTCAGGAAATTGTTCATAATGTGCAATCTCTTGTTATTTTAGGTCATCACAAATGCAGGCCACCTTCCCTTAGTGTTTGAAATTGCTGGTCTCTTTCCTTTTCCTGACATTGCTTGCTACATTTTTGTTGTCCTAAAAATTGCAAGCTTGTGTTGATCATCCATCCATCAATTATCTACACCACTGATCCCATTTGGTGTCACGCGGGCTTCCGTTAATCCCAGCAATCACTCAGAGAGAGGTGGGTTACACCTTGGACTGATCACCCGTCAATCAGGTTTCAGCACCATGCTGTTACATCAATAACAATTGCAGTGGTTATTATGGTCTGGGCGTCTTGGGGTTCCATCCTACACAGCATGAATGCAGGTATAAAGAGCTTCAGGTTGAGTCTGCCATGCTGTGTTGAGACTCAGCTCTACATCACATCTCATGACAACACAGCGAGGTAAACAGCTGACCTGTATCTGCATATCGTTTAGCCCGGATTCATGGGTGACTGAGCCGTGTCAGCTCTGATGTGGATACCTCACAGAGGGATCTGATGCACGGTTTGATGCTCGTCTCTGCAGCTGTCGGCCTGTCTGTCGTGCTCTGTGGATCCTTAGAGGTTTATACAGCAGTCAGAATTCAGGCCGAGTGTTCGTGCTGTCAGGCGCCATCCATCCTGCTGCGTTTCACCACGTTTCATCCCCACAGAAGTTTGAGAAAGATGAGTGACAGATATACCCCAGGTTATACTGTGTGCACCCACCTGTGTGCAACGCTGATATTCTCAACAGAGACAATGCAATGAAGGAAGCAGAGCAATCCGAATCAGTCTGCCATACTGCCACACTTTTTATAGTTTTATGTCAATTTTACATCAAATGAGCCTGAAATTGTGAGCAACATAATCACTTTTGTGTGCAACAAAAATTTGCTTTGGTCCATAAGGTAAAAAAATCAAGATCTATACATAGAAACAACATGGATAATTGATAACTCCACATCTGTAGAGCATCTGCCCAACACCTTAGTCGTTGTAAATGGAAGAAGAAAATGAAAATGAAAACAATCAAGAACGGTCAGATACAAAGAGAGAAGAAACAACGATGTTCTGGCGACACGTAGACTAAATACTCACATTAAGAGGAATTATGAAAGGAAAAAAAAAGATATAGAAAGCTGTTTTAGTTTGACTGTTTTTAATATTATTTCAACCCCTTGTTCTCCTGTACTAGCACACACAGAGGTCTGTCTGTCCAAATCTCCTTGTGACTTTAAATTCATTTTAATTTGTGCTTCTTGGGAAAATTTGATATTTAGTCTCTACTGTTATTGGGATTAATAATGCTAAGGAAGTTACAAGTACAGAAGGACAAACATGTACCAGTAAAAACTCATTTTAATATTTATCTCCCTATTTAATGTCAAAGTAAGACACCTGGGCTCCTGGGTGTGATAAAAACTTTCTTAAACATAATTTCAGGAGGCCTGGCATTTAGTCTATTTAAAAAAAAAAAAGATCAAATAAACTTAGATTATTATGAAATTATCTTGTTTTCCCCTTTTTTTCTATGTTTTGTTAAAGCAAAAATTTGTTTAAATTCTATTATCAGATTGTACTAGATCAAATCATACCAAACTGAATCATTCTGTATTTTAATGGATTGTCAGTGAATCAAATCATAGTCTTCAAATTGAATCATCTTGAGAAGGAGAGATTCACACCCCTAATGATTAATTAACATAATTAATGTTTCCAGTCTTGATCACTACTGTTCTAAACATTGCAGGCCTTATTGTTTTAGGTCCTGGCATTAAAAGCCACACTATTTTATGACCTCATATTTCTGGCCCTATTATTTGAGGTCTTAAAATTGCTAGCCTCAACATTTCAGGTATTGACATCGCAGTCCTCATTATTTAGATCCTAACACTGCTGGTCTGATCATTTAAGGTCCTAACATTGCTGTCCTCATTGTTTAAGTTCTTGACATTGCTCATCTCATTATCTTAAGTCCTGACATTGCGGATATTATCTTTTAAGGTCCTGACATTACAGGCCTCATCTTTTTAGGTCTTGACATTACTGGTCTCATAATTCAAGCTCCTGACATTGCTGGCCTCATCTTTTTAGATCCAAACATTGCTAGTCTGATCATTTAAGGTCCTTACATTGCAGGGCTCATCTTTTTAGGTCTTGACATTTGCTGGTCTCATAATTCAAGGTCCTGACATTGCTGGCCTCACTTTTTTAGGTTCTGACATTGCTGGTCTTATTATTTGAGGTCATGACATTGCTGGCTTCACCATTTGAGGTCCTGACATTGCTGGCCTCATCATCTAAGTGTCTGACATTGCTGGTCTTATTATTTGAGGTCCTGACATTGCTAGCTTCACCATTTGAGGTCCTGGCAGTGCCGGCCTAATCTTTTTAGTGTTGTCTTTTAGTGTACCTTTAATCTTAAAAAACAAATTTTCTTTGTTTGGTAAAAGTAAAAGAGCAGTTATCAACATGTGTAGTAGAATATAATTGAAGTCAGATTTGTATTCAACTTCAACATCTTTGCCTTTTTCTGTCCAGCATTAAAATACGGTTGTAACATTAACAATAGTCATTGTTCTTCAGTTGCTGTTAAATAGCTGGGCTGTTGTTCCTTGAGAGAAACAATAGAAGTCGACATAAATGACAGAAATAATGAAATGTTCAATAGAACAATAATTTTTAACAGTAAAAAAGCAGAATGATGGAATAATAGAAGGACCAGATGATCATAAAAAATCGCTGTCTTTATATCCTCATATTGGATGACTGAATAACTGTGGACAATAACTTTGCTCATTTGTTTACTGTATCAGCATTTAACAGACCACTGTCTGCCTGCTCTTTTCTACTCTTTAATAGCTTCTATTGTTCAACTCCAAGCCGCAATTCCCTTTTAATTACGTTCTCTGCTCCAGGACCGATGGCCCAATCAAACATTATTTCATAAAAGGGAAATGGCTTTTGTTCCCCGTGTGGGAACGTTATTCTTTCAGTTAGATTGAGAGGAAAATGTCCCGTCTGTAACAGCTCCAAGATTGCCTGTTAATCAGTGGTTTGCCTTGGATACTCCCCCACACTGTTACAATGAACGGTGTGGCAACACAGTGTGCAACTCTAGGATGTTTTTTTTAGGGAACAATAAGTGTTGGAGGATCTTCAGTCTGTGACCTTGACTACTCCCACTCAGCTGGATTCACCGCATCCAGAGAAAGAGGATTTATTTTTCTTTGTCAAAAGGAGACAGAGACCAAAAAACACCCAAACAACTTCTGCAAATATTGGACTGGATGTCACACAAGTTGTATTTATCTCCTATTTTAGTGCCCATATTTGAAGTTACTTAAGTTCATCAGTACTATGCTGCTGACTCTGGAGGCTTGAAATACCCAGAAACGATCCAGTTTCCAAGTTCACTGCCAACAAACAAACAAACAAACAAAAAATCCATTGGACATATGCCATAAGAAATTCCCATTTTAATTAGTGATGCTCCTGGGCAAAAACAGCCTTTCCCCACCATTTTTTTAGATCAAAACAGAGCTAAACTGTGTTGTTCCTACCAGATGTTATCACACTGATAAAATCACATGAAGATCCAGAATAAGTTCAGTCATGAAGACTCAGCGTTTTCACATTAAGTTTGAGCCTAATTCAAATGCATACTAACATTTCTGCTGTCATTTGTCAAATCTGTCATTGTCTGTTCAGAAATCAGATGTCTCGTCACCTGGCCACTTCTAACTCATACCATGAGGGGATCTGAAGTCCTTGCACACCAGATGCTTTTTTTTCGTGTGGTTTTATTTTTTTAAGAAATTATTTTTTTGAGCATGTAGTGAGTCAATGCAAGCTTTCACATCAGCAACGTAATTTCACTGTACGGAATAGTGGCTGATAAACCATGGTTGATTTTCTAAAGTTTCACTGTGCGTAAAAGAGATGATGCATTTCGGTTTACCAGATAATAGTTCAAAACCCACTGCCGACCTTCACAGCAAAAGCAATGAGTTTAGATGATTTTAAAGCTGTCTGTTATAACTTCTGTTTGTTTTATTGTCAACCTGGGCCTTAACTTCAATCTTTGCTTCAAAATGCAATTATTTAACCTTTTTGCAACAGTACTTCTTTTCCTATGTACAGTAGGTACATTTTTTTCTAATGACATTTCCACATTTTAGCAATGAAATTGCTAAAATGTTAAAGTTAGGTTAGCATCTTGCTTTTGGATTATAAAGAGACTCAGCATTTCTTCATGGGCGTGTTGGTAGGGTAAGGGTTGGCTAGGTTTAGCTTGTTGCTGTCAGTCATATTAGCATCCCGCTTTTGGATTATAAAGCGACTCAGCATTTCTGCATCGGTAGAGTTAGGGTTAAAGGTAGGTTTAGCATGTTGCAGTGGTTTACATTAGCATGACTGCATTTCTGCATTGGCAAAGTTAGAGTTAAGGGTAGGTTTACCATGTTGCCGTGGTAAACATTAGCATGACTGAGCATTTCTGCATAAGTGTGTTGGTAAAATTTAGGGTAAGAGTTAGGTTAAGCTTGTTGTTGCCAGTCATATAAGCATTCCCACTTTCGGAAAATGACTCAGCAATTCTGCTTTGCTAGGGTCCGTTTTAAAGGTAGCACGTTGGCCGTGGTTTACATTAGCATGACTCAGCATTTCTGCATAAGCCTGTTAGTAATGTTAGAGAATAAGTTAGGTTAGCATTCCCACTTTCGGATTATAAAGTGACTCAGAAACTCTGCTTCTCTAGGGTTAAGGTTAAATGGTAAGTTTAGAATGTTGTTATAGTTTAAATTTGCATGACTCAGCATTTCTGCATAAGCCTGTTAGTAATGTTAGAGCGTGCTGGTAAAGTTAGGGTCAAAGTTAGGTTAAGCTTGTTGTCACCAGTCATATAACCTCTCCCACTTTTTGGATTTTTAAGTGGTTAGAGTTAGATTTAGCGTGTTGCGATGGTTTACATTAGCATGACTCAGCATTTCTACATAAGCCTGTTGATAGAGTTAAGGACAACATTAGACTACGCATGTTATTGTCCATATCAGCCAGCCTGTTTCTGGACTATTAGATGACTCAACATTTCTGTATACACCTGTTGGTAGAGTTAGGATTGAAGTTAGTCACATCAGCAGTTGGGTATTAGATTAAAAGTGATTCAGCATATCTACACTGGTAAAGTTAGGGTTAAGTTCAGGTTAGACATGTTGTCTTTGGTGATACCAGTACTCCCGTTTTAGTATTAAAAGGTGACTCAGCATTTCTGAATCAGTATTTTGGAAGAATAAGGGTTAAGTTTAGGTCAGACATGTTGTCATTGGTCCTATCAGAGGTCTCGTTTTAGTATCAAAAAGGGATTCAGCATTTCTGCATCAGCGTGCTGGTAGGTTTAGGGTTAAGTGTAGGCGAGGCATGTTGTCAGTCATATCAGCTCTCCAGTTTTTGTATTAAATAGTGACTCAGCGCTTCTAAATCTGCGTATTTGCTGCTGTCAGCATGTGGTCCTGTCACAGCATCAGCCTGCAGCCTCGGCTCACCGGGGAGGACGAATAGAGCTTAATTTCATTACCCCATGCGTACCGCCACCGGGGAGAAAACAATGGAGTGAGGAAATCAAATTATAAAGAAAGCGTGGCGAGGAGAGGGGTGGGGGGAGCGGGGAGAGGATGGGCAGCGGCAGGGCTGCGTGGATGTCTTTAAACATATGTGCTGTTTGCCGGGGACGCCCCCCCGCAGTGAAGCCTCCCGTGTTTCTCTGGGGTGGGGGCCATATGGGAGATTTCATGGTGTGTCAGTCCGCCGCAGTGTGAGGCCCCCTGCAGGGTGAGTGCATGGCCCCGGGGAGCCTGTTTACTGGAGAACATCGGACACGTGGGTCCCCAAAGAGCTGCCAGCTGTGTCGGGAGAAATATGAGAGTGATACTACAGAGGCAGGCTTTCTGCAGCTGTCCATCACTTTACCACGGAAACAGGACAAAAAGGAGAGAGGGGCCACAATCGCACCTAAGTCGGAAAATATGACAGAGCTCAGCAGAGAGGCTCCTGAAGTAAAAATATCCCTCATTTACAGATCTGATAATAATCCATCTTAAATTCATAGATATGGGTAAGTATAATACCCTCATATGAAGAACAAACATGGTTTATTCACATTCCTGGGGAAACAAACTACACTACCCATAATCCCAGAGCGGCACTGGAGCATCTCTGATTGGTGGAGACATCATGAAGACAAAAGCAACTCAAGTGAGGTGATTGAAAAACATAAGTCAGGGGATAGATGTAAAAAAATTACAAGGCACTGAACATCCCCCAGAGTTCAGTTAAATCCATCATCAAGAAATGGAAGATGGTGGCAGCATCATGCTGGGGGGATGCTTCTCAGCAGCCAGCCCTGGACGGCTTGTTAAGGTAGAGGGTAAAATAAATGTGGCAACATATAGCAACATTTTGAAGGACAATCTTATTTAGTCTGCAAGAGAAACACTACAAGGGAGAGGATTTAATTTCCAGTGAGACAATGAAGTGAAGCATACAGGGAAAGCCACAAATTAATGGTTTAAAGACATTAAGGTGGATTCCCTGAAGTGGCCAGAGAGGCACACCAGTGTGCCTAGCCTAACCATTTGAAAAGCACTGGGGTAGTGTTCAGAGGATTATAATGTCAGAAACTAATGGAAACTGTCCTCATGTCTGTGGTCTCTGAACCCATTAAGATTCAAAATGGTCTGGTAGTCAGCCTTAGAAAATTTAGAAGCCGTAATGGGAACAAAAGCTGGACGAGCGTGGTCATGATTGCTTTCAAACGAGGTCAGAAAACTCCCATCAAATGACAAAATGATGAAAATCTGCAGCTTCTACTCAATAGCTCAAATCTTGCAGCATGTGATGATCATAAAACAGAGAAAGAAACCATCTGGCGGACAGAATAAAGAAGCCTGATCCTCCCTGCCAGCCGGTTTGACAGATTCCTCTGCTAATGTTCAATATGATTCCTTTAAAAGGCTGGGAGAGGCCTGCACAGGCGCTGACAGCCAATCACCGCACAGCATCATTTAAACGTTGCTTCTGTGTTAATGGCTGTTTGTGCGTTTCTTTGACGGCTGCTCTGCTGGCCCCGCCGATAAAAACACGACTTCTGTGAGTCAGCGTTTTCTTTTTTCACTGAAGATTTTCTTAATCTTTCCAGGACGGGTGCCAAGTTTGAGCGCCGGCGATGCTCTGGTCTGGACCCTGAGAGCTGCTCCGACAATTCAAAGGCAGAACGGGAAGCAGGAAGCAGACGGAGGCAGAGCTGGAAGAGAGGAAGAGAGACACTAAAAGCTCTCAGCCGCTAATATGTGCAGCTGCAGACACTGCAAGCATGGAAATGAGAGTGTCGCTCATTTAGAGAGGATGTTCAGAGCGGAGAGCTTAACGGAGACGCCGGCACAAAGAGGAAGTGACAGCATGGTTTTAGTTAACTCACACGCTCCTCTTCTCTCTAAAATATGTAAATGTGGCTCTTAGAAAAAGGTGAGAGCCAGTTAGGGATGATTTCACAGTGGCAGAATATCCACGTCTGCAGAAATGTCACAACCTGGAGAAATGTCAGGATTTACCCAAAGACCGCAGAGAGATTTAACCGTAAAAAAGACAGCACTATTCTTCTTTAGAGACCTAAGCATGGATGGAGCAGGGTTCATCCTCTGGAGGCCAAGACATCATTGCTTTAAGGCTGATGATTGTCATGAAACAAAGAAGTCAATCACCATTTTCACTCACACTGAGTTGACTTTTGACACCATTACAGAGCCCCCAACAGCAGCTCAGGAAACAGATTATAGAAAGCTCTGCTTTCACCACCATTCAGTGTTTCTGAAAGAACAGTCACCTTGGAGACACGGCGTGATTTCTGATTTCACAGACGTAGGAGAAGGACAGAAATTGCTCGGATAGAGCACACCGGATGAGAGACGTAAAGGTGGTCATTTCCTCCACTCCAGGAGGCCTATATGAAAACGTAAATGGTTAGGTGGAGAAACCTTTGTGAAACGTGCACTTTTCAAGTCAATCAATAAAAGCACTGGATGGCATGTTGCCTGAGCGGAAACTGAATGGGTTTGGTACGGTAAACCCAAAAATAGTTTGCGTTTCCATAGACCCGTACCCTCACTTGGTTGGTGGGCTGAAAGTGGTATGTAGTGACGTCACAGGCAGCGCGAGTCTCTGCTGTTTGTACTGGTGACAGAAATCAGTAGGAAACAGCTTTATTTCAGCTTTAAAGTGACGTGTTTTTAATAACTATATCTTGAAGATTTTCTCCGCGGTCAGTATTGATCATCAGCTGATGAAATATGTTTATAGCTGTAACGGTACAAAATGAAGCTGGGCTATCTATGGGAAAGACCAAAAAGTTGTGAAGTCCACTGATATTAATCTAAATTAGAATCAAATCATGTAGTCTTTATAAATTAACCTGATTTCTATTTGGTTATTAACTTAAGTTATTTCCATGACTGCTTCATGAAGTAAACATATCTAACACTTGAACAGTTTAAAAGACATGATATAGAAGTTAGGGGTTGTAGTGTGTGAATTTTAACTTAAAAATTTAAATTAATTGAACTGTTAACTCTCATGGTGCACAGACTGCTCACAGATGCACGGCAGTTTCGGTCTCACCGGACAACTGAACGTTGTGTATTGACCATCCCTGAACCCCCACCACGACCCTCATTGGCATTCGCCGATTACTCCCACCCCAGTGAGGAAAAGCATTGACTTCAGTGTGTGATTCTTGTGGACTCTCATGACGCACGGAGTCGCTGTGGCTCTGACACACTGGC
Organism: Cheilinus undulatus; assembly: GCF_018320785.1. Taxonomy (NCBI): domain Eukaryota; kingdom Metazoa; phylum Chordata; class Actinopteri; order Labriformes; family Labridae; genus Cheilinus; species Cheilinus undulatus. The sequence continues at coordinate 12,274,382 of NC_054887.1, forward strand.
AGTCTGGGTCTGACCGAACGACTGAACGTCATCGTCACAGGGGTGAATGTTCCACTATTCCTCCCGGCACTGTGAGTATTCTCGCTACAATTTGCTCTCTTTCTCTCTTTTACGCACCGACTACAACCACTACTACCACTTCCTCGTCACCTCGACCGGCGATGCATCTATCAAACTCTCTCTCTCCAAAACAGGCCCACAGATGCTGCTGGGATTGAAGTTACTCGTGTCCGCCATCTCCTGGTGTAAAGTAGTAACAACGTTAGGCACCATACCTCTGAATCTTTTTCTGTATTATTTATGAAATGTATTTTGCTCTGTAATGTTGGCAACGTACTTATTTCATGATGTAACTGCCAGAATAAAGTTTGATTAAAACAAAACAACAAAAAAAAACCTTAACTGTTGTACTGGCAAATTACGGCACTAAAGTAGCTAAAGCTAAACTCACAAAGCAGCTATGTAAGCTATATATGCATGTTCTCTTAAATAGTTATGGTAGCTTTAGCTCCGTTTGCTAACGCTCATGTGGCTTAAGGTATCTTAGATACATTGGCTTATGTAGCTATGTTAGCTTAGCGATAGCTACTGAAGCTGAAGTGAACCACTATTTATGTAACTACTTCTAAAACAGGTCTATATAGGTTTTTATCCATGATAAGACCTCGAAATGTTTTTTCTGTTTTATTTATGAAATGTTTTTTCCCTGTAATGTTTGCAATGTGCTTATTTCATGAATGTAACTGCCAGAATTTGTTCATGAATAAAGTTAGGTTAAAAAAAAAATCTAAAACGTTGTACTGGCAAATCACGGCACTTCTGTTTTGAAATAGGCGAACGGTCTGCAGCCAGACTGTCCTGAGAAACCCTGGGTGCATCTATCTTGTTTGAAAATGCAACCAAAATTTAAGAACAGTTTGTTAACAGATTTAACAACCACAAAGCAAACTTTTCACGGCTCTCTATTCCCCTTAATTAAGCAGATATGAGCCTGTTTTTCTCTCATTCAGGACACGTTAGTTGATTAGACACCAGAGGAAGCACTGTGACAAACACTGAATTAAGAAAAAACTACCACTAATAAGTTGTATCAAAATCAAACTCATTTCTGGCACTTTATTTTGGTCAGGTTGCAGATCCATAACCAATCAGTCTGTACATTTCTCTGTAAAGTTTAGAGTAGATTATGAACTTGTAGGTACAGGTACTGGTAGTCTAATAAAACTGACTAAAACTGACCGCTGCATCATCACTGAACCCTAAACCACCTGTCATCCTGAGTTAATGCATCCTAAATAACCTCCTGTAGTTCAGTCCTCATTGCTCTCCATTTACTCTGTCTATCCTCTTCTTTCTAACATTAATCTGTCCTCAACATGAGGTGCCTTCGTCCCCGCTGCTCGTCCCGTCACTGAAGGATGTCTGAAACTCTGATTTTATCTCCTGAAGAAGAAGGAGGAGAGCAGAGAGGAGGACAGACGAGGAGCGGCAGCTACGGAGGAAGATGGTGGAAGTAATTACAGCTTAAATTATGCAGAAAGATTAAAGAGAGCGAGGGCAGAGAAACAGACTTTAACGGTGCGGATGAACTGATGATGTGACGGCCGTAACGTCGTGTTACTGCCACACTTTATAATGTAAGGGATGTTAAGGTCGAGGGCTCAAAAATCCATTAATATCCTCGGTTTTTATCAGTTATTCAGTGATGACATTAACAAGGACAGGTGAGATTTTTCTTACGAGTTATTTTATTTCAAACACAGCAGTGTGATATAAATATCACCACCTTTTGTAATTCATTCAATATTCATAGCATTACATTTATGATAATTTCCTCATTATCCTGAAATTAGAGAGGTCTAAAAGGGTTAGGGTTATGTGCATGTGTGTCCATGTGTTAAAGAGAAACCTCCTGCTCTTTTCCCTCTTGGTTCTTTGTTTGTTTTCTCTCTGGTTTTATTTCAAGCCTTTGTCTCGATTTGTTGTTAAATTTAGAAACCTTAAGAAGGAGAGGATCATGTATTAAAAGGTGATGCCCTCTCCATTTCCTTTAGAGTTTCCCACTGATTGTTCTTGCTTAAAATGGGTTCAAAATAATAACTTCAGAAGTACTTTACCATCCACTTTTCCTTGACCTGAACGGAAAACAGCAGTGTGAAGGAAAGGTGCAAATACAAGGAGAAGACATTCAGCGAGACTTTGGTAATCACTGCTTCTTTACCATCACCATTACCTGTGGTGTACTGCAAGGTTCAGTTTTAGGTCCCATTTTATTTTTGCTTGAGATGCTGCCCTGGGCCAAATAATTCTATGCCCATCAAGAGCCACACAATTTGCATGTATGGGTCTAACTTTATGCTGTATATTGGAACCCCTTATGTGCCAGCCTGCATCCTCAGACAGGGCCTCCTGGTCGTTCCAAAGTTGAGACTTAAGGCCTTTGCACACCATGGACGATGCAAATAAATGGCATGAAAATGCAAATAACTCTGAGACAATCTTTGATGCACCTTTCTATTCTTTCTATGCTTCTGTGTTCCAAAGTCTAGCCTTAAGGCCTTTGCACACCAAGGATGACGTGCACAAGCGTCATTAAAAATGTGAATAATTCTGAT